>NC_047664.1:77017603-78380103 GCF_011762505.2 Arvicanthis niloticus | reverse complement strand
GAAGATGGATGTGAGGTGGGAGAGTAGTTGTTAGAAGATGAGACTGTGGGGGATGGGAAAAACCTCTAACTTCTGTTACCCATTTCTTCAAAACCAGGAAGGGCATGGCTCCTAGGATGAGTCCTGCTAGAGAGGCAAGGTGGATATGATGAATGAGGAGTCTAAAATTAAGGACAGCATCAACCAGCTAGACATCTTTCTTCTTGTGGTTGTGACCTTGGCATACTTTCAAAGGTGTGTAAATGCAGACAGAGTGCTAACTAGATGTCTTTACCTGAAGTTAGTTACTTTGAGGCGCTTGAAAGAATGAAATCTTATTTTTGGAAGCCTTTCTCAACATCTGTGTGTTAGTTAACAGTCTCCAAAGAAACAGAAGACAGACAGACAAACGTTCAGAGAGAGAGAGAGAGAGAGAGAGAGAGAGAGAGAGAGAGAGAGAGAGAGATACAATCATTCTACTTTACAGACAACTAATCAGAAGTCAAGGTGCTCCTTGGAAGTTCTGATAAACATCTGAAGTTAAGAAAATCCCGAGGGCCTGTGCTTTTACCCTGTGGGGTCTGTGTAAAGTCTAGGAATTAGTAACAGATGCAAATGGAATTGTTAGACACCAGCTAATGTCTGAACATTTCACTCACCTTAGGGGAATGTCTGGCACACAGCAAGCAGACGGTGCAGATACTTTCTGGATCAATAAAACATGAAGAAAATCACTGGGCAAAAAAAGAGCATGGCATAGAAAAGAAAGAGTGAGCAACCCAAGACAAAAGAACTAGAACTAGAACCATGAAGAGACAGGGCTGAAAATATTGACAAGGGCTGCAGAGATGGCTCAGTGTGGAAAAATGCTTGCCTGAAAAGCAGGTGGACCAAAGCTCAGATTCCCCTGGACTTTTCGTGAACCCACAAAAAGGCCAAATGGGCTGTGTGCTTGTTATTGACCTAGAATTTTAGCCTCAGAAGGCAGAGACAAAATGGGCAAATTAAGTCAGCTAGCTAGATATTAGCCAGATTAGCAAACTCTGGCCTTGATTGAGAGACCCTCTCTAATAAGCTAGGTAGAAAATTAATCAAGAATAATTCTAGATATCAACTTTCAACCTACATATGCATGCACACATATGTGCATATGCACCCACATTCCCTTATTTGCTCACATGCATGCAAACACACACACACACACACACAAGAAAATAGAAAAACTATATTGATGATGGTCACATCATAAAGTTAGTCCATCCAAGTTAAAGAGAATAGGTTTTAATTCTACATGCAGTCAGAATGCCCCAGTAAATTTTTGCCAAAAGAAATAAAATTAAATATGTGATTTAGAAAATGACTTCAGATACAGCAGTACGTTGGATTCATCTGGAGAGTTATAAAAAATGTCATTGCCAGGATCCAAGCCTAGAGAGTGATTTAACTGGCATGAGACATGACCCAGATAACAGGAGTTTTCAAAGCTCCTGGTACAGACTGCTTTCTTCTGCTCTTAGGACCCTTTCCTCCTCCAGGGTTGCCTTGCCGAGCCCTGATATGAGAATTTGTACATAGTCTTACTGTATCTTGTTATACCATATTTGGTTGATATCCCTGGAAAGCCTGCTCTTTTCTAAAGGGAAGCAGAAGAAGAGTGGATCTGGGGAGAAGGGAGGCTAGGGGATACTGGGAAGAGAGGAAGTAGCAGAAATTGCATTTGGGAAGTATTGTCTGAAAGAAGAATAGATAGATAGATAGATAGATAGATAGATAGATAGATAGATAGATAGATGCTAGAGAGATAAACAAGTAGATGATAGATAGATAGATAGATAGAAGATAGATAGATAGATAGATAGATAGATAGATAGATAGATAGACAGATAGACAGATAGATAGATAGACAGACAGATAGGAAGTAAGCCAGTAACTCAGATAGGCAGCAGTTTGAGAACCAACACTACAGAAAGGTCACTCTGGAATCTGTTTTTATTGAATCAGTGGTAGAGTATCATCAGTGGAATACCTTGATCCTAAAAGAGAGGGTCTCTTTTAGAAATATGTTTGCTAGGGTCAAATGAAATGGTTAATTGGCCATAAGAAATAAGGGGAAAGAACTAGGAAATTATTCCAAAGTCCCCAGCTGGAGCAATAGCACAGAATGCTGAGGCAGGTACTGGGGAAGGAAGATGGAGAAGGAAGTTAGATCTGTCCACAGTCGATGTGGCCTTCACCTCATCCCTTTGCTCTTGATCTACACCACAAAATTAACCAAAGTCAGTGTTAATGACTTTGCCATGGGGCTGCAAAATGCAGCAGACGTGGATTGCTACAAAATAAGAGACATCTGTCCTACCACAGGTGGCTCTCTCCTAAGACTTCCTTGCCCGAAAAGAACCTATATGGGGATCCTTCCTGAGAGGACTTCAGCTCCTTTCAGCTGTCACCAGTCCCAGCTGAGCAAGAGAGGGGCACAGTTAAGGATTGGAGATTCAATCACCATGAACCCCATTGATCACCATGACGCCTTGAACTATGTACCCAAGCAGATGGGAGCCAGCATGGCCCACACTGAGCACAAATGAGCTGTGAGTCTCTTCTTCTTAATTCCTCCTCTGATAACAAGCTTGCAGCCCCACGATCAATATTGCCAGCACACCACTGTGCACCCCACGAGGAATACCTTGCTGACGATTACTCTTTTTAGGAAAATAATTACCCATGCACACACCAGTGTGAAAATTATTTATAGTTTATTCTTCCTCTCCCAAACTAGAACAATTAAAGGTGTGCTGTCGTTAAAGGAGCCATGTCTCTGCCTTCACAGAAAAAGACTGTTGAGAAATTCTGCTGTTCTGTAAAAGTAGAATTTGGTCCCCCTTGGATTTATAAGCCAAACGAGAAAGTGTTGTGGCAGAAACCACAGAGACGTAATCAGCGTATGGACAAAGTATGTTACTAGATTTATGTTACATATGTTAGTAACATATGTAACATATGTTAGTATGTTACAGATTCAGGATTGGGATCGTAGACGTGAATCAAAGGACAGAGAATCAAAAGACTTCCTGCCTAAATCCCACCTTCCCACTCTCTCCTCTGGAGTCTAGTCAAAGGATGGAAGCACACAAGGTCTAGTCAGGTACAAAATTGTCTCTCATCCAGGTGAGGTGATGCTGCAGCATGGGGGTGCATACCTGAAATCCCAACACTGAGGAAGCCTAGACAAGGGGTTTGCAAACTCAGTGCCAGCCTGAGGTACACAGAAAGACCCTGTCTCAAATACCTCAAAAGAATCTGCAAGCCTTTCTGTAAACGACTTAGGTCACAGATACTCACTGCAGTCAAAGCTGAACTGGAGTACTTTGGAAGGGAGGCCTAAATGATAGGCCCAAGGGAACGTCCCTGTCCTATCCAATAAGCCAGGCTGCTGGCCAACTTGCCAACAGCAGATGAAATACGAAGAGAAATCACCCAGGGTTGGTGGCAGCTGAACTCAAGTGGCAGTGGATACCTATCATAATGGTGTCAGAGTGCGAAGTCAACACTCACTAACAGAAACCGGTCCCTGACTCAGCTAACTGTGGGCCTAAGCAGAAGACTGGGCGGTTCTCTCCTCTTCTAAATCTGGGCCAAAGGAATGAAGCAAAAACATCCCATATTACACAATTATTAATTATTTTGTAAAAATAAAAAGCTATTGGAAACCCTGAGTTTTCATTTATTCAATCTGACAACCTTAGTCATGTGGCATGAGTGTGTCTTCACAGTTTACTTCTTTGCAGGACAACATGAAGTGCATGTTCTCAGTGTTAGCATCATTGACAGTCATTTTCCTCAGAACAGGGATATCTCCTTAAAATGTATAGTTTCCTATTAAATAATTGTATAATATATTATTTCCTCTTTTCCTTTCTTCAGATAGATAGATAGATAGATGATAGATAGATAGATAGATAGATAGATAGATAGATAGATAGATAGAAAAATAGATAGATAGATAGATAGATAGATAGATAGATAGATAGATAGATAGATGATAGATAGATAGATAGAGCTAGATACACATGATACATAAATAAATACATATGTTCCAACATGCATAAGTACAACCTCCTCAGTCTGTATAATGTTGCTTGCAAATCTATTTTTAGGGCTGACCATTGGTATTGGATAACCAATTGATATGATGAGATGATTTCTCTGGCTCTCAGCTTTCCGCTTTCCTTAGTTCCCTGTAGTTTTGTATTTAGGGCTAAGGACTTATGAGCTTTCCCTCATTCACATTAACAAGTCGATTGTCATCATACTTGTCACCTCATGTTCGGGAAGTCATGTTGGTGAGACCTTATGGTTGTGGCTTCCGACATGTCTAGGAGTCTTAATCTCACACAAACTCCCTAATCCTCTGGCTCTTACAACCTTTTCTCTTCCTCTCCTGCAATGATCCCTGAACTTCGAGTACAGTAGCTGTATTATAAATGTATCCCTTGGGACTGGGCTCCACAATTCTGCATTTTTATTGGCTGTGGTTTTCTGTAATGATTCCTATCTATTGCAATGAAAAGTTTTTTTTTTATAAGAGGGTAAGATGGATAAATATTTAGAATGTTGTTGGAGGTTGTATTTGTTTAGTAATATACTGGTTGAAGATTCTCCTCCAAGATGCACGGCTTCACTAGCCCTGTATAGTTTCCAGTACTAGGCACGATCTCTCTTTTCGTGAACAAGTCTCAAGTCCAATTAGAGAGTTATGAGCTACCACCAAGGCATGCATGCCGCCGCTGTATCCTTCGGGTTACTGTACCGTGTTGGTTGCTGCTGTGGCTGACAGGCATCATTTATGGTTAGGACTGTTGATTGCTTTCACTATCCAATTGAACCACATGGCAACTTAATTCATAGACAGGAAACAAGAGCCAGGAAGAAGAAGTATCAGTCTAAGAGAAGACGGCTGAATTTTTATTCTGACCTGAAAATTAAGAACCCTTTTTTTCAATATCTTGCAGGACTGAAAAGAGATTAAAAGTATAATAATATGCTGTGACATATAAAAATGATAAGATTTAAGTTTCAAGTTCGTGAATAAAGTTTGACAATTTGAGTACTCATCCCCTCTCCCCCACATGCATGCAGTTACCTAAGTGACAGTACAGGATGAGGCATTTAATAAGTGATTAGGTCATGGAGATGAAGCCTTGGTGAATAGGATTAGCATCCTTGTAAAAGAGGCTCCAGGGAGCTAGTTAGAACATGGAAGCGAATGTTCGAGTGTCTCTGCCAGTCAAAGATAGTTGATATATCTAGGTTGGGTATTGGGTTACACTTCTGATTGTATGGGCATCTTGTCATTGAGCATTACCAAACTTATAAAGCCTTTGATTAACATTAAAAAAATTGTATACAAGCAAAAATGAGAAGAATGGATGGGATAGGGGTTTTCTAAGGAGGGGAAAAGGGGAAAGGGGATGGCATCTGAAATGTAAATAAAATATCCAATTAAAAAAAATTAAAAAAAGAACCTTTCCACCACATGAGGCATAGATAGAGGGTGCCAGCTGTGAACTATAACAATTGCTTTCACAAAATACAGAATCTGCCAGCACCTTGATTTTAGACTTTCCAGCATCCAGGACAAGAAATGTGTTTCCTTGGTTTAGAAACCATCCATTTTATAGTATTTTACTATAACAGCCCAAATAGACTGAGACAGAATCGCATACTCAAACATAATCATGGCTGCTTGTTGACATACAATCTGTAACTGCTTTCACACTGTGGTGGCAGGCTTGGATGGTCGCAAAGTGGCCCTTGAAGCCTATAATACTTAATACCTGGACTTCCATAGAAAGGCTTGCTGATGAGGCAGAAGGTCACATGGCTAGTGAGAGGCAGACATTCGAAAGCTGGGTTTCTGTGACTCCAAAGAACAATAACAGTACCAAGTCCCTTCTTAATGATCCAATATCTATGGCATTTTTAAAAATTCAGCACTTTGTAAAGAAGAAAGCTGAACTCAGAGACCACCTGAACAGAACAGATTAATTTCAAAAGAGGATTAATGCCCTAAAAGGGAACAGGGCACATGGCTCCATCAGTAAAGTGCTTGCAGTAGCTGAGTTCAGATCCCAACACCCATGTAAAAAGACTGATGCATTATTTTTGCATTCTAAAATCCTAGTGCTGGGAGCACAGACAGCATTGTTAGGGCTTGCTGGCCAGCCAGTCTAGCCAAATCAATGAGGCTCAGTGAAAGACCTTGCCTCAACTAAACTGTGGGAGAGCCAACAAGGAAGAGACTTGAGGTATCTCTAGACTCTACACACACACACATTTGCACACACTTATTCGAAGACTGGCATTAAATAAATAACAGCCCCCCAAAGGGCTATGGTTCTTATTTTCCTAGAGCAGAATGAACAGGAAAATCTAAACTGGAGTTCAGAATGAGAGGAATAACCTACGTTCAAGCTCAGTCACACGGAATCATCACTACCTGCATTTACATATCCCAAGTGCATTTGCATATCCCAAGTGCATTTGCATATCCCAAGGCCTTCCATACAAGGTTTTTTTACCTTCTTATTCCACTTATTACCTTCTTATTCTAGAGAGCCATGCTCTAGAGAGCTTCATCTGTCACGCATTTGACAAGAACCGGGAGTTATAAAATCTGGTGTGATTGAAGGACTGAAGTGTTTATAAATACCCACACGTTCACAACAACAGAAAAGGCAAGGAAAACATTTATGAATATTTGAGAGACCATACATCAAAGGAGGAAGGAAATGAGAAATTGCTTGCTGTTATCCAAGGAAAATTGTAAGCTGATAAAACAGAGCATCACCGTGTATAACCTGTTTAGAAGCCCAGGCCGGAACACACTTTATCAGCCCTCCCAAGAAGGAGTGAGGGCTTGCCAAACTGATGGACCGCTCCAGGAAGCAGAATGTTCATATCTAGCCGAGATTTACTCCATTGGCTCTGTTACGCTGCGAGTTCTTATCTTGGAAATTTTATAATAACAGTGAAGAGGGTGGCCCAAGAGCAACTACTTCTTAGGATGCATAGTAAATGAGAACCTTCCTCGGGGTTAATTCGGCAGATTGGACTCTGCGGGAGCAGCATCTGGCCTGTGGACCACACTCCTGATACGCAGTTCCTTAGCTCTTCTATGGGGGCCGTTTTGGCATGAGAAATGAGAAGAAAGATTTAATGGACCAAGTGGAGTTTTTATCCACAGAGTCCCTTGGATAAGCTTTGGGTCCCACACTGATGATGAAGATAGCCACAAGTGAACCAGTTCAGACATGGAAAAGTTATAGCGGAGACAAGAAGGAAGCTCCTTACCCGAGCTCTAACAGGACCCACCCCTGGCACGATGTCCTAATCCCTGTGTCTCAGGAGTGTACAAAGATGTAGCTCTCCATGTGACACCAGCACTGTCAGGCCATCTATGAGCGCTTCTCCTAGGGTCTGCAGCTATATATATGCACAAGTGAAAAAGACATGGAGACACGTGTATCGACAGAAAAAAAAAAAAAAAGATGCTAGCTATTTTCTGGGAACCTAGTGCCATTCTGCAAAGAATCCCAGAGAAAGAGTACTTGGAAAGAGTGGGTACCTATATCCTTGATGCTTTTCAAGTGGGATATTATTAATTTGGCAAATATAGGGCTATAAAAGACTGTGAACACTTTGCAACATTATTCGCATGTTGATTTTGAATGTTCACTGCTCAGTTAACCTCTTCCCGGCTGAGGTTATCTGACCCTTTTCTGGTTTTACATGACAGCCTTTGTGCTCTGTGCTCCAAGCTCTTCTTGTGTGTTGGTTCCTTGGTGATACCAGAACCTTTCAGTTTCTTTGTCTCCAAAATGAGATGTTACTGTCTTCAGCTGATGCTGTCCCTCCTAAGTCCAGCCAGTCTGTCAGCGTACTTCTCTACCTACAGAACACAGTATCTGATCCTTTGCCAGAATATCCTTGCAATGAAAGTGTTTCCCTTTAGTGCGTGCTCTGTATAGAGGGACAGGTATGTGACCCAGGGAACATATCAATTCTTTCATTTGCTTAATGTGTCTTCTGGCTTCCTACTTAGTGCAAGTCACTCTGTTCGACATAGATTTTGTGCTCCATGTTGCAAAATCCCATATAGATATTTTGATGAGAAAAAAAAAAAGACTCCAATTTTTCTTTTATCTGAGAAGAAAAGTCTCCCATTATTGAGAAGTTGGTGACACCCAAAATCACACTGTTGAATGCCCCGTAACACACAACAACCGGTCCAACAATGGACTGGCTCCCGGCCAACATTCGTATCTGGAACATATGCTCTGTGTGGGCAAACTTTTCACACTGTCATCGACACATTTTAAATTTGTGTTTGAAGATATAGAAAATAGTCTGCAACAATATGATAGCTGTTATTTATCAAAAGCTAGTTCTCACTTTTATTATTAAAATATTATTATTATAATATGAAATAATATTTCATATTATTTTTTAAGCTTTTAACTAAGCAGTAGTTATATACATGTTTGTAGGACACAGGGTGATATTTCAGCAAGTACATATAATTACCAGACAAGAGTAACGGGCATATCCATCACTCAAAGCACTGTCTTTTTCAGAATTTAAAATTTGGAATCCCATCAGATATTTTTAAACATAAAATTAATTGTTGTTAACCATAGTTACCTTACTATGCGATAGGGCATGGGAAGTTATTCCTCCAACCTAAATGATATGTAGTCTCCATGTCCCAGCCCCGTGTTCTTTAGTCTTTGGTAAACAGTATTCTATTCTCTGTTCCTACACAATCAGCTTTATTAAGCAGCCATTTTTCTCCAGAAGCATTTGTGTTTAGCTGCATGTTAGCAACTTTTCTCATCACTTTGGCCCAAATACCTGACAGCTAAAGGGAGGAAGGATTTATTTGGGCTTCCAGTTAGAGAAGGTGGAATCCATCATGGCAGAGAAGATATAGCTCAGTCCACAAGGAATCGGCAAAGAGAAAGGAGAGGTGCTTCAGTTCAACCACTTTCTCCTTTTCCCTTTTGATTCTGCCCAGGAGCCCTGCCCATGAGAAGTGGTCACTCACCATCAGGGTGCATCTTACCACCTCAATTAATCCTCTTCAGAATGGCATTCACACATACCCGAAGACGTGTGTCATTAATGTCCCAGGTGCACCTTAATCCTCTAGGGTTGGCAGTGCATCCTCTCAAGAAATACAAGCTGAGCGATACACTCATCTTATAGAAGAGGAATCAGAAGCCCAGAAGCTTAAGACACTAGCAGCCTCTTTAAGATCAATGCAAAAATAGAAAGGTTGGCAGTATTGACTGGAATACCTGTGTCACTCTCTGCTCTCCTTCCTCACATTATATCGCCCAGAGTAGGAGTAGTCATATCATTCCAATTCTGAAATATTTGCCGTCCAAGGAGTTCTGTTGTATTGTATTATCCCAGGGTCATCCCACATAAATCTTCACAATAATTTGAATGAAGTGAATTTTTAAATGTTATATTTGTTAATCCTAGTGCTGTGATAAAGAGGAATGGCATTCGATTTTTAACTTGTATTTCAATGGTGACTACTTTTCCCATTAATACCCATTAATTTTATGCTTTAATAAATTACCTATTCATGTGCTTTGTTCCTTTTTTCTATGATAATTTAATGCTTTATGATAAATGTTAAAGAATCTTACAAGTGAGTCCTTTAAACCATTTATCCACCATTTGATTTAAACATCTGATCCCAAGTTAGCCTCCGCCTGTCCACTGTGCTTATGGTGGCCATTTGTGTGCAGAGTTTAAGGTTTTAACACTCCTTCAGCTTTCACCCAAGTTCCTCCAGAGTTGCCAGATCTAAACATAATTGCATTGCTCTAACTACATTTATTTAGATGGTCTTCT
This sequence comes from Arvicanthis niloticus, assembly GCF_011762505.2. NCBI lineage: Eukaryota > Metazoa > Chordata > Mammalia > Rodentia > Muridae > Arvicanthis > Arvicanthis niloticus. Next base: position 78,370,200 of record NC_047664.1, on the reverse strand, counting down.
AAACTAAAATACACAGAGAGAGTTCAAGAAACAGCAGCCACTTCACTCTGTTGTTATCTCTTGTGCCCATGTTAGACCTGGGCCTACAGATAGATCAGGATTCAATAGGAATCAATAGTCATTCAACAAAAATGACTCCATCTTGGTGTTTACCTCTACAGTAGGCAAGAAGGAACATATAAGTCCTGTCGTTATTGTGCTTGGTTTACGAAACAACTTAGTAAGTCTACATTTGGATGATATCATGGATCTTAATTATACCAAGTATGGAAAACCAATACATTTTACTTACACACACACACACACACACACACACATTTTAAAAAGAGAGCAAAAGAAACTGATGTAAATTGTCTAGGAAAATGGAAAACTTTATGATTTGTTTGTCATCTTCTCCCTCCTTGCCTTCTCAGAATATGCAGTATATCCCATGACAGCTCATAAAGTGCACCACAGCCACCAAATCACTAGCTATTATGGAGACAGTAATACACACAAGATACCTTAGTAGGAGTTATAAAAATGTAGACACATCTAACATTAAAAGAACAAATGGAAGTATTTTGTAAACCAAAAATATTCAAATGTCTTGAGAAACGGGGATGCTTAGCACCAAAACCACTGAATAAATACCAGTTTTACCAACACACTATTTCTTTGGGATGTACAGCTACTCGTCAAGTTTAATACTATAGCACTAACTAGAAGAGGAGGAGGAGGAGCAGGAGGAGGAGGAGCAGGAGGAACAGGAGGAGGAACAGGAGGAGGAGCAGGAGGAGGAGCAGGAGGAGGAGCAGGAGGAGGAGGAGCAGGAGGAAGAGCAGGAGGAAGAGCAAGAGGAGGAGCAGGAGGAAGAGCAGGAGGAGGAGCAGGAGGAAGAGCAGGAGAAGGAGCAGGAGGAGGAGGAGCAGAAGGAGGAGCAAGAGGAGGAGCAGGAGGAGGAGGAGCAGGAGGAGGAAGGACTTGTATGTGCTTGAGAGGGAATCCCAGTTAGTTTAAAAGGGAGAGTTGTTGGAGGCAATGAAAAAAGAATCTGTGCAGCACACCCGCAGGTGGCAAGTGTCTGCAGTTCTCTTTGTTCTGTAGTCCTCTGTGTGCCCTTGGAGAGACAAGCTGTGCCCAGTGCAAAGGAAAATGTCTTCTCCTTTCTTCCACATTGCAAGGATTAAGACGTTTTGCTCTTGCTGAGTTCCCAGGCTGTGAAGCCCCTTGGCATCTCAAATATTAATATGACTCACACTGATATGACTTAAATAGCCTTTTTAAAATCTAATCTATAACACGGTGCTTATTTACTGCTCCTTGACAGGTACCAGACCTAATTGAAAAAGAATTTCTTCCCAATATTAAGAATTGTGAACAGTCAAGTAACGATAAGAAGAATGTATTAAAGGATTAAGGGCAAACAGAAAATGACGAGGAGGGCAGGACAGAGAAAATTAAAATAGCAAGAAGCGAGATTTTGAAAAATGGCATTTGTGAGGGGCAAATGAAATTACCCGACTTTAACTCAATCTATCACAGAGCACAGTCCCACAGTGTTTGAAACATGCCTTCTCCTCCTTTGTAGTGACAGGTTTTACCCAACTCTCTCTCCTTCTGAACACTTGGGTTGGCACTTATCCCTCACTGTCTTTCACCAGGACTCTCTGCAGCTACCCAAGATGGCCACGCGAAATGTGACTGTGTCATTCTCCTAAGAAAAGAGGGTGACAGGTGGCTTCACATTGTGTTCCATAGCTAGGGTAGGGGTTGGGGGTGGGGATAAACACCAGAAACCAAACCACAAATGGTACTTATTTCAATCCCCCTCTCCCTGCTCGCCAGCGATGTAAACATCTTCAAAGAGTACTTATTTCCAAAAGGCTCTTTCCTGCTTTTTACAAAAGGAAACATATTTTAAAATTCCTGGAAAGGCCTTAAAAGGAACCCCATGACATCCTCAATTAAAGAACTCATTTAGTCCAAGTGGCAGCCTTTGCCAGGCTCTCAGAGTAAGACAGCAAAACTCTGCTGTACTTTGAGATTAGAAGGGAACTGGCAGGCATATTGTCAGATGGAATATTACACCATTTTGACTTCCCCCAAAAGACAAGTTAAGAGCTGTTGAGCTGCTGTGTGCTGCATCAGAAAAGAAGATAGTCAGGCCTGATAAGCACTTTTTCTCCGTCTCCCTGTCTCTCTGTCTCTGTCTCTATCTCTGTTTGTCTCCTGTCTGTATGTCTGTGTCTCTCTGTCTCTGCACACACACACACACACACACACACACACACACACACTACACCTCCCTATATCTCTCCCCTGCTCTACCGACACTTGGCAGGGCTTGGAGGTCATGTGAAAAACACAACAAACAGATGTAATCTACAAGACAGGAATCTAAATTTCCTAGCACCGTATTCACAGATGCCTATCCTCAAAAACCAGGATAAAATAAACTAGTACTGTGTGAGGCACCTGATCTTCGGTTATGTAGTCAGTCCTCTATGACTGACAAACACCTGAGATGGGTTGATGTAAAGGAGAGAATCTATGGTTTGGCTCATGGTTTCGGAGCTATCAGTCTGTGGTTGCTTTGGGCTATACCAGTACAGTAGGGTACTGGCAGAGGACGTGTCTCAAGAGTCTGATTCACATCATAGTGGCCAGGAAGCAGAGTAAAAGAAATAAAGTAAGATCTCATCTTCCCAATATCCCCTTCAGAACACATCCAGTGACCTAATTCCTTCTGCCAACACCCGCATCTCCAACCCCAATATATTCCATGGCATTTCAACGAAATATCTTGTAGATTATTTCAACGAAATAATCAACGAAACCCATGGGAACACTTATAAACCATAGCTGCTGCATTTTGTCATGAAATCAGAAAACCACTCAAAATGCAAAGAAACATTTTCCTTTACAATAGAGAAGACCAAGGTAAAAAAGGAATTCAGTACCCTCATCAACATCCTGAGAATCAATAACTTAATTCCTAGATACACACAGAGTGTATGCAGGGACCATTAACACATCCTTTATATGGAACTTGTGAATGCAGAAAATATTATCATTATTAAGATCTAGCACAAGCAGCCATAGCAAGGAGTTTCAACTGTAAGGCCCCCACGAAGGGAGGACCTCACCCAAGCCTCAGGAATTCGTGGCCACCCATTAACTCACAAGACACCAAACTTGATGCAATCAGCAAGAGGTATATTTCGATCAACATGTTGAGGTCAAGACCTGTAGCCCACACAGGAGCAATGGGGTCTGACCCCGGGGCTTTGGAGACAGAGAGAATTTAAAGTCAAAAACCAGAACTCATGGGTGGGGAACCACAACCCATGGGGAGTGAAAGAGGGTTGTATTGGAGAGCACCTGTGGAAAGTCCCAGCCCATTATTTAGTTTGTGACAGGGTCCAAGGAACAGTCACAGGGAACATTTTGTATAGGCTACTCTCAAAGACTATTCGTCACCAACCATCTATCTTGTGGTCAGCCAAGTTCCTGAAACACAGAGCTCACGACCAAGCTGACCTGCACTCTTGGTTCTGCCCAGCCTGCTAGAAGATTTTGAAAAATATCTAACCCTTTCACAACTCTACCATCAACATCACTGATCTGCAGTTCTGTCATCTCAAAGTCCTTTGAAGGTCTGATGTCCAAACCTCTGAGTACCAATGGAGAATGTCCAATATGAACAAATGTGAACACTGCCTTCAGAAGAGGTTCTTGAACATACCTGAACCCCCATCCTGATGCCCAAGCCATGGAGCATCTGCTTTGTCTTTCTCTGGCATTTGCATCTGCTCTTAACAGTAATATGCAAAGCCAACCAGAGAGTTATTATAATTTCCAGCAGAGAACTTTGAAGGTCTAGCCCTGAGTCTTACCAACAGTAACAAGCAGAGCTATCTTGTGTCTGGGGCTCTGCCCCATCTTCAAATGCGGTTATTGTCACTGTTCCTTAGCCTAAAATGGTATTGGCAGGAATGAGAACAATTGGCTTGATTTGCTAAAACAAAGTCATGCAGAAGTAAGAAACACATGGCTTCCCCTAAAACAGAAAATAGTAAGAAATCCTACCTCTGGGGAGATGACCAGGCGACCTGGAAAAGGTCATTCTGCACACAATTGTCCATGAAACCTTATGTTTGTCTCTGGCTAAGTAAGCCAGTCGGTGCAGCCTAATTTAGTTCATTACAGAGAAATCACTCCTAAGGGCTGTTGGTGAGTGAGAGGATCCCTGGTCTACCCTTCAGTTTGTTACTTTGGCACAATATAGACTCACTTTATTAGTGTGGAGAAGCATCTTCAATTTAATTTTACCAACATTTATTTGGCAGCCAACAGCGCAGAAATCACTGTAGATCACTGTAGAAGTGAGAGAAGACTATGTGGAGATGTAAGGCATCGACCCTGCTCTCAGGAACTCCTGAACAGGCAGTGAAATGGGGCCCTGGGGGGGGGGGTTGTTACCTTCAGGCCAAGAAAGTGCTTGCACATATATGGGGTTGGCAGTAAATCCAGAAAGGTTTCAACTTCCTACCTGTAATCCCTGACTATAATCAAATATTCCACTTTGTCTTGTTCCCTAGCCCTCCCGGTGTGTTGTTTTACAAGGTTAGACTTCTGGCTTCTGCAGGGAGGGGAGAAGTCTTCACATCAAAAGCAGACAGCTGCCCCAGTTATTTCTGTAACTCTGGTCCTATAATTACATTCACACAACTTTAATAAACCCTCTGGTCTCTGCAATCTCCTTAGCTTCCCAGACTGTCCGTTCTTTCTGTCAGTCTCTGACCATCCAGACAAACTGCTAAGAATCACCCCTTCTCTCCTTTGCTCTTTCCCTCCCTCCCTGGTGTGTGTGTGTGTGTGTGTGTGGGTGTGTGTGTGTGTGCGCGCGGGCGCGCGCGGGCGCTCACGCATGTTTCTCTCTATAGCCTGGAACATCATTTTTTTTTTCTGTACTTGGTCCCATCACTCTCATGACACACAAGGGATTGTACTGTACTGCCCCCAACTATGGAAATCCTACACTGACCTTCTATGTTCCTCAAAATACTTTTCCCTTCTATCTCCCTTCAGAACAAATCTCAGAAGTGCTCTAAACATTCTGCCTCCTGCAGCCATCTTGGCAAAGCCAGCAATCATCCCCACATTGTAAGTTCCAGCGGTCCTTTCCAACCCCCTCCTCCCTTTATCTTTTTTTTAACTATTTTGTTTTTTAAGATTTATTTATTTTATGCATATGACTACACTGTAGTTTTCTTCGCACCGGAAGAGGGCATCGGATCCCATTACAGTTGGTTGTGAGCCACCATGTGGTTGCTGGGAATTGAACTCAGGACCTCTGGAAGAGCAGTCGGTGCTCTTAATCACTGAGCCATCTCTCCAGCACCCCACACACACACACACACTCCCCCTGCCTTTTCTCTCCATCTCTCTCCCTCCTCCACTCCTTTCCCTAGCTTCCCATCAGCCTCCCTCTGTTTTCCAGCTTCACTGGCTGCCCCTTAGCAGTCGCCTTGTGCCTTCTCGTGTTCCAAGAAGCCTAACATGAGCACGTCCCAGCATTTGGTCCTTGAACAACTCTTCCATCAAAGCTCATTTCCAAGCTGATTTCATCCAGTCCAGATCTCTAAATACCATCAATGTGCTGACGTCTCTATCCATTCTTTTAAATCCGTATGTCTTACTGTCTGAATTCACACCTCTTACCTTATACTTCTACTTACGCATATTCCAATGTATTCTATTTCAGCACAACGTTCAAAATGAATTGCTGATTCTTGGCCCACCACCTCCAACTGTCTCTTGCTCATCAAATCTCCCTCACTGTTATGTCCTCAGTAAATGCTAGCTCATTCTTCTTCCATCTATAAATAAATAGATAAATGGATGGGTGGATGGATGGATGGATGGATGGACAGATAGACAGGCAGGTAGGTAGATGGATAGACAGACACAGATAGATGAATAGTAGATGAAACATACATGTCCATAAATATATGCATATATATACATATATATGGCTACATATACACATGTATGTGTACATATATAAAGATATTTAACCTCTCTCATGTGCCAGTCCTACTTTATCAGCAACTAACTTCAGTGTGGCATTAGACTTCACACATCATATTCTTCTTCTTCCTTCACTCCCACTTTTTTAAAGTTAAACAATTAAACCGTTATGTTTAAACACGGACTATTAAAACATTATTGCAAAGTTCTAGCATTTATTCTAATGGCCTCCTGATCTATCCCCTTGCTTCCTTTCTTACAATTTATTCCCAGTACTGCTCCCCAAGTAAAATATAGGTCAGTTTGTGTCAATGCTCTGCTTAAATCTCTTTAACAGCTTCGGAGGAAGCCCCTGAAAACTTCTCACAGTCACACAGCCTGCTGTGATGGCCCGTGCAGCCCCTTTCAGTTTCTCTGAGAGCTTCCTGGGCTCATTTCTACACTGGCTGCTTTAAACCTCTGCTCTTCTCCAAGCAGTCAGCCACATTTCCACCACTCAACTCTGGCAAGTATTGTTTCCTCTGACTAAAATGTTCTTCCTCCGATGTCGGTAGAGTTGGTCTTTCATTCGCCTTACCGCTCTGTCTCAGAGCCGTCCCGAGAGAGTTCACTGTCACATGAAAGCCTGCCTCCGCTCCTCTCAACCAGCTTTGTGGTCTTACATTGCCATGCCCACTCTGATGATTAGAATTACTATTTATTTCTGTCATGCACACAAAAGTGCTGTTCTGTGACCACAAGAATGTCATTTCTGTTTGTTTTAATGTCATTATCTCTAATAATAACAAACCTAAAATAGGTATTCAGTAATATTTGTTGGATAAATGATGAATGTTATATTCAACTAAATTATTGTCTAACAACCTAGCTCTTGACCAGTCTTTTGAGCATAAAAAAAAATTTTTACATCCTTTGGGTTTTTTTTTTTAAATAGGTTTTAGAGAAATTTAATAAAAATACTCCATTTCCTATCACTAATATTGTGGGTTCTAATCGTGACCATGACAGCTGTAATTAAAATAAAGATTTTATGGTGTGTGTGTGTGTGTGTGTGTGTGTGTGTGTGTCCACAAGTGTGTGCACATGAGTATCAAATCAGGGACAAGCTTCCATGGATGTCATTCCTCAGATATTGTCCACTGTCCTGGAGTTCATCAAGTAAGCTAGACAGGCTGGCCAGCCAGCACCAGGCATTCACTTGACTCTAAATCCTCAATGCTGTGATTCCAAGTCCAAACTACCACACATGGCTGTTCGTGTGGATTCTGAAAACTGAACTCAGGTCTCCGTGACTGCAAGGCAAACACTTTACTGATGAACTATCTCCCAGTGATGATGATATTAATGATAAGATTTATTAAATATCAGCGATGGCCTGAAATCTTAAAAATTATCTCCGGTTTTGACTTTTAAAATGTACAAGTTATGCATCATCATCGAACTTTCCGATGATGGGGAGCCAGAGCCCTGCCTTTCACATCAGCTTCTCATCGTCCGTACAGTGAGTGTCAGAGCTGAGGCTGGCATCCAGATGCCTTGGGCTACAAAGGCTATGCCTTGAAAATTCCTTATCCTCCCATTCACTACAGCACACTTGGCTTCTTCTATTCCTGTTTGTTTTCTATGAAGAACACAGGTGCAGAGAGCGAAACATAAAAGAGCCTTATATAAAAAGACTTCAGCCACCGTTGGCTGTGTTGCTGGTAGAGAAAAATCACAGAATGAGCTACATGATTTGGACATAATTTATCTCAAGTTGTATAGTTTATGTAAACCTGCTATCGGAAGAGATCAGTTTTCCCAAAGTTGGCTTTCCAAAGGGGAGAGCCTTGGTGATCTAGCAAAAAAAAGAAAGAAGAAAGAAAGAAAGAAAGAAAAAGAAAGGAAGGAAGGAAGGAAGGAAGGAAGGAAGGAAGGAAGGAAGGAAGGAAGGAAGGAAGAAAAGCATCTTTTTAAAAGACAGATAACCCAGTTCAAAGCCAGGTTCTGCATCTTCTGGGTGACCTGTAGATTCTTGTCTTTTCCCCTTGGTTTCCTCACTGTGGAATAGAAACAAATCTTACAGAGTTATTTTATAGACTTGGTGTGTGTGTGTGTGTGTGTGTGTGTGTGTGTGTGTGTGTGTGTGTGCATGTGTATTATCATGTACTGTGAATACATTTTTTATTACTCAGTGAAGCCATTGCAGGGTAAGATCTTAATTTCACAATCATTCCAGTATAACTCACAAATCCTTCTTTCCCTCAAACACACAGAATTTTTTTTCAAATGATTGTATAATTATCATTGTTCATTTTCTAACTCATTCATTAAAAACCTTGTCTTATTCCTCAGTTTAAAGAGCTTTTCTATTGCTTATTAATAAAGACTTCACCACAATATAGTATTTCATTTTATTGACAGAATAAAATATTAATTTCTACAAAGAGGTACCTACTGTAGTAGAGTCAGTGTTTAATCCTGAAATCCATGTTTCTGAACGTCTTCATGTCTACGGCTTAAAGCAATGTGACTTCAAGTGGTAATAATGGGGTGCCCTTGATTTCCAACCCACTTACAGCACTGGCTGTGACTGGTGACTTGGAGAAATGGAAAAAGAAACCAAAACAGGCTTTCTAAAATGATGAACCAAACAATTCCAAGCACAGGAACATGGCGCTATGAAACTCCGACATATTTGAAACCACGAACACATGTCCTCATGTTTATCAGATCCCTCCACACTAGAAACAATAGAAACTGTTCACACAAAAGTGAGGAATTATATTGCCTTTATTCATTAATGTGCTTCAGGGTTTGAACACAAAACATTTATTAATTATAACTAGGTTTTTTGTGAAATGAATTGGACAAGAAATTAAAGAAGACAATGACACCTTCAAACCAATGCAAGGAGTTAAGTTAATTTGTCAGTGATCTGATCAAAACTATCTGGGGACCATACACGTGCCCTTGTGTTTGCAAAAGCCTCCTAATCTGTCTCTCTCTACACGTTGAACAGTGCTGATCTTCATGGCTGCAGCCCTTCACTACCTAAGTGCCAGCCTTCAGGTCTTCATGAATGCTGTTCCCTTGCCTGGACATGTCTTCCTTTTGATAGAAAAGTAACCTTGGAGAAACCGACTAAGTGGAAGCAATTGCTTGATGTGTCAGCAGAAGCTAGATGAGTGTTCTAGGAGATTGTCTTAATAAAGTGCAGATGGTGCTTATCTACAAAAGTAGAAGTTGATTACCATTGCACAAAACGCAGAGTCATTTAAAAATATTTGAATAGTTGTAAAATCATATTGCTCAATGGATCTGATTATAGAAACATTCAGTTTGCAATTAGATTATATCAAGTCTCATTTTCTTATCTTCTTTCTTGCACCACATGGAAATAAGACATGAAGGAAGCCATTTAACCTTCCACCTGTGATATGCTAAGAAATGTTTGGAGAAAACTGGACGCTGGGGTTAACATACATGCCTTGTTCCCAGCCCTTTGGAAGCAGAAACAGGCAGATCTCTGTGAGTTCAAAGCCACTCTGGTCTATATATACCTTGTGACATGAGGATCACATCTTGAATACTAGTAAATTATAGAAATGACTGTCCAAAAAAGTTCTTATATAAAGTGGTTTTGACCAAATGTTAATATACAACCTTGGTGCTGAATGAGGAACTTTTAAGAAAATTTAAAGATTTATTTATTTTATTTATTTTATGTGTGCCAGTGTTTTGTCTGCGTGTATGTATCACACTACATGTGCCTACTGCCCATGGAGGCCAGAAAAGGGCATCAGACCCCCCTGGAACTGGAATTATAAATGGTTGTGAGCCACCATGTGGATGCTGTAAACCAAACCCATGCCCTCTGCCAGAATAAATGCTTTTAAGCACAGAGCCATCTCTCCAGCAACTTAAATAATGAACTTTCTAAGAAGCTTGATTTTTTTTTTTAATCTATGCACAGTCACACTCGTGGGCACAGAAAAGAATGCCACTAAAAAAGTACTTTGTGGCAATACATTTTTAAGTTTTATTCCAGTTATCTAACTTTCTTTGCCACAACGTAGGATTCTTGTAACCTAAGCCACAGCCCTAAATTCTCCCCGATGCTGGGTGTATAATTCAGGACAAGCTACGTAAGCTTCGTTTCTCAGCTTCATTTAGAAAATTGAGGTCGTAATTCTGATCTCATAAGATTGATATGAGGGCTAAATGATATATTTTTGAAGGGACTCAGTCAGCTGTAAAGTGTGACACAAAAATAAATTCTCCTTATACTATGAATATGCAAGTATTCTCTGCCATCCTCTGTCCTAACAGAAAATCCTTCCCTTATGCTCACCAGCTTCTCTTAACACTCATCACTCTCCGAAACAAATATTTGGATATTTGTTGTTGTTTTACTAGTAGAATGTTAGTGCATCAGTTCATCAGCAAATTGATGGAACTCCATCTCGAAGTATTTTCTAGTACCTGGCACTAAAGAGGAACTCAGACTCTATCCGTGGAAGATGAGGAGGGGATGGTGGAGGGGATGGTGTCCACACAGATGAACAGTCCTCTGTTCATTGAGCTCTCCACAGGAACTGACAGAGAAGAGCAGGTTGAGTAGAAGGAGTTATGGGGCACTTTGGATGAGTGGTGGCATTTACCCACAGTCCTCAGAACACAGAGCCAAATCCAAGAGAAAAAGTCATAGAGATTGTTTTATGGAATCAATTCATTTGTCTTATCTGCTAAGTACAACTGCCTCACTGAAACAGAGAGAACAGTGAATACCACTCTTACATAACCGCTCTGTACAAACGTCCCATCCTGAAGCTGCTTTCCTACCAGTCTAAGTGTTTGTATTTGCTCATTCCTCTCTAGCGGATTCTAAAATCCAAATCGCTGCAGTAATTCATTTTTTTATTGTTCTCCTGCTCAGCTCCAACACATGTACAGTAGTAGTGTTCACTCTTCAGGGGGATAATGGCATTTTTGGAGATTTTACTGTAGTCATTACTCTTGCTTTTTTATTAAGAGACTTGACTTTAATCTTCTGCTTTAGCTGTGTGGTTTATCTTATGAATATTAATATACAACCCAAAGGGATCTATCCAGTGAATATGAATTAGAGAGAGTTTTCATATTGAAGAAAGAGAAAGCCATTTTCTGGGATGCACATCTTTCTGGGGTGTATGAGCTCTAATTTAATCAGCATGGAGTCATCATGTACGCCACCAGCACTCCAGGCCACGGAGTAATTGAAATGATTCAAGCTTGTTTAATAAAGTAATTTCAATTATAGCGAGAGTTGAGTCAGAAAATGTCAGCTGTGCAAAGTTTATGTTGCCTAGAATCTGCAATAGGGCACCAAATGTGCATATAGGAGTGTCACTGTAGAAATGAGTTGTATGTTTTAAAGCTTTGAAATATCTTCGCTCACATCAGATGAGCTTCTTGTGAGTGATTTGTTAGTCAAAGCAGCCAAATTTAATTTTAGCCTGAAAACAGTGTGAAGAAATTCACTGGAAACCAAGAGCTTGGGACCGGAAAGATAGAAAGTCTATATCCATCCTCTTTCCTCTAACCATAACCAAACACTTCTTTGCGATCTGTACCAGTCCTGGATGCTTCCTACAAGGCATCACTAATATTTGGAGCCACCAACAAGTGAACATAGCACGTGTCTTTTCCTCCACACTGGAAAGGAAGTCTCACGAGTTGTCATTTAAAATACGAAAGCATAATAGACATAAACTGACTTCCCAAAATCACTGAAGATACAGCCCAGTGCCAGACGTTTCAGGACGGTGGTCAGACCTTCCTAAATCCATGGATTCCCAGACATTCTTCGTCCACTCCCTTCTTCTTTCCACAGCTGTGTCCTTCTAGCCCATAATTCACCTGGTACAATTTACACATTTCAAGTCCTGAGTAGTTCTACTGCCTCAGAAAATCTTTAATCCCCAAATTATCCCTCTATAGTTCTTCTTTTGTTTGCCTTTCTCTTTGATTGAGAGACTTGTCTCTATACACAGATACTGTGCTCAGCACCACTCCAGCAACTAAAACAACCCTTTCCTGTAGCTGTTGAGAAGACAGAGAGGAGCATCTTTTCTTCATGTGTAACTCAGAAGCCTTGTTCTATTCTTTTTATTAGTTTTGCCTGCTCTCTTCCGAACAGCAATTCAATGTTCCTTTGCCCGCATTTAGTTTAGTTATGTTAACACAGACAATGGCTTATTTTCAATATAAAATAATGGAAGTTATGAATTCAACTTTGTAGACAGGGAACTTGAGGCTCGGAGAGGGTAGGTGGGATAGTCAGGGTCAGGCAGTTGTTGAGTTTGACAGAACTCAAGACTCTCAAATCTCTGCTTGCCATATTCCACGCAAGATCACGCGACTCTGACAGCAAAGATTTGCTTCTGTAAGTATTGACACCAAACTTTCCCCACTTAGCATTTCAGGGAGATGAGAAGTGGGAAATTAAAGGGCCAAATTCTCTTCTGGATGAAATACTTATGACAATGGTATTCTTTGCTTAAATACTCTCATTTTTATATCATTTCAGAAGAAATCCTTCTATATCAAGAGGATTTCCGATTGCCGAGATAATGATACCAACTCCTCACTGAATAGCACTAGCTATTTCTATTCTTTTTATGGCTGTGGAAAGGAGAAGAGAGGTTTCTTTTTTTATATACATGACATGAAAAGCTTCTAAAGGGTAATAGTTGATTCAGAATAGAGATGCAGACAAGCCGCTGAAACTGTGAACAGATAAAGTACATACAAAAGTCTTTTCATGGAAAAATCTTTCCAAAAGAGAGATCGCAACAAAATTAAAGTGGGAAAGGAAAATGTGTCAATTCTGGTTCAATCATCCTCCCGTTCTCTGACATGTGTAGAATGACACCTTGCCACTCCTCGTAGGACAACTAAAGGAACAGGAAAAACAAAAAAGGACTCAGATGGAACCTTCTCAGGCTCATTGAGAAGTGTTAACCACCCCGGTCTTTTATCTTGCTTCTCAGAGTTAGTGAGAATTTTCAGAAGCCTGGAAGATCATCCTCCAGTTTTCCCATGACAGGTGATATTGGGTCCCCTTGAAGCCTTGTGTCATGTAATGGCATAGCTTTCACGGTGGCTTTTGGTATGAGCCAGTGCTCTAGCTGTTATGTGTCACACACACACCTGGAGTTAAAGTCACAGAGCTAGAGGACTCACCATCCTTAACAATGATGGGCAGTTTCTCACCATGTCAGTGGAGGGGTGTAAAACCAAGTCCTCTAATCTACAGAACTTCGTTGGCTGCCTCTGAAGCCACGTTGGATTATTCACATTCTCCTGAGAATAACAATCACACTTTTCCAATCCCTGAGTTCACCTGTTCTCAGTAGAAAATTCTCAGCTTCTACTTTGGAGGAAATAATGTCAATGATATCCAGATAGTCTATTTTCTACTGCCTTCCCTGTTCCACACATGGGACACACAGCCATGAAAACCTTGCCTACATTCACAACACACTGTGCCTATGGCTCATTGCTTTGATGAACACTCTTGGTCTTGCTCTGCTCAGAGGAAACAATCACCATCTGTTACTCCCTGTCCCTAGAAGTATTGCCGGTGTGGTTGTTCTGTCACATGTGCATCAGGAGGTAGCAGAGGGGAGATGGGCTGTGTCAAGGCTCAGTGTTCTGACTTATGAACATCTGAATGATCAGTAGCCTAGCATTCCCTCAAAAAAACAAGCCTGAAATGACTACCAGTCTGTACCAAGCAGGCCCACATGGCTCCCAGGACCTGGAGCAAGCAGGAGACTAGAAAAACCCAGTCTGGGACTGAGGGACCTAGAAGGTTGAGTCTTAGACAGATGACCTTTGCATGGGGCCTCTTTGGCAGGCTGGGTAAGGAGCAAGTTCATGATGGCCACCAGGACCATGGGACCTGGACAGGGAGCTACCCTGAGATAACCACCAGTTGTGTGCCAAGCAGGCCTGAGGGGACAGAGCATGATCGAGATGACCTCTGCCCAGCACTGTAATGCACAAGTAGGGTATAGCACACCCAGGACCACTTTTGTGATAACCCCAGACACTCAGAGACCCTGGATGTCACTATGAGAAGCAAGTAACTGGTGGAGAAATAGAAGAGAAAGCAAAGCAGAATATTGTGGACACAATGAAGAGAGGTAGGAGTGGAGTGTATTGAGGAATAGCCTGATGTAACTAGCCAATGATGCCACCTAGGATCATAGTCAGGTTCTAGCCTGTGGTGGCAGGGGCCACATCTGTGTCTATGGCCCTGCAGCCACACAAGTCTATTGCCACCAAAGGCTAGGTGGACATCCCTGATCTGAGCTGCTGCTCAGGGACATGTTGATGTGTGAGGGCTGTGCAGAACTGGCCCCACCCCTCACCTGGGCATCATGGAAGCTCTGGCCTTAGAGACATGAAAGCAGGAGAGCTGACTCCACCCCTAGCCGGCTGCAGTTCTAGGGAGAGTGGAACACACATTGTAGGGATTGCAAATAGCCCAGCCCCAGAATATATGAGCATGGGAGACCTGGCCCTACTATTCATCTCTCACGCAGTGGCATGGACAGAGAGATATCCTTTCTCCACATTCACCCCTCACTACCTGTAGAAGGCAGGAGACTGGTCCTGAAGTCATGAGAACAGGAGAGGACGCTCTGCACCACACCTGGGCAGCAAGTACAGTAGAGTTGACTGACCCTGGCTGTGGTGGTTGTGGGTGAGTTAGCCACACACAAGGGCATAAGCGTCAGAGAGCCAGTCCTGCCTCTTGTCTGCTGGACAGTGGAATGAATGAGAGAGATGGCCTCTTTCCCTCCCTTATACCTCTCCATTTATGGCAAGCTGGATAGCTGGCCCCTGGGTCATAAAAGTGGGAGAACTGGCCAAGTCCCTCACCATCTGCAGCACTCATGAGAGTGGGCCATGCACCTTGATTGGGAATCAGGGTAGAGCCGGGATGGGAGGATGATTCTGGTGAGCTTGCCCGGAGGACATGAGAGTGAGTGAGCTAGCAGGCTGACCAGCTCAGATACCTCTCAGGCCCAGATCCAGGGCTTTGAATTGTCCCACAGCAACATCTACTCCGTCATGAACTGCTGGAGGACATGAAGGGGCCAGTCCTACAGATCCAAACCTAGAGGATGTGCATGACCCAGGGCAACAACAGGACTTCCTAGGGGAGTCCACATGAGGTTCTAGTGTCAATAGAGTAGCAAAAGCCAGAAGCCTCATTGAAGTGAACATTTATAAGCAAAGAAAGGTGGTCAAAGGTACACTATGGAACACACTGTGACAGACTACAACTTCCACAAAAGATTTTTTTTTCTCTATTGAAGGGGAAGTTGCAAGGGTGGAGAGTGGATGTAAGGGGAGGGGGAGATGAGTGGGATTTGGGTGAGTGATGGGAAACTCATAAAGAACCGGAAAAAAATTAAAAAAAAAATAAATCAATAAAGCCTGTTTCTCTCAGAGAAGTGGGAACATGGATGGCCATGAAGCCATCTCTTTCTCAGTTTTAGGCTGGCCTTCAATGATTTACATTTCATTGACTTTCTTACCGTCAGTATCTCTAAGTAACCATCAGCCATTTTCACTATTATTGTAATTATTCCATATACCTGTTTCGGGATGGCAGTGGTGTTGACTACTCTCCTAGCATGAAACTTGAGCTACTTTCTCAGTGCTGGGATATTTGTTTCCTTAAGACTAGGGCAGCACCATCTTTGGGGATTCATGGGCAAGAAACTCTAAAGTTTTACAGATGTAAATGAGATTTAGAAGAACATCACTGTTGGATGCTGAAAGGCATGTCTAGAAGTGAGAATTTAAAGCAGAAATACAGTTCTGCTTATTTCTTAAGAGGACAAAGATGTGTGTGCTGTGGGTCTGATCTTGAGTGTCTCCTGTAAAAGGGGCTGTTAGTATCTGGGGTGGTTTATAGAACCTTTAGAAGTAGAATGTAGTGAGCTGTCTTTAGGTCATTACAGGTCCTGAAATGGCACAATAGAGTCCCGCCCCCCTTCCCTTCCTCTTTGGCTTCCTTATGATAAAGTGTTCCATCGAGTCCCCTGTCACCACTGCAATCTAACCCACACACACCCCAAGACCAGAGGCCTAAAAACAATAGATTTGCTTAATCATGGAAGGTCTATATCCACAAACTCAAACAACCTTTTCTGTTTATAATTACCTCAGGTGATTGTCTTAGGGGTGAAAAGCTGATAGTTTGGTTGCAACTAGATCATTGTAAGGCACGCAGGGAATTTATCACGCCATCAAAGCAAGACATCTTTCCTCCCTCCTGCTGTCTCTCATTGTCACTGCCCAACCCCTCCCAAATGAAGATGAGTGTCCCACCTTAGCCAGAACACATGTTCTTAACATTAAAGAGTTCGTTCCTGTTCTGTTCTGGCTAACAATGCCTTCCGTAAAAGCCAAAGGCCATACAATTTCACGCAACAAAAGAATGAAGCCTCTTGGCCCCATCCTGCAGACAGAGGGCCAGGCTTCCACTGGCAAGGCTTGCTTTAGGGACTCTACTGGCATGACGCCCTGTGGATCTTCTGCCTGGTGCCTCAAAGCAGGGGTGCTTCTGGTGGCCTCCATCTGGCAAATGCGACTTGTACATTTATTAGACGGGGTGTAATTATCAGGCCCCAGTAGGTTCTGCTAAAGGCTTTTTCCCCAGCATTTGTCACTTTAAGAAATGGGACCTTTTTAGAAACTGTTCCTTCTAATACAATCCACTCCAAAATCCACTAATTTCCTCTTTCCATTCATCTTCCAGAAATCCTATATCCAAGACAAATGGGACTTAGTGTGGCACGCTTTCAGTGACACCACAATGCGCAGGACTATTTTAAGAATTCTATTCATCAATTCTCAATAAATATTATGATACCAGCACTTAGGCGTTCTAAAGTGACTTTCCTAAGCAGATCCCAGCTCTTTTAGCAACACGAAGGCATTAAACCCTCTAATTCCCTTGCAAAACAAGCTAAGAGGCAGGAGCTAAAGTGTGTTTCCTATGAGGAAGCTGCATGGAAAGTCACTTAGAATTGGCCCATTTGGCAAAGAGAAGGGAAGTGTGGAGGGAAATTAAGGTGACAGTGGACTTCCTCAAACACTAGCACTGTCTTCTGCAGTTACCAAAGAAGGGGGAGAGCGGGGAGGCATTTGACTGCTTGTTATTTGTTTCTTTAAAACACATTATTCGATGCTTATGGATGTGGGGCACTGGATTAAACTTTGACAAGGTAATAAAGAAACCGTGTGTGTGTGTGTGTGTGTGTGTGTGTGTGTGTGTGTGTGTGTGTGTGTGTAAAACATATAGCCCAGAAGATCAAGAGTATCTGTCTTAAAAGAAGCTGGAGAAATGGCTCAGTGGTTAAGAACACTGCTGTTCTTCCAGAGGTCCTGGGTTTAGTTCCCAGCAACCACATCTATAACGACATCTGATGCCCTCTTCTGACATGCAGGCCTGCAGGCAGATAGCGCACTCAAGTATATAAATAAATCTTTTTAAAAAATTAAATTCTGTGTCATTTAAATAACAAATGCATGCCTGGACTATGGAGAGAGTTTATTCTGGAACCAAATTTGAGTGATCATGACCTGGGAAACATGGAACTGAGTTAGCCCAGGTTTCCCATTCCCATGTGGAAGCAATTTCATGGTGCTTTACAGCAACAGAACAAAGAAAGTCATAAATCAAGTCAATTTTAAAGTTCATCGGTGAGTACATCAGAGAAGCAGATAGAGCAAGATGGGGGAATCTGTCCTATAAACCTGGGAGGCTATCTGCTGACATTCTTAGCTTTGGGTTGGTGGAAGCTAGTGGTCTGCTAAGTTAAAAGATTCCAGAAAGTTTTTACCAATTAGTCACAGGATACTAGTTCGGGCACAGAGAGGGGAAGGGATGATTGTTAGGAGCAAAGCTATCCCAAGATGAGGTAATTAGGCTCTGGACCTGCAACATTCCAACCTCTCCATATCGATGCTGTTCTGATCAGTCAGTCTTCTCAGACACAGTTACTTTCCAGGAATTTTGATTTACAGTATTTGAACTTGGAAGGCTATTCAAGAAAAGACTGCCCTAAAATACAATGCCTGACATGGAAGGCGGGGCAGATTTTGACAGCGCTGAGAGCATTCTCCATTGGAGAAAATGGCACCTGGGCTGCTGCTGATGAATGAGTTGCAATACACACTCATGGCTTCCCTGAAGACAGACTGAAAGATCTATGTGTGCACCAGAAGATAATGGCCCTTCCTCCATCTTCTGCTGTTTTCAAAGTGTATCGGTGCAGCAGCTTTACCAATAAATCACAGAACAGTGCCGCGTTGTGCAAAGATGACTGTCCTTGGAGTCTCTGTTTCTGGTACTTAGTCTCCTTAAAAACAGAGCAGGAAAACAGGCCAGGCCTACCTGGAAAGCCAAGGGTTCTCCCTCAAAACTCAACAGATAGTAAAAAGTCAAGTCCAAACTCCAGATACTAACCACCAGGCTGAACTCTTTCCACCAAAAACTCCTGGTTCCACAGGACGCTCTATTCCCAGCTACATATTTGTAACTGCAGAGGCAGGAATGAAGATATTCTAAAGAGCCCCATGTGCCCTTCTGTTTGGCTGCTAGAGGTATCATGATGAAAGAAGAAAAAGCATGGGGCCCTGGTACCAGAGAGAGAGAGAGAAAGAGAGACTCCTGAAAATAGATTTCACCAATGCAACAACTTGTCAAGACACCTTGGTGAGGAAATGAGAACTTTGGTGTGACCACAGGCAGACACACACCCTGGCCGTGCCTGCTTACCCACACATGTTCCTCTATATATACATCCCTCTCTATTGAGACCTAGACCTCACACTGTGACCCTGGAAGACTAACTGGGGGATCAGAGTACCTCACTGTTACTCTTTCTATTGAGGCTACAACAGCATAAATCTCCTTTCTCTGCTTTCCATGGTTGCTTTGTCTCTTTAATTTGGATGATTGAATTAATTTGATGATTCTGACCCTAACAACTGTGGTAGCAGCCCCACAAGTTAACGATACATGTAACTGACTTCATCCTCTTTGAGGTCAGTGTCTCAGAACAGATTCTGATACAGAGGAGATAGATCCCAAAATCATTGTGGCTTAAAGCAACCATTGTTTATTTTTCAATCCTTCAAAGTCTGAAGCAGAAGACAAGACTTTGGGCTTTACTGACTCAACACCTCAGACTCATGTTGTGACATTATCATTTATTTCAGCGTGCTGTATCTGAGGTTGCCAGATCCAAGTGAGAGAGAGTGGGAGTTACACAGCCTTCCAGCTATCAAAGCCAAATTGCACGTCCTCAGCCCGTTACCCAGAACTAGCCACATGTCAGCAAGCTACTGCAGCGACGGCTGGAAAAGGCAGCCTGTGCAAGCAATGGATGCTCTAAAGTCTGTATCTTTTCTTTCTTTTTCAGAACTATTATAATGTATTGCACAATACACATACTCAACAAAGAAATATTGAACAAACGAATGAAAGAAGAATCCAGTATATTCAAGATATTGGACAGGAGATATAAAAATACAGGGAATAATCACCTCTCCTGGACCACACCTATAATCCCAGTACTTGAGGTGCTGAGGCAAGAGGTTTGCAAGCATCCAGCTTGGACTACATATGAGTTTTTTTTCACATTAAATGTGTGTGTGTGTGTGTGTGTGTGTGTGTGTGTGTGTGTGTGTGTGTGTGGTGATTCCAGTGTTTAAGAAGTCAGAAGCCTAACTCAGCAGTTAAACACAAATATGAACTCAAGCAAAATAAAGTTAGTCAGACATAACAACATAAATGGAAGGAGAAGTAACTGTTTGATGAGATAAAGGCATAGATAAGTCATCATCTCAGATGATTCAGGACCACAACCCTCTATCTATGTCCTGAAGTCAGATGTCTGCAAGGATTCTGAAGCTATTTCCCTAGGGTCTAGTTTTAGTCTCAGAAAAAGAGAAAGTCTTCACATGAAAAGGGAGGAAGCATCCTTTCAGGAGTTTGAGGCCTTGAGCTGTGAGAGCCATGTGTAGGAAGTGTCCTGATGTTCTTTCTGCAGAGGAACAAGCTCTTACCAGAGCTGAGCATTTAGTGCTGCATGCACAGGTGCAACAGGCTCCTATAAAGGTATCTGACCTGTCCACCGCTGGTATATCTCCAGGCTCCTGTATGCAATGGCCACTCACTGCCAAGGGACAGCAGAGGTCATTCCGTGTATAATGGAGCTATAATCTATGAACTGGTAGAAAAGTATTCATTTTCTGGCCAAATGCTGGCCTTTCCCTTTTTCTTTTACAAGACATTATTAACCTTAAGTACAGGAAATTAAGAAGCAGCCATAACGTTTTATAGCAGCGTTTTGGCCTGATCTCAAGTTCAAAGGTTCTCAGGTATGAGATGTGTAAACTGCTGCTTTTCTGAAAATCAATTTAAGCAATATAAATGAGGGTTATTTAAAATGTTCTTGTGCTGTGACAACTAACTGTCATTGTAAAAATCAGTCTTAGGTTAAAGCTAACAAAGATTTCATCATTAGGATATTCATGTGGACTTACGTACAGATTGAGAAGAAAGACTAAATTTCCAGTTCTAGAGAAATGACTGAGCAAGTTAAGTTGTATCCATACTTGGGAATAATATACTCTTGCCAAAACACATAGCCACAAAAGTGGCCGGCATTATCTATTTTAAAGAAACAAGTAGTTATCTTCTCTACCTTTAGAAAAACGTCTACAAGTACGTGAATAAAATTTTCACATTTAACATGATTTTTTTCAACCTTATAACATCAAATATTGGTAAACCTGGATGTTTATCAAACACAAAATTATAAAGTGCTAAAAAGAAAGTCCAAATTTTACTAACTTGTATCTTGAAAATGTTAATTACTTAACAAGTTAAAAGGGAATAATCTGAATTTTTTGGAAGAGTGGCTTTCCCTTTTAGTTTTATGCATCTATATGTTTTTTTATTTTATTTCATTTACATTATATTTACATTTCAGATTTTATCTCCTTATCCCATTCCCCCCTCCACCCAGGAACCCCTTATCCTATCCCCCTTTCTCCTGCTTCTATGAGGGTGTGCCCCAACCTGCCCCCCACTCCCACCTCCCCACCCTCAAATTCCTCCCCGATTGGTGTTCAGCCTTCATGGGACCAAGGATCTCCTTTCCCACCTATGCCCGACAAGGCCATCCTCCCTACATATATAGGCATCTATATGTTTTAATGTTTTCTCATTAGCATGGAAATTCGACTTAAATTTCAAATTTTCATTTAAAATAAATAGTAGAAAGTCAAAGAGAAATGGATAGGATAATTTTGAATTTTTTCCTAGAAAATGATCATAAGAGAATGCTAAATTAGAAGGATTTATAATATAATGTGCATGGTGTTAACAAAATGGTATGAAACCTATCAGAGTGTAGAAGTCGGGTAGATAAATATGTCAAACTGCCAACCGTGTTTCTCCTTTCAGTAGCAGAGCCATTTGTGGGAGAGTTATGGATGCACAACTCTGCTTCCTTATATTTTTACATCCTTTTTTTTTTTATTTTCTTCAAGACAAGTGTTAGATGTGTAACCAAGAAATAAGAGAAAGCTTTAAAAATTAGAAATAAGCATTTAAACAAGAAAAGCATACCCAAGAGAGAAACGCTGTGCTGTGCTGTGCTGTGCTGTGCTGTGCTGTGCTGTGCTGTGCTGTGCTGTGCTGTGCTCTGCTGAGCTTAACTCCCCTAAAGATCCATGTAGTCAAGGCTGAGTCCCCAGATCGCGGTGCTGTTCAAAGGAAGCAGAATCTTAGAGGCCGTGGTTCTCAACCTTCCTGAGACCCTTTAATACGACGGTTCCTCGCGTTGTGGTGACCCCCAACCATGAAATTATTTTCATTGCTATTTCATAACTGTAATTTTGCTGCTGTTGTGAACTGTAAAATAAGTACCTGATATGTGAGGTATCTGATATGCGACCCCTGTAAAATGGTTGCTCTATCTTCCCTAAGGGGTCGTGACTCACAGGTTGAGAACCACTGCTCTGACTTGTTAGACCCTAGTGGGAGGAGTTTGGGTTGGTGAGAGTCCTTTAAAGGAGCTTGTGGGATACTGGCCTCTTCCTCTTCCTCCCATTATGGTTTCTCATCCAGGAGATGACAGATCTTGCTTTACCTTGTAAGACTCTGATGCGCCTTAGCTTACCAGGGACCCTCTGAGTGAACAACACGGAGCCGGGGATCAATGCAAAAGCAAGAGGAATTTTATTGTTCCAGCATGCTGGGGTCATCCTGAATCCAAAAGGAGAGGCCACGACCCCTGGGCCACTTGTTCAGCAGACCTTTATACAGTCTCCAGGGGTAGCATAGAGAAACAGTAGCTAGGCACAATATGATTGGTAGAACACTGTGACTTTTAAACTGATTGGTCTTTAGGGAATGAGGTGGCAGAGACTTCCATTGTCCGCAGGTGGCCAACTGTCCGTCTTGTGGATTGTGTCCGTATGCTCTGGGCCACCCTCACCTGCAGGTTGGTCTCCACACTCTGTGGTCTGAGGAATGTTAATTAGCCTCTCTCTTCCGGAGGGACAAGTGTCCCAAAGTTTCTGAGCTGACCTCTTCAACCTCAGGCTACCCATCCCTCAGCAATATGCCACTTCACCATAGCCTCCAGAGCAGTAGAAACAACCAGTCCTAGACAGCAACTCCCAATCTGTGGACCCAGTTAAAACTTTCTTTTCTAAGTGGACTATCTCCGGCTTTGGTTATGGTAATGGAAAGCTGACCATTGTCATCAAGGTAATTACATTATTTTTCTATTAATGTTCTTTTTAAAAAAAAAAATGTATTGGGCATTAAGATGACTCAGAGAGTAAAAGTGCTTGCTTCCAAGTCTGACAATCGGAGCTCAATCCCAAAGGTCCACATAGTGGAAAAAGAGAACCAATTCTCACAAGTGGTCTCATGACTTCCAAATATATGCCTTGGCATGTGTGAGAGGCACATGCAACCTACCACATGCATACACACACACACACACACACACACACACACGTATTTTATTTTTTTAAAAAAGGAAAATACTTCATGATTTTATATTTTTAGTTCCTTCCATTTCACACTCATTTTAGTTTCATGTGAATAAATAAGGCCTCTTGCTTCTTGCAGTCAATTGGTACAACTAGAATGTGAAATTTGAATGTGAATTTTTTATTTTCCTATACCCCCTTCCAATGCTTTGAAGCAAAGCTATATATTCTCTCATTGTAGACTCATATTGCCCACTCATGAAAGATCACACAGCTTCTTCCTTGTTCCCTAGATCACAGACTCATGATATGTTGAGCTGTCAAGTATGAAGTCTGGTTAGCCTAAAGTAGCCATCTTGGGATAAGGTCCAAGTCTCTTGGAAAGGACACAAGTAGGCATGTCAATCAATAGTTCCAACTGAGCCAAGCCTTCCATTCATGCCAGCCCAATGCCTTTATCCAGTGCCACACATGTGAGTGAAGATGTTCCTGATGGACTCCAGTCATGTCATCTGAATCGTCCTGGTGAGACCTGGACACTGAGGAACAAGACATCCTCTGTGTATTCTGTTCAAACTCATGTCTTAGAATCTATGCACCAATAAAGTAGTTGTTACCTTATGCTTTTAACTTTAGAATAATTGTTATGTAATGATATATAAGTGAAACATGCCTTCTCCTAGAACATAGACATATCCATGGCATTCAATGAATAGTCATTTAGAAGTTATATAGTACATTATTGCTTCGGTTATAATAATAATAATTATTAATAGTATTTATTCATTATAGTATTTGTTTTTTCTAAGAAGCATTTTGTTGTTTTTCTCTTGCTACTTAGATGTGATTTTCACTTAATAATAACAGTTATCA
Source organism: Arvicanthis niloticus (assembly GCF_011762505.2). Taxonomy (NCBI): domain Eukaryota; kingdom Metazoa; phylum Chordata; class Mammalia; order Rodentia; family Muridae; genus Arvicanthis; species Arvicanthis niloticus. Next base: position 78,346,245 of record NC_047664.1, on the reverse strand, counting down.
TGACACTTTAGTTTGAACCCTGGATATTTTCCAAAGACCTGGAGGTCTTATCAAGGCTCAGCCCATAATAATATTGGGAAGGGTCAGAACCTTGTCAAAATTAAGCCCAGTGCAAGGAATTTGGATCATTGGCGGCATGCCTATGAAGAAACCATCCACCCCCTCCTCCTTTTCCCTGTGTTTTGTATATCATGAGATAAATACTTTCCTCTACTTTTGTTTCTCCCAGAATGTGCTGCCTCATTGCCGACCCAAAGGGGGTAGGACGAATCAACCAGGGGCTGAAATATCCAAAACTGGGTCAAAATAAACTTTCCTTCTTTTTTAATATAATTGTCTTGGTGGTGGGCACATGAGCATTGTCACTTTAACACAACACTGACTGATATATATACAAATGCTTTTCATCTATTGTTGACTTTAAACCTCCCAATATCTCAGTCCGTTGGTTGCTATTACCATGTCCTCGTTTTAAACTGAACAAGTTGGACACAGATAAGTTAAGTAGCTTACCTAAGGACATACTGGTTATAAGCAGTTAGATCTCAGTAGCCAGTGACCAGGGCCACTACTTTAGTCCATTTACTGAATTCATCCCTCCTCTTCACTCAATATGCAGAAAACCTAAGCTGGCATATGCCTCTCGGAGCTGACTGGAGACAGAAGCCAGAAATCTCATCCCTCTTTCTATTTTATTGTTTCGATTTTACTGCTATTTCTTGTGGGAAAGACCATTCCTCTGCTCAGAGAGATGAGAGAGAGGCAGAGGCAGAGGCAGAGAGAGAGAGAGAGAGAGAGAGAGAGAGAGAGAGAGAGAGAGAGAGAGAGAGAGGAGTAAAGATGCAAAACCCAAAGGACAGAAATGGAGCCTTTGTGTAGTGCACCAACCATTTCTAGAATGAGGTCATGCAACTGTACTTCAGTCCTAAGGGATTTATTTATTCGTCCATAAATGAAAAGGGGAAGGAGGCAATGCAAGCAAGGTAAGAGGGGAGGAAAGGTATGGGAAGGAGAGGAAGGGAAAGAAGAAAAGGCAGGAAAGGGAAATCCAGATACCATGATAATGGGACAGCTAAAGACTCAAGGCTGACGCATGTGAGCAAGACAGGAATGTAAAAAAAAAGAAATAGCTAAAGATAGAAAAGCCAATTATAAAGCCTAAAAAGGACTTCAGAGATGAGGTGCAAATCAGAGATACCTGCCATTAAATAAACGCAGCCACGAATAAGTTTCCGCTCGGCTACTTTCAACGGGGAGACTGAAAGTGCTCAGCAAAGACGGTAAAAAGAAAATGTGTTTTGCACTTGGGGAATCTTACAGGACTAAGTACAGAGGCTGGTTATTTAATAATCTGTGACCCAATTATATCTGAATCTCTTCCAGCTTCTCTGTGTAGCAAAGGAAGCACCGTGGCAAACAAGATAGAAGGAGGTGGAATGTGTTAACATTTAAAGTATAACTTCAGCCATGAATAATATTGACTTTTTAGGAAAGAAGAACTTAATCTTTTAAAGAAACAAGAAAAGGTTAATGACATAAAAGCTATAATTACCCTGCTCGGTTGGAACACGTTGTGACATGGATTGAACTGTCTCACTGTACCCACCAGGGTTTACAAATAGTAAGAGTCGGGTAACAAATAATGGAAGGGTGGGGACAGGGCTTCCACCAGTAGATTGTCTGTCTAGAACGCACAAAGCCATGAGTTTGGTCCCCAGCACCACACAAAGCAGTGTCACAGCACACACATTCAGCAGGTACAGTCAAGGGCACGATAAGTCACCCTCCCTACACAGTGAATTTGATACCTGCCTGAGATACCCAAGACCATGTGTCAAAAAAAAAAAAAAAAAAAAAAAAAAAAAAAAAAAAAAAAAAAAAAAAAAAAAAAAAAACCTACATAATGAATGAATAAGGATATTTTTAAAAGAAATCTGAAAACTTAGACAAACTTTTTAAAAATATGAGGCAAAGTACAAAATTTCAAGGAAAAGCTAACCCAGCAACCGCAATGTGTAAATGCCCACTTTAAAGAAAAAGTCACCTTTGGTGAAACAGTATTCATCCGATGTGACCACCTGACCAACACACACAGGTGAATGACATCACAGCAGCTGTTTCACAAAACACGCACCAGATCAAGCCAGCCAAACTGGGGGAGAGGCTCATGAAGTCCTGCCCCTAAGGGGCTCTTGTCAATCAAGAGCTAATTCAAACATACCTTGTGTTTTAAAAATTCGGAAAGTTATAATCAAGAAAGCAGTAGAAAAAAATAACAAAAACAAATTATGCATGAAACATATGAGTAAATCTGTTGCTTTAATGAAAAAAAAAAACTTTTAAAATCATATTACCATGAATGCTGTTGTTTAAGACTACTGGGTTCTTAATACATATATATAATACTGTATAATAATATATAATACTGTCAACCAATAATATATACAGTATATATAATACTGTCAACCACAAGTTGACAGTATAAAAATTATCAATTTGCTTAATAAAATAAAATGTAAATTGTTTTAATCATTAAAAAATTATCATAAGTGTGGGAGGGGCTGATGAGGTGCCAGCCCTAGCTGAGGAGCTATTTGGCAGTTGATGGCTGCTGGGAGAGACAGGAGACAGGCCCTTTTCTTTGAGAGCCAGCAGGCACATTATCAACACTAATTGAACTCAAAGCACCCAATTAATTAATTTTTTAGAAAGATGACATGAAGTTGGAGAGGAGTTGTATTGGGGAGTTCCTGGGGTGAATTGGAAGGGAGGCATGAGGAAGTTAGTATGATCAGGATACACTCTTGACATGTACTACATTTTTCAAAGAATAAATTTTAAAATATTATTAAGAAAACTCTCCTTTTAAAAAAAATCACTGAACATAAGAAAATATCAATTTCAAATGTTCTTTAGTAATAACCTGTGGAGTGGGCTTCTCAGTATCCTAGAGACACTCCTGTTCCAAGATGGAGGGCTCAGTGAATACAGACACAATCTCAGTACTCAACTGTTCATCAAACGGTGACCGGGTCACCCTTGTACGCAGGCATGCTACTGGGCGCTGGAAATCCAGTGAGCAAGTCATTTAAATCCTTTGGGAGCATCCCCCACAGGATGTAGGAGAAGCCTCTCAGAGTCATTGATTCTTGGTTTTCCAGAAACCTCCCTTGCATCTAACACTGGGTGATTTTTTTTCACTCATAGAAGCATTCATCCATGGTCCTCTCATTCAAAACACCATGTGACTGTCTGAAGGTGCTGGGAAATGCCAATCTATTAGCCCAAAGGGCTGCTTGTCTCTTAGATGGGAAAAAAAAAAATCTTGCGGGCAGCAACCTAGAATAGGCACAGGTCGGTTACTCCTGACAGAACTGATAGCTGCCTGGCTTCGAGCTATGTAATTCTTTTTTGGTTTTTTTCCCCCTCCATATAATATTTTTAATAATTATTTGGGAATTTCATACAATGCAGTCGATCATACTCACTTATCATTCCTCCCAGATCCACTTCCCACCCTTGCACACACACGCGCACACACACACACACACACACACACATACACAAGAATACACCAAGCCAACTGTGTTTTACATATACTCTTAGGAGCGTGGTCAAACTCCCGGTGGCCAGCCCCTTAAAGAAAACTAAATGCTTCCACACCCCATCCCCACCAGAAACCATCAAATGTGAAGATCCACACTTTGTTGTCTGTATCAGTTTTAAGGACTCTCCTTAATAGCTTCCTGTCTGGACTGTTTGGGGGAAAGGGGGTATGTCACAGAAGCCTTTAATGTCTCTTATTCTCAGTTAAGAGTGAGCAGTCATCCGTACCACAGCAGGAGAAGTTTCCTTGCCCATAGCTGGCAGCTGGCTGGACCATGGTTTCTGCACGGACAATGGAATTCCACATAGCCTCCAGTGGGAGTACCGACCATGGACATCAACATGATCTCCTCCGGCAGCCCATCACAGAGATCACAGACACTAACGGGACCTCTGTAGGCAGCACAGACCACAGAGATCTTTCCAGGAAGCTTAATCCAGAAAATGAACTGTTCTTCATCCCGGGTGTCTTGTTGTTGCTCAGAGGCAGGGTAGCAGCAGCTGAGCAGCGTGTTGGAAGCGGAAGCCGCACCAGCTCCAGGCTGCTGCACACTACCCTGCCCTTGCTGCCTGCCATCTTGCCAGTATCCCAGACAAGACAATCACGTTTGCAGCCTGCAGACAGCATGGCGACTCCGTGCTCCCCTCTCCACAGGAGGGTGAGGAGAACAAGTGGAAGCACCTAGGGATTCTGTGCAGAGGGCCAGGCCTCCTGGCCAAAAAGCAGCACTGGCCTAGCTGGTGGTCACAGAACAAGGTAGGCCTGGTGTGGGCCGTGTCTTCCAGTGATCAGAGGACTGGCCCTACTCAGCATATGCTCATTTGCAGCCGCCACCAACGCACTTATACCCATCCTCTACACACCACCGCTCCGCTCCACCATCTTTCTTTTTTTTTTTTTTTCCAATTCCATGAAACCACTTTTTAAAAGCGTCTTCCCTAAGACCTGCAATTTTTTCAGTTGTTTTGGATACTGCACATTCTTCAGGCTCATCCTCCAGCTGTAACATCTTCCCCTTGAAGCCTCTGTGGGTCTCTCAGACGCCTCCAAAGTGACCTGGGGGCTACAAGGTGCCAGCAGCTATGAGTCCATCTTGAATTGAGTCTGTAATTCTTTATATCCCCATGAAATGAGTCACACCTTTACATCTTTTCCCCTCCTGTCACACACAAAGAAAAAGTCATGGACGTTTTAGTGAATTGCAGCTAACAAGCCAGGATTGTGCTCTTTGGGCTTTTTATTTCATTCTGCCTGTTTTATCTTATCTAGTGTTTATTTTCTGAAGGGAGGGAGGGAGGGAGGGAGGGAGGGAGGGAGGGAGGGAGGGAGGGAGGAAAAGAAATAGAAATGCCTCAGTATTGCCTGAAGTTAGAAAAAAAAAAAAAAAAAAAAAAAAAAAAAAAAAAAAAAAAGCATCCAGAGGTAGTGGGATTTCAGGCATGGCTGAATGCAGGGGCTCGACTTACCTGCCAGAACTTCTTGTTTGTCTCTGTGATAACATTTACTAGGTAGCCTCTCCTGTCATAATCATGTACAAGACTTCTGTTTACTATGTCAAAGCTCATGAGATTTTTACATCAATCGATGAATTTGAGTCATGTGTTATTTTTTTTTCAATATCCAGAAAGTTTAATCAGTTCCACTGAAACCAGAGGGAAGTAAAATGGAGAAGACTGGGTACTCCAAAGAAAAATCAGGGTGCTTCCATCAGAAGACTGGAAATTAGATGTTTGCCAAACAAACAAACAATAAATAAATCTTTACATCATTTTATTTATCTTTTTAAGATTTATTTAATATATACGAGTACAGTTTCTCTGTCTTCAGACACACCAGAAGAAGGCATCAGATCCCATTACAAATGGTTGTGAGCCACCATATGGATGCTGGGAACTGAACTCAAGACCTCTGGAAGAGCAGCCAGTTCTCTTAACCTCTGAGCCACCTCTCCAGCCCTTTTACATCATGATTTATTACATCATTACTTTCCATTTACATGGACGTTTCATTTACTTTCTACTTAACCTGTGTGTTTTGATCTCACCTTTGCTTTGATGGAAAATATTCACTAAAAGCAATGACCACAGGACACCACACACAACAGAACAGGTACTTTCTGGTATTATCTCTCTGAATCACAGGAAGAGGACAGCTGAGGGAAAGTTCACATATCTTCCAGGCTTTAGAAACAATAAGTAACCAGAAGTTTCATCCAAGGCTCATCCAGAATTCTCAGCCCTGCAAAATGGCATGTGCTGGGTCAAGAGTGGGAAAGGAAAGAAACAAATAACGTGCTGAAGAGGCTTTTATGTGCCTTCTAGCCTCTCAGGGAAGAAATAACTTTTTATTACTTTGAGAAGACAGTGATTGCATCCTATCCCGACTGCCCTCCGGGAGCACCCTGGCACTCAGATGTTGAGAGCCGGGGAGTCATCCACACAGCTCCCTCCGCTCCCACCACACAGCACGCTGCTGCTCAGCCCCAAAGTGAAGAGACCTGCTCAATCAGGAAGGCAGGTCAGGACTTTTCACCTTGTGCTACGTCAGTGGCCTGCTGTCAGAGCCCACTCAGAGAAGGAGGGAACTCAGAATTGCTCACTGTGTTCTCCCCACTAAACGTCTGTCATCTGCATTCTTGAGTTAGTTTTGATATTTGAATTTCAGCCATTGTAAACCATGTTACAGGGCATGAAACAAGTCCAGGCAGCAGATTGAGCTAGAGACAACAGTTCTGGACAGCAATTCTTCTCTGAGTGTCATTCCTTGACTCCATGTTAGTTTGCGGCTACCAGTTTAATCCTTTATACCTTGGATTTGGAATGACTTTAGAAATCAGACAGCAATCAGGTAGACATCAAACTGCCCACTTAATTCCTCCCTGTCTTCTGTGCACTGGGAGCAACTCTCCTGCCCCAGCTCCTTATTTATGAAAATGTATGCTTCCTTGAGTTCTTCTGAGTCTGTTCCTTGGTCAGGAGCACCTCTCAGTACTGAGCTGACTACTGTCTGTAGTGGTGTTGGAACAAGTCATAGTTGGCTATATAGCAAGTATAAGGCCAGCCTGGGCTATATGAAACCTTGCCTTGATTGGAAAATAACTCAATTACATATTTGCTATAGAAGGTGACTTTCACAAGAAGCCACAGGTGAGAGCCTCTTGCAGCTAGGCAGTGGCCCTACATCACTGGTCTCTAGTCAAAGCTTGCACACAAGCACATTTCAACAGACATTGACACAACAGCCATGTAGCTGGTTCTGGAACTGGTTTACCACAACTGGGATGACTGGTTTCGGGGGTGTGGTTGAGACTGTTTGGGGACCCTCATCATCAGTTATGCCGGGAGCCCTTCTCTGAAGCAACAGCTGTTCTTTTATATGATTCTAGGCTTTGACCTCTCCAAGGCCGTAGAGTTCTTTTTCCTAATGGCGATCTTTCTCATTCATTTGCTTGTTAAGCAACCAAATCCACCTCCACTCCCCATAGTTCTGTCACCCACATCCCATTTGCCCTTTATGTTCCTTTTCCTGTACCCAGGAAGTCTGGGGAAAGTGTTGGCTCAGGGCTCAACAGAGAAAAGACACTGAGCTCAAAGCAAGACGTCAAGACCAAGCTTCCCCAAAGGCTCTCAGACAGAATTTATTTGCCTGTCATTTTCCAATGTAAAGCTACATTTCTTGGTTCCTAGAGTCCTTCCTCATTGTCAAAGTAAGCAGAATCCCAGCTACGTGTAGGGGGTGGTTCTGATGGTTTGATGGGAAATCTGCTTGTGAACAATGAAGGTCCTGTTCCACAATTGGTTCTCGATTGATCAATAAAGATACCAGTGACCAATGAATGAGTGGAAGAGAGGGGACTTCCAGGTTCCTATAGGCAGGCTAGGATATGCAGAAGGAGGAAAGGGAATTCACCATGTTTCAGAGAGTCACCAGCTATGTGAGATCTCGGGTAGAATGGACATTGGCTGCTTCCCTAATTGGGGAATTAGAAGCATAACTAGGCTAGGGCAGATTTAGAAGTGTTGAGAAAGGAGAAGGTAACCAGGCAACTAAGTTGAGGGCAGATTCAGAGGTGTTAAACAAGGAGTAAAGAGAAGGGAGGCTCAGAAGAGTCCAGCCACTGATCTATAAGTTGGTTTTAAAATGAGTTAATGTGTGTGTGTGTTTCATCTGTGTATCCAAGGGAACCTGGGCAGGGGCTGGTAGTTCGAGATCCACCCAGAGCTTAAAGTGGGGTAGTAGGATCTACACACTACAACCACCATTATCCATCCACTTCCATGTCGGTGGCATTTCCCCTTCCAAGGGTACTTGTGATACATTTAAGGCTCATGTAGGTAGTTCATGCTTGCCACATCTTAGAGGCCTTAATTCAATTATGTCCTTACAACTGGAGATGAAAGTTCATTGTAGAGTGCTTACTTAGCATTCATGATGCCCTGGTTTTGATCCCAGGCAGTCCACAGAATCCTGTACCTGAAATCCGACAGTTGGGAGGTGGAGGTAGGAAGATCAGTACTTCACAGTCATAGTTGGCCAGCCTGGGCTATATGAAACCTTGCCTTAATTGAAAAACAACTCAATTACATATTTGCTATAGAAGGTATATGACTTTCATATGTCAAAAAAAAATTAGAGCCAAGATGTCTTAAACACGCAATATTTGGCCAAGCCATTGAGATTCACAACCAGCAGATCCTTAGATATGATAACACATGCTCACTGCTTTAAACTCTTAAAAGTTTCCCCCTTTTTTATGTGTGTGTCTTTCTGTTCGTCTCTGCTTCTCTGTCTGTCTCTGTGTCTCTCCCGACTCTTTCTGTGTATGTATGTCTGTGTATGTATTTCTCCCTGTCTCTCTGTCTTTCTGTCTCTATCTCTCTCTCCGTGTGTGTGTGTGTGTGTGTGTGTGTGTGTGTGTGTGTGTTATTGCTCACACGTGTGCTCGTGCACGTGCATGCATGAGAGCGTGCACACACGGTGTGCGGTATGCGGTGTGCAGTGTGTGTGTGTGTGTGTGTGTGTGTGTGTGTGTGTGTACCAGTATTTGACATCAGGTATGTTCTTCAATCATTCTGTACTTTATTTTTTGAAGCAAGATTTCACTGAGCCTGAAGCTTATCAATTTGGCTAGATCAACTTAGCAAGTGAATCCCACCAGCCTGACTTTCTCCATGGCTACTGGAATTCTAAGTCAAGTTCTAATGCTTTTGCACAAAGCATTTTACTAACTGAGCCACCTCCACAGCCCCACAGATACCTGTGTTTTGAGGGTTTTTTTTTTATGCAGCATTATTACAGCAATAGCTGATTAAAACGGTTCCCATTTTCTGAACCCTCCCCTTGATTTTCTGAGCCCCCTGATAATCTCCCAGCAAATTTCTATTGTGCTTACATATACCAGACTCAGTTTCTATTATTTATAAGCCAAATAACCTCTCTGCTGAATACTAACCTTAGCTTGCCTGCCAAACCCAAGCAGCTGAGGATCAAATGATAACGGTGAGAATATAAATGCAAACAGGATGTTTTTCTCAGTAATCGTACCATCATGACCTGTTTGGAGAAAATTGACAATATAGTGAGGTCAATAGATAAAAAATTCCGATGTGCTTTAAATGGATTATGACTTCTTTTCTAACCGAAGGAAACTAAATCAAAACCCTAAGCTTCAGATAGAGGAGACAAGTAATTAAGACACATTTTAAGCAAAAAAAGCAGTTGCTAAAACGATAACAATAGTGCATCCTGTCCCAGAGAGGCAGTGGCAGAAACTCTGACAAGACAATTGAATCAAATTAGTATTTTTTTAACTCTATTTTAACTCACAGTCATCCCCATCCAGAAGAGATTCCATAGGTCATAGACATAGTAATGAATTAATGTCATAAAGAAGGTGTAGAGACAGCAGGAAATTGCAGGCTATTAGTTAAGGCCCATGATTCTTTGCCCTCATTTTACATCTTTAAACAAAGTAAAGGAGGACAGTAGATGGAGAGTAACTTAAAATGTGCTGCTTTGTAAAGGCCAGCCAGCAGCGCCTCCGGACATTTATTTGAAGTCAGGACATTAGTGCCAGGGTGAATAAAGGGGATGTAATAGGTTTACATTTTTACAAAGAGGCCTGACAGATCTATATCAAAGGAAGAATGTCCGAGGCACAGAGCGATGGGATAATAGGAAGTAGAATTAAAACTTGGCTTACAGGGAGACAAAAAGCGATGATACGTTGGAGTGCCTCCAGGGTGGTGTGGGAGAAACATGTGGGCTTAGCAATGTGCCGGAGCCAGGAAGCCTCTACTGTTGGGTGGGTATCAGCAAAAGAGAATCCTGCAATAGGACACCTGCATCTGTCTTCTTGAAAATAAGCGAACACTGCACTGAGACGTCTCACCAGACCAGGGGTTCTCACGCTTTAATACAGTTCCTCAAATTGTCGTGACCCCAACTATAAAATTATTTTTTTTGTTATTACTTCACAACTATAATTTCTCTACTGCTACGAATCCCAATGTAAATATCTATGTTTTCTGATGGTCTTAGGCGACCCCTGTGAAAGAGTTATTTCACCTCAAAGGGGTCAAACTCCACAGATTGGGAGCCACTGCACTAGAAGAAACACAGCTTAACCAGTCGTTTACACTTGAAACTTGGAAGGCCTTCCAGAGATTGCTGGTAAATGAACTAACTTGGTGGAGATAACTCCCTTCTTCTAAAACAACACAGACATTTTCAATAAAATACAACCAATAAAAGCAACATATAACTGATATATATATATATATATATATATATATATATATATATATATATATATATCCAGGTGCTAGAGGCAAAGGTGAGGGAGCCCTGTGGTCATTCAGCAATGTGGACACCTGGGCATGGGCCTGGGGACAAGACTACGATGCATTTAGGGTCCCCAGAGGTGAGAAACCAGAACAGAATCTCCTGTGAAGACACAAGCCCCAAAACTCTATCAATAGAAAGTGACTTCTGAAAATTAACCTTCAACTATAACCTGGTACCCATTACCAATCTCTCCTTTTTCTCTTTTTTTCTCAGCCTCTAGTAAATACTATTCTGTATATGAGTGACATCATGTAAAATCTGTTTTTTCTTTGCCTTGTGTATTTTAACACAATGCATAATTTAGCAATCCTATTTCACAGCTAAACAAATACAGTTAACGACGATGGATTGTGTATCAAGACATCTAAATACCATAACTTTGAAAATTCTTATCACACATGATTGATGTTTAAGATGACAGATGCCTAATTACCCTGATTTGATCATCATAGGGTGTACACTGAATTGTGATGTCATAGTGCACTCCCTAACTATACACAATTGTATGTCAATAAAAGAAAACGATGCATGTGACCTGGTAAATGTCTAGCACTTAGTCAGCTGATCAGATGAGCTAAAACTCTTCCTTACCTCTGCAAATCCTCTGTACAATTTGAACAATTTCCCTTTTGGGGGAGAAGATCATTTTCTTGTATACCTACACACTACCACTTCCACCAATTGCTATGCAGACTAAAAGTCAATACTGCTTGTTCCTAAACATGCCCTTGCCCAGGTACTTATACTTGTAACTCTGGGATTTAATTAGATATTAACATGCTAATATAACATGAGCATGTAAAGAGAAGGACTTATTGTTTCTATAGAAACAGAGTAAAGTTGTGGGTTTTTTTTTTTTTCAGAAAGGCTTGATAAAGGTGAGCTGCTAAAAATATTGCCATCGAATTAGCTGTGAATTACAAACCATATAGGGCTTGAGGACGCTAAAAATAGGATTCTGCCATCAGATTGTCTAACAAATAGCTACATGTTTCTCTTGGTTCAAGTTCCTTTAAAGAAGTAACAATATAACCTGCATGCCCCTTAAACACACACACACACCCACACACATAAAGAGTCCAAAACAAGTGCTATTCAAAGGTACTTGGATGAGAAGCCATTTGTCTACCTTATTCAGGGCCTCACCCTTGAAGAAAGCTGAGTCTCCTGCTCCCAGCACTATCAGCTTCCGATAGCTCTTCATCTCTGAGGGGCGGGACTGCTAATGCTTGTCTTCCTCATTCAGACTGGAAGGTTGACAGCCTTGGCCTTGCACAGGTCATGGGCAGCCAGCCGTAGGTGTTGTGAGCTATCGATTGTAACAGGGTGTCTAGGAGACCATTTAAAAGCAGTCTTTCATATGTTTGCCTGTTTAGCTCCTCCAATCTGTGCATAATGGAAGCCATTTTTCAAACGGTAAATTTTAAAAAAAACACTTGTGGTTGGAGGATCCTATGGTAGGAGTGGGAAGACGGAGTTGTACCAAACGACTCTAGAAATACAGAAGTTATTCTGATATTTTTAGCCTATTTTAAAATCCATAAAATAAGGGGAGTAGACATGACCGTCTGCTCCTAAGCATGTTTCCATTTGTTATTTTCTGCATCTAGTCTTCTGCAAGAACAGAAAACTGTAAGAATCGGGGTTGACATTGGTAAGGAATCTAGTTCCCAGAGAAAAGACTTTCCTGTGACTGCTGGTAGACAAATAATGAAGAAAGCAGAGCATTCGCCTGGGAATAAAAGATATTCAGGTAAATTAAAGAACTACGTTAAACCCACTAATCCAGGACACACAGTGTTAAGATTGAAAACTTAGCCTGATCTCCAGCATTACCTAAAGTGTTTTGTCTTTTCTCCGCTACAATAGTGCCAATTAAGAATAGAGTGTCAGCTGAGAGCGCTACATAATGGAAAATGCTGACAGATTCTTAATGCTAAGAGCTAAAAGAGCACTGCTTTAATAAGGTGCCCAGAAGCAGAGGGATTTTTTTTTTTTTAAGGAATGAGGAAAATGGAAAATTTGGAAACAGAGATGGGAGAGCTACAGGCAGGAGCAGGAAACATGATGTTAACGACCTGGACAGGAAAGAAGGCAGAATCAAACATCCTGAAAGCAAGGCCTTTTCTTTTCCTTCTCCATCCTCATCTGGTTCTTAAGGTTAGTCCTTTCCTAAGCAAACTGGAGCCTCCTCTCAAAACCACTGACCAAGACTGGGAGTCTATCCTTGGCCTCTGGCTGAGGCCATGGCCTTACCTCACATGGAGGAAACACCATCTGATAGAGCATGTTAAGAATAAAGCCATCTTTGATGTAGTGCCTGTAACACTTCTTTGGTATAGGTAAGACCTGGGAAAGTGAGGAACAAGGCTCAGCTAAAACATCAAAGTCAAAGGCACCGTTCAAGGCTGTTAGGTATCGCTGGTCACCTTGAGGCATACAAAGGCTCCTTTTGCATCCTCCTTCAGGGACTTGTCTTTTACTTTTTACTACAGAAATTTTTAAGCAAATGAAAGATAAAGAGACTACAAAAGAAGCCTCCTTGCATCACCCTTTCAGATAATTATCAACAACAGACACAAACTTCTTTTCTTTCTTCCATCCAATCATTTTTTAAAGCAAACCCACACAGAAAATTGCTTCTTCTGTTTCTTAATATTACATCAATATTATTAGCATACCTCAAAAATAATAATTCCTCAACCATAAAATACTCGGTTGGGGTTCATATATCATTGGGTCACTTCTTAGGATACTGATGGCCAAACAGTAGCTAGGGAACCACCATGCCTTCCTCCAGGAGGCTCCTCCCATCCTCACCTGTGCCCTGAGCTGGCTTCTCTCCTTTGGGGCCATTGCAAATAATGCTTAGCTATTACAACAAAGTTGGGCCTGACCAGATTTTAGTTTAAAAAAAAATAGAGAGGGTAATAGACCATATGCAGCATGAGAACAGAACTAGAGGGAAAGACAGGACCAGCAAGATGGAGACCGGAGGATGCAGGGGTTGGGGGTGAGACACAGGGGTGAATAAGAAAAGGGATGTCTGAAATTCCATGATGAAGTGCATTATCTCATAGGCATACAAAAAAGCAACTTAAAAATCCACAGAAATTTTTCAAGGGAAGACTATTAATTTCCGCATTGTGGAAAACAGCAAGGCTAGATTAATCACTCCAAATGTGTTAAGCTGGTCATTCAGAAAAGCCAAATAGGTCAACATGAAACACCCAATGGTCCCCAGGATGGTGAATTTTCCACAAACTGAAGATGCCAAATGACTCTTGGAAGTGCCCAAAAACATACAAATACAAACATACATACACAAACACAGAGAAAGACAGAGACAGAGAGACAGAGTGAGACAGACATGCACAGACACCACACGTACACACACAGATACATACAGAGACATACATACACATACACGCACACTCAGAGACAGACATACACACATATACACACAGAGAGAGGCAGAGAAGGACCAACAGAGACATACCACACAAACATACACACAGAGAAACATACACACAAACACAGAAAGAGACAGACACATGCATAAACACATACACACACAGAAAGACAGAGACAGAGAGACAGATACTCACAGAGACATACCACTCACATACACAGAGAGAGAGAGGCATACACGCAAAAACACAGAGAGTGACATACCACACACATACACACATAGAAAGACACACAGAGAGACAGACAGACACACCCACATACACAGAGAGACATTCCACACACACAGAGAGAGAGAGAGAGAGATACACAGAAACACAGAGAGAGACAGACAGACAGACAGATATATACACATACATACATAGAGACATATCACATACATACACACACAGAGAAAGACATACACACAAACACAGAGAAGAGACAGACACACATACGCACACAGAAAAGAAGACAGATGTGCGGCCATGAAAGGATAGCTTGGTTTTTGGTAGAAGCACTGGCTTCTACCATCCCTACAAGGGATGGAATACATATCGCCACACTCCCAGATTCCAGGCTCCTAACATGCAGCCTAAGACCTCCATTTGATCTGCACCATTCAGTCATGTAGGGCAATGCCCCTACCAGCCCCTCCGCAGGTAGAGGACATGACTACAGGGCCTCAAGAGATTTCCATATTAATGAGATACCTAAAGGCCAGAAGGCTTAGGCAATTCCAGACCCTTCTCTCTCCTCCCTCCCTATTTAAGTCAGGTCTGTCCTAACCTAAGTGGGGGTGCATCTAGATTCAACTACCATCCACTATGAAAATAAACCCTTTTGGAACTCTGGACTTCCTTGTGGCTTTTGGGGCCCACCGTGGGGAACCATGTAGAAAGCCTTTAATGAACTGCCTAGTCACAGCCACTGTGCTTCTCTGGGAACCTCTCTGCGTTCAAGCCATGGGGACCACCTCTTCAAGCAAGCTAGCCAGACCACCAGTCTGCTAAGGGAGTACAGTAACCAAGTCTCTCCCGCAGGGCACCACCAGAGCTCTCCCTCCCCACCCATTTCTCTCAGCTGCGGGCAAGCCCGTATACCCCTAGTCTCCATTCCTCCACGGCCCCCCAGCAGCATCTGGAGGGCTCAAGAATGAAAACTGGCCTCCGTGTCCGCTAAAAGAGCCCTGCGCCCCCACAGAACTTCAGACTGAATAAGAACTCCCCACGCTGGGCGTGCCCCCCCCCCAAAGTGCTGGCCCAGTGCTATGCACGAAGTGAACTCAGTTAAGATTCCCGTGCCCCAGTCTCTTCGGAGCCATGGGAATCACAACCACCCAACAAGATTCAGGAACCCACGCTCCTGTGCCCACGTACCTAATTAATCATTCCCCACAGACAGAGACAGACAAACAGATACACAGAGAGACATACCACACACAAACACACACAGAA
Source organism: Arvicanthis niloticus (assembly GCF_011762505.2). Classification (NCBI taxonomy): domain Eukaryota; kingdom Metazoa; phylum Chordata; class Mammalia; order Rodentia; family Muridae; genus Arvicanthis; species Arvicanthis niloticus. Next base: position 78,330,888 of record NC_047664.1, on the reverse strand, counting down.
AGACATATACACAAACACACACAGAGACAAACAAGCAGACACACACAGAGACAACACATAAAGAGAGACAAACAGACAGACACACAAACACAACAAAACCTTACTAGGGTGCTTTGCACTGGCAAAACAGGGTGTGTTTCCTTTTATTTTTTTAATAGGTAAAGTTAAAGTCACAGTGTCTGATTCTAGCCCCAGGCAGCTGTATCCAGAAGTCAGTCACTTCAGATAGCACGAGTGATCAGGACCCTGATTCCTCTGACAAGTGACAGGATCTCATCCTGTTCTTAAACCTCACTCTGACACTGGGGACAATGCCAGGCATCTCAGAGGCTGCCTTGAGGTCACTGATCTGAAGAGTCAGATCCACAGAGCTGTTACAGACTCCCAGCACGTCTCCCAGCAAGCCAGGGTAGCACCTGAGGTAGGACGGAAACATTCCAGCACTGTCCTGTGGTCTAGTACATGCTGAAGACACATGGCAGTGAGGCCTCTCATCTAAGCAAAGAAGCAGCAGAAGGATTTCTGTATAGAGCTCCATCAGGACTGCACAAAAGGAAAAAGAAAACTCCTGTTTCATGCTTAACCGAGAATAAACCAAGATGAGGAGACGAGGAGAGTGGACAGCCACTGTGTTTGCTATCCCTTGTTGGCACCATATGTGATTCTGAATTTCCTAGTAATTCTTCATGTTCTGCCTCACATAGTACTTCTTAGGTGGCAGATCGTGGCAGAAATCAAAAGGCCATTCCCTGTGATCAGCCTAAGAAAGGATTATCTTCATTTTATTAAAAATCACATAATATCTGAGTTGATTAGATTTCTGTACCTGATTTCAATCCAGTCACTTCAAAGGTGAAATCAAGTATTAAATGTCACCGGAGAGCCTAAATAAAAAGATGCTTCCCTCAAATATTAACCTATTTCAAAAAATCTGTTTAGGCTGAAATTACTAGTTTTGAGTTATAAATTTCTTTTTAAAATAGTTTCATCTTCTTTATGTCTGTATTTCTGACACGTGCTTAATTGATTCCTCAAAGGAAAGACTCTCTCACTTGGTCACTTTGTATCGGATGATTACAACAGGTATATATATATATATATATATATATATATATATATATATATGTGTGTGTGTGTGTGTGTGTGTGTGTGTGTGTGTGTGTGTTAATGAGTAAAACATGTATACATTTGTTTATTTACTGTTTTCACACTTCCCACTTTATATTTACTGGTAGGTTTTATGTTTTTCTGTTTCTATATATGTATGCTCAACATGCATTTGCTTCGTACACTAAAGAGGGGGGGAAAGGTGTTTACAAAACTAAGAAGTCCCTGTCATGGCCCACAAGCTCAATTACTGCCTTGTTGCACTGGATTGGCAGCCATTTGACCCCATTCTTCTTTCTCCCTGGTACCAGACTCTTGGGGAATGTTAGGACACCAGTGAGATCTATGAGGCTGGGAAGAACTATGCTTACTTACTTCTCAAAGCACGGTCATGATCCTGTCCACCACCAACTCGGGGTGGAGCCTTAAAGATGAAATTGGATCCCAAGGGATTGAAGAAGAAAAGAAGAGACAAATTGAGAACCTGGGTATAAGTGGCAGAAGAGAGGAAAATGAGCAGCAGGAAGAGGATCTGACTCCCATCCAAGGTGATACTCATTCTCTAAGGAAACAGTCCTATCTTTGGGTGTCTATGAAAACACCAAGACCTGAAGATGGTAAGAAAGGTCTACCTGATCTTCCTTCCTGAGTTAACGTTCCTCCACATGGGATCATATCCAAAGAAACTCCAGAAGTTGCTGCTTGTCAGTGTCTCATTCCCTTCTTAGTATTGTTTGCCACACCCTTGAGACTAAATGTTCCTGTTATCTATAGGTAGAATCCTACAGTTTACTGTATCATCTACACTTGAGCAAGAGGAATGTTTATCTAGTTCTTAAGTGACTCCCACAGCTCAATTTGAAAATATGTTATATAAAGTCACCATGTTTTTGTAAAAAAACTATAGCTAAGATTTCCTTTCCTTAAGGAAGAGAAATCCATGTTGCCATATAGAGTCTAAGAGAAACTGGAAGAGAAGAAAGTTCGCTGCCCACTTCTCACTCTGTGTTCTGTGACAGAAAGAATTGGATAATATGCTGCAACCTTCTCCCTTCTCAAGAAACTCAGTCTAGTAGACAAGATGGATGTAGACACATAGCTACACCTTCACTTTCTGAAGGTGTGTGAAAGACTTCATGGAAGAATAATACGTGGCCCCTCCCCCCCCCCCAAGGTGTAAGTAGAAACTGAACAAGGGAAAGCCGTGGAATGAAGAATACAGATGACGTCACATGTGGTGTGTAGGGCAGGGTGCCTAGTGTCACGGAGAGAGCAACAGCACCAAGAGAACTGCCGTGGTCTTACGTCCCAAAGTCATGGGTCAAAGAAATCATTACGGACACTGATGCAGAAACTGATGTCCTACCTTCTTATGTGCCAAGGGACACACTTGCTTTTGCTCCTTTTTCTAAATTTCCATTTAAAAAAAAAAAAAAAAGCCTCTAAACTCTGCAGCCCCCTCGCTGAACAAGGCTTCCCACCATACTTGCTGTCTCTTCTTGGGCCAACTGTCCCTCCCGCGCTGGATGGATTTAAATTCCACATCCACATCCTCAGTAGAGAAGGGCAAAAGATGGGGTCTATTGTTTGTTATTTTTCCCCTCAATTTGCTAGCTATGCGATTGGAAGAAACTGTTATTGATGCCTCTTCTTCTCTATATTCGGCTTCTAACAATTGCAGCTCAAACCCTATCGCGGGAAAGCGAGGACCGGAATAGACAAGTATCCAGTTATCTGGATGTTTATGCTGGTTCGATATCTGATATTCTCCTCTTTTTTCTGAAATAATAGCATTTTTTGGCCAAAATCAATAAGCTTTTGCAGAGGGAAAAGGCTAAACACATTACAGAGTTAGGTACTAATTGGAAGGGGCAGAGCACTGTAGACAGCGAGGTTCTCAAAAAACAGTGCTGCCCTTGTACGGTCCAATTACTGCAGCTTTCCTGAAGTGCGAATTCTGTCTGCGTGCTGTAAGCATGAGGATACTTAGTGCAGAGTTAGAGAAGATTTTTAAGTTATTTTGTGTGTCTCTTTCTCCATGTATTTAATAATGTTTTACTTTGCTGTAATCTCTATTTGACTCTCTCTTGGAGGAGGGAGGATGAGGGGATGGGAGAAGGAGGCAGGGAGAAACAGAAGGAAGGAAGGAGGGAGGGACAAAGGAAGGGAGGGAGGGAAGGAGGGAATGAAAGATGCCATCACATGTTGCTTTGGACCAAATATTTCCACAATTGATTTAACCTTAATTAAGGTGGCATTTCACCTTACACCTATTTTAAACAAATGTCACTTATGCAGAGAGTATTCTCATTTAACCAACAGCATAAACTATTCACATCATATGAAAATAATTGTCATCAAGGAAACAAAGAAGCATTGAGAAAAGCTTACGGTGGTATGATGTACTGGTGAAAGCTAATGAGAGATTTTAGGGGCTGCTCATTTTAGGATAGCAAGGAGCTACTAAACACTTCTTATAATAAAAAGTTGAAGGGTTAGAAATGGCAGGAGTAAAAAGCTTAAAAAACAATCAAATCTTTATCCACCATAAAAATAGCTGGATACGGAAGCATCTTTCCTGATGTAACCAGCTCAGCTCAGCACACTTTCATTTTTATCTCTGAATGTGCCTCAAACCAGTAAACAGAACCTGAACATAAAGGATTTCTCCAATCCTCTCTTTTTTTCCCTGGTAATTTGCTTTTGTACAAAACATCTTTTTGACTGCCCAAACACAAAATCACAATGGTAACTGGAGAAGACGCTGGTCCTCTCAACACGCTTTTTCTCTGATGTAGCATGGACACATGTCCAGGCAGCTCTAGAGGGACTCTGATGCCTGCCAACAAGCCTAAAATAGGCCAGAAACTGCTACCATCACAGAACAAAGCAATCATTCAGAAAGCACCAAAACCATGGAAAATAAAGCGTCTGAAAGGCAGAAAGCAGCAGGCTTAAACCTGAGTGATCCCTGTGCAGGCAAGCTGTTCTGGAGTCTCAGGAAAGTCCACCATACAAGATCCTAAGGTAGGCATACCTACAGCTAAGAGATTGCTTGGAATTGTAAGGTCGGGAATGGATGCCTTCTCCCTCACTTGCTAACAGGCTGAGGCTCCCTTGTGTGAGAAAATAACTCTAAATTACTACCACTTCTGGAAACCACTGTAGACACGGCGTCAAAGCCCTCAAGTTGCAGATGAGGAAACTTGGTCCCAGAGAGAGACCAGGAGGCTTATCTTCAAATCCCAAGCCAACAAAAACTAACCCCCTCTTCATCCAAGTCTCTTTAATTGGGTAGTGAGAACGCCACAGTGGAGAGTTAAGCAGCAAAATAGTTAAGCAGGTAAAGTCCCTTTGTCACTAAGCTGACAACTTCAGTTCCAAACCTGAAAGGGACCCACAAGGTTGAAGGAGAAAATCAATTCCCATGAATTCCCCCCATTCTCCAATGTTCACACAGAACACACAGACACACACAATAAGCAAATACATAACTCTAATAAGAATTTTAAAGGATGCCTCGTTTTTTTTGTTCAGTAGCTATTTATTATCTGCATATGTAAAAAAAAAATTCTATCTACTGAGGAAAAAGAGACAGACGTTACAAGAAACAGCATCCTCCACACCTCCAAACTCACACACTCAGATTTTCAGTGTGAACACAGTATATAGCCATGGAGAGAAAGTCTGGATAACACAGAAGACTTGGGGTGAGAAGACAGTCACCAGCCAGCCAAGGAAAACCACTTCAGCACCTAGTGCATTTCTTACCCATCATTTTTCTTAAGTTTAAGTTTTTCTTAGTCTTCCTTTCCCTCTCAAACAGGTGCGGCTATCATCTATGCAACAAGGACATGTCCTACCGGGTAGCATATGCTTTTCTTGTGTTAAATAGTCTTTGTACTCATCGTTCTTAATAGTTGCAAAATATTCTGTGGAGTGGCTATAATCAGTCAGCTATTGTTTCTGCTTTGGGGAGGAGCGTATTTATTCACCCTGAGCATCTTTCCAAATACATCTCCATACTTTGGAATTCTTCCTTGGGGAAATGTCTTATGTTTGACTGACACCTCACTTTCCTGTAAGGGACTGAAGGGAAGGTGTTTTCTAAGTTTCTCTGAATTGTGATGCAAGGCGGACATTCTGGAAATGAAATGCCACTGTGTGGTTTTCACTGTCGAGAATCCCAGAATTGCACCGCAGTCCACTAGCCTGACCACTGCCTCGCCTTGTTCAATAGTGTCAGCCACTGATGGGCTGGAGTGGTTTAACCTGCTTAAGAATTACCTGTCATTAGTGGGCAGAGACTGCCTGCCTTTTAGAGCTTGCTGATTAAAATATCGGGCTTCCAGTGAACAGCTGAGATACGCTTTGAAAGTGTTTGCCACAGCTGTGATCTAAAGACTGGGCCCCTTCCTCCCCAACTCCGTGGCGAACTTAGATCCCAATGTGGTGATAGTAGGAGGCGTGGCCTTTCAGGGGTGGTTGGGTCACAGGGCACGAGATTAAAACCTTTTAAAAAGAAACTCCAACCATTTGTCCTTCCCACTCTGCTGTTCTTTAGCCATCTGGGGACACAGAACTCCTGTCCTTGGGAGGTCACACGGACAAGGAGCCATCATAGAAGCGGAGCGAGCAGCCCTTGCCTTGATTTTAGACGTCCCAGACTTCATAACTATGAGAAATATACTCCCATCATTTATAAATTACCCAGTCTGCAGTATTATATCATAGCAGCACAAATAAATCAAGTCATTTATCTGAAATTCAAATTTAACTAAGTGTCCTATATTTTAATTTCCTAAATCTGACAACCCAATCAACTCCGTCTCTTGCTAATTATTGGACTTGGGTGATTTTCTCACATTTCCTGTCTCCTGGAAAGGAAAAGGGGAAAATGTATCTCGCAAGGATAGCGGCAAAAGCACCAGCAACACACAGTACTCTGTCCCTTCTTCCTCCCTCCTCACGGAGCTTCACAGTCTCCCTCCATCCTTACTAATTGCTGCCCTTGGCCTCTCAGGTTCAACTGATTTTATCACCCCATGCCTGTAGTGGACTGAGCCATGCATACTTAGGGCTGTACCTTGTAAACTTTAGGCTTGCTTCCAGGAAACGGTTCGTGACAACCCTTGTTCCAGAACAGGCAGGGTGGCAATACAGTTCTGTGTGGTGCTGAGTGGCCAGCGTGTTACGGAGTAGAGAAGAGAACTAGCCCTGCCACAGACTCAGAGAAGGCTTTCTGAGAAAAATAATACTTGAATTGAAAGTTAAAGAATACAACAGAGATAAGCAAGGAATAAGAGAGGAGCCGGGTGCTGTTTGCATGGCAAGCACTCAGAGGAGCCCCAAGTACAGAAGGTTCAGAAGACTAAAACGGAGAATGAGGAGGGAGTGCTGGGGGTAGGGGTAGGAGGTTAGACCATCCATGGGTCAAGGGCTTTAGAGAACTGGATTTTGTTTGAAGAACAGCGGTCCAGCATGGTAGCATGAACCAAATGGTGCCCAAGAATGACCCAACGAATTCTGTTAATCTGAACAGTCCCTGTGACACAGATGGTAGAGGAGACACTGGGAGGAAGACCAGACTGAAGAAAGAGACCAGTTTTAAGGGTCTGGCCAAAATTCAGTCAAACAATGAGAGCAGTAGTAGAGAGACACCTTGTCACTCCACTTCCATAAAGGAGACAAGGAAAAAAACTGAAACAATCTCAGCTGCCTGCAACAGAGTACGAAAATAGGCAACAAGAAGACATTAGATTGTGTGTCAATGTATCATTAGGATACATTTTTTTTAATTATTTTATTTATTTACATTCCAGTCATTGTTGTCTCTCCACATCCTTCTTGCCTCCAAGAGGGTGCTTCCACACACACACCAGACATCTTCCCCCATTCCTCCTCACCCTTGCTTCTGAGAGGGTGCACACACACACACACACACACACACACACACGACCCCCCCCTTCCCTGGAAGGATTAAGCTCATCTCCCACTGAGGCCAGACCAGGCAGATCTCTGCTATATATGTGCCAGAGGCCTCGGACCAGCCCATGTATGCTCCTGGTTGGTGGCTCAGTCTCTGGGATCTCCCTGAGGTCCAGGTTAGTTGAGCCTGCTAGTCTTCATATGGGGTCGCCTTCCCCATCAGCTTCTTCAATCCTTCCCCTAATTAAACAATAGGGGTCCCCAACTTCAGACCGATGATTGGGTCTAAGTATCTGCTTCTGTCCCATTCAGCTGCTGGTAGGGCCTCTCAAAGGACAGCCGTCCCAGACTTCTGTTGGTAAGGACATCTTAGCATCAGTAATAGTGTCAGTCCTTGGTGCCTTCCTATGAGACGGATCCCAAGTTGGGCAGGTCATTGGACTGCCTTTCCTTCAGTCCCTTCTCCATTTTTGTCCCTGCAGTTCTTTTAGACAGAATCAATTCTGAGTCAGAAATTTTGACAGTGGGTTAATAACCCTCCTTTTGATGCTCCGTCTATCTACTGCAGACCGACTCTTCGAGTTTCCTCTCCCCAGTGTTGGGCATTTCAGCTAAGGTCACCCCCTTGAGTCCTGAAAGTCTCTCACCTCCTGAGTCCGTGGTACTTTCTAGAAGGTTCCCCCACCTCCCATACCCACCCCCACCCAGGCTGTTTCCATTCATTCTCCTGGATCCTTGAGATTCTCTCCTGCCCCCCTCCATACCTGATCCTGTTCCCCTTTTCCCTACCATTCTCCTCTCCCACCCAGGTCCCTCCTTCCCTCTGCCTGTCTCTAAGTGAGATTGAAGCATCCTCACTCGGGCCTTTCTACTTGCTACACTTCTTACAGTCTATGGATTGCATCCTAGGTATTCTGTACTTTGTGACTAATATCCACTTATTAATGAATACATACCATGTATGTCCTTTTGGGTCTAGGTTACCTCACTCAGGATGATATTTTCTAGTTCCATCCATTTGCCTACAAAGTTCGTTGTTTTTAGTAACTGAATAGTATTTGATTGTGTAAATGAACCACATTTTCTATATCCATTCGGTCCCTTGGTTGAGGGACATTTGGGTTGTTTCCAGCTTCTGGGATTATAAATAAGGCTGCTATGAACATAGTGGAGCACATGTTCTTGTGGTATGGTGGGGCATCTTTTGGGTATATGCCCAAGAGTGGTATACCTGAGTCTTCAGGTAAAACTATTTCCAACTTTCTGAGAAACCACCAAATTGATTTCCAGAGTCGTTGTACCAGTTTGCAGTCCCACCAGCAATGGAGGAGTGTTCCTCTTTCCCCGCATCCTCACCAACATGTGCTGTCACCTGAGTTTTTGATCTTAGCCATTCTGTTTGGTGTGAGGTGGAACCTCAGGCTCCTTTTGATTTGCATTTCCCTGATCACTAAGGACCTTGAACATGTCTTTCAGTGCTTCTCAGCCATTTGAGATTCCTCTGTTGTGAATCCTCAGTTTAGTTCTTTTTCCCATTTTTTAATTGGGTTATATTGCATTTGGGGAGGTTGACTTCTTGAGTTCTTTATATATTTTGGATATTAGCCCTCTGTAGGATGTAGGGTTAATGAAGTTTTTTTTTTTTCAATCTATAGGTTGCCAATTTGTCCTATTTTCAGTATCTTTTGCCTGAAAGAAGCTTTTCAGTTTCATAAGGTCCCATTTATCAATTGTTGATCTTAGAGCCTGAGCCACTGGTGTTCTGCTCAGGGAATTCCCCACCCCCGCCCCCGTGCCAAAGAGTTCAAGGCTCTTTCCCACTTCTTCTTCTTTAGATTCAATATATCTGGTTTTATGTTGAGGCCCTTGATCCACTTGGACTTGAGCTTTGTGCAGGGTGATAAATATGGATCTATTTTCATTTTTCTACATACAGACAGCCAGTTAGACCAGCACCATTTATTGAAGATGCTTTCTTTTTTTCTACTATATGTTTTTGACTTCTTTGTCAAAGATCAAGTGTCCATAGCTGTATGGTTTTACTTCTGGATTTTTGATTCTATTTCCTTAATCAGCCTTGTGTGTCTCTGTACCGATACCATTAGACTTTTATCACTACTGCTTTGTAGTAAAACTTGAGGTCAGGGATGGTGATTCCCCTAGAAGTTCTTTTATTGTTAAGAATTTTGGGGGTTATCCTGTTTTTTTGTTTGTTTGTTTTTGTTCTTTTTTTTTTTTTTTTTTTTGCCTATTCTATATGAGTTGAGTATTGCTCTTTCCATGTCTGTGAAGAAATGTGTTGAAATTTTGATGGGGTTTGCATTGAATCTGTAGATTGCTTTTGGTAAGATGGCCATTTTCACTATGTTAATCCTACCAATCCATGAGCATGAGAGATCTTTCCTTTTTCTGAGGTCTTCTTCAATTTCTTTTTCTAGGGATTTGAAGTTTATGTTACATGGATCTTTCACTTGGTTGGTAAGAGTTACATCAAGATATTTTATAGTATTTGTGTCTTTGTGAAGGGTGTTGTTTCCCTAATTTCTTTCTCGGCCTGTTTATCATTTGTATAAGGAAAGGCTACTGATTTGTCTGATAATTTATATCCAGCTAGTTTGCTGAAGTTGTCTATCAACTGTAGGAGTTTTCTGGGTATTTTGGGGGAATCTTACACCCATATCACTAGATGGAAGAAGCCAAATCTGGACACTTTTAATGTGAGTCGACTATATGATATTCCAGAACAAGTAAAACTATGGAAAAGGTTAAAAAAACATCACTGGTTGCTAAGATGTTAGAGGACAAATGGATTCATAGGTAGAGCATGGAGGGTTTTTCAGGTCAGTGAAACTACTCTGTATGATACTACAATGATGTGCATGTCATTATGCTTTTGAATGAAACCCAAAGACTATAAAACAAAGAGGCAGACTAATGTATAACACCTATTTGGAATGACAATGATGTATTGGCTGACAGGTTATAACAAATGTACCACTCTGGTGAAGAACATTGATGGGGTAGAAAGATTGTCAATGTGTGGAATCAGGGAATATGTGGGCAATCTCTGTCCCTTCTGCTGAGTTGTGCTAGGAGCATGACACTGGTTTTAGAATAATCTATTAGTTAAATAAAAATCCTAGAAAGTAGGTGGATGCAGGAATTTAGTTAAAATCATAAGGATACAGTTTCTCTCACTCTGGATCTCCTGACTCAGTTACTTGTGTGAAGACTCCAGTCTCGGGCTTTATACGTTAGCAGTACTGCTGCACCAGCCCCTCACCCTCCACCATCACACCTCAAAGACCAGAAGTAACAGAGACCCCAGAAAACATCAGGGCATATCGAGATTATGAGATCACATGACTTCTGAATCGTGGTCTGATTCACAAGTTAGAAATGAAGTCAACTCTGCTGGGACCTCCTGGGCTAAGATGGATTAGGAACAATTCTCAAACAAAACCTAGGGCTGCCCCCAAAGGTTAGCTCAACAGACAGTGAAAAGGCAAAAAAATAGTAATAGCCAACCATAGCTGTTCATCACCAATTCTGGAAGCCCAAAGTATGTGACAAAGAGTTTCTACAAAAGCCCATAGACAGAAAAGAACCAAATATGGCCTGCTCAGGCACAGATGGCAAGGGATGGGTGATAGGCAACATCTCTCATGATTGGTAGAGACTGACAACTCAGAATGGCAGTCATCTGTTAAGTGACTCAGAAGGAACCACTGCATATCAGCCCTGCCAGGAGAGGCTGCCAATTTGTCAAGCCCAGGAGGATGGATTTGATATTTAGCAGTCTCCAAATCAAATAAAATAGAACAATTTAGAGAGATTCTAAAGAAGAAGCCAAAGGAGGGAAGAAGGGTAATCATTTGAATAACTCATCCTTTCAAATGACTTTAAAATAATTCAGACTCAATTCCTACTTTTCAAAATACCTTACTAGCATTGCTCGTTGGTAAGTATTTTGAATATTTCTTCTTTCCTTCAGATCTGGAATTCATCATGGTCAGATACAATTAATTATATAAGAAAGAAAATTACAACTGACAAGGAACGTGATACCCTACATGGTTCCAGTTTCCCTGGAAAAATACTCATGGCGCAGAGCATGCTTTCTGGAATATTCTATGAGCAAATGATCCTCAAAGATTCCATTGGCTATCCTTTGCCAAATGCTGCCACATGAAATGATGTCAAAATTGATTTTTTTTAAATCAGGCCATATTTCAACAGCAACCAAACACAGATGTCTTGTGGTAAACACCAAACTTCACATCGTAAAGCAGACTGGAGTGTCGTGTCTTGGTCACCTGCTTTGAAAAGGGTTAAAATAAGGGTTCAGAACACAGTGACTGCTTGGAAAGAATTCACCTGCGTGCCTAGCACCATACCATTACAGAGAAGAGATGCCAAAAGAAACAGAGAAGCACGTTTTCTGCAGTTAGAGAGCTTGCAACTCTATCTGGGACCTAAGTCCTTTACACAAAGGGAACATGGAAAGAAGAAAATAGAAATATATAAGAGCAATACAGGCGCTAAGTGACATGATACATTCTGCAAGACTACAGGGACCCTGACGAAAGGTCTTTCTGCTCATCCGATGCCTCACCAACCTTGGGTGAAAGCAAGTGATGAACGCGTAGCAGGTATCCGCTCACAGAGGTGGTAGACTCTAAATTGCCACCTGGGACTGTGGGCTTTAATTTCCGGCCTGCCACCAGCTCATTCATCCACCTTCAGCAAATTACCTCACTTCTCACTTCCTGCCCCGCAGAATGGGAAGACCAATCAAGCCTGGTTCTTCAGAGCTAGTAACAAATAAATAATATAGATATTGGAGACTCAGTAAAAGATGAGGGCCTAATCAATCCTGACTAGTTAGTGGCCAGCCCCAAAAGGAACAGTACACAGAGCATGTGGCATATGGGTTTGTAGACTGTTATGTATCGCCAATTTGGTTGAATCTGTCAGGGAGGTGAAAGGGTCTGCTTATACAGTCTGTTATTAATTACTGTGAAGGATATTCATGACACTGAAATGGAGATAATTTCTCGGATTAAGTACAGACATCTGCCCTCATTGTAGTATGAGAGGATAATTGTCATCAGCAAAACCGTGGTTTTCCTACATTGAAACGGAAGAATAAAGCGCCACAGTTAAATATTTTGACCAGCACAGTGATTAAAGGGATATTTATGCTGCAGAGATGGGATACAAAATCAGCATTGCAGCCTTCGTGTGGGAAAGGGGGGAGGTGTTTTGTTTCTAAACAAATTTACCTTTGTTTTAAAAACTAATAGTAAAAAAAATCTTCTTTTAAAATATGTGTTCTCTGGAAGCTCTGCTCATAATTACAGTGATGTTCAACCTTCTCTGTGTTCTTTATCTTTGTAGTTGTTGCTAATATTAAATATGTATGAGGGAATATTTATAATGCATGTGATATGAAGAATAACAATGAATGGTGCCCATCACAGAACTCACAGCAGTAGGACATCACCCACATCTGCATACTTCTCCTCCATCACATCCCTCAGCCATGCAGGAGGCAGTAACCAATGCCGTGCTCGTCTTTATAGTTTCATATACATATGCACATTTGTTGCGTGAATCTTCTGTATTTTAGGACTTTGCACAGAGGAAATACACTGTGTGCATTCTCTTGTGACTTGGGCTGTCTTGTTTTGTCTTGTTTCAGTCAGCGTTACATCTTTGAGATCCATCCTTTGCAGTACAGCAGTAGTGAGTCTGTTTTCACTAGTCTGTAGTGCCTGGGAGGGTGTGTTTTGAATGGTCAGTGTCTCTGCACACACTTCTTTGTTTGAAAACTTGGTCCCCCAATGGTGGTACCGTTTAGAAAGGATGTGGAGCCTCACTGGAGGAGGTGAGAAACTGAGAGCTGGCCATTCTGTTGTATAACCCAGCCTCGCTTCCCATTCCCAATTGACCCAGCTGCCTCCTGTTCCTGCTTCCATGCCTTCTCTGCTGATAGACTACATCACCTCAAACTGTGAGGGGGGCTGGGGGGGGACCCTTTCTCTCTTAAATAGATCCTTGTCAAGTATTTGGTTGTAGCAATGGGGAAAGTAACTAATACATGTAACGGCATGCATATTGCTGCTAAAAATATCTTTGCTTTGTCTCCCAGCAAACGTGTGGAAACTATTTCTCTAGGATAGTAATTTCTACACAAAACCCAACTGATCAGCAGGACTAATTTAATGACTCTCAATCAGAATATCATGGGACTACAAAATGCCAGTGTGTGTGTGAGCGACTGTGTGTTATGTGTATGTAAGTACTCATGTATGTGTGTGTGAATGTGTGTGCAGTGCCATGTATGTTTATGCATGTGAGTGTGTGTGTGTGTGTATGTATCTGTGTGTGTGTGCAGATATGTGTGGATGTGGATGTGTTTATATGTGAGGGTATGTGTGTGTCTATGCGTGAGTGTGTATTATGTGTGTGTGTTGTGTTGTACTGTAAAATATACTTCTTGTTATTAGGTGTTCTTGATATAAGTCTCTAGGAAGGCTGTTTAAGAGCACTCTAGCAGGGCTTTCCACTGTGAACTTCTCCTGGGGGGACACACAGATAAAGCTGTATTCATGCCCATTGCATCAGGAATCAGCAGCAGATCCTGGTTCTGTGATCTAGAATGAGGCCTGGGAAACAGCATTTCCAGCAAGCATCCAGGTGACCGTCTCCGAATGCCAGTTAGAGAACCATCCTTTAGCACAAGCCATTCTCCTGGTTTGTAGAATGGACACATACTCATCTTTATGCAACTAAGATTGTTTTTCTTCACTAGATTACTGTTATGATTTGAATAAAAGTGGCCCCATAGAGGCCTCTCTTTTCTGAGGAGAAAGGGGGTGGGGGATGGAGGAACAGGAGATGGAAGGGGGGACTGGGAGGAGAGAGGAGAAGCTGTAATCGAGATGTAAATTTAATTAATTGATTAATTTTTAAAATGGCCCCATAAGCCCATAGGGAGTGGCACTATTAGGAGGCGTGGCCTTGTTGGAGAAGGTATGGCATTGTTAGAGGAAGTATGTCACTGGGGCGAGGCTTTGAGGTTTCAGATGCTCAAGCCAGACCAGTGTGTCACAATCTCACCTTACTGCCTGCAGATCCAGATGGAGAACTCTCAGCTCCTTCTCCAGCACCACGTCTGCCTGCAGGCTGCCATGCTTCCTGCTATGGTGATCATGGGCTGAACCTCTGAACCTGGAAGCCAGCCCCAGTTAACTGATTTTCCTCATAAGACCTGCTATAGTCCTGGTGTCTCCTTACAAACTAAGACAGTCAGCTTTTGGCTAAAGTTACTAGAGCCATTTTTTATTTCCCACTGCTCCATATTTTCACCCAAAATTTGTAGAATGCTCCCCACATTTTCCACAAAGGATATGGCCTAAAAACCTGAGTATGTGTATGGCACTGTGGCAACAAAGCCTTTTATAAAGTATGTAATATATACTTTATAAATATGCACTATATATATGTATATATGCACATATATATGCATGTGTATATATACATATATATGTATGTCTCTGTGTGTATGTGTGTGTGTGCGTGTGTGTGTGTGTGTGTGTGTGTGTAACCTTTTTTGCATACCTGCTTGCTCTAACTTAGAGCATCTTAACCAAACACCTGCTGTAAACCACAGATGGAACCTTGGGATCTGAGACACAACAACAAACCTGGAAGATTTTTTTTAATCCTTCACCATTTCATAGGCAACACAGGCGAGAGCATCGCTCTCCCACAGACCTCAGTAGCCTCAGCAGACACCTTTCCTTGTGGAGTGGTAAACGCTGACCTTTTCACTCACAGGAGTCACAGTACATCTCATTGGCCTATGCAGATTACCGCCTCACCACTCTAAAGCTTTGGGGCCATCTTAAGCAGAATAATGGATACAGGAACAAAGGGTTGGGGGGAGCGGGGGCAGGGCACTGTGATTCTGTGACAGAATAATGGATACAGGAAAGGAGGGTTGGGGGCAGGGGGTGAGGCACTGTGATTCTGTGACAACAGATGGGAAAGCTCAGATGACCACTAAATAACTAAACTGGTGGGCCAGGGACATCCACAGCGTCCACGTGCTGGACAAACGGATAACACATCTACAATGAGATACAGTGCAACTTCATCATAGTAGTCAGAACAGTGTGCAACTTAAAATGTATGGGTTGTTTATTTCTGGAATTTTTCCCATTTAATATTTTCAAGCTGTGGCTGACTGCTGGCAACTGAAATGGCTGAAAGGGAAACCATTATCGTAACAAACTATACCTTGCCAGACTGACAAATACAAAAGGGTGTCTCTGATTTACATTCCCCCAACCGCTCGGAGAGCAAGAGCGCGTTTTCATAACTATTCGCTATGCATGAGTTTTCTTGATCAAAATGCTTAATCAAGACTTTTGCTCATTTTTCTATTGAGATGTCTTCTCTTATTGATTTACGAGCATTCTGTATATCGTCTGGACCCACACTGTGACAGTTAATACATATTGAAAACACATTTTCTTCTAACTCTTCTGTTATTTTAAACTAAAACTAAACAAAGAACTGAGCTGCAACCCTTTCCTTTCACTAGTAGTCTTACTGTGGTCCAGGGACTACCAGCCAGGAGCTCCTGGGATGGGTAGCCTGCCTTTTTTGAGGAAAAACAGGCTTCTGTCAGCATCTTTGTGTCTGTGTCCTAGACACAGATAATGAATGCCACTGAGAAAACCTTCAAAACAAGAACCCACCAGTGAGCTGACTAACGTTTTTGGGATGAACAGAACTACAAACTCCAGGCACTGCCTTCAGAAAGCCACTGGGCAAAGTGTTAAATAAGGCCATTCCAGGATCAAACTTCAGTCACACAGGGTCTCATAGCCCTAACAGATTTTTCTTGAAATCTTTTTTCAAACAAAAGAACACTGCATTGTGGTATTTCCAAGATCCCCATAAATTAATAAATAAATTAAATAGTCAACGCCAGTACTGGTGGTCATGGGTTAAAGTTCAAAGCCCAGAACTGTAGACAATGAAAGCAGGGAGACCCCCCAAGAGAAACCTCAGACAAAAGGCACACTTTTAGACAGTTTTAACTTTATTTTATTAATGTATAAGCAACGTGTAGCTTATTCTAAGGAGTAAGCCATTAACAGCCTGAAAATGTTTCTACTCCTGTTTTATTATAGGAATAAAGTATTTATTGACAACCATCAAAATGGGTGTGAAAGATGCTGAATTTTGTATTGAATTTTGCATTTCCTCCTTCAGGAAAATGGCTGTTCACTCTAAAATAACTGGGTGACTGTGGCCCAAAATAGATTTAGAGCAGAGTCTGCAGGGGTAACCCCTAGATTCACAGCCTTTCCATGTGACTCACGAGTTATCGGACATGGGTGAGTCACTTTGTTTTTCTGGACTTAAGTTATCTCGTGTGTAAAATGAGACACAAGTGCCCCCTCCCCAAACTTGTCTACAAAACCCTCAGTCTCTACTCAGAAGGATCTGTGTCCCATGCTTGGCTCGCTTCTTGCTGCTCCTGCTGCTATGATTCCTTCAGCTTCTCACCCACACAGTCCAGCCAGCTTTGTGTAGCTGCAAATGTAACAAAAAATCACACAGGACGTCCGTTACTAGCTCTCCTCTGTGCACACTCTGTGTCTCAGTCCTCGAGTTTGTAAAATGCAGATTGTGAAAGTACCTCTTTCTCATAATGGTTATGAAGACAGAGAGGGTCATGCCTTCCACATGGAAGATGATATTCAATCAGCATGCTATTAGTTTATATTCTGTATGCATTAAGAACAACAACAAAAGATGTTTTTAAATTTGACCTTACTGAACTACGTTAAGAGCTTAGCTGATCTCTCACTCAGCTGTTTTGGGCCAATCCATCCTTCTCGTGGCCACCAGGAGAACACAGATGAAATGTAAATTTGATTCATCAGAGCCCCTAATTGAAGTCTTTCAAACATTCTTGACACTCAGGATGAATTCCTAGGTTCTCAATATTGCAGAAAATACTTCCTTTGAACTGACCTCACCCACCTCTGCACATCCTCTCTCCTCACGCCAAGTCTGGTCCACGGTGTCAAACTACTATGGACCCTATGGAAACCCAAGATGCTCACCGCCATTCCACCTTCCTCCAGCATCCAGTTTCCTCTGCTGGAATTCTTCCCATCCCCAAGGAGGAAAAACAAACTCCACTTTACCTGACTTAATTAGGCATCAACTTACTAGAGAAAGCCCTTGCTCATCCTTCCTCCAAACAAGTGGCCCCATGATCCTCTAAATCTGTGTGCATCTCCTCACCATCGCGGTATAATAAAATTATCGTTAAAACTTTGGAGATAATCAAACCTAGGTTTAAACCTTAATTTCTTTAGTCACTTATTTACAATATGACTCTGAGCAAAACTCTTTACACTGATACGTCTCAGTTTCCCATCTCCAAGATGAAGATGAAAGTATCCAGCCTGTGGAGGTTGGAAGAAGGTGTCAGATGCCTAGAACTGGAGTTATAGATGGTTGTAAGCCACCATGTGGATGCTGGGAGCCAAACCCAGGTCCCCTGTAAGAGCAACAGTTCTCTCAATCCTTCCTTCTAGCCCTTGTCTGTATACTTGGAGAAACGGAACTGCGTATCGGTACACATGCATTGTTCTCAGCTTTCTGACTGTGGATGCAATGTGACCTGCCATCTCAAGCTCCTGCTGCCATGGCTTCACCCATCATAACGTACTATGATTATCAAATAACTCCTTTCTCCCCCCCCCCAAAAAAAACCCCTGCTTCCACTTTGCATAACCAAGAGTTTGTGTCTTTATCATCTTCATTTGCATGTGATGACAAACTTGGAGCCATGGCCTGTATGCGTGTATTCTTCATTCTTACTTTAGAGCGTTCAACCTCTCCTCTAGCACAGCAGCCATCAGAGGGAGGGGGAAAGAAAGGTTATTAGGATAGCATTCGGGGGGGGGGGGGGAGTGGAACTGTTTAGAAATAGTTCTTTGGGGGAATCCTAGTCTTCAATGTTCTCAGTCCAGTCCACTCAGCCATCACCACACAGGAATCACCAAGGGCAGTTCAATCTAGAAGAAACCGCAAGGCTCACCAATTGCCTGGGTCTGTGAGCAGTTTCTTGATGAGTTTTCCTCTATGTACTCACTGTTGGTATCAGCCTCCGAATCCTACAACCGAAGCTCACCAATGCAACATAAGGCGAACCAATACATGTGTGCCATCACTGAAGCCTAGCGAGGCACAGCAAGGCAAGCTTGCTAGGCTCCCACTGTCTGTGGGGTCATATTTCTATTTCTTCTAAACATCAAGCGTCCTTTCACATGTTTGCTATAGCAAAACATCCTTTCACCTGTGTCTGCTTTAGCAAAACAGTCTTTCACCTGTGTGCCCCAGCAAAACATCATTTGACATAACTGACTTTCCAAAGAAAAAAACAGAAGTTTCCACTTCAGTGGCCCAGGTTGATTTTTGATGGTCATGAATATCCAGCATCTTAGATCCTTGGGACAATAAAAAACCTGCAACAATACATACTATATTTAGTTTTCTGTTTGTATGCCTCTGACTCTCTAGACTGAACCCAAGCATAGCTTCTTGTTTCTTTTTGTTTAATTCCCGGCACTAAATAATGAGCTTTACACTGTGCTCGCCAGTTCCCTCCTGAATATGCAACTAAAGAACATTTGCATCTGACACTGGGGCATCTGTAAAGTCAACACTCAGGAGGCCCGAGGCTGAAGAGCTGTGACTACCTAGAAAGAAAGAAATTCTTTTTCTTAGTCACCTTTCTTGTTGCTGTAACCAAACAGCTGACAAGAGTAAACTAAGGAAGGGAGGATTGTTTTGGCTCAGTGTTTGAGGGTGTAGTCCATTGTGGGGTGCAGACCAGGGCAACAGGAGCATGAGGTAGCTCCTTACACTGCACCCACAGTCAGGAGACAGAGAAAGAGGTGAACTCTGGCGCTCAGCTTGCTTCTCCTATTATTCAGTCTAGGACCCTAGCATAAAATGTCATAGTCACTTTTAGGGTTCATCTTCCCATTCCAACTAGCCGCATCTAGATAATACCTGAGGGACGTCCTCAATCACTTGTCCCTCTAGGTAACTCTAGATGCTGTCAGATTGGCAATCAGTAGTAACGATTATAGGCCGTCTCAAGGAAGGCTGAGGATATAACTTGGTCATACGATCCTTACTGAGCATAAATAAATAAGGCCATCTACCTGTGCTGCTTCAGAGAGGAGAGAGATGGAGGCAGCAGGACTTTGCTATGCTAACCTACTAAGGCCTTCAGTATTCACTTAAATTCTTGAGAAATGACTATTAAAAAAAAAAAAACAACTGAGAAATACTTAAATAAAGTTAATAGAACCCATCATAAATTCAGAGATGGAAAAAGATGGCTTGAAAAAATTAAAGAAGTCTAGAGACCCAGAGGAAAACTCAAATGGGTTTGAAGGTAAAATGATTGAGGTGCCTGATAAGTATATACAAGCAAGTTGTCAGTGAGGGGAATATAGCCTGGAAGCTAGACTCCTTATTTTTTCAGCTGTGATTGATTGAAGCTGGGACAACTGATAAAGGAGTATGACCACCTACTGTGCTCAAATGACCACAATGACTTCCTGTGGGTTTCTCTAAAAAGGAGCCGAGGAATGAATCCCCCAGTGTCTTGGAGAGTTATTGAGTATAACAGCCTATGAGGAAATGAAATTTGAGTTTGTCAAGGGCACTGGGGAAAGTAACAAGAGGACCCTTGAGTGAGCGACATGGCAGAGAGCATTAAGAGGCCTTCCATCCAATCCTGGCATCAAAATACCAGCCCAGGCGTGCAATTTTATGCTTCCTCCACTTCTGCCCGGTCTTCTGTTGTATTTGTTTGAAGAGCAGATGAGACCCGTAAGAGGGGGCTATCCGTGCCCGTCAGAGGCACAGGAGCTATGCTGGAACTAGTCTGATGAGGATTAGGTCTGGAGAGACTGAGGAAAACAACGGTTTGTTGTTGGTTTTGTTTTTTGTTTGTTTGTTTGTTTGTTTTAATTCTGCACTAGTCTCTCTTGAACTATTTCAGTGAAGAACTGACATGGAATCTGTTTTAGTGACTATTCATTTCAATAAACACCGGGAGGTTTTCACATGCCATTAACTGTGCTAAATGCTTAGAATAAAAATGCAAATATGACAAGTTTCCAGCCTTTAAGTATAGCTCCTTACACAGCAGAAAAAAATAGAAATGTGTAATTAATTAACATGAAATGTCTCTGCAGTGGTGATATGGTTAGTAGCAAGCTGGGCACAGGAGGAAGGGATGAGGATGCAGGGGGATCCTAGGAGAAGACATTTGAACAGATATTTTGATGGATACTAGGGAAAATAGGGTAAGAAAGGGTACCCTCTGAAAACAAAAGAAACAGCAAGCTTTGTACACTGGGAATCTCATAGGTACAGAGAGGAGGGAAAATACAGAAAGATAACTAACAGAAATAAAGCTTGAAGAGTATGCAAAGTCATTTTGTTGTGCCAACAGCTTGCAATCACATTTTTTAAACACGTATTTAATTTGTATTCTGGCAGCCATCACAGGTTGCCATGAACAAAATTGATCAGATCTATGAACCAATTAAGAAAGGTGGCATGTCTGAACTAGAGACTTTAGTCTATATAAAGGGTGTGATAATCGGTGGGAAAAGGAAAAAAAAAATATATATATATATATATATGTGTATATATATATATATATATATATATATATATATATGATCTATCTGTAGAATTTGGGGTGCTTCATTTCCAAAGTGAATACAAGAATAATTTCCAAGATTGAGCAACTGAAAAATTCAAGAATATTTTTTTTTCTTGCTACCAAATACCAGGCGTTAGCTTCACCTTCCCTTTTCTCCTGGGAAGATAATTATGCCTGTGCTGTGCCCTTTCCTATAGTACGGACAGTGCACACACTATCTATCTTAAAGTCTAGCTATAATTACTTCCCCAAGAGTTTTGTGAACCAAGGGGTTAAAAAAGAAAAGCAAAGAAATTCAACAACAGAAATCTTGGTTTTTAAAGCTCGGATTCATTTGAGCCAACTGTTGCCATGGTTTCCAGAATCTGAAATCAACATTTCAAGGTAATCCTGCGATCTAGGTATTGCTGCGGCATTCGGGTACCAAGGAACAATCAAAGTGCCATACCCCATTAGTGACAGAACTCTGCTGCAAAGGCTGCGCGGGTGCCTCAAATTGGTATTCAGTTTAATCACTGATGCTGTATTACTAATTATAGCGTGACACCACGCAAAAGTGAGACTTCTTAAAAGGCTGGCAAATGGCGTTATTTTAATAAGTCATTAGGAAATTGCTTTTTGAGGACGCAATGAAAGTACAAGTTTCTCAATTAGAGGAATTATGTGGAATTGATGAGATGTTTGAGCATGCATGATCTGCAGCTAGCAATCCATTTGAAGCAGACCAAGCCATTGGGAGGGCTGGCTAATGAGATCCAAGATGATCCGATTCACTGTAGGAGAAAAATGATAATTGAGGCCATAAAGAGAACTATTACAGGAATGCCACTCTCCCAGCTACACCCATCAAAGGCTTGTTGGCCTTCACCTTGTATTTTAGAACTAAAATAAAGATGTCAAGATGGACCTAATCTTTAAAAGCCATGGCCAACTTTGTCTAATAAGTATGGACAAGAAAAAGAAACAATACTTATTTAGCTGGACAACCTTAACACTGTATCAATGTGTTGGGGGGGAGGGGTTGTAATTTATGAGTAAAAAAAATCATTTGCTTCCATGCCTACATTCAATATTTCTCTTCAAAAATTCTTGTCCACAGAAATTCATTCCTAAATTTGAAGGAGCATAGGGTAGCTAGCTTTTAACACGTACACATGTAACTCTATATTGGGGGCTGGAGAAACACACTTCTCCAGAATGAAATTTTTTTTGCCTGGAAATTCACAGCCCTGGTCAGTCATTTCCTCCAAGGTACAGAGAGCAATAACTCAGTAGTTTTAGAAATGTCTGTTCAACCTTAGTGTTCAAAAGCTTCTTCAAAATCTTTTAATTGTGATCTCTAATCTTTTGATAGGGTTTGTTTGTTTGTTTGTTTGACAGATATGTTGCAAAGGTCCCAAGTTTAACCTGTGTGGCAAAAAAATAACTGAACCCAAGCAGGTTCAACAGGTCATCAGTAAACTAGAGTGTGACAAAAAACTCTCAAGATACAAAGCTTTATGTGTGCACACAACTATACACACATGTTTATGGTGTAGATACATAAATATGAACCATCCTTAGGAGATGGCATGGTGACATTACAGGGAAGGTGTAAATGGCTCAGGGCCTGGAAACTAAACTTCTCCCTAAAACATTAGGACAAAGTTTACACTATCTTCTTGAGTCACCAATGGTAACACAGGTAACTATTCTATAGGGAATAAAACTCTGAAGTAAGATTCGTAAAAATAAAAACAATTTTTGCTCAGTGTCTGAAATAATTTGTAGTCTGAGGGTTGCTCTCAGCATGAAGGAGAACAGATATTGTTAGAAGCAGCAAGGGACTTCTGTAAGGTTTGACATAGCTCAAACAGTTTGATTCTATGATAAGATGGTGATTTACAGACCCAAACATTACTGTCAGGTAATTTATGAGTTTTTTTTTTTTTTCCAATGGATGTCTGTGGGACAGCTTAAGAAAAATAGAATAAGGAGGAAGGAAGCAAAGATATAATAAAGCTATTGAAATGGCAAAAAAAAAAAAAAAAAAAATCAAGAAAAACAAATGAAAATCCTCCAGGTTGCACTGCACCTGGGAGAGAAGAAATGATGGCCCCTTACATCCGACTCTCAGAAGTCTACTTAGAGAGCTGAGAGATCTATCTGAGGCACTTCAGTCTCCTGTTTTGTTTGTGTGTTGTTTAAACTCAACTGTGAAATGTATAGAAATTATCTCTGAAACTAAGAAAAATGTTTAAGTTTCTTTTGTTCTGTTTTGTTTTGTTGTTGTTGTTACTTTTTGTTTTTGTTTGTTTGTTTGTTTGTTTGTTTTTACTACAGTCAATGGGAGTCCAGGGACACGTGTAGCCCAGTGTAGTGAAGATACACTAACTCACAGGCTGCTGTACTAATAGAAAACCTAGGTTAACACAGCACTGTGTTCAAGAAACTGGAGCCCTTTGTGTTTCTCATGGCATTAATCCCCCCCCCCAAGGACCGGGGGTGGGGGGCTGGGGGGAGGGGTACGGTTGCTGCTTCAGCTGCCTGAAGATTCCAGAACATGAAGCATTGAAATGAAAAGTGTTACTATGGTGGAGGGACCAATCCAGAAGGATGCTGACCATAACTGACCAAAGTCTCTCCAGAAATCATCTGCTTCCTTTACAACCTGGTGCTATCAGTTTACCCCCAAACAAGTCTAGCCCACATTAGCTTAAGCCATAACAACAATCGTTCAGCTACAGTTGATGTTAGGACAATCAATAACAGTAATGCTTTAAAAGGATTTAACAAGAATTTCTTAAATACTACATGACAATTACCATATTAGGTGCTATGAATCCAAATAAAAATTAGGCTTAATTCCTAACTAAGGGGCTTTTGGGGGAAGAAGACAGATATGAAAATGAATAGATACGATATTTGAATGGACAAGAGAGGACCAGAAACGTGTAAAAGGCTGCTGTGACATATAATTAGTATTGTGTTCCAACCTCTACCATAGTCCCAGATATATTCAGGTGCATGACAAAGCACATTTGGATGGATGGATGGATGGATGGATGGATGGATGGATGGATGGATGGATAGATGGACAGATGGATGGATGGACAGATGGATGGATGAAAAGAGTGAATGGTAAGTGAGTTTGTTGGTGAATAAGTAGATAGGTACATACAAAATTGAAAGCAGGACAAATTGACTTGAGGTACCATTTTGTTTTCTTATGTTTAGATTTGAGAAATCCGGTTGAAGTATCTGGAAAGTGTAATTGAACTTGTTGCATTTCTAAACATTCAGCAAATCTGAATAAAATACCTTGGTGATCAACTAAAAGAGAGAAGGCCGATAGTTATTCCTCTATGACAATATAAACCCAGATAAGTTCATGTGTTCATTTACTCAACCTCAGCTCAAGTATCATATTGTCAGAGGCAATTTTCCAGGCTCCCAATCCCACATGATCTGCAGACTAAGGTGTCTACAGGTTAAACTAGTGCTTCATCACACTGGTCTCAGCTTGTCCCCAGATATACAAGAACTGGTCTGATTTGTTTTTTTTCACACATACCTACCTTCTCTGGTAGGGTATGAAACCAACAGGCAAAAGCAGGGACCCCATCTGGTTTTCTTCCCAGAGATAGATCCAGCACCTAAGACAGTATTTAGCTAGTAGAAGGAGCTGAATAAATATTGTTGGATTAGGAATGAGAAACACACCTGTCTCACTCACAAACAAATGGAGTGTGCAAAAAAAAGCAAGGCTTTTAAGACATTCTGTAAATGTTTGTTTTCTGGGGGGAAAATTAATTCACCACACATAGGCTGTAAGAAATATATAATTTCTTTCCAGAAAAAGTGAATATGACTTCACTTGATTAGAAGGTCTTAATCATTCAGACAACTCCAGCTAAGGGGATATTTGCCAGTGTCTTTTGGTGGGGAGTGGGGGTTACAAACTTATAAATACTGCCTTTCTTTCTTTCTCCTGGCTTATAGCTAATGGATAAATAAATGTGATACACTGATGCATACAGTTTTAGTTCTGGCCGCCCACTAAATTGTGCCTTTCAATCTGGACCCTCATTTGCATCTCGGTTGCTATCATAAAATACTAACAAGAAGCACCCTGGGGAGGATAGGTTTATCTGGCTATAGGTTATAGCCATCATCATCAAGGGAAATCAAGGCAGGAACCTAGAGACAGGAAATGAAGCAAGGACCAAAAAAGAATACTCCCTAATAATTTGCTTTCTTTTTTTTTTAAAGAATGATGCTATTTTTATTTGTATTTTTTCTTTTTTTAAAGATTTTACTTATTTCTATGTATATGAGTACACTGTAGCTGTCTTCAGACACACCAGAAGAGGGCATCAGATCTCATTATAGATGGTTGTGAGCCACCACGTGGCTGCTGGGAATCGAACTCAGGACCTTTGGAAGAGCAGTCAGTGCTCTTAACCACTGAGCCATCTCACTGGGCCAATTATTTGCTTTCTTGACTTGATCTGTTTGCTTTCTTGCATAACTGAGGACTGCCTGCCCAGGAGTAGTACCACACACAGTGGGCTAGACAATCCCACATCAATTATTAATAAAAAAAAAATGCCCTGATGGCCTATAGGCCAGTCTGTTAGAGGCAATTCTTTAAATAGTGTTTCCTCTTCCAGATGACACCATCTTGTGTCAGGCTGATAAAAAAACTAACCAGCACGATCTGTAACCGAGTAGCCTGTGATCATATTGCTGTTTTCCATGATACCAGACTACGGGAAAGCCCATCTGTAGGAAGGTTTGGATCTGTAAGACACAGACACTTAAAGGACTTGCTCCTTTACCGAAGGTACTACAAAAGATGCGACAGGTTGGGGGATCCGTTTACCCTTGAGCATCACGGGTGTTATTCAGGTGACTCACAAAGAGGAATGGGTAAAGACAGTGTCCATTGGGTCACTAATTTTCTCTAAGGACCAACAATTAAGCAGTGAGGCCAAAAATAAATAGATGATAGGTAGGTAAGTAGGTAGATAGATAGATAGATAGATAGGCAGGCAGATAGATAAAATAATAATGAAGACAACAGATCACGCAATATGCAAGCTTGTCTTCCTAGATGGTACAACTCATGACCATCACTGCCCCTCATTCCAAGTATGTAATAACTAACACCTATTTCTGAAAAGTGTGTGTGCGCGCGCGCGCATGCGTGTGCGTGTATGTGTGTGTACGAGCAAGCCACCATGTATGTGAAGGTCAGAGGACAACTGTTCTGAAGTTGTTCCCTGATTCTATTTTGTTTGGAATCAGGCTTTCTGCTGCTGCACTGCATGCTCCAGACTCGCTGGTCCTCAAGCTTCCAGCTGATGCTTCTGCTTCATGTCTTGCTGTGGGAGAGCTAAGGTTACAGATATGGGTCACCACGTCTAACCTTTTTTAGATGGATTCTGGGGGGGGGGGGGAGGGTCTAATTCAGTCTTACAAGGCAAATACTGTGACCCTGCTGAGCCATGTCTCCAGTTCCTTGAATACCCCCTTTTTATTTTTTGCAAAACAGTTTAAAAAAAATCCAATGACCACAAGTTCACACATTCCAAGGAAGAGGCATAAGAATCAGTGCACTTGTGTCCCTAGCCTAGTTCCACTCACTGCTGCCAGACACCTCCCAGCTTTAGCCCCTTGTAAACACTAAAAGCAATCCTCATTGCAGGGACATCAAATAAGGAAATGGATAAAAAGTATTAAGAGATCCATCTGATCCAGTAACGTTTACCCCAGACCCAAAGAGGGCTGACTTAGGAGAGCTCCCATCATCAGTGTGACCCCCTTATCATCCTGTAGCTTCTTGCTTAACTTCACTCACTGGCTACATAGTGACAATAGCTGAGCTTTCCTCAACATCAGCCATGGGCCCGGCACTTGCGTTGAACACTCCACATGCAATATTCTCCATGTTCACATTGCATGAAGTAGACTGAATACCGTATTATAAAGGAAAATACTGAGGCTTGTCAGTTCCTTACTGAGACTTATACAACTAGCCAACCAAAGAGCTGAAATCCAAGACACTTGACTCTGTGGCCTTTACTCTCCTGTCACAGTTGCAGGAGAAATCTCTTTGGGAGGAGGGGGTGTCTTCTTAGAGTGCCAGCTGTCACCTGTTAATTCTGAGCAATGAAATTTAGGAGAATGGTAATGGTACTTCCTGGGAAAGCTTTTGCCTCAAACCTATTCTTTTTAAAAAAGATACTTCTCAGTACCCACCCTTGATTCTACCCTTAAAAAGGTAAAGATGGTCACAGAGAAAAAGTCAGAAGGAGCTTGCCCACACACACTGATGAAATGCCTCTTTGGTTTTGGTTAGATGATGCAGTATCTGTTCTGCAAAGACGCCACCCTGATTGGTCTATCCTGCTCTGGTTCTCGACAGCATTTCAACTACCCAAGCAAGGCAGAAATGGTGCTGGATGGATTCCACTGCTGCATCCTGGGAGATCTGCCCTGAACTCATCTCTCTGGGATCACTTTCACCAGCCTCCCAGGCACGATGGTCTCAGAAGCCTACCTGAGAACCTGGAGACAGGGCACCTACAACCTCCAATAAGTGCCTGGTCTGGATTGCCCAGCCTAGTAAGACGTCCAAATAACTGTAGCCCAGATAAAGTCAAGTAGAATGGAATAAATACTCTGGCTGAGCTCAGTCAACCTACAAAGTTGTTACAGGCAACAGAATCCTTGCTGATTTGCACCATTGAGTTTAGGGATGGCTTATTGCCCAGCGATGAAGGGAACATGACCCTTTGGTGGCCCCTGAGTTTCTGGAACAGAATTGTTATTATTCTTATCCGCTTGGGAAGGTTCCACTTGTACCATCCCTTTGTTTAAATGAGGATTTAATTGAGAAATGCTACCTCCTGCTGTCTTCCTTGCTGAAAAGGTAAAGCAAAAAAAAAAAAAAAAAAAAAAAAAAAACCAGTTCTATGCAACATAATTACTATGTTGATTGACCATTCCACAAATAGCTTATAAATGAATAGCATGTTTCAGATGGAATCCACTGAGAATTAGCCCCAGCCCATTGGGGAAGAAACACGTCCACCGAATGGTGAAAGTGGGGGGCAAGTGGTTTAGAGAAAGAAAATGTTTATCTTGTGGCCCCGTCACATCGCAAAACCCAATTTAGGCTAATGTCTGTAAATGGCAAGTAGCTATTAGCAAATCAATTAATTAGGGTCTTGTTGGCTCTTCTAGTGTCAAGTCTAATTATTTGTTTGTTTGATCTGAGGTATCTTAGATTATTTACGATCACTCCTGCTGGGACCAACAAAAGATAAGGTCGAATGTCTCAAGTGTGTGAGAATTTGAGAGTAGATCTTTATCCTAGGTCTATTTAGGGCAATACTTTGAGAGTCCAAGACTTTCTTCTTCAAGACAATCTGTAAATGAAATTAACAAATTACTAGCTTTCACAGTAAATTTTCAAAGACAGTGCAAATTAATTAAATTTGTTTGGAGAGAAAAAAAAATCCTGGATTCTGGAGTGTTTGTTCCAGAGTAAAGGGGCGGGGGGGTTGGCTTTGTGTGTTGTTTTCTGTTTCCAGTGGTTATTCTCTTGCTTGGGAGTCTGAGAAAGAAATCCAAGCTTTTAGAAGGGTACTGAGGCAGAGGAGTGAGAACTCTTTTGAACAGCACAGACACCCCCTGAGGCAGTACAACCTGAGAAACACTAATTATATCTTCAGTTCTCAAAAGCACACTTGTCTCGACAATAAGTGACTCGGAGTTGTTTTCCTTGGCTCTATCACTTGGTCTCAGCCGAATTCTTTAGCTGCTCAGTTTTATTCCACTGTATTATGAAAGAAAAAAATGGGGGTTCCACTTTTAGCTTGAGGGATAAAAATGGAAAGTTCCCTCTCTCGCATGCCAGAAAGTGGCTCTCATAACAAAATAATTACCTAATTAAAGTGCTCAATTGAATCAGTTACCACAAGCCCAATTAAATTGAGCTGCCAGCAGGAATATATTGTACCTGATAAGAAGCAGAGTTAGTGTCTAGATGGGCACAGGGCATGAAGATCACTCTCTGTTAAACTCTGGGAAAAGGTTATTCATTCTTCCCTCTAAAAGCTACTGTCTTCTCAATGGACTACTGTTTCTAATATACCAATGAGACTACGCACCCCATGGTGTGAATGACAAATCCCTATGTGTGAATTTGGGAGCCCTGGGCCACTTGTTGACTTTATCAATAAACCTCTAGCTGTGCCTTCAGGAAAAGGAAAAAGCACTGATGGCCAGTTTCTCTTACAATCTCTTTGTTTCTTTCTCTTTCTCTGGGGGTGTGAACACATGAACCATGAAAGAACATCAGACTTTAAGCAGCTCAGACTGATAGTTCTCTGGATGAAGAAAATGTGTGCCAACCTCCCAGCCAGCAAATCCCATCTTTTTGAGTTCTACAGTGTTCCATTAACCCGATAACTGGGAAAGCTTTAAACTCAGTATGTGATCTCCATGGACTGAATTCTAGTGCTTTTCTACCCTTTTCCAATTTCAATCTCATCTCTTACAGTTTGTATGCACTGTAAGATAAGCCACACCCAGACGGTCACCAATTTTCCCTGTCTACATTGGAGTTTCTGTCCCAGTGGGGAAGTAGCAAATTCTGGAGGATAGGAGAAACCCATACAGATTAACTTCAATGCCTGAGGTTTGGTGTTTGGAGGCTTTATGCTGTGTAAAAACCATGACTCAGTAGAAACCATATTTAACATTTAGAATTTTGATCATTACTTGAGCAAGCAATATGTGGTCTGGTGCTTTTCCAGGAAGTACCATACTTTCACCATAAATACTAGTCAGCCCAGAGGACCATGCAAGGAAACAACCAGCACTCTTTGGTGGGCTGTGCTACTAAGTCCAGTATATCAGTGGAGTGGGTGTATTATATGCAATTTAATTCCATTACCTAGCTCCTTCTGTGTCCCCTGCCCCAAACCCATTTTTTTTACTCTACTAATCACTTTGCATATTCAGACTGTTTTCTTGAGCATCCACATAAGAAGTAGGATATAAAATGTTTATAATTTTCTGTCTGATTTCTCTTAACATGATACCCTCTAGCTGTGTCCACTTTTCTAACACAGTAGGGTATCGTACTCTTTTGGCTGAATAATATTCTGGTGTGCACATCATATTTTTTTTTCTTTCCACTTGTCCATGGTTGGGAGTTGATCATTCTGTATCTCAAGTGTGTGAAACAGTACAACTGTAAGCATGGATGTGGAGCCTTTCACGGCTGCTATGGTTGCTTTTGAGTATATATGCAAAGCGGGGTTGCTACATCATACAGTAGATTTTTCGTTTTAGAAGAACCTGTATATCATGGCTCCATAATGACTCTCCTATGTTATATTCATGGCATATATAACAGTTATTTGTCCTTTCTACACCCCCTAGGTAGTACTTGACATTTTGGTAAAATTTTGTTTATATTTGTTGGGCAGGAGGCAGATATGTACCATGACACACCTGTGGAAATCAAAGGAAAATTTGAAGACGTTTGTTTTCTCCTTCTGTCAGGTGGGTTTGGGGGATCAAATTCAGGTTGTCAGACTTGACAGCAAGTACCTTAGCCCAGGGAGCCATCTTGCCAGTCCTAGTTTGTGTCCTTTTGATACCAACTGTTCTAACTGGGATATGAGGTGATCTTATCACAGTGGTTCAACTTGCACCTGCATGGCGCTAGTGATGGAGTAGCAAGGTCCCCACGCCTGTATATTGTGCCACAACATACGGGTTATTATTTCCTGTCCCTGTCTCCATGTACTGCATGACTGCAGTACGTTCTTTTGTCTAAAAGTGTGTGGATAAAATTATGGTTATAAGGCTGAAGAGCACGTGATTAGAGCACGTGGTCAAAGCACGTGATGGACAAGCATGAGCGCCAGAACTCAGATCCCCACGATCCACACAAATGCTGGGCGAGCATGTTGCCTCAATTAAAATTGTAGCCCAGATGGTGGAGACCAGAACCCCAGAATAAGTTGCTTAGCAAGACTAACCACATCAGTGAGCTCTAGGTTTGATGGAAGGTCCCTGATTAAGTGAGTAAGTGGAACAGTGACGCTGGTGGGACCATTCCCCACACTTTGAGCATTGCCCCCCCCCACACACACACACTGGGGTAGAGAAAAATAAACGTATAAAACTAAATAAAATTTCTTAAAGAATGTGATTTCAGATATGTGAAAGAACATCATTGAATAACTGGTCAGCATCTAGGTCCACCCAAATGTAAAGTAACTGTCCTTAGGTATTTGGAAAGTCTGAAGAAACTCAAAAAATGAAACTGTACGCATTGTGTCTTTCTAAAATAGTAGACATGGTTTATATTCATGGTATGATGGTAGTGTAATGGATATCTGCCTTTAAAAGGCAGGGATTTGGCTCGTCTTTCTCCTGTTCTTACACCTTTAAGGAACCATAAAGGAACCTAAAATTTCCCTGTAGCAGAATGACTAAATGTAGTTAATTTGAAAGCATTTTTTTTTTTTTACTATCAGAGGGAAAATGTTTGGCTTTTTTTTTTCCTGTTACTCGTGATTCCCCTTCAGGAATAATAATCACACTCTTTTTAAATATATATATATTACCAATGCTCTTTTCATAAACCTCAAACACCTTTGGGAAAGTTCAGTGAGCTATTTCTACTTTGCCCTGAGAGTCCTTTGAAGTCAGTGGGAGCACCATGCCCAAATCAGCCCCACCGAGTGAGAAGACTGAGAAAAAGTGGGTTCTCAAAAGGCTGAGCTCATAAACAGTTGTAATGAGAAAATTCTTCAAGGAAGAGGTAAAACCTTTTCCAAAAGTGGCCGAGAGCTAGTTCAAAGCAGGAGAAGATGTAACAGTTGAACACGCATGTCAATGAACTCTGGCTCCACATTCCGGGACTTGTTTATAAAATGCATTCTTAGAAGCAGGCGTTTTCACTGCTGCCAAAGGCTCTCAACTCACAAACCTGGTGGCTGAGCTCAATCCCTGAACCAAAGTCAAAATGGAAGGAGACAACCAGCTTCCCGAGGCTGTCCTCTGACCACCACACTCGACATGCCGTGTATGTCAGAGCACAGACAAGACAAATTACATGGTATCATTTTCCTCCAGATTCTAGAGACTGGAAGGGCAAGGTGTTCTCCAGTGTTCCCCTTTGCCCTGTGTCCTTCCCTGGTCTTCCCTCTCTGTCTGTTTCCTAGGTTCCTCTTATAAACACAGACATATAGACAAGGATCCACCCTGGTGACCTTATTTAACCTTTATCACCACATCAAAGAGCCTATCTCTACAGTCACATTCCACATCCTAGTCCTAAGACTAAGATTTCAACATACAGATTTTAGGGAATCCAACCCAGCTCCTCACACCCTTTGAACTATTGTCATTCCTTATAAACTAAGAATGCTAAGGGTCCCTTGTTCTCTTCTTGGGGAAAGAGTCAGAACAGGTACAATTAAAACCTGAGGACTGGGGAGCTGGAGAGCAGAAGCTGTAGACTGCTCTACGTGCCCTGCTCTACCTGCCCAGTTTCAGCTGCTACTTAAGTACCACAGTGCAAATAGAAACAAGGTTCCTTTGTTCCCTCAAACTCATAGACACAGTACTGTACCTTGGGTTCCATGCCCAATGGAAAGCCGCCCGAGTTATAAGGTCAAGTTAATCTTAACAATAATAAGCACGTTCCAAAATCTATTATCTAAAATGTAATTCAAATCTCGGCTCTATGCTTCTTTAATTTTTGATAATGAGCACTTGGTGCTCAAGAGTATCTAGCGTTGTAAATTGAGGCAGCTAATAACCCTACGAGTCAGCTTTTGAAATCAGTGACAGGGGCGCGCACTTCTCCCGCTCCTGACCTTGACGTTCCATAACTGTAAGTATTGCTGATGCGTTTGATTTCTTAGATGATAGTTTCTCTTTAAGTGAGTCACAAGAACAAAAGTCTGTCCCTGGAAATAGAAATAGCCTCAGACTAAACACAGCCCTCTATCACCAATTCACGGGAACCGTTTAATCTCTCTCCCCTGGCCTAAGAGGCTAGAACTGCCCATAGGGTAATTGTGAAAGAGAAGAGAGAGGAAAATATCCATTACCACTGTTAAGTGCACACTAACAGAAGGGACCATCATGAGGCCTTCAGCTTTAATGCTTTACAGGTAGGCTGGGCCTTCACGGATGTGTATGTGCACCTGTGTGTGCATGCTCGTGTGTGTGTCTGTGTGTGTGTGAGTATGCACATGTCTATATGTGTGTCTATGTGCATGCATGTGTGACTGTACATGCATCTTTCTCTGTGGTTATATATGTGTATATGTGTGTGTATTGTGTGTGTGTATGAACGTGTTTATATGTGTCTCTGTGTGCATGTGTGCATGCATGCATGAATGTACATTCGTGTGTGTGTGTGTGTGTGTGTGTGTGTGTGTGTGTGTGTGTGTGTTTAATACCTGGGGTCTCTCTACCCCTGGATTCATTCGGTAAATATGTATTGCCCTAATAAATGTCCTCTGACTAACAAAGTAACAGAGGACTCACAAGAAGAGTGTGACTTAAGCATTTTTTTTTCTGTTAGGAACTCCTTTCTTAGGAGCTGCCCCAGACTCCTCAGAGATTCTCCGCTCAGAATACCACATAGTTGCCTTGAGCATCGCCTGCTAAGTGCTTCAGGATTTTTCTCCAGCCTAGAGTATGTCATCTGCAGGCCAAATGAACACTTTCTTCATTCCAACTCTGCAAATGAAATGTGTTCTCCCAGTTCACTCTTTCGAGCCCTCTGTATGCCCCTAAAGTAATTTTAAGCCATTCCATTTAATTTCCATGACAGCAGATTTATGAATATTTACCAATAGCAAGTAATGGCTACAGGGAAGGCCCAGATGAGGGCTCAACTCCTCTGCATTCATTTTAACAATAATGAAAAGTTTCTCAGGAATCGGTGCGCCTTCCTGCTCATTATAAGAGCATGCCCCAGCTTGAAGATCTCAAAGCAAATGACTGAAACATTCAGACATAATAAAGAAAGGGGAAATGTTATCTTCCCCTAGGAAAAAAAATAGTGAGTCCCAGAAGTTAGAAACATTGCCTACAGGTCAGAGAGTGGCCTGGGAGAGAGGCTGGGGGTATAAACCACTTGCATTCCCTTCCTGGACCCCTTCAGTCCTTTGATCTGGGTCTTAATGTGTTTTCTCATTTATATGTAGATTTCTTTTGGTATGTAGATTTCTATTTCCAGTTGGTTTATCGATATCCCCAAATTTCTACTTATTTAGAATCTAAACTAGAACTGTGGCTGCTCTATGAACCTTTCAAAACTCACTTTTCTGTAACTCAGATGCAACCATGACTGAGAAACTCATCTTCCCAAAAACAACATCAAGATACGATTTTCATTGTCCTATTTCACACCAGAAAGGTTGGGTTTTTATTACTGTGAAGAGACACCATGTGTTAGTGTTCCGTCTAAACTCCACCTCCCCAGTTACCTGGCAACAACCAGGTATGCTCCTCCCCACAGTTACCTGGCAACAGTCAGGTATGCTCCTCCCCACAGTTACCTGGCAACCGCCAGGTAGCCTGATCCACTATAAAAGGGGCTGCTTGCCCCCTCCTCCCTCTCTCTCTTGCTCTTGCCCTCTTACTCTCTTACTCCCACTCTTCTTCTCTTGCTCTCTTCCTCTCTCTTACCCTCTTGCCTCTCTGTCCCCTCCCCCACCTTTCTGTCTCTCCACGTGGTCATGGCCGGCCTCTACTTCTCTTCTCTCCCCACCTTTGTCCTTTTCCCTGAATAAACTTTCTCCCCCTTGGAACCGCATGGTCTGGAGTGGTCTGTTCTGAGCTGCGGTCGGACTTCTTAAAACAACAACACCATGACTATAGCAATTTATTAAAAACAAAACATTGAATTGGGGCTCACTTACATTTCAGAGATTTTGTTTATTGTCATCGTGGTGTGAGAAGCATGGTGGATTGCAGGCAGACGTGGTGCTTGAAAGAGTTGAGAGGTCTACGTCCAGCTCAGCAAGCAAAGGAAGGAAGACTGAGACACACTTCCTCCAACAAGACCACACCTAGCCCAACAAGCCATACCCCCTAATAATACCACTCCCTATGAGCCTATAGGGGCCATTTTCTTTCAAACCACCACATTCATTCCACTCCCTGGATCCTATAGGCTTATAGCTATATCATAATGCAGAAATGCATTAGCTCCAAGTTTAAAAGTTTCCATAATCTATAACTATCTCAATTCTATAAAAGTCAAAAGTCTCTTCTGAGCCTTGTGCAGTCTCTTAACTGTAATCTCCTATCAAATCAAAATCAAAAAGCAGATCACATATTTCCAACAGGATGTGCATTGCCATTCCAAAGAGAGCATAGAGAGGAAATACTGGACCAAAGCAAGACCAAAAAACAGCTG
The DNA here is from genome assembly GCF_011762505.2 of Arvicanthis niloticus. Classification (NCBI taxonomy): domain Eukaryota; kingdom Metazoa; phylum Chordata; class Mammalia; order Rodentia; family Muridae; genus Arvicanthis; species Arvicanthis niloticus. Next base: position 78,295,612 of record NC_047664.1, on the reverse strand, counting down.
GGCAAACTCCGAACTCTAGATCTCCATGTCTGATATCTAAACACCCTTCTTTCTTTTGAATTGGTTCAACCTGAACATCAGCAGGTATTCCCACAGCTCTGACACCTCCCACATTTTGGGGTCTCCCAGGAAATCCATGCTTCAACTGCACTGTTTCACACAATGTCCTGTCTAGGGGTGCACAAACACCCCGAAATAATCCTGTCTTCAGCAACTTTCCTCAGTAGTGGAGGGGGTTTCCAGAACCCTTTTTTTTTTTTTTTTTTTTTTTTTTTTTTTTTTTTTTTTTTTGTATCCTTGACTGTAAAGCCAGGACTACACGCCTGAAGCTGCAAAGTTCTGCTGCTTGCTGGGGCTGGAACATGGCTTCCTCATTCACCAGCTTTCTGGTTTTGATGGTTCCCTTTACTATTTAGGATTAGCTGTCCTGGATCTTGCTTTGTTAACCAGGCCAACCTTAAACTTCGAAATGCTTCCCCTATGCTGGGATAGGTGTGTGCCACTATGCCTGGTCTTCGACTTTTCTTTACTTCCTTGTCACAAGTTGGAAGCTTCCCTGGGTGGGATCTTGCCCTGAGGTTACCATTCCCTTTGTTCTATTTAACACCAGGGTTTACTTTTGTTTTTTGGGGTTTTTTTTTAATATTATATTTACATTTCAGATTTTATCCCTACTTCTATGAGGATGTGCCTCACATACCCCCCCCAATCCCACCTCCCCACCCTCAAATTCTCCCACGCTCGCTGTTCAGCCTTCATGGGACCAAGGATCTCCTCTCCCACCTATGTCCAACAAAGCCGTCCTCCCCTACATATAGATCTGGAGCCATGGGTCCCTCCCTATGTGCTCCCAGGCTGGTGGTTTAGACCCTGGGGAGCTCTGGTTGGTTGGTATTGTTGCTCTCCTCATGGGGCCACAAACCCTTTCAGCTCCTTCAGTCTTCTCTCTAACTCCTCCATTGGGAACCCCTTGATCAGTTCAATGGTTAGCTGTGAGCATCCGCCTCTGAATATGTCAGACTCTGGCAGACCTCTAAGGAGACAGCTATATCAGGCTCTTGTCAGCATGCACTTCCTGACATCCCTATCAGCATCTACATTTGGTGACTGCACATGGGATAGATAACCAGGGGGAGTGGTCTCCAGATGGTCTCTCCTTCAGTTTCTGTCCCACACTTTGTCTCCATATTTTCTTTCTTGAGTATTTTGTTAGTCCTTGTAAGTAGGACCAAGGCATCCACACTTGGTCTTCCTTCTTCATGAGCTTCATGTGGTCTGTGAGTTGAATCTTGGATATTTCAAGCTTTTAGGCTAATATTAGATTATCAGTGAGTAAATACCATGTGAGTTCTTTTGTGATTGGGTTACCTCACTCAGGATGATATTTTCTAGTTCCGTCTATTTACCTAAGAATTTCTCGAATTCATTATTTTTTAATAGTTGTGTAATATTCCATTGTGTAAATGTACCATATTTTTTTTATCCATTCCTCTGTTGAAGGACATCTGGGTTCTTTCCAGCTTCTGGCTATTATAAATAAGGTTGCTATGAACATAGTGGAACATATGTCCTTGTTATATGTTGGAGCACCTTCTGGGTATATGCCCAGGAGTGGTATAGCTGGGTCCTCAGGTATATGTCCAGTTTTCTGAGGAACCGCCTGATTTCCAGAGTGGTTGTACCAGCTTGCAATCCTACCAACAATGGAGGAGTGTTCTTCTTTCTTCACATCCTCGCCAGCATCTACAATCACCTGAGTTTTTGATCTTAGCCATTCTCACTGGTGTGAGGTGGAATCTCAGTGTTGCTTTGATTTGCATTTCCCTGATGACTAAGGATGCTGAACATTTCTTTAGGTGTTTCTCGGCCATTTGAGTTTTCTCAGTTGAGAATTCTTTGTTTAGCTCTATACCCCATTTTTAATAGGGTTATTTGGTTGTCTGGAGTCTAATTTTTGAGTTCTTTGTATATATTGAATATTAGCCCTCTATCAGATGTAGGATTGGTAATGATCTTTTCCCAATCTGTTGGTTGCCATTTTGTCTATGACAGTGTCATTTGCCTTACAGAAACTTTGCAGTTTTATTATGTTCCATTTGTCAATTCTTGATCTTAGAGCATAAGCCATTGGTGTTCTGTTCAGGAACTTTTCCCCTGTGCCTAGATATTCGAGGGTTTTCCCCACCTTTTCTTCTATTAGTTTCAGTGTATCTGATTTTATGTGAAGGTCCTTTATCCACTTGGAGTTGAGCTTGGTACAGGGGGATAAGAATGTATTAATTTGCATTATTCTACATGCTGACCTCCAGTTGAACCAGCACCATTTGTTGAAAATGCTGACCTTTTTCCACTGGATGGTTTTAGATCCTTTGTCAAAGATCAAGTGACCATAGGTGTATGGGTTCTTTTCTGGGTCGTCAGTTCTATTCCATTGATCTTCCTGCCTGTCTCTGTACTAATACCATGCATTTTTTATCACTATTGCTCTGTAGTACAGTTTGAGGTCAGGAGTGGTGATTCCCCCAGAAGTTCTTTTATTGTTAATAGTTCTCGCTATCTGAGTTTTTTGTTATTCCAGATGAATTTGCAAATTGCTCTTTCTATCTCGATGAAGAATTGATTTGGAATTTTGATGGGGATTGCATTGAATCTGTAAATTGCTTTCAGCAAGATGGCTATTTTTACTAAATTAATCCTGCCAATCCAGGAGCATGGGAGATCTTTCCATCTTCTGAGATCTTCGATTTCTTTCTTCAGGGATTTGAAGTTCTTGTCATACAGATCTTTCACTTGCTTGGTTAGATTCACTCCAAGATACTATTTCTGACTATTGTGAAGGGTGTCATTTCTCTAATTTCTTTCTCCACCTGTTTATCCCTTGAATAGAGGAAGGCTACTGATTTGTTTGAGTTGATTCTATATCCAGCCACTTTGCTGAAGTTGTTTATCAGGTTTCAGAGTTCTCTGGTGGAAGTTTTAGGGTCACTTAAGTATACTATCATATCATCTGCAAATAGTAAAATTTTGACTTCTTCCTTTCCTATTTGTATCCGTTTGACTTCCTTTTGTTGTCTAATTGCTCTGGCTAGGACTTCCACTACTATATTGAATAAGTAAAGTGAGATTGGGCAGCCTTGTCTAGTCCCTGATCTTAGTGGGATTGCTTCAAGTTTCTCTCCATTTAGTTTGATGTTGGCGACTGGCTTGCTCTATATTGCTTTTACTATGTTTAGGTATGGGCGTTGAATTCCTGATCTTTCCAAGACTTTTAACGTGAAGGGATGTTGAATTTTATCAAATGCTTTCTCAGTATTTAGTGAGATGATCATGTGGTTTTTCTCTTTGAGTTTATTTATATAGTGGATTACATTGATGGATTTCTGAATGTTGAACCATCCCTGCATTCCCAGGATAAAGCCTACTTGATCATGATGAATTATTGTTTTGATGTGTTCTTGGATTTGGTTTGCAAAAATTTTATTGAGTATTTTTGCATCATATTCGTAAGAGAGATTGGTCTGTAGTTCTCTTTCTTTGTTGGGTCTTTGTGAGGTTTAGGTATGAGCGTAATTGTAGAACAAATTGGGTAGTATTCCTTCTCTTTCTATTCTGTGGAATAGTTTGAAGAGAATTGGTATTAGGTCTTCCTTTAAGGTCTGATAGAATTCTGCCATCTGGTCCCGGATTTTTTTTTTTTTTTTTTTTTTTTTTTGGTGGGGAGACTTTTAATCACCGCTGCTATTTCTTTAGGGGTTATGGGACTATTTAGATGGCTTATTTGCACCTGATTTAATTTTGGTACCTGGTATCTGTCTAGAAAATTGTCCATTTCATCCAGATTTTCCAATTTTGTTGAGTATAGGCCTTTGTAGTAGGATCTGATTTTTTTTTTTTTTAAATTTCCTCAGTTTCTGTTGTTATGTCTTCCTTCTCAGTTCTTATTTTATTAATTTGGATACTGTCTCTGTGCCCTTTGGTTAGTCTGGCTCAGGGTTAGTCTATCTTGTTGATTTTCTCAAAGAACCAGCTCCTGGTTTTGTTGATATTTTGTATAGTTTTTTCTGTTTCAACTTGGTTGATTTCAGCCCTGAGTTTGATTATTTCCTGCCATCTTCTCCTCTTGGGTATATTTGCCTCTTTTTGTTCTAGAGCTTTCAGGTGTGCTGTCAAGTTGTTAGTTTATGCTCTCTCTAGTTTCTTTTTATGGGCACTTACAGCTATGAGTTTTCCTCTTAGCACTGCTTTCATGGAGTCTCACAAGTTTTGGTATGATGTGTCCTCATTTTCATTAAATTCTAAAAAGTCTTTAATTTCTTTCTTTATTTCTTCCTTGACCAAGTCATCATTGAGTAAAGCATTGTTCAGTTTCCACGTATATGTGGGCTTTCTATCGTTTTTTTTTTTTTGTTTGGTTTTTTTTTTTTTTTGTTTGTTTTTTTTTTTTTTTTTTGTAATTATTAAAGGCCAGCCTTAGTCCATGGTGGTCTGATAGGGTGCAAGGGATTATTTCAGTCTTTTTGTATCTGTTGAGGCCTGTTTTGTGACCAATTATATGGTCTATTTTGGAGAAGGTACCATGAGGTGCTGAGAAAACGGTATATTTTTTTTTTTGTTTTAGGATGAAATGTTCTATAGATATCAATTAAATCCATTTGGTTCATAACTTCTGTTAGCTTCATTGTGTCTCTGCTTAGTTTCTGTTTCCATGGTCTGTCCATTGCTGAGAGTAGGCTGTTGAAATCCCCCACGATTATTGTGTGAGGTGCAATATGTGCTTTGAGCTTTAGTAAAGTTTCTTTTGTGTATGTGGGTGCCCTTGCATTTGGGGCATAGATGTTCAGAACTGAGAGTCATCTTTGTAGATTTTTCCTTTGGTGAGTATGAAATGTCCTTCCTTATCTTTTTTTTATTACTTTTGGTTGAAAGTTGATTTTATTTGATATTAGAATTGTTACTCCAACTTGTTTCTTGGGACCATTTGCTTGGAAGATTGTTTTCTATCCTGAGGTAGTGTCTGTCTTTTTCACAGAGGTGTGTTTCCTGTATTTAGCAAAATTCTGGGTCCTGTTTATGTATCTAGTCTGATAGTCTACATCTTTTAATTGGAGACTTGAGTCCATTGATATTAAGAGATATTAAGGAAAATGATTATTGCTTCCTGTTATTTTTGTTATTAGAGGTAGAATTATGTTTGTGTATCAATCTTCTTTTGGGGTTGTTGGAAGATTACTTCCTTGCTTTTCCTAGGTTGTAGGTGATGCTTTCATCTATGACTCCTGATCTCTATTTTAGGTTTTCTATCTCCAGCGTAGTCTTTCTTTGAGATTTCTTTATTGTTTCTACTTCCATTTTCAGATCCTGGATGGTTTTGTTTAATTCCTTCACCTGTATGGTTGTGTTTTCTTATAATTCTTTAAGGGATTTTTGTGTTTCCTCTTTAAAAGCTTCTACCTGTTTACCTGTGTTCTCCTGTACTTCTTTAAGGGAGTTATTTACATCCTTCTTAAAGTCCTCTATCATCCTCATGAGAAATGATTTTAATTCTGAATCCTCCTTTTCCAGTGTGATGGGGTGACCAGAGCTTGCTATGATGGGAGAACTGTGTTCTGATGATGCTAAGTAACTTTGGTTTCTGTTGCTTATGTTCTTGTGCTTGCCTTTTGCCAACCGGTTAACTCTAGTTCTACCTGCACTCACTGTCTCTGACTGGAGCCTGTCTTTCCAGTTATCTTTTTTGTGTTAGAACTCCTCAGAGTCCAGATGTCTCTGTGATCCTGTGATCCTGAGCTCCAGCTGCTCTGAGTGCAGTGGCTCCTCTAGGATGTCTCAGGATACGGTGTCTTCACAGGAGCAGACCAGCTAGGTGTCTGCCCCAGCCAAAAGGACCAGGCAAGGGGTGGAAGGGGAGTAGTGTGCTGCAGGGGTGGGGTTTGGGTGCCTGGTGAGTACTGAGCACCCCCTTCTCCCAGTTGTAGCTCTGGGATGTATGGTAGTGGATGAGTGTTCTTACCCACCTCTCTGAGTGGAGTGGCTTCTCTAGGATGTTTCAGGATATGCTGTCTTCACAGGAGCAGACCAGCTAGGTGTCTGCCCCAGACACAAGGACCAGGAAATTTGCAGAAGGGGCCAGGGTTTTCTTTAATCTGTTTATCTCCTTGAATACAGGACTTAGCTCCATTCCACTTCCTGCTACCCCTTTTCTCCTAAAATTGTATATTTTGGAAGCCGCGGTTAATTCCAAGATGGCGCGGACATCGTGTCCTCCCCACTAGTAAACAACTAACTGCGCAGGTGCAAGAGGCAAAAGCGGCCAAAAGTCACTGCCCATCCTGGGGCGTAATATGGGTAATGAGTGAACAGCCAATCAGAAGTGAATACGTCACTCTAGGGTGTATTTAAGCTGTGCCTCTTCCTGTCTTTCCGTCTTTCGGCTTCTGCTTATACAAGAGTAAAGCCTCGCTGTAGAATTACCCGAACACTGCCTCCGTGTCCTTATTCGCGGGCGAAGGGGACTCGGGAGGCACGCGGAACAGTATATGTTGTAACTTTCCTCATTTGACTTGCTCCTCTTCGTCATATTTCTTCATAAGATTGGTCAATAATAACCACGTGACAAAGTCAATACTGGACTGTTTTGAAATATCCTCTGCCAAAGCTGTTAGTTTACAATTCTTCAATTTAGCCTCAGGTAGAATTTTTTGGACAAGGGTAGAAAGCAGGCACATTCTTCAGCAAAATCACAAGAATCATCTCTAGGCCACATACTAATACTCTTCTCCTCTGAAACCACTTGAGCCAGGCCCCCATAGTTCAAATGTCCTGCAGTACCACTCTCTTCCATCCTCCTGCTAAAATGGCCTATTAAGGCCCACTTAAAGTATTCAACTGATTTTCTACTCCAAAGTTCCAAAGTATACATTCCTCCAAACAAAACATGGCCAAACCTATCACTGTAAAGTAATACCCTAGTCCTTAGGACTAACTTCTGTCTTAGTTAGGGTTTCCATTGCTGTGAAGAGACACCATGACCACAGCAGCTCTTATAAAGGAAAACATTTCATTGAGGCTGGCTTACAGTTTCGGAGGTGTAGTCCATTGTCATCATGGCAAGAAGCATGGTGGTGTGCAGGCAGACGCAGTGCTAAAGAAGGAGCTGAGAGCTCTACATCCGGATCAGTACATAGCAGAAAGCAAGACTAGACACTTTCTACAACAAAGCCACACCTACTCCAACAAGGCACACCTCCTAACAGTGCCTTTCCCTGTGAGGCTACAGGAGATATCAAACTATCACATCCCTCTTCATCATGTGTTTGACTGTGTGTATGCTCCTGAATGTAGGGTAGAAGACAACCTTAGATGTCTTTCCTCAGGCACACCCATCTTCGCCCTCCTTTTCTTTTTGTTTTGATTCATAGTCTTTTACTGTCCTGGAACTTGTCAAACAGGCAAATCCGAGGAATCCTCTTGTCTGTCTCTCCAGATGTAAGATTGCAAGCACAACACTACATCCAGCTTTTTAAAATGTGGGTTCTAGGCCTCAAACTCATGTTTCTAAGGCTAACACTTTGCTGACTTAGCTAAATCCCCAGTCTTCATCCAAGATCATCTTTGATTTAACATGTCTGCTCTGAGTGCTGACTATCTACCAGGCACATCGCTAGATGCCAGTATGTTACCAGTAGCCCACCAGAGATGACTAGTCAGACATAGTTTATAACCAATCAAGAGTCTTTATTCCACCCAGCTGGCACTACACCCAAGTATTTGAGGTCCTACATGTAGCCTAGAATGTCCACAACACAGGGTTTTTTTTTTTTTTTTTTTTTTTTTTGAAGGCAGAACCTGTGTCCTGGCATATCTCTTGGCAGCTAAAGAGAGGCTTTTTAGAAGCAAGCAATTAAATTGGATGGGGTTAGCTAGAGGGGGCGCCATATACATAGGCAATTTAACAGACACTAAGATAGGTTAGCTAGGACATTCTGACCTTGGGTTCCTAGAATAGAGGTTGGCAATTTTCCATAGAATTCTCCAACATGGAGATCAAAGTCTAGCTAAACCTGAAGTGGACTCAATGAGAGTACCTCTGCACAATCTTGTCACAAATGAGTTTGGGGGCAGAGGAAAACCTCAGTTTTAAGAGCATATATTGGTAAGAGAGGTGGAGAACAGGCTAAAATAAAAAGAAAAGCAAGGAAAATGCCAGAAATGTACAAAGAGAAAGAGTAGAAACAAAGAGAGATTCCCAAAGAATTGGCCCAATCACGAGCACCAACCCCGCTGAGTATAACAAGGACAGCAGCACCACACTGCTGGCCAGTGTGTAGCAAATGGAACCAGAAGAATAAGGGGCCAGGTATATTTGGGCATGGTAGTCACAGCCAGGGCTCTGCCTGGCAGAATTCAAAATGAGATGGAAAGCACTGGGGGTTGACGAGTGGCACCAAGAGTGAGGGAATGCTCTGACTGATCTTCTGAATTGTAAGTCCTCTGAGCACATGTCTGCACTGGCCATAGGAAGAGATAGCAGCTATAAAGCAGCCCAAGTACTTCCAACCTCACTCTACCACTCCAGGAAGAACAGGCTTCTAGAATGTTCTCCGAACTCTCAAATGGAATACAGATATGCTTACATAAGAAGGCAGTGTCATCAGATCTTGCTCGGGGGTTTCCCTCAGCTCCTTGGCCCTTGTGATCTCTATCAAAGGAATTTACCTAAGATACACAGTGTAGAAGAAAGTTTATCATAGAGTACAATGGAGCACTCCCAACAACTGAGAGTAGACAGTGGCTAGGGACCCTTGTGCCTGTCTACATTTTAGGTGGGTTTTATACTATTTCTACCATCTATAGACTACACAGTCTCTGAAGGTCGGCTCCTCTTTAGATGACTGACAGACACACTTGGTTAATGCTGATAAAAGAGAACAATGGTGTGACCTTATTGTTTATCACAAGCTTCCAGATAAACAGCAATCTTACAAGCTTTAGTTATCTATGAGTGACCTTCCAGCAGTCCAGAACATTATGCAGGGCCAGCGATATGACTAGGATCCTTTTCTTTAAACCTGCCATTTAGTGTTGCAGTTTGGGTTCTTGGTTTTATAAGCTGTTAGTTATGAGTGAGTGATCCAACCCCAACAGTCTCCAAGCCTTTTAATTTCTAACTAGCTCCATAATAACACCATTGGGGAAATTCAGCTGGACCAATTCTGCAACTTCTCACTAGTCTATATCATTTTGTAATAAAAGGTTTTACAACAAAATTCTTTCAAGACCAATCATACAGATGCCCTGACCTGAATTTATCTTATACCAATGCATTAAATCATCCTGAAGCAGTTATTGTCAGCAACCATTATTCTTCATAATGGGGGAGGAGCTTTACTCTCTTAAAAACAAAACTGTTTCAAGACTCACTTGTTTTCCCCTTTATGAAAATAGACAGTGGGTTTCATTGTATCCCAGGTGACACATCGTACAAGTCCAAAGTCTACACATTAATCTTCAAATAAATTCAGATGCTTTGAAAAATAGGACAGTATGGGCATCCTGCATACATACATACATACATGTATACATACATACACACATATATATGAATATATATACATACATGTATACATACATACACACATATATATGAATATATGTACAGGTATATATATACATGCATACATATACATTACATATACATTATATATACATATGTGTGTATATATATATGTACATATGGCCCACCTCATCCATCCACCTTCCATCCAGAGAAAAGTATGTATGCCACCTACTCTGGCAGGAAGGCGGACAGATAAGATGGTCCATAAACACTGATAGAAAACCCATTAGCTGAATCACATTAGATTAGCCAAGTAGTGTTATTGACAGCATCCAAAAGCCTCAAGTGCTAACGTCAGTGGACTGTCTATTAAGTAGAGGTGAGATACTAATGCCTAATAGGACAACTGGAAATTGTTTCATCATTTAAAATAAATCTACCCGTATTTCTGAAGCAACTGCCTATTCTTTTGATCATATGGTGTGTGGGGGGGTGGAAATCCCTTTGTCAGGGGAAAGCAGTTACTGAAGGTGACGAAGAAGGTAGCTGTGTGGTGGTTTGGTGCACAAGTCCCTTGCTGAAATGACCCCCATTTGAGGATGCCATGTGCTGAAAATTAGGTATTGCTTGGGGCGAAGTCATTATCTCTGTAAACGGCCTTTGCAAAGGCTAATAGCTTCGTTTAGCACTTTAACTTCCCAAGCCTGGGTGCTACACACTAGCTGGTAGAAACCTTGGCAAGCTGAGTCCTGAGGGAAAGTAATGGAAGCAGGCACCGACTCAGCAACACCACTCTTTGGTAATTTTATTAATAATACCATTTATTGAGCTCTTACTTCATGCCAGCTCCTAATCTTAGAACAGCCCAGAGGTAACTATTATTCTCTCATTAAAGAGGTTGAGTAAATCTTCCACAGTCCAGAGCTGTAAGTGCAGATCTGGAATCAGACCCAGAAGTGAGCATGGTGCCTGGCACACATAAGGTCCTCAACTAATGATTCGCAGATGAACCAATGGCTCGGTCAGTCAATGGGAGAACCTAGATCTGTCCGATTGCAAAGTTCAAATACTTATCCACGGGTATATGTGTTCTTCTTCATAGTTTTTCCATTTTCCAGCAATGGCTTCGGGGTTGACCAGCTCATGCACTGTCTTATTGCCCCCAGTAAAGTTCCCTCCTATAGAAAGCTGCCTCTTTCCTAGCTTACTCTCTATGACTCTAGAATAACTTGGAGAGAATCGGATGCATAAAAGATGCCAAGACATAGCATTGCCTTGTGCAGCAGCAAAAAGGACAAGGATACCTAGGCCACCACAAAAATCCAAAGGAACCATGTTGACATGAGACTGGCACAGAGATGAAGGGTACTCTGGTGGCAGTCTGAAAAGTCATTCAGCCCTGAGAACACAACTCAGTGGGAGAGCATGTGTTTAGCCTATATGGAGCCTCAGGGCTGTATCCCCAGTACCAAATAAAAGAATCATCCAGGGTTGGATTGGCATCCAGCTCTGTCTGTTACAAGCTGTGTAACTTAGCCTCTCTGAATGTCAAAGTCTGCATCATGAATAGAGTTAAGAGAATCTATTGTGCTAGGTAGTAGTTGTATTTCTTGTTTCCTGTTTACATCCCTAAAACTGGGTAACATTATGAAGATAAAAGGTTCATTTGGATCACAGTTCTGCAGACCTCAGAATATGCATTGGATTGCCCAGCTCTGGCAAATGGAACCATACAATTGGAGTGTAGGAAAGAAAATGATGATAACACTGGATCAAAAGCCAGACAGTGAATGGGAACCAGCTAAAGCCCCATGAGAACCATATTAATCCCTTCCAAGGACATGCCTCCAATGACATAAGAATGTTCTGTTGGGAGTCTGACATATTCAGAGGCAAAGGCTCACAGCTAACCATTGATCTGATCAAGGGGTTCCCAATGGAGGAATTAGAGAGAAGACTGAAGGAGCTGAAAGGGTTTGCAGCCCCATGAGGAGAGCAATAATACCAACCAACCAGAACTCCCCAGGGTCTAAACCACCAGCCTGGGAGCACATAGGGAGGGACCCATGACTCCATCTGTATATGTAGGGGAAGTATGGACCTCACTGGAACCATAAACCACCAGAGTTGCCACCCTTGAAGTTCTCTGTAAGAAACACCATGTTGACCTAAAGAATATAAAAATAGCCACCATCCTGTAATCAGGAAGCAAATCAGACCTCTCCGGACATTACTATATCTTCCCAGATGAACAAGTCCCAGTTTGCAAAACCCTGCCTAATAGGAGAGACAGAGGGAGCCTTCTCTCAGCAATCTTGTCTTCGTTGTTTCGTGCCAGTGTTAATTTCACAGTCCTTAGTGTTCTTTCTATTATTCATGAGCTCTCTGCAATTCAATTTTACAAAGCAGAGGAGGGCAAACACAGATATGTTTTCCTCTTTGAAAACAAAGCAGTTTTGGCCTCTGTGGAACAGAAAGCTTATGTGTCAGATAACTCTTAGGTAGCCGTAGCAATTGGACCTCAGTACATTTCCTGAAGACAGCCCAAAGACAATGCTTATAGGTGGGGGCCATTTTGCATTGCACTTCCCTCTGTAAGCCTGTACCGGTTCCCCTAAAATTTGCTCTGCTCTTCTTTGTATTGCGGCCCTGCCCTACTTTACAGGACAATCACAGGAGCAATGCACACACACACACACACACACACACACACACACACACACGAAGAGAGAAGTGGAGGAGGAGGAGGAGGAAGAGGAGGAGGAGAAGGAGAGCCCCTTCTCATCTGTTCATTTTCCTGATTTCCTGAGCTTTCCAATAACACGACTGCATTCCTTCATAATCAACTGGGCCAGGGCCAGATGTTTTGGTGCTGATGGGTAACTTGACTATGTGACAGCCATTTTGCTCTCGTTTCACAGCAGCCATACAAAGTGCAATGGGACTCATGCTCAATGCAAAATCGTTACTGATACACGTCCGTGCGTGGCTTAGAACCAAACCAAACAGTTCCAAGTGGGGTTTATTCCGGAGATAGGGCAAAGATGGGGGAGGGAGGGAGAAGAGGAAGAAGAGGAAGAAGAGAACGAGGTCAGGGGGTTCTGCCTATTTTATATGGGTGGTGACATAGCCTCTCCCAGGTAAGGGTGGGAGGTATCCAGGAGGATTTTGGGAATGTATGGTGGTTGCCTTGGCAACGATGTGAGTGTCGCTTAGATGTGATGTCACTGGGTTTGGAGCCTGATACCAACACCTGAAAAGAAACAGGTGAGTAAATCTGAGGTCTACAGGCTTTCTAATCCCTTTGGAAGGGGTGTGACTAAGCCACTCAGTGTCATGTCTATTAAGACTGTGGACTCCTTGAAGAAAAGGGCTCATTTTCATTCTTTTAATTTTTGGAGTATTTAATAAATATTGAATGGATTTCAACATTCAGAAGAAGATCATGCTATCTTAGTGTTGGAAAGGCACTTGGAAAATAAATCCAGCCTCCGCCTGTGCAGAAATCCTTTCTAGTTGTCTGGAAGGGTGCTTCCCAGCTGCAGTGTGTAGACAGCTATACACATGTAGCATGAACATTCACATTCTGTGATACAGCAGCGCAGTTCCTCTATTGGGAAGTCAGCTATTTCAATGTGAATAGTATCTCTTACTGGGACATCTCTGTTTGACCATTTTCCAAGTACTACTGGCTATATCTTTACCCTAAAGCTTTTCCTCTGGAAATTGAACCCATGTTATAAGGCTGAGCCCTCCATGGGTCTTAGCAGACAGTTCTAGAACACATGGTGCCACTCAGCTGGTGTGCCTTTGTGAATGGATGCCATCCATCTGTCACTTTTACTTCACCTCCATAAATGATAGCCTTAGCTACCATGTCACCCCTCTCTAACCACCAGCATCTGGGGAGTTACAGGTGCCAACAACAACCCTTTCTGAGCAGCTGTGTTATGCTTGGTCCTGGGTCTAGGGCAGGAGGAGACACCTTTTCTAGGTTGAATAGGGAAGGCAACAGTGACCCATCATGTCTGGGAAGACTCTCTTTCCTGTGGCTGTGACAAAACACCCTGACAAAGCAACATAAGGGAGCAAAGGTTTATTTTTGGCTCACAGTTTCAGATGATAGTCGATCACTGTGGGTGAGTCTCAGCAGGAGAAGCCGGAAACAGCTGCTCACATGGTGAACACATTCTGGGGCTCCCCTCCTCCATTCTATATGGTCCAGGGTATAGTCCTGCTGGCAATCATCCTAGGTCTTCTCCCATCATCAGGTACTCAGGATCATTCTTCACAGACACGCTCAGAGCTTAATCTTTACCCCTCATAGCTGTGCCCCAGCCTTGACTGTATTAACCACCACAAACGTCTTGTGTCTGAGAGTGCTTGCACTTGCCATGTTGACAGGCAATCTGATTCTTTCTCCAATGCCTCAGTGTGCACTTGGTCAAAAAATTAGCTTAAAAAAAAAACAAAAAAAGGAATTAAAGACTATCTGAGCATGCTTGAAGAGTAGTTGTAGCAGCGTGCCAAAGGAAAGAAATGGCCTTCCAATGTCATCTCCCATTCAAAATTGCCCTTCTAGAAGCTGTTGTATTTTATAAAAAGATAGAGAGGGCAGGAATGTGTTTGGTAGAGGCACGGTATGGTGTGGGGGGAAGGGCGTGTCTCTGTGGGTCCATGCTGAGGCATCCCTTCCTCCTCTGAGGTACCAATCACAGACGGTATAGTAGTAGGTATAGTATAGAAAAGAGTTTATTCGGGGCATGGGGAGAGACGTAGAGGGAGTAGAGATGGAGAAAGGCAGACGGGGGTGGGGGTGGGGTGGGAATAGAGGCTGCACGTGGAGAGAGAGGGGGAGAAGAATGGGGTTAGAGGGAAGAGGGTAAGGGAGCAAGAGAGGGAGGAGAGGGGGACAAGCAGCCCCTTCTATAGTGAGTCGGGCACACCTGGCTATTGCCAGATAACTGTGGGTGGAGCCTAGACTAAATGCCAACAGAAGCAGCTTGGAGTAGATAGAACATCTCCACTTTTACTTAAACGGTGCCTACGTTTTTTTCCTCCCATCCTTTGCACGGGGTTTCTTTTCATTATTTTTGGTTCCCTTCTATCTACCGCACAGGTCCTTCTCTACCCCATTCCCAAAAGCTCCCCACCAATTAAGGCCCAAGGTAGTTTCAATACTACCTCTCTAGAAAGCATTCCTTAATTCATGATGGCTCTCTGTCTCTTGGGCTTAACCTAGCTGGAAGTAGTGTCTCCCTATTTTGAGCTTCTGTACAAGTCAATCTGTTTTTCTTTCAGTGAGTATCTGCTTTAAATCGAATATAATTATACTAGCCATTAAATGGTGATTATCCTGGGTTAAGTTCCTTGGTAACAGTGACTTTGTCTGTGATCTTTGAGTTATTTACAGGCCAAACTGAGCGTTTTGCACTCAACAGATATTAGAGAAATTGAATAAGTGACTTTTAGAAAATATCAGATTCAAAACACAAGCACATCCATAAAAATGGAGTCACTACATGGGCCAGTGTAACATTAAAAAAACGAAACCAAAGAAAACACAGTACCTGTGTTTAAAATTCTAAAACGATTTGGAAAAAAAAAACTTAATCTTTAAAAGAACAGTCTCTCAAAGAATAGAGCAAAACAAATAAGCAAGAAAAATGAAAACGCAAGGCCAAAGAAAAAGAATTTATATTTTTGTGTAAGATCTCTTAAAATCCTCTTTTCTAAACGGCCTCTTTACCAAGGTCCTTAAGGCCTTTGATACCCCATCCAAGTGACTCGCCTTCTTTCATTCTGAGTCAGCCTCAGCCTCTGGTTTGGAGGCAGGGGGATGTGGACTTTTGTCTCTTGACTTTCTGGTCTTTCGATGTACTCATTTACAGAGGCAATTGGGGGGCATTTAAATGTACATTCAAGACAGTTCAAGACTGGTGTTTTACCAACGATTTCTGAGATGGGGGACTGCTGTCACTTGTTAATTGAAAAGGAACTCTGGGTTTCATGCCTTACAGCTGCCTTTCCTAGGATGAGACCTCTGGACTGAACAATCTGAAATCATTGTAGGTCCCACTGTGGCCAGTCAGCTTCAAGCCATCCTGTTGCTGGTTGGCATTCATGGACTCTCAAGCTCCAGAGAGAGAGAGAAGCTGTTTGTTTCTCTGGTGCTGACAGGAGGCCCTGGTGGGGGATGGAGTGAGCATTTTTCAGCTTGTGCTTTCAGAGTGTAACTAGTGTAGTATTTCTCACCCCAGTGCTGCTGGCTTGCTCCATTTGCTTTTATGACAGTGCTTGGCTACGATTAAATGGCAATTTAATGTGCATAATAACTCATTTAAAGTTTTAGCGAGGGCTTGAATGAAGGTGACAGGGTTCGAGCACATTTTTGAGAACACTGTACAGTTTAAACCTAAGCCAGGGGGCAACTTAGAAAGATTGCTTATCTCGGCAGAGAACGGCTCCCCGTTTCTCTACTCTTTATCTTCTCCTCAGCTCTCTGCTCTGTCTGTCTCTGCCTGACACATTTAGTTCTATATCTCAATTGTGCTGGAAAGAGTACAGTAGGGTCTGGGCTTAATCCCCACCCCTGGGATTCATAAGCTATCTGGACATTATCTTTAGCTAATGTAATTTCTCAAAGCCTGAAGGATTTGTTAACCAGGGACAGTTTATGGGGGCTTAGGCTCGGGACACAGAGGCAGGTTCTCAGTGCTTCTATTTCCTGTCAGAATCAGAGGGTTACGGAAACTCCCATTTATTTGTCCCTTGTGTGACATCTGTAGATGGCCAGAGCATTGGCTTTGTCTCTACTCCTGGGATGCACAAGGAGGAGAGGGAGGACAGAGGAATGGCTACTTTTGTTTGTTTATTTGTTTGTTTTGTTTGTTTTTAGGTTCCCAGCAGGAGTGTCCAGGCTGGGGGCAGAGATTTCAGAGAAGGAAACAGGCACCTAGGTCACAGGGTCTTTCTGCTAGCTTAGGCTACTTTTATATGGCCTGTGAGTAAGGGAAGGTAAGAAGAATTCCCTGACTGGGAATATTCTTAGCCTTAAGTGCCGGCCCTCTCTCAAGTGAAAGTAGGCTCAATGGGTAGGAGAGTAGTTTCCCCCTGAGCCTGGCTTTCAATCATAAACTCCAAATAGCCTACTAGTGGCTAGATCCTGGCTTGAGAATTCAAGGTGGTTGTCCCTGCTTTCAAGCATTGACAGGGTCCTTCGCATACCACACCAACTTACGACAAGAGGTATGCAATCTGGTCCTCTTATATCCAGAGCTCAGTTTGCAGGGGAACCCAGTACACCAGTTCCCCAGGAAGGAGAGGTCTTGGCTTCAGCACAGGGTGACCTACAACCACAGCCTTTCAGAGCCAGCGCCTTCAGCCTGCACTCCCCCAGGCTTGATCCGGAGACCACGGATCCATCTGCATCTAGCAGATCTAGCAGGCATCCTCAAAAGCTTTAGAAGCTTCTGAAGCCACACTCAGTCTGCACCGGCAGGAATGACCCAGTTTCGTCATCAGGTGCTACTTTCTCTTTAGGAAATACCTGGTGCGTTAATAAGAGATTTAATTCTTTAGTCTGGGGTATGATGTGAGGAAAACCCAGCTTCCCTTCCCTTTCGTAACTCTCTTGGCTCCAGACCAATGAATAAGTCTAATGGAATGATTTCTGCCTTTCCCCTCAGCTGTGCTGTACTGTCAATCAAAGGCTTCTTGTGAAAGGGGAGGAGGCCAGGTTGCAGTGCTCCTTTCTTCCGCCTGAGAGGCATTGGGGCACAGTAGACCTTGAGGGGTCCTGAATGGAGCAGAGAGAGCTGAGACCTGGAGGCCCTGGGGAGCGGGAGCTCTGGTGGGGTGGGGTTTGTGGGGACTCTTTACACCGGGAACCTTTCAGAGGCTGGCGGAAATGGGTGTCTCAGTTACAGAGGTTTCCTTTGTCGTTTTGCTTTTCCCTGCATGTGGAGGCGGTTAATTGCCACAAAGCAAAACAACCATATTTTGGAACGTCAAGTTTTACAGTTATTTTGTTTGCATCTCAATGGCCACTTCCAAAATAGGGGCAAAGAGGGTGGTTCGAGCGTTCTGAGAATAACAGGGTAGCCAGAACAACTGTGGGCATGCCACTTTATAGGGCAATCAGAGAGGGAGCTGACATCACAACCTCTCATTTATCTATGGTAATAGTGCTGGGTGAATTAAAGGGTGTTTTTCTGGCAGGAGTATTTGTTTCTATAGAACACGACTATATTTGAAAATGCATTTTGGGTTAGTGACCCCATTTTTTTCCCAACTGAGAGACAAAGGACTTGAATACTTCACTTGTGCTAACTAATTATACGTGTGTGACTATGCACATATATACTTTTTGGTATCTCTCTGTGTATATGTCTCTCCGTGTGCATATATGTGCATATGTGTGCCTCTGTCTCTTTATGTATACGAATGTTTGTATGCTTGTGTATTTGTGTATGTACGTATTCACATAGGTGGCCAGAGAGGGCTCTGTGGGAGACAGGAACATAAACTCAGTTGCTCTGCTCCTCACTGGGCTTTTGTTCTCTTTTTCTTTTCTGGGTATCATTTTGGAGTTTGGAGAGCTGGGGAAGAGAATCGGGCACAAGGTAGGAGAATGATGAAATAGGCAGGGTGTTAGATGTCTGCACAGCTCAGAACAGACCACTCCAGACCACACGGTTCCAAGGGGGGAAAGTTTATTCAGGAGATAGGGCAAAGGTGGGGTGAAGAAGATGGAAGAAGACAGAAGAAGAGAGCGAGGTCAGGGAGTCCTGTCTGTTTTATATGAGCGGTGCCATAGCCTCTCTCAGGTAAAGGTGAGGTAGCCAGGTAGATCCTGGGAATGTATGGCGGTTGCCTTGGTAACCATGTGGGGGTCGCCTAGATATGATGTCACTGGGTTCAGAGCCTGATACCAACACAGGGGACCACAAGGAGGCCATTGTTGTTTGTCATCATTGACATACTCCCATGCCTGACTCTGAAGGCTAGGTTTCTGTGCCCTTCCCAGCCTTGAGCAGACAAACAGACTTTGTTTGCCACACAGGACCCTAACACCTGGAGGTGAAGTCATCTCTTTGTTTACACTTGCAACTTCCTGCAAAAAGAGACTTCCTGCTGAGCCTGCTTTGCAACATTATCCAGCTGAAACAAAGGATGGGCTTTGGGTGGGCTTCCCCTATATAAACACAGTGTTGAATGTTAAACTTTGAGCCTTAATAGGAGAACTTTGTCTTGGCTTCAAGCTCCTTTCGCCCCTCTGTCTCTTTTTCATTTCCAGCCCCCTTTTCAGGTGAACCCAGTTCATCCATGGTCGATGGATGGCTACAGGTTTCAATTCTTTAAAACATTCGACTTAATTTTGCCTCCTCTGTCTGAGGGTTCAGCTGAATGTTAAACATTCTCTCTAAAGAAGATGGTGCTGTGCACTGCTCTGGTCCATGTGGAGAGCTCTATTGAGCCATTTCTTAACTCTGGAACTTCAGTGGAATGCACAGAACAGACATAGCTTGAGAGAGGAGGGAGTGAGCCCCAGGAAAGGAGAAGGGAGTTGACCTTGTCTGTCACCTTGGGAATGGAATACCAGGACTGTAGAGTGAAAAATTATAAAGGCCATTTTATGAAATATGTGTAGATTTCTTTGCCCTTAGACCTGGGCAGAAAAGTGCAGATTCCAGAACGAGGAACTGAAAATTAGATTTCAGGCCTTCACTTTCCCCGGGGCACATTCCGGGTGGAGGACACTGCCCCTGAATCAAGCCTCAAGCAGCAGGCCCACCTATGGGTGGAAAAGGCCCAAAGCAGGAAGACACATTCCTGACCATAAAAAATACAAGCCATCTAGGTGGGGTTGTGACTAGAGGAAGTGAGAAATATTTTGTAATGACGGTATAGGGGACAGTGACTTGGTAAGACTACATTTTTGAGAAAAATGATTGTACTGAGTAATTTCCATGGCTATTAACCTTTCAGGGTGGGTTTCTCTGGAATGTTTCGCTATTCTTATGTTATGTATCCTTGGCAACCCCTCACCCCCTCCCCACTCCCCTGGTTTGTGGTTTTTCCCTTTAAAACCCTCCATGGACTGATGTTGGGGTCGAACCCCACTCCTGCAGGAGTGCGTGGTGAGACCACTGGCTGCCAGGTTTCTTCCCTAGTAAACCTCTGCTGATTGCATCCAGGTATGGTTTCTTGTGATCTTTGGGTGGTCGTGATTTCCTGAGACTTGAGGAAGGGTCTCCCAAGTATGGGGGTCTTCAGGACAATGGAAGAATGGCTTCCTGAGCTAAGGATGCAGATTAGGAGGTGGATGGAGAGTGCTACTGTGTATCCTTGCACACAGCAGACAAATAGTTCCCTGTTGTATTTTGTTGAGGTTTTATAGTAAGTTAAATGCTTTGACTGGTGCCACTGGGGAGATGTGTCATTTTGTGCCAATGGAGGTCTTTGAAGATAGTGTCCCTCCCCATTGCCACATGACCCAGTAGTAAGAGATTGCCTGCTCCTGCTGAATGATTGACAGGCAGCCTGGCCTCTCAGAAACATTAAACAGGAATATGCATCCCAGGTTATCCCAGATGTGATTGTGATATGGGAGTGTCTAATTTGAAAGGAGTGGTCTCTGGGTCATAATAGGACACCACTTCCACAGACTTCTATTGGTCTTATTTTGAAGAGGAACTTTGGAACACTTGTCCCCCAGCATGAAAGAGGCTAATTAACATTCCTTAGTCAGAGGACACTTGCTGGATTTACATTCAAAGGAAGAAGGGAGAGGCTAATTAACATTCCTCAGACCACAGAGAAGGGAACCCACCTGCTCCTGGGGAAGGCCCAGAGCACATAGACACATTGGAGGAACCAACCCTTGCCACTTACAGACAAGGGAGGTCCTTGCCACCTCATTCCCCAAAGACCAATCAGTTGAAAAGTCATACTGTTCTGCCAATCATATTGTGCCTAGTCACTGTTTCTCTAGTCCACCCCTTAAACTGTATAAAAACTGACCAAATGGGCTGCCTGGGGTCGCCACTCCACCTTTACTATAGGACGGCCCCAATGCATTGGATCATTAAAATTCCTCTTGTTTTTTGCATTGATTTACGTCTCCAAGTAGTTCACTCAGGGGTCTCCAGTAAGCTAAGGTTCCCCAAGGGTCTTACATTTTCCCCTATTTTTGGCTAAGACTTTTTGCTTTTCCTAACCAGCTTTGGCACATACACCTGTGTAACGTACCATCTCTCTCTATTCCTGAAGCCTTCTTTTATTTTAAACCATTTCCATCATATGGAAGGAATAAACATCAAGATTCCCTTCCTCTGGGACAGGTCTAAAGCTTATCCCTATCAATACTCTCTGTGAGGATGCAGCTACTGAAGACCCTCAAACTTGGGAGACCCTCACTCAAGTCTTGGGAAGTCACGGCCACCCAAAAACTCGCAAGACACCATACCTGGATGCAATCAGCAGAGGCTTTATTAGAGAGAGTTGGCCAGCCAACAGTCAATTCGTTTGCCCACGCAGGAGCTGAATTGACAAAGACCGGCTGGCTGAGGGGCTTTTTAAAGGGGAAAACCACAAACCAGGGGAGTGAGGAGGGGGTGAGGGGTTGCTAAGGAAATATAACATAAAAATATCAGAGAATTCCAGAAGACCCCAACCTAAGTGAATCAGAGTCATGTGGAAAACACTCTGTATACTCATTCTTCTCAAAAATGTGGTCTTGACATGTCACTTATTCAACTATTTCTCAGTTGCTGCCCTGTCACTTGCTCAACTATTTCTCAGTTGTTGCCCTGTCATCATGGTTACTAGTTTCTCAGCCCCACCTAGATGACTTGCATTCCTCTCTTCCAGTTCCTGAAACCGGCCAGTCCACATTTTTAGCTTGCTTCAGAGAAAATTTTCTATGTCCTTTAAAGAAAAGCCTAAAGAAAAGCCTGTATATATGTTATAAAATGATTTTTATAATTTTTCACTCTACACTACCATGACTTGCTTGGTTTCTAAGCTGAGGCATGATAAACTGGATGTGGCAGCTCCTGAGTGACCCAGTCAGACACTGGCCCATGTAAGTGTGTGGCTATGGAGGCTACATTCTCCACACATCTTTGCTGCCTCTACCTCAGAAAGGGAGCTGAGGTACTGAAAGTGTTCTACATTACATATTCTGTAGTGGCAGAAATGTACCATACTGGAGGGACGCCCAGGCATAAGTCTTACACTGCATAGTTCTCTTTAGGTTCAGCAACTCAACTTCTTTTTTGAGAGAGGCTGGCTGAACCATTGTTTATGTTTTTAGAATGAGATAAGATGGTCACAGCCAGCCCCTAAATGTACCAGGGGCTCCAGGCTCACAGACCAGGTCTGGGTGAGAAGGCATGGAGGAAGGGTGGCAGAATGTCGTTGTCATCCTGTGTGCTTGAGGACAAAGAAACTTGGACAGTTTAACAGAGTGGGGACTGAAATCCAGCCTGTGCCTCAAGATGGTATGAGCTTTAAGGAAGACATATCTCTTTCTGTCTTCTTCTTTAGTTTTTAGGCTACTATTCTGTGAAAATTGGTATGGGGTGGCTTTTCTATTGTCCCCATATTGAATGTATATATAGTAACTGTGGGGGTGGAGCTTAGACCGAATGCTAACACCAGGGACCGTGTGCATGTTACCGTGCATATGCACCAGTGACCACCTCCCTGGAGCACAGAGCTCTGAAATTCACATCCCACCGAAGAGAGCAGGGAGGTTAAATTCCAGTTGTAAAGTGATTAAGAAGACACCTGATAGCCTGACACAGTGGCATTTTAATCGAGTGGCTTATCTTTCTCTGCCTCCTGTGTATTCTTTTATTGAAGTTCATGAAAGAATCATAAGATCCTGGGGCTGGAAGGAAACCTGGAGCTCGTCTAGCTCAACACCCAGAGGACCCTGAAGCCCACAGAGTTAAACGGCTTCTAGTTAGCAGCACAGCAGACATGGAAACTGTGTCTGCTCGCCCTCAGCCAGCATGCCCTATGCCACGCCAAACTGGCACTCTTTGAAGCATTTGCAACCTGACCATGTGTTCTGTGTATCTATACCAGGGCTATGAGGACTTGATTCCACAATCCAGATAGCGATAATGAATTACCTCTCCATCTTTAATTCTCTCAAGGAGACCTGTAGAGGCTGCTCAGCAGAAAATAGACTGCCCTTGGATACAGAGAGCTCAGGTTCTAGACTAGCCTCTACAATGAATTTTGTGGACTCTTTTCTCCTTCAGCCCATTTAACTGAACTCTTTAGTGGAAGGGGAAAAAAGGACACTAAATAAAAAACAGCTTACAAACTCAACAGAATCCCGAAGGCCAAGCACAAGGCAGAGATGGACAGCTGAGATGCCCAGATCCCTTTGAGAGGCATTCAAATCCAACACTGAAAATAAAACTGAAGCCCACTGTGGAGGTACACACTTATAACCCCAGCATTCAGAAGCCTGATGAGGAGCTGTTGCCACAAGTTTGATGCCATTCTGAGCTGTCTCAAAACTAGACAAATAAATTAATAACATTTAAAAACAAAAAAAATGTGTAGAAACAAGACAACAGTCTATAGACCACGGTAGCCCACAGCTTGACAACATTCCTCTAGACTTGATTCTTTGAGTCCCTGCTTCATGAAAATAAAATAAAATAAAATAAAATAAAATAAAATAAAATGTAGTAATAAGAAATCAGTGTTCTTATTAGAGTTTATACATTCCGACTATGTTTTTAAAAATATTTTAGTGCTTTCTAATCCAAAAAAAAAAAAAAATGTGTTTCATTGCTTCACCAACTTCTGTGTAACTTTCCACAGACTGTGTGATTTCTCTATGTCTGTCATAAGCTAAAGGAAAAAGGACTTGCTGACCATTCTCATGCTGAGTGCTGTAAGCTCATTAGTTGATGTTGGGGTATAATTGTTAAGGGTGTTCATTAGTAAAAATCTATCTCGTGGGCATGTATTCTTCATGATCATTGCTTCAATAGTTCTTCTTTGAGCATCAACTTTTATTGACTGTTCTACATAATTAAAACTCCAAGAAATTGACTTCAAGAGACCAGGAAGGGTGCTTGGTACAGGTCTGCCAACACTAATGGAATAATTTACGTCAGAACGAGACAAAGGGACAAATTAAACTCAGCAAATTACTCAAGGCCCAAGAAAGGCTGATTGTTCAAGTGTAATTAAAATATACAGCTGGCACAGTGGCAGCTAACAGAGCGATCTGATCGATGAACACAGTAGCTATAAAAATTTAATGCGGTGTGAGCAGCCGATTTTTTTAAACGCAAATAATCATCCCAAAATGCAGATTTCCGTTAGAAGGCAAGCATGCAAAAAGTACCAAGGAGATGGAGATGGTACTGGTGGCTCAGTGAGAAGAAGCGGAGGGGAGAGATGATGAACAGTGCTCCCAATATCAACACCAACATTTCATCACAAAGATCAACCGCAGAGAGCCTCATATTTCCCCTTCCACCTATACTTCACTGGCTGCCAGGCTGTGTGGTCATGAATGATCATCACATACCCTGCCATGTTTGTCCATATCACACCCCCCATTGGTACTCAGACAGTGTTGCCATAGGGTACCTAGAGTTCCATCTCTAACTCCTACCTAGACTCTCTCGGACCTACAGGCACATCAACCGGAAGACTAGGAGGGAACAGTGAATGGGGAGAGTGGAATTTCAGGTCTTTTGTGTCATTTATGTAACATTTATTATAAACATGCAATCACCTTTATGTCTGTCCCCAACACCTCGTCAGGGAACAAACAAGATCACATTGGTAGCAACTGTATGCATTACATCAGTTCCCAAGACCCACTTGCTGGTACAGAAACCCCAGGCTTTTTGCAGAGCTCACATCCTCCATGTCCATCTCTGACAATTTCTTTGTGAGGCTATACAGGACAATGATGGACATGAAAATTTGCTAACTGGATGCCTCTTCAAAGTAAGGCTGTACAGCAGTCAATACCTCCAGAGTCTGCCTAGCATCAGGATCGCATCACACAGGGGCGTGGCTTCTCAGCACAGACCACAGTCAGTGACTGACAGATGACAGGTATGTGTAAAGATCTCACCCAAGAACCCACTGCAGAGAACTCTGACACTCTGTGCCACACACAGAGCTCCCAGAAACTGGCAGACAGTCTGTCAGACCTGCATGGACCTGCATGTCATGACTTCTTTGTCAACCTGTTCCTGCTTCTTCCCCTTCTTTACACATGTGCTGGTACCAAAAGAACATCCTGCACACCCAACTCCATCTCAGCATCTGATTCTAAACAATATAACCTGTGATGCAAACTCAGCACACCATTAATCCCAGCACTTGGGAAGCAAAGGCAGACAGATCTCTGAGTTCAAGGCCAGCCTGGTCTACAGAGTGAGTTCCAGGATAGTCAGGGTTACATAAGGAAAACTTGTCCAGGGAAACAAACAAACAAACAAACAAACAAACACTTCTGGCTGACACTAGCAACAGACCTGCCCAGAGGACTCTTTTGGGGCTAAGGTCTTCTTCATCTTCCCCTGCACAGCCCCACATCTCTGTGACTCACCCTGGATGCCAGGCTCTCAGTTCACCATACCAGGGGAGGCCTCAGCAGTCGCCTGTGATTCTGAAGTGGCCTTCCTGTCTAAATGGAAGCTCCATTAGGAAACACCACAGGAATGATTTGGTCCAAAAGTGACCCTCAGTTTGCAATCATCATTTGCTTTATCTCTTCAGGCAAGAAAACATGGCCATCATAACAACAGGACAGCCATTGTTACCAGCCAGCATCTGAACCTGGAATGCACTTCTCTCTAAACCTCAGATATCCATTTCTGTTCATGCCAGTTTTGACTCCCCCTGACCCCCTGAGTCCTACTGACTCTCCAACCTAAATAAATCCTCTAGATATCTGAAATCCATTCACACAGAGAGAGAGAGAGAGCAAGAGAGAG
The DNA here is from genome assembly GCF_011762505.2 of Arvicanthis niloticus. Lineage (NCBI taxonomy): Eukaryota > Metazoa > Chordata > Mammalia > Rodentia > Muridae > Arvicanthis > Arvicanthis niloticus. Next base: position 78,270,061 of record NC_047664.1, on the reverse strand, counting down.
AGAGAGCAAGAGAGAGAGAGAGCAAGAGAGAGAGAGCAAGAGAGAGAGAGAGCAAGAGAGAAAGGGGAGAGGGAGAGGGGGAGAGGGGGAGAGGGGGAGAGAGGAGGGGGGAAAAGAGGGGGAGAGAGGGGGAGAGAGGGGGAAAGGGGGAGGGGGGAGAGGCGGGGAGAGGGGGCGGGGGGGAGGGGGGCGCGGGGGGGAGGGGGAGGGGAGGAGGGGAGGGGAAAGAAGGGGAGGGGGAGGGGAGGGGGAGAGGAGGGGGAGGGGAGGGGAGGGGAAAGAAGAGGAGGGGAGGGGAAAGAAGAGGAGGGGAGGGGAAAGAAGGGGAAGGGAGGGGAAAGAAGGGGAGGGGGGGGGGAGGGGAGGGGGAGGGGAGGGGAAAGAAGGGGAAGGGAGGGGAAAGAAGGGGAGGGGAGGGGGAGGGGAGGGGGAGGGGGAGGGGAAAGAAGGGGAAGGGAGGGGAAAGAAGGGGAGGGGGAGGGGGAGGGGAGGGGAAAGAAGGGGAGGGGGAGGGAGAAACTACATCAACCCCACCAAATTTAGCAGAACCCAACTGTGGTAACTGCCAAGAGAACAGAAGGCTTCTGGTCTTCAATGAGTATAGTTAAGTCCTGCTGTGAGACACCACAAGAAGGGAAGGGATCACAGCTTTGACAGTTCTAGGAATATGAATATTATTTGACAAATGCTTATACCTCATTTCCCACTGACACTGTTCTAAGCTCTTTTTTCTACAGATGCACTCATGCAATTCTGGAACACTCCAGAGGTAATTAGCTACATGTCACACATAAGGAAACTGAAGCACAGAGTCATTTGAGGACATGACATGATGAATAAGTTAAAGATTTGCAACCCACTGAGTATGAGAAAATATTTGCAAACCCATATGCACCAAGGGATACTTGCTATTCCTTACCACCTAGAAGCACATTATCTAGAATTAAACCTCATAGTCACGAAGCAGTTTGGGAAATGAAGTATGTATGTAATAACGTTTCAAACAAAATTATTCAAACATTACCTATTTAGTGGTATATAGAATTTATGTTACAAATGACTAAAGCAATAATGATGTCAGACATAAGGACTTATGATGGGATATGATTATTTATAACCACAGAACGTAAAAACTGATGCATAATTATTGTGACTATTTTAATGGAATGGGATATTAATTTCTGTGATAGGATTATGTTCTATATAAATATTGTATTGGTAGGGTTGAGCTTTTGAAGAGTACATAGGATTGTCAGGAACCCCACAAACCTCATTACCTGTGTGGCCCTGCAAGGTGAAGAATGAGATTCAACTCAATACCATCTTTGCAGGCACTGGATCAGAACCTCCCAGAGGCTGACCCCGTGGTCTATTCTTCCTCCACATTTAAACACAGTAAAACTTGAAAAGGTTTCCATGTGACAATTATCACAACAAAGCTTTAGGCATAGCTACAGAGAAACTCCCTAGTAAGATAGCAAAGCACCTTTGATCTTTACAAGAATGAGTTCTATTGGATGAGAGACAGAGCTCAGACCTAGGCCTAGAAAGGACCAATTTGTAATAAGCATAAGGATAGACTCTATTGATGGAAAATATGTGTGGCTTCTTTTATAGAAATGAGTTCTATTCACTAAGGGACAGAGTCCAGGATCAGGCCCTAAGCAATATTCAGGATATTGGGAGGGTTCAGGTGGAGGCTGGCTTCTAATAGAAAGCAAAGGACCACCAGGTTGTCAACAACGTTCACTTCAGCGTCCCAGGTGTCATTCATTTCCTTCTGTTGAAGAAAATAGGCCCACATGTTTATCAAGTCTGGTTCCCCCAATGTCTCCTTTAAGCTGAGTCTCCTATATATAGTACAGAATGTTTTTAACTTCAAATCAACCTCTTCTTTGTCTCAATTTCCAATAAATGTACTAAAACTTATATTTAATTCTTATAAAAGGGGGGAGTTAATACCTAAAATAAATAAATATATATTATTTTATATTTAATATATAGCAATTCCAGAGCAAAAGGTGATAACAATAGGTTTTTTATTTTGGATGTATAAGCATTTGCGTACAAGCATGTGGGTGTTCCACATGCATGCAGTATGGTGACTGTAGAGGAAAAAAGAGAGCATCAGTTCCATGGAATTGGAGTTGAAGATGGCTGTCAGCCACCATGTAGATGCCAAGGTACAAAGTCCAGTCCTCTGCAAGAGCAGTAAGTGCTCTTAACTACAAACCATCATTCCATCCCTACAGTAACCTGATTTTATAAATAGGTTTTACGTAATAATACAAAAGGCCTAAACAGATATTTTTCCAAAGAAGATATGCAAACAGTCAACATCAGGAACCACCAAATAAGTGCAAATCAAAACCACAGTAAGATGTCCTCTCAGACCAGTTAGAATGACCATTACCAAAAGAAAGGTGATGAGTGTCTCTGAGGGGTGGCCCAAAGGACACCCTGGTCTTGGTGGGGCTGTAAGTGTGTCAATCCATTATGGAGAATGAAAAGAAGGCTTCTCAGAGAATTTAAATCACAACCATAAGATAGTCATTTCAATACTGTCCTGCAATTTCTCTTGTGAGTATCTATTCAAAGGAAAGAAAATCCGAATGTCAAAGAGGTACCAGCATTTTCATACTCACTGCATTATTTATTCACAAGACCTAAGACATGGGGAGGATCTCAGTGTCCATTGATGGAGAAATGGAAAAAGGAAGTGTGATATGCATATGCACCATGCATTTCATCACCTTCGTAAAGAAGAGGAGAGTGTCGCTTTCAGCAACACTCATGAACCTGGAGGATATAATATTAACAAGCTAGACACAGACAAAGACTGCCTGATCTGCCCTAATGTATGGTACCCTAAACAGTCAAGGCACAGAACAGCATTGCAGAGGCTGGGCGTGGGGAAAAGAGTGCTAGTCAAAGAATATGAACTTCGGTAGACTGGATCCATGAACAGCATGGTGACTATAATCATTCATTTTATATTTTGTATTTGGATGTTGATAGAGTAGATCTTGACTATTCCCCCTGACACACACAAAGATGACTTTGTGAAGTGATGGATATGTTAATAGTTTGATTGTGGATATATGTACTTATATGTTTACACAGATATATGTGGCACGTGTTAAATATGCACATTTTTATTGGTCAGTTATACCTAAAGGTGAATCTGGGGCAACGTTGCAAGGATACCGTTCAAACTAAGTGGCATGGCTCAAAATCCCTCCTGTGCCATGCCACTCCTCACCCTGGACCGTCCCCAGTCAGGTTCGAGAATGATGTTCTGTGGGGTTGGGGGTGGAGATATAGGAACAATGACCCATTGAAAACTCCACATCCCTTTGTTTTTACATCACCCCGACAAATGGTCAAGGCCAAAGTACTACTTCCCTGAACAGCATCTGAACAAGTGTAGGCATCAGGATAAATCTAGACTGGGTATGTTGTGTTGTGACATATTTCAGGCCATAAGGGAAGCTTAAGTAGGTCACTTGGGGGCAGCTGTGGTTTGAGCCCTGCCTGCTGCCTCTGGCCTTATCTGTAATGAAGCAGATGGTTCTTGGTGTAATGTAATTCTCAGAGGTCCTTTCGAGGCAGTTTTAAGCTTGGCTGGAGCTAACACAATTCGTTAGGGAAGGAGGGAGTCCTCCAGAGCCGAATGAATGCCTGCACAGCCAACACACTGATGCAATTCCAGTGGCCTTGTCTTCCCTGGCTCCTGCTGCCAGTGCTATTTATTCCAGTTCGTGCTCTGGACTTGGGCCTGCACTGTTGTCATACAATGAAGGATGGAAATCAGAGCTAAACTCAGCTCCACTTCCTTAAAACACCAAGGAAGGGAAAATTGCTGTAGAAGAGACAGAAGGCATCAGAGCACTGGGATTTGTTGAATACCTATTATAGTCTACAAGGAAAGGTCAGGTGCTAACTGGGTTCACCCTTACTACTCTATTATGTAACAGTGTACATTAGATTGAACTATAGCTGTTCTTAAGTTGAGGAAAATGAGTATGGCCTCATGGCTGTAAAATAGCAAGGCTCATTTAAATCCAGGCCCTTGTGATGATACACTCTTGCTTTTCCCCACTACTTCAAACTGATTTCCTAAAGGAATGTACTATTGGTGACAAGGCCAATGTGTAAAAGCTAACCAGAGCCCAAGGCAGAATTAAATAAGGGATATAATAGAAGTCCTAAATGGAAGGCAGAGGAAATGAGAAGTCATGGCAACTAGCCTAGGACCAGGAGGATGCTTTTGAGCTAAAGCTTGAAGATCAAGTAGCCTGGTGAAGCTGTGTAAGCAAAAGACAGAGTTGTAGAAGGGGGTGAGACTGTTATACTCTGTTTTCTGTTGCTGTATCAGAACACAAGAGACTGGGTGATTCGTAAAGAACAGAGGTTTGTTTTTCCTCATAGTCTGGAGGATAAAGATCCAACGTGTGAAGCAGAAGTATTTGGTGCAGACACCGGGACATATCACAACCTGGAAACACAATGGAGATGTAAACAGTGCCTACAGAAGAGAGACAATGTGAGGCACATCCTTTCCTTAGGACAACCTGTTCTTATGGTAACGAATCCTATCCTATCAGAGCAGGAACTTACATCCTTAATAATTAGCCCCATCCCTGGAGTGTGACATGAATCCTTCAGCCAAACAGCTACTCAGTGTCTCATCATCTTTTCACACCATTACACTGGGAATCAAAGTTTACTATAAGGTCTGAAAAGAAATGCCACAGTCAAGCCATAGCCATGGCAGAATCTACCAACACTACTCAACATCCACTTCCTCTTCCTCCTCATTGTAACAAGATCTTAACCCCATCAGCAATTATTCAGTCAGTATGGCCACATAGGAGAAAAATTCAAGCTATTGAAATAATATGAGAAGGGTTCCTTCCGGTCTGGGCCAGAGCACTGAGCAGATCTTGGGTGGCAGCTCTGCCCCAAACCTCCAAGAACCCAGAGGAAGCGGGGATCCCAGGCACTCTAACTTGGACAGTGTCTTAGAAACTAGTTCTCGGATCTGAGGCCTGGATCAGACCTCTGCCAGGTCTGCTGTTGTGTGGACCCCAGATTCCACCTGAGACATACTGGAAGATCCACTCAATGCAGAGCCACAGAGGAACAACTGAACTCAGAGCGTCAGACAACATATCCTAAGATATTCTAGAGGAGACACTGCACCCAGAACAGCAGACACCTAGCTGGACTGCTACCTTGGAGGCACCATATCCTGAGGCATCCTAGAGGTACCACTGTAATCAGTGCAGCTGGAAAAGATCACAGAGACATCTGGACCCCTAGGAGATCAGACACAAGCTAGATAACTGGAAAGGCAGGCTTCAGTCAGAGACAGCAAGTACAGGCAGCACTAGAGTTAACCAGATGGCAAAAGGCAAGAGCAAGAAACAGTAAGCAACAGAAACCAAAGTTACATGGCACCATCAGAACCCAGCTCCCCCATCAGAGTAAGCCCTGAACACCCCATCACACCAGAAAAGCAGGATTCAGAATTAAAATCACTTCTCATGATGATGATAGAGGGCTTTAAGAAAGACATAAATAACACTCTCAAAGAACTTAAGGAGAGCACTGGTAGACAGATAGAAACCCTTAAAGAGGAAACACAAAAATCCCTTAAGGAATTGCAAGAAAATGCAACCAAATGGGAGAAGGAATTAAACAAAACCATGCAGGATCTAAAAATGGAAGTAGAAACAATAAAGAAATCACAGAGGGACAATACCCTGGAGATAGAAAACCTAAAAAAAAGATCAGGAGTCATAGACACAAGTATCACCAAGAGAATACAAGAGATGGAAGAGAGAATCGCATGTGCAGAAGATACCATGGAAAACATTGACACAACTGTCAAAGAAAATGCAAAATACAAAAAGCTACTAACCCAAAATATACAAGAAATCCAAGACACAATGAGAAGGCCAAACCTAAGGATAATAGGTATAGATGAGGGGGAAGACTCCCAACTTAAAGGACCAGTAAATATCCTCAACAAAATTATAGAGGAAAACTTCCCTAACCTAAAGAAAGAGATGTCCATAAATATACAAGAAGCCTACAGAACTTCAAATAGTTAAGACCAGAAAAGAAATACTTCCTGCCATATAATAGTCAAAACATCAAATGTACAAAACAAAGAAAAAATAATAAAAGCAGTAAGGGAAAAAGGTAAAGTAACATATAAAGGCAGACTTATAGAATTAAGACCTATAGACTTCTCACCGGAGACTATAAAAGCCAGAAGATCCTGGACTGATATCATACAGACCCTAAGAGAACATAAATGTCAGCCCAGACTACTATATCCAACAAAACTCTCAATCAATATTGATGGAGAAACCAAAATATTCCATGACAAATCCAAATTTACACAATATCTTACCACAAATCCAGCACTTTAAAGGATAATTGGTGGAAAACTCCAACACAAGGAGGGAAACTACAACCTAGAAAAAGCAAGAAAGTAATCTTCCAACAACCCTAAAAGAAGGTAGCTATACAAACATAACTCCACCGCCATTAACAAAAATAACAGGAAACAACATTCATTTTTCCTTAATATCTCTTAATATCAATGGACTCAATTCTCCAATAAAAAGACATAGACTATCAGACTGAATACGTAAACAGGACCCAACATTTTGCTGCATACAGGAAACTTACCTTTGTGAAAAAGACAAACACTACCTCAGAGTAAAAGGTTGGAAAACAATCTTCCAAGCAAATGGTCCCAAGAAACAAGCGAGAGTAGCGATTCTAATATCAAATAAAATCATTTTTCAACCAAAAGTAATCAAAAAAAAAAGGACACTTCATATTCATCAAAGGAAATATGTACCAAAATGAACTCCCAATTCTGAACACCTATGCCCCAAATGCAAGGGCATCCACATACATAAAAGAAACTTTACTAAAGCTTAAAGCATACATTGCACCTCACACAATAATAGTGGGAGATTTCAACACCCCACTCTCAGCTATGGACAGATCATGGAAACAGAAACTAAACCGAGACACAATGAAACTAACAAAAGTTATGAACCAATTGGACTTAACTGACATCTATAGAACATTTCATCCTAAAACAAAAGAATATACCTTCTTCTCAGCACCTCATGGAACCTTCTCCAAAATAGACCATATAATTGGTCACAAAACAGGCCTCAACAGATACAAAAAGATTGAAATAATCCCTTGTACCCTATCAGACCACCATGGACTAAGATGCGTCTTTGATATGGACAAAAACAACAGAAAGCCCACATACATGTGGAAACTGCACAATGCTCTACTCAATGATAACTTGATCAAGGAAGAAATAAAGAAATTAAAGACTTTTTAGAATTTAATGAAAATGAGGACACATCATATCAAAACTTCTGGGACTCCATGAAAGCAGTACTAAGAGGAAAACTCATAGCTCTAAGTGCCCACAAAAAAAAAAAAAAAAAAAAAAAAAAAAAAAAAAAAAAATGGAAAGAGCATATACTAACAACTTGACAGCACACCTGAAAGCCTTAGAACAAAAAGAAGCTAATATACCCAAGAGGAGTAGACAGCAGGAAATAATCATACTCAGGGCTGAAATCAACCAAGTAGAAACAGAAAGAACTATACAAAATATCAACAAAACCAGGAGCTGGTTCTTTGAGAAAATCAACAAGATAGACAAACCCTTAGCCAGACTAACCAAAGGGCGCAGAGACAGTACTCAAATTAATAAAATCAGAACTGAAAAGGGAGACATAACAACAGAAACAGAGGAAATTAAAAAAAATCATCAGATCCTACTACAAAGGCCTATACTCAACAAAATTGGAAAAATCTGGATGAAATGGACAATTTTCTAGATAGATACCAGGTACCAAAATTAAATCAGGAGCAAATAAACCATCTAAACAGTCGCATAACCCCTAAAGAAATAGAAGCAGTCATTAAAAATCTCCCCACCAAAAAAAGTCCAGGGCCAGATGGTTTTAGTGCAGAATTCTATCAGCCCTTCCAGGAAGACCTAATACCAATTCTCTTCAAACTATTCCACAGAATAGAAACAGAAGGAACAATACTCAATTCATTCTATGAAGCTACAATTATGCTCATACCTAAACCTCACAAAGACCCAACAAAGAAAGAGAACTACAGACCAATCTCTCTTATGAATATTGATGCAAAAATACTCAATAAAATTCTTGCAAACCGAATCCAAGAACACATCAAAACAATCATCCATCATGATCAAGTAGGCTTTATCCCAGGAATGCAGGGATGGTTCAATATTCAGAAATCCATGAATGTAATCCAGTATATAAACAAACTCAAAGAAAAAAAAACACATGATCATCTCACTAGATGCTGAGAAAGCATTTGACAAAATTCAACATCCCTTCATGTTAAAAGTCTTGGAAAGATCAGGAATTCAAGATCCATACCTAAACATAGTAAAAGCAATATACAGCAAGCCAGTCACCAACACCAAACTAAATGGAGAGAAACTTGAAGCAATCCCACTAAGATCAGGGACTAGACAAGGCTGCCCACTCTCACCTTACCTATTTAATATAGTACTGTAACTCCTAGCCAGAGCAATTAGACAACAAAAGGAAGTTAAAGGGATACAAATAAGAAAGGAAGAAGTCAAAATATCACTATTTGCAGATGATATGATACTATACTTAAGTGACCCTAAAACTTCCACCAGAGAACTCCTAAACATGATAAACAACTTTAGTAAAGTGGCTGGATATAAAATCAACTCAAACGAATCAGTAGCCTTCCTCTACTCAAAAAATAACGAGGCTGAGAAAGAAATTAGGGAAATGACACCCTTCACAATAGCCACATAAAATATCTTGGAGTGAATATAACCAAGCAAGTGAAAGATCTGTATGACAAGAACTTCAAGTCTCTAAAGAAAGAAATCTCGAAGAAGATCTCAGAAGATCTCAGAAGATGGAAAGATCTCCCATGCGCCTGGATTGGCAGGATTAACTTAGTAAAAATGGACATCCTGCCAAAAGCAATCTACAGATTCAATGCAATTCCCATCAAAATTCCAAATCAATTCTTCATACAGATAGAAAGGGCAATTTACAAATTCATTTGGAATAACAAAAAACCTAGGACAGCGAGAACTATTCTAGACAATAAAAGAACTGCTGGGGGAATCACCATCCCTGACCTCAGACTGTACTACAGAGTAGTAGTGGGAAAAAAAAAAAAAAAAACTGCATGGTATTGGTACAGAGACAGGCAGGAAGATCAATGGAATAGAATTGAAGACCCAGAAATGAACCCGCACACCTATGGTCACTTGATCTTTGACAAGAGAGCTAAAACCATCCAGTGGGAAAAGGTCAGCATTTTCAACAAATGGTGCTGGTTCAACTGGAGGTCAGCATGTAGAATAATGCAAATTAATACATTCGTATCCCCTTGTACAAAACTCAAGTCCAAGTGGATAAAGAACCTTCACATAAAATCAGATACACCGAAACTAATAGAAGAAAAGGTGGGGAAGATCCTCGAATATCCAGGCACAGGGGGAAAGTTCCTGAACAGAACACCAATGGCTTATGTGCTAAGATCAAGAATTGACAAATGGGACCTAATAAAATGCAAAGTTTCTGTAAGGCAAATGACACTGTCAATAGGACAAAATGGCAACCAACAGATTGGGAAAAGATCATTACCAATCCTACATCTGATAGAGGGCTAATATTCAATATATACAAAGAACTCAAAAATTAGACTCCAGACAACCAAATAACCCTATTAAAAATGGGGTACAGAGCTAAACAAAGAATTCTCAACTGTGAAAACTCAAATGTCCGAGAAGAACCTAAAGAAATGTTCAGCATCCTTAGTCATCAGGGAAATGCAAATCAAAATAACCCTGAGATTCCACCTCACACCAGTGAGAATGGCTAAGATCAAAAACTCAGGTGATAGTAGATGCTGGCGAGGATGTGGAGAAAGAGGAACACTCCTCCATTATTGGTGGGATTGCAAGCTGGTACAACCACTCTGGAAATCAGTCTGGTGGTTCCTCAGAAAATTGGACATAGCATTACCTGAGGACCCAGCTATACCACTTCTGGGCATATACCCAAAAGATGCTCCAACATATAACAAAGACATATGCTCCACTATGTTCATAGCAACCTTATTTACAATAGCCAGAAGCTGGAAAGAACCCAGATGCCCTTCAACAGAGGAATGGATACAAAAAATGTGGTACATTTACACAATGGAATATTACACAACTATTAAAAATAATGAATTGGAGAAATTCTTAGGTAAATGGATGGAACTAGAAAATATCATCCTGAGTGAGGTAACCCAATTACAAAAGAACACACATGGTATTTACTCACTGATAAGCGGAGATTAGCCCAAAAGTTTGAAACAACAAAGATTCAACTCACAGACCACATGAAGCTCATGAAGAAGGAAGAACAAGTGTGGATGCCTAGGTCTTACTTAGAAGGAGTAACAAAATACCCAAGGGAGCAAATATGGAGACAAAGTGTGGGACAGAAACTGAAGGAGAGGTTGTATGAAGACCATTCCACCTGGGTATTCATCCCATGTGCAGTCACCAAAAATAGACGCTGATATGGATGACAGGAAGTGCATGCTGACAGCAGCCTGATAAGGCTGTCTCCTTAGAGGTCCCCCAGAGTCTGACATGCCCAGAGACAGATACTCACAGCTAACCATTAATCTGACCAAGGGTTTCCAATGGAGAAGTTAGAGAGAAGACTGAAGGAGCTGAAAGTGTTGGTGGCCCCATGAGGAGAACAACAATACCAACCAACCAGAGCTCCCCAGGGTCTAAACCACCAGCCTAGGAGCACATAGGGATGAACACATGACTCCAGCTGTATATGTAGGGGAGGATGGCCTTGTTGGGCATAGGTGGGAGAGGAGATCTTTGGTCCCATGAAGGCTGAACACTGGGGGGGGGGGGGGGAATCTGAGGGTGGGGAGGTGGGAGTGGGGGGGCAGGTGGGTGCACACCCTCATAGAAGCAGGAGGAGGGGGGATGGGATAAGGGGTTCCTGGGTGGTGGGGGGAGTGGGGTAAGGGGATAAAATTCGAAATGTAAATATTATATCCAATAAAAGAGGGGGAAAAAAGAAAAGCTGTTAGAACCAACATCTTTAATAAAATGTCAGCCCACTTTAAAAAATTATCTTGATACTAAAATTTCTTTTGAGAATTGTATATTGCAGAATACACAGCCTTGGTGTATCTACTCATCAAGCACGCTGAGCAGATCTGCTCAAACTTCTGATGTCCTGGAATTCCATCTGAATGCAGTGAAGACACAGCATGAGAGGCTTATCAATTCACTCTCCCCCCACCCCCCACCCCTCTTCTAATATCTCAACGCCCATAATCAGCTTGAAGAAGTTAATGAAGAGTCAGCGCCCCTATTCTCTAGGCTTGGGGACTAAGGTGGTAAATATTGGGCTGTCTTTCTAGGGAAAAGTAGTGGTTTTGTGGGAATAGGGAGGATTAGCTAGGATTTATTGCATAGCCATAACCTATTGGTAGAAATCAGTACAATTATTATCAAGATGAAGTTATAATTTCTTAAATAGCACAAATTTTCTTTGATTTCAAATTGAAGGTTTTCATTGGTACAAGCTTCTTATTGATATAAAAGTGAGATGAATATTGATACTCTCATAGGCATTGTGCCTATATAACACATTTAGGAATACAAGGCTTAGACACAGTCCTTCTTTAACTTTTTTAACAGATTTGAGATGGTCAGCCTGTGAGTTAAGGGACTATAGCAAATTCATGGCTTGGAGTTTATTGTTAGGGTATTTTCTATATTTTATTTAGAAATAGCTGAGTGGAGCTAACAGACAACAGTCCAGATTACCTTACATGGATAGTTGGTTTTCAAAACGTCAGCAGTCCACAGAATTGATGTTACAAACATTTCTATAGTAATGTTCATTTTGATTAGAGACCTGTCTGCTCCTGACAGCTTCCTGTCTTGGATTCTAAGAAGAAATTGAGCAACTTTGGAGTTACTCCAGTTGTGGTGAGACAGCCACTAAGCAAGAATTTCCTCTTTCCATCTACAGACAAATTACTGTCCAGAAAAGAACACACTTGCAGAATAGTCGACTGATTATATCTGCCTAGACAGAGTAATCGGCCCTTAATAATTCTGCAGCACTAAGGTCTGTCAGATGATCCTGGGCCAGAAGGCTGAAGATCAGATGCTCCAACGTTTTGTAGTATAGCGACTGTCCAGGTGCTCAGCAGTTTCTATAATTTGGCTAAGTTTTAGAAGCTATGCTTTGTGCTTCCCACAATTTTAGTTAACTCAACCATTCTGGATTTCTGATGGGGTTGAAAACTTATAGTCTCATAGTCAATCCTGGCTATTTACTTTAAGAGAAAAGATTTGAGTGGAGGGTTTTCAGCTGACATTCATTCTAAATCCAAGAAAAAAGCCAGGTTCAGAACTAGGTGTTTTAGTTGGGAGAGATGACAGAGGTTCCAGTTAGTCAACAAAATGATGGACTGGGTATTAGGACTATCTTGTACCTCACTGGTACAAATTGGCATAATTATGCTCTAATTGTATTTTGAGAGAAAAGTTTTATTTTAACAGGAAGGGTGATATGTAGGAGGAGCTAAGGTGGGAGGAGTATGGAGAGGAAGAGAAGGAATAAGGAGAGGAGGAGAAGGAGTAAGGAGAGGAGGAGAAGGAGTAAGGAGAGGAGGAGAAGAAGGAGAGGAGAAGAAGAAGAGGAGAAGCTAGGTTATGAGAGAGAGAAAGAGAGAGAAAGAGGGGGGATATTGAGGCAGATGTTCACATGTCTCCACCAGTCAAAGATAGTTGATATATCTAGGTTGGGTATTGGGTTACACTTCTGATTGAGCATTACCAAACTTATAAAGCCTTTGATTAACATTTTTAAAAAGTGTATAAATGCAAAAAGGAAAAGGGGGAATGGGATAGGGGTTTTCTAGGGGGGATGGGGAAAGGGGATGGCATCTGAAATGTAAATAAAATATCCAATTAAAAAAAGAAAAAAAAGAATCATGAAATGGTGAAAAAAAAAAAAAAAAAAAAAAAAAAAAAGAGCTTTGACTGCTCTTCCAGAAGTCCTGAGTTCAATTCCCATCACCCACATGGTGGCTCACAACCATCTGTAATGGGATCTCATGCCCTCTTCTGGTGTGTCTGAAGACAGATACAATGTGCTCACATACATAAAATAAATAAATCTTTTAAAGTTATTTTTGAGAGAGAGAGAGAGAGAGAGAAAGTTTGTCATAACATTAAGAAAAGCAACTAATGCCAAAAATTTGTACAAAGGAATGGGGCCATTGCCATAGTGATCATATGGTTCTTAGATCTTCAGAACTGGTTTATGGATAGGATGTGACAGAGGTCGAATTGTGTCTAGAGAAGTCCTATAAAGATGCACATGAAGCATAACAGCCCATTCTAGTGGGAGCACAACAGCCCATTTCAGTGAGAGCGTAACAGCCCATTCTAATCCAAAAATGGGTTAAAAGCATTTGTGTTTTATTCTGGCAAAGAATCTGGATTCATTCTGCCTGTGTCCTGAGACTGAGTAGAACTGAATCCAAACACCATTGACTGGTCGGCTTGGTAGAAGTTTCAAGACAGGACAGTGTTTAGGCTGTGGGATAGTTATCTCTTGCTGCTTTTATGCAGGTCTACAATGAAAAAAAAAGAGTAACAAGTAGTGCAGAAAGAGCTGAAAATGGTGCAGTGCAGCTAGGAAAGGAGCATGAGTGGATCTAAGGCTGCAGGCAAGGAAGGTGCAGACAGAATATTTACAATCAAAGAGAGTGCCATTGTTAAAGACCTCAGCCCATGTAAAGAGCTACAAGCAATTAAACAGCTGCTAAGTGGAGGAGACTGGTCAGTTTTCTCTGAGATTGAACTCTCTGATAGGTTGTTCAATCCCAAGTGGTTAGCCTTATATGTGTTTACACACTTGATCAACACTAAAGAGATTCATCAGGCTGTATACGTACATGTATATGTGCATGTGTGTACACATGTGTGCGTGTATGCCTGTATACATGCATGCATTGTGCTGTGCATGTGTGTGTGTGCATGTGAATATGTACACATATAAAAAATAAAGAAGTGGAAAGGACATGGGAGAAGTTGGAGAGAGAGAGTAAGGGGTGGAAATAATGTAAATACAGTACTTATGTATGAAATTCAAACAAAAATAATTTTAAAAAAGGAAACCTCATGTTCTGTGAAAAAAAAAAAGTCAGAAGGTGCCCTGCAGGCCAGATGCCAACTTTGGAAGATTCCAAATAGTTAAAATATAAATTAATTTGAAAGGAGGGAGTAACTAAGAATGCCACCAAAGAGGTTCTGTGCTCCCAAGTGGCCACATAGGAACTAGAAGGCCACTGTAACTGTAATTTTCAAGACAATGTAGCAGGGTCATCCACATACTGATTTTACAGGCACAAAAGACACAAACATGAAGAGGCTTGTGGAGAGTTGCACCAAGGTTCCAGAAAGCTCTTGAAGCCAGACAGTGAGTGGCAACTCAAATTCCCTACCAGAAAGTCTCATGATGCCACTGAATGAAGCCGTGATGGGGAAGCCTAAGTTGCAATGAAAACTTCAGGATGTTGGAGATGCCAGGACTGTGGTTCATTCATCTACTACTGATTAAAGCTGTATACACAGAGTGAAACCATCCCAAAATGAAGTCATTCACAGCAGGTACTAGCACTTGAGGGCAGGCTGACCAAGGCCACTGAAGCCAAGATAAATCTATCACAAGTCCTAAATCCCAGACATGGAGCGTCAGTATTTGTTATTTTCTCTACGTTAGAGCCTTACTTTGGCCTATCTTTCCTTGCTATACCCCTATTCGTCCCTTCTGGAATTGAATGTTTACTCTGTGCAATTGTATGTTGAAAAAAAATGTAACTTGGTTTGTTGTTGCTGCTGCTGTTGTGGTGGTTGTTGATGATGTTTTTAAAAGGTTGCTCAGTAGAATTTATTTTTCTCAAACTTTGGATCCATGTGATGAAATCATTAAGTCTCTAGAGATTTTCAGAGATGGACTAAATACACTATGCTTTATGCGATGAACATAGTCTTTGGGGACCAGGGATTAAAAAGTTATGATTTAAAAGTGGTGGTATTTGGGTATTGAAATGACAAAAAGTAAAGTTGCGTTGGTTAATCCCAATTATCAACTTATAGGCATTCAGAAACACCTAGGAACCAAACTCTGAGCATGCCTGTGGGAGCACTCCTGAGCAGAGGTGACTGAGACAAGGATAAGATCTACCCTGGGTATGGGCAGTGTCATTCCATGATCTTAGAATCTCAAAGTAAATAGAAAGGAGAGGGTAGGCAGGGTGTTACTGCTCATCTCTCTCTGCTTCCTGACTGTAGATGTAATGTGACCAGCTTCCTCATATGCCCACCACCATGCCTTCCCCACCATCCACCATTATGGACTATATAATAATGTTAAATAATAAGCCAAATTAAATCTATCCTTCTTTAAGTTGTCTTTGTCAAGCATTTTGTCACAACAATAAGAAAAATTAAAATCCAAGGCAGTAGGACTTACACCCGTTTGATTATCTGATTGGCCTCACGGAGGAGAAGTCTGCCCACCAGGATTTTCTATCTTGGACAGGTTGGAGTGTGAGAAAGCTCTGTAGTTGTTTGAATGAGAGCATATTGCTGGGATGTTTGTTAGAGGAACTTCATTTTCCTAGCTATTACAGGTAGTACACTCAGGCAAAGATTAACAGGAGTAACCTTGAATCTAAGTAGAGGCCAAACTGAAGGGAACCATGTTGAAGAACTAAGATTTCTTCTATTATCAGAAAGGTAGAATATATTTACACTCTTACAGAAGTAAGCTGCATACTGTCAAATGTGTTTGAAGGCAACCTTTTATCATCATCTGACATACAAAACTATGCAATAAACATTACCACAATTACGACCCTAAACAACTACTCCTTCATTTCAGAAAGAAAGGGCCTCTAGAAATGTCACCTGGGCTCCAAGCTCTTCTATTGTATTAACAAACATTCACTGGTTGCTTACATGTTTTTGTTTCAGTTCTGCCAACACACACACACACACACACACACACACACAAACTATAATGGGTACCTGACAGTACAAGAGGATACCAGACTTAGCAACACACAAGGGCTTCAACACTAAGGACAGCTGAAGTATACACAGAAACAAAGATTGCAGCTGGCATTGTACTATCAGAGAAAACAGAACATTCTCTAATCTATTTCTATGTTCCTTCAAGCAGACTTTTCCCTAAGACTAGAAATGTGGCACACAGCCCAAGACAGGCTGGAAGTAAGAAGTACATAAAAACAATACCATAGAAAAGAACAATGGGAAATTCATCAGAAGCAGAAGGCATGCTTGTTAGTCTGACCTTACTTTCCGAATCAACACTTTCTCTCTAAATGCAACCTGCTAGAAGAATGTTGGACACGGTTGGAATATTGTGATGGGGTGAGAGGAAGCAAGGGAAAAATGGTTTCTCAATTCAGAGGAGGCATGAGTTGATTCCAAGGGCGCTAACGACGCCAGGCTCCAAGAGAACTTAGTTTGAATAGGCAAACAAGCAAACAAAAAATAAGAAGCAGAATTTGGAGGGATGAACAATGTGAAAGTGTCCAGGAAATGTGAAGGCAGTGAGCTAGCAGGATGGGGCAAGAGCTCATCCTGTGCCTGTATCTACACAGAGAGGGACAGGAGTGCTGCCCAACCCTGTGTTCCTGAAGAAGGAAACTGTACCTTCAGGAATAAGCAGCAGTCAGTGCTGAATCCTAAGACTCTAACTCTTTGCTCACACATTGGCCACGGCATGAAACTGTATGTCCCTCTTTTCCTTTTTGCAGACAAGCAGTAGTCAGCGTGTAGCTGTTGAATAAACAGGTGTGATTGCAAATGCCAGGTTTTTGGAGGTAGAAAGAAAGCCAGAGACTTAATGCCGGTCCAAAAGCACATTACTATGTGTTATGTTGCAGACACCAAACAAGGAAATAAGATCTAAGAAATGCAGTCTCCTGGCTGAACTTTTCTAAAAACAGCAAAAACACAAGTTCTTACATGAGACAGGTTATTTCTATTGCATGATTGCCTAGGTCACAGTTGCTACAGTGAGTCTCAAGTAAACAGGAGAGAGAGGAAAGAGGGAACATGCTTTTCTTTTAAAACCACAGCCCAAATTATGTATATTACTTCCCCTCATATTTCATTGGCCAAAATCAAGTCACATGATTAAAATCTAAATACAGGAAAGGCTAGAAAGTATCATCTGTAATTCTCTAGGTCAGAGCTTCAGATTGAGCTAGTAAAGCCTGACCTCTAGAAATAGCAGCACAGAAGAGCAATACACCACAGAGTTATACCAGGACCATCTACGAAGCTTCTTTTTAAACATGAACATGCTCCTGTTCTGGTGGCACATGCTAGTAGGATATACTGAAGCAGAAGCAGGAGGGTCACAAGTTCAAGGCCAGCCTGGGCTACACATTTTAGAAGCTAGAGAGATGTCTCAGTGATTAAAAGCACTTGTTAATCTTGCAGAGAGCACATATTCCATTCTCAGCACCCCCATGATGCCTGACAACCATGTACAATTCCCATTCTAGGGGGTCCAAAGCTCTCTTCTGACCTTCCTGAGCACTGGGAATTCACATGATGCACAGATACAAACCCAAGCAAAGTCTCATACATGTAAAATAAATAAATAAATCTCCTTTTTGTTAATTCTTAAATATGAACATACAGATTTTAAACATTCTGGTTCAGTAACTTCCAGAGGTGGGCTAGGCATCTGAATATTTTAATCCCCAAGAAAAAACAGGATGCACTGTTAGGACTTAGGACCAATTTGAAGATGCACTTTGTTTTTCTATCCTCCTAAAATGTTGAGTAAGAAGGCTGATGTTTTGTTTTGCGCTGTTTTTCTTTTTTGAGACAAAAATCTCTTGATGAAGGTCTAACTCTCCTGGAATTCTCTATGTAGGCTGACCTCAAACTCACAAAGATACACCTGCCTCTACCTCCCAAGTGCTATGATTAAAGACATACACCACCACACCTGGATAAGAAGACTGACGTTAAACAACAGAATATAGTTGGGCTTTTCTAAGAAGCCTGAACAGAATAGTGCTAAATTATGGACAGACTAGGATTCAAAGTAGTTAACACCATTTCACACTTGTCCTTTACTTGTAAAACAAGAGATTGGCCAAAATGGCGGCCAAAATGGTGGCTTCTAGCATTCTAGGATCCCACTTGTTGCTGTCTGATTCTGTTTATTCTTTAGCACGTTTTACATAGCTCATAATTCAAATAAAATATTTAATGCCCGATGAATATTTATGGCACTCTCATTTTGTATTAGAGTCCACTTGTAATACAGACAGAGAACAGATAAATACAGGCAGCCCACTGAGGGCCTTGCAAACTACCACCAGATAAGATTCTTGAGAGCCTTGTAGTTGATCAGAGCCCTGAGCACCCAGCTTGCTGTGAGAAAATCATTCTCCATTCCCTTCTGCCTCCCTCTCCCTCTCTTCCCTTTTCCCTCCCCCTCCTTTCTATTTTCTAGTTACTTTTATTTAAATTCCAATTTTTCTAAGATAGGCATGTAACACTCCAATCATAGTGGAAAATTGATCTTACAGCAGGCCTTTTTAAAAAGGTGTCTTGAAAGGCAGTTTCCAATTCTTGGTCTTTTGTGAGGTCAGAAATGAGCATCATGCAGACAGAGGAGTTTGAAGGTGGAGTTCACCTCAAACAGAGAGCTGCTGGGAAAGGCTGTGCCCTCTGAATTTCCCTGGGTTTCAGGACAGAAATGTGGTCAAAAAAGACTCTCACCCTGTGTCTGTGTGCACTTGAGAATAAGAACACGCGAGCATGGACACGTTTAATAGGAAAAGGAACAACAAAAAAAATAGATTTAAAAGATGATAAAGGAACAATACAAAAAGAAAAGAAAAACAGTTCCCCTTAGAAACAATTAGCTCTTTTGTCTGTAAGCCAAACAGCCTTGATAATTAAGGTTTTGGAGGCAAATCCTACAATATTTTTCTCAGCTTCCTCTGGTAACCTTGACCTTGCTGAGACCATTAAATGCTGAGAGGGTAACTACTGTTTGTTCCTTGGATACAAAAGGCATTTCGTCTCTCTGAGTGCTCCTGTGTTTCTGCTAGGGCCAAAGAACGCCCTCCTCCCTGCTGGTTCTCAACAGCCCTGTGTGGAGGGCATCCTGACAGAGAGCATTCAAAGAACCAAGAGTCCAAGAGCTTGGAAACATGTCGTGTGATTATTATTATTTTCCCAGTTTCTTCTCTTTCCTCCATTATGTGTTGTTTAGGCTAAAGTGCTCTGAATTTCCCAGCACACATTGTTTGAATGGATGTAAGGAAGTGAAGCAGAGTCAAGAGCAGGACAAGGGATGGGCAAGCTGACACTAAATTCAGAGTGTGTGCTGAGTGCATTCATGTAAATCTTCCTGTGCTCTCTTTCTGTAAAGGTCATGATGTAGACTCCATTATTAACATTGACCTCGGAAATACCTGAGAGTTCATAAGATGTCACTGTTGCTTCCTGCTTATCAATACACTTTAGAGTTCATCATGGGGTTTGTTTTTGAAGCATTTCTCTCTACTCAATATCCAGTGAAACCTCCATTTATATCACCCAGTAAATCTGAGTTCTCTCTGGTGGCCCCACCATACTAAGAAAGGGGAGTCTACATCATGACCAACAGGGCTTCTCATCAATGGGAGTGGGAAGGCAAACCAGAAAATTCGCCATCTTTTTTATCATCTCCGGTCTGTGAAGTTCAATGCTTCTCCTCCTTGCTTGTGTCTGTGTATAGACTGCCCAAGCAAGGCCATCAATACCAAACTCTCCACAGAGTGTTACTCATGAACCAGTACAATGATTTCAATGGTGTTCAATAACTTAGCAATTGAACTCCATGGTGCTTGGTAAGGTAGGCTTTCTATACTGTTCCAACCATCATCTGTTGAGACATCATCTGTTGGGAGACATACCAGGGAGAAGACTCTCCACATATCTGGGAGGCTTTGCTCTTCATGCCTGTCCCAACCAAGAAGTCAAGACCACAGGAACATATAAAACCTTCTATAGGTTTTCTTGACCACAGATGAAAATTAGGATTTTTTTTGCTACAGGCCAACTTGACCAACCTCACTTTGAAGAGTGAACAACACAAAGGAAGAACATGTCTCTCAATGCTGAACTGAGGTCCAAACAGGTCTTCTAGTCATGAGCTCATGGTCTTACGTTTACTCTGTTTCCAGGAGGGCAACAACTAGCTAAAGATGAATGGCTTGTTTTTAAACTGTGTTTTTAAAGGGCTGGAGATGCAGCTCAGTTGGTTCGGTAAGACACTGGTTCAGTTCCCAGCACTGCACCAGGCCGATGTGAGGGTGCATGCTGACAATCCCAGCACCTGGGAGATGAAAGCAGAAGATCAAAAGATCAAGAGCAGCTTGAGCTCCTAAAGGGCTTGTCTCAAACAAATGCTCATAGGAGATGCATAAAAAGACTAGAAGCAGTATGCATAAGATTCTTCTCTTGAGCTTGCAGCATCCCACTGAACTGATCTGCCTGGGCTTCCACAGCAAGTGACAGAGCCCCATGACTCTCTACAACACAGGAGTACAGAGGGTACCTGTTTGAGGAAATGACAAGGAGAGTCTGTTCTTGGGACAGGTCAGACCTACTGAGCCAACTCTCTACTAAGCTGAAGGGGGCAAAAACAAGCTTCTGAGAATATGGGGCTTAGTTTCTCCACCCCAAGGGAATGGATGAACTAGACAGAGGGGTAAAGTACACACAGCACATAGTAAAAGCTTGTGTTTGATTACGGCATTTGTATTTGGATTGTGAGCTTCTGTGCATGCGTCAAGGAATGAAACAGAATATGTTTCTGAGGCTTCCGTTAATGTATATGAAAGCTAAGAGCATAGATTAGAATCAGAATCAATGTCTCTCTCCTTCTCTCCCTCCCTTTCTTTCTCTTCTGACTCACTCGATATGCTTTTATACAAGAAAATTATAGGGAATTTATCTGTTTAATGAACAGGTCTATGTGAATTCATGGTACATGTTAGCACATCCCAAGCACAGAAAATTCCCATGAAGCCAAGCCATTAAGTATGACTGTTCACTAACAGTCACAGAACTAATGAGGGCCAGGAGCACTGCTTGGACCACAGACCTTCTCAGCACCTTCTCCCCTGGTCCTCAGGAGGGAACAAGCTCTGGCCTCTTAGGAGCAGAGCTCTCATTAAAGTTACACTCCTGACTACCTGTGTCTCCTTGAATGCTGTTGAGTGGGAACTAGCCACCAACTATCACTCTCACTCGTTGTGTTTCATTCATTTAATCTTTTCAGATCCCAATAGCCACATTGGCCTATCATTTCCCCCTGGATATATAATAAAGCAGAGGCTTTGGAAAGCAATGTAATGCACCCAAGGTTTTATGGAAGGAAATGTCAGAGCCAGGAGAGAAAGTAACCGCCTGAAGGCTCTCTCCATCACATTGTTGGTGTAATCCAACATCTGAAGCTGGAATAGTGTATCAAAGATGACTGGAAGAACTTTGCTCTCCATACCTACAGAAGAAAGAAGGATATATGGGTGGGGTCTGAAACGGAGATTTACTGTCCAACTGAAAGGCAAAGGGCGTGGTCCTGCAAAACGCACTCTCTCTTAGACATGGGCTTAGATTCTAGCTACCCCAAGAAAAGATGTCTTAGATATGCTGAATTCCATCTACAGATGATAATAGCCAGAGAAGGACCCAGCTGAGAGTCTTGAGGACTCTTGGAAGCTAGGGGAATAAGAGTCTCTATGCCTCTCAGAGATCTTGCTTAAATTCTATGGCATCTGCCATACACAAGCTCCCCGTTTAATTCAATCTGAGCTAGGCATTCCGTTACCACTAAGCTGCATGCTCTGCCCAGGCAAGAAAACTCCTGCATATCACAGCTCCAGCACTTACTTGAACTCAACATAAAAAAATGAAACCAGTAACCATATTGTAGGATTCCACCACCACTAACACCTGCCAAAATTATATGGTCCTTAACACAGAAGCACCTGTTAAATGGCCCCTGTTTGGGTGGTGATATGGTTGCTATAATTTTGCTCCCAAATCTTCCTCTTCCTTGCCTCAAAAAAAAAAAAAAATTACTTTGAAGTTGACAACATTAGGCATAAATGATAGTGTTGACCCTGAAGCACAAATGAACTGAGAACCTGGTTTGAGGACTTTGGCCCAGTCTTTATCTAGGCTTCAAGCTGCTACCAGCCCTTTATTTGCCTCGGTTAGCCTTGCAGTATGATTCCTTGAGAGGGACTTCAAGAGCCTTCCTGGTGAATACTTGAAGCACTACTGGGCTCACTCCAGGACAGTATGAATTTCAATAATTCATGAGAGTTATGCCTGCAATTGACAAGGACAAGGAAAATTGCATAAGAGCCGATTATTCTTCACATGCCTTTATGTGGTCTCTGATAACATGGGCAGCTGGCAAAGAATTCGGTAATGAAAACAAGAACAAGACAAAGTTTAAAAAAAAAAACTCCAGTAAAGATATTTAATGGGCAGTTAAGTCCAAAAAGGATGCATAAGTAATAGGCACTGGGATGACAAACATTAGTAATGTCCTACACTTATTTAGTCTGGTTTGGAAATAGTCCCATTTCCTCTGATTTGAGGACCAGGCCATTTTTGATGTTCAAAATGTATGCTAAACAGAGAGTGGTTTTATGCACATAGAAGCCAGAAGGATTTTTCAGAGCTGCCAATCTGAATGCTGGCCAGCGCTTGCTGCCATGATGTGGTAAAAGATATTCAACATTTCTCTAATGCAATTAGAAAGCATTGTACTACATAGATAAGGGCCATGCAACTACACTGGGGCAGTAGAAACCACCAGGCAGACTGAAATGACCTTGCCTTCTTAAGAATGTATCATATTGGCATTGTGAAGAAAACAAGTTGGTCTCAGAGTGCCAGCATGCTATGTAAGCCAGATGCCTGGCCATGTAAGCTGTCTTGACACAGACAAAGCATTGTGGATATTAAGTCATGAGCCCATTGCCCACCTCCCCCTATGAGTGTGTATGATACATGTGTGGAGGCCAGAGGTCAATGTTGAGTGACTTCCTCAAATTCTCTCCACCTTATTTGCAGGAGCTATGGGTTCACAGCCAACCACTATGATGCTCAGGTATTTATATGGATCCTGGAAGCTGAAACTCATATCCTCATTTGAGTATGGCAAACCCTTTGCCAATTTCTCAGCTTCCATTACCTAGTTCATATTTATTTCAAATGGCCACATTTTCATATCTCCAAGCATAGGGTACCCACCTTCTGTTACCCAGAGCTCCATTCCCTCCTTTTTGCATCAAGCAAATACTTCTCCATTCACTGAAGTCCATATTAAGTGTCATCATTTAATGAAGGTTTTTCTGGCAACAGCCTCTCCAAACTAGATATAATCATCCTGAGAAAAACCTTCCCAAGGGCAATAACCAGGAAGTGCCTGGCCTGCAGTTAGTTTTCTCGTGTTTTATTTGTTTGTTGTTTCGTTTGTATCATTTCTTACTTTCCCTCTCTCCTGTGAGCCTCCCAAAGACAGAGATTGGGTCTCAATCCATTTTACACCTCTTATTGTATCTAGCAGTAATCCCTGCACTTGAAGATACTCAATAAAGATAGTTGAATTATCAATAACACATTCCCTCTGACCCTTTAGGACTTGCTATTCATCTTTGTATCTTTCCTGTACATCCTCTCTCACCTCTGCTCATAGGAGTCAGAAGGAAGTGATCTCAAATATCCCTTGAAATATCAGGAGATCAGAGGTTAGAAATTTGACACTTTATAAAAGGTTGCCACCTTTCTGTCTCCTTAGGAGTTATGGGATTGGAAACTTCAAAAGCAGTTTCTATGATGCTTGAGTCTGGGGTTAAGTGAACCCCTCAAGGTTGGGTATCAAGTTAAGGGCAGACACAGGACTGAAAATCAAAGACAAGGGGGAGGTAGCTCTTGTGTTGACCAACATGTCATTACAGGAAATGTTCAAGTTTTTCTATTTTGGGGGGTCTTGGGTTGATTTATTCTAGAAATGTGACCTTTTTAAGTATAAGCCTAAAATATTAATTTCCACAAACAGTAACATTTATGTGAAAGCTCAGATTCATTTGCATATTTACTTAAACAGTGTATACTTTCTACGTATGGCAACCAAAGTCTCAAGGATGAGTGGATCAGATTTCAATAAACACAGACCCAGCCTCTCTCCTGACAGAAAAACTCTCTGGTTTTGCTACTGCTATCATGAACATCTTTAGAAGAAAAAAAAAATGGAGTTTAAGAAAAAAAAGAGGAAAAGAAAAAAAAAAAACATTTTGCTGATTTTATTCTCAGTATAACTCAAACCACAAGCCAAAGCCATAGATGAATAATGTTTCAAATGAACTGAAAGTAATGAATCAATAACATGACTGCAAATCCTGGGGAATGCATCAGTGTTTTGAAAAATTCTCACAGAAGCTTTCCTTCTGGGGAGCCATCTCAGCATCTAAATGTATTTATTATGGGCTCACTGCAACGTCTATGGAGTAGAAACTAAGCAAGGCCCTTCCAGCTCAGCTTCGCTTCTCATGTGGCTTCTATACTCTCCTATTCCCCAGGTTAAGTACAACTGAAAATGTATCTTCAGTGGGGTAAGTTAAGAGCTTTTATACCCTATAATTTGCTGATAATATAGCATCCTTAAACTCCAAAGTTATGACGACCTTATGCTTCAGAGCACTTATTTACTTTGTCTTTGTGATGTCTGTGTGTGTCACTGTCCCCAAGGTGACTGCCATGCAGGTAAGCATGACACAGCACCAAACCACACTTCTTCCATTTTATGATGTTCAATACCAAATGCTTACTATTGTGCTTGATTTTAATAAAAAGCCATTGGAACTTCTTAACACACGCTCCCGTAGGCCTTCATAGCCAAAGAGAAGTGAAAGCCGTTTCTATTGTGTGGTAAATTCAGAAGCCTGAATACACAAAGTCAAGGAGAGTCAGATAAAGGCAGGTTTATCTTTTCGGATCTCTTTAGATGAGAGGCCGTACAAACACCCTTCTCGTTTTGGAATAGATGAAATTCAATGATGAAATCATGTAGCTCTCTTCAGTGTCAGCATGAAAAGATGTAAATGCTGGCTGGAATAGGTATTGTCCCACCAAAGTGGGACTGCTTGTCCTAAATATATATAAAATCTTTTAACAACAGCTTCAAGAGCAAATTCTATCAAATACTTGATCTTTTTAAGATGGGCTGATTCTTGGCAGGTAAGAAAACACCAAGCAGAAGCTAAGGCACTCTTCTGTGACCTCCACAGCATGGTACCCAGATCCTAGTGTGATGTCCTTCCCTTGGTTGGGGGAAAGGGTGGGTCTTCTGGGTAGATTGTATTTTGTGTACATGATTAAGTCAAAATCTATCATCTTTCTGTTCAGCTCTTGCCCTTTCCAGCTTTGAAAAAAGCAAGCAGTCACCCTACAAAGACTCTATAGCAAGGAGTTAAAGACAGCCTGCAACACACAGGCCATGCTTGAGAGAAGCCCTTAACCCACAGGTCTCTATAAATGTCTGAACAATGCTCCTGACAATGATGGGAGCTCTAAGCATTCAGATGAGACCCAAACCTTAAAGACAGCCTAAGTAAGCCAAGCACAGACTCCTGACCCATAGAAACTGAGATAGGAAACATGAGGTTTTTTACATGATAGCCATGTTTACTATACAGTAATCCTCTTCAAGGGTGCAACTCCAATAACCCAAAGACCTTCCACTACACATACATATCAACATTTCTACAACCTCCAACCAGCACCAAGGCTGAGGGTCAAACCCTAAACCTGTGGGTCTCTGGGTGACATTTAAATCCAAACGATAGTCCATTCCCTCTCTAAAGGGAAAGAGAATAAAATCATTCCCTCAAAGCGTGAAAGCTAATTTATAGAAACTGCACTGTTAACCTCAGCTTTATAAAGCATATCCATATACTCATAATCTCATTTAATCTAAATATCTTCTGAGACCAGAAGCTAGCTCCTGGAGTCGAGGCAGGGGGTGAGACAGAATCTCACTCTGTAGTAGCCCTGACTGGTTTCAAACTCATAACCCTCCTACCTCAGCCTTCCCGGTGCTGAGATTATAGGCACAAAACTACCCCCAGCCCAGAGAAGTAGCTATTCTAATGACCACATTCACAGATGACGAGGCTGGGCTTTAAGAGTTTAAGAACCAGCCATGGTGATGATCAAACGGACATCCAGGTTCCTCGGGTGCTGTCTATAGCTCTTTGTCAGTTGTCACTCTGCAGTTCCTGGCTGGCTGTGCCATGTGCCTGTCTGAGAAGATGAGTGTAGCAGTATCCAGGAGAGACCCTGAAGCTGCTGGGAGCGAAGCCTCCTTCACTGAGCCTCAGTGCATGCCCTCACAGCCCATGGTCAAAGACCATGCTCATCCAGAAGCAGCATTGCCACGTTCACACCATCACATCGAGATCACGCTACAGCCACACCGCATAGGCAGATACAAAGGGAAGGTATTGGATAGAAGGCACATAAACTGTGAAACCTCATTTCCTAAACTGTGAAAGAAACACTGTTACAGGAATTCACCATTTCCTAAAGTATACTCCAGAGGACACCCTCCCCATAAGATATTTTAAAGTAACCAAGTGGAGCCAGGTGGGGATGATGCATGCCTTTAATCCCAGCACTTGGTAGACAGAAGTAGATGGATCTCTGGGTTTGAGACCAACCTGGTCTACAGAGTGAGTTCCAGGACCACCAAGGCTACACAGAGAAACCCTGTCTCAAAAAAACAAACAAACAAACAAACAAAAGTGTTCAGGTGGAGGGGAATTTTTACAGAGCCAAATAATTTCTCACTGTCTGCTGCGTTCCAGGTGGTCCATAGTCAACATCAACACATGAGAGCCTCTAAGAGGTTTGATGTTCTGCTGACCCCAGTGGGGTTCAAACTTTTTAGACACATATACAATCTTTTTTTGTTTCTGGAAACACTTATTAATGTCTTCTAGGTCTCTAATTTCTACTTGGGAAATTCTACAAATTTGCCTCAAGGTTAATTTGCATTTCACGGGAGGTTAAAAATTAAGTTTGACCTATAAAGCAAGTTAGAAATAGTTTGTTTAAATTATATAGAACATGAAAGGCCATCGCAGATGTCCCCCAAGAACACACATTTTCTCTATATTTCTAATCCGTCAATCTCACCTGTCCACTACCCACTCCTTCTCCTCAAGGCGCCTTGGGTAGATAATGTTTGGATGAATCCAAGAATGCAAAATAACATTTGGAGATCATCAGGCCACTTCCAGAACATGTCTTCTGGGTGGTTCCACGAAGCAGCTTGCCTCATGCAATCACACATTCACGACAAAGGAAAAGGGCAAACACATTAAGCTTCTATTATACAAGGAGTCTCTGACGTCTGCCCCATGTTGCTCCCTTATTTCAGCTAAATAACCATGTTCAAAGGCTGTATTAATCCCATTGACCTTTGCAGAGCTTTGTGATGGGATCTGAATGTTTTCGGTTTTTCTCCTTTTCCATATTAAAGTTTTGGGTGGAATTTCCTCCAGTTGGTTCTGTGGTCTGTAAAGGGGAGACAATGGAGAGAGGCTTAATGATTCCATTCGTTTTCCCTTTATCAAATCGCTGCCTACGCAGCCAACTCATTTGTACCAGAGAGAACAAAAGAGCCTTCAGGAAAATCGTGGGGGCCACTTGCAAGCAGTTGCTTTGAAACTCTGAGTCAGCCTGACTCCAGCTCCAACTTTAGACAAAACATTTAACTGTTGTTAGGCTTTGGGTCGTGTTTTGATTTTGTTTAGGGTGGGTGTTTATTTGGGAGCTATTATTTTTTTTTCTGTCTTTGTTTTTGTTTTATTCTTTTTGAGACAGCATCTCACTCCACCCGGACTCCATAACCAGGGATGCCTTGAATCCACACCACACACACACACACACACATGCATGTGTGCACGCACATTTCCAGATCACACTTTGTATGGCAATGTTTCCTTCTCGGTGGAATCTAGATGTCCACATCCATTCCCTAATTCTATTTTCTATCACAGGTCTAAGGAATTAATTTGTTTCTAATAGCTAATGTTTAGTGTCTCTAAGTGAAGATTTGATCATTTAGAATGGATCTATGACAGACACTACTTTCTCAGAATCATTCTCATAGTGGGGAGTTTAGATGCCACACAAAGCTGGGCTAAAATATACATCAGAGAAACAAACAGAACTTTAAGTGCTACAAAAATCATTCTACACTACCCAGTGTGCATAAGTCCAAGTATGCACATACGTATAGGTGAGAGCCAGCGTAATGGGGAACAGGATGTAAGGGTTACAACAGACAGTTTAATCACAGGATACAGGGGTTACAGACAGAAGCGAATGGCTCTTTGGTTTAATCAGTCCCTCCAGGTCTTTCAGGGCAGGCAGGAGAAATTTAATACTTCCTTTAATTCAGAGTTTAAGCTCAAGGGTCAAAGAAACTGCCTGGTACATAGTAGGCCCTTGCTTACCGAATTCTTTCCTCTGCAAGTACTTGCTTGGTTCTTCTGTGCCAGGCACCTACTCTATGTTAGGGAATGAAACAGACTCTGACTTTTCTGGGCCTCTTAAAACTCACATTCTATTGTCAGAGAGGCTTGGATAGGAAGGGGTAGGGATGGAGATAAAAAGAATCATTTAGAAAGTTGAATGTGGGGTAAGAGGAGAAAAACCAAAACTGTGTCTTTCCCAGTGTTCCCGTCCTTTTTGTTTTACCTGGAAAGTCACGGAACCGTGCTAGGTCTGTAGCAGGTCTGAGCTCAGGTACTGAAATGGTTCCAAGAGGAAACTGGGCCATGTGAAACACTCCATTACAGGGGGAAAAAACTCAAATGCTACTCTCTCCGTCTTTAAAGGAAAATAAATAATCCAGTCCTTACCAGGAACCTGAGCTGAGGAAGGACTTATGAATAAGAAATCTGAATCCCTGCCATAGTCCCACGTCTCTGTTGAGCGGCCTCAGCCAAGTTGGTTACCTCTGTGAGCCTTGGAACCCTCATCTACACAAAGTGGAGAAAACGCTGGTGAGCACTGGGTTCCCTCTATGACACTTAACCCAGAGAGTTTCCTGCATTGGTGTCTCCATTAATTATGAACTGCCACTGGAAACCTAGACTGCACTTCCTCTTAGCAAACTGTTAAACAGCCAGCCCAGCATTATGATCACAGTAGGAAGGGAGACAGAGCAGAGGAGAGAGGGGAGGAGACATTTCACACAATGCTAGCCCAGGTAAGAAGCTCCCCATGCATGCACACCGTCGTCGCCTAGGCCACCTTCCTCACTGTCACCATACTTGTGAAGCAAGCCAACCTAGTGAAACCAATATAGAAATTGTGGTGGTTTGGATGAGAACAGCCTCCAGAGCCTCACAGAGTGAGATGCTTGCTTGGTCCCTAGTTGGTGGTTTTGTTTGGCAAATATTACGAGATGTGGGCTTGTTGGAGGACATGTAACACCTAGGGGTGGGCTGTGAGGCTTCAAAATCCCATGCCATACTAGTTGGCTCTCCCTCTCTCCTCTCTCTCTCCTCTCTCCTCTCTCCTCTCTCCTCTCTCCTCTCTCCTCTCTCCTCTCTCCTCTCTCCTCTCTCCTCTCTCCTCTCTCCTCTCTCCTCTCTCCTCTCTCCTCTCCTCTCTCCTCTCTTCTCTCTCTCCCTTCCCCTTTCTTTCCCTCATAGTTGTCTCAACATGTAAGCTCTACGATGCTCCAGCACCATGCCTGCCTGCCTGTCTGCCTGCTGCCTGCCTGCCTGCCTGCTGCCTGCCTGTTGCCTGCCTGCCTGCCTGCTGCCTGCCTGCCTGCCTGCCTGCCTGCTGCCTGCCTACTGCTGCCTGCCTGCCTGCCTGCTGTCATGCTTCCCACCATGAGAGTCACTCTAGAACAACTTTCCTCTAGAACTCTGAGCCTCAAATTAAACACTTTCTCTTATGAGTTGCTTTGGTCATAGTGTTTAGTCAAAACAGTAGAAACGAAAGACCAGAACCCAAATGGTGTCTTTTATTATTTAAAATCCAGCACTGGTATATTTTAAGTGTGCTAGCATGCTTCCAGAAAGAATCCTTTTAACATATTTTTTTAACACAAATCGTACTGGCTGGTTTTGTGTGTCAACTTGACACAAGCTGGAGTTATCACAGAGAAAGGAGCCTCCCTTGAGGAAATGCCTCCATAAGACCCAGCTGTAAGGCATTTTCTCAATTAGTGACCAAAGGGGGGAGAGCCCAGCCCATTGTGGGTGGTGCCATCCCTGGCCTGGTAGTCCTGGGTTCTATAAGAAAGCAAGCTGAGCAAGCCAGGGGAAGCAAGACAGTAAGTAACATCCCTCCATGGCCTCTGCATCAGCTCCTGCTTCCTGACCTGCTTGAGTTCCAGTCCTGACTTCCTTTGGTGATGAACAGCAATGTGGAAGTGTAAGCTGAATAAACCCTTTCCTCCCTAACTTGCTTCTTGGTCATGATGTTTTGTGCAGGAATAGAAACCCTGACTAAAACACAAATGAAAATCCTTTAATTCATTTTTATGACAAGTAGGCATGGCCAACATTTTAACATTTTGATACAACTCTGTCTACTACAAAGATCATAATCAAGAATTATACAATCAAGATACAACCCCCCCCCAAAAAAAAAACCAAGATCAATGTTTTAAATAAGCTTATGATTTTGTATTGGGCCACATTCATAGCTATTCGTGGCCACATGCAGCCCACAGATAAATGGATGGACATGTCTGCTAAGAAGTTTGATTGGATTGGTGTTTTGAGACTATTTCATTAAGTAACCCAGGCTGGCCTCAGGCTAAACAAACTCCTGCCTTGGACGTCCAAGTACTGAGATAACAATTACATACTCTACCATATCCAGTAACAATCCCATTCTCAATGAATATATATTTTTAAATCAAACCCAGTATTTCTGAGGAGCTCAATTTGTATTTGGCTCTAAGCCAAAGATTTATGATCAACATAAAAGACTCATAAAAATCAGTAATCTGATTATCACCATTTATAAATGGAGAAAATATTTCTGAGGGGATGACAGACTTGCCCAAAGCCACACAGCTGAAAAGAAGAAAACTGAGAAGCAAACCTTAGTGTATCTGACCCACGAGGCCTTTTCTTCACTGCTATCAAGTAACCATTCAAATGGAAGCAAAGGCCCACTGCAGCACATCTGGGCTCCACAGCGGCACATCTGGGCTCCAGAGCCTCACTTTGTCCTGTGGCATTATTTCTTGTGCACCTGAGTCCCTGCACCCACTCAGCTGCCGTGCCTGGTATTCAGCCCTGAAGAACAAGACTGCTGCTGTCAGAAGCCCAGACTGTGTGCAGAATTGAATCACACACACACATACACACACACCGACACACCTCACACACACACACACCTCACATACACTCACCACACACACATACACACTCACCTCACACCTTTCACCTCACACACCTACATACCTCTCATCTTAAACACCTCTCTCTTAAATACATACACACACTCACCTCACACACATGCCACACACACACTCACCACACACATACACACCTCACACACACACTCACCTCACACACGAATTCACCACACACACACACACACACACCCCAGCTCTGGCCTACAGAACAGCCTCCTAAGGACTCTTAGAGTCCATTTGTTTTCCCACGAAGTGTGTTTGCATCACTGCCGGCTTAGCATGCTCCAGGGCTGCCTCACATGACTCAAATGAAAGCCATGCCATGTGTATCTCCATGCCCGCTTCCATTCCTGGTCTAACCTCATCTCCTAACCCCCAACCTGCCCGCCCTCTGCATGCTCCACTCTGTACACAGTGACTGTTCATTGCCCCTTGAGCACACCAGGCCCACTGCTGACCCAGGGAGTTTATATGGACGATGCCTGTTAATGGAGCATCCTTTCATCAGACACTCTACTGGAGAACCGTCTGAGGCCCCATCAAGCCACATGAAGTTTCAAGGCTCTATCCCTGGCATCCTCTTCCTTCCTCCCATATCCCTTCTATTCTCTTCATCTTGCTTGCCTCTGTCCTATTCTCTCTTCTGTTGAAAGAATGCTTCAAAAATCCCAAGGATTTCTATTGTGCTTACTGCTGTCTCTCCAGAGCCCAAACAATACAGGAACATAGTGTACACCAGCCTGATTTACCCAGAGTTAAGTTCTGGGACAGCCAAGGCAACATAGAAAAACCTTGTCTCAAATAAACAACAACCAAAAAAAAAAAAAAATGCACAACAAAAGAATCTGATGGGTTGGGAAATAGCTCAGTAAGTAAAGTGCTTGCTCTGCAGGCATGAGGACCTCAATTTGGTCTCCATAAACCACACAGAAAGCTGAGCATGGTGACACAATTATAACCTCAGCACTGGGAGACAGAGCCAGGAGGATCCCTAAGCCTTGCTGGCCAGCCCAGCCCAGCCTAATTGGTGATCCCCAGGTCCCAGTGAGAGACCCTGTCTTTAAAACAAACTGGACAACTCTGGAAGAACAGCATTCCAAGTTAATGCTCTGGCCTCCACATGTATTCATATGCACCTGAACACACATGAGCATGATGCACAAAACACACACACACACCACATATGCACACACAACCAATATTTGGATTCATTTTTGTTCACTGTAAAAGGCTTCCTACAGAGTTGTTCACAGATGAAATAAAACACCTGAGGAGATAGTGAGATATGTCCTTGAGGTATTCAAGCAGAGGCTAGCTGACCTTTTTAGTAGAGGTACTGAAGAGTGGAGAGTCTAGCGCTGGATACTTGACTAGAAAAGATTAAGTAGTCCAACCCCCTACCAACCCTGCCAGAGTTCTTCGAATTACTACAAGGATGCTCACCAAAGTACAGAGGCTCTAGAAACGAGGCTCAGAAAAACAGGATGGTAAACATTACAGGCATGCTGGATGGCAGGCCCAGGCTCACAGGTTGGATTAGGACTCTGGTAGCTTGGATTTGGGAGAAACACTTTTGCTTGATTTTCATTTCCAGTGTAAGTCCTTTAAAACTCCATAAGTCTATTTGGAAACATTATCTCCTGAATACAAAACCATTTTAAAAAGCAGCACATATATAATTGCAAATGAGAAATTTCAGGACAAGCTAGTGCTATCAAATAACTGTATCATCTGGAAAGAATTCATCATCTCATGTAATTTAAATTCTTGCCCTTTGCTCTTGTGTGTATGTGGGTTTTTTTTTTTTTTTTCATTAAAAAGTCTGCTTAAAATTAGTTCAATTTTTCCCTCTGGGATAGATTTTAAAACAAAAGCATGGACAGATTGATTATAAAGAGGAAAAGAAAGACTGAGAGCTGTGACTTCTGTAGCATTTCCTGATTTATATGTGGGAAGAAGTTTGGATGCCTGTGTGGAAGGTCCAGTGTTCTGGGGCCAAGGCGCATTAGTGATGCCAGGGAAGAAGATGCTGACAGAGGGTTTGGGGGATTTTTTGTTTGTTTTTGTGTCTTACAGTAATGAGAAAACTGCTGGAGCTAAGGTCCAGGAACTGATGTTTACAGTCTTTAAGGGTGGGCAGCAAGGAGGAACTGGGCTGAGAAGGGGGGTCTCCCGCTATGGAGAAGTCAGGAGGGACCGTTTGGAGCAGGAGTCTTAGACGATGACCCTGTGGCTCTCCTGAGTGCAGAAGGTAGGGATGGAGTAACGACACTTCTCAAAACAATGCCCAGGTCCTCCCAGGACTTTCATAGAAAGCATTCATTCTATACAAAGAGTTTTCAGCCTGGGGTTTTTCCGGGATCACTATCTTCTGGTCACCAGTCTGAACTATTTCTAGAAAGGGGCAGATGGGTGCAGAGGAAGCAGGATATGATCGAGCACACTTAACATTTGTGTAGCAGGTGCCCTGCTGGTGTGGGGAAACAGAGTGGGGGCAGGAAAGACTTTTGAAGGGAGTCCCCTCAGTCTGGACTGAATGAACAGTTGCTCTCCAGGGCCACTGTTGCTCTGTGGTCTCCTCTTTCAAGATCCCTGCATGTGCTGTGTTCCCAATGGTGAAACTGCTCTGCATTCTCCAAAACATACACTTTATTATAGAAACCGGGCGCAGCAAGAATGTCCTTCAGTCATGATCGGCAGCACACTGAGCCCTTCTGCTGCCTAGCTTGGCAATCGGTGCTAGAGATCTGGGGAGACAGGAACAAAACACAGAGTAACAGAAGCGGTGGCTTGGTGCCGAAAAACACAGTATCTGTGGCATCAAAGGAAAAGATTATGTGGTTAAAACGGCATGGAATCATGAAGGACACAGGAAGGGAGGATGTAGGAAACAGAGAGGGAGAGGAAAAGGCGGGCTCAGTGCCCATTCAATTAAGCCTGGCCAAAGTCAGTTGAGACAGCCGTGCTGTCTGGGATGCTCTTCTTTCTCCTGTGTTCTGCCCACAGAGTACAGTGCAAAGAGCACCACACAGATCCTGGGTGGGAGTCCAACAGGCCCAGATTTTTGGTGGTCCCACTCTGATGCCGGTCTCTCATACCATCCAACACTTAGAAAACAATTCTCAGAAAACACAAAATTAAAACACTACAACAAATTGCCCACTTTTCTACGAAGAAACAAGATTGTTTGCACGGATTTGTGACCAGCTTTCTTCAAAAGAAATTCCCAGAAGGAAAACATTAAGAAGAACTTTTGGAAGCAGGTACAGATTAGAAGAAAAAGGCCCAGCCCCAGAAAAGCAAGAAAGACAGGTGTTCAAATCCCCAACAGAAGGAATGCAGACTGTAAACAGTAGAGCTGGCTGCCAGGTTCCTTTTGTCATAGGCCTTAGATCCACCTGAGCCTGACCTACAGGCCAGGAGAGGGCCTTTGGCTAAGGCACAGAGGGTCTCACCCAGCCTCAGGCTATGGTTTAGATGCGGCTTGAGTGCATCCCCAAGTTCTAAGTCTCAGCCTCCCCAACTCTTCTTCCCTCTCCTATGAGATGTCCTGCATGGCCTTAGGACTCTGTCCGCCCAAGACAGAAGTCAGGTGTTTGACTTTGTACCTCTAAAACCAAGAGCCTGACCAAACCTTCTTCCTTTATAACTGGCCAAGTCTTGAAAAATTGTGTTACTGGCCAGAGAAAACAGACCCATACACAGCTTGTGGGTAGCATAGCAATCCTGTGTACCTTGAAGGGTTTGTATATTAGTGATCATAAAATAGAAGCTTCGTGAAGAGCTGGAGACAGAAACCACTCAAGTGCCACTGGCTGTTACTATCGTTAATCAAAAACATTTAAAGAGCCCCCCCCCCCCAACCTCCTTCTAAGCTGCTTCTTTCTTCCTTAGATTTTCTGATACACTTCAATAACCGGGAAGTTACATACTCAGATCCCCCGGGGGTTGCTTCTCCTGTTGGTACATCGGGTCCTCCTGGTTTAATCAGTCCCTTTAAAGAATCACCAGCCATTCTTCTAGCTGACATTTTAATCAGGTTTTCCCAAGAATCCCAAAGGAGAGTAGAAATAGGATTGCAATAAAAAAAAAAAAATCCAGTCCTCTGTACATGCCAGTAAATTGTAAGTCCACAGCTGCCTCAGAGAAAGAACAAAAGACACGTGGTAGAGCTTTTTTCTTTCTGACTGTGAAGATTGACAAAGCAGTAGAACCAGATCTTTGCAATATTGATGGTTGTGGGGTGGGTGGGGGGCAGGGACAAGTACAGCCCAAAGAAGTGGTACCCTCATGCTTATTCTTACACAACACTGAAAGCATCCATAGAACAGGTTAGGACAGGAGACGAGACCTGCCTCTCCATTTCATTCACAGAGATAGGGAAAGGACACACCCCGAGGACCTTAAATCAAAGCTTCTATTCAAACCATTAGTTTAGAGCTTTATGCTCTAATGACATAACATTCTGAAGCTTGGTCTGGCTTCTCCTTCAAAACCCTTTCTTAGCTTCTAGAAGTGCCTCAGGTCTCGCCTGTAGCTTTTTCCTTGCCCCAAAGATCTCTAGAAGGTAGTCTGTCCAGAGGACATGAGTCAGCCTAGAGGAGGCAGCATAGAGTGAGTCAGACATCCTGAGTTCACATCTATACTGTGTCCTCCGTCAATTTAATCAGCCCCTTGAAGTCACCTTTTCTCAGAAAAATAAATATAAAAAAAATAAAAATATCAATTGTACCTTCCAGCCAGTCTGTGTGGGAAGGAGTAGGAAAAAACGTGTGAGAAGAGTTCATCCCACGGCACTGTTCACAGAGCATGGAGAACGCACACTGATGGTAGGAAGCTAAAGGAGAAGTGGGAGGACACAGTAAAGAGGAAGGAAGACTGATCAAGACATCCTGGCTGCTCTTGCCAGCATCCAGCCTCCTCCTGCGCTCCCACACCGTTCCTCTGGTTTGAGGCTGGAAATCATATAGTAATGATTACCACATGAAGTAAGTTGCTGGGGGCCTCTGTAATTCAGTTTGTAAACTAGGTGGCTCTAACAGCAACTCTGTGTAGCTCCACAGTCATGGAAGCAGGAAGTCCATGGTCAAGGTGGCAGAAGGGCTGGTTCCTTCTGAAGGCTGTGAGGGAACATCTAGTCTGTGCCTCTCTGCTAGCTTCTGGAGGTCCAATGACCTGCTTTTGGGTCTTCACATGAAATTGCTCCCATGACCTCTGATTCCATCCAAACATGACATTCTCACTCTTTCAGTGAGCAAAAGGACAACAGCCACAGTGGCTTCAAGTTTCCCCTAAATGGCCTCATCTTAACTAATTACAACTGCAATGACTCAATTTCCAAAGAGGATTTGAAGTGGAAATGTCTAGTTTCTTTAAAGACACGGTTGTGGCATGTGATGTTTTTCTGGAAGCTCTCTCACGAGAGGATGTTTTGCTGAAGCAGACCCTTAAGAGGATGCGTGATGTTTGGAAAGAGTATAAGTAGAACCCAACAGTCAGTGAGTGACACTCTTGCGTTGGTTCACCTTGTAACACTTTGCTGGTTTTCACTGATTTTCACTTGTCGTGACTTCATAGAAAGGAATGGGCCAAAGAACTTCTCTTGGTATTCCGGCTGCTTCTTGCGGCTTCCACAGACTCATCCCAATTTGGTGGAGCCTCTTGGTTTCTTCTGGATTGAGCAACTACAACTAATTCATGTTCGGTGTTTGCTGGTTGGACTGGACTGCTGCTACTGATTTGTGTTTGATGTTTTAGACTGGATTACTGATATCCCGACAACAAATATTGGAATCACCGCCCCCCGCCCCAAAGAACTGCTTCTAAACAGGTCCACAATCCCCTTGTTCTGTTAACCATCTCTCTTCCCTACCTTTGCTCAGCTGACTAGAAGGGAGGTTGAGGAGTTTAAGAACCCTTATTATAGTAGGTTTTTGAAAAATCTAAACCAACAACGATCACATTTTGAAGTCTTCAAAGTATGAATTATAGAGAGGAGAGACATAGTTCAATCCACACCACCACGTTTTTGGCTCTGTGACCCTAGGAAAGCCACTTAGCTTCTAGGAGCCTCAGTTCTCTAGAGGAATATAGGATACGAGCAGAACTTTCAGACATTCAATCTATCTCTTTGGGTCTTGACAACATGGTTCTGGAGGTCTGAACTTCACTCAGTCTCCACCTAATCTACTCTACCTGTGCCACCCCTAGAGGGAAGTTCCAGAGAGGAATGAAGGGACAGAGATGCTGAACCAGTGCCTGATATGACATGGTGTATAAGCGTCCCAATTCGCCACAATTTCTGGGACAAAATAATTCTGAGGCACATGATCTGTTCTGACACCCAGAGTCTTCCAGAACCACCACAGAGCTCCAGGTGCCACTTTTAATTGGCCACCTTATCTCTTCCCCACCATCCACACAGTCTCACTGGGATTTCTTCATCCCCACAACTTACAGCTACTTGTCCTGAAATGCTAGTCTCTGTGTGCTCTAAAACCCAGGGAAATGCCTGGCATGTCTTCTTCTGAGAAATCAACAACACAGATAATAGAAACCTAGAACATGGTGCTGCAGGTGAGCCAGTGGCTGATTCTGGGGTTTGTTGATGGTTTGGTTTGTTTTTAATTCTTTTTTTTTTGTGGAATCCATACATGCATGTAATGTGTTTTAATCAAATCTACCCCCATCCCTCCCTTATTCTCCCTTCCAAATGCATGTGTTTTGTTTCTAAACCCACTGTCTGTATGGACATGGGTATAGGACCTTCTAATAGAGCATGTGTAGCCTCTCCAGAAATATATCCCTGAAGAAAACTGACTATCACTGGGCCAATAGCCATCCATCACTAATAGTCCCTCAGCTAGGGGCAGGGCCTTCAAGATGCCTCCTCCTTCTCTTGCTGGGTTTTTGGCTGATTTGAGTTTGCATAATCACGAGCATGTAGTCACAGCCGCTGTGAGTTCCTGTGTGCAGTGGCCTTGTCAGGCTCAGCAAACACTGTCTTGCTGCAGACGTTCACTACTTCTGACTCTTATTTCTGTACTTCTTCTTCTTCAAAGACCTTTGAGCGCTGAGGGATGGGAAGTGACTCAGGTGTCCCACTTAGAGCTGAACACTCCACAATCTCATATTCTCTGCACATTGACTAATCATTAGTCTACTCAAGGGAGAGTTTATTTCTATGTCTATTTGTGATAATAGTATTAAGTTCTCTCAGCTATGGCTTGGGTATCTATGATGTTGGGCTCATTTAATAGTACTGATCATGCATTCCATTTTGTGGAACACACCTTGTTAGCATTCTCTTTCTAGGCTCTGCCCAGCAGTTACCTGGCAACAGCCCTGTAGACCTGGCTTACTCTAAAAGGGGCTGCTTGCCCCTCCCCACTCTCTTACTCTCTTACTCTCTCTGCTCCTTCTCTCCCTGATCCCTTTCTCCCCCTCTCCCCATCCCCACCCCCGACTCTTTTTTCACATTTCTAGCCAGCCTCTCCCTATCTTTCTCTCTCTTTCTCTCTCTCTCTCTCTCTCTCTCTCTCTCTCTCTCTATATATATATATATATATATATATATATATATATATATTTCTCTCTGTCTGTCTCTCTCTCTCTTTCTCTTTCTCTCTGTCTGTCTTTCTCTGCCTCTACTCCCTTCTCAACTCCCCTCCCCATGCTCTAAATAAACTCTATTCCAAACTAGTATGGCTTGTACCTCTGGAGGAAGGGATGATTCAGCATGGACCCACCAAGGTGTTCCACACGCCTCCCGAGTCCCCTTCGCCTGCAAAAAAGGACACGGAGGCAGTGATTGGGTAATACTACATCGAGGCTTTACTCTTGTATAAGCAGAAGCGGAAAAGATGGAAAGACAGGAAGAGGCGCTACTTAAATACACCCTAGAGTGACGTATTCACTTCTGATTGGCTGTTCACTCATTACCCGTAATACGCCCCGGGATGGGCAGTGACTTTGGCGCGATTTTTGCCTCTTGCACCTGCGCAGTTAGTTGTTTACTTGTGGAGACACGGGATGCCCGCGCCATCTTGGAATGGCGAATGTATCACTGCTAATCTCGGCTTCCTACACCAAGGCACCCCTCTCACCTCACCATACCATGCTCTATAAAACATATTCCTGGCTCCCTTCTTTTTTTGCAAGACACAACACACCTTAAACCCAGTTTTTTTATTGGATGTTTTATTTTCATTTCAGATATTATCCCCTTACCCCATCCCCCCCCCACCCTCCGCCCAGGAACCCCCTATTCTATCCCCCTCCTCCTGCTTCTATGGGGATGTGCCCCCCCACTATCACCTCCCCACCCTCGAATTCCCCCACACTGGGCGCCCAGCCTTCATGGGATCAAGGATCTCCTCTCCCACTTATGCCCGACAAGCCCATCCTCCCCTACATATACAGCTGGAGCCATGGGTCCCTCCCTCTGTGCTCTCAGGCTGGTGTTAAACCCAGTTTTTAAATAAGTGGTTGGACGCTCTAATAACATTTCTGCTGCTGTTGTACTAGTAGGCATGTCTCATCAGCCTCAGTTGTTATTGTAGCTCCAAGGATTCACAGTTGAATAAAAGTTGACTATTTTTCTCCCCTGAAAACACGTATATGTTTTCTTTCCAGTATTATGAAAGCTAGCCAGTACAGCTGAAGCTCCTAGGTCAAAACCATCCTGATTTCTCCATATCCACTGACTCATGTATCTTCAGCAATAGAATCTTACCAATGACATTATAGAAGTTAATCAAGAGCAGTGGCAATAGCCTATAATGTTTGGGGACTTTATTGGACCTCATTGAACAATAACTGGAAAAGGAGCATTGGGTTTTCTTAATCTTGTAGCCTGTGGTATCTGAGAAAGAAGTTGTTACCCTGTTATAGTGTAACCCTATTTGAACTCCCTTTATATATTTGTATATGTTAACATCATTAACATTGAATTTCAATGAACAGTTTTGACTGGGAAATATCAGTCATGAGTAACCAGGGTACTTCGAGGGGCTACTAGTACTACTTAAGGGACTGTTTGGTAGTCAGTCTTAGGAAGTGAATGAAGAAGTATCCGGAGCTTGAGAATTTTGCATCTGTCCTCTTACTACAGGGGCTGAGGAACTCACGTGAGTCACCAGCAGCTACTTTTCCCTGGCAGCACCTCAGTTCCCTCACACTGACTTTGCTGGTCCACTGTAGGACCGGGTATTGGAAAGAAAGCTGAGCCTGGGTTGGGAACCACACTTCCTAGGCTTTCATCATGCTTCTTCCGCTCCAGTAAATATGACCTAGAATTCATTGCTCCCTCTAAAATAGCTTCAGGTTCCACTTCTAGAATGGACAACATGGTAGCTGTACTTTGAGAACTGTATAAGAGAAAGCATGTTTATACAAAACTAAGGGCCTGGTGCCAGTTATTAGTGACTCCTCCTCCTCCTCTCTCTCCTCTTCTTTTGTATGTGATGGAGACATGTAGGGTATCTCTGTGACATCTTTCTCTTCCTCAGAGCCTGCTCATTGTCATCTTTTTTTCCCTCCCACATGTCTAGTATGCAGTAGCCTCCCAGTAAGTGATTCAAACAGTGAACACATCAATGACTAATGCAGGGGAAAAATCACCATTTCCTTGTCATATCTGGCTATTTGCAGGACGGATTTGAGCAGGTTCAGAAATTAAATAAATCAGACTTTATAGGTTCTGACAACCACCATGGCGAGTAAAACACACAAGCAAAGATTTCAAAAAGCCCCAGACTAGGAGCTCTCATTAACGAATGCTAAGTCTTTCTGCCTGAGCAAAAGACCCCAGGCTAATAACATTTTGTGATTGCTTAAAAGCAGTTATAGCCACAAACCCGAGGTGCTCCAGGAGTCCACTGGGAGCTTTAATGACATTACACCTGAGCTCTTGATGTCAGGGGAGCTCCAGAGACCGTTCACAGGCTGGAAGCAAGATGGAAAAGGCCTCACTCAGCAAATAGCATGCCATTAACTTAGTGTGTGTGAATGGTGCCCAGGGAGCGTATGCCTGAGTCAATAAGAAATCAGAGTGGATAAACAGGCCAGTGCCAGGGAGGGGTGTACAATAGCTGGTACCCAAGAAAATCTAGACAGTTGGAATTCCTGAGTTCCTCTAGAGGAGTGTTAAAGGCAGGAATGGTTGTTTAACAGTGATGTAATGGGGTAGCCACTGAGTAAAGACACTAGCTATATTGAGTGAGTGCTGGGATTCCAGCACTGTCCTCAGTACTTTCTCTGTGTTCAGTCTTGGTTAATCCCTACAATAGTCCTGCAAAGCTGGATGCATGACCACCCTCATTTTATATTTAAGGGAACTGAGACACAGAGAAATGATTGAATTCTTCTTAGAATGTTACCTTATCAAAGACTTAGCATTCCCTGTCCCCATTTCTCCATGTTAAAGATGAGAAAACTGAAACAATTGGAGAGGTCAGTATTTGGCCAAGGTCACACATTAACAAAGTGCATACTCAGATTTAGGGCCAAACAGGTGCCTCAAAAAGCTAGTATGAACATGCTGGCTGCTGCATGAAAAATATATGAATTTATCTCAAAGAATATCTAACATTGAATGTGTTATGTATAATTAATCAAAGCAAACTTTCATACAGGGCTTACAATGAGCCAGGAAGTGTGTGTGTGTGTGTGTGTGTGTGTGTGTGTGTGTGTGTGTCTGTCTGTCTGTCCGTCCGTCCGTCTGTCTGTCTGTCTGTGTCTGTGTCTGTGTGTGTCTTTGTGTCTGTGTGTGTTATGTTGTGTTGTGTTGTTTTGTGTTGCTAGGAATCAAACATGGGGTCTCAAATAGCTAGGCAAATGCTTTATTATTGAACTACATTCTAGCAGCTTCCAGCATTCTAAATGTTTAATTTATCTTGGCCATAGCCCTCTGAGACAGAGGCTCATTTTGTCAATGAAAAAACTAAAGGAGAGTTGAAGGATCTGGCCAAGAGTTATACAGTAAGTAAGCTGTATAGCTAGAGCTTGTGACTATAGCATCTGAGTCTCAAGCCTTCGTAACTATAGCTAAGAACCCATGGGTTTGTCTAGAACAGTGTGGTGATCAGTAAGGATAAATATACAACCAGTAGCAAGGGTGAACCTCCTCAAAGCCTCTGTCACAGGCAATATTGATGTCACAATCATATTTCAGTGCTAGCTTCTCTAAAACCTGGCTCTAGCTAGGCATGTGGCTCAGTTGGTAGAATACCCACCTAACATTTATGAAGCCCTGGGTTCATTCCCTAGTACCACATAAGCCAAGAATGATAGGAAGCACTTGGAATCTCAACACTCAGGACATAGAGGCAGGATTATAATTTCAAGGTTATCCTTGACTTCATAGGAAATTTAAAGTCAGGATAGGATGCATGAAATCTTCTCTAATTAATTAATCTGTATGTAATCAAGGAGGAATTTGTCTTGTGCATAAGAGAGAAGAAACAGCAATGAAGACACAAGCTGAACTTCAGGCTATACAAGATGCAGGTATGAGGTGGGACATGTTACAACAGCACACCTGTCATTTCTGTCTCTGGCAGCAAGGCCCTCTTCCAACTTCGAACAAGCATGACTGAACTGAGTCTTGGATGGCCAGGGAAGGGACAGTGTAACATAGTTTCCTGCCCCTGGCATAGAGCCAGCAGAATGTGAGTCTCCATGAGTGGTGATGGTTGCTGTGGGCATAAGGCTTGTTTGTATAATAATGCACATATTTTCATGTTCCTCCTTTGGGGAATGTTCTCCCTGTTACAATTAATGACTCCATGATAATTAGAAACAGCATGAGTGCCTTCCGGTCTGGGCCCGAGCACTGAGTAGATCCCAGGTGGCAGCTCTGCACCCAATCTCACAGAACCCAGAGGAAGAAGGCCTCCCAGGAGCTCAAATCTTGGCAGTATCTTAGGTAAGGAGACAGTAACACCCAACCCAAACAAGGAGTAACTGGGACCCACTGGGACCCAGAAATTCACTCCTAGCCCATAGCACTGGTTCCTTCCAGTCTGCACCTGAACACTGAGCAGATCTTGGGCCCTAGCTCTAACCCCAGTAGTAACACCCACCCACACAGTTCTGAAACAACCAAGATAATAGGAAAAACAGGCTCCAGTCAGAGACAGGGCAGGTAGCACTAAGGAGATCCAGATGGCGAAAAGCAAGCACAAGAACATAAACATCAGCAACCCAGGGTACTTGGCATCATTAGAACCTAGTTTTCCCACACTAGAAAGTCCTGAATTCCCCATATCACAAGGAAAGCAAGATTCAGATTTAAAATCACTTCTAACAATGATGAAAGAGGACTTTAAGAAGGACATAAATAACACTCTCAAAAAATTTGAGGAGAACACAGGTAAACTGATAGAAGCCCTTAAAGAGGAAACACAAAAATACCTTAAAGAGTTACAAGGGAACACAACCAAAGAGGTCAAAGAATTGAACAAAACCTTCCAGGACATAAAAATGGAAGTAGAAACAATAAAGATATCACAAAGGGAGACTATCCTGGAGACAGAAAACCTAGGGAAAAAATCAGGAGGAGAAATGCAAGCATCACCAACAGAATACAAGAGATAGAAGAGAGAATCTCATGTGCAGAAGATATCATAGAAAATATTGACACAACTGTCAAAGAAAACACAAAATGCAAAAAGTTCTTAACACAAAACATCAAGGAAATCTAGGACACAATGAGAAGAACAAACCTAAAGATAATAGGTATAGAAGAGAGTGAAGATTCCCAACTTAAAGGGCCAATAAATATCTTCGAAAAAATTATAGAAGAAAACTTCCCTAACCTAAAGAACAAGATGCCCATAAATTCATAAGAAGCCTACAGAATGCCAAAAAGACTAGACCAGAAAAGAAATACCTCCCGCACATAATAATCAAAACACCAAATGAACAAAACAAACAAAAAATATTAAATGCAATAAGGGAAAAAGGCTAAGTAACATATAAAGGCAGACCTATCAGAATTAC
This sequence comes from Arvicanthis niloticus, assembly GCF_011762505.2. Classification (NCBI taxonomy): domain Eukaryota; kingdom Metazoa; phylum Chordata; class Mammalia; order Rodentia; family Muridae; genus Arvicanthis; species Arvicanthis niloticus. Next base: position 78,225,344 of record NC_047664.1, on the reverse strand, counting down.
ACCAGACTTCTCACCAGATACTATAAATGCAAGAAGATCCTGGGCAGATGTCATACAGACCCTAAGAAAACATAAATACCAGCCCAGGCTACTATACCCAGCAAAACTCTCAATTACCATAGATGGAGAAACCAAGATATTCCATAACAAAACCAAATTTACACATTATCTTTCCACAAACCCAGCATTACAAAGGATAATAGAGTGAAAGCTCTAATACAAGGAGGGCAATTATACCCTAGAAAGAGCAAGAAAGTAATCTTCTTCCAACAAATCCAAAAGAAGATAGCCACACAAAGATAATTCCACCTCTAATAACAAAAATAACAGGAAGCAACAATCATTGTTCCTTAATATCTCTTAACATCAATGGACTCAATTCCTTCAATAAAAAGACAGAGGCTAATGGACTGGATACATAAACAGGACCCAGCATTTTGCTGCATACAGGAAACCCACCTCAGTGACAAAGACAGACACTACCTTAGAGTAAAAAGCTGGAAAACAATTTTTCAAGCAAATGGTCCTAAGAAACAAGCTGGAGTAGCCCTTCTAAAACCTCCAGCCTGAGAACACAAAGGGAAGGACTCATGGCTCTACCTGTATAGGTAGTTGAGGGTGGCCTTGTTAGGCATCAGTGGAAATGGAGGGCCTTGGTGCCTGAAAGTTTGGATTCCCCAGTGTTGGGGAATTCGAGAGCAGGGAGGCAGGAATGGAGGATGGTGGGAGCACACCCTCATAGAAACTCCTAGAATTATATGGATTACACATGACAGAGGCAGGTCGCCAGAAGACTAGATTCCAGAATTCAAATAAAAAATTATCTTGATACTAAAATTTGTTTTAAGAATTGCATATTGCAGAATACACAGCCTTAGTGTATCTACTCATCAAGCAAGCTGAGCAGACCTGCTCGAACCTGATGTCCTGGGATTTCAGCTGGATGCAGTGAAGACACAGATGTCAGAGGCTTATCAATTTACTCTCCCCCCCCCCACCTGTTCTAATATCTCAACGCCCATTATCAGCTTAAAGAAGTTAATGAAGAGTCAGCGCCCCTATTCCCTGGGCTTGGGGGACTGAGGGGTTAATATTGGGCTGTCTTTCTAGGGAAAACTAGTGGTTTTGTTGGAACAGGGAAGAATAGCTAGGATTTATTGCATAGCCATAACCTATTGGTAAAAATATGTATAATTGTTATTAAGCTGAAGTTATAATTTCTTAAATGGTACAAAATTTACTTTGATTTCAAATTTAAAGTTTTCATTGGTATCAGCTTCTTATTGATATAAAAGTGAGATGAATATTGATACTCTCATAGGCATTGTGCCTATATAACACACTTAGGAATACAAGGCTTAGACCCAGTCCTTCTTTAATTTATTTTAACTGATTTGAGATGGTTGGCTTGTTAGTTAAGGGCCTATGGCAAATTCATGGCTCTGAGTTTATTATTAGGGTGTTTTCTATATTTTATTTAGAGGGGTTAACAGACAACAGTCCAGATTGACTTACATGGATAGTTGGTTTTCAAAACGTCAGCAGTCCACAGAATTGATGTTACAAACATTTCTGTAGTAATGTTCATTTTGATTAGAGACCTGTCTGCTCCTGACAGCTTCCTGTCTTGGATTCTAAGAAGAAATTGAGCAACTTTGGAGTTACTCCAGTTGTGGTGAGACATTCTTTCCATCTACAAACAAATTACTGTCCAGAAAAGGACACACTTGCAGAATAGTCGACTGATTATATCTGCCAAGACAGAATAATCAGCCCTTAATAATTCTGCAGCACTAAGGTCTGTCAGATGATTCTGGGCCAGAAGGCTGAAGATCAGATGCCCCAACGTTTTGTAGTATAGGGCATGTCCAGGTGGTCAGTGGTCTCTATAAATTGGCTAAGTTTTAGAAGCTATGCTTTGTGCTTCCCATAATTTCAGTTAACTCAGTCATTCTGGATTTCTGACAGGGTTGAAGACTTATAGTCTCATAGCCAATCCTGGCTATTTACTTTGAGAGAAAAGATTTGAGAAGATGGTTTTCAGCTGCCATTCATTCTAAAGCCAAGAAAAAAAGCCAGGCTCAGAACTAAGTCTTTTAGTTAGGAGAGATGACAGAGGTTTTGGTTAGTCAACAAAATGATGGACTGGGTATTAAGTCTATCTTGTACCTTACTAATACAAATTAGTATAGTTATGCTCTAATTGCATCTTGAGAGAAAAGTTTTATTTTAACAGGAAGGGTGATATGTAGGAGGAGCTAAGGTGGGAGGAGTAAGGAGAGAAAGAGAAGGAGTAAGGAGAGGAAGAAGAGCTAGGAGACGAGAGGGGGAGACATGGAAGTAGATGTTCGAGCATCTCCGCCAGTCAAAGGTAGTTGGTTTATCTAGGTTGGGTATTGAGTTACACTTCTGATTGTATGGGCATCTTGTTATTGAGCATTACCAAACTTATAAAGCCTTTGATTAGCATTTTTTAAAAGTTTCTAATAAAAAATAAAGATGTATTTAAATAGAAAAAAAGAAAAAATAAATGAGTTGTCATTTAATGTCAATGATGCTTGATGGATTTTACACACACACACACAAAAAAAAAATGTTTGGCCCAGTGTTGGCTGAGCCAGGGTAAAACAGTGTGGTAATGTGCACGAATAAATTTTAAGCTATTATACCTCAGACTCAAGAATCTCTGAAAGGCATAAAATTAAGATATGTAACAAAAATCAACCCAGAGATTTTTGTCACGACATTGTAAGAGCAAAACAACCATAAATGGAGCTGAAAGTAAATTATGGATTCATGAAAGGAATATTCATGGTTCTTAAATTTTATGTTTTATTTCCAAAAGATTTTGGACATGTATCTCTATATAATGTTCAATGGAAAAGCAGAATAAAACTTATGATCCTGAGAAAAAAGAAAAGAAAGAGCATGAGTCCAAGAGGAGAGAATATGTTCCTTAGCAAAATGGCAAATGTTGTAACCTTCAGGACAGCCCTTAAAGCTGTGGGAAAAAAACTCTGAAAACATAAGTTCAAGAATATATAATTTCTCAACTATGCAAAATATAAGGATGCACTATGAATTGTATGAAGGGCTTCCCAGGCCTAAAAAGAGACAGCTGCACAAATGCGCCAGCTTGTCAGAAAGATATTAAGGAAGGAAATAAAGAGATGTACTGAGTGATGATCCCAGAGTAGAATTCCACCCACTAAGTTTATTGTTTGTGCTTACAAAGGCAGGCAAGTTCCTGAATTCAAGGTCATCCTGGGACAGAGCAAGTTTAGATCCAGGAGTGATGAGAATGGTAATTTTAGGACAGGATCCCACCCAGCTAAACATATTGTTTATACTTACAAAATTGGGCAGACCTTTAAGTTCATTTGCTATATTAAAAATATTTAATCTAAGAATCAAGGGGCTAAGGTCATAAAATGCTAATTCATGGGATAGTCAAAAGGGGACCTGAGATAATGATTGAATTGATATGTAAATAAAAGACTGGAATTTGGTTAGCCAGTGCAAAGTTATCTACACAGCTATCTTGATAGTCAGCTTGAGAGGAACACAGAACTCTCAGCTTGCAACCACAATTGACTTTGAGTTCTTCTTTCAACACTCCCAAAGACCTCTTCCTCAGAAACCCCTCTCCAAGGAGCTGATCTTTGGCATATGCTGCCATATGATCAGAAGTTAGTCTCCTGGGACTACTTCAGTCTTTAGAGAACAGGCCATCATTTTGTGTTTCCTATACACTGGTGTTTCTTCTATTATAAGGAGAGATTCTCATAGAGATGGTGAAGTTGAGTTAATGCTAGCCTTTTGAGAACAGCTCCCTTAAAATGTTGCATGCTTACCAGTAGTCACTGAGCTGATGGACAGCCTTGTATATGTTTCTCCCTGCCAAAGCACCCTGGCATGCAGTGCATGGCAAGGATCAGACAAGATGGCTGCAAGGAATTCACTAGCTTTTTGATGATGTTCTAAGTTCCAGGAAGGCTAGATGGTCCACAAGCCAATAATGTGCTCCAGCATGGAGTCTGTCCCACAAGGAAAGGCCTTTCACCCAACTGAGGAGGGAAAGCCACACTTCTGAGACCATCTTCTCCAATGGTTCAAATCCAAAAGTGTCCTGACTCTCTTAGACCCCATCCCCGAAGTGTTGCTCTTGTACCATGAACTCAGGTATGGTAGAGAAGAACTCAACTCAGTCACTCAACAATCCCCAAGGGTTTCAGAGCTTTGTGTCAGGAATCCGAAATGACAAATTCACACTACAACTACCAACATGCGACATATCTAACAAAGAGGCCCACTTTAAACAAGTGACAGGAATGTTTCCCTCTGCGTTAGGCTAACAGATGGGCCCTGACTGGTGGTATGTCACGCCTTACTCCCTCATCCCCTGATGATACCTCCATATCCATTGGAAGTAAGTACACTTCCCTTTCAGTGCCCTCAATAAAATTAGAGTGCTGATACTTACCCCAATAGTAGTATACTTACCTCCTCCACAGCCCTGGCTGCTGTGCTAAACATCTTAGCTGCCTTTGTTATGTTTTGGTTTCATTTCACGTCTTGTTTTGGGGGCCGTACTAGGGATTGAACCTAAATTGCTGTATATTCAAGTAAAGTCAAGTAAACAGATTCTAGATCTGTTTTTTGGTGGGTTTTGGTTTTGGTTTTCAGTTTTCTGGGTTTTTTTCTGGCACTGTTTTCTAATCCTCTATAGATAATGTCTTCTAATCCTCTGTAGATAATCCACTGTATGGCAGCTATTGTCCACAGCCACCACACCAGTGACCTCACATCAGCCTCTGCTCTCAGATATAAGCTGGCTACTAGTTACCCCAAGTCACAGATATAGAAATTAAGATTCAGTGGGTCTAATGGTTCAAGCATAGTCATGTCACCTCAAAGAGTCAAGCCAGGACTTGAAACTTTGAAACCACACTCTGCCACATCGGGCAGATCGTCCCCCATTGACGTCTAAAAAATTTTAACTGTAGATTTGCTTGAAAGGGGATAAAAGCCCATAGTGGGTTAATGAGGTTGTGTTGAGCAGTAAAAGCCTGAAGAAAAACATTCAAGAGCTTTCATTTGTCTACAGTGAGGATTTTCTTTGAGCTACACCTCCCCTCTCAGAGCCCTCAATAAAATGAGAGTGCTGATACTTACCCCAACAGTAGTGGCTAGTTATAGAAGAGGTTTCTAAGAGATCCAAAATCTGCTTGCAGGAGAACCCTTAGTACAAGTGTCCTGAGCAATGAAAATTGCTTTTCTAAGTGAAACTGGACTCAAGTGTTTTGTTCTGTGCTGTTATGGTTCGTCCAGTTAAGAGAAGTGTTTGCGTAATTTTTTTTTTTTAAGTTTCAAAAACAACCCGGGGAGATAATAAAATACCATCCTCTTTATTGAAGTCTGAGATTCCCTGAAGCTGAAGACAGCAGATTGTGGTGTTTGCTTGTCCTAAATGAACATGTTGGAAGATAAAGAATCCCCTTGGCTCTGACCTTCAAGGAACAGTCCATGCCTTGGAGCAAGAAAACACAGCCAGTCTAATACATCCTCCCTCTGCTAAATTTCACATTCTGCAAAAAGTCTCTCTGCTCCCTAACTGCATTAGTAGAGAATCAATCAATATGAAAACACCAGGTTCATCCTAAGGGACCTCGGTTGTTAAACAAAACCTCGAAGCAGCTTAGTTCCCAAGCTTAAATGTCTGACCCCCAAAATCTCTGTGCGGTGCCCTCTCTCATCTACTCCGGCATCCTGATGTTCAAAGTAGAAGCTTGTTCTAATAAACCAAGGACATTGCTGGTAGCGTGATGTCAGACAAGCCTTTGTAACCTCTTCCAATTGGAAGGTATTCATTTTAGAAACCTTTGCTTCAGGAACCTTCTTTTCAGAAAAGTTTCTTTGGTTTGCAGCATCTTCTGATACAAAAGACCATCAGCTCCCTACAAGAGTGACTCTTGTTGTGTCTTTCCTCCTAGTGACACTGTTTATGCTTTGGGTTTATTATAGAGACTCCCAATGCTTGCTCCAGAGCCCACCAGGACTAGCCAGTGGACAGGAATCACAATGAACAGAGAGCCTCAATCACCCTACACCCTGCCCAGGACTGTCACAGGATGTACCAAGAAAATATATAAACGGGAAAAAGTTGCTTCGCCTGCCTCCACCCTCCAAGGAAACAAGCTCAAGGTGCAGATCACAGTTGTCAGAAGAGTTGGATTAAGACTTCATTTAGAAAGTATTCATGCGTGAATTAAGAGAATGTGTCTAATACATGTTAGCATACTGGAGGCTCTGAACGTCTTCAAATACCAAGTCTGAATATAGGCCTGAAGTGTGTTCTTTTTATTTATGTTCTCTAAAAGAATTTGAATGACAACCCAGTTTAACATCTTTCACTTCACATTTACTTTTAACAGAATGACAATGTAGAATTATTTTCAACTATGCATGGTGGCTCATACATGTAATCTGAGCACTTTGGGAGGCTGAGGCAAGATCATTGCTGTGAGTTCAAAGCCAGCCTATGCTACATACTGAGACCTCACCTGAAAAACAAATGTTTTATAAAAATATTCAAGGGCCTCTTCTATTTTCTCCCAGTTGCTCTTTTGATAGTCATATCTCTCTTGGAGGCGCTGTCCCAAAAATAATACCCAACAAATTTCCCCCAAGAGCAATGTCTTAAATTCACAATGCCTGCTGGGCACAGGGGGCACCTACCTTTAATCCCAGCACGTGGGATGCAGAGGCACATGAATTTCAGTGAATTTGAAACTAGTCCATTCTATATAGCAAGGTAGGCCAAAGCTGCTACATAAGGAGACCTAATCTCAAAAAGAAAAAAAAAAATACAATACCCTATTGCAATCTGAGCAGGTACATGACTTCCCCCCCTCCATCACCAAATAGAGTCAGCTGAGAGCTGTTGTGATTGGCCAACTTACTCGCTTCTGTATCTGGCACTTTGGGGAATTCTGTAGCTCAGGGGCTCCAATAGCCAAATCTCCCCAGGTTTTTTTTTTTTTTTTTCAGTCCTTTGCAGTCCTACTACATCAGCTCAAGGAGAATAGCAGCTTCAGATACCTGGATTTTCACATGGTCACTCTGGACACCTTAGAAAGGAGACAGGCAAATCGGTCTTTATGACCTAGTCACTAAAGTCACACAGCACCACTTCTGTGCTCTCCCTCTTCAAGGGAATCTTATAGACTATTTTCAATGGAAAAATGAAACTTCACATAAACTCGTTCAGGCAAATACATACATAAATAAAATAAAACAAAAACACTTTGCAGAAACTCATAATTACAAGGACCCAAGTAATAGTCTTCGATAACAAGAGCTCCCAGTATATCTTTGAGCAAATCAAAAATCTCTCCTATTCAAGTTTTCTAGCTATAAAAATGCAGTATCTCCAATCTTGCTAATTTTAGAATTTACACCTTCAGAGAGGGATTACAGATGAATATAGGTAGAGAAACAGAAGCCGTGATGACAAACTTAACAATTAGCGACAAACACTGCGATATTAAAAATAGCTACTCTCTAGGGATCACTTGCTGTCTATCAGATACTGTATGAAGCACTTCGTATGTCTTTTATCTCATGTAATCTTTAGAGCCTCCCTTTCCCCGAGTGTTATTATTTCTGTGCTTCAAAGCCAGAAGTGATTTACAGAATTTCCCCTAAGGATACCATAGAAAGAGGCCAAACTCACGGCTAAAAGCACAGTCCTTGCACTTAAGGACCACGGCCTTTGTGCTCTGTGATGCTGAATGGCTACATCAAGCCTGGCCTCTCAACTCATGGTATTGAGAAGAAGGAACCCACAGAAAAAGTCTTTCTTGGGCCTTTCCAAGAGCCTTTCATTACAAGAAATACAAAGGGGCCAACTTAGGATCCAGCCTCACGCCCCTTTTTCTGCAGATGTGGCCATATGCCCTGTCTCCTCCTCCTGACCTAGCTTTCTAAAAAAACTCTGATTTAAACATTGTTCTAACCAATTAATGACAACACGGGTTTTTTTTTTCTTTAACTGATAAAGTTTTATTGACTTCCATGTTATCCTAAGATTACAGAAAAATGAAAATTAGGTCCCCTTTTCATGGAGTAGTGTGTTTAGAAGCAAGCTAGAAATTGAAAACACCAAAAACCTTTGTCCCAAAAGCCATAGTCTAAAGGCTCAAAATAGTTTATAGACATTATCTGACACACTGTCACAACAAAGCTGGCATTACCTCTCCTGGTTTGCTCATGGAGAAACTGAAATACTAAAACTCTGGTGAGACTGTGACACTGTAAAGAGCTTTGTTAACTCTGCCACAGGAGCTGCCCAGGGAGGTCGGGTGAGGGAGATCGGCCATGGCCTAGACCTGTTTTCAAACCGACTTCCTCAAGTACATTTTAATACCTTGAAGATGAAAGAATGGCTCAGTGTGCCTGACCCTCCTCGACTGGAGGAGGTCAGCCATGTATAGATTTTTTTCTCCAGATATGGAGTTTGTGAAAGTGTTCTTTTTGACAAAGACACCAACTTCTAAAAACTAAAAAAAAAATTTGAAAATCTTAGGCCTGCCTGGAGATTTTTAAGGCATGTTGCCTTTACTTTCAATAGCCATTTAAATACTCTAATACAAAAGCATAAGTGGCAGGCCCTGGGTTTCGTGATGACTAGCACATGGCAGACATTACCTTGATAACTGGTCATTTTGCTGGGGAAGAACGTGAGAGTTAGATTATTATGCAACATGCCAGGGACCAGAAAGCTAGAAAGTGATTGAACCAGATAACCGCAGGTTAGCTAAACTCAACCTAAACTACAAGTTAGCTAAACTATAACACATGATAGTAGAGGCTTTTCTAAAGAAATTAATACCCTTAGTCTTGAAGTCACTGTGAGGGAGAGACAGGGAGAATTAGCACCCTTGCTAAGCCCTGCCTTCACAGTGACTACTCAACAGACAACAGCGATGAGTTCTGTAATAAGGAGTGTAGCTGCCCTTTGGTCCTTGTAAAGAAGACAAAATTCTTAGAATTCCCAGTGAGGAGACTCAAGATGTCCTCAAAGAATCATACTTAAGAGGTGCCTCATCATGTCCCCTAATAGCCTAGCCAATGGCTCAGGGTGGAGCCAGCTGTACAAGCAGGACCCTTTGATAACAAAGATCTGACACAGAGTCTCAGGCTAAGAATTTAATTACTCATGCCTGAATAATGGAACCCCAGTGACACTCTGGAACACAGAAGCTACTTTGAGCTCCCACAGCTGGCAGTTTTCTGTGCTTATTGCTACATAGCCCTGTGTTGGGGGAGGGATGGATGCTGACCCCATGGGCAGAGGACACCACCAGAAGATTTTGTTTCAATGTTGTCTGACCTCAACTCTGCATCCTTTCTTTTGGATGATTCTGATTTATATCCTCTTCAGCATCATAAAACTATATTCCCAAGTAGAGCATTTTATCGAGTTCTGTGGGCCATTTTCGTGAATTATTGAACTTGAGATAATAATAGAAGCTTCCAAATTGAGCACAGAAGAGCACATAGCCTGAGAGGCCCCACACTTGTAGCTAATGTCTGAAGTGAAGAGAGAGTCATGAAAGACTGTGACCTTAGCCTGTGAAGTGTGGCTAAGACTAGATACTTAGGATTACAAGTCATTGCCTGATGCTATGCAGAAAACCCTACATGCATCTCTACATGGCTAAAAGACATTTACAGGATTCAAAGATGGGTATCACGTGGCCTTTCCAGACATACTTTTCTAAGGACCTATCTAAATTTGAACTGCAATAACAGAACATTCCAGAATCATCAGGATACACAACAGCAGTGTGTTGTTCACAGTACTGGTTACTGAGGTCCAGGATTAAAGTTGAGATTCCGTGTCCTGTAAGCACCCTTTCCCCTTACAGAGGACTTTCTTTGTGTCTTAATGTTGTGGAAACGAGAAATAAAGGCCCAGAGCACTCCTTCCTAGGAGCACTGATCCTGTTGGTGTGTTATCCTCACTTCCTCATCACTGCCAACAGCTGCACCTCTCAGTATCATCACACTGGTCACTAGACTGCAGCGTGAGTGCTTGGAACACAAACAGCCAGTCTGTATCGAGACGATTGCGTTCACATCTGTACTTCATTGTACCCATTAACCATCAGACTCAGGATGAACTTCTGTAGCTTCGGTAAGACTCTCAGCATGCCAGAGACACAGCTCACTGGTATTTTCCTTTTCTTCCCTGCAGAGCGTAAACATAGATCCTCCATGGTCTCTGCTTCAGTTCCTGCTTCCGGTTCCCTGCCTTGACTTCCCTCAAGAGGGACTATAATGAGGATTTGTAAACCAAATAAACCCCTCCCTCCCCAGGTTACAGTTGGTCATGGTCTTCATGGAAGCAACAGAAAAGGAAACTAAGACAGTGATATTTTCACCCAGTGAGTGATTTTACTGCTTAAATCCTAGTGTGAATCCTTTTGTGAAATTAAATAGAAAATCCAAGAACTGAGTAGAGTGGCACATGCCTGTAATCCTAGCACTCCAGAGCTGGAGACAGGAGAATTACACATTTAAAGTCATCTTTGGCTACACAATGACTTTGAGGAACCATAAACTAAATTAACACTTTCTTCCTTGAGTTCTTCTAATTGTGGGATTTTATTATAGCAACAGAAAATTAACTAATATAGTATTGCTAATATAAATAACATGTCCACATTTTATTATTTTTATACACAGACTTAATGCATATGTATGTGTATGTGTGGGCACTTGTGTACATAGTGTGGGTGTGTAATGCATATGATGTATTTGTGGGGGCATTCATGGCCACAGTGTGCGTGTATGTGTATGTTAGAAGATGACCTTGGATATTGATACTTGCCATCTAATTTGAGACAGAGTCCTTTTATAGTTCACTGATTCAGAAGCCAGGCTAGCTGGTCTGCAAGCTTCTAGGGCTTCTCCTGTGTCTACCTCCCACCTCACCAGAGGAGTCTGGAGTTACAGGCCTCTAATACTGTGTCAGGCTTTCCCTGGGTCCTGGGAATTCAGACTCAAGTCCCCACACCTCCACGATGAGTGCTTTACCCAGAACCGTCTCTCCAGCTCCCACGTGCAGATTTCCCTGTGTAGACATTTCTTTTGAATAAGGCCTCTGTGTTTCATCACTTATTTAGAAATGGCATGAGAGAAACACATACATGTACGTGACAAAGAGCCCTTATAACCTCAGGGGTTGGGGGACTTGGGGGAGAGTTCCTTGATTTAGGTAAAATTGTGAAACCATAAAACCTATATTTCCTTAAGCATGGGCATGCAAGGCTGTATTTCATGATCCGGTCAGACTGTCCAGCAGCAAAGAGCTCACAAATGTTTAATCCATGATCAAGTGCATCTCACACTTCTACCCGAACACCTAATGAATTATTCCAGGAAGCTCTGAGAGACAAGCATCAATCAACATTCGAGCCACCTCACCCTTTCTCAAGGTGAAAAAGTAAAACAACTGCATTATCCGTGTGACAATCGCTCGGTTTTATTTGGAGCCGAGTTCCACTCTGACCATCAGAGAAAGCAATGCCACCGTTTTACGGCTGCTCTTATTAAATATTATTACTGTGGTGCAAGCTTGACGGTCGAGAGAGGAGAAAAAGGAGGCAGCTTCATTGCCCAGAGGAGATCCAGTAATCAGATGGGCTGTAGCCTGAAGAGGACATCAATCATCCGAATGTAATTCTGACCACATACTTTAGTGGGGACGCTACAGTCTCTGTAAGACGCTAACAATATTAAGGCGATTGCAAGGCTAAGAAGCACATAGTTGAGAGGGAACAAAAAGTATGGTTGGGGAAGAGTGTTAAGAATACTAATTGGGACTTAAAAATAAGAAACAGGGATGCTTTGAACTAGTCAGCAGAATTTGCTATTGATGGTTGGGTTGGGTTGGGTTGGGTTGGGTTGGGTTGGGTTGGGTTGGGTTGGTTTTTTTATGACAATCTAGTATCCAGCCTGACCTCTTCCTGACTTGAGGAACCCATGCTTCTTCGAACATAATTTCAATCTCTTCACACAGACCCCTAACAGAAGAACCACCAATTCTCAACTCCTCTCCTTCCTCATGTCCTGGTGGGCCGCACAGACTCCTGATCAAGGTCAGATTGACAGCGCTGTCACTCAGCTGAATCTCAAGCCCTAGAAACAAAGACAAAAGGTGCTGTAGTGTGGTCAACATCGGCAGCGCGAGCACATCAGTGGCATGACCAGCTTCCTATGCGGCTTGACCGACTCTGTTCAAGTCCATTTTGCAGACATGGTCTCTTAGCCTCCGCCCTGTCCCCTTTTCTCATAGAGTCACGTTTTTTTTCTCCTAGTACCTACAACCCAAACCAACAGGACTGCCATCTGCCTTCATGAGATTGCTACCAGCATGATGCTGGGACTCAGAACAGGAGCCATCCTGAGGGAGTGAAACATATTTCCTCCAAAGGACATCTGAACTCAAAGTTCATATTTCTTGTCTGATAAAAACATGGCAATAAAATACAGAAGGAGAACGCTCATCCTCTGTGTTAATTGTTGCTGCTGGATAGTCAAAGTATTTTTTTTTATTCACCCTATTCTCCAGGTAGGTGAGTGCCCAAAGAGCCACTGGGGGAAGGAGGATGATCATGGCAAAGCAGAGTACTTTCAATAGTCCCAAGCTACAAATGAGCACTGGAGATGCTTTTAACTCTGGCCGGTGACAGTGGGCATCCAGCAGAGGATGCAAAGGCCAGACACTAGAAAAGCAGGCTGCCTACCAAGTCAGAAAGCAGAAGTGGGTGAAGAGGCGCCCAAGACAGAAGCTTCCACTGTCTGAGCTCTAGGATCTAGGAAGGAAGCAATCCCAGCCGCTCCCCAGGCCAAGGAAAAAGGAAGCCAAAAGTACTGAAAACTGCAGTGAGTAGCAAATAAAACAAGAGAGCCTTGGTCAGAGCACCTGGCAGCCTCCACTCCATTGAGGAATCAGGGAAGATGGCCCCCCAAGCAGAGTGATAGTGCAGAGGAAGGAGTGGCTGAGCAGGCAAAGGGGAATAACCACAGACTGGTACCCAGGCTTGCAGCCTCAGAACCAGCAATGCTAGCAGAAACTATTGCGTGTCAAAGTGCTCTGAAAGCACCCCTGTCTACACTGAGCATCTCTGTGGGTGCTAGAATCTGGAGACTGATGTGGTTCTGTTCCTTTTCTTCCTTATTATCACCTGATATGTTCCATTTGTCTTGGCTGAACTAAGCAGAGGAATCTCTGGGAGAAATGCTGGGTTTGATCTGACCTTGGTATATATATATATATAAAGAAGTGTAAGATATCTTCCTGAAAAAGAGATAAGGAAAATCTTGATCATCAGTAATTGCTCACTTTCTTTTTTTTTTTTTTTCCATGTTTAACAATCTTTAATTCAAATGCAAAAGTTCAGTACAAGCCATTTGTAGGGCTTGGGATTTAAAAAAAAAACAAAACAATAGGGGAAACGCAACAAGATGATCTTTCTATTTTCAAAAGCTTTCAAGGAAAGAATCATAGATAGGGCCATAAGAGATCCATTTAACCAATCCCCCTTTCTCTCACTGCCAGTAGTTTTCACCCATTCCATAATCTTAATACATGTTCCTGGATTAAGACTTACAGTTCAACTTTTCTAACATAACCACTTAAAATGCTGAATTGCTCACTTTCTAAATTAAACACACACACTTGTACACACCTCACATGTACCCATACACACCGCATGTATACATACATACACATTATATACACATACCACATGTGCAAATACACACACACCACATGTACACATACATGCACATCATACACACCACATACACCCATAAACCACTTGTGTATACACACACATACCACATACACCCATAAACCACTTGTATACACACACACACACACACACACACACATACCTGCAAGCCTGGAGCCAAAGCAATGGTCATTAAAAACAAGCTGGAAACTTGAAAGTAACTCAAAGAAATTCCTGCACTTGCCACAACCCCTAGGAACCAAACAAAAATTCTAAATACCTACAGCCTTTCAATAAGAACCACAAAGTAGGCTTGGATCTGCAAAAAATGGAGGGAGGCTATTACACAAAGTCCTCAGAATCTATATTCTATGACATCCTGATTAGAAACAAAGACCCTCAGATCAGACAGATTTAATCATACCAGCTAATTGAGTGATCCTGGCAAATCTCAAGCCTGGTGTTATCATGTCGGGGTGATGATTCCAATTGGTGGAGCTGTCCTGAACAACTAGGATATAGAAAATACTCACAAATAAGAAAAATAAATTAAAAAATAAGAAAAATAGCTGTTCCATGTGCAGAAGACACAAAAGATGCTGCTTAGGAGCAGGGGACCCGGGAATGCCCGCACTCTGTGCTCTCAGCTCCAGAGGCATCATGTCAAAGTTCAGAACTGTTCTTCAGGAAGAATAGCATCATTCTTGAAGATGTGGACAGCTCAAGTCAGCCTGCAAGGAGGAAAGAGAAGAATCAGAAGATCACTGCAGGCAATGCCTTGGTTAGCTTCCTGGAGAGCCACAACAAGCTGCACCAAAACAACTTCTCCTACACTGGGCATGTCTTTGAAATATCCCACTGCCATGACCTACTCTTGATGATAGTTAACTACAGAACCTGTGTGCCGAAGGTCTCTGAAGAGGATAAGCTCTAGTGCCGAGAAGAACAAAGACATTATTTGGCAGCCCTCTGGTGATGAAACCATCAAATTGGCTCCCACCACCACCAAAAAAAAAAAAAAAAAAAAAAAAAAAAGCCTGAGCAAAGGGTAGGAAGAGGAAGAAGGCTAGATCTTCATCAAACCACTCCCTTCCCATCCTCAATGGGAGGGGCTAGGGCAACTATACCCTGCCCTATACCCATTTACTAACTTGGCCCTAACCCCCCTACTATTCATGAGAGAAAGAGAGACAGAGACACAGAGAGAGACAGAGACAGAGAGACACAGAGAAAAACAGAGACAGAGAGACAGACAGAGACACACAGAGAGAGACAGAAACAGAGAGACAGAGACACAAAGAGAGACAGAGAGACATGGAGAGACACAGAGAGAAAGAGACAGACAGAGACAGAGAGACAGAGAGAGAGAGAGAAAAGAACACTGGCTGGCTGGCTTATCTAGTTTCTCCTCCTCATGAGGAGACATCATGGAGGGAAGCTTAATTTCCCCTACTATAGGGGGAGGTAGAAGCTATTTCTATGTAAACAGAAATTGACAGATTCCTCCTCATCATCTGCCCTCCCCTCTTCCCGCATCTTTAAAGCATTGAGGTAGAAAGGACCTGTGTTTTCCTACACTGAGGAGCTACAGTAAAGATGAGATATGGGAGAAATGGTTCGATCTAAAGAGAAGTGGGGAAGGAAGGTAAAGCGGCTCCTCAGCCTCCACCTTGAAGGGACAAAGAAACGCAGAATTCAGTGTTTGCATCTCCATGCTGGGCTGGCTGGAATCTTTTCTTGCTGTTCCATAGGCTAAAGTCCTGAGTGCCAGCGGGAACTCCTTTATGGCCTTGTTATGGGCCTAGAATGGGTATGAGCCAGAATTCCTAAGGAGAAGACCACTAGATCCTTTCCTGGTCCCAAAGGTCAAACCCCAATAGAGAAGCTCTAACTTCTGCTCTGGTGAGACCATGCTGGGACAATGCTGGGACAATGCACTACTGAGCCTGAGCTAGGGATGCAGGCAGGGACAGTCCTACTTTCTGTTCCTTTGTTTCTAAATATAGACTGTTAGATATACTGATCTCAAGCCTAAGGAGGTTCTGGAATGAGATCCTTAGGTTTTAACCCCAACCTGCCCTTACCTACAGGGTCCCAATGTGGGTATTATAGGCAATCTTCCCACTCTCCAGTTTATAATTGCCCAAGCAAGATAGAAGTTAATTAAAGTGGTTTCCTTTGCACTGACTACCACCCCAATTCAATCCAGGAAGGGACTGGTAACCTTTCTCATTTGGGTTTATGAATGCCACACAGCCAAGTCACTAGAGTACAGTGAGTGAACCCAACGTCCACCCTGTCCCAAGATGCCCTTCCCCATCCTGACCGTGCTAACTGTATGTACATATGTCCCAAGATGCCCTTCCCCATCCTGACCATGCTAACTGTATGTACATATGTCCCAAGATGCCCTTCCCCATCCTGACCATGCTAACTGTAGGTACATATATATTCTACATATATGTATATCAAACTGGCACTGCCATGCCAAAACCAAAAGAAAAAAAAAAAAAGAAAGTGTAAATAAACAAATAAAGCCACTACTAAGCAAGTCTGGTTTTCAATGAGTCTCGGGAAAAACTATTACCTACACCATTCATCTAATCCCTGGGGAACATAGCTAAGATCCAGGATGGACATACTTTTTGTATATGTTGATTTGCTGTTTTTATTATGAAGCATTGGAAGCCACCACTACTAGCATCGTTATGACCAGCTAGGTGAGTGACAGGTATTGGCAAGGCCCACCAAAAGCTTACCCAGGGAACAGAGACTCTCCAAACATCTTCACATGGAGACCCAGGAGTACAAGATTTCTTAGAAGATTTTCTCAGCCATTTCCGGTTTCTGCTTGGCTAGAATGAGTACATAAGCTGTTTGTCTCAAATGAACGCTCCAGTAGATAAAACACCAAAAGGGGTTTAAGGAAACATAACAAAGCCAGCCGTCTGACAGTAGTACCCAGAGAGAGATTTGCAGGAAACAGTTGCAACTTCCTCCATCACAGTGGTCCCAAGATTCAGAAGCAACTCCTGAGTGTCTTTTCTTAGATTTCCATAAAGCTGCTGTTTGCCACATCACCTAAAGTCCTTCCAGGCCAGTTCTCTCAGCTAACAGTGTGTTCAGGGCAACGATTTCATTGATTCAGCTGATTCTCAGCTCCGAGTGGAGTATTCCACTTGACTATTAATTGTATCAACAAGCCCCCATGACAGCTTTCTTAATATTGTTGGCTGCAAAATGGAAAAACAACAGTGGGTGCTTAGTGGGTTCACAAGTAAATGGAGGGGACATGGAGTCTCCTGTCAGTCTGCCATGAGCACTCTCCAGGAAGCCGCGAAACATTTATTTGCAGTTCATCTTCTGTGCTGATCTCATATAAATCCCATAAGGATCACATGATAAGCCCACGGAAGTAGAAGTAAGACAGGAAAGGGAAACAAGGAAATCTTGGGATCCGGTTGGACTACAAGCCACTAAGCCAGCCCAAACATGCATGCCCATCCACGATCAAAGGTGTTAGGACCCAGTTATTCACCTGCTAAATACTGCTCAATCCACATGCCTTTCACCAGATGGTCACTTCTAAATAACAGCATGTGACGGTTTGTATATGCTGGACCCAGAGAATGGCACTACTAGAAGGTGTGGCCTTGTTCGAGTTGGTGTGTCACTGTGGGTGTGGTCTTTAAGACCCTCATCTTAGCTGCCTGGGAGCCAGTATTCTGCTAGCAGCCTCAGATGAAGATGTAGAACTCTCAGCTCCTCCTGCACCATGTTTACCTAAATGCTGCCATGTTCCTGCTTTGATGTTAATGGACTGAACCTCTGAACTTGTAAGCCAGCCCCAGTTAAATATTGTCCTTATAAGAGTTGCCTTGGTCATGGTACCTGTTCATAGCAGTGAAATCCTAACTAAGACACAGTAGTCTGATTAAAAAACAGCATTTTCTTTTCATTTTCAACTACAGGGAACACGCAAAGTGTTCTATGATCAAAGTAGGGAGAAATGAATGAGTAGGGTAGGAACACGGCTAAACCAGGATCGTGTCGAGAAGTTTTTATTGTTGGATAACAAATGGGTTCTAGAGAGATGCTTCTCTGATTACTGCTTTGTCTCAGAACAATATTAGGCGGGACAGAATGAGAAAATAGACAACAAAAGAAACCTTTACTATAGTCACTTCCAGAAAGCAAAATGGGTCTACCCTAAAGCAGTTATATGACACTGAGTCACCTTAGTTTCTTTGGTATTAACTTTTAAAATTTACTGAGAAAATTATAATTAAAAGTAAATATCCTCTAAATAATTTATGACAATCTTTTGATGCTCACATTTGTTGACTGCTTAAAGAGGCAAAATCTCATTCCTAGGAGGATATACATTACAGCTAAGGTAGTTTTCCTATTTGTTATAATGCTGAAAAATGTTTTTAATTAAGTGATATTAATACAAGTGCAAACAGAGTTCTTTGGCGCCGTTTTCCTTATAAAGAAGTGTTAAATATTAAATGAAGGAAAATGCAAGCTGCTTTAGTTTGTCCATCTTAAAGATGAAAGTTGTATGACCTTGTGCCGAGGGAATGCAATGTGGATTCATTAGCTAATTAGATCTTTGCTGTCGCCAGTATTATGAAAGACAAAGTATGCTTGCCGCCCTCGCTCGAGCCAACCTTTGTGTGCTCGCTTGCTCTCTCTCTCTCTCTTTTTAGTTTCAACTTCAATAAGATATAATTGGCAAATCAAAAGTGTGTATATTGACAGCACATAACATGAGGTTTATGTATTTATACAGAGTGAAATGATTAAATCAATCTAACAAATCTCTCACTCCACATATTTATCATGTTTTTGTGATAAGGACATTTAGAATCTGATCTGCTAGCAATTAGCAATCTATTGGCAATTTTCAAGTGCATAGTATATTACTACTAACCATGTACATACACCAGTACAGTGCATAGTAGGTCTCCATAACTTAGTCACTCTGTGTAATAGAATCTTCGTGCTCTAACCAGACCTCCCCAGTTCCATCCAAACCTACCAACCCACAAGCCCCCTAGACCATCCCAGTTTCTGCTTCTATAAATGAAGAAGATGTAAGACTTGCCTGGCTTAAATTAAAACTTAATATCTTGCAGGTTAAGCATGCAAAAGACAGACTTTCCTCCTTTGTAAGGCTGAGTTGTATTACACCCTGTGTACGTAATTATGTTTTTTACATCCATTCATCCCTTGATACATACCGGTGTTGACTCAACATTTGAGGTATTGCAAATAATGCTTCAAGGAGTTTTAAAGTACTAATGTGTGTTTAACATACTGATTTCATTCCCTTTGGATACATCAAAGAAAGGAATTGATGGGTCATATCGTGGCTGTATTTTTAATCTTTGATAAATGTCCTTCCTTCTCTCAATAACCACTGTAGCATTTTATATCCTGGCCAGTAGAAGCCAAAGCCCTTGCTTCTTGGGGGTCCTTGAGAGCCCCTGTCATCTCTCGCCTTTTCTCACCTCAAGCTTATATTCAAACAGCTACTATCAAAACAGACAGCCAGGAAGAATCGTGGGTTCAAAGCCAGTATAAGTAGCCTAGTGAAACCCTGCCTTGAAATTTACAAACAAAAGCTGGGGGTATAGTGAAGTACTTGCCTAACAAAAGCACTGGGTTCAGTCACAGAAGGAAAGAAAGAAAGAAAGAAAGAAAGAAAGAAAGAAACAAAGAAAGAAAGAAAGAAAGAGAGAGAGAGAGAGAGAGAAGAGGGGAGAGAGGAAAGGAAGGGAAGGAAAGAAGGAAGGGAAAGAGAAAGAGAGAGAAGAGAGGGAGGGAGAGAGGAAAGGAAGGGATGGAAAGAGAGAAAGAAAAAAGGAAGGAAGGAGAGAGAGGGAGAGAAGAAGGGAAGGAAGGAAGGAAGATGGACAGACAGGGGGGGAGAAAGGGAGGGAAGGAGGAAGGAAGGGAGAGAGAGAAAAAGAAAGGAAGGAAGGAGAGAGGGAGAGAGGAAGGGAAGGAAGGAAGAAAGGAAATGAACAGATAGAGAGAGGGAGGAAGTGAAGAGTACAGAGGAGATAGAGGAGAAAGGAAGGGGACAGAGGAGCAGCCTTCTTTCTGAAACAAAAGAGTGTCTCATATCAGGATGTACAAACGAATAAGCTGACTGTAGAGGATACAACCATCAAAACAAGGAAAGGTGGAAGAGACATCAAGTCTTCTAGATTCCCCATACATACATATTGCCTCCGACTGCCCCACTGTAAGCCCAGAAAGCCCATAGAAACCCTTCATCTGAAAACCTAGTGATAAATTTAATCTCCAGCAAGCATACACGGCTTAATCCAGATCTCCACTTCCTGATTCCAGTCAACCTGGTTCTGTCCATGGCTGAGTTGGCTCCTGAGTGGTTCCTTCAGTTTAGAACGCAGGCAATGTCTGTCTCTTCCTTCACTCACCCAAATGACCCCTTATTTGCTCTTCTTCTTCTCCTCATCCTTTATGCAGTCATTCACTAGTCTAGAGTTTTCTGTGCACCTATGATGAGCTGCTGGTGGTGCAGCCTTGACCTGACTGACTAAAAGTCACTATACAAGAAAGTCTCTGTGCCAGGCGGTGGTGGCCAGCAGTAGATTTTTCTAGAGCTAGTGTTCTTCTTGCTTTGCTGACTTGACCAAGTGTTTTAATTTCTTCACACCTCAGTTTTTGCAATTGCAACATAAGATTAGCAAATAGCAGCCACCCCGTAAGATCCTGTGGCACAACAAATAAATCAATGTGTATTTGTTGCTTAGAACAGCACTTGATAAAATATAATAAGCACCAGAAAAAGGTTAGTTTTTATTGTTGTCATGTAAATATCTGAATCAGTCTGAGATTGGGCACTCCATTGCTGACTTGGTGGTGACACATTTGGAACAGTGTCTTCCATTTAAAACATATTTCACATTCATGGAGTTGTTTGTCTCCCTCACCGAGTAGGCCATTAGGAATGGATCTGAGAAACATTTGTCACTGACAAGGATTACTTTATATTTATTAACTGGTGATGGCTGCCCAGGCCATGTGCCCTCCGCAAGCCCCCCTCTCCTCTAGTCTCATGGCTGTTTTTGTCATCCTTTATGCTAACTCTGCTACCGCCCAGCCTCCCCCTAGCCTTCCCAACACCTACCATTGAAGATTCTATGCTAGGGAAACCTACAACAGACACAACAAAGTTATAGGAACCCAGGACTGCCCACCTGAAGGATGTTGAACCAGGATTGAGATCCCCCTACACCCAGAATCCATCTCCACTATCTCCAGCCCTTTTCTCTGCTTTCCTTACTGAAACACAGGTGAATGTCTCCAGGAGGTCTCCACATATGGAGGTTTTAGATATTGGAGGTGCAGGATGGAATTCACCAGTCACAGGGGCACCATGCTCACCAACCTTAAAACTCATTTTCAGCTTTCCATCAGTGACCCATGGAATGAACATTGGCAAACCAGAGTCGTGGGTAAACTTTACCCCAAAGACTATACCAAATACCCCATAGCTGACCTACATGTATCCTGTGAACTTGTTCCTGCCCCCAAATCAGCCTTTACCCATGCTAATATTATCCAACAGGAAAACCAGTCTCAGGAGGAACTACAAACTACCCTCTCCTGGCTACAGTAGATCCAATATGCAGCGGACCTCCTTCCCTTAACGACTCATCCTAATTCCTCTCTATATGAGGAATTTTTCTGTGCCTCTCTCTCCTGACCATTATTAACAGCCGTTCCCATTAACTTTTCCCTTTATGACCTCCATAAACCCCTACCCACGAGGAAGGCACAGGACATTCCTCTCTTTGACCTACCCCCCACCTCTTTGCCTTGTAGGGCCCTCCTCAAAACCCCATCTCACATGTGCCCATGACATCACCATTAACAAATCAGTATGTGCTAACCCTCCTGCCCTTTTCTTGTGCAAAGGTACTACAGGTGCCTGTATCAACCCTCATTTTCAGGGCTCCTGTGCCCCCATGATTGTTGTCCCCCAGGTTTATCTCTATGAACCTGAAGAACTCACCTTGCAGATGGGAGGAAGCCGAAAGAAGAGAGAGATCTTCATCCTTCTGCTCATTGGACTCGGCCTTGCTGTTTTACTTGGTGCTACTTGAACTGCTGGAGCAGTCCCTGTCCAAACACAGCATCTGGCTGGAAACTTCTAGGACAAGCTTAACCAGGCAATGGCCTCTACTACAGACAGCCTTGAATCTCTCCAACGCCAGATAACGTCTTTAGCAGAAGTTGCTCTCCAAAACCAGAGGGCCCTGGACTTGCTGACTACTGAACGGGGGGGGGGGGGGGGGGGGGGGGACACACTTGTGTTTTGCTGGGGGAGGAATGTTGCTTCTATGTCAATGAATCTGGGCTGGTAGAACAAGGTATACAAACACTTAAAGAGCTCCCGGAGAACCTCCGGGCTCACTATACTCCCAACACCCTTACCCCTTGGTACTCTAACCCCTTGATGGCTTAGATTCTTCCCCTCCTTGGCCCCATATTAGCCATTGGAGCCTTGCTTCTCTTGGCACCCTGCTTCATTCAGTTTCTAAAGCAACAGATAAGTAACATTACAAAGGTAACTACCAATCAGGTCTTGGTTCAGTGTCAAACTGTTCCTAACATAAGAGACACTTATTCTGATGATACCTCTCCTTTATAAAAGAAAAAGGGGGAGTTGTGGGGCGGTGGGCCGTGAGAAGCAGCTGGGTGCTTGGTCAAGCATAAGCCTTGAACCACAGACCCTTATTGGATGGCAGGTATTCAGCTCTGGGCCCTGGTTCTTTTCATTCAGCTTCAGCCCTCCACAGCCCCTCCCACAGAGAGGTCTATGGCCATCGGTCATGAGGAACACTGCCTCAGGCTCTCCCACATGCAGATGAGGTATCTCCGGGCTCTCAGACAAAGCCAATAGGGGTTATCTGCTGCCAGATCCTAACCCACCCTGAAACTGTATATAAGGGCTCTATTTAGGGGAAGTAAAGTGCTCGAGAATCATCCTGGTGTCCGAGAGTTTCTGTCACAAAAGCTGTAACACTTGGGAAGAGATCTGGTCTCCCAGAATCTGCCTGGGATGCCAAGCTGCCTTCTTGCCAGCTAGCCTGCTTCTTATTGACCCAGCCCTGGCCAGCGGAGAGACAGGTACAGCACCTGGGGGTGACCCAGCAGCAACAGCAGTGAGTGAGCAGAGGCAGCAGCAAGGGGCAGGCAATCTCCCCTCCCTGCTCAAACTCTGTGCCCTTTGGTCCGGACCTCCTGCACCAGGCCAGCCAGAGACCAACGGACAGTGGAGACATGGATGGAGGCAGCAGCAGAGACAGTAGCGAACCCTTCCTGCTCTCACCCTGTCCCCAGCAGGGAGATCGTGGTGGGACACCCTCTGGAACAAGGGACCTGCAGACAGAGATGACTATAGGCCTGGAAGGTATAACTAACCATGTGGCTGGATGGGGCTAGGTGGTTCAGTTAACTTAGATGAGCTAGTTGAGAGTCTGCCCAGGTAAGGCCTAAGCTTTGAAATATTAAAAGGTTTCTGTGTAGTTATTTGGGGAACTGCCTGGTTCAGGAATAACTGCTGCCATATTAATTTCCAGCATATATACAGAATATAAATTTAAATCATATTACAGATATGATGCTCCAGGCCAGTCAGGACTGGATATGGAGACTCTGTCTCAAAAATATAAAATTTAAATTTAAAAAGAGAGGAGAGGAGAGGAGAAAATCCTCTTGCTTCTCATCCTCCAGTCTGACTCCCTCAGCTCCTCTCCACTCACAGGCCACAGCCTCTGCACTCTCACTTCTGGAGGGAAAGACACAAGCTGTACAATGGGAAATTCTCCCTTTAAATAGATACGTTGTTCATAGAGAAAAAGTGTAGAGGCAAGTATTAACTTCTGATGCTGGCAGCTACCGCGTGTAAAAGAGAAAAGAAAGGGAAGTTGCCTCCCCTCGCCTCTTGGAGGAGACAGAGCCCAGAGTCCATTAGCTCTGTGTGTCCATCTTCACATATGCTGCATTCTCTTCTTTCAGTGATGTATCGGGTCTCCAAAAAGAATGACTTCAAGTTGTTACAATGTACACCTGTGAGAACTTCAGCTCCAGTATCAACTGATGGCGCTCTGAGACTCTGTTTCCCCATCTGTAAACCAATGATACTGTTACTTCTTAGAGCCAAGAGAGAAAGGGTACTGGCCCAATACTTGCCACGCATTAAGTCAGAGATCTATTCCCCATTACTGTTACTGTTGATGTGGCCATGATCTACCAGCCTTACATAGCCATGATTTCCATACGTATATACCCAAGTGGTTCTTGCAAGAAATGCCTCTTCAGTTCTTTTATCCAGGAACACAAAAAATGAAAGTGAGTTTGTAGAATGTGGGAGCCATGTAGACCTCCACCCTCGAAGATGCCATACCAGCTTCCCACAGCTGCTATAACAAATTACCACAAACGGCACTGCTCCACACAACTCCAAATCACTTGTGAAACTCAGGTCTGACGTGGGTTGTCAGGAGGCTGGAGGGGGAGAGCTGCTTCATGGCCCTTTTTAGCTTCTAAAGAGAACCGCCCTCCACCATCTAAAGAGAACTGTACCTCCACCATCTTGCCTCTTTCTCTGACCTTCCTACTTTCTTTCTTCCCACACAGGGGTCTTAGATTATACTGAACCCATCCAGAGAATCCATGGTCATTTCAAAATCCTTACTCCCATCTTCAATGTCCCTCTGGTTTCTAGGTTCCAAGATAAAGCAATGGATACCTTTGGAGGCCATCACTCTGCTCATCAAGATGCCAGGAAGAACCAGCCATGATAACTATAGAGCTGTTGCCACAGAGTCCCAATTCGTGACTTTGTTCACCATCTTAATTTCTGACCTTCCCTCCCTGGTCACCAGACTTCCCTAAGGGTCAATTTTCATGAGTCAAACAAGAATAGCCACACTGTGTCTGTCTCCTCTGGGTAATAACTAAGTCTCTTAGGGTGTACAACGCCTGGCAAATTTTAGGAGAAAATGCCAGGTAAAAATGAACAGTGATTTATCCATCTTACGAGTCAATTAATAAGCTGACACTGCACTGAGATCTCGGGATGAAAGGCATTCTCTGGTGGTGTCGTGTGCACATTGCTGCTTTGTCTTTGTCTTCATTTCTACCCATATATCAAACGCACTTGAGCTCATTCTTCCTCTTTCAGATAAACTATCTCATTTTCCGCCCCTGTGGTTTTCTTGAATGGCTCCTCCTCCCCCCACCCCCCCACCCCAGCATTCCAGGCAGATAAGTGTGGCTCATTCTCTTCAGTGGGTTTTCTGTGGGTGGATAGAGATGGCCTCTGACTAGCTCCCCTCCCTCTCCTCTCTCTCTCTCTCTCCCCCCCTCCCTCCCTCCTTCCCTCCCTTCCCCCTCTCTCTCCCACTTCCCCTCCTTCCCTCCTTGTTCACAGGCTCCGGCTTTTGCCCCTCTCTCTTGGCTTTGCCATATAGTGAGGAGATTGCTCTCTCTCTCTCTCTCTCTCTCTCTCTCTCTCTCTCTCTCTCTTTCTCTCTCTCTCTCTTTCTCTTTCTCATCCCCTCCCTTCCTTCCTCCCTCCCTCCCTCCTTCCCTCCCCACCCCCTGGCACCTCATCAGGGGCTGCTCTGGCTTTAGTTCTCTCTAGTTCTGCAGTCTCCAGAGGGAAGGAAGTCATTCTGGCTGTCCACCTGCTGAGTCAGGAGTTTGCCCTTCCACTCAGCATCGTATTTCACTCGTTACAGGGAACACTTGGCTGATTGTACTTCCTTGGGCTCCTGCATGAAAACAGAGAAGAAACGTTACACACTGCTCAAAACCCCTTATGCTGCCTGCAGGTGGGTAAGAGATAACCCAACCATGCCCAAAGAAGGAGGCGCAGGGGATTCCACCTTTTGATGCTGACCTCTCTTCAGAACCAAGGCCTGCAAGTGGGGCATGCTTTTATTCACTCTAATAAAGCTTTTATTCTCAAAGTTGCATCTCACTTGTTTCCCCATATAAAATGAACAACTTTAATGTACTATGATGCTGCTAGAGGAGACATGGTTTCTAATGTTCTATAGAATAGTCAGACAACTATGGTTAAAAACAATTAATTGTATAGCCAAAAACAGATGCTAGATCCGGGAGTGCAGCTCGGTGGTACAGCCTATGCAAGATCCCCACTCCAATCTCCAGCAGCACAAAACAAAAATGTTAAAATAGACATTAAGAAGGATTTTGAATACCCTCACCACAAAGCAGCTAAGTGTTCAATGTGATGGATATTCCAGGTGACGGATATCCCAGTTACCTTGATCTAATCCTTATGCATTGTATACATGTGTTGAAATGTTGCTCAGTAGCCCATGAATATGTATAATAATTATGTATCAAATAAAAATATAGAAAGGATACTGTGATGTATTTTTCAAAGGAATAAATTTTTTCAAAACTTGTGGGTTTTTTCTTTTTGTATAGGCAACTGTTCACATATTTCAGACAGAGGGGCGGTGATAGAGGGGAATGTTGATGAGGATCCAAAGCACTGACTGTGGGGGAAATGGCTTATCTAGGGCTCAAACCATTGCAGGAAGCCGTGTCAGCATCCTGAGAGCTGGGGGAGGGAAAGGTGAGAACACTCCCACCCAAAGCCCGGGACCACAGCACATTTGATACTGCTGTTGGGGCAGGGGGTTCTGCCACGCACTCATACAGCATACCAGTTGCTGTTGTATAACGTTGTCTCAAAACTTAATGACTTGTACTGTGTAGATATGAAGTGTCCCCAAAAGAGCACGTGTCTTAAAGGTTTGACCATCAGCTGGTGGCAGTACTGAGAGGAGGTCGGATCGTAGGTGCTCTGACATAAATCAGTAGATTCGAACTTGGTGGGGTCACAGCATGGCATTCTTGGGAGTTCAGGGACTTCCAAGCTGGAGGAAGTGGGTCACTGGGAGGGGGAACTGGAAACATACGTCTTTTCCTCCACCTCGTCTCCACTGACTCCTGCCGGCTGTCAAGTGAGCACCCTCCTACTTCACAGGTTCTCACCACCATCCAGTTCAAGCAGTGGGTTCAAGCAGCCGACCACGGGCCAAGTAAACCCTTCCCGTTTGCACATTGTCTCTTTCGGGTGCTTATTGGGGCTACAAAACCAACACAATGTTAAAAGCTGATTAACTTCAGTCTGGACCTCATTTATACTTTAAAATCTCACATTTCTATGGATCGAGAATCCAGGTCTTGGCTTTTCTGGGCCTCTGCTACAGGGCCTCTCACAGGATGCAATCAAGAAGGCTTTCCTCATGAGAAGGCTCAGATGGGGAAGGGTGTCCTTGTAGGATCAGGTGCCTTGTAGACTGTAGGACCTTGGTTCCTCACTGATCTTTGGACAGAATTTCTTTTCAGTTTCTTCTTATGAACATGGCCTCTTGCTTTAACAAAGCCTGTAAATCAAAAGGCAGTGGGGTCTTGGGCCAAATAAAAAATCCAAATCCCTTATAAGCTAGCTACGGAAGAAGCCTTGCTCAACAGTGCTATATTCCATTGGTCAGAAAGCCAAGGAAGGGGGATCACAAAGGCCTGTGGACACCAAAAAGCCAGGATTGATGGAAGGCATTAACTACAAGTGCTGAGCAGTGAGCAGAAGCCCAGGCTTCCCCCTGCTGAGTCCAGTTGCCCACGACTGCTCCCTGCTGCCACCGTACCAGCCAAGCGAATGGTTCCCGCTTCCTACCACTTCTAGCTTCTCTCCACAATTCCCAGGGCAAACACTTCTGAACGCACAACTGTCAAGGAAGCGCTCATGCATGCCCCACAGCCTCAGCAGCTTGCGGTTCAGAGATGAGGAAATGATGTTAGCCAAGGCCTGACCACAGGGAAAGATTGCCATTTCCACTCTGCCCGACACATTCTGCCCTGTTTCCTCTCATTCTGAGCAGTTCGTGCCCCATGTGGCCTGGCTCAGGACCCTTTGTCACCATTTCCTAGAATGCCCCTTTGGGCTTCCTCCCTCAGATTGTGGCTCCGTGTTTCCATCCCTCCTAAACCTGCCTTTTCACTTCCTCCCAAGCATGCCTCGCCTGTGCTCCCTCCCCGGTCTCCTTGGAGCTCCTATCTTTGCCCAGTTGCATTGAATGATAGCACAAAGCTTTTAAATTGATGCAGTTCGACAGTCTATTACACACATACTATAGTTCAAACATTATGCTGGATGCCACGGATGTAAAGATGGAAAGGACACAGTTCCTGCCCTTGAAAGAGGATGCAGTTATGCCAGGGACATAGACGTCCATTACAAGTGATAAGTGCTCCAATATAGACATACTCTGACAGTTTGATTGACAAGCCGTACGATCTGTCTTTATTGGCTGCAGGCTATCTGTACTCTTGGTTCTTGCTAGGAAGAAAATGCAACCGTGAACTCTCAGTCATATAATTCTTATCAAACGTTTATGATAAATAATGTATAAAGGTGATAAAAGACAAACCACCCATTCATAGCTTTAGGTACCCTACACATCTATGCGTTGCATGGATAAGTGTACAATTCGGTGTTGTTGTTCATCTGATGAGCTGAAACAAAGTACTCCATTGTCTTGTTTTAGCATCTCAGTCAAGCTACTTTTAGTGAGAGGCACTTGGCAGTTTTATTTCTACCTTCCGGTCTTGAGTAACGCTTAAAAACCTGTTGGATGATATTAAGTATGTACCCATCATAAGGACAATGAGATGAGCACGTGCTCCCCTGTGTCCCTCACCCACAAATGCTAAGAAGCACACTGAGAAGCTCCTCTCAGATCTTGGATTTAGCAAGAATTTACTTTTTAAAAAAAAAAAAAAAAGGCCTTGTTTTTAAACCTTACAATACAACCCAACCTTTCTCATGGTCTGTGTTTTTATATTGAGTTTAGGAATCAGAAAATGACCACAAAATTTACATCCTCTTCTTGCAAGTGCATGGGAGCAAGGGGTAAGACACTTACTTTATTGCTCTTGCCCTCTGTTGACTCCAAGTCCTCTTTTATCCTTCTCTGGACATGTTGGAAAAAAATAATTACCACATTCTCTGTAGAATAAGGTCATGTACATTATTTATGTAATTATGTAAATAATTACACAGGTATATTTTATTGTATTTCAATTTGGAGAAGAAAATCATGGGAAGAAGCTATCTGAACTGAGCTTTAGAAAATGACATTTATCCAGTCTGAGAAGGTCTTTTGATAATACCAGCAAAGATCCAGAAGTATAAAAATGCACACGAACACACATATCCAGATATAAGGGAGAGGAGACGTGACTTCACTATTTACTTTTTTTTTCAATGCATTGTCACTTTACATTAGAAGAATTCTTCAGTATTAAAAATACATGATGAATACCTAGGGCACAACTCTGATAATAGCAGTTTGCACCACAAGAAAATTATTCTGGATCACACCTCTTTCTGGATGCTTGTGTTGCAAAGGCCACCCACTCTGCCTTCGACATAACCACATAAGTTACCTCTCCATGACTGCCACCATCATACCTGAGAGAAACAGACAAGAGGAAAGATTTACTTTGGCTTGTTGCTTCAGAGAGTGTCAGTTCCTGCTGGCAGGGAAGGTGCAGTATCATGGCGGGAGGGGTGAGTGTGTAGCAGAAGCTGTTACTTCACGGCACACAAGGAAACAGGAAGGGAAGAATGTCACCTCCTTTTCTCCTTTCTTTCTGCCCCAGCCCATGGGATGATACTGCACACGTTCAGGGTAGGATTTTTCTCCTCAATTAATCCTCTCTGGAAACACCATCCTAGACACACCTACAAGTGTGCTTCGGTCTCCTAGATGATTCTAAATACCATCAATTAACAGCAATGATTAACTATTTTACCAAGTTGGACAGATTAGAATGGTAATTCTTCCCATGGGCCTCTCTTAGGTTGAGACTCTCCAGAGAAAGGTCAGAGACCCCGAGCTCACTTCTCTGCTCTCTGTTCTCAAAAAACTATCACCTTGGTCCATATAAGGCTGTAGCTATGAACACAGGAGCACAAGATTTTACACACGGGGGTACAACTCTGCACCCACAAGATTTGTAAGCAGATTACCTTCTCCTCTCTAATCCTCATTCCCCTTGCAATCTGAACGTCTACGATCTGCTGGTTTTAGCTGATTTCATTATTTTAAAGTCATACCTACTATTTTGACAAGCTGTCATAGTCATTGATTTTTTTTGAAATCTACAAACTCACTATATATTACCATAGACTCCGCACAGCTAGAGATGTCTTTAAAAATGAGTAATTTACCATGCTACAGGAAACTAAGACCTGTGATAGCACTGAGATGTGAATGATTTTTAGGTGTCTTTCATTACTTTCCTTTCTTCTTTTCTTATTATTATTGTTTTCTGGTAAATACTGCAATTATTCAAACAGCTCAAAATGTCATAGGAAAGCCACAGTAAAATTAGTCGTCCACACCAAGGCATATGCAAATGGAAACTTTCTGGAATTAATGTGTGAAAAATACAGGATATTTGAGAATTTGGGAGTGATTTCCAGCCTGGAAAGTGACCTGTTTAAGAAGAGAGAATCATTGTCAAGAAGGAATTAATAGAGAAATGACTTTCGTTGGTGGTGAAGTCACTATCAAGATTTTAAGTGGTTCTTTTTTATGAGTTCTACAAGAGAAAATGCGTTTCACTGACAGTGGTTTTGCCATTAGGCTCAACGGAGATTTGGCCAGCACAAAGGCCAAATTGAAAGTAAGTGTGGTATGGAGACCACAAAGAATATTGTCAAGAAAATGTGTCTCTTTCCCACTGTGAGAGTCTAGAACTGACTTCACAAGGTACTGTTCTGAGTGTGAGCCAGGCACTGACCAGGCAAGGCACAAGAGTGGACAGGAGCCATGCTACACCTGGGGTTCTTTACACACAATCAAGAAGCAGGGACTCACAGTGGCTGTCCTGGAATAAGGATTAAAATAAGCCCTGTAATGAAGCTGTGACCTTGGGTGCCCCAGTGCTACATAGATCACCCTTACAGAGTCCACCGGGCACCAGCTGGCTGGCTTCCCACGTCCTACACATTCTTCCAACCACCGTGACCAGTGTGTTCACACACTACACTAAACACCAAATTATGTCTCAGATGATCCCAAGATAGCCTTGCTTTGTAGATTTGTACATGAGGGTTAGTACGGCTTGCCAGAGCATTTTTTGGTGCCTGAGATTCAGCAGCTTTAACCTAAATGTAGCCACTGGCTAGGACTTCCTTGGCGGTGTGAGATTGAGACTCTAAATACTTGCACGTGATCTTGGTTGTTAATTTGTGTGTGTGTGGGTTGTGTGTCTCTATGTGTTGTGTGTCTCTGTGTGTTTGTCTCTGTGTGTTTGTGTCTGTTGTGTATGTGGGGGTATGTGTGTGTATGTATGTTTGTGTGTGTGTATGTTTGGTGTGTTTGTGTGTGTGTTGTGTATTGTGTGTCTTTGTGTTTGTGTCTGTTGTGTATGTGTGTTTGTGCTTTTGTATGTTTGGTGTATGTGTGTGTATGTGTTGTGTGTTGTGTAGGTGTTTGTGTGTGTGTATGTTTGGTGTGTGTGTTGTGTGTTGTGTGTATAAATATGGTGGTCAGAGAACAACTTTGGATGTCATTCTTTGGGTATCAATCACTAGGTTTTTGTCCATGACAAGGTATCTCACTGGTCTGGAATGGTCAGAGTAGGTTAGTCCTGCTAGCCTGCAAGCCCCAAAGATTTATTTATCTCTGTTTCCACAACACTGGGATTACAAGCTTTGTACCACACCCAGCTTTTTACAAAGATCCTGGGAATGGGATTTATAATCTCATCCTTGGGATTTTGGTGTGTGTGTGTGTTTGTCTTTATTTGTGGGAAGTTATCGAGAAGCTGGATGAGAGGGAGGTAGGAGAGGATCTAGGAGAAGTTGGGGCAGGAAAATATTTGACTGTGGTTGGTGCATCTTATAATTTGTTTCCATTACGAAGCAAGCAAAGTCCCTTCTCAACCTCAGAACTCTTTATACAATGGAAGAAGGCCACTCTCAAGCCATGGACCAAGAAAATATAGTAACAAGGGGGCATTTGATAAGAACAAAAGGGAAAGTAAGCATCCTCCAGCTAGCATGCCTTCTGGTGGCCTAAGATTTGCATTTCATTGTACTGGCAATACACTGATGCATGATCTTGCTTTAAAAGAAAAAAAAATGACAGACCCTAGAGCATCATACTGTTTTATAATAAAAAATAAATAAAATAAAATAAAGCACAACTTCAAGTAAATGAAATAAAAAAGAAAAGCTTTTCTTCTTAATCGGTTGGTATAAACATTGATTGTTGGAGAGCTCCATAGCTACAGAGGTTCCATCTTGTATATAATTTCCATTGTGTACTGAGCTAAAATTCCCAGAAACAGCTTCTGGTCCAATTGTTCCAGATGTGTTTAAGCCACATTATTCCACTCTAGGCTTCATTGGTTGGCTCCCAGCCAGGGCTAAAACCACAGCTGCCAATGGGCTCTGATAGGCTTGCTTGATCCAGACCACTCCATCAAGGAAACCATCTAAAATACCAGGTGTGAAATACTCAATGTGTTTATGAAACTGATTAAATGCCCTGACCCCACCCACTTTGTGGGCTTTTGTCTTTGGGGGATTTCATTTTTTGAGACAGGGTTTCTCTGTGTATCCCTTGCTGTCCTGGAACTCACCCTGTAGACCAAGCTGGCCTCGAACTCAGAAATCCACCTGCCTCTGCCTCCAAAGTGCTGGGATTAAAGGCGTGTGCCACCACTGCCCAGCTGGTTTTTGTCTTAAAAAGTTCTCTTCTGCCCTTCTGTCTCCCTAATATGTCAGCATTTGGTAAAGAAACTTTTTGCCAACTGAAACTAAGTTTTCACAGCGGATTATTCTCAAATTCTGGAACCCTAATGTTTTAGCTGGTTTTATGTGTCAACTTGACACAAGCTGGAGTTATCACAGAGAAAGGAGCCTCCCTCGAGGAAATGCCTCCATAAGACCCATCTGTAAGGCATTTTCTCAATTAATGATCAAGGGGGAGGGCCCATTGTGGGTGGTGCCATCCCTTGGGCTGGTGTCCTGGATTCTAGAAGAAAGCAGGCTGAGCAAGCCAGGGGAGGCAAGCCAGTAAGTAACATCCCTCCATGGCCTCTGCATCAGCTCCTGCTTCCTGACCTGCTTGAGTTCCAGTCCTGACTTCATTTGGTGATGAACAGCAATGTGGAAGTGTAAGCTGAATAAACCCTTTCCTCCGCAACTTGCTTCTTAGTCATGATGTTTGTGCAGGAATACAAACCCTGACCAAGACACCTAACATAATGACCAATAACTCTACAATAAACTTAATAATACAATACAAAATATTAATTGATAGTAACAACCTATCTATAAGAAAACCCAACTCTCATCTCATAAAACCTCATCTTTTCTCATTATTTAATACAATTTTTTTTTCTCACCTTGCTTTAAAGAAAGTGCATTAACTTCCCTTGACTGAAATTCAGCTATCAAATAGCTCATCCCCAGCTCCGGGGATGCTGGCTTGGGCAGCGGCTATCAGAGTTTATCGGTTCATTGATAGCAAATAGGAAGATTAAATGGTGGGACTTCCATGTGCTGATAGCTGAGCAGGTCTCAGTGGGTCTCTCCAAATGGGAAAGGACTCGCTTCCTGCTTCTGCCTGCTTCTCTCAGGCACCCACATCCATACATCCACTGATCATCCAGAGAGACAAGATGGAGAGCGATTATGCTTCATGCTCCCACTGCGTCTGCATAAAACTCGACTGCCATCCCTTTCTGATCAGCAAGATGTTTCCTTGGCAACTACATTGTACTGCTCTTATTCGTCCCTCCTCTGAAGCTCATCATTTGTGTAAAAGTTATTTTGCCTCCTAACAAAGAAAAGAAGACATTAGCCTCCTGACTGGTACTTACAAGTAATAATGGTGAAGCTGACCACCTAAGGACCGGCTTCAACTCTCAAGCCTGTTTGACTCGCGCAAAATTTTAGTGTTGTTGATTTTTTTTTTTTTTAATGTAAGACAACACTTTTTTTTTTCATTTACTAATCATTTTATTTGTTTACATTTCAAATGTTATCCCCCTTCCCAGTCTCCCTTCAATGAACTTCCCCACCCCATCCCCCTCCCCTTTGCCTCTAAGAGAGTGCTCACCCATCCACCCACTCCTGCCTCACCCTCTAGCATCCCCTTTCTCTGGGGCATCAAGCCTCCACAGGACCAAGCGCTTCCCCTCCTACTAATGTCAGATATGACAGTCCTCTACTACATATGCAGTGGGAGCCATGGACCGGCCCACTGGCTCTTTGGTTGGTGGTTTAGTCCCTGGGAGCTCTGAGGGGTTGGTTAGTTGATACTGTTGTTCCTCCTATGGGGTTGAATTCTCTTCAACTCCTTCAGTCCTTCTCTTAACTCCTCCATTGCGGTCCTTGGGCTCAGTCCAATGGTTAGCTGTGAGTATCTGCATCTGTCTTAGTCAGGTGCCAGTAGAACCTCTCAGAGGACAGCCACACCAGGCTCCTGTCTGCAAGCATATCTTGGCATCAGCAACAGTGTTAGGGTTTGGTGTCTGTGGATGGAATGGATCACAAGATGAGGTACTCTCTGGGCAGCCTTTCCTTCGGGCGTTGTTCCATTTTTGTCCCTGTATTTCCTTTAGACAGAGACAATTCTGGGTTAAAATTTTGAGATGGGTGTGTGGCACCATTCCTCCACTGGGGGCCATGTCTATCTACTGGAGGTGGTCTCTTCAAGTTATATCTCCCCACTGTTAGGTATTTCAGCTAATGGTAAGATAACACTTATAAACCAGAATATTTGCCATAAAAAATTGTATTTTTAGGCCTCTTTTAAAATGTTGTGGGCAGAAATTATTGGACCAATATTCATGACAATCTAGTACAGCTTAGTACTGTTGCTGTCCTTCTGCCAGACACGCCAACTGTTTAGTATACCTGGTAGAAATTTGGATTATTTGGAGGTGGTGAACAAAGTTTTAAAATATATGACATTTAAGAAGTTAAAATATTTAGAACTGAATGAAGCTGAAAGTTTATCTTCAAAATTCAAATTTTCAAATTCACCAAATGTTTTCTTACAAGGTTTTCCAACATTATTTTTTAAACTTCAGCCAACCGTCCTAAGGTGCTTTGGAGAAAAATTTAAGAGAGGCAAGATTGTCTGGGATCCTAGCACTCCAACAAGAGGCTGGAGGCAGAGGCAAGAAGATAGCCTGAGCTATGTACAAAGACTCTTTTTCAAAAAACAAAAAAAAAGAAAAGAAAAGTCCAAGTTTGAGGACAGAAATGCATATATTTTAATATATGTATATATGTGTGTGTATTCTAATATATACATATATAATATATACATATATATGTATGTATATATATTCTAATATAAATATTTTAGAAAGTGAACATTTTTAAGTCTTGCCCTCAAATTGCTGACCAGTCACATGACAACATCTAGATGCAAAGGATGCTGGGAAATGTAGTTTCTGTGAGTAGCCAAGTCCCAATAATATTTCTGTGTGAACATGGCTCACTCTTAGTCACCACTGATTCTCTCCACGTAGCTGGAAGACCCTTTCGGCTCTGAGCTGTCCACCTAACCCTTAGCAGTCCTCTGGTTTATAGTTCACCTCCACAGGAATTCTCAGTAAAATATCCTAGCCATTTATCTTGGTGCACAACTATAATAACTTTCCCTAAAGAGTTTGTTGTTTTTTCTGAGCATATTTTTGGTGGTTATTGTAATGTTAAAGAACAAGATTGACTCTTCTCCAGTTAATCAGAAGGAAAACAATGAGCTGATCTCATTTTGAAGGTTTTGATTAAACGCTAGCCTGGGTTAAGTATCACATCATGCTTGCTTCCAAAACGGAACGAACAAACATAAAAGAAAAAGCAATGAGAGGAACCCACCATAATTAATCTCTTGATGTCATAATCTAGCTGTCTTCCCATGATGAATTAATACTTTCCAAAGTTGTCTCCAGCTCCTGGGATCTAAAGTAAACTATTGAGGTGACTTGGGAGCGTCTAAAATTAATTAAAGCTAACAATGTAAAAAATAATATGAAGAGTGGCTCGCTTACCATTCCAAGTAGCAGCAAAAAGTTACCCAAATTTGCTTGGGCAAAAAGGAAATTAATTGGTTCACCTGAGCTGAAAAGTCTTAAGGAAATATTAGCCCCAGCTACACCTGATTCCTGAGTTTATCCAGACACAGCATCAGGTGACCAGGAGTGTTTCTCTATAAGTTTTGGACTTATGGGGTTTGGTTGGTTGGTTGATTTGGGTATTCTACATTTTGTTTTTGTTTTCTTTTGTTTTGAAATATAGTCTAACTCTTTAGCCCAGGCTGGCCTAGAACTCACTACATATTGCAGCTTAGCCTCAAACGCAGGGTGATCCTCCTGCATGTAAGCACAATCATTCATGGTTTGACTTCATATTGTGCCAGGAGAACATCAGTGGCTGTAAACTCAAAATGTTTCCTGCATCTGGCCAGTAAAATCAAGAGCTCCTCCTTGATAAGAACCCTACTGTGCGCAGGCCTTTAATCCTAGCACAAGGGCGACAGAGACAGACCGATCTCTGAGTTCAAGGTCAGCCTGGTCTACAGGGCAAGTTCCAAGACACCAAGGCTACACAGAGAAATGCTATCTCTAAAAACCAACAACAAACGAACTTCACTGTGTCTCTTTGGATCTAGTCATGTCTTCTTCTTCTTTCAGCTAATCATAGTCAAGGGAAAGTAGTTTCGAGAAGTCAAATGACACTAACTAGGACCAGATGACTAGGAGTTGGGAAAAGTGGCTCCTCAGAGAAACTGTGGGATAATTACTACTATGGTTCAGCTAAAGTCCATGTGTTCAAGACTTAGTCACTGGGGTGCCACTATTGGGAGGTAGTAGAAAATTCAACAGGCGGGAGCTAGTGGGACATCTTACATCACTGGAGGTGTGTCTTCAAAGGAGACTGTAGGACCCTAGGCCCTTCCTCTATTGTTTCCTGGATCTTAAGTGAGGAGTTCGTTCCACCACTTAACAACTGTCTCCCTCTGAGGCCCAAACTGAGGCCCACAGCCACTCAGCTCTGAACTAGAACCTCCAGAACCATAAGCCACGATCTTTTCTCTGTATAAGTAAATTCCAGGTACCCGTTGTCATGGTGAAAGTTGACTAATGCCCTTACTGTTGAGGTTTACAAAGGATCAGCATTCCTATCTAGCTGGAAAGCAGTTGACCAACGAACAAAGAGCCCAGTAGAGGAATAAAAATGCTATCTTTGTTACAACTTTAGGTCTGTTGACCCAACATGGCAGCTCCTAAATTAGATGGTCCTGCCCTACTGCAGACATGGACTCCTCCATCTAGTCAGATTTAATGGTAGAGAAATAGAGAGTGCCCTCTGAAAACAGGAAAGTCCTAAAAAGAAAATAAAAAGGCTGAATTTACTACCCTCAGCCACTGTGCCCGATTTTACCTATAGGTAATCAGGTTTCCTTTCTTGCTGCAATGAGAAAAGAGAATTACAAGAAATAAAGGAGCTATGAGTGCTGACCTGATAAAGCCAAGCCCTACACACAGAGATAGTGGCGTAGGGAATGACTCCGCCCAAGAGTTAACAGCAGAGTAAACAGTATAGAAACAACATATGCACACCTCCCAAAGAAAGTGAGACTCACTTTCAAATGCATAGAAAGTATATGCATCGGATTGCTTAAATTCCTCAACTGGAATGGTGGCTCGGTGCCTAAGAACCTAGATACTCACTCTTCGATCTTCCAGGGGTCCCAGGTTCAATTCCTGGCACCCTCGTGATGGTTCATCAGCATCTGTAATTCCAAGTCCAGGAGATCCAGCACACTCTTCTGGCTTCTGCGGGCACCAGGCACACATGTGATATACATACAGACAAAACACATACATGCATAAAATTAAAACTATCGCATTCCTAAACACGTCTAGTTAAAAGGATATAAATCCCATCGGTGACTGTGATACCACAATATCATTTTAGTGCTGTACCTCAAGCAGTTAACTTTTCTCATCTAATTCTCCCCCCCCCCGCCCCCCCATATGAATGACAGCAAACTGCGTTCATTAGTTTGGATAGTTAAAACAAAGTGCCACAGACTTTGTAAGCTTATAAGCAACAGAAATTCATGTCTCAGAGTTCTGGAAGCTGAAAGCCCAAGATCAGGTGCCAGCATGGCCAGAGACTAGGGAAGCCCCCTACCTGTTTCAAGGCTGCAGGCTTCTTGTGTCCTCACATGGAGAAAAATGGCTAGCTCCCTGGCCTTTTATAAAGGCACTAATCCCCGGAGACCATTTTACCTCCCAGAAGCCCTATTGCTGTTCACCATCACATTGGGGGGCAAGGGGGCTCAGAGTCCAACATATGAATTTGGGGAGCAAAGACAAGCATTCCGTCTGGATATAAAAGTGGACTTTATTCATGTTAATGCTAAAGTATTAAGTAGAAATTAGTAGCCTGAGCAATCTGGCTTTATCAACCTAAAGCAACCTGCTTTGCCAAAGTCATTTTAAAATCTTATGCGCTGTCGACCTCAAACGAGCGTATCCTTGAATGTAATTTCCAAATTATCACCCAACCAGGACCGTGTAACTTTCATTTTCAAAATAGACCCAATACCCCTCACCATTGGTGTCTCTGTTGGAGCAGGTATATACCACAAGCCACGTCTTGTCTGTCCCCTGGCTCCTAAAAGGAACCAGGCAACCACCCACCACCTCACCCACTCCATCCCACTGTCAACCCCATAGACGAGGCTCCTTAGCTGCTTATAGTAATGGGCCTTCAGAAACTTCCCTGCGCAGGCAATGGCGCTGCCTGATAGACGCAGCTGTCATGAAGGGTTTCGAAGCAGCTGCGTGCTTGTGTTTTCTTTTCTGCCTTTAGCACCTTCCTCCTAATGACCTCCCCTTGGACTGTCCCTCATGCAGGATCGCAACTTGACTGCCTCAGCGCCCCTCTACCCCTGGGTTTTGTTCCAAACAACCTTTCAACTGCACCCCAGGCGAGCCCGGGCAGTCCAGGATTCAAAAAGCCTTTGTGAAGTGGCCGGACTCTGACTCATAACAAGACCTAAAGCTGGCCCACTGACCACTGATGCTGCCTCAGTCTCCGATTAGCCACTCTAGTGAACTAACTAAAGCAGGCCACCACACACCTCCAGCTCCTTCATTTCCCTGCCAGCCTAGTCTCTAGGATGTGGTCCATCCTCCTACAGCGTTGGGGGACCTTCTAATATGCAGAGAACACTGGGCCCAGGCCAAGGTTCCTCAGCCTTATTCCCTTGCAGGGGAAAAGCTGTGAGGGTTGCGCCCTGTGAAGCAGCACTCGCTTGGAATTGGAGTCTAGTCAGCACTGGGTCTCCAGGCTGAAAACCAGGGGGAGTTCTCATTCAATTCCCTCTCTCCTCCTGTGCCTTTTAACTAACTTTGAAATTCCTCTGGCTGCTGCTGGGGCCCGCGTGCTGTTTCCAAGGGCTGGAGCGCAGAGCACATTTATTTGATAACCATTTCAGGGATTTCAGAAAATGAGAACCAGAGGAGGAGGCGAGGCCCGGAGTAATTAAGATGATTTGTTACACATAATTCAGACGTGCACAAAGGGTACCTGAACACAGAATATAAGCTCAAAAGGAAGGCAATCCCGGAAGTGGAAGCGTTCAAAAGGAAAACAGGCTGTCTGAAAGTGCCCAGATAACTGCCAAATTCAAACACCTCTCTCTATTTTTATCTTCTCCCTGAGATAAAAGAGGGAGATGATTTTTTTTAACTTTTAGTTTCAGCAGTTAGCTTTCAGAATTAAAAAAAAATTCAAAAGCGCCTGTCATATTATCCACCAGTTCACAGCTCTCGCCCACCTGAAATCACTGGAAAGCACCAAGCTATTTAAGCCCCCAGGAAGCAACCGCAAGAGTGCATATTCCCTAGAAGGTATATGTTCTTTACAAGCTCATTCATTAGTGACTCTTGAAAATCCTGTCTGTGGTGAGAGACAGCGTCCACTTGCTCCCTACAGAGCGCTGAAGGTGAGGTCAGGCAGGGGAGAGTCACAGCTAAGCCTGTGGGTCTGAGTGGGTATAAATGCCCGACCACATTTCAAACTACTACAGGATATTATGCTGGGAATTTTCCTTCCCAACACTGGTGACAGTCCCTAACCAACCATAATACTGTTTTCCAACACAGCTGATGCCTCAGATCACCTAATATTTTGTTACAATAGCGTCATTCATTTGTTTTCTCTGCAACCTAACTTGGTGGTCTTTGAGTGACCTGCAGGAACCAGACTGTCTCACACACACATACACACACACACACCAAAAGTCATCTAGAGTCCCTCGATGGCTGGCTGTACTGTTTTGGACCATGCTGATACAATGACAGAACTTGGATTAGAAGCCATTGTCCTGGCGAAGTGTAAACAGACCCTCTCATCTTCTTGCTCATCCACTTTTACTCCCAAATACAATTAATTCTTAAAGATGTAGAGTTTGAGAGATGCAGCATGACAGAGTGGATGCCAGGCTTGTCACTTACAGGGCATGCAGAGATCCAATAAGCAGTTACAAAAAGGGGGGGCACTGAGTGCCGAGGGACATTAAGTAACTAGGAAGTAGGGACCAAAGAGTTGTCTCCTGCACCTGTGAATGAATAACCCCCCCAAGTCTCCTGCATCTGTGAATGAATAACCCCCCCAAGTGTCCTGCATCTGTGAATGAATAACCCCCCCCAAGTCTCCTGCATCTGTGAATGAATAACCCCCCCCCAAGTCTCCTGCATCTGTGAATGAATAACCCCCCCCAAGTCTCCTGCATCTGTGAATGAATACCCCCCCAAGTCTCCTGCATCTGTGAATGAATAACCCCCCCCCAAGTCTCCTGCATCTGTGAATGAATACCCCCCCCCAAGTCTCCTGCATCTGTGAATGAATAGCCCCCGCCCAAGTCTGTATTGCCAGAGCGTCAGTATCATGGAGAGCAAATCACATAAGCTATCAGTTTTTGTTCTGTGGCTGCTTTTGGCAAAACCGTCTCATAAGACTGACTGAGGTCATTTCAAAGAACCACCCGGTATTTGCTGTGTGGTTCTCCTTCCCGGGAATGCTGGTGATCAAGGAACTGTAGAGTGAAAAATTATAAAGACCATTTTATGAAATATATAAATGCTTTTTCTTTACCCTAAACCTGAGCAAAAGAATATAAGTTCCAGAAGGCGGAACTGAGTGTAAGATTTTCACTGCCCTGGGACACATTCCGTGTGGAGGACATTATCCCTGAATCAGAGGACACTTGCTAGATTAACATTCCTCAAGCCTCAGGGAAGAAAAATAGTTAATCTGAAATAGTTGGTCATGACAGGGCGGGGCACAGTGACGTGGTAAAGCTACATCCTTGAGAGGAATGAGTGTGCAGAGTGATTTTCACATGACTCTGGATCATTTGGGCTGGATTCCTCTGGAATGTTCCACTGTTCTTGGTTACCCCTCCCTCCCTCCCTTGGTCTTCCCAGTGTTATGTTCAAAATTTGTAAAACAACCAATCATGTGTAACCATGCAAAATGCAACCAATCATGTATAACCACGTGAGAATGCCTTCCTTTCCCCACCCCATGCAAAAAAAAAAAAAAAAAAAAAAACCTCAGCTTGCAGGCCTTTTGTCAAAATTCTGTTCCTTCGTGGACGAGCAGTTTTGACCATTGGCTAGCCAACTCTCCCCAATAAACCTCTGCTGATTACATCCAGGTATGGTTTCTTGTGATTTTTGGGTGATTTCTTGAGACTTGAGGAAGGGTCTCCCTAGTTTGGGGGTCTTCAGAACTACTACCAAGTCATCTTCCAGCACTACTGATATTGCACTGTCTGGAATACCTTCCCTGTGCCAGCCAGGTATTTTCTGAGAAGACTGCTTCCCCTGCCTTGTAACAGGGTCCTAGAGGCCTGGACACCCCAGGTAGAGTGATGGTGGACGTACTGACCGTGACCATGGAGATAAACAGGTTTGCTTACAGTGTTCTCCAGCCCTGAGGTGATCTCATGCTTTGCTCTGAAGAGAAGATGCTTAACATCCCTTCTCTTTTCAGAGTTATTTTTCAAAATCTGAATGTTTCTTGTCATCCCACTGTCTTCCAGAAAAACTCCAGAGTTCATGTTGACTCCATGCTTCCTAGGGATGGGGCATCATGGGACTTTTCCCTAAGCCAGATTTAAACCCCTGTGGTGGGATGAGATGGTTTTGAAAAGTAGCCACCTCTATGCTGTGTCAGTAC
The DNA here is from genome assembly GCF_011762505.2 of Arvicanthis niloticus. Classification (NCBI taxonomy): domain Eukaryota; kingdom Metazoa; phylum Chordata; class Mammalia; order Rodentia; family Muridae; genus Arvicanthis; species Arvicanthis niloticus. The sequence continues at coordinate 78,183,152 of NC_047664.1, read as the reverse complement.
TAAAGTGGTACACACAGAGTACCTGGGGCTAGTGTACTGTGTTCCTCAAGGGCCCGGGCATAAGATTCTGCATTTCTGACAAGCTTTAGAGATGCCCACATATCATATTTATTTTGCATTCCTTGACAAGGAAATTACATAGAAACTAGAGACTCTGGTCTTACCCCATGGCTGTGCATAGGAGGCTGGGTTTGCTCTGAAGAAAAAAAAAACAGCTATCCTCAAAGTCACTCATTGAGAAAAGACCATCCATCACACCACCCAGAGATAGAGAGTGAACTGGCTCTTCTACAGGGGAGGTGTGAGGTATCTCTCCAGCATTAGAGACCGGAAACCTTCTGTAAATAAGTCAAACACTTGCAGCCATCAGCTGAAGAGAAACGAATGCCTCACAAAGAGCACGCCTCTGTAGCCAAGCTGACCCAGTTATGAATCCGTTCAATTAAAAGAAGAGGTCTGAGTCACCTGTAGCGCTAACAAGCAGGGCAAGGGGTCTCTGGAGCTTGGTGGCTCTTACAGAAACCAACTAGAGATCACTAAAGAAAAGACATCTTGAGGAATAATAGTTGAAGTTTCAAAGTAAACCCTTCTTACATGAAAATTTCCCCTCACTGATGATAGATAGAATCTAGGTTTAAATATTGAGGGAGAAAGAATTTTTTGATATGTGGCATAAGCATTAATAGGGGGTGTGGGGGTGAGAGAGAGAGGCAGAGAGAGAGAGAGAGAGAAAGAGAGAGAGAGAGAGAGAGAGAGAGAGAGAGAGATCAACTGGGACAACTCCATCAAGAAAGAAAGAGTATAGATACAGCCAAGCAGCCTGGCTTCCACCCCTCATGAAGGAAGGGCAATGTTCACAGCCCCTGCCTCTGATTAGCTAGAAGAGTCGACCTTTGGGATTCTTCCAAAGGTCATTTCCCTAAACAGAAGCTCAAGCTCTCACTATCCCTAATCGCATAACTATTTAGTGCGCATTTAGTCAACTATTAATTAATGTTGCTTCTGCAGAGAAAGAGGTCATAGACAGGCCTTTAATGAGCATCCTAGGGCCTGGCCAGACTTTGAGGAAATGCACATGTTGAGATATTAGTTGAAGCTCAAGAACAATAGGCGCCTGTGCCCTCTAAGTAGCTTATATGCTGCAGATCTGACAAGTCTCATTGATTTAAATGGCTAGAACACTGCCTGGATTTTAATCTCCTTCACCTTTATACCAAGGAGGTCGCCATTTAAACGCTTTTACTTAATAATGTAAACACCTGTCACACGACAGGGGCAAAGCCATTAAGGAGAAGGATTATTTAAAGCAAAGCTCCTGGATATAACATTACTGTTATTGGCTTGTCTTCAGTTGCCAGGGTTTGAGCAGAACTTGCTATCTTAGGACTGGAGGTGGTAGCCACGTCATCTTAGAACTCTGGTCTCCACCAGAGATATGCAAAGCCTCCACTCCAGTGCAGACAGAGTGACCATCTGCTCACAGACTGTGATCTCAATGGCCTCAAATATCTGACCCACCAAGACTGTTGTAGTCAGAACATGTGTTTCCTGAAGTCCTCTATTAAAATGGAAAGTTGTTTCCAGGAGGCAACAGTCGATTATCCTAATGGCTACGTTAAGACATACAATACACTTTTGACAATACTTACATTGTTTATATTCACAACAACTCTACAGAGTAGTGCTAACATTGACCTCATATGATGAAGCACAGCGTACATAAGGAAATCTCTCAAGGATAGAGAATATCTCAATGGGAAAACAATCCAAATGTGTAAGTGACACCAATACATGCACTTGGAGCGATGTGCCATGTTTTCCATGTTGCTTCTTACCGACTGTTGTAAGTAGCCATTAGTAGATCCATTCGTAGGTTACCTTGTCATCTAGCAAAGTAAAAGCCTGGGATACTGGCAAAGCTGAAGAGAAAGAAACAGCCTATAGAACTGACAGGCAAGAAGAGATAGTCCAAGTGCTGGCTTTGGGCCTATGGTCATGAGGAAGCCCATTCCTTCATCTCAGAAAGTCACACAAGAAGATGCAAAGATCAGAGATAGGGACCACTCCTAGAACCTAGTGTGGTGTCTGTGCAGGATAAAGTACAGCCAAGAGCCTTAAAGTAGGTCCTCTTCGCCCGTTTTGTTCATGGAGTAAGAGACATCAGAAGCCCCTCCCACACTCATCTGCCGTACATCTCTGGATGCTCATTATAACTGCCGATCATAGCTGCTGCTGGTGTAAATAAATCCAGGTGAACTGGGACTCTAACAACAGCACTCAGAGCCCTGATGTTATCTGGCCAACAACCAGTTATTGATATTGTCCCAGTGAAGGAAGACATGTCTGTGGAACATCACAGGCTTCAACAGTCACTGGTGTTTATCCAACTCACTGGTGTGGCTTATGAAGACCCACTTTGTTTTCAGTAACTTCCTCTTTTGTTCTAGAGAGCCAAGGCAGTCTCATTGGCTCAGTCTCGGTGCCTCGATTCAGTGGCACCTTCAGTTGTGTGAAAGTGAATCACTGGTTAGGCTTAGAGGAAGAGAACCACTGGACCCTATAGGTTGGGGGTGGAAATTAGTACACAGTTATGGAGAATAACAAGGAAGTTCTTCTAAAACCTAAAAACATAAAACTACCAGATGACGCAGCTCTCTCAGTACTAGGTACATACGCAAAAGAAGTGATGCCAATACATCCAGAGGCACCTCTGTGCCCCTGTTCGTTGTGGCACTACTCCCAATGACAAAGACGCAAGTCGACCATGGTGTCCATCCATGGATGAAGATGTAAAGAAAGTGTGGCACATATTCACAATGGACTTTTTATTCAGGCATAAAGAAAGAAAAATCCCACAATTTTCATCACCACAGAGGGGTGTGGCAAGAACAGTGCATGGAGTGAAAACACCCCGGCACAGACATGGAAAGAGCAGCCAGCTTCACTCACACAGAGAAGCTCAAAGGTCAGCTCTATGGAAGCAGAGAGGAGTAGTGTTCACTAGAGGTCAGGGAGGGGAGGGAGGCTCTGCCTGTAAAACGGTGGGTACCAAACTGCAGGTAGACAGCAGAAACAAGTTCCAGTGCTCTACAATACCACAGAGTAGCTATCATTTATTGCATAGTTTACTTAGAGAGAGAGAGAGAGAGAGAGAGAGAGAGAGAGAGAGAGAGAGAGAGATTGATCAAAGTTTCCCAAGACAAAGAAATGAAGGAGACAGCAAAGGTAACGACTCTTACCTGATTGCTATGCACTGTCTCTATGTATGACATCATCACACTGTATTTCACAAGTGTATGAGACTATATGGCAATGGAAACAACAAAGAGGGGCTGGTGCTACAGCCTAGTGGTCGAGTGTGTTCGTGCTAGCCCAGCAGTGGTGGCGCATGCAGAGAGAGGCAGATCTCTGAGTTGAGGGCTAGCCTGGTCTACAGAGCAAGTTCTGGAACAGCCAGGCTACACAGAGAAAATCTGTCTTGAGAAAGAAAAAAAAAAAAAAGCATGCATAAAAGCCTTTCAGTTAAATCCCCATCCCCAGAATTTAAAAATTTAAAGAAAGAGAGTAAAAATGGGTAAGGAAGCTACTTGGTGAGAGGTTGAGAGAGGCCTCTCAGACATTCAAATTGAGGAGTTTGTGAATGAAAAGACACCTGCTGGGCAAAGGTGTAAAGAAAAGTGTTCCAGATATGGCAGAGGAGTACCTAAGTAAGGACTTGGTGTAAGCCAGAAAGGAGAACGTAGCACATCCTCCCTGAGGGAGAAGCAGGACCAGGTCACAGGAGGACTTACAGACTTCCCTATGCAGCACAGATTTAAACCACTGTAAAGACTCTAATGAATGAAATGCAGTCCTACGAGAATTTATGACAGTGAACTTGACCTAGACTGGCGGTCAGAAAAGGCTCCCAGGAAAGGAATGTTTAAGGTAAGATAAATACAAGACCACTGAAAGGTCAGAGAAGCACGTGCAAGAGCCCTGAGACAGGAAGTCACATATCGCTGGCAAGGACAAAAAGAGCTTTGAAATAAGCCCAAATGATTCCTGAGTGTCCTCATACATTTTCTGGCTTTCTGTGCCCTTCATTGTTGCTGACCTACTTTAGCGTTTTTGCACAGTGCAGAAAACTAACAGTACTGTAAATGGTTCTTATCCATAGAAAATACAAGCTAATTTTGCCCGTGTGGTACAATTAATTATCACCCTGAGTAAGCATCTAGCTTCATATCTATTAACAAATTCAACTCATCTCTTCCTAATCGTCTTTATATACATATGTGTACTTTTGAAATAGTTAAGATCTATCTAGTCCTTTCTCATTATTCAGCAAAATTAATCACTTAATTGAGACATGTTTTCTATTTATGTGATAGGTGTGGCCTTTAAATTTCTTATTCTTGGCCAGGCAGTAGTGGCACATGCCTCTAATCTCAGCACTCAGGAGGCAGAGGCAGGTGGATCTCTGTGAGTTCGAGGCCAGCCTGGTCTACAGAATGAGTTCCAGAACAGCCAGGCAACACAGTGAAACCCTGTCTCAAAAAGCAAAAAACAGAAATTTTTCTTTAACCATATATACTGTTACCAAGAGCCTAGAGGAAATGAGCGTTCAGACACAGCTTATAGCCAATTAAAAGTCTTTATTCCAGCCATCTTGGATCATACTCAAGTATTTAGGACCCATGTGTAATATGAAGTACATCCTGGTATCCCACTCTGCGGTTTCAGGGGGAGTTTCCGCAAGCACAAGCAATTTAGCAGAAGCTAAGTTAGCTGGGGTATCTTGACCTCAGGTTCCTAAAACAGAGTTGAGTAATTCTCCAAGGAGATCAAATTCTAGTAAAACCTAAAATGGCCATACAAGGTGAAGGAACCTCTGTGCTCTCCTGCCCTGTCACAATATGAGGGATTGTAAAAAGCAGACTCATAGCAGACAAATAACATTACCTCCAATTAAACCTGAATTCAGATGATAACAACATCAATAATAATGATAATGATTGATAATGTTGTTTGTATAAGTGTACCAAAGATCATAAGGAACATATTCTTGCTGTAAAAGTATTCCTTATTTTGAAGTTCAAGCTTACCTCAATGAAACGTGTTTTTATCAGTTAAATTGAACAATCTCTTTTGCTCCCAGGCTGGAGAACAGAGAGAAGTACCTTCCATTTCGTCTTTGGCTCTTTCTTAGAGGCTACATTAGGGTTTTTTTTTTTTGTTGTTCTAAATTAGCTAAAATTACCACTCACACACCCCCAAAAGGTGTACACCCAATGCTAAACCAGACAGAACTTGAGAGGGTTCAGCCAACGTCGTCCATCCAGAAACTGCTAACTAGGGAACACAGGAGGTGCCTACTGGCCTGAGCAGCCGAAGAAGAAGAAGCCAGAACACACCAAACCCAACAGGCTACCTCACGTGTCCTATCCCAGTCGAGCTGGTAAACAATGCGGTGGTTTCTCACCTGCCTATAAAAGGTGCCAGGTGCTCTGTAAACTGAGGCTTGAAGACGAGAGCAACATAGGATGTGATGCTCCAAGGAATCCATGAAGTAGGGCATGCCTCAAATCTCAGCAAGCTTCCCCTCTACCTCAGCCCCTCCTCCAGCCCTCCCCCCCCCCGCCCCCCCCCCCCCCCGGCCCTGCTAAGGCTTTGTTGCTTCCATCTCTTTCCCTCCCCATTTTGGAAGGCCAAGCACTCTCTGGTGACCTCCGTTGTCGGTAGCTCTTCCACGTTCTGTACCAGCTGCACAACTGCAGCCGGACACCCTACAGGGTCTCCCTCTCAGCCGAGGTTCACTCCGCTAATTCCCTGTTGTTGGCCACCTTCGTTGGGTTGATTTGGTGTTCAGGACAATGGGCCTTCACCAGCCCATGGGTCAGAAGCTCACCACAATTGGATGTAAGAGCATAAAGCTGGGCATGGTGCTTGTGTGAGCGTTGGCAGTGTTGTAAATTCCACCCGCCATCCCGTGCCGGGTGTGAAGCAGTATTAACATCTATGGCATCAGTTCCAGAGCGCCACGATCCACAGCTGTGGTGATGGGGGCTACAGGCAGACCGCATCATGAAACCACTGCATCCTTGCTCTACCGCACTAAGAACTAAAGCATCCCATTCTTCATGTCAACTCTTAAAATGCAAAAATCTCCCAAGAGAGTAACCTAGAGTGGGCTAACCTTCTCTACCAAGAACCAGCTGCCAGAATATGATCTATAAGAGTAAGATCTCAAAGGGAACCAAGCAGAAGCTCCATCAGTAGTGATGCAGCAGAGGGGCAGAGAACTTCTAATCTCATAGACAACATCTATAATATGAAATCCACAGAAGGATATTTTAAACTGTAGGCTGAGTGCTCTTATCTATTCCTCTGAGATACTGTCTGACAGCCTGAGGACTCTTCCTGGTGAGACCATGGTGACTGTGTGTGGTCCTCTCTCTCTAGTACAGCATTTGAGAGGTGCCTGCAAAATGGAAGACACCCACACACACACACTCCCGGGGCATTCTGCTCATCATCAGACCTTCCATACTCTCTCCAAGCCCTGCTGGCTCTCAGTGGAATGAATATCTCTTTGCAAATGTGGAACAGGATGAATGGGCTGGCACCATTTGCAGTGGAAGCAGCAGGCAGGCAGACAGCTTCTCTCCAGATTGAATCGATGCTGGGGGGCCTAGTAGAGGAGAGCACTGTCCCCAGGAAGTATCCGTCCCTTCTTAGGCAATGCCTCTGCACACCAACTTTAGTGCTCAATTTCTGTAATATTTCTCTGTTATAAATTGGCAGGCACAGCATGTGGTCAAGGAGCCATTACAAGCCCTCTCAAACGAGATTTTTTTTTTCCTTCCCAGAGACTTAATTTCTTAAAAATGTTAGAGTGATTGTTCCCGTGGAAAGTAGGACAGTCTCTTTTTTTGAGCCTACCAGACAAAAAACAAAACTAAACAAACCAAAAAGTATAGCCTGTGAAAGGATGGCGGGAGCCCGGAGGCCCTCCTCCTTTCCCCCCTACCCCATGCTGCGGTGCCCTGAGCTCTAATGAGAGCAGATCCATGTCCTCGCAAAACCAGACAGCAGCCAATCTGTGTCCTCCACTGTGAGTTGAAGCTGGTTGTTTAAGGGACGGCCGAGATGTGTGCCAGGAATAGGATTTTAATCCACAGGAATGCAATCACTGCTACCTTTGGGGGAGCTCAAAGCAGGCTATAGTACAGCAAATGAAGTCTCGGCACCACCCTGCTTCTAGCAGGGAGGGCCCCTGTAAAATGACTCACCTAGTCATTGGTAAAAAGAAGACATTGCCCCACCCCACCCACCCAACCCTATTTCAAGTACCTAAAACCACAGCGGGCCAGTTCCAGGGCTGGTTATACGGAGTCAGAGACAGTAAGCACCAGGGCCTGCATAAAGATGGGCTGCCTTCCGGTGGAAGGTTCATACCATTAGAGTTTGGTGGTTAGGTCCAGGGCACTGAGATCCACCTCAGAGGGGCATCCACAGCAGAGGGAGGGAGGGAGAGGAGAGCTTGTCGAGTGAGGAATGACAGTACATTCGGGCGGTGGTTCCTGGGGGCAAAATGCTCTGGAATCCACGGGAAATTGTCGTCTAGACAACCCAATGAGAAGCTGCGATAGAGAACAGACAAGAGAAGCAGAAAGAAGAAGCAGAGAGGAGGCGTCTGGACAGCCGCTCCTGCAAGGTGCCGCAGAGGTAAGGCCCTGATGCTGAAGATTCCCTGGGAAGCAGTGTGGCTTCTAAAAACAAAGCCTGCTGTTTTGAGAGTGGGCCCATGGGAGCTGGGGATGGATCCCAATGGATGAGGAGAAACATTCAGGATCCACAAATTCCTCTACATATTTAACAGAGTATTTTCTAATAAAGAAACAAAACAATGGCAGTTGTAGCAGTATACCCTTCCCAGGGTTCCTCTAGCAACAAAGGCTGAGGTCATTGTCCCCTGTCTAGTTGTTATTCTGACTGAGAAAGGGAAAGGCAGACAAAGGGAGGGAGGGAGGGAGGGAGGGAGGGAGGGAGGGAGGGAGGGAGGGAGGGAGGGAGGTTTGAAACGGGCACCTTTACAGCTGGTTTCTCTGATTCAGCCCCTGTAAGTGCATAGACACTATGTGACACCATTTTCAGCGTTTCTCTCTCTGCACAGGTAGTTTTCTTTCTGCTAACAAATGAACAGACTGATGAACGTAATCAAGGCTCAGTGGTCCCTACTATGAACTGGAAAGGTCACCATCCAGCCCCCAGTTCGCAGGTCAAAGCTGAGATCTACCCAGTGTGATGCTCCCAGAGGTAAAACTTTTAAACCACAATTAGCCCATGAGGCTGACCCCTCAGATGTGAGGCCAGTGTCCTCAAAGGAAGCAGAGGGAAGAGATCTCTGCCACATCTCTGGGTTGACAGAAAGAAGGGTCATTGCAAACCAGGGCATGAGCCCTTCCCAAGAAGTCAAGCCAGCCAGTACCCCCATCTTTGATTTTCAGCCTCTGGAATGTGAAGAAATAAATTATTCTTGTTTATGTCACCAAATCCAAGACTGTTTTGTCACAGCAGCCTGGCTAAGACCATTCCACAAGTACAGAGGAACGGGTCAATGCCCCAGTGCAGTGTGTCCTCTCTCTGCCTCCCTGCGGCATCTTCATCAACTTTTCCTCGTTCAGGGCCATTGCAGCAGAAGCCCGGATGAGGTCCTTGTAGTGAGCAGGCACTTCCACATTCATCTTTCAATCTAGGATATGCTGGGAAATGTGGGATCTTAAATCTTTAGGTCACAACTCCCAGAGGACCAGGAATTCATCTGGGCTACACAGTAAGACTCTGTCTCAATAAAACAAGACAAACAAACTAAAACAATCTTTGAGAAATTATAACATGTAGTGTTGATAAGGATGCAGGGACAGTGGCTCTCATACTCTTGTTAGAAACACTTCATGGTGTCATCATCCTGAATAATAATTTATTAAAAAGAAAACGTGTGCAGTTCCGTGGTAACTCTATTCATTCGTTCAGTTTTAAGGGAACTGGGAGAACTGTTTAGAAAGATTAAAAACGAATATTCATCAATAATGATAATGTTTAAGAGTGAAGATTCGAGGTCCTTATAAGTCTAAACTTGCATTCATTGACTAAGTAGTTATAATAATATCTGCAACATGAGAGTGTGGCTTATTACATGTTGTATTAGAGACTTGAGGATACATAGGACGCTCCACGTAGTTTAAATGAAATGACCCAAAACTGTGTATCAAGTATAGCATCCCTGTGATGATCAGATGTACAAACCTTGCTAATCATAGCCCTTGCTCTGGGATGAAGGATATGTAATTCATCAATCGCTTCCTCCACTCTTCAAAACCACCATGTGCGTTACTTTTTCACAGTGCTGCAAGAAAACACCCAACAAAGCTCATGGAGGGAAGGGTTCGTTCTGGCTTACAGGCACAGTCCATGGTCACACAAGCCCAGGGTGACTGGGCATGACATATGTATAGTAAGGAGAGAGAGCTAGGTGCTGATACATAGCTAGACTTCCCCTTTCTATGCAGGCGAAGACCCAGCTCATGGAATGCTGCCAGCCATACCCTAGAGTGTGTCTTCTCACCTCAAGTAACTTAATCTAGGCAATCCTCACTGACATGTCCGGGGCTTGTCTCTTCAGTGATTCCTAACCCTGGCAATTTGCCAATAGTAACCATCACAGTCATTTATATTGAGTCTTCATTAATAATAAAATGAAACTTTACTTTCTAATATTTGTACAGAAGTGTCTTCATTCTTTTTTTTTTTTTTTTTTTTTTTTTTTTTTTTTTTTTTTTTTTTTTTGCAAAGAGCCAAACATTCTCATTTGAAGACATTCTGCAGCCTCGGATCCAGGTTGGAGCTCAAGCCCTACAGCAATGACGTTACCATTATTCCTACTGTTCTTGAAAAATTAAGTCTCTTCATGTGCTTTTAAGTTTTGCTTGAGGGTTTTCAGAAGTAGAAATGATGCCTTGGCCATTTCTGCATCCTGATACAAAGTAGGTAATCGTGAATGTGAATTAGCAAATGACCAACCTTACTCCCTGCCCTGACTGTTACAATTAGAACTTAGCCCCTCCTGTGGACAGATCAATAAAACCTCACAGCCTCAGTAGCTGGCAAAGCTTTTAATTGTTTCCTGGTTTTTAAGGAATCCACTTGATCCTTAGATCCTGGGAATGATCCCAGCCACACCTCCCTTTTATCCATCAGGGAGGGACAAGAATGTACCTGGCTTAGGGAGCCTTTCCTGCACCTGCCACACCCACACATCTGTCCTCTGGACCACCTGTACTCACTCACTCTCACGGTAGAAATGAGCATCTGGGTTCCAGTCAAGAGTGTTGGCCCAGTCATTTGGTCTGCACACTGTGCTTCATACAAAGTAGCAATTCAAAATCCCACTCAGACTAGTAGGGAAGCCATCCAGGCTCCTGAATGCCAGACCCAAGGAAGACAAAGAACAATGCTTCCTGCCATGTACCTTTGCCAGCCACTACCATACAGACGCAGGTGATGGCTCGATGCCCAGCTGCTGCTGCTGTTAGCTGAATCATGTAGCCAACCCAGGGGAGCATGGCTGGACAGAGCCCACCCACCTGAATCTCCAGACCTTCTAATCCATTAATGCTACTAAAAAAAATAAATAAATAAATAAATACATTCCATAAAAACACTACCATGTGTATACAGAAATCCATTATATGTAAGCGCACACTGATGACAACGTGTTTAAGCTTTTAAATATCACAACAACGTAAGCACTTAAGTAGCAAGTTAAAAAAATAAAAAATAAATAAAAACCCTAAACCTACGATGAAATAATGTCCACATATAAAAAGACCAGCTGAGCAGCAGGCGGCTTTTGCAGAGCACAGATCGCCAGCTGTATTCTAAGTGAACTGCATAGAGTGTTAGCTCATGAACTCCACCAGCACCCAGTGAGGTTACCACCCTTGGACCCATTCTACAGATGAAGTGACTGAGCAGTTAAGTCAGTTTCCCTGGATCACTCAGCTAGAACACAATGGCGTCACGATTTAGAATGAGGTAGTGTGGCACCAAACTCAACAGTGTTCACACACACACCACACAGCTGCCAAATGTGAACAGGACCCAAAGTCAAACATGTGGTCAGTCCAACATGTGCCCTCCACTAACAAAAATGTGATTTTAATTAATATGCCAATACAGGAGACTTAAGTACAGCGTATCATTAAACGACCAAAAAAAAAAAAAAAAAAAAATCAACAACCTACACACTGCCATTTTTACTCTAAGGATCTGGACAGAAATAGACGTATAGCTGGGCATCTGCTGTCTCTGGGCTGACATGGCTCCCTCTGGGAAGAGAACCAGAATGAGAGCAGAGGGCCTGAGGAGACAGTCCTAGTTCATCTCAGACTTCTCTGGATCATTTGAATTTTATAAGCAATGTGTCCTTCAGTGATTCTGGAAGGAAAATGAATAAAAGAAAATAACTAGCCTGTCTAAAAGCAGAGTTGTAGGTCAAGCCTTGGGCTCAGGCCGTTCCCTCTGCCCGCCAATACTAATGCTTCTTTTACAGAACGGAAAGCAAGCCCCAGAAGGCACAGCCTAGGTCAGAGGGAAGTAGCTCCTTGAGGTAGAAGCACTGCTCCATAGTCACAGACTCTCCCATAAGCTTTGGGTCCATCTCAGCCTGACAATGTTTGGCAGATACGTCAGAGTGCTTTGGTAGCCAGAGCTTTGGGCTGGAGTCGGAGGATCCTGCTCACATTGCGGTGTATACCTGTGATCCCAGCATCCAGGCAGTGGAAGCAGGATGATGGGAAGGACAAGACCAGCCTCAGAGATGTAGTGATTTGGGGACCGGACTGTGCAATACATGAGACCCTGTCAAAAACAAGACAAACAAAAACAACAAAAGCCTCTGTCGAATTGGGATGGGATGGGGTATAATGCCTCATGATGTTCCTCTGAGAATGAGAGATGGCCCAGTACCAAGTTACCTGGGAGTGGGACTTATGCTAAAGATGGCTACTATGCACAGGACTGGTCGAGGAGTCATCTCTGACCCGAATCTAGTGTTCTCACCATTGAACTGCATTGTCCTCTTTCTTCAGTCTGTGCTGAGACTGGCAGAGGAAAAGCTAAGACTTGGTCAAACAGACTTTATGTGCATGGAGTCAAGTTTAAAACACCCTTGAGTTTGTGCTCCGTGGGTCCTAACCCAAGGCTACCCTCAAGCTTTTCCATTCAAGGGGCTACAAACCCGGAGGGAATAGTGTCACTGTGTGTCTAGGAACCTTAGTGGTCAGTAACTCCTCCCTCCAGGATGTCTCCTGACAAAAACCCACAACAGTCCTACAGTGTGGCTTCTTTGCCAAATGTTGACCAAGTCCCTTGCTGTAGGTCTTAAATTTCCTCAGCTGAGAGAGATAAACCAATGGAGAACCTCGCCCTCCACCAGCTTGTCAGAATTAAGGATGGAGATATTCACCTATGACTGCAATACTCAAAGTTCACCACTACCCATTTTCTTGTTCCTCATCAATAATGGTGTAAGCTTACTAAGCTCACCCTGCCCAGCTAAGGGACACAGTTTGAACCTTCACTATGGCTACATGTGGCCAAGCAATCAATTGCTTCCTGGTGAATTGCAGAGAGAAGTGATGTGCATAGCTTTAAATCCCAGATAAACAATTTCCACTCGTTTTGAAGACCCCCAAACTCGGGAGACCCTTCCTCAAGTCTCAAGAAATCACGACCACCCAAAAACCACAAGAAACCATACCTGAATGCAATCAGCAGAGGTTTATTGGGGAGTTGGGTAGCCAAGGTCAAAACTGCTTGTCCACACAGGAACAGAATTTTAACAAAAGGCCCATAAGCTGGGGGGGGGGGGGGGTTTATAGCATGGGGTGAGGAAAGGAGGGCATTTTTGCATGGTTACACATGATTGGTTGCATTTTTGAGTGGTTACACATGATTGGTTGTTTTACAAATTTTGAACATAACACTGGGAAGACCAAGAGAGGGAGGGGTAACCAAGAACAGTGGAACATTTCAGAGGAATCCAGCCCAAATGATCCAGAGTCATGTGAAAATCACTCTGCACACTCATTCTTCTCAAAAATGTAGCCTTATCATGTCACTGTGCCCTACTCTGTCATTACCAACTATTTCAGGTTAAATATTTCTCACTTACTCCAGTCACAGCCCCACCTAGATGACTTGTATTTTTTTATAGTCAGGAATGTGTCTTCCTGCTTTGGGCTTTTCCCACCCACAAGTGGGTCTACTGCCTGATGTTGGGAGCTCCCTGAGCCACACCTAAAGATGGCGCTGAGCCCCTGAGTGCTTTGAGAAAAACAACTCCTTATTTGGCATTGAGGCGTGCTTGTGCATGGGATGATCTTGCGTGTGCAGTGCTGGGCCTATGGCTGGGTGAAGCATCGTGGCAGTCTCCTGTTGGCTCCCAGTAGTGGATATAAGCCGCGGACTTGGGTGTCCCAGGGGCTCCACCATTTTATCCTTGTGCTATCAAGAACTCCTGAGTAAACCGCTGATAGAAGAAACCTGTTGTGCTGTTGTTATTCTCCTGCTGGTTGGGGTCATAGCGAGGCACAGCCTGAGGCTTCAGGAATGTAATCCAGCAAGTGTCCTCTGATTCAGGGATAATGTCCTCCACCCGGAATATGTCCCAGGGCAGTGAAGGCCTGAAATCTTATTTTCACTTCCGAGTTCTGGAACTTGCACTTTTTCTGCTCAGGTCTAAGGGCAAAGAAAAAGTCTACATATAGTTCATAAAATGTTCTTATAATTTTTTACTCTACAGTTTCTCTTTCCAGCTTCCTGGAAGGTGGAAGGTAGACATAACGACAGCAGATGGCATTTGACCCCAGAGCACTACTGATGGGTAAAATATAGGGTATCTCGGTCCCACACAACCTCAGGGAGCAGCGGGCCCTCTTCCCAGCTCAGATTTCCTTAAAACAAACAGGCCTCTTATTTTATGAAATTCAGGGACACTGTGTTCTGTTTGAATACCAGAGCCAGCGTCATCACTAGCCCACTAGCTCGCTTCCTTTGAAGGTGTAAGTGGCCAGGCCACTTGATCTTGTTCTGTTGATTGCACCTGCTACGCTAATTCGACAGTCCATCTTGTCACATACCAGTGGCCCTCAAATTCATCGGCCTACAACTTCCACTTCCAAGGTGACACCACCACTCGGTCACAGTTAAGCTATGAAACTTGCTCCAAGCAAGCCTCTGGCTGAGTTCCTTCTGTTTGTACAGCGAGAGTCACTGATAGCTCGCTTTCTTTGAAACTAGAACTTCGGTGGGGCATTTGAAAGCTTGGCAAATACCAGGTTGCCATCCCTGTGATGATAGCCTGGCACGGGTCATCTTCCTATCCGGATCCAGGGTGAACGAAGGGAACCAGCATCCCTTTCCCTTGAAAACAGCCTTCAATGGAGCACGCTAAGGTTCAGAATTGAAGAGCTCACTGGTGGTTGGTGGGGGTTGCTTCACCAGGGTTTGTTTTTAAGTGTGTGTTTGTGTGTCTGTCTGTCTGTGTATTTGTGTCTGTGTCTGTGTCTATGTAGAGCTTCCATTCTTCCATACCTGCTTTGGGTAAGTGCAAGGATATTTAAGTAGGAGGAGTTATAATCAAAGCAACAAGTCTTTTATCCTGTTTCTCACCAGACATCTCATAGTCTATGACAAACTGTCCCAGTATTTGTGAAGTTTCCAAACTGCCATGCTGCCCCACACCACCCCACGCCTTGGACTCACACATGTCACAGACCATACATTTGCATGTTAGTCCCCCAGGTTCTCTGGGTCTCACTGTGGATGCTTGCTTTCTAACAAGGCTTTCAAGGCTTTCCTACATCTTCAAGGCTTTTTACTCATGTTAAATTTTGCCTCTCTGTATTATAATTGTGTCTTTATTCATCTGTGTCTGTATCCGGAATGTTGGCATCTATGGGGGTGGAGGGGCTTCCTGTCTATGTCAGTATTGCGAGCATCTAGCAGGATCTGTGGCACAAAGCAACACGCAAGATATAGTCACTGAATGTATCTGAGTATCTTTCTTCATCATGGGTCCTAGTCTTTCTTGCTGTGCCAAGCTGGTAGATAAAGTAATCCATGACAGAGCTGTACTCTGTCTCCAAGCTTTGAAGCATAGAACAAAACATTGTCCTGCTGGACTTGATGCTAGACATAAAAAAAAAAAAAAAAAAAAAAAACCAACCTGGCCTCTCTATGCATGCATGTGTATACACACACACATAGACAGACAGACAGACAGACAGACAGACAGACATTGTGTGAATATATATGACGGGGGCTGGGTTATGTTCCTACCTAGTTTGTTTATAAGCCCCTTAGCTTTTGGGTGGCTTGCTTCTCTAACCTGCCCCCCATCAGCCCTCTGCCTTTGGCTCCCTGGTAAGCAGAGAAGATCCCCAGGGAGGAAGCCTTCAGCCCCATGGGACAGAGCTTGTGAAATATAAGGTTGTTAGTCTGTGGCAGCAGAAATAAATCCAAAAACAGCTTCTGCAGAAACTTTTCTGCACTGGCCTTGTCTGCTGGAGCTGCAAGACCTCCGCCCTGAAACTTTTCTGCACTGGCCTTGTCTGCTGGAGCTGCAAGACCTCCGCCCTCCCATTGCGGTTGGCAGGAGGTTCCAAGAGTAGTGGCTGCAGCATCTGCAGCTGGCTTGCAAATACCAAATGTGAATGCCAGCAATTCATTCATTCTGCGTGGTTTTTGCCTGGTGAGATCCTGAGGAGTGATTTTTCCACAGCTCTGGAAACACAGAAGTAGATAAAAAATCATCTCACTGCTGTTTTAGTGACAGAAAAAGTAGGGAGACGTTGACATCCAGAACCACACAGAGTGTGTGTTACCCGGTTAGTCAGGTAGAACAGAGAGGACTCCTGAGCATGTGCTTCTGGGACTGACATAGCACCTGGCACATAACAAATGGGACGTGAAAGTGTTTACTGAGTAAATAAATGAGTGAATAAATCACAGAATAAGCAAAAGAATCTAAACCAATGAGTCTGAATCATACAGGGTCTCTTCTCAAGAACAGTGTCAGCCTCAGAC
Organism: Arvicanthis niloticus; assembly: GCF_011762505.2. Lineage (NCBI taxonomy): Eukaryota > Metazoa > Chordata > Mammalia > Rodentia > Muridae > Arvicanthis > Arvicanthis niloticus. Next base: position 78,167,018 of record NC_047664.1, on the reverse strand, counting down.
ATCATCTACAAACCCCAATATAAAATGGAGTGTGCCTTTATATCCTCCACCACTGGTGCCCATTGGTCCATGACACCTCTCTCCCTGTAGCTGACACCATCCAGTTAGTTGTTCTGGCCACTCACTCCACGGTCATTCATGCCCAGGCATCAGGCAGGTTTCAAAGTTGCCAATTTTGGAAGTGGTTGTTGTGCATGCAGGAGCCACTGTGGGCTGCCAGTCAGGATGCTGACTCATTCCTCCTACAAATAAGTATGGTCCAAAGAAAGTACATTTTTGTTCTTTGAAAATGCTTCCCAGTAATAAGTTATCATGGCAGAATATAGCTATGCATCTACATTTATAACTGATGATAATGTTTCATTAGTACTGAAAGAGAAACACACTTTTAAAGAGTTCCCTTGGGCTCTACACAACTCTGGTATTACCAAGCACCCCAGCTTCAAGGGACCAAACAAAATGGTAGGCTGTGATATGTACTGTCACCCCACCTTGGAGACCTTGTAGCCTTTGTCCAACTCTTTGAGGGCAACGTGGTAAACTAATCGTGGGCAATATCCCACTCTAGAGAGAAAAGGATCGCTGAGTTGGGAGCCAGGGATAGACATTCACAGAGACTTTCTAGAACAGCAGTTCTCAACCTACAGTTCACGACCCTTTGGAGGTCAAACAGCCCTTTCACAGGGGTCACATATCAGATATTCTATATATCAGATATTAACATTATGATTCATAACAGTAGCAAATTACAGTTATGAAGTAGAAACAAAAATAATGATTATGGTTTGGGGGGGCGGTGACCACAACATGAGGAACCGTATTAAAAGGTCGCAATTTTCAACTTTCTAATGCCCTAGAGACTTCAGGTCAACTCTTCAGGTAGTTAAACAGAGCTAGAGCCCAACAGGGTGACCAGAGATGGCTCCACCAAGGAGGTGAACTGGGTGCCAGGGCTGAAAAGGACTTGAAGGTCACAGAAGAGGGCTTCTGCATAGATCCAAAGCTTCTTCTCAGATTAAATCTACTAGCAAGTCAAGCTCTGAGGACTTTGAAGACAGAATAGATTTGAGTGCCCCTGGCCAGGCAGAACTCAATGGCAGACTGCAGAAGAACTAAAAGCACCCAGATTCCTCAGGTCAGAAACATCTCAAGAAGCTGGGTGAAATGACTTTGTATCTCCTTTGTGCCCCCCTCACCTCCAGGAAGCAAAACAACTTCAGTCCCACCCAGATCCTGGCTTCTCAAAGGCTGCAGATTGCCTAAGGCGTTGTGACTCCCTTCCTGTGTATTCTTAAGTCTTAACACCCAGCAGCCGACTCTGCTCAGCTCCATTTGAGGAATCAGGTTCAACCTGGAGCACGCCACTGAGGGTTGTGTGAACATGACTGACATTCGGAGCCCTTTGAAGGAAGACGCCCAGAAAGGTGATGGGCTAGAAATCCTGTCACATGAAAGCAATGGCAACACCTAGGTTGAAACAGAGAAATCCCAAATCACTGAGAAGTCAGTACACTTGGACAGCCAGTCAACACTCACTGGGAGAATTCTTGGAGGAAGGTGAATATATTCAACATACAATATGCACCTCTATCAAAATTTAAGCATAAAATAAGCATGTTTTTTTTTAATGTCTATGGACTGAAAAGATACCCAGCATTCTCCTGTTGTCCTGTTTCTCCCATATAAACATTGACTCCTAAGTTGCTAAATGCAGACACAGCTGATACCACTTCATCTGTTTCCCTACCTACCCAGAGGCACTGTAGACCCCATGTAAGTAGAATTTGGAATATCTTCACAAACAGAACTGGGAGACGGTTCAAAGCTGCAAGAGACGTGGTCTTTGTTTTTAAGCGCACGGGTATCTTTTTAAACTGACTCTGTGGTCAGCGCTTATCACAAAGATGAAGTGAGATTTCGGCATATTTGGGGAACGGCAGAGAAGCCGGTGCTATGAAAACAGATCTGAGCTGCAAAGAGTAGCCTTTGCGGAAGGAAAGAAAAAACTATAATGTACAGCCGAGGAACACTTATTAAGATGAGATTTAACCAAAGACCATAAAATCTTAAACGGTAGATAATAAGGTCAAGCCAAGTTACTATTTTCAGCTTGGAACAGATGACGAGACGGGAGGACATAAATGGGAATTAAAAGAAAAGAGATTTAGAATAGATCAGAAGGTTACCAAAAATAATCAATGGCTGAAATGACTTTCTGGACTCATTCACTTGTGCTGAAAATATTGAGTCATTGAAAAAGTAATGAGATGATATTCTTGGGAAATGGAACAGTTAAAACGAATGGGCTCAGATGGAGCTGGAGACTTTAATCATCCCAAAACGAAACACTGGCTAGGGCAAGCTGAGACTTCATCCTAGGGAGATAACAAGGTGGCCGTAAGAGGCCTTTCCTTTCCACATTCCACGGGATTAGCAACCCCTTCAAAGGTGCAATACTACCAAGTCCTACCAAGGCCTGATGTGACTGATGGATGCATCCTACTGGATCTTAACAAGAGAGTCAGGCAAGGCACACACTAGAACAGAGAGCTGTAGAGGTCACTGTCAGCCAAGCCCCCATGCAAGTGTCACATCTTCTCACACACAGTTTCAGGGACTGAACAGTCTAGAAGCATCTGGGTCTGCCATTGGGCACTTGTATTTCTTAGAGAGCTCCAGTCACTTCTGCAGGCTCCAGCCTCCTGCTCCTTATCTTCTGGATCTCCTCAAGCCCTCTGGAGCTAGACCACACGTGTCTGCTTCCACTTCTACATGGCAACTCATAAAATACAGGCAGCGTAAGGTAGGATTCCTCTCTTCCATACTAAATACTGTCATCGCCTTCATAGGACACGATTTCTGGACTCTTTGCCTTCCTGGTTATCTTCCCTCAAAGACTCTAAACATCAATCAATCATGCACACATGCAAGCACACACACACACACACATAATATATATATATATATATATATATATATATATATATATATATATATATACCCAATATAGTATCTGTTGAAACAGGCCTATTATTCTGTATCCTTTTGCTGTGGAAACCATATCTGTGAGGACAACAGCCTTGCTAGGTCCTGAGAGTCCCTCTAGGGAATCATCAAACCTGAAGGTAGTATTGGAAACCATCATACATGTCCCAGGGGCAGCCTTTGGCAGGGATGGACTGTGACCAGCATCTATGTTGAAAGACAGAGAACCAAGCCCCAAACCTGTGCACCAGACAGAACTCTCCTCTGGCAGACCCACAGGCCTCTCATTTGGGACAACTGGGATGGGACGGAGACAGTGGCAAAAACTCACACAGACCTCCCCATCTGGTACTCATTCAAACGTCTGCGGTTCAATAAACACAAATGTATGTGTGGGATTCATGGTTCTAATTGTGATGGCAATACATATTCAATTGTCAGCAATCTGGAAAACAAACCAAAGTGTATAAGAAACAGATCATTGGGATCCCACCTCAGGTAGGCACAGTTAAGACTGTGCTAGGGAGTTTTTGCCAGTCCCTTTCTTTTTTTCATGAATATGTAGCTGTGTCCCAAATGAGACAGAACTTTATCATATTTTGTTAGCAAGAAAATCTGCAAGTTAGAAGTTGCCAGCCACTTTCATGTCTAACAAGCCATCTTGGGACACTTTTTTTTCCCCTCCTGGAAACAATCATCCTGACAGTTTCTTTTGGCTTGAGGATTTGAGATGAAGGCACCCAGCGTCCAGAGACGACTGTGGCAGCCAGGGGGCGATGTTTCTCTCGACATGCACTGCCCACACCTGCCCTCCAAACTGAAGCCAACATGCCTGGGACGTGTTGGAGACAGTATGAAAGAGGCCTTGAGAGACCCTTGGGGTAGCCTACGAGGTCTGCTGGCTGCATCTCCTTCCACTCACTAACAATAAATTCAGCTGGTCTAACGCAGGTGCCTCGGTCACTAACTGTTGGTGTTTGAAGGTGTTCAGGACTCCACCCTTTGCTGAGACTGGAGCCTTCTGGAGTATACCATCACAGCAGCATGGGCCTGACTTAAATATCAGCTACATCAGGACCCAGAGAAATGTAAGTGGGAAGACAGAACTGAATGGGTGGTTCCTTCTGGAGTGGCTCGAAGAGTTACCAACAGTCTGGACAGTAAACTCTGCAAGTTACAGGGTCGCACAAGGTTCAGCCTGTCAACGTTTGATCATGGATCAGAGAGAAGCCCATGCAACTTCACCTCCCCACCAAGGAGACTGATTATCAGCAGGATTATTTATAGTCCATAATGGTTGGATGGGGGGGGGATTTCTTCAATGGAGCAACTACTGATAAACCACACAAGTTCCAAATAACGTCTCCCCATACAAGGAATCTGAATTAGACTCAGTAGACACACACACACACACACACACACACACACACAGAGAGAGAGAGAGAGAGAGAGAGAGAGAGAGAGAGAGAGAGAAACATCAAAGGAGGAGGGTGGTTGATAGAAAAGGGGGTTTCAACAGGAAAAAGAAGGGAATGAGACAGAGAGGAAAGGGTTAAAAGGACTAAAATGTATGATAGACATTGAGGAAACTGTCGAAAATAAATACAAGCAAATAATGTTTAAGATTCATATTATTTTAATTATGCATATATGGGGGTGGTAATATGAACCCTCAGTGCAAGTGCCTGCGGGGGCCACATGAAGGCTTTGGGTCCCCTAAGTGCGGAATTGCAGGTAGTTGTGAGTCTCCTGGTCTTATTGCTGGGAATCAAGCTCTAATGACTCGTAACCTCTGAGCCATCTCTTCAGCCTAGTAAACAAGATTAGTTTAAAACAACCAAGGCAGTGGCTCAATCACAACAGCCTGCCGACCTGAGCGCAGGGGCCAGAACCTACACACACACACACACACACACACACACACACACACGTGCACGTGCACGTGCACAGTCGCAGTGGCACACATCTGTAATCCCAGCACTCCCACAGCAAGACGCCGCAGAGGATGGGCCAGAACAGCTAGCTCGGGCTGCCTGGACCACACAGGGCTGTGGCAGAAACAAGACAGACTCTCCCCTCAACAACGTGGAAGGCAGAGAGTCCACTTCCTGAACTTACTCTCTGACCCCAACACATGCATGTAGCACACATGTGCACGCACATACTAAATTTAGAAGATGCAGACTCTAGATTCAAACAGGAATATGTATGTACACATGCACACAAGGGCGTATATTTATGAGGAGGGCGGAGGTCTGAGGCGAAGAGGAAGGAAGCATCAGGTTCTCTTATATGCAGAACAAGTGTGTGTGTGTGTGTGTGTGTGTGTGTGTGTGTGTATGTGTGTGTGTGTGTGTAGGTGTGTGTGTGTGTAAGTGTGTGTGTGTGTGTGTGTAGGTGTAGGAGGGACATAAAAGCAGGAGACTGGGGTGAAAGGGATTATAAAGCAACAGAGAAAAGATACATAGAGAGTAGGGAGAAGTGAGATATACATATACACATATATATGTATATATATATATACATATGTATATATATGCACATGTATGCATGAAAAGGTCATCACGAAAGCCCTTACTTTGAATGCTAACAAAAATATTATTCCATAATTTTGAAAATACACATACAATAGCAAACTACGATGCTGAGGTGTTGGTAGCAAGGCCCCTGATGGCCTGGAATGATGAAAAAAACAAACATAATAAATCTCTTCCCAGCACCTTGAGAAGTCACGGAAATAACCGTGGGAGGGGCCAGAGGTGACCCAGGACTCAGTTGCCAAATGCCTTCACCAGACACCAGTGTGTGAGTGGTGGTGGGGGAGAGCAAGTACAGACTATGGTGGACCCCGATTCCGCCGTACTCTGTCAGCCTGTCACTTGAATGGGTCGAGGAGCCCTTCCTACACCAGAGAGAAACGTGAACCTTCAACTGAGGACTCCATGCATATGACCACCTTAGGAAGTGGTTAAAAACAAATAGTCTGCACCCAGCCTTGGCCACGGCTGCCCATACTTCCAGAGCTAGAGGATCTGGGAAAACATGGATGACACCACTTCAGAGCCCAGGCAGATACAGCAAAAGGCAGAATTCCACCAAGACAAACACACACGCACGCGCGCACACATACACACATGCAACAAGATGGAATCGAACTGCATCATACCCAAGTGCTGTCCGATGCCTTTGCGCATGCGCGGAACGTCGCACCAATAGCTAATAACAGCTGACAACGCTGCTGGCTTCGTGCAGTCCTTCCCCTGGGGGCTACTTTTGTCATAGTAATCCAGATCAGGAGACTGAGCCGTATGTTTATCGGGCCACTTATGGCTGGCAAATGAAAATCACAGTGATGAGCATTCTGAGTTTTATCCATACCATACCACGTAGTTCATGGCTTCCCTGTGGTTGGATGGTTGGTTTCCCCCATTTCTTCACATTCATAAACACCTTCTACCTAATGTTCTGAAAGTCACATGTGTTAAACTCCATCGGTTTTCATTTCAATCTTTAGGGATTTTTTTGATTCTGCAGTTTAAATTTTACACGTACACTTTACCTCCCAGATGTGTCCTCGGATATAAGAGACCTATACTCCATAGACGGCTGGGGGTTTTTAAAGACTTATTTATTGTATACGAGTACTCTGTAGCTGTCTTCAGACACACCAGAAGAGGGCATCAGATCCCATTATGAAGGTTGTGAGCCACCATGTGGATGCTGGGAATCGAACTCAGGACCTCTAGAAGAGCAGTCGGTGCTCTTAACTGCTGAGCCATCTCTCCATCCCTAGACAGTTGATCAAAAGCAGGCTCTTCAGGATAAGATCTTAGGGCTTGACTGTTATCTCTCTCCTTGGCCACTCTCTTCCAGTGCCTCAATCACACTACGATTGCTCGGGCCACAGGGCCTTTGCACATCCTGCTCCTTCACTTACAGGCCTCTCTCCTCACCTGGTGAACTTCTCATAGCTTTGCATCTTGGCTGAAAGTCTGGCCAAGGTGAACCTTTTGTTATGTACACTCTGGGGTTTGGTAGCTTTCTCCTCAGCTCCATAACACGTCCACGGCCGGGTGATGCACACCTATTTCCTTTCCATATTATCCTCAGCACTACCCTTATACTTGACCCACAGTTACATAGCCAATGAATATTTGTTAAATGGATAGGTAGACAGACAGACGGATGGATACGGCTTCCTGTGGCATAGCAACAGCACCGCGGGCACTCTGGGTGGAGGGTAAGGTACATGGGAAGTTTGTTTGAACATACAGCGGAACTTACTTGATTCCCCAAGGTGCTCATTTACTTAAAAAGATGTTTAAAAACTGAAGGGAGGGGATCTCTTCAGAGAGATGTGCAGGCAAGGAGAAAATGGAGAATGAGTGAAATGAGACCTCTGAGGGAATGCCGTGCGGGGATGAAGAATCCATGCGGTTTGGGGATGAAGGAATCCTCCCTCTTCCCCCACCCCCTCCCCCCCCCCAAAAAAAAGGCAGTCTGGGGTCCCAAGGTCGCCAGTAGGACACAGGAGTGACATCAGGGGCCTCTTTGCCTCGCCTGACCCACTCCAGGACAGCGCATGACCACAGTGCCCTCTGGTGGTAAGAGTCGGTATGACATGAGCCCTCGTGAGACCTGCGCCTCAGACACTTTGAATATCCACTAGACAGGCACCAGAGCCTAGACAAAGTGGCAAGACTTTGCAGGGAGAGAGTGGCAACTCCAGCAAGATCAAATTAGAAATCGCATTTCAACAAAGTGGGGGCACAGAGTGGGAGAAGTAGGAAGTGTGTTTGAACATACAGTGGACTCCTGGACGGAGTCTGGCTTGGAAGCCATTTGGATGGGGCTTTTGTCTTTTCTTGTACTTGTCCTCCGTAAGGGCAAAAATTTAAAGTCACATGAACTGGACCAGTTATCCAAAGCAAAAGCTATACCCCAAAAACAACCGTGCCCGTGTCATCCACAGCGGTGCATTCACACATGTTGTGACCTCGCAGGTTCAGACCATAGTATAGACGGCGTGGCCCAACTGGCACCTGGGCGGCTGGGGGCACCAACCAAAAAAAAAAAAAAAAAAAAAAAAAAAGCAGCTTGAACTGAAAGATTGGCTGCACAATGCTGCCATCTACCGGACAGTCTTGGGAATGCACCTGCCATGCGTTGGCCAGGTATTTCAGGTCCTTGGCTCAACAGCAGAGCCCATGGCCACGAAGCTCCAGTTTCTTCATTAACGGTGGGTTTTCAGGCCTCAGAACACATCACTGGATCACTGTGGTAACTTACAAAAATAAGCAGCTGTTTTACTGAGTCTCTTTGGTTTAAGGGTTTTTTTATATTAAAACAAGAAAACTTCCTTAAAAAAAAAAAAAAAAAACACTCTACTGTGAAATATCCAATAAGCATAAAAAACAAGGAAAACAAAACTCTCTGCGGGCCAGGATGATGAGTTGGCAGTCTCAGGGTACAAGTTCATTGTCAGCTTCAGATGCTGAAGTATATGGAGGAAGGACTGAAGCTAATGGCTGCCAACTTCTTGGGGTTCAGTTTCTCTGTAACATGAGGGTTTCGAGGCTAAGATAGGCTCATCCATGGGAAAAGCTGAGAGAAGTTTAAAGCTACATGACTACCAGATCTGATCGAGTGTGGACTCTAGTCTGAGCCAAACAAAACAATAAGCAAGATGGCCATTTCCAAGAGCTTCTGGTAAGAGGAGATGATCTGGTTCTCCAGAGGCTGTTCCCAATAAATCCCAGCACTCCAGGATGCCTCCCCAAGAATACTGTCACTTTCATGAAAGTGCTCTTGTTGGTAGGTGTGGTGCTGCATCCTGCAATCCAAGAATGAGAGAGAGAGAGAGAGAGAGAGAGAGAGAGAGAGAGAGAGAGAGAGATATTGAGAATTCCAGGGTAGGCTGAACTACATAGCAGTAGGCCAGCCTGGGTGATATAGCAAGGCCCTATTTCAAATCTGAAAAGGGGCCCTCGCTTGATCCTTTTGGCTGGATCAGACACCTAGCTGGTCTGCTCCCGTGAAGACACCATATCCTGAGCTATCCTAGAGGAACCATTGCACTCAGACAGCAGGATTTCAGGATCCCAGAGGTGGCCTTAGTCCCAGGAGTTCTTCCACCCAGGAGCTCAGGATCACAGGATCACAGGATCACAAAGACATCTGGATTCTGAGGAGTTCTGACACATGAAAGATAACTGGAAAGACAGGCTTTAGTCAGAGATGGTCAGTGCAGGTAGCACCAGAAGTTAACCAGAGTTAACCAGAAGAAGAAAGGCAAGTGCAAGAACATAAGCAACAGAAACCAAAATTACTTGGCATCATCAGAACCCAGTTCTCCCACCATAGCAAGTCCTGGACACCCCATCACACCAGAAAAGCAGGATTCAGAATTAAAATCACTTCTCATGAGGATGATAGAGGACTTTAAGAAGAACATAAATAACTCCCTTTAAAAAGTACAGGAAAACACAGGTAAACAAGTAGAAGCCCTTAAAGAGGAAACACAAAAATACCTTAAAGAATTGCAAGAAAACACAACCAAACAGGGGAAAGAATTAAACAAAACACCCAGGGCATAAAAATGGAAGTAGAAACAATACAGAAATCTCAAAGGGAGACTACCCTAGAGATAGAAAACCTAGGAAAGTGATCAGGAATCATAGACACAAGCATCACCAACAGAATACAAGAGATAGAAGAGAGAATCTCAGGTGCAGAAGATACCATAGAAAACATTGACACAACTGTCAAAGAAAATGCAAAATTCAAAAAGCTCATAACCCAAAACATCCAGGAAATCCAGGACACAATGAGAAGACCAAGCCTAAGGATAATAGGTATAGATGAGAGTGAAGATTCCCAACTTAAAGGGCCAATAAATATCTTCAAAAAAATTATAGAAGAAAATTTCCCTAAACCTAAAGAAATAGATGTCCATGAACATACAAGAGGCCTACAGAACTTCAAGTGGACTAGACTAGGAAAAAAAAATTCCTGCCATCGCATAATAATCAAAACATCAAATGCACAAAACAAAGAAAAAATACTAAAAGCAGTAAGAAAAAAAGGTCAAGTAACATATAAAGGCAGACCTATAAGAATTACACTAGACTTCTCACCAGAGACTATAAAAGCCAGAAGATCCTGGACTGATATCATACAGACCCTAAGAGAACACAAATGCCAGCCCAGACTATTATACCCAACAAAACTCTCAATCACTATAAATGAAGAAACCAAGATATTCCATGACAAAACCATATTTATACAATATCTTCCCACAAATCCAGCACTTCAAAGGATAACTGATGGAAAACTCCAACACAAGGAGGAAAACTATAACCTAGAAAAGGCAAGGAAGTAATCTTCCAACAACCCCAAAAGAAGATAGTTACACAAACATAATTGCACCTCCAATAATAAAAATAACAGGAAGCAACAATGAGTTTTCCTTAATATCTCTTAACATCAATGGACTCAACTCTCCAATAAAAAGACATAGACTATCAGACTGGGTACATAAACAGGGCCCAGAATTTTGCTGCATACAGGAAACACACCTCCATGACAAAGACAGACACTACTTCAGAGTAAAAGGATGGAAAACAATTTTCCAAGAAACAAGCTGAAGTGGCCATTCCAATATGAAATAAAATTGACTTTCAACCAAAAGTAATCAAAAAAGATAAGGAAGGACACTTCATACTCATCAAAGAAAAAATCTACCAAAATGAACTCTCAATTCTGAACATCTATGCTCCAAATGCAAGGGCACCCACAGACATAAATGAAATTTTACTAAAGCTCAAAGCACACATTGCACCTCACACAATAATAGGGGGAGACTTCAACACCCCACTCTCAGCAATGGACAAATCACAAAAACAGAAACTAAACTGTTGGGGCCGACTTTTAGCAGAAAGCGGCTATCAGCTTTGCAGCCATCTTGAGCCATATAACCTGACATGAGACTTGGATTACAATAGCCTACAACAGCTGAGCACACTCCGATAACATCTTGCTTTAGATACTCAGGACTTTCCTTGGGTGTGTGAGATTAAAGGTGTGGGAGATTAAAGGTGTGTGACTTAAGAGTGTGACCTAGAGATCAGATTTAGAGACAAGACCTAAGGGCATGATTAAAGGTGTAACTTAGAGGCATGGCTTAGAAGTGAGACATATAAAAGGCAGAGGCAGATGGCAGAGAGATATACTCTTTAGGGAGACTCTTTAGAGAGTACAGCTAGACTTGGGACTTGGACTAGGAAGAGAGACTGAAGAATAAACGGGATTGAGTCACACTCTGTCTGGTCTCCATTCTTCGAGTCCGTCCTCACTCTCTCTCTTGCTGAACCCCGACCCTCGGACCGGAGCAGCAGCTTGGGCCGGGAAACAGTGGCCGCAAATAGTAGCGTGGAGAGGGCCTCAACATTTTAGGCAGCTCAAACGCGGGGCAGCCCAAACCTCAACATTTTGCTCAGGCCGTGACATTTTTTGGCGCTTGAACAGGGACTAGTACGGTTCCCAACACTAAACAGATACAATGAAATTAACAGAAGTTACGAACCAAATGGATTTCACAAATATCTATAGAACATTTCATCCTAAAACAAAAGATTATACCTTTTTCTCAGCACCTCATGGTACCTTCTCTAAAATAGATCATATAATTGGTTACAAAACAGGCCTCAACAGAAACAAAAAGATTGAAATAATCCCTTGCATCCTATCAGATCACCGCAAACTAAGGCTGGTCTTCAATAGAAACAATGGAAAGCCCGCATACATGTGGAAACTGCACAATGCTCTACTCAGTGATGACTTGGTCAAGGAAGAAATAAAGAAAGAAATTAAAGACTTTTTAGAATTTAATGAAAATGGGGACACATCATAGCAAAACTTGTGGGACTCCATGAAAGCAGTACTAAGAGGAAAACTCACAGCTCTAAGTACCTACAAAAAGAAACTGGAGAGAGCATACACTAGCAGTTGACAGCACACCTGAAAGCTCTAGAACAAAAAGAGGCAAATAAACCCAAGAGGAGTAGACAGCAGGAAATAAACTCAGGACTGAAATCAACCAAGTAGAAACAGAAAGAACTAACAAAATATCAACAAAACCAGGAGCTGGTTCTTTGAGAAAATCAATAAGATAGGTAAACCCTTAGCCAGATTAACCAGAGGGCACAGAGACAGTATCCAAATTAATAAAATCAGAACTAAAAAGGGAGACATAACAACAGAAACTGAGGAAATTTTTAAAAAAACCATCAGATCCTATGACAAAAGCCTATACTAAACAAAACTGGAAAATCTGGATGAAATGGACAATTTTCTAGACAGATACCAGGTACCAAAGTTAAATCAGGAACAAATAAACCATCTAAACAGTCCCATAACCCCTAAAGAAATAGCAGCAGTCATTAAAAGTCTCCCCACCAAAAAAAAAAAAAAAAAAAAAAAGCAAGCCCAGGACCAGATGGTTTTAGTGCAGAATTCTATCAGACCTTCAAGGAAGACCTAATACCAATTCTCTTCAAACTATTCCACAAAATAGAAACAGAAGGAACACTACCCAATTCATTCTATGAAACTACAATCACACTCATACCTAAACCTCACAAAGACCCAACAAAGAAAACTTCAGACCAATCTCCTTTATGAATATCGATGCAAAAATACTCAATAAAATAAATCCAAGAACACATCAAAACAATCATCCATCGTGATCAAGTAGGTTTTATCCCAGGAATGCAGGGATGGCTCAATATTCAGAAATCCATCAATGTAATCCAGTATATAAACAAACTCAAAGAAAAAAAACCACATGGTCATCTCACTAGATGCTGAGAAAGCATTTGACAAAATTCAACATCCCTTCATGTTAAAAGTCTTGGAAAGATCAGGAATTCAAGGCCTATACCTAAATATAGTAAAAGCAATATACAGCAAGCCAGTAGCCAGCATCAAACTAAATGGAGAGAAACTTGAAGCAATCCCACTAAAACCAGGGACTAGACAAGGCTGCTCACTCTTACCTTACCTATTCAATATAGTACTGGAAGTCTTAGCTAGAGCAATTAGACAACAAAAGGAAGTCAAAGTGATACAGATAGGAAAGGAAGAAGTCAAAATTTCACTATTTGCAGATGATATGATAGTATACTTAAGTGACCCTAAAACTTCCACCAGAGAACTCCTAAAATTGATAAACAACTTTAGTAAAGTGGCTGGATATAAAATCAACTCAAACAAATCAGTAGCCTTCCTATACTCAAAATATAAACAGGCTGAGAATGAAATTAGGGAAATGACACCTTTCACAATAGCCACAAATAAAATAAAATATCTTGGAGTGAATCTAACCAAGCAAGTGAAAGATCTGTATGACAAGAACTTCAAGTCTCTGAAGAAAGAAATCGAAGATCTCAGAAGATGGAAAGATCTCCCATGCTCACGGATTGGCAGGATTAATATAGTAAAAATGGCCATCTTGCCAAAGCAATCTACAGATTTAATGCAATCCTCATTAAAATCCCAACTCAATTCTTCACAGAGTTAGAAAGAAAAATTCTCAAATTCATTTGAAATCACAAAAAACCCAAGATAGTGAAAACTATTCTCACCAATAAAAGAACTTCTGGGGGAATCACCATCCCTGACCTCAAACTGTACTACAGAGCAGTAGTGATAAAAACTGCATGGTATTAGTACAGAGACAGACAGGAAGATCAATGGAATAGAATTGAAGACCCAGAAATGAACCCACATACCTATGGTCACTTGATCTTTGACAAAGGAGCTAAAACCATCCAGTGGGAAAAGGGCAGCATTTTCAACAAATGGTGCTGGTTCAACTGGAGGTTAGCATGTAGAAGAATGCAAATTAATCCATACTTATCTCCTTGTACAAAGCTCAAGTCCAAGTGGATAAAGGACCTTCACATAAAACCAGATACACTGAAACTAATAGAAAAAAAGGTGGGAAAGAACCTTGAATACTTGGGCACAGGGGGAAAGTTCCTGAACAGAACACCAATGGCTTATGCTCTAAAATCAAGAATTGACAAATGGGACCTCATAAAATTGCAAAGCTTCTGTAAGGCAAAGGACACTGTCAATAGGATAAAACGGCAACTAACAGATTGAGAAAAGATCATTACCAATCCCACATCTGATAGAGGGCTCATATCCAATATATACAAAGAACTCAAGAAATTAGACTCCAGACAACCAAATAACCCTGTTTTAAAAATGGGGTACAGAGCTAAACAAAGAATTCTAAACTGAGGAAACTCAAATGGCTTAGAAGCACCTAAAAAAAAATGTTCAGCATCCTTAGTCATCAGGGAAATGCAAATCAAAACAACCCTAAGATACCACCTCACACCAGTCAGAATGGCTAAGATCAAAAACTCACATGATAGTAGATGCTGACAAGGATGTGGAGAAAGAGGAACACTCCTCCACTCTTGGTGGGATTGCAAGCTGGTACAACCACTCTGGAAATCAGTCTGGAAGTTCCTCAGAAAATTGGACATAGCACTACCTGAGGACCCAACTATACCACTCCTGGGCATATACCCAGAAGATGCTCCAACACATAACAAGGACATATACTCCACTATGTTCATAGCAACCTTATTTATAATAACCAGAAGCTGGAAAGAACCCAGATGTCCTTCAACAGAGGAATGGATACAAAAAAAAAAAAAAAAAATGTGGTACATTTACACAATGGAGTATTACTCAGCTATTAAAAACACGAATTGGAGAAATTCTTAGGTTAATGGATGGAACTAGAAAATATCATCCTGAGTGAGGTAACCCAATCACAAAAGAACACACATGGTATTTACTCACTGATAATTGGATATTAGCCCAGAAGCTTGAAATACCCAAGATTCAACTCACAGACCACATGAAGCTCATGAAGAAGGAAGATCAAGTGTGGGTGCTTCTGTCCTTCTTAGAAGGAGTAACAAAATACTGAAGGGAGCAAATATGGAGACAAAGTGTGGAACAGAAACTGAAGGAGGGGCTGTCTGGAGACCATTCCACCTAGGGATCCATCCCATATACAGTCACCAAAGGTAGACGCTGATGTGGATGTCAGGAAGTACATGCTGACAGAAGCCTGATATACCTGTCTCCTTAGAAGTCTGCCAGAAGCCGGGCGGTGGTGGCGCACGCCTTTAATCCCAGCACTTGGGAGGCAGAGACAGGTGGATTTCTGAGTTCGAGGCCAGCCTGGTCTACAGAGTGAGTTCCAGGACAGCCAGGACTACACAGAGAAACCCTGTCTCGAAAACCAAAAAAAAAAAAAAAAAAAAAAAAAGTCTGCCAGAGTCTGACATATTCAGAGGGCTCACAGCTAATCATTGAACTGATCAAGGGATTCCCAATGGTTCCTCAAAAAGAGGAGGGGGAGTAAGATGAAGGGGTGGGGTCTCCTCTGTCCCCAGAGAACAGCTTCCAAAGAACGCTCAGGACACCTGGTTTTCTATATCCTTTCGGTTGCTGAAATGTGTGTCAGTCTTCTTAGCAACTAAATAGAACACATTCTAAACATTTTTACACCGACTATGACTTTCCCAAGATTTCTGTTAGCAAATTAAATACAACAGAGTTAGTTTGCAAAGAAAATAATTCATGACCTGGGAAGCCCCTGAAAACAGGGCCCAGTAGTCTCTGTCCAGAGGCTTCCCAGTGAGCCCTGCAGGCTGCACATAGGAGGTAAGCAGAAAAGTCACCCGGCAGGTGACAGCTAGGTCATTACAGCTGAGCCAGATAAACTGCCTTATTTGGACATGGTAACTTGGCTTCCTGGGATTGGCTGAACCTCATCCATTTGTTATGCTCATTGATTGGGGATTACACAATAAGTTAGGTTGTGATGTATCCTGTAGGAACTCAGAGTACAGCGTGGCCTTCTGTTGATTTATGACAGTGTTAGCCCCTATCCATCCTTGTTTTCCAAGGTGACAATGGTACAGTAAGGTACACACATACATGCACCCACATACATGTGCACACATAAGCACACACACACACATACGCAGAGAGATTATAATAAATTATTATAACTGTTTCTATTTTATCAGTAGCTATTATCTCTTGCTATATCTAATATATAAATAAAGCTTTATTGTAAATATGTATGCATACAACAATACATAGTACATGTAAACTCAGTACTATCCAGCTTGGGGAATCTGGTGAGATTCTCAGTCAGAATTCCATGAAGACAAGATGACAGAGGATTAGGTTTGTAAAGTACTTACCTGTATATGTGAGAGCCTGGGTTCAATCCCCAGCACTTCAGAAAAAGATATAAGGTAGAATGGGGCTTGGTGCACAGGCCTCTTAAACCCAGCTATTGAATGGGCTGAGGCAGGAGGATTACCATTTTTCAAGGCCTATCTGGGCTACAGAGTGAGTTTGAAGCCAGCCTGGGAAACAACAAAACTTCATCCCAAAATAAATTGTATGGAGGGCTAAAAGTAAAGTGCCAGGGTAAAGCACTGGCCTAGCATTTTCAAGACATAAGTTCGATTCCCAGGGCTGGGAGTCGGGGGAGAGGGGGTGGGATATGGAGATACAGGGGATCTGCTGAACAGGAAAGAAAATTGAGGTCTATAAAAGGTTAATTTGCCCAAGGTCACATAGCAAGTAAGTGATAATACTCGCAGTTAGGAAAGAAGAATCAATAGACTTTGAACAAAGATGCCTCCGGCACAGGAAACAGAAGAGCGGGCCAACTGATGTCAGTTCAGAGGCAGCATGAGAGACCACACGGGCATGAGGTGCATCCTGAGCTGCTTAGAGAAAATGTTTCCACTGGAGAATAATTCCTCGGGATGACGACATTTTTCCCTTAGTAAACAAACATGCTCCTGAGAAGATCTCTTTAAGCTTTTCAGTCATTTGCACCTGAGTAAGAAAAAGTTGGGCAGCTAAGATGGCTGGTGGGTAAAGGCGTCCGCTGCCACTCCAGACAACCCCGGTTCCATCCCCAGGACCCAAATGGCGGAAGGTGAGGACTGCCTCCTGAAAGTTGTCCCCTGACCTACACGCTCGCTCTGTGTTGTATGTGTGTCCCCTGCAAATAAAAAAAAAAAAAAAATGTTTTCAAGTATAAAAACAAAAGGACGAACTTCTATTCTTCCCTGGAGAACAGCTTTACATAAAGAGATGGGGGTCACGTGGGGAACTGAGTGCTCAGGAAATCAAAAGTAAAGGCATAAAGGTGGGCAGCTGTTCAAACCGCCTAGCTGGTTGGCTTTGATGGAGAGATTCGGTTTTGGTGCCAAAACATGACATACTGAAAAAGAACAAGGACTCTCACCTCCTAATATCAACCACAACTCATTCTCGATAGATAGATAGATAGATAGATAGATAGATAGATAGATAGATAGATAGATAGATGAGAGAGAGAGAGAGAGAGAGGACACATATCTTCTCAGGAGCATTTTTGTTTACTAAGGGATATATCACACACACACCAGGGAACACCTCAGAAGAGAAAGCAGAGGATGTACAGGTTGGAAGAAAAGGAGGACTCCTGTGAAACTCTGTCTTCTATACATGGCATGGCTACCCCACTCATGAACTCACAACGGCTGTGGGCTGTGGTTACCTCCACAAGACCCACCCAGCTAAAATTCCAGCAGAGATGATCTCCAGGCTCCACCCCTTACTGCCACTGACGGTTACCGACAGGGGAAAAGCCATTCCTCACTGAGGAATATAGGCTGATAGGATTCCCATGCTGCAAGTGATGCAGCATCCATGCATGTGTGGTGCACACGTCCATGCATGTGTGGACAGCACTAACCAGATTAATAACCGGTTTGGAGGGGGAGAGGACATGAAATTAGGAGGAGAATATGTTGAGAAAGATATGGGAGGAGTCGGAGGGGGAAATTGGGGAATATAATCATATTTCATTGTAGATGTGTATAAAATCCTCAAGAATATACAAGACTTATTCCTTATTTTTTTAGTGTGTGTGTCTGTTTGTGTGTGTGTGTGTGTGTGTGTGTGTGTGTGTGTGTGTGTGAGAGAGAGAGAGAGAGAGAGAGAGAGAGAGAGAGAGAGAGAATCCTCTATAAGAGCGGCAAGGGCTCTTAACCACTGAGCCATCTCTCCAGCCTCAAGAAATGCTGTGTGACTTCCAAGGCTTGATCCAAGAAGTGTGACAACCTCTTAATCTAAGAATTATATGAAAATTCTAAGGGGGCTTCCAGTCCCTCACTGGACAGTATCTCTGGCCTTCACAGTCTAATGCTTGATCTCTTTCAGGCATTGCTGCTGGAGCAGATTAGGAGTCTACACCGCCCTAGGGAAGAACTTAGAGATGTAGACTGTCAACAACGACCACCACCCACAGAAAACATTTGGAAAAATAAAGTTTTTAGTGAAACTAGGTTGAGATGGTTTTATTACTGGCTCTGATGTAGAAAATCTTAAAAAACAATTTGAAGTTCAGAAAGGCTCACTCTTATTAATTAAACTAGGACCCTTTTATGGTCAGGGAACAAGAACAATGGCAGCCCTGGCTGACGTGACTCTGAGGCTGGACTGGTGATGACTGATTTCTTCTGCCCATTTTTGCCCTCAGCTTTCTGATATGATTTATTAAGAATTGCTGATGAGTAGCTATGCATTCTGAGGGTTTTAGGTAGGTATGACTGATTTTTATATAAAAATTTAGATTTGTAATTCTCTTAAGATCCTTACAAGATTACTTTCAAAGATAAATAATAAAATAATCATTCCTTTCTTTGTCATCGCAAATTACTGCCTGCCAGGAAGAGAAACTGACTGAGAAAACTGCCTTGTGCTTACACTTTGTTAATCTACCACAAGTGGCTTAGTTATGAATGTACGTGATTTGGGGGAATAGTTTGTTTTCTTTACCTGTACTATGTAATGTTATTTCTTGTAAAGGTATTGGGGAACACACTGTTTTTCATAATCATTTACTTAAAAAAAAAAACTAAAATTTTTTACATTGTAATTTTATGCTGCTTGAAAGGTTTTCCAGAGATATGTAAGCTATAGAAGAAAAATAAAGTGTAGAGAGCTGGAACATTGTTTCTTCCACCCATCAACTAAGTGTACATATATATGTGTGTGTAAAGCTGGTCTGGGTGTGTGTTGGAGCTTGCTCTATCCTCCAATTGTGTGTATATAAGTGTGTATGTGTGAAATGCCTAGAGTCTGCTTGCTGGAACTTTGCTCTGACCATTCTATGTGTAAATGTGTATATATCTGTCTGTGGTTCTGTGTGTGTGTGTGTGTGTGTGTGTGTGTGTGTGTGTGTGTTTGTGTGTGCATGTATAGATATATGTATATATTTGTGTGCATGAAGTTATTAGACCCTGCCTTTTATCTACTCTGTGTGTGTGTGTGTGTGTGTGTGTGTGTGTGTGTGTGTGTGTGTGAATTCTCTCTCTTTCCTTCTCTTTCTCACCAGCCCCAAGGAGTTAAAAGAGTTCCTAGCTTTTTCTCTGGCCACAAGGAATGACAGCCCCAGTAAATTAAGCTTTGTTCCCTCAGAGAAAAAGTCTGATGAGTAACTTCTCTAATCACTGGCTGCCTTTGGGCCCTGTAGGTATCTGGATCCACCCCTGTCAGTGGCTCTCAGCACTGACTCCCTGTCTCAGTTCACCCACCACATGAATGCCAAAGCCGGTCACTGGCAGGGAGAAAGGGGTTTGTTTGGCTTATACTTCCATATTGCTGTCCATCACTAAAGGAAATCAGAACAGGAACTCAAACAGGGCTAGATCCTGGAGGCAGGAGCTTATGCAGAGGCCATGGAGAAATGCTGCTTACTGGTTTGCTTCCTATGGCTTGCTCAGCTTGCTTTCTTATAGAACTCAGGAGCTGCAGCCCAGGGATGGCAGGCTGGGTCCTCCCCCATTGATCACTAACTGAGATAATGCCTTCCAGATGCATCTCACGGAGGCATTTCCTCAACTGAGACTCCTTCCTCCCTGGTGACTTTAGCTTATGTCAAGTTGATACACAAAACCGGCCAGTACCAGTAGAAATGCTGAGTGATTGTCACATAGACAGGACATAGCCAGAACTGACCTGCGAGCAAACAGCGTACCCCAGCATGTTCAACCCGCCTGTCACCTCCCACATGCACTGCAGCCCATTTCTAACCCTCAAGATCTCACTAGCAATGCAAGGGAATTCTAAAACTGTAAACGCTGATTGTATGTGCCTACAACCCCAGGACTCTGGAGGCTGAGGCAGGAGGATCACCAATTCCAAGGCAGCCTAGGTTACGCAACAGGATTCTAAAAATAAAGTTAAATGATATTTTTACTCTCCCCCCGCAGGACTACATATAATATGTAGAGCTCAAGAGGCAATTATGCTAAGGATTTGTTTCCATTAATGTGTGTCATCAAAATAAGCTTAAATATTCACATTAAAACCTTCATATTTTTTTAGGTTTTAATTAGGATGATTTTCATTTAGCAATACTCTCCAGCCTCGGGTCTAGATAGGCAAAGACATATGGAGAGATTGTTCTATTCTAGACCAGACCTAAGAGGAGAGCCTGGCCAGATCACTGGTTACCCTGTGGACCCAAGGAGGTAGCTAAATTTTGGAAAAACAAGTTTGCAGACCAGAAAGAACTCTGTGCAGAAAGACCAGAGAGTACTATAATTCAAAGAACAATAAGCTACAACAGTTCTAGCTATTTCACACCCCATATCTACACACCATGGCTAACAGTTACAAAATCATTCAGAAGGCAATAAGTGTTGTCTGTAAGTAATTTTGTTTGTTTTATATTGCAGTGATAAGAGAATGACCAAAACCTACTTGAGAAGAAAAGGTTTTATTTTGGCCTACGTGTTATAATCCATCATGGATAGAAGCTCAAAGCAGGAACCTAGAGGCAGGAATCAAACCAGAGACCATGGAGCAAGCTTATTGTCTTGCTCTCCGTGGCATGCTCAACCTACTTTCTTATATACCCCAGAACCACTTGCCTAGGATGGCACAGCCTACAGTAGACTGGTCCCTCCCACATCAATCAGCAATCAAGAAAATGACATGAAGACATGCTTTTATGCCAATCTGATGGAGGCATTTCCTCTACTAAAGTTACATGCTTATATGCCAGTCTGATGGAGGCGTTTCCTCTACTAAAGTTCCCTCCCTCCTGAGTGACTAGTTTGTGTTGAGTTGACAAAAACTCACCAGGACTGAATGAGTGGCTTTGGATTCGTGTTACAGGACAAGGTCATCATATCAGTTTAAATCATTTGTTCAGTGTCTAACTTAATTGAAATTCTGTTCAGAAGAAAAAACAAAACGTCTAAGGGAGAAATGGGATCATCAATAACATCATAGGTAGATGATAGGAATATACATGATACATACACATACATACATACACACATATACACATACATACATACACACATATACACATACATATATACATACATACATACATACATACATACATACATACATACATGGATAACAATTGACTAAAAGAGATTGATTCCCCACCTGTAAAGCTGAGAAGACCCAAGACGTGTAGGAGAAAAGCTGGGAGCCCAGGAAGGTCAACAACCCAAGCTGAGCTGTCAAGCCTACACTGAAATTCCCTCTCAGCCCAACTTCTGATTCCTCCGGGCCTACAGCTCAGTAATCTTGCCACATGTATTGGGAAGACTGCATGCTTTGCATAGTCTATCCACACAAATTTTAAATTCATTATACTTGCTATTTTTCTCACCACTGTGACCAAATACAGAACAAAAGGCAACTTAAAGAAAATTGGGGGAGGGGGCTATATGTGTGTACACATAGGTATGTGCACACAGGTATGCAAAAGGGCCAGAATAAGACATCACCTTTCATGTTCTACCACTCTCTGCTCTTTTTCCCTTGAAACAGTCTGTCACTAAACCTAGAGTTAGGCTGGCAACCAACAAGTTTCAACAACCTTCATATCTACACACAAGAACATGAACATGCATATATATACATGATACATTCACATACATACACACACACACATACATACAACCGTGCCTGAATAACATACCATGGGTTCTGGAGATTTGTATTTCTATTCCTTCACAAAACATCATGACCAAGAAGCAAGTTGTGGAGGAAAGGGTTTATTCAGCTTATACTTCCACACTGCTGTTCATCACCAAAGGAAGTCAGAACTGGAACTCAAGCAGGTCAGGAAGCAGGAGCTGATGCAGAGGCCATGGAGGGATGTTACTTACTGGCTTGCTTCCCCTGGCTTGCTCAGCTTGCTTTCTTACAGAACCCAGGACCACCAGCCCAGGGATGGCACCACCCACAATGGACCCCACACACACACACACTTGATCACTAATTGAGAAAATGCCTTAGAGCTGGATCTCGTGGAGGCATTTCCTCAAGGGAGGCTCCTTTCTCTGTGATAACTCCAGCTTGTGTCAACTTGACACACAAAACCAGCCAGTTCAGGTCCTCATGCTCTTACACACAGAGCCATCTCCCCAGCCAGAAAGAATTTATTCTGGTTCACAAATTGAGTGGGAAGAATAAATCAAGGAACACTTGATGGAGTTCATCATGGCAGGATCATAGCCCTGGGATTCCTCACTGTAGACCATGAAGCCGAGGGAGAGGTCAACCACCAATAGGATGGGGCTTATATAGCCCAAGAGCCCCATCCCACAGTGACCCACTTCTTCTAACTAAGCTCCACCCCCTAAAGGCTCCACAACAGCCCGAACAGTGCTACCTGCTGGGGACCAAGTGCTCAGACATCATCCAGTGAGACACATTTTACAACCAGCCTACAACACTGATCTAAAAGCACCCTCTCTTACAGACACACAATCATCTTCAACTGAGTATCTGAAAGCCCTGTGGTCCAATCAACCACCATAGGAGAGCAACCACCATAATGCTCACTGCCCTGCCACAATATAGTCTCCCCAGACTACTGACTATTCCTTTCTTCTCATACATGGTCCCAAAGCATGGCATAATAGCCAATCATGAAGATGCTACATAAATATTTGTTGCTGGATGAAGCATGACTCTCTAGGGGACTTCTTCATTAGCATTAAACTGCCGCCAAGTCCCCCGTGAGTATTCGTTATGACCATGCTTACCTGAGTGTGAAATAGCACTCACGCTATGAATTACCTCTTGAGTTTCAAGGTCCAAAGCATATGACCTGCTCAGTCCCCACCAGGAACAATGATGGGAAGTAAAGAAGCAGAAGCTAAAGATAAACAGGCAAAGGCATTCAGAGGCACAGGTGAGTCTAGAGTAAGCCACACAAACTATCTTAACTTCCTGCTAGCAGCTTTAAAGAATGAAAAGAGGCAAGTGACAATAATTAAAACAACATTTTATATTATCATATATACATATAAACTACAATTTTTAAGTTTAATTATTTCACCCAGTACATGAAAAATATTACCTCAACACATATCAAGTTTTGAGAACTGTCTCAGTCACTTCCATACCTGGTTGACTCAGCAAGACCTATTTGGCCCTGCCTCTGCCCTGCCATTGCTTGTAGAGCTTCGCCATTGGCCCTGTCAGTTACCCCATACCCTCCATCATCCTTCCCCGCCTCCTACATCATCTTACCCCATCAAAAATCCCTCTCCCTATGCTCCAAATTTATATAATTGAGAGGCTGATACAATAAAGTTGAGTTCCTGCTTTGACAAGACTCCTGGCCCAGTGTGCTTTTTTTGGACCATCGACACACTCACCATCCTGCTCAGCCCTGGAGAGACCTGGTGGGATCAGGACCACTCTCCTCTCACCTGGACCCGCAGGCAGGGAGCTGACAATCTGGTTTTGTTTGTTTATGGTGTGTGTGTGTGTGTGTGTGTGTGTGTGTGTGTGTGTGTGAGTGAGAGAGAGAGAGAGACAGAGAGACAGAGAGACAGAGACAGGGAGGGAGTGAGGGAGGGAGGGGGAGAGAGAAAGAGAGAGATGTAGTCTATGTAAACTAGACTAGCCTTGATCTCTTGACCACCCCGCTTCCATTTCCTAAGTGCTTCAATAATTCAGTTTCCAACACATGAATTTCAGAGAACAAGTCCTCAAACCAAATACATCTCCAATTGCAACCAAAGAAAGTAATTCTCCAAGAGGTTTAATAACCTGGCTGTACATCTCAGGGTCTCAGACCAAGGATTGAATTCAGTCATGCAGCACCAGTGCATACTGGGCCCTTTATTCTGTGTCCTAGCCACCCGCCACCACACTAGGCTACCTGGTCAGATGACCCTTAAACATACACTGATGTCCTAGAGTGATGGATGAGAAAGTCAGTGGAGGAATGGCTGACTCCCTTCAAGAGGACGGCCATGGTAAGGAGAAACTGCAGAGTCTCCTTTGGTTAAGATTTCAGAGTCTCTTGGAAGGTCCCCTGTACTGACACTACTCCTTCCATATGGCCAACTGTGACCACAGTGCTCTGCACCCACATTAGGGAGAAAAAGAAAATATGTCAACACTGAGAATATCACTAAAGCTGGCAGGCTCTAGGCTTCCTATTCCTAGGTCACCCTAGATCCCCCCACATCACCAAGGGACATGATCTGATAGACCAGACTCTTGTAGGTAAAGACAGTGAATTTATATCTTACGAGGTAATTCGGAAGGCAGGATGTTTTAACTCAGGCTCAGGGCTCCAGACAGAAGTCACAACACATGCTGGTACTTTATAAATTGCTGTTTGCAAGTTCAGCACCACCAAGCTCTTTATTTCTTCCAAGTTATGCATCTCATAATTGGGATAAAGTAGATAATGGTTCCTTAGTAATTGCCTAGTGGTAAAAATAGCTATTCCTTACACGGGGCCTGGTTAACATAGATATTTTCTAAAGCCAAAATAGAATTCTTCATTAAGCAGCTTCATTAAGTACTAGACTCTAAGATATACCACACAATTAAGGTGAGTTTTTTTTTTTTAAATAAAAATAAATACAATCTCTTGAAACTTAATTTCACTGGCTCCTTCAATTAGTGCATTGTTTAAGAGTAGCGTCCCTTGGGTTGGCTGAGCATCAGCTAGACTCTCGCCCCACCATGTACAAAGGTACCCTGCAATAAACACGTGGGAGTTTTGCCAGCCAGGGCACTTACAAGTCTAGACCCTCTTCCCAGTGAAAGGATTCAGAGTACAACATCCTCTCACTCGTCACTTTGGCACAGGGACTATTTTGAGATGAGGTCGAGGAGGATCAAAAGATGAAGGCAGAGTTCCTGGTTTCCCCTCTGCCACAGTCAGCTTCTCTGACATGGCACACCTGGGGATGGGGCACTACAAGTGAACTGACTCTACGGCCTGTGGCTCTCTCTGGGAGGCACTTTCAACTGAAAGGCTGAAAAGTAGCGTGCAAATTTCCCTTTGTGGAGATGTGCTCTTCACTTATACAGCTGGAGGGAAAGTGTACCGGAGAGACAAAGAGTTGACCTGACATCAATCTGCATAAACAGACCTTACAGACCTCTTTCCAGGCATTGGGTTCCCATATATTTCCTACTGACGTCCCTACTGTAAGTAACATCCCTTGAAGCCCCAATGCCAGTGTTAAATATATATATGAACCCTGGAATCTAAGTGCTTCTTTGAGCTTCACTTATTTTCTGAATTCTCATGCAAACGATAATGAAACAAGAGCTGGGTAACACCTCAGTAGCAAAAGCACTAGTTTCACATGTGCAAAGCCCTCTGTCTGATCCCCAGCACCACCGAGAAAAGGAAGAATAAACGTGTGTGTTGCTTTTCCTACTTATGACTATGCCTGCCACCAGTTTAATTTGCAGTCCCCCAGGTACGAAATCTAAGGAGAGGAAAAGATTTTCCACTTTAACACCAACTGCAAACATCCCATGGGGCTCGGGGATTGCTTTACCTAACAATGCAGGACCTCCTTGCTTTGTGCTTCAGAGAACACTTTGTTGAGGTCAGGCTGTGCCCTGCCCTAAGTTATTCTATATTGTATAACATGGTGATTTTATAACATGGTGATTTTATTCTATATTGTATAACATGGTGATTTTCCAGATCATCCCTTGCCTGAGAGGTTGTGTTTTAAAGGCAGTTTACCCCAGTTCAAGGACAGAGGGCAACTGTGCACCCACCTGGGTAGACGTATGAATGGTTTGATCTGCCCGGCACTATCCACATGGCCCAGGCTGGTACTCACAGGTGTAGAAGATTGACAAATATAAATCTATCAGGGTAAAGTAAGACAGTTAGAGCACATGTGCATACTAAAACCATGGTAGGAAAACCAGGCCCAAGAACTGATTAAACAATGATACCAGAGGCAGGTAGATCTCTGAGTTCAAGGCAATCCTGGTTTATATGGTGATTTCCAGGACAAACAGAGCTACATAGAGAAGCCATGTCTCAACACACACACACACACACACACACACACACAGGACTTATTAAATGCACCAGCAAACCAAGGAAATGGTATAAACTTCACCTAGACTCCCATAAAAAGGTGAATTCCCAGTACTGTTAGAATGATGGCTCCCACCAACCTGTGTCTGACTGATCACTTGTGTGTCAGAAATGACACACAAAGGACTCTCTGTCCTAGGAGCATCAGTTCAGCTCAGACGCTGATGATGCATCCCACCTAAGGCTACCTTCTCATGCTCCTAAGCACCCATCTCAGCCTGCGGTCCATCTGTCCCCTTGTTCCTTCATCTGACACCTGCCCTTTCACCTGTAGATTCAGCTCTACAGCTTTTCTCTCAGACCTGTGGCCCAAGCAGCTTCTCCAGATCACACGAAGTCCAAAGTCCATTATCAACACACTCTTTCATCCCACTAGGTTCTACCCAGCTCTTTTATCTTTTACAGTCATTCTATGACTTAAACACACAGACTTCCACACAAACACACACACACATACATTCACAGATGCACTGTGTGTTATGTAGTATGTAGCCTGAGAGTTTGTGTTAGTAATTAACATTAGAATAAAAAAATCTGTGTTTCTTCAACCAGAGTTATCAAAGAAATCAGAAATATCTGGCAAAGTACTGCCACCAACCACCAAACCTTGTTAGTCAGTGAATTCTAGCACTGTGGGAAGGCACATACGTGTTTGTCTATGTTTCTGACATAGAAAGCTCACAACACATGTTCTCAGTTCTCTGGCACTGGTGGGAAGCCCCATAACTCCCTGGAAAGCCCCCCTGGGATGTGGAGAAAATGCCAGCCTGGGTATCAAAAGGTTGATTCTTCCCCAGCCCTGCTCTGTGATCTAGGCAATAACAAGGAAGAAAGGAGAGAGGAAGGAGGCAGGGAAGGAAGGAGGGAGAGGAAAAGAGGAAGGAAGAGAGAGGATGGAGGGAGAGAGAAGGAGGGAGGGAGGGAGGGAGAGAAAGAGAGGGAGAGGGAGAAGGGAGAGAGAGGGAGGGAGAAGAAGGGAGAGGAAGGGAAAGAGAGGGAGGGAGAGGAAGAGACAGAGAGAGGAAAGGAGGGGAAGGGAGGGAGGGAGAGAGGCACAGGACAGGGAAGGAAGACAGTCAAAAGAGCTGGTTCTGGACCCTCTTCCACTGCTGACTCAGAAACATTGAGAGAGCCCCTTTACCTCACCCCTCACCCCTCAATGTTCAACTTCCCCCATCAGTAAGTTGAGGGGGAAAGAGATTGCCTAGGTCAATGTTTTAAAAGGTGTGGTCTACCCTGCCTGCAAAATCCAGCATCAACATAAGATCCCGGAAGAACATATAAGAAATGCCAATATGTAGGCCTCACCTAGACTCCTCAGTCAGACTGTGGGATAGAGCCCAGGTGTGTGGTTTAACATTTCCAGACGGCTCACACTCAGAGTTGAGATCCACCAGCCAAAATATGATCTCAGAAGTCCCCTCCAGACTAAGAAGCCTGAAAGTCTAATTTTATCTTCATCTTAAGTTCTCTCTCTCTCTCTCTTCTCCTCTCCCTCCCTTCCCTGCCCCCTTTTCCCCTCCCTCTCTCATCTTTAAAAACAAGAAGGAAAGGAAGGAAAATGACTCTTCCTATAGACTTCCTCTTTGCAGTATAGATGGCTAACTCCAAAGAACTTAAAATTCACATGTAGTCATTTCCATAGCAACCTTAAGAAAGCCATTAAGCTGCTTTTGTTCTTCAACACATCTGCTCCTCTCTTCACCGGTACTCTCTTCCTTCTTCAGCAATAAATCCAGCCTATCTGAAGATACCCGTTCAAAAAACACTCTGTGCTGTGTAACTGTAGCCACCAACCAGCAGCACAAAGATTGTCATTTATGGCATACGACCTAACTGATCTATGTCCCCTCTCCTGCAGGCCAGAGCTCAGGATGACGCCAAACCTAGGCCACAAGGTCCATGTGAAAGAATTCATCCCTGCAGAGACCCTGAAGAGCTCCGTCCTCCTTCGCACACTGTGCACCAATTCAAACAGAGCTGCCAGTTTCCTCTACTTAAGCATCCTGCCCAACCAGCCCATGTCATCTGACATGACCAACTCAGCTCCAAACCAGCGTAAAGCTTCTGTTTCCGTGTGTTCTCTGGGACAAACACATGGCCCATCAAAGCCAGAGTATTGGCTGGGACATGGGGTATTTCTCACTGGCCTCGAATTTGAAATGAGAAAGCCAAGAGTCGCAAAGCTCTTAAAATATAAAGAAAGAATTGGGTCACCACGTAAGCCACCAAGGAGGGGCGAGAGGCCAGGAGAGAAACTGAGATGAAGTTGAAACGAGCACGGAAGAGCAGCTTTCAGTAAAAGATAGACTCAAATGAAGTTTAAATGCATTGGCTTCTCAGACTTGAGCCTGCAGAGTAACCACCAGCAAGGTAAAAGCCTATCTCCTTTGGGTCACCCTCCTGCTTAACTCTACCTCACTGTGATAGCCATTAAGGAGTGCTCGTCCAAATCCCAGCGATTTCTAACCT
Organism: Arvicanthis niloticus; assembly: GCF_011762505.2. Taxonomy (NCBI): domain Eukaryota; kingdom Metazoa; phylum Chordata; class Mammalia; order Rodentia; family Muridae; genus Arvicanthis; species Arvicanthis niloticus. The sequence goes on along the minus strand of NC_047664.1, from coordinate 78,138,043 downwards.
ATCGCATGCCCCTTTTTAGGCAGAAGGCACGGAAGAGTTATTACTCTCAGCATTCAGGCATCTTGGACTCCAGGAACAACTGTCTGAGCCAGGACAGACCACCCTTAAGATGAGAGCAGTTCTCCACGATACAGAGGCTGCACCTGGAGCAGACTGTTTTGTAGAAACCAAATTGGTTCCACCAGGTAACAGCAATGATTGACAGATGAATAACTCCTTGTCCTAGTTAGAGTTACTATTGCTCTGATGAAATACTATGACCAAAAGTAACTTGGAAACGGAAGAGATTATTTGGCTTGCATATCTTGAATCACAATCCACTGAGGAAAGCCAAGGCAGGAACTCAAACTGGGCAGGATCCTAGAGGCAGGAGCTAATGCAGAGGCTATAGAGAGGTGCTGTTGACTGGCTTGCTCAGCCTGCTCTCTTATAGAACCCAGGACCACCACTCCAGTGATGGCCCCACCCACAATAGGCTGGGTCCTCTGGCATTGATCACCACCAATTAAGAATACCCTACAGGTTCACCTATAGCCCAATCCCATAGAGACGTTTTTCCAATTGCAGCTCCATCCTCTGAGATGACTCTAGCTTATATCAAGTTGATATAAAACTGTCATCAGTCCACCTTGCAGCTTCCTAGCTGAGACTGTGATGAGCCAAGACTACCTCTTGGCTAGAACTGCTTGATTACACAAGTTTCTTGTCCTGCTTCTTCCTCTATTTAAATTTAACGCTCATATCAAAACCAAAAGGGTACGGGCTCACTAGATTCCTTTGTCTGTTTCTCTTCCCACTGCCCATTGATTAAATCTGTCCTTTGCTTTTTGCCGTCCCTTGACTATTTAATTGGCTTTTGGGACAGATGGCAAAGTTTAGATGGTTGGAGTTTCTAAAGCCAGTGATTTTGCCCTAAAATTCTGTGTATAAGATAATATCATTTCTGAGCCTGTATCTAAGGATGCCTGAGACAAGGTGTCCTCTAGAGCATAGCAAACCCATTAGCCCCTCCTTTCTCTAATCTGGCCTGACTTCTTTATCACTGACATTGAAAATGCTTTAATGGATCCAGACCATAAACTGATACCTTTAGGTAAATATCTGGCCAGTGTCTATAAAATTCCTTTCATGTGAATAACTCCTGCCTTCAAGTTCTACTTCCAAAAAATATGTATTTCAGAAATGCTTTCACAATTATAGAGATATATATGTGCAATCAAGAAGTCCACAGAAACAGTGTCACAAACCAGTGCATTCTGACTCAATTTGGGACCTGTTTCACAGAAAGGAATCCATGCTTGGCATTGTAGATCTGGTCAAAAACCCATGACTGGAGAGGGCGTGGATCCGGGAAGGAAGCCTACTGTTGTTGTTTTGCTAACTGGTCATGTTGGCAGACTACCTTCTGACTATGTTTTTACCCATAGATTTGCACTGCTCCCAGCGCTGGTCAGGGAGGCTTCTTTTTGCAGTGGTTAATGCAGAGACTTACAACTAGTTGGTCAATGTCCTGAGAATAAATGACTATGAGTCTTCAGCTCTAACTGGGACATATATGTCATTGCCTTCCCCAAGGCTGCGGGAGCAGCAAAGAAGAGGAAGAAGAAAGAATGTAAGAACCCAGGGATGGGCGAGTGCTATGGCATAACTGTTTTCTGTACATGGCATGGCTATTGCTCTCATCAATTTGCAGCACCTATGACTACCTGCACAAGATTTACACAAGGTCAAGCCAACTAAAATGCCAAACCCACCACTCCTAGCTGAGACACTATTGGCTGCTAGAGAAGGGAGAGTTGTTTTTCTGTGGTTAATTGCCCATGCTCAGTGAATGGCCCTACACACATGTGCATACAGAAAACATTAAACTCGGTGAGCTTAGAAACAGAACATAAGTAAAAACATGATGTTGAGAGGGGACTGTTTGGGGAAATAGTGCATAGGAGGACCAGGGTGGAGAACACCAGTGAATATGATCAATGCATATATACATGTGTCTTAGTTAGGGTTTCCATTGCTGTGAGGAGACACCATGACCAAGGCAACTCTTACAAAGGACAACGTTTAATTGGGGCTGGCTTACAGGTTCAGAGGTTCAGCCCATTATCATCAAGGCTCGAAAGGTGGCAGCATCCAGGCAGGCATAGCCCAGGAGGAGCTGAGAGTTCTACATCTTGTTCTGAAGACAGCCAGCAGGAGTCTCAAAGTCCACCCCCAACAGTGACATACTTCTGCCAACAAGTCACACCTATTCCAATAAGGACACATCTCCTAATAGTGTCACCGCCTGATGGCCAAGTATACTCAAACCACCACATTCCACTCCTTGGCCCCCATAGGCTTGTTCAAACACATGAGTCTATGGGGGGGGCATACCTAGACAGAGCATAATGCAAAATACATTTGGTCTGACTTCAAAAGTCCAATAGTCAATAACAGTCTCAATGTTAGAAGTCCAAAGTTCAAAGTCTCTTCTGAGATTCACCTAATCACTTAACTGTAATTCCCTATAAAATCAAAAAGCAGACCACATACCTCCAACATCACAGAATATACATTGCCATTCAAAAATGTCATAATGAGAAAATACTGGTCTAATATAAGACCAAAAAACAGCTAGACAAACTCCAAACTCTGCATCTCCATGTCTGAGGTCAAAGTGTTCTTCAGATCTCCAACTCCTTTCATCTTTGTTGACTGTTGTTGGCAGATCTGGCATTCAGCAACAACAAAATTTATTCTCTTGGGCTGGTTCCACCCCCTGTTAGCGGCTTTCCTTGTAAGGTATCTCACGTCTCTGATATCTTTAACATCTTGGGGTATCCAAAGCAATATCTGGGAACTACACTGGGCTCCTCCAAAGGGGTTGAGTCTCTTCTCCAGTTCTGCCCTCTGTAGTACTCTAGGCTCTGATTGACTCCACTCCACTGCTGCTGCTGTTCTTGGTGGTCATTCCATGGTATTGGCATCTCCAGTACACTGGGATCTATTGATGCAACTAGTCTTCACAAAAAGAATCTCATAGGTTCCCTTCATGGTGCTAAGCCTCAACTTCTTAACATGACCCCTTCAGTCCTGTGTTGTCAACTGCAACCGAGGCTGCACCTTCACCAACGACCTGGCCTCTCGCAGCGCCAAACCTCAGCTGCTCTCCCCCTGCATGCCTTCAAAACCAGTACCACCTGGGTGACTCTTACACATTACCAAGTCCAGCTGCAGCACGAGGTACCACTTTGGCTATCTCTGGAACAATACTGCATACCAATGCTAGGAATCCAAAGATGAATCCTGAGACAAAGGCACCTTGGAGAAAATCTATCTGTGCCACATGGTAACTATACGGCCAATGCCATGTTTTTAAAAACTTGATCTTAATGAATCACAAAATAACTTCTTCTCTTAAAATTGAAGTCACAGACTTCAGCATAATATGGGTTTAGTTAGTTAGACTGTTATAGTTTAAATATGAAATGTTACCCCAGGCTCATGCCTTGAGATACCTGCTCCAAGGCCAGTGGCACTGTTTTTCAGAAGTTTCTGGAAACTTTAGGAGGTAGACATAATTAAAGAAAGTAGGTCACTTGGGGGTTTGCCTTTGAAAGTTATACCTGGTCTCCAGTCCCTTCCTCTGATTCTCCCCTGCCACATGCTAAAACCCTCCCAGATGCTCTGAAAAAAACTGCATGGGGTCAAGCAGCCATTGACTGAACCCCCTGAAACCAGGAGCTAAAACAAACAATTCTATCCAGTAAGCTGCTTTCTTGGGAGAGTTACCCTGGTAGAAGTCTAATATAACTGCCACGTTACTAACCAGTGCTATCGGGATGTTCTTGGCTGCATTTATACAACTTACTATCATGTACTGATTCCCAGAAGCCAGAGCAGCATAGCTTCTGGGACCGCTGGCAAAGCTGACTGCTGGCACAGCCATGGTTCCCAACAGTGCCGTAGATAATGCCTGCTTTCACTCTGGGAAACGGACAAGGGAGCTCTTGGGTAGAGAGAGACATCTTAAACCCTGACATCTACAGGCCCTCCCGTGCTAGGCTGAGGCGCTTCAGAAATAAACCTGAGACACGCCCCCCACCCATGCCCCAGAGCCCATCAAACACTATTTCTGTGTGCGATGGTTTTGTACACACTCCTGAGATGCAAAGGTTACAGTACCCTGTTCAAATCCCACTTTGTATGAAGTCAAATGTACAAGCCATCCCTAACTTTCTTGGTTGCTTACCCAGTCTTGTTCAGTTGTTTCCCCCTGCGTCGCTGTAACTATAAGTGTAGGACTATGTCTCTAGCACAGATCTGATGCACTGGAAAGGCTCCATTGACACTGTTGGGATGATAATTATACATATATTAGTCTGCTGTTCTATTAAACATCATGACCAAAAACAACTTGGGGAGTTGGGGAGAAAAAAAAAAGTTTATTTTAGCTTACATGTCTGGATTACCATCCCTCACGAAAGTCAAGGCAGGAATTCACGAAAGAGTCTGGAAGCAGGAACTGAAACAGAGGCCATGAGGGAACACGGCTTCCTGGCTTTCTGTTCCTTACAGCTTGCTCAGCCTGCTTCCTTGCACCACCAAGGATGCAAAGGTGACCATGCTCACAGTGGGCTGGGCCCTCCCATATCAATCACTAGTAAAGAAAAAACGCCTCCACAGACTTGCCTACAGGCATTTTCTCCATTAAGGTTCCCTCTTCTCAGATGCACTAGGTTTGGGTCAAGATGGGGGAAAAAAAAAAACAGCACAATTAGACAAAACAGATGATGTCTAGGGAAAAGAAAGCTTTTACTGCGAGGTTGGTATTCTCATCTCCCTCCTTAGCTGCACTACAAGACTAGGAGTTACAGATGAAGAAAGAATCAAAATGAGAAGTTCCAGAAGCCTCCACACACAGGGCTGGAGGAGTGTTGGTGACTGTCGTTAAAACTGGTAAAAACCAAGCTCAGACACCAGCTAATTTACAAGTAAAGGTCCCCATCATATTCCATGTCTGTAAGTGATTTTGAAAATAAGAACTGGCCTACCTACAGACAGCACATCAAGAAATGGATTCATAGTGAACCGTCGGTGGCGCAACCCGTAAGGCGTCTGCCTGCAGAGGACGCGGGTCCCTCTGCGCTCTCTCTCTGACCCGCGGGTTTGAATCCCACTCGCTCCCGTCTCGTAGGAAAAAAAAAAAAAAAAAGAAAAAAGAAAAGAAATGGATTCATATATTTGTGTCTGTCTCTTTTTTAAGTCTGCCGTACTTGGGAATTTATAATGTTAATGAAGCATAAAACATGCCTCTGGCCACACAAAGACTTTGGACCTCGAAAGGAACTCTGGTCAATATTCTACGTCTATTTGTCTACAGATGCATAACCTACAGCCCAAAGAGGCTAGTGTAGCACAGCTAATTCTTCAGAGTCAGAGCAAGAGCCTTTGTGTTCAGAGAGACTTTCTTCCCCTACATCATGCTGGGTCTGAAATCCCGATAGTGCTGGTCATTATTAGACAATGGCTGGTATCTGGCTTTTCATGCGAAAGTCAATACTCCTAATGCAAAAGTTAAATTAACACTGCACTCGGAGTCATTAGCAACAAACTAAGCTGCTTCGAGCTGACAGAAATAGCTTTTCCCTGCAGACAGCTCTTGCCTCCTCTCACCTCACCCTCTCTCCCCCCACCCCAAAACTCACACCTGGTTTAGGCACCCCAATGCAAATGGCAGTTCAGCAGACTCCAGCAGCCCGCAGCCAGTCAATGCAAATCCTTAGTCTCAAGCACAGCCATAAAGCAGCCCAAAATGCTGTGCAGTCAAGTCACAAAAGGTATGATTCCTGCCTGAGTCGTCCGGTAACAGAAATGAATAATGGTTCTTTGCCTGAAAATACATATTGATTGTTGGCTCTGAATCTCACCATGGATAATGCTGGAGTCACCATCCCTCACCCACGGGTGAATTCAGATAGCGGTAACCTAATCCCTACAGGATGATTTGTGGCCGGAGACAAGACAAGGCAGGAGGAATGTCTACATCCAGGTCAGGCTGGATGTTCTCCAGCCAATATTCCATCCTGGATTATTTGATCTTTGTATCTGAGACCCAGGTTTATGGTACACAAAGGACAGATTGATCACCTGCGTTTGACTAAGATGAAGGCGTTCCATACCTTAATCTTTTGCAGAACTGAGTTTTTAAAAAAAAAAAAAAAAAAAAAAAAAAAAAAAAAAAAAAACACCCCATATTCCGAGGCCCAGCTGCCATTCAGCAACTTGAAATTTTAATGACTTGACCTCCCCAAGGCTGTGCATAGTCTGTTTCCTGGGAATGTCATCACGTGAAGACCAACTATACACAAGGCTTATTCATCTATCTCCTCACAAACCAGACCTCCTCAAATGCTGCAATGTTTGTCTTGTTTTCTCACTTTCTGGTGCTTAGAGGCACTAAGCCTCACTAGCTGACTTGGCTACAAGAACACTTTAAAGTCCTACAGAAAAGTTGATGGTTAGTCTCTGTGAGGGTGGCAGGTAAGAGAAGATATAACTTTCAGGGATAAGTATCACCTCAGTGCTGCTTTAAACCCCTAGCAACTAGGATGCAGTTTGGGGCAGGCTCAAAAATGCTTAAGACAAAGCTTGTCACATGGATAGAATTCAAAGAGCTTCTAAAGAGATTCCCCTGTTCAAAATGCTTCCCAGCAGCCTATTATAACTAAAGTACCAGTAATTTAAAAATGTGTCTCTCTAGGACTCTATAAAATAGGGTCTCAGATGGCCCATATAAAATTTATGTAGAAAAAAAATCATACAGAAGATAATATAGAACCCCTGAGAAGGTGGGACATTACCTCCACTTGAGTAGAGCTGTCCTCGAGTTGGGCACCAAACATAGGCTTTAACGCGACTATGAAATGTTCAGACTGTGTGAGAGGTAAGCCGAGGGAACAGGACAACAGGGCAGAGGAGGAAGTGAGCAAAAGCATCGCAGTTTCCGCTTCCAGAGTGAGCTCAAATGAGTTCCAGAAAAACAAGGAAGGTGTTCAGAAACACTCCACAGAACAGTCTCCGGAGCTGAGTTTCATAGGGTAAGGAGTCTCCCACCTTAAATCTCTGGTGGTTACTGGGAGCTTGATTGGAAAAACAGGAGCAGCCAGCAGACACACATGAAACAATGAAGACTTGGAGAGGAGAGTGTGCCTTTGTCTAACTCACCTTCCTCTTCCCACTGAGTGATAGCAATACATTGCCTTGTGCTCACATGGTAGTTAGACTGTGATTGTAATCCTGGCCTCCTTCGACCTCCTCTCAGGAAGGACTGCCGGTGTCTACTCTCAGCTCCTCTCAGGAAGGACTGCCGGTGTCTATTCTCAGCACGCCCCATCAGTGCAGAGCTCTCACCTGCACTAGCCTCTTTCCTGCTTTCTTTCCCCGTCACTCGGATGCAGGATGCCCTCACCTCCCACCTATGCCATGTTGTGTCCATTTTACTTCCTCCAAGTTCTGCCTCTAATGGGAATAGTTTGCCTGCTGTTTCAAGTAGGCCTTGCTAAAATTCTATGAGGTTTCCTTCCTCATAGATCCCACTGGGTTCCACAAAATCCTGCCTAGGGAGTGTCCCTGAGGATATATGCTATGCATCCAGGATGATGCAATTGGCACACACTATGGACCTTTAAGAGGTGGAGCCTCATGGGAGGTTTAAGGTTACTGAGGGCTAACCATCTCCATCTCTGAATTAACCTATCACATTAACCTCTGTGTCTTCTTCATCTGATGGAAAATATTATGCTTTCTCCTTTCTAAGACAACATGGCCTCTTCCTCTTCATCTCAACGGTTTTGTTTCCTGCCATATCTTGAAATATTAACTGTCTCCTGTCATCCAGCCACTACCACCCCATATCCCCTCCCTTCTACCTTTTTTTTTTTACTTCCATCTCACTTCCCAGTTAAGAGGACATCTTAACCCCCTCCCCTGTAAAAATAATTCATTTAGCTCTAAAGTGACAAGCTCATAATGGAGACTCAGAATGTAGCCAGTGTCTTCCGACCCACAGTGATGTACTTGTTCTCAGCCATCCAGCTATGCCTGAGGTGGGATAGCACAGACAAATCTTCAGATTCAGGCAGATTTGGGGTTCATTAGTGGGCTTCACATTGCTGTCACAAAATACCTGACACTGGCTACTTATATACTAAAACCAGTCTTACTCTGGGCCATGATCCTAGAGGTTCCAGTCTGACTTAGAGTTTCTATCACTGTGATGAAACACCATAATTAAAAAAGAAATTTGGAAAGGAAAGGGTTTATTAGGCTTACACTTCCACATTGTAGTCCAGTGCTTAAGGAAGCCAGGACAGGAACCAAACAGGGCAGGAACCTGGAGGCAGAAGCTGATGCAGAGGCCATGGATGGGTGCTGCTTACTGGCTTGCTCTTCATGGCTTTCTTAGCCTGCTTTCTCATAGGACCCAGGACCACAAGTCAAGGGATGGTACCACCCACGATAGGCTGGGCCCTCTCCCATTAGTCACTAGTTAATAAAATGCCCTACAGACCTACCTGCAGCCTAAGCTTAAGGAGGCATTTTCTCAGTTGAGGTTCTCTCCTGATGATTCTAGCTTGTGTCAAGTTGATAAAATTAGCCGGGCCGGTTTCCGACCTACCAGCATCATTGGCCTGAGCCAGTGGTGAAAAGAAGAACATCACAGACCATTTCAGACCAAGAGTTCACATCAGTAGCCAAGAAGCAGAGCAAGGATAAATGGATCCCATAATCCCTTTAGAGTGCACATACCCAGTGATCTAAGGACCTCCTACTTGTCCCTGCCTCTTAAAGGCCCACAGAACCCACCAACCCCCACACTCAATTCCAGAACCAAGCCTTTAATATATAGACTTTTGGGGACATTTCCTAAATTAAGCAATAGCAATGCCCTTTCTAGCCTCTCGGCAAGTCTATGTAAGAGTGTGGGTGGCCAGCAACTCGAGAGGACTATGCCATGTAGAACATATAGTTTCTTTCTCTCCCATCTGCAGGGACAAGAACTATGACCTAAATTATCTTAGAATCAATCTCCAGTCCCAATGGACATGACTTCCAAACAGAAGTCATGTTTGTGGAGCTAACATGTCACAGAGAGAACTAAAAATAATTCCGTGAGACACCATGGAAAACGGGGAGGCTTCAGAACATTTGCAAAACTGCCAAGAAGTCCCTATAAGTCCAAAGCAACTCTCCAAAAATGAACAAGCTGGGAAGGATAAGGGAAAAGGCACAGTGGTCCCCCACAGGAGCCGGGGGTACAGGACACTCCATGTTGCTAGGACAGGAACCCTGACACGTGGCTCCCCAGCACTTTTCAAAGAGGGATGCTTCAATTTTTAAAAACAGAGTAATTCTAGACAGGGGTGGTGGCACACACTTGTAATCCCAGCACTTGAAAAATAGAGAGTTCAAGGTCAACCTCGGCAACATAAGTGAGTTTGAGTCTAGCCTGAGCTACATAAGACTATGTCATGGGGGGTGGGGGGACAGGGAGGGTGATTCTATATTGATTCAATTGCATTTCTAGTCTTAGAAACCTTTTCATATCAATTTCCTTTTTATAAAAATTGTAGGACCAACAAGATGGCTCAGTAGCTAAAGGAGTTTGCTGACAAGTTTGACACCCTAGGTTCGCTCCCTAGAACCCCCAAGTGGAGAACCAGCTCCTATAGGTATCCTCTGACCTCTACACATGCACCATGGCCTATGACCCCAAAAATAAATAAATAAAATTTTAAACGTTTAACAAAACATTTTTAACTTATTTAGGTTGGTTTGGGGAAAAGGAAGAAATAAGAAAATGGATTAATTTTCTGAAAGAAATCAAGGAAACCTCTGTGTGTGTGTGTGTGTGTGTGTGTGTGTGTGTGTATGTGTGTGTGTGTTGGTGTATATGTATGTGTGTGATTTTCTGTGTATGTTGCTTTGTGTGTTGGTGTGTGAATGTTGTGTCAGTGTGTGTGTGTGTATGTTGCTTCTGATCTCATTAATCAACTGATGGGAGGACAGAGGTTTTCTTTATAAAAGTGATCTCGATCTCTCAGTCTCTCTCTCTCTCTCTCTCTCTCTCTCTCTCTCTCTCTCTCTCTCTCTCTCTCCCCCCCCCCCCAACCCTCCTGGCCATCATGAGGACTTGCTGACTTGCTCCATCATGCATGCAGTCTGTGCCGAGATGTTCTGACTCACTGTTAGCCCAGAAACAACAAAGCAAACCTCTGAACCATGAGACAAGATAAAGCTTTCATTCCAGCTAATGGAAGCTGTCCTCCAGTGTACCAAGGAAGATTGTCACCGAGGGGGCACTAAATGTCCTAGCCACCCATAGCCACTGCATCTACACAGCAAGACTCTGTGTCCTCTTACTATTTGTCTTCAAAGGATTTAACGCTCTCTCCCATGATGCCGTGAGTTCAATCGTTTTTAAACAACATTTTTAAAATTCTGTTTTTCTTCCTTTCCCTCTTATTCCAACATCCTCCCTTGGGATCTGTCCTGTTTTGACAGTTGCTCCTGGCTCTTTTGACAGAAAATCAGTCTGGCTCTACTCTCCTGTGTAGCTCCAAAGCCTCAAACTTTCTCAATTAACACAACAGAACCTTAAATCCTTACAGGAGGACAGGTGCAGGAGAAGCTGTGCTTTCCCTCGAGTTAACACCTCCTGAGGTGACTGATTCTACCACATCTATATTCAAGCAAGTTCTTAATGAACATGTAAATTCATAATACAGAGTGTATAAAAGCACGGTGTATAAAATAGATCTAAAGCAAGAGAGACAAGATTTTTATCCTTCTTTCAGACAAATAAAAATCCTGGAGACTAACACAGGACTGATAATTCTGACCCGCCTTAACCCACCCCCAAAAAGGGATTTTTTAAAAAAAGGTTATCTCCATTACTTTGTAAAAGGATATTTGAACAAGGATAAAAGACAGGATCAGGGATATAACTCAACAGTGAAAAACAATAATCTCATGATGAAATAAAATGTTTTAGGGAGAATAACCGGACTTGCAAGGCTCACTCAATTGTGCTGTTTTCTCTCCCTTCCCACCACGTAGTCAGATATGAGCTTCCTCGAGGACCAGCATGGCTCTGGGGACTGCCCTGGGAAAGAACACAGAGAGCAGAAAAGGAATACAGAGAAACTCGTGGAGGTTAGGAGCCATCAGACCATGATCCAGCAGGGCCATGGTCTTCACACAAAGCAAAGGTGTCCACAGGCAGCTTCGAGCAGCGAGGGGAAGAGCTGAGACTATGGGCTTCACAGCCTCCACCTCAACACAGAGGCCCTGTTTGTATCCGACGTGCCTTGGGACTCCGCCTGATCATTCTGAGGCACATGGGAGCGATGGTCTGCACAACTTAAGAAGTTGGGGGCGGGGGGGGGGGGGTTGCCGCTAGGGAGATGGCTCAGCAGTTAAGAGCACTGACTGTTCTTCCCAGAGGTCCTGAGTTCAATTCCCAGAAACTAAATGATGGCTCACAACCATCTGTAATGGGATTCAGCGCCCTCTTCTGGTGTGTCTGAAGACAGCTACAGTGTACTCAGATAAAGTAAATGAATCTTTAAAAAAAAAAAATACTAAAAGTATCTTATCTACTGAGAGTAGAGAGCTACCAGCTAACTTTTTTTTTTTTTTTTTTTTTTTTTTTTGGGTTTTGGTTTTGGTTTTTTCGAGACAGGGCTTCTCTGTGTAGCCCTGGCTGTCCTGGAACTCACTCTGTAGACCAGGCTGGCCTCAAACTCAGAAATCCGCCTGCCTCTGCCTCCCAAGTGCTGGGATTAAAGGCATGCGCCACCACTGCCCAGCCCAGCTAACCTTTATTATGTATTTTTTTCACTGTTTAAAATGTCTATACTCTTTATTTCTGAGGTTTTCGACTTTTGAATTTATCTTTGTGTGTATTCATTGTGCATGGTACTATACTACATATAGTTTTCACGTGAGTGCATACTGTAGGTGGACCATGTCCTTCCCATCCCCCTCCACTCTCTTCCCTGTCCCTCCTGCTAGCTTCCTTTGTGCCCTTAGGCAGTTTCACATAGACATCCATGATTTCCTGTGTCAGTATAAATCCAGGAACCACCAATGAGAGATTTACCTTTCTGAGACGGACTTAATTCACTTACTATCACTAACTCCAGTTTCGTCGGCTTTCTTACAAATGGCATCATTTCATTTTTTATGACTGAGAAAACCTCCATTGTGCTATACTGCTTTCTTTACAGTCGAGGGAAGAGGCCATCCTAGGTACCCATCATTTACACACTAGTTTAACTTACTGTAATTGTGTTTTATGTCACTGGTTTTGCCATTATCGCTGACAGCAAAGCTCCATCCCTCTCCCTGCATCAATGCCATAAAAGCAGCTTACGCGGCTTTTCAGCTCGCTGTCACTGTGTTTGATCGTCTTTCTTTTAACAAAAGCCTTGTTTTTCTGAAATGTGTTTTTACATGGGATGGCCCAAACCGAATACAGCTAAGGATATATGTTAAAAGATTTCACACTTATAGGATGAAGCAAACCCCCCCCCCCCAAGTAAGCAAGACTTACAGCTGTATCTCTGGCTTTTAGAATTCTAGCTGTTGCAAATGCCAACTTCTGGCTGCTGGCTCCAGAAGGGATTTGGCTGGTGCTGGTGGAACTGTGTGCATACCGGAGTCGCCATGCATTCAGACACAACCGTCTGCCACTGTCAGGCAGCGTTGTGGCTTTGTTTCTGTTTCCACGAGAGGGGGCCTTGACTTCATCCGGACTAGGAACAACATGCATCTGGATGCTTTCGAAAATAGTAACAGATGGAAACCTGAGATGAAAAGCACCACATCTCTGCTCATCCCAGCATCTCTTAGAGCAGCCTCCTTAGAAAGGGGCTCAGTCAAACTGCCTCTTAGCCAGGTCTACAAAGTCCGCAGAACTCAGGACTGACTTCTAGGTAAAGTTTAAAGGGCACATAGAACAGGCACGCGCACGGGAGTTCACCAGAGGGTTACAATGTACGGCTGTAGAACTCGGAGCGGCTTTAAAGTCTCCTGTACTGATTGACACCACACCCAGCTTGTTTTACTGATGAGAGCATCGTGCAGCTGAAAGTCAGCTTTGATTGTTGTCAGCTGGGGGACAAGGAAAAAGGAAGTAAAGGGCAGGAAGGCACCAACTGATGCAAGCAGTACATCCTGTTTCCCCAGGGCAGGTGAAAGCAAAGGAGACCCCCCAGCTCTGGTCGCTGACCAAAGTGCTCCCACTAGACAATGCAAGCCACAGAGCAGCATGTGTGTGTTCATACAGTGTGTGTGTGTGTGTACAGTTCATTTGGTGTGCAGAGAACTTACTAAACACACACGTAGATGAGGCTGTTTCAACTAGGCTCTCCCTTGAGCTGCTTTCTGAAGCCTGTCCAATAATCTACCAGTGAATACAGGAGGTGTGGAGAATTTCCCAAACATCATGCTGTTTAAACAGTCTTGCTGTGGTGTTTGGAGAATGTCTGGCTGTTTTTGCATCCCAGGTGCCATAGAGCTGCCTAGCTGAGCTAAAAACATACCACCACGCTGGACACTGAGAGCAGCTGGTGGCTGGCCAGAGTGCTGACAATCATGGCAGAGGGTTTCCTTGTTCCAGCAGTTGGCAGAGGAGCACATGCCTTGGTGCAGCCAGTGGCTTTCAACCCTCAGAAAAGGAATGTGTTTGCCTCCACATCAGGGCACAAGGATTTTCTCCAGAGGCATTAGGAATCCAGACTGCAGGAACTTCCCCAAGTCAACCCTGTTCCTAAGCCCTTTCGGAGGTGTGCTGCCTAGTTTTATGTCCTCTTAACACAGAGAAGGGAACCCCAATTGAGAAAATGCCTCCATAAGATCTGGCTGTAGACAAGCACACCTGTAGGGCATTTTCTTAGTGATTGATGGGAGAGGGCCCAGCTCATTGTGGGTTAGGCCATCCCTGGGCTGCTGGTCCTGAGCTTTATAAGAAAAGCAGGCTGAGCAAGCCATGAAGGGCAAGCCTGTAAGCAGCATACCTCCATGGCCTCTGCATCAGCTCCTGCCTCCGGTTTCCTGTCTGGTTTGAGTTCCTGCCTTGGCTTCCCTCAGTAGACTGTGGTTCTGAATATGGAAGCCAAATGAGTGCTTTCCTCCACAAGTTGCTTTTGGTCATGCTGTTTCATCATAACAATACTTACGGTTACTAGGAAAGCAAGAAAAGCTGTTCACCCAAGGCAGCTCAAGAAAGGGTATATAAGTAAGTTCATGAGTGTGTGTGTGTGTGTCTGTGTGTCTGTGTGTCTTAGTCAGGGTTTCTATTCCTGCACAAAACATCATAACCAAGAAGCAAGTTGGGGAGGAAAGGGTTTATTCAACTTATACTTCTACATTGCTGTTCATCACCAAAGGAAGTCAGGAACTCACCTGGGGCAGGAAGCAGGAGCTGATGCAGAGCCATGGAGGGGTGCTGCTTCCTGACTTGCTTTCCCTGGCTTGCTCAGCTTTCTTCTTTATAGAACCTACGACTACCAGTCCAGGGATGGCACCACCCACAATGGTCTAGGCCCTCCCCACCCCCATCACTAATTGAGAAAATGCCTTACAGCTGGATCTCATGGAGGCGTTTCATCAAGGGAGGCTCCTTTCTGTGATAACTCCAGCTTGTGTCAAGTTGACACACGAAACCAGCCAGTACGGGGGGGGGGGGGGGGGGGAAGTAGTGGAGGGGGAGAGGGAGAGAATCCTTAGCACTTCAGAAAATAAATGCATTGATAAATTCCTGAGCCTTCCTTTCTATGCAAGTGACAAGCTAATGAGTCCTACCCACCAAGAACATTTGGGAGGATCAGACAAAACACATTCAAAAGGTGGTTTACATAATAGACCTTCCCACGACCTCTGATAGGATAACGTTTGTCACTGTTTTAAACAAGTATCACAGGACATGCTAGCACAGACCTGTGATCCCAGACACTTAGGAGGCTGAGGCAAGAAATTCATGTTAGAAGCCAGCCTAGGAAATATATTAACACTTTGTCTTAAAAAATACACACATGCATGCACACATACATACATACATAGTTAGACAATGCTACCTACACAAAATATATTAGTGCCAGTGGCTTTGTCTTCTGCAGGCAACCCCAGCCTCACACAAGTGTTTGGCAGGCAGATATGCCGCCCTCCTTTCAAAATTAATATTCCAGACACTGGCTTTCACTGGGCCCATGCCACCTTAATAAGTAAAATTTGCATTATCAATTAGATACCAGGAAGTATCTATTCTGCCACAAAGCAACTAACACAGAATGAGTGATTGTTCTTGAGGAAGACCGCCATGTCTACAGAAAAAGCCAAAACACGGCAAACACACTATGAGAATATCACAAGAACATGCTAGACATAGATCACACTTTTCAAGAATATTTGTGAGGAACTGATCATCAAAATGAACAGAAAGTTTCAAAAAAATTCACTTTCTAATTTTTTATTAAGAAAATCAAAGTATCCAATTTGCAAATTCCATTCAACAAAGCTTTTTGGCTTCTTGACGGAAGTTGATCCTACTCTCACCTAATCCAGAGCTGAACTGAAAACGCAGTTGTGTGAGGGGAAGGTGCATAAAATCTGTCTTGATTTAAGCCAAGTTTGTGTGTAAGACGAGTATGTTGCAATTACAGGCAGAGCCACTGTGGACGTGAAGAGAGTAAGTTTTAATTAGGATAATTATTTGACAACTTAATGAACACTTAGGAAAATGTTGATGAGTTTAGGTCTCTGTTCTAAACTGCAAGCTGCACTAGAAAACTCAAACCTGGGAATCAAGAGGTGAAGTTAATTTGAACCACTGCAAGACAAACAAAAATTCATATATGCATATAACATATACATAAATAGAAGCATCTTAAGGCCTCTAGCTTAACTGACGTGTTGCTTTCCTCTACTGTGAACATCGAGTGAACATTGTTCATTATCCATGATAAGAAGGGTCAGCAAAGCCAATGCGTCCGAAACAGCCACCTGACTATTTTGTAAATAGTTTTACCAGGAAGAATCCACATTCCTATGCTTGTGTATCATCTACAATGGCTTTCATGCAGCACCTGCTGTGCTGTGTGGTTTGAGAGAAACAGCGTCCACAAATTTGAAAGTATTTACTATCTAGCCCTTTACAAAATATTCCCAGGCCCAACTCTATTGAAATGTGCTACGTTATTTCCCCACCTCATGTACTCAAGCTAACCCTGATCGCTTGACTGGAGATGTTTTAAACTGTGTGACGGAAGGGCTGGTGACATGACTCTGGGGTACAGTGCTTGTGCGAATCTGACGATCTCAGCTTGATCCTTTGAACTGACATAAAGATGGAAAGAGAAAATCAATTCTGCAAAGCTGACCTCTAACCTCTCCACACGTCTGCTGTGGCATGGGAAAGTCTCGACACGTGCACACATGTCAAAAATAATAGACAAAACCAAAATTAATAGAACCAAGCACAAACATAAAAGATGTGCATGTGAAAATACGTTTTATACAGAGTGATAGAACAGCCATAACGCATTCATTCGCCATTTGCGATACACCGTTTGGGAAAAACTACTAAGTAAAAGCACCTTAGGCTACTGAATATCTATTTGCACATAGATAAGAGTTACACTGAAAGTAAAGGTTTCACCTGTCCTTATTAGTAATTATTAGGTAGTTCGTTACTTTCCCTTATCGGAGAAACTTGGAAAGGATATACAATTCATATTATTTCTCTCTTAGTTTCTCTACAGATTAAATGCAGAAGGAAATGGAAGTGGTGTGTTTAATTCAATTCAGCACTTTCTACCAGAGATGAAATAGTGTCAATTACATGCACTGCAGTTGTTCTAAAGCAAACTAAAACATAAAATATACCCAGCTTAATTAAAGCATAAAATGAAACGAGGTATCCGTTGTGAAGGAGGGAACACAGCACAGTGCTGGCTTGGAGACCGTATTTCCGCACCTCGGTTTACTGCATTCGGAACTGTGTGCGTTTTAAACAGTCATTAATGGGAATTCGGTTAAAATCGAGCCACAAAGCAGGAGAACCAACAATTTAAAGAAGCAACATTTTTCTTTTTTACATTTAGCCGTCTTCAAGAGATAGGGCTATTAAAATGTTTAAATCCGTTTTTAATCAAAGTTCAGCGGTAGAATATCTAATTGAAAACAACGGCAGATGTTATCTATCAAAACATCTTTCATAATGGTTAAACCAAGCTCTGAGGAGTTATTTCATGGGATAATTGTTGGTCTGTGAATGTGCCAGCAACTCCTATGCACTTGGGACACTAACACTCGTACAAGCGTTCAGCAGAGGGCTGGGCTTCTGTGACTGCCTTATTGCTTCTCTGGCATCTCCTAGCGTGGTCCAAGAGAAGGCACATTCAGAATAGTTTTGACCTAAACTTGATCTTGGTGTGAAAATTACCAGAAAGCCGACTTGTGGCCAAGTGTGGTGCCTACTTTTAATCCCAGCACTGGAGTTTAGGGGCAGAAGGCATAATAAGGTTTCTGTAAGTTTGAAGGCAGCCTGATATCTATATAGTAAGTTCTTGAGCAGCCAGAGCTACATAATAAGACCCTGTATTGGTTACTTTCCTATTGCTGTGATAAAACACCATGACCGAGGCAACTTACAGAAGAAGGAGTTTATTTGGGCTTATGTTTCACAGGGATAGAGTCCATGACGGAGAACAGAGGTTACAGATGTGGCTGACTTGGTGGCTATGGCAGGAGCTGAGAGCTCAAATCTTGAACCACAAGCACAAAACAGAGAGCTAACTCGAAATGGCATGAGTCTTTACTTTCTCAAAAGCATGTCTCCAGTGACATACTTCCTCCAATAAGGCCACACCTCCTAAGTCTCCTAAAACAGTACCGCCAACTGGGGATCAAGTATCCAACAAGGTGGGGGGGGGGGAGCTGGGGGCAGTATATACTGGATGGATTAAAGAATTCATTCACTCATCCACTACAGACAAAACAAGGCTGGGTCAGGGTTTTTTAGATTGTTCTTGATTGTTTTTGTGAGAAACACTAATTCCTGGCTTTCGGTCTCAGGGTTTCTGGTTTTCATTACTTGTTTTCTTTAACTGAGCCAGTTTGACTGAGGCAAGATGCTGTCTTCCGCACTCCACAGCTTGAAGGTTAAACTAGTGCACTTAGGGCTAAGGTACTAAAGGCACCAAGGAGGTACAAGATGAGAGTTAGACAAGAGTCTTTGAGCTTGAAGCTGGCTACACTGAGCCCTGAGGGAGGAGCAAGGATGCTCTTGGGGCCTGGCTGATCCCTCCACTCCTTGGGAAAGGTTCCTTTCCTTCTCTGGGATCCTGAGTAAACATTTAAATCAACTCTTTAAAAATCCCTTAAAATAAGCTCTAAAGGAGAACACAGCACAGCCAGACTCCAGAGAAGCCCAGTCAGAGTTCATTTTTACTCCCACCAGAAAGGCCCCCAGGGAAAGAAAAGGGGTTTGATGAAGCCCTCTCACGGAGGCCAAGCTGGTGGATAAATGGGAAAGGCTGGAAGATGGGATTTGGAGGGAAGGAAGAAAGGCAGACCGGAAGGATGGAAGGAAATCAGTCAGTCTGTCTGTCAGGAAGAAGCACACAGCCTGGTAGGTACACATACATTTGAAAGACATGACAGGAGACAGGCAAGTCATCCCAATGTCAGCCAAACCCAGGCACACAGCAAGAGGAGCTGGGCTTCCTAACTGAACACCAACAATGTCTACCGTGTGGGAGTGGCTGGCATCCAAGATTCCAGGCCTGGCTGGGGTTCAGAAGAAAGACGATTCCCAGAATTGAACCCAACAGAAAAGGCCAGACTCCGAGAGTGAAAGAAACAAGAAATTAGCCTCTGGGGAATTGCAAAAATTAAAAAAGAGCTCATGGGAACTCTGGAGGAGATGGGACTTCTAGAGCCCAGAAAGGGGCACCGCTGGAGCAATGCAGCTGGAGGTCAGGACTGCAAAGCTTCTCTTTAAAACAACTGGAATGAGCCTCGCATCCTTACAAAATAACAGGATTTATATGGGTGTTGCCAGAATAAAAAATGCAGAGCCAGATTTTTTTTTTTTTTAAATTTTAGTGCAGGATAAAGAACACAAAATCAACTTGCCAACTGGGCCATGTGTGCATAGGCCAAAGCAGACTGATATATTAAAGAACATGAAAAGATTTAGGTTTTATTAGGACAGAGAAAGCCATGTGTTGTTTTGAAAGGAATCTCCGTATTGGGCGCCCAAGCCTAGCAAGCTCTGATTGCCCAGTGGCAGCAATTACGTGTAAGAACAAAGTCATGACCATTGTCAGTTACGATGTAAAGTTATGGCAGCTGTTTCATTGGCTTGAACTGAAAAGATATTCCCTGAATCAGACAGCTGGGATCTAAGTGGCCTCCTGGCTCCATTTAAATGGCTGTGCCAGGAAAGACTCCAGTTTTGCATGAGAGTTTTCATAGTAAAAACTTTCCATTGTCCAGGAATGCTTAAGAAGCCAAGAATAAGAATTTCGATTGGTTTGAGGCAGATATACCTGGGTTGGTTTGATTTGAGTTGTTGTTTGGTTGGTTTTAAAATAGGGTGCTCACTCTATAGCACAATCTAGTCTAGAACTCACTATGAAGCTCGTACGTGCTTCAAACTTGTAATCCTCCTGCCTCAGCCTCCCAAGTATCAAGAACACAAGCCACTACACTCAACTGGAGATAGCATATTCAGTCCTCAGTGTGCCACTTCTGGCTAACACTATGGGTGTAGAATTACCCAAAATCTGTGACCAAAAGGATTTCAAAGGCTGGTGAGATGGCTCCTGAGAGACACATGAATCTGGAAAACATCCAACCAATTCATTCCAATGATTCCAGATTGATACACAATTTGGAAAACATCTGAAAAAAAAATCATTCCAATGATTAAAGAGAAGATCCTTTCTCCTAGGCAGGCATCATTGCCCCTCAATAGCCCTTCGTAACACTCTGCTGATGGCCTGCCTCCTGAACACCTCCACTGGGTCTGTATCTCACTCTTAGAGCTGGTCAGGCCTCCACTGATCTCTGAAAATGAATTATTTATTCTAGCTTGCCCATATAAAAGACATGGAAACCTGGTATTTTATCTACAAGCCTAGATTGAGCAGGGTCTATGTTCTTCTTACCTATATTCAAACCATAGGCACCATGTTACTTGCTGTTTGAGTCCTGTCCAGGCTGGTTTTGCTCCATCAGTCTCTCCTCAGGGTGCACTTCACTCAGCCACTTGCTCCTGGTCCATCTCCTCTGATGGAGACCTCCTCCTCCCTCTGTCTCTTTTCTTCCTCCTGTGGTCTCTCCTAAGATCCCTCACTAGATCCCTAAGTCCCATCTTTGTCTCTCTACTGCCCAGTTACAGGCCTTTTAGTAACCAATAGCTTTAAGTTGGGAAAAAAGGGTTATACAACAAAGGCGGTGAGAATGCACCCATCTGGATGGTAAAACAGATAAATCTTAGGGTTCAGCGTTTAGCATTTATATACATAACAACAGACCAACCCCCCAACAGATCTTGCCAGCGATACACTCACCTGCCATGTGGATTCCTGAAATCAGAGCCAGAAGAGCCATAGAAATTTCTCTATGGCCTACGGAGTCAGTCACTGGCATCTTCCGATCACTTTGCCAAGGATCAGAAATCTGTGGAGCAACCCGTCTGCCCCTGAAGACCTTGACATTCAATCCAGTAACCAACTTTATTGATGCTTTGTAGGGGCTTTCAGGAACCCATACTAAGTAACATAAGAACTGAAATGTTACTTTTAAACCTTGGGGAAAGCCTAAAAATGGCACCTCTCAGTAAGGCAATACAAACACGGCCTCTTAGTTTCCAATAGTCCCACGAATGTAGCCATCAGCGCTACTCTTTCAAAACAAGTATGGTGAGGGAACACTGGCACCAGGAGCCAGTCCCACTGAGGGCAGTGCCTCGGTATTGAGAGATTTTGATCTGAAGCTTGGCAGTGCAAGATATGTCGGCAACAACAACAACAACAACAACAAAAAAAGCCAGGATCAAAAGTAAGTGTTTTAATTAGGAAAGATGACAGAGGTTCTGGTTAGTCAACAAAATGATGGACTGGGTATTAGAACTATCTTGTACCTCACTGGTACAATTAGGAGTAAGTATGCTCTAACTGTATTTTGAAAGAAAAGTTTTACTTTAACAGGAAGAGTGATACATAGGAGGAGCTAAGTGGGAAGGAGTACTGAGAGGAAGAGATGGAGTAAGGAGAGAAGATGAAGGAGAGGAGAAGCTAGGTGATGAGAGAGAGAAAGAGAGAGGGGGCATGGAGGCAGATGTTCACATGTCTCCTCCAATCAAAGATAGCTAATATATCTAGGTTGGGTATTGGGTTACGCTTCTGATTGAGCATTACCAAACTTATAAATCCTTTGATTAACATTTTTTAAAAATGTATAAAAGCAAAAAGGAAAGGGGGGACATGGGACAGGGGTTTTCTAGGGAGGGGAAATGGGGAAAGGGGATGGCATCTGAAATGTAAATAAAATTAAAAAAAGATATGTTGGCAACAAAATGAAGTGATTCGTATCAAGCTCCAGCAAGAGAGAGTGAAAGATCAAGTTGTGAAGGAGGGGAGCTCCCACACACATGATTAACAAGCTTAACCACGGAAGAAGGCTCTGCTGGAATCACAACTGGGCACGAGCCAAGGCAAACACTCGAAATACCCCTTCACAGACATCTGCTCACAGCTAACTGTTTAGTCTTGGACTGATGCTACCCTGTTATTAATCCTGGTGGCCAAGGGTGAGAGTGTTTTGAAATCTCTCCTGCAATCCTCTCTTCACGTTGCCTGTAACAACTTCCGATTGCTTCCACCCCTTTGACTAGCTCAGAGTTGATGTGTCTTCCCATTACAGGGCCCTGCCATCGCCAAATAAAAGCCACTGCTCTTTAGAGTCCGTGTGTGTGTGTGTGTGTGTGTGTGTGTGTGTGTCTGTCTGTCTGTCTGTCTGTCTGTCTGTCTCTCACTGTCTCTGTCTCTCTGTCTCTCTCTGTTTCTGTGGTGTCTATTTCTGTCTGTCTATCTCCTCCCTCTCCCTCGCCCTTTCCCTCCATCTCTCCCACCCCGCGCCCTCTCCCCAGAGGCTGAGAAGCCAGTCAGGTGCCTAAGAAGCTTTAACAAACACTTATCCACATAATTTGTGTGTCAGCCATTTTTTTAAGTGAGCCTTTTGTTTTGGTGAAAGGGATGTTGTTGCTCTGACACTTTAACAGGCTTAAAAACAAACAGTGCTGCTGTGAGGAGCGTTGTTATTCAAGACCTTATCCCCCCCCCCCCCCCCCGCCCCTCCCATTGTCTGCTTCCATGGCACCTGCTAGATTCTCTCTGAGACCAACCCTCCAAGACACCTCAGACACACCTCCCTAGACCTGCTTCTCTCAGCTGTGGTTGTGCCTAACCCACTGACGTGTTTTCTTCACCTAGGTTTGGTGGCCTCCCAGGCTGCTTACAGTGATGACGCTTTTTTTGTTTGTTTGTGTTGTTGCCAAGGTAAACTGTGGACTAAGGTATCCGAGAGATGATGAACACATCCCTTCTGTTAGCCTTCTATCTAAACTCCACCCCCACATTTACCTGGCAACAGCCAGTTATGCTCCGCCCCACAGTTACTTGGCAACAGCCAGGTAGGCCTGACCCACTGTAAAAGGGGCTGCTTGCCCCCTCCTCTCTCTCTTGCTCTCTTGATCTCCTGCTCTCTTGCCTTCTTGCTCCCCCTCTGTCCTCTCGTCCTTTCCCCCTTTCCTTCCCCCTCTTTCCACGTGCTCATGGCCGACCTCTACTTCTCTACTCTCTCCCTCTCTCTGCCTCTCTCTGCCTCTCTCTGCCTCTACTATCCTCTTAACTCCCCTCCCCATGCCCTAAGGGGAAGGGATGCCTCGGCATGGGCCCGCTGAGACATCCCCTTCCCTCATACCTCACCACACTTCCATAGAACATATTGTATATGTCTTCATCTTTTTATAAACATCACCTTCCTCACTACAAAGTAAGCATGAAGCCGAATTATGGAATAATCCAAAGTCACTTTTTTCAACTTGTCACAAAATGACGTTCTCTCCTGTTCCTTTGATAGGGTGGCATACATGGAAAACTCTATGCTAATTCAAAGTTAAAGTGTAAAATAATAAATGCCAAGGCAAAAAATGAAGCACTTAGAGACTTAATAGGCCCATTTGATAGAGGTAAGGGAGCGTTAAAGTTGAAAAAAAAAAAAAACCTAAATTTTCTTTGCATATCCTATGCACATTTGCAAGTTAGCTGTTACACAGTGACCTGCAATGCTTTTGCCATGAGTGGATCAGAGTACAAAAAGACCACTGAAAGTGTCCTCCTCCTTGATGGTATTCTTCAGATACTTTTGGCCCCTGGCACCTGAAGATCAGTGTTCATGAAATACTACATACTCGGTGAGCTTTAAGTAACCTCCAGACTCCTCCAGGTTCTCTGAGATTGAACTCTATAAGCGATTAACTCCCTTTCAGTTATATCATCAGGGATTTCCCTACATAGCTACGACTTTTTTTAAGATAGGGGACAGACGCTGATAAGAAACCAGTATCTGTCCTTTGCCACACAAGGAGAATTTACCAGTGAGACTTTTCCATCGGGAACAGAGGGAACGTCAAAAACTTAGGCCGAGTCTGTGTCTCACAGATGTTTCTAAAACAATATGATATGATCACTGGAGAGGGCCCAGCTTCCCACTCCAAAAGGACAGACTTCAAAAGCCGTGCTTGCTCTCTTTCCCCAGCACAGCCAGTTTATCAACAGCTTCCTCCTTACCTCAGTCCACCATGAGAAAAATGTCAGGGCTTCTGTGGATGTCTCTCACAGTCCATCGCTTTTCAAGGCCTGCAGATTCTGCTTTTCAACTCTCTCAACTACCACGCCCCTCTGTGTGAGGGAACCCTATCTCTCATCGTCTCATGCAATCTCCATCCAGGCCTTTGTCCCAGCATAATTATGGAGAGTGAACCCTTTCTGTCACAATGTGTGAAGGAATGGGCAGACAAAATAATCTCTGCCTTCTATTTTGTGACTGTGACCAAAATTCCAGTTTTCAGGGAGTCCTGCCAGAGAGACTGGCAACAGTAGGTGCCCAGATACCCTTGTCTTTTGTCCAAAAACATTTAAATCTTTTAATTAAGCACCATTTCTGTACCAGAAACAAGGTTGGCTCTGAGCCTCCCAGCAGGTTTAATGCCCAACCCAGAAGGTGCAACTGTACTTTGACCTCTCTACATGCTAGACAATTCACCCACATACAGGCTGGGTCTACCTCCCACGAAGAGAGGCAAGTTTTTGCTTGCACAGTGGTACCACCTGCTTGCTATGCTTTTCATCCTCTGCATCACATTCCCCCCCCCCATATTGTTACTTTTTTCTAATTCCCAAAATGGCACCATGTAGACAGAGTGGAAATCCCATTCCCTCTTGAAGTCTGTTCCTATTAGAAACTTTTCCCTTTTACTTACATGGCGACCTCTCTACCCTACAGACCCAATCCTGCATTTCTAATAGCTCGCCATCATCTATATAAGGTCCAGTCAGAAATCCAACACATTGTATGCAAGGACCTTGTGCTACCAGCAAATTCCTTATTTCCAGTCCCATTGCTTCTCATTTTTCTGCCAACACACTTCAGCTAGACTGGGATTCCTCTGGTTGCCGGAGTTTGCCAAAGTGATTTGCACTGGCCTGGCCCCTGCTCACACACTGCTGTCTGGACTACTCTATCCTCCTGGTTCCTGCAAGGCAGGTTGGGATAAGTGAGATCCCAGTGGCAAATGCAGAGGGATTCCCTTCTCTCCTTCCCATTCTTGCAAGACCCAAAACAAACAAACAAACCAAGAGAGGAATTGTGGGATTCATGATTCTTGTAAGCAAAGGAGACAAACATCCCACTCTCAAGTTAGATTCTGCCAGAGAGCAGAAGTCTACCTCGCGCAGGCTCAGAATGGAGGATGTAGCAGAGGCAGGGGACACAGTGCCAGGTACTTTCCACAGATGCCATGAAGAGTGTTGGGCTGAGAAATGTTGGAGATGCCTCAATAAAAATAACAGTTTATGAGCCAGGCCTGAGGGCAGATGTCTGTGCTACTTCTAGAAAGATAATGAGTTTGAGACCACCCTGGGCTACATAGAGAGCTCCAGGCTAGTCACAAAAAGAAGAAGGGGGGGAAAGGAGAGGAAGAGGAGGAGATGGGAGGGGTAAGGAGAGGAGAAAGAAGAGGAGGCAGAGGAGAGGGAAGAAGAGAAGGAAGAAGAGGAGGGGGATGTGCCAGTCACAGCTTACCAAAGATCCATCAGTGAAGAGTTCTAGAGTGTATTATGGGTTGGGGTTGGTGAAAGAGATGAGACAGGAAGACAATCATCCATGTGTCACTGGACTTTGGCCAATAATCGTGAGGGTCACATTTATAGTTGAGTAAGTCAAGTCTATGACTTACTACAAGAGAGTGGATACCACACGGAACCATGAGGTTCTTGTGAAAGAGTGTTGGAGAGCTTAGATTTCAGCTGAGGGAGGGAGGGAGGCACTGGCTGTGGACTGCTGTTGTCAGGGAACAGGACAGTCCCGTGACACAGGGACTGTCCCGTGAGTGCCATCATCCCTCCCCAACTGAAGCTCTGCTTTCCCCATTTCAATTGCCCACAATCAAACAGGTCGAAAATACTAAACAGAAAATTCCAGAAGTAAACAATGCATACATTTTTAAATAAGTTCACTGCAATATATTGTTCGAGTTGTTCCATTTTAATTATCATTGTTCTTAATCTCTTACGATGACTGATTTACAGATTAAATTTTATCAGAAGTCTGCATATTTAGGAAATAAGAAAAAGCATAGCACATACACTTTGATACCATCTAAGCTTCCAAGCATCCTCTTGGGAAGTCTCCCCTAGGAATAATTTGGGAGTAAATTCTATCTGGAGGGAAGGCAGGCGGCAGCAAGATAGAGCTGTAATTTGCAAAGCAGTCTTGCTTAGCGGTGGAGGCGATGCTTGGTATTTCTGGGTGACATGATGACCTTGCCTAAAGAGGATGATCTGTGAGATTGTTTATGCCCCACAGGACAACAGTGTGGCTCAGCTGCAAGCATCAGCTGGGCTTCTAACAACACTGAGGCCTGGCTGCTGATGTCAGGTCAACTTGTAAAAACACTGTGGACTAGCTGTGTGATTGGCTCAGTTCCTGGACACCAGCTGCGTTTGTCCTTTCTCGTGTGCCAGTGGACTGTGCTATGAAGAGATACCACAAGGCCCTTCAAGGAATCAACATCTGGGCCCTACAAGAGAGCTAGTCTTTGGAGACTTGCCTCATACCGATTATCCATGAGCACTCAGTGTGGCTGTAAAATCAGCGGCAATAATGAAAGGACTGTTATAAATAGCCAGATTCACAGAGACAGGAGCTTCCTCCTCTTTCTCGGTCCTAGCCTTGAGAGTACACACCAAAATGAGAGGAGGGAGGGAAGAGAAATGGACAAGAAAGACTCTCATCCCTGGTTCCCCAAAGTCACCAGACTAGATTGTTATGGCCTGGGTGTGCTGACTGCCTAGAACTGTTGTAACTAACCAGAATGCATGGCTTACATCAGAGACGTATTCTGTCAAAGGGATGGGCTAAGACCATGGGTGCAGCAAGTGTGTTTCTCTGGCCCCTCTCTTCTTGGTCTTCAGATGGCTGATGTCTCGCTGAACCCTCACTGGTCTTTCTCTGTATGAATGACATTCCAGGGTCCCCTCCTTTTTCCTTCATTAATTTCTAGTGAGGCATAATGGACCCCATTCTAAAGTCCTCAGGATCTTTGAAGCCTCTATCTCCAAACACAGGCATATTTGAGGAGTTGGGGACTAGGGCTTCCCCAGAAGAGTTTGGGGAAGTGAGGGAGATTCAACCCACAATAAGTTGATTTTCTGATTTTCTATTTCTTCTTAAGTTGGTGTCGAAGATGTGCATATACAAAGGAGGCTAGCGAGAGGCTTTGTGGAAGCCAGAGAGTGGCCTCGAAAAACACCTTATCATATGGGTCTCCACACTTGCCTTGGACTTGTAGACTCCAGAACTGTGGGAAAATTAATTCTTTTGTTTGAGCCATTCAGTATGTGGTACTTTGTAATAGCAACCTCAGCAGACTATGCAGGCCTATCATAAGTTAAAAAAAAATAGACGGCCAGGTGGTGGCAGCACTCACCTTTAATCTCAACACTCGAGAGGCAGAGGCAGGCGGATTTCTGAGTCTGAGGCCAGTCTGATTTACAGAGCAGAGTTCCAGGACAGCCAAAGCTACACAGAAAAACTTGTCTTGGAAAAGAAAGAAGGAAAGAAAGAAAGAGACAGAGAAAGGAAGGAAGAAGGAAGAAAATGAAAGAAAAGAATTAGTAATTTAAAAACTTCTCAAGAAGAAAAGTTTCACTCAAGAAGGCTACCAAAGTTTTATTATTAATTATTCAGAAATCAGTTCCCCACCTCCAAAATAGAAGATGTGTAAACATTTTCTAACTCATTGCATGGTACCACTATTACCATAACAGCAAAACCCAAGTCATAAGACAAAATCAGCATCTCTTAGGCCAGGTGTGAATGTCTATTCTGCCAACTTCTACTCAACACAGATGACAGACACCAACCAGGGCAAGAAAACAGAATAAAAGTCAGCATACGAAACAGAAAAAAAGCAAACACACCTCTGTTGCATGTGACATAACCCAGTGTCCACACCCTGGCCCTTCATTTCACTAAAACTGAAGCTGAGCAGATGACAACATCTCACTTGGAAGGAAAGTGTTGAATTTCTCTTTAAGTGCCCATCCATTTCCAGTGAGATGGGCGTTCTTGTGAAGTGGTGTTGGGTTTTGTCAAAATGCCTTTTGCACAACTGTTGAGATAGTAACTAAAAATGCCTCTTTTCTCTTGTCTTTAGATAACCAAGTCTCTTCCTCTTTTCATCTCCTGCAGCTTGATTGACACTACCGCAGACTAGGTGCCCCTTCACAGAGGGAACTCAGCAGGTTTCGCTGGCTAAGCAGTAAGGGTCAGAGAAAGGAGTTTACAACTGCGCATGCTTGAGTTCTTCTCACTGTCAGCTCTGATATAGAGGACCCCACGCCCCTGTGACTGCTCTTACTGTCTCCCCGGCCCCTGACACTCAGACACACACACACAAGACTGGCCACCAATACATGCATCTTTATTGCCATCCTCCCTTCCTGTTCACCTCCTACCTGTCACACCCCCAAAGGTATACCTCTATGTGACCTTCCAAGTAAACGAGGTGCCCTGAAGTCCTTGTGTCAGGTGCAACTGACACAAGGACTTTTTTTTTTTTTTTTTTTTTTTTTTTTTTTTTGTCTTCTGGGGAACCTGGAGCTATGAGAAATAGACATAATAGATTGTTGAGTCAACTTGAGATCTCTAGCAAAGGTTAATAAAACTAAATCTGAACAGGAAACAGCCTGTACTCTACGTTTGGTCTGATTAAGACCAAATGTACTAAGACCAAGTTTACTAATAAATTTCTCTTGTTGTGGGACAAAAGGAAGCATGTGTAAAGAAAAAAATCCTTTGAAAATGTCCATTGGTTGTTAAACTCTCATGTCAGTATCTGGACTCTTAAAGAACACGCCACTCTTCTGGAATATCCAGAAAAGAAGCCAAAAATCAGGAGCCTCTTTTCTAGGTGTGAAAAAGAGTTCTTAACTCACTGGTTTTGAAGTACTTAATGTTTTTAAAGTGTGCAGTAGTCAGGGACAAACTTGTAGGAGCAACCACATACCTTGCTGATGGTGTTCTGGATACTGCTTCCTGCTTTCACATAGCAACCCTACAAATTCTGGGATTTGTGAGGGGGAAAAAAGTGCCACAGGCCTAGGCAGGACCTCCAGCCTGGGAGCTATCCACACCGCCTCACTTCTGCACTATATGGGACCACCTGATATGTGGTCAATGGGTGCACTGGCTTTGGTCACCTAGACTCCACACCTCCTGTGCTCATGGAGAGAGAGGAGTGCAGCTCAGCCCTCCTAATGGCTCCACAACCCTGGCACTCTGTTAGTCTTCCTTCCTCTACAGCTGCTTGCAGACCAGCCAAGGACAGTCACTGCTCTTGTGACAGTTGGCATGGAAAAAAAGGTCATTTTAGTTTTTGAAGTGCAAAGATGTGTTTCTGTGCCAGCTGTTTATAATTTAATCGTTTGATAATTGTGTTCATTAATCTCTTAAAATGATCGAACTTTTTGCTCTTTTAATATAGACCCTAAGACTAATGCTTCTGTGGACTCCAGTGGGCTCTGTCTCAGACTCTACCTTCTGGGATCAGAGGCCCTGATCCCTGGTAACTGCTATCAGTGTGAGCACTGAACTGCTAAATACCCTCAAGAAACAGGACACAAGACCACTGTCCCCACAGGTGGAATAGTAGCCTTCCTCTAAAAGGTAGTCTCTGTGAGTTTTAAATAATAACACAAGCCAATGATTTGTGAACGAGCCTTATAACCAGAATTCAAGCCCTGGGACCCAAATAATAGATAGAGAAAATCAGCTGCCCCAAGTTGCCCTCCACACGTGTAGCACATGGACTCACACACTCATTCACAAACACAAAATAAAAATGCTTAAAAAAAAAAAAAAAAAAAAAAAAAGTAAGGGACCGGAAAAACGGCTTAGTAGTTAAGAGAACACTGGCTTCAGGTCCAGGACCTGAGTTCAATTCCCAGCACCCACAAGGCTTCTAACAACTGTCTGTAATTCCAATAACAGGGTATCAGATCTTCTGTCCCCACCCGACCCCCGGTACCAGGCACACACATGATGTACACTTATATGCAGCCAAAAACATCCATACACACAAAATAAAAACAAATAAATCTAGAACCATAACTTTTTGGGTTTCTCTGTGTAGCCCTGGAACTCTCTCTGTAGACCAGGCTGGCCTCAAACTCAGAAACCCGCCTAGCCTCTGCCTCCCAAGTGCTGGGATTAAAGGCATGCGCCACCACCGCCCGGCCATAACTTTTAAAAAGAATTTTAAACCTGACTCAGAATGAGACAGCTTGTGTGATAGGAAAAAAGAGCAAGATTATGAGGCTCCAAAGAAGAACCTGACATCTAAAACCACATGGGCCCTGTAGTAAAGAGGACACAAACCCTACTCCCTTCGAAGTCTGTACTTAAAAGAGTAACCACAAAGCACCCAGGTTTCCCAGGCCCATGAGAATTTAATGGAGTAAACAGTGCATTCTCATAAAGTCCTAGTTGTTAAAAAGGTTTTAAGAAAAAAAAAAAAAGTAGGATCTGGAAAGGAGAGGAAGCGGGAGACGCGCTCCCTCCAGTGCTAGAGAGAGGACAGGGGCAGGGGGCTGAGCGGGAGCCGGCCAGTGCGTGTGCTGGGCGTGAGACGGGCTCGTCAGGGCAGAGAAGATGCCCACGACGGCGACGGCTGGAGGCCGGATCGCGGGTGGGAGGAGCGGGGCGGGCAGCGGGCAGACTCTCCGCCCCGGGGAGGGCCCCTGCGGAGCGCCGGGCGGGGCGGCAGCTTTAAGAGTTGGCCTCGGGGACCCGGGCTGCTCACTCGCGCGCTCGCGTCCAGCTACCCCATCATGGAGCGGCCGCCGCGCGCCCTGCTGCTGGGTGCAGCCGGACTGCTGCTCCTGCTCCTGCCCCTCTCCTCTTCCTCCTCTTCGGATGCCTGCGGCCCGTGCGTGCCGGCTTCCTGCCCCGCGCTGCCCCCGCTCGGCTGCCCGCTGGGTGAGACCCGCGACGCGTGCGGCTGCTGCCCGGTGTGCGCTCGCGGCGAGGGTGAGCCGTGCGGGGGCGGCGCGGCCGGCAGGGGGCACTGCGCGCCGGGCATGGAGTGCGTGAAGAGCCGCAAGAGGCGGAAGGGTAAAGCCGGGGCAGCAGCCGGCGGACCCGCGACCCTCGCCGTGTGCGTGTGCAAGAGCCGCTACCCGGTGTGCGGCAGCGACGGCATCACCTACTCCAGCGGCTGCCAGCTGCGCGCCGCCAGCCTGCGCGCCGAGAGCCGCGGGGAGAAGGCCATCACCCAGGTCAGCAAGGGCACCTGCGAGCAAGGTGGGCACCAGCGCCATCCCCGCCCACTCCCCACCCCCACCTCCCGCCGCCGCAGAGCATCCCTGGAGACCCGCGGGAGGGAGGAGTTATGGCTGCCCGCTGTCCCGCGCCAGGGGAAACGCCTCCCCTTGGCTCGCTTGGGATGGTTTTATTTGGAGTCGCCTGTGTGCGCCAAGAAAGTGAGAAATCGCAGAAACGGGTATAAATATAGAAAAGATTGTCCAAGACTCCTAGACACAATTTACCCAACTAGCCTGCAGGGCAAGTCTCAAAAGCCTCTACACCCTTGAAAACCTTTTCTCGTCATTCTTTCGTTTCTTTTGGGTGTGTACAAAGAGATACACACCCAAAGGGTGTTAGCACCCCTTTGGGGTTAGCAGAGAAATACAAAAACTTTGAGAAAGTCGATTTAGTAACCAGATAATTTTTTCAAGTTGAAGTTCTTATTATTATTCAAGTACTGGAGTTTCCCGTTATCAAACGGTAACCTAGCTAGAGGATAATACTTGGGGGTAAAAAGAGACACAAACACTTTGATGTGAACCCTCTGACCATGTTGTTTTTCTTCTTGGGCCTTGGTTATGTTTTTTCATAATTTGTCCACAGGATGCAAGGTTCCGCAGGAATGGCCTTGACATTGTGTTTGTCTATTGTATCCCATACTAATCCAAATTTACACAAATGAAATTGGAAAAAAGTAAAATCTGAGGTTGGAAGGAAAAAAAGAAGTCAGAAACTTTAACTCTGGTGCCTGAAATAACAGTTTCCGTGAGCAGTCGTTTCGCGGGAAAGTTAGAGCCCTGCGCTGGCAGCTGCTGCCCTAGCCTCAGCCAAGGTAGCAGGGCAGAGGAGGAGAGTCAGCTGCTTGTTCGTGAACACAGTTCAGGCTTTCTCCAGACCTTGCAAGGAGCAGTCCTTTCTTTACAGCTTTTCCCAGAAACCCGTATGCAAATAGGCTGTGTGCCATTCGCCTCAAAGTTTGCCACTGAAAGCCTTACATGGTGTAACTCACAGTTACCCACTTACGGTATTATCACCTCGTATTTATAAAAATCACAGACCAAATATCCCTGTTTCCAATGGAAACGGCCATTTTCCCCTTTCGCACGACAGTCACATCATGAAGGGAAATGCACATTAAGAATTCATTCCAAATACTGAGAGTTTCTTATAAACACCCCAAGGGGAAACTTCTTTCCCAGAGTCTCAGAGTCAGGCATCCTTGCCCTGTCAGAGCTTAGCCTGGTGACTTCCCAAGCCATGTTTCCTCATCTGTGGAGAGTACCATCTTATAATTAATAAAAATAATTTATTAATTATACAAAATGTTAGGATTTGTTATGACATTTCATAAATGTACTTTTATTTTTTATTATTTTTATTTTTTTTATTTATTTTATGTATATGAGTATACTGTCACTGTCTTCAGACACACCAGAAGAGGGCATCAGATCCCATTACAGATGGTTGTGAGCCACCATGTGGTTGCTGGGAATTGAACTCAGGACCTCTGGAAGAGCAGCCAGTGCTCTAAACCATTAGGCCACCTGTCCCGCTCAAATGGACTTTTGTTATATTTGTCCTCATTACTACCCTCTCCTCCCCTCTCCCCACTCTACTTCCTCCTCCCAAGTCATACCCCTCTATTTTCCTGTCTTGGGGGGGGGGGGTGTAGAATTTTATCAGTTTGTCTCTTGCTGCTTCCCTCTCTTAGCACACACACAGTATGATGAATAAGAGTGAACACGTCCAGTCTGCCTCATTGCCAGGGTCACCCAGCTCTTTGGTCCCTCTCCAGGCTGCAAACCACTTTAAGGGTACAGCCTGGCTTCATCTTTATGCTCAGGAAGATGGTGAAAAACAGCATCTAAAACTAAAAACCTTGACATAAACCAGCCCTCCGTCTCTCCGCCACACCCTGACAGACATGGGGGCCAGGTTCTAAGGTTCTAGTAGGAGGGTGCCAGAGAGAACAGGAGAGGACAGAGAGTCTCCAGAAAACCTTTCCACAGCAAAGGAGAGTGAGTGATCATGTACTTATTTGGGGTCCTAGGTATAGTTTGACAACGACGAAAGCTAAATGGCCAGAGTACCACTTACTTATGTACCATTCAGCACTGGGTCTTTGCAGAGAATAAAAATGTATTTCCTTCCTTCTTCTAGCCATTTCTTTCCCCCAAAAGAAACTTGCATTGTGTTTGCCCTGAGGGATAGAAGGTGTATTTTTGCAGAACTCAGCCCCGGTGAAATAGGCTGTCTACATTCTGTTCCTCTGTTTTCATTAAGCATAATATTTATTGAGCAGCTAGCCAGCTTCAGCTGTGTATCACTGGGGAGGCACAGAGCAGATCTGGTCTTGATGGTGAAGGGACTACGTACTGGTTAGAAACCGTGGAGCACTTTCCCTAGATCCATGGAGCATCTCTTGGTGTGGGTCTTCACTGAAACTACCATTTATATGCCTTCTAGGGAGAGCTTGTCCTGCTTGGTTCTGTATTTTTTGCAGTTGAAGGCGAAGCCATCTGCTTGGAAATCTGTTAGAGAGATAGTGAGCTAATAATCTGGAGTCTTGGAGCCGTCACTGTGAACTGAGTGCCAGTAGAATTCACTGGCGTCCTTGGCTAACTGGCAGCGGGGCTGACAATTCAGTTTAATAAACAGACTCAGGACAGAGATGATGAGGCACAGCATAAAGTCATGATGCCGGACAGAAGAGGTTACGCTTCTACTTCAGTTCTCAGGCCTTTTGCTTACAGTCCCTTCAATCTGAGTTCCTTGGCACCCATGTAGCTAGTTACTCTATATTTGGATACCGTTTTCTTGCCCTTCAGAAGTTTTACTTGTGGACCTAGAATGCCGCCATCCAGTCTCTCTTCTTATTTCTTCCACGGCTCAGTTTGAACTGCCACTCAGGCAGTAGGAGGGTCTTCACAGTGCAATTCCATCTGACCTCTTCCCTCCAGTCTCCCTATGCCGCTGACACGCTATATGGCTGCTGTTCTGCATGCCTTTGGAAATGCTGTGCCTTCTGCCTAGAGTGCCTCCTGTAGACAGACAGACGGACAGACAGACAGACAGACACACACACACACACACACACACACACAGGGATACACACACAGGGATACACACACAGGGACATACAGAGAGACAGACTCACACCCTCCCTTGGAATTCTTGTCACTTTCTCTGTAAGACCTGACTTTCCCCTGCCCCGTTACAGTGTTATTATTCTCCTAGTGCTGTTCAACATCAAGAAATTCTTACTGGGT
Organism: Arvicanthis niloticus; assembly: GCF_011762505.2. Taxonomy (NCBI): domain Eukaryota; kingdom Metazoa; phylum Chordata; class Mammalia; order Rodentia; family Muridae; genus Arvicanthis; species Arvicanthis niloticus. The sequence goes on along the minus strand of NC_047664.1, from coordinate 78,103,568 downwards.
CCATGCTGTGTATTTGTACAAAGGTCCCATAGCTGACAATGAGCTGTAGACCTGACTCCCTGAATATGAACCACTAGCTTTGTTCTCTCATGACCTCTCTGACCGTAGGATTCCTCCCCTGTAGAATGGGGTTATAGTTACATCACAGGGTTTTATGATGATTAAATGCCATGAAAAGTAACTGCAGAAACCACTGGATGAAGATCGGTGTCAGTGCTCAACCAGAAAGTTAGCTCTAGGTGACAAGGGAGTCTTTGTCGCCCAGATCTCCAAGGGCCCAGATCAGTACATGAATGGACTGGTGAATGAAAGAATCCCACAACCTTCTTCTAGTCTCAGGGTAAGCAACTTTGAAGAAATAGACACAATTTCTCACTTGCAGAGTTCAGTGTAAACTTTACACAGAAACGAATGATACTTTTACATAGTTGTGTGTACGTTAAAGAATGTACAGCAGGGGAATTTTGTCGAGGTCAGGGGTGAGTGAAGCAGGTACTGAGTGGGGCAGGTGGGGCAGTAGCGTGAGCCAAAGAGCACAGACAGATCTGAGGGGGACCCTGGCTGTCTGCCTGAGTGGAGAGTAAGCTATGCCATATAGACCATCCTGCCATCTCCTTAAATCCCTCTCTCTCCTAGAATAAAGGGCAGCCTCTGTCTTATAATGCCTTTCAAACACAGCATCTGGCTAACAGTTAGAGCTTGGTACATGTTCGTTAGTCGGTCAGAGGAGACCCTGGGGGAAGTGCCTTCCTCTGGGAATGAGGACAGTGGTCTTCCTGCTGTGTGCCTTTACCGCACACACACACACACACACACACACACACACACACACACACACACACACCTGCCTCCACTTTACGCTTCTGCCTTCCTGAAGTCTAAGCAGGGAATTTATCTGACACTCTGTACTCAGCCATTTTGAGCTCTGATACCACGGTCACTTTACACCAAATCCTCAGACTCTCACATCACGTTGATAGCTACGATGAGGTCCTGGAGCTGTGTTGTAAGTAAAAGAGGAAAAAAAAAATCTTCAGTGAAGTTTGAAAATTCAAATTTCAAACCCTTTCCTTAAGGAATTCAGTTTAAACTTATTGTAAGGTTGGTGACGTGTTGTGTAAATGCTACTGTGCCATTCCTGTCCTTGAATGAACCCAGGAACTCCACTGGAAAGTGAAACAGAGGAGTTCCAACCGCCAGTGAACTTGTTAGGGGGACTGGTTTATCTTGAGACCGGACACGTCAATGGAATGTTTTGTTAAGATAACTCTGTCTTGCAAAAAGAACAGATTTATGCTGAGGAGGGGGAAAGAGCTAATAATGACTTCTTGGGGGAGTGATATCCTGGTTGAGATAAATAAATAAATAAATAAAGTAAGTAAGTAAGTTAGCTAAAGAAGAGCTAGTATTGGGGTATGAGTGGAGTCAGAAGAAAGAGAACATGGAATATTATTTAGCCTTACAAAAGAAGGAGATCTTGTCATTTGTAACAGCATGGATGAACCTGGAAGACTATTTTAAATAAACTATACTCAAAGAGACAAATACCACATGATCTTGTTTCCACATGGAAACTTAAAATGTCAAACTCACAGGAGCAAAAAGCAGAAAGTCCTTTTTTTTTTTTTTTTTTTTTTTTTTTACAGAGGTGGAAGGTGAAGTTGGTATAGGAAGAATTGAAGAGAGGTTAATCAAAGAACACAAATGACAATTAGAAAAATATCTAAGAACTGCCAGACCCGAGACCCCAACTTGCCATGACAGGCTGTGTTTACCTGGGAGTGCCCAATGAGCCTCTGCTTCTGAACACTGTCTTACTAAGTTCAGTCTGATATAGCCTTCATACCAGACAGTACTGCCTCTGAATTACAGCCCACCATTACCCTCTGCCCTTGCTTTCAGATCAGAGAAACAGAGAGAAGGGGGAAACTTGACTATAAGAGAGTCAGTGACTGCAGACTCACGGTTGAGAAAGAGACATACAGGGCTTCTGTGACAACCCCTCCCCCCAACCCATTCCCCCCAAAAGTAACAGCCTAGGCAGAAAGCCATGAAGAGAACACTTTAAAACTGTGATACGGATTCTGAAGTGCAGCTCTCCACAGTTAGTGGGGGTGCAGCAGGGGAAGGACTCAAGTTTTCTTTAAGGGGCTAGCCACTGGGGGTTTGAGCATGCTCCAGTACATATATGGGCTACGTAAATTGGACTTGTTTTCTTCTCTTTCTGTTCCTCCTCTTCCTCCTCTTCCTCCTCTTCCTCCTTCTCCTGGGGGTTGGGGAGAGTCACAAGGGTAGGGGAACAGACCTGAGAGGACTGGAAAGTGAGTATGATTCAGGTGTATGGAATTCCCAAATAATCAATTAAAAAAATATATTATGTTGAAAAAACCCTGCCCCAACCCGATAATAATGCCTCTATAGTTTTATAACGTTCTTGGCCTTGTTTGCCCTTGTTAAACACAGAAGCTTCTAGAACGGTAAGCAGATCACTAACTCTTGCTTATCGCTTGATTCTGTTTCAATCGCCGAATTGTAGGAAAGCTTTGAGCTCCTGGAGTAGCTTTAGAAAGGGGACAGGCAACTTTGCAGAAGGGGTAAAGGACTCAGGCAGGGGTAAAGGACTTTAGAGCATTTGTTCTCAGCCGTCCTAACACTGTGACCCTGTAATACAGTTCCTCATGTTGTGGTGACCCCCAGCCATAAAATCATGTCATCGTTACTTCATAACTAATTTTGCTACTGTTATTAATCATAATGTAAGTACGTGCTATGCAGGGTCTTTGACATGGGACCCCCAAAGGGGTCACAACCCACAGGTTGAGAACCGCCGTTTTAGAGCGGAAGCACTCCAGAGAACAAGGTATGGTCTACCTAGTTAGGGAAGTGGCTATTAAATGGCAAGTGCCCCATTCCGTAGTTCTTCAAGGAACTAGAATGAAAAGCCTAAATTAAATAGCCACGGGCACATTCAGATTACACACCAGGAAGAAACCTGTAGCATGGACGCTGCAGCGTGGTTGTGTGGGAGCTGAGGAAGCCTCATTAGAGCTGAGAAATGACCTGAGTTAGGAGGGCAGAGTGGAGGAGGCCGTCACCACTTTATCCTCCTTCTTGGTCAGCTCTGAGATGGACTGACGGAGCTGAGCAGTATTACTGACATCCTCAGTATCCTTTCTGTCCTGTCCCTAGGAGGGTCCACTAGAGACTTGCCTTCTAGAAGAAACTGCCTTATACGGGTGTTCTTTTGAACAGCTCACTGACACAATGCCCTTGGTTGGAGTCCAAGGGCAGCTGGCTTCTCTCATTCTGGGTAGCCTCAAGGGCAGTAGGCCTCCCTGCTTCTCAAATCTGCCTCCCAGTGGATTAGATTGTGAGCTTCCTCTACCTCCAGCTGCCCCACATGGGTTCTGACTTAGCCTCTATGCCTTTAACTATAGCCCAGCCATCTTCTCAGGAACCAGTAGAAAGGTCCTATCAAAAGAATTAAGCCAGGGAGATCCATGACTCTCACTCTCTCGTTGGGAGTTTATAAGTGACAAGTTCAGAAAGTTTTGAAAGTGATAGAAACTTAGATATACCCAGTAATTCATGGACCTGGTCACTTAAGGTAATAATAAAGATGTCCCTAGATATCCTTGACTCTTTAGGAGTGGAGTCAGGGTAAAGGCGCTCAAACTGCCCACGGTGAAGAGCACTCCTACAGCCTTGTACACCAAGACCAAGACGCTGATGGAACAAGAGAAGAAAGCCAGAGTAATGGGGGTGGGGGAGGGGAGCGTGTCTCCTTTTCACTTGAAATGCCTATGTGTTAAAGAGTTGAATCGTGTCTTATCCCAAATTCAATTAATGGAAAAAAAAAAAAAAAAAAAACGATCTGACCCTTTTGAAAAAGCTAATGTGCCGAATTGCTTTCTGGGTTCACAGAGGACAAGATTAACTAGCCGCAGCTGGGGCTTACATCAGGCTCCGCCCCCTTAACCTCTCCAACCCAGCAGAAGGTTGGGGGCGGAGCGGGCTGAGGGGAGGCAGCTGGGCTGTCCAGGAAATCCAGGGAGGAAATCCTGCTGTTCCCAGAAGCAGGCCAAAGCAACGCAGAAGTCTTGCCTCTGAAAACTAAGAACGGTTCAAACCAGGTAAAACAGGCTGAGTAACCCAGCGTTGACAAAGGCCCGTTCATGAGGTGTGATGACCCCCATCAGCCCACAGTAAGTGTCAGTGAGGCCAAGATCCAGCCAAACGGACAGGTTCATAGAGCTGGTTGCTGTAAAACGGCAGTTGTCACAGTGCGGAGTGGTACAGTTTAGGCTTCCTCCTTCACAGGGTGACTTGCGCACTGTAATCCCAGCATCTCTCTGCTTTCCCGTCATTTTCCTCAACTTGAATATCTACTCCACACCTAAGGGCGGTGCGTGGGTATGGCCACCGTTGTGCTTTAAGTTGCATTTGTAGGTATTGGAGCCTGTTTGTTGACAGCGGCGGCATTAGACTCTTTTAAAATTTATTCTTATTTCATGTGCGTTGGTGGTTTGCCTGCGTGTTTGTCTGCGTGAGGGTTTTGGATTCCCTGGAACTGGAATTACCAGCAGTTTTGAGCTGCCACGTGGAACCTCTCTGTGGAAGAGCAGCCAGTGCTCTTAACCAGAGCCACCTCTCCAGCCCCAGTGTTAGACTCTTGACAAGGTGCAGAAAGGTGCAGAGGGGAAAATTCATGGGAGAATTTGAGAACTCAATCCATCATATTCCATTTTGACTCTCTTGAAAGAATTAAAAACAAAAGCAAAAAGCTAGTGCTTTAATAGTCTACCAGGCTCTGGTATGCTGACCACCGTTGCCCTGCTTCTCACGGTGTTTTCAGGAGAAGAGACATCTCCAGCTTCTACCGGAGCTTGCTTCCTTTTTTTTTTTTTTTTTTTTAAGTCGGCATATAAGTGATGAGTTTTATCACAGCTTGTCTCCCCTTGAATGAGAAACATTTCCCAGGCATTTCATTTACATCAGCACAAATTAGCGCCCGGCGGTCAAGTGGTGGAGTCGGAAAGGCTTTGGATCTGACATCTGCTCTGCTCTCTTCTGGCTCCACTCCAGGCAAAGATGAAAACATTTATCAAGAAATGGATCTCCTGGAACTTTCCAAAGGATTTTTTTTTTTTTGAAAGGGACCACACAGAAATGAAGCTTCAGGAATGTGTCAGGGCAGCCCAGGCCTGCAGGACTCCAACCTGGCTCATTCTCCATGGGAGTTTTCAGAACTCGGGGGATCCAAAGGGGAATTTCAGTCGTGGCTTCAGCTATTAGATGGCAACCTTGGCTTCCAAAAGGAACCCCTCAGGAAGCCACCAGCTTTTGATGGAAAATGAAATGCATGCTTCTCTGTGAGGACAGACATCAAGGAGCGGGGTCCTGCAGTGTGGCCCCTTATTAAAGATGCTAAGCCCGGCTGGAGAGGGCAAGCTAGGGCAGAGATGAAGATGCTGCCCAATGTTTAACAAGCCTGGGCTTCAGAGCTAGAAGCCCCTGTGGGCTCAGGTGTGTCTCGTATCTGAGGCTCGGAGTGGTACAGTGGAGTGGATCCGACTCCGCTTTGTATACCACGGAGCCTTTGGTTCACTGGTAACTGGCAAGGCAGGGCCAGGCCGGTCTTTCTAAACTCAGAGAGGAGGCAAAGGGAACCTCCCACTCCCTCTCAACCGCCCAAATGCTCTCTCCTCAGGGGCCTTTTTCTTTTTATCTATTCTGCCTGGCCCATCATGGCAGGCTGCCCCTTTTTCCTGTCTAGCTGAGCTCAAAGAAATAGTCCCCCCCTGCCCCCCAACCCACCAAACTCGGTCCTTTGTGAGTTACAGAGCTGCAGTAGTGTTTTAGTGGTGAGCTCTGCTCAGCTCCATTGCATAAGTCACCAGATTCCAGAGCCACGCCTGACCCGCCCCTATAAAAGCACCTGTAAGCAAACACTCAGCATAGCATGCCTTTCTCCTGGACAAGCTGGAGAAACATCCAGAACACAACATCCAGAAGTGGGCGTTACCCCTCCTTTTCTTAACGACACCCTGGGAAAGTTTTTCAGATAGCTTAGGATCCTTGAGCACTCCATCAACTGGAACCCATGGCCACAATCAGGATAAGCCCTAAGGTGGGGGAGATAGCTCCCAGCCCATGGTGACTGTAGGTACAACGGGACTTCAAGGCTGATACCGGACTGTCTCTACCAGCTTTTACTTCTTGTGGTATGATCATAGTGTGCTACGTCAGACAAGGCCTGCATAGTATGTGCACAGATACAGCACAGAATTTACGTGTGTGTCCTCTATGCCTCTTCCCTGTCATCTGAGCCTGTCTGTCTGTCTGTCTATCATCTGTCTGTCTGTCTATCTGTCTATTGATCTATCTAGTTAAACTATCAGCTTCATCGAGGACAGTGAATAAAAAAGTCCTGGTCTGGAAAATGAAGTCTACCATCAATGCCAGGGGGCACACACGCTGGGCATTATCTTTGACTCTTAGAGTCCTGCTGATAAAAAATATAATAGTTCCTTCACTGTGTTTTGGTTCTCTGACCTACACACGTAGCCTCAGTTTAGCTGGAGCCCGTTTGAAAAAAAAAAAAATCAAAACATTCAACTGTAAATGAGATATTTGGACTCACAATGTGCCCACGTGGGTTGGCTGCCTGTGACTGAGAGATAATAACATGTACTGTCAAGTGTGGACTAGAAATGAGGGTCCCGATAGGAGGGCTAAGAAAATGACTGGCTTTGCAGACCCAGCACTGCAAGCTGAGTGAACTTGTTAGAGCATTATGACCTGCCCCTTTCCAGGTACAAGGCCACCTCACTCTCTGGAGCAGTTGTCCTTAGCTGGTCTGCTCGCCAGGGTTGAGTCACAGAAGGATATGCATGAACTCCACTCCAAGATTCTGATTTAATCGGTCTGGATGTGAGCTGAGCCAAGGACCTCATAAACACTTTCCAGATAATTTAATGTCCTGCCCGAGCCTAGAACTATTATTATTGTTTTAAAGTGATTTCCCGTGACTATAGGGGACTCTCATTCTTAGGGAAATTCTTATATGATGGGGCAGTATTTGCTCTGCCTGCCCAGAATTCAGTGCTTTACAGCCAAGGGACTTTTCAGGATACTGCTTGTCCACCATAGCAAATGGAAGCTCTTGAAACGAATAATGGCCTCTCATGTTGCAGGCAGCTCAGGGCTTGCCCCTGTCTTTCCTCCTGGCTAGTTCAGTGCTCTCACCTGTTTGGACAAAGTGGAAATGCGTTTACCTCTGTCGGTATCACAGTACTTGAGAATTTACCTAAACCCACATGATCCAGCCTGCCAGTTGTTTCTCCAGAGTGTGCCTTCCTTGAGCCTCAGGTTTTTATCTGCTTTCCTCACCACTGAATCCCCAGTGTTGCAAAGCCTTGGGATGTGGTAGGCACTGAATGAGCAAATGCATGAACAATGAAGGTGGATTTTTTCAAGCGCCCTATTGAGAAGAACAACTTTTTTCACCTCTGTCTGGACTATATGAACCCTCACCTCCCTGGAATCTCTAACAGGATGAGGTAGCTCCACTCAACTTAGAGCCCCCCTCCACTGGCCTAGAGGGGAGTCTCTTGTCACTCAGCTGAAACCCTTCTGATTGATACCATTCTCAGCATTGTTCCTTGACCCAGTGATGCTGTCAACCTCACCAGTGGGCATGGGGATTGCCTGAGTTCTATTTTGTATGATCAGCAGTGTTAAGGCATTTAGCCTCCTGAGAAGGTCATCTAGTCTCCCTCCCCCTCAGTTAGACGGCAGCAACAGAGAACACAGCTATGGCATCTGGTCATTATTGACTATCAGTTTGTGTCCTATTAGTTTGCCTCAAGCACAGAGTTAGTGAATACTGAGCTGCCGCTCCTGCAGGTAACACAGAGGAATTCTGGGAACCTTATTGTGCATGGATGATTCTGTTTAAAGGCTACCCTGTAAGGGTTCAATTTAGGGTAACAAGCAAGTGTAAACCCTGCAAAGGACTGAGGGTATTTGGAAATGACCATCCCAACAACAAGCAGTCGGGACCTTGCAAGGATGTTGAATGCAGAACCTATTTGTAAGATGGGCCTCCTTCCGAAATCCCACGATAATATAATGGTGGACAAGGACAGATGTTTAAGGAACCATTTGGGGATTGGCTCTTGATACAAAAAACACACTCTCTCCCTGACTTTATTGTTCCATAGCAAGCTGGATTTTTCCTGGCCCTTGACCTTCTGACCATTAACCCCCTACAAATAGTACTTCCGATCTTATTTCATAGGTCAGCAGGAAGGTTATATGGGAGACTGCTCCCCCATCTCTTCTTCCCGCCTTCCTATCGGCTAGTGGAAAATTAGCCCTTTGATTCCTATCCAGTTCTTGCTTTTTTGTACATGTTGTGCTGTGTGCCAAAAGGAATTTGTGTCACAAGAAAGATGCTGACATCTCTGTATGGATCCTGCAAAGCCAATGTCTGTTCTGATTGGTTGGGAAGTGCAGAAAGGCAGAATAGATGGTAAGACTCAAAGTAGGGTAGCCCCTGTGTAAGCCCAGTCAATAAAAACACACAGACATGAAGGATGTACACACATACATGCATACATGTAACTTTATTAGTAATCACCAGAAGCATATTTTCCTGGGATGGAGAAATAAACAAGGGTGTAGACATACTTGTAACCTGTACATATAATGAACAAATACATTTTAACTTGATTACATACTATAGGTACTTAGAAGTAACTGTCTTAGTGCATAGTATATAAATGAATTTATTATTGCTTCACCCAAAATAGCATATGGGGGTAGAAAGGAGTGGATCTTATTCTTGTTTGTTTATAATTGAACTAATAATAGAATGTTAATGCAAAAGAATCTTCAAGATTGTTTTAGGGACTGGAGAGACAGCTTAGCAGTCAAGTGCACTGGCTGCTCTTCCAGAGGACCCAGACCTGATTCTCAGCACCCATGTGGCAGCTCACAAACGCCTATAACTTCATTTCCCAGGGCTCTAATACCTTCTCCCAGCCTCTAGCAGACACCGGACATGCAGGTAGGGCACAGACAATTCAATCAAAACACCCATACCATAGGAATAATTTTTTTTTTACTTTTGAGGTGTGTTTAAATACCTTGGTAAATGCTAAGAAAAATATACAGTAGATTTACATCACTCTGTCTAGTTTCCTTGGCAAAAGAAATAAAAGGAAAGTTTTAAATAGGTGCAGTGGCCTGCTGGGACGGTGAGGGTGCTGTCTTCCTGTCAGTCTCCAACAACCAGTGTCTCCTGTTTCTCCCTGTGGACAAACCCGGATCAATTTAGATTCTACATTTATAAATACTTGTTAATTAACTTCAGCTGCTATGCAGCTTCTGTGTGTCCTGGGAATATAGGCAAATTTAATATTTTATTTTTACTAAAGATCTTTTTTATTATTAAAAAAAAAAAAAAAAAAAAAAGCTAACTTTGGCCCAGCAATCATAAATCTGTGGTAGGAAGATGAAGAGTCAACATAGGAAGACCGTATCTGAAAACAAAACAACCAAAAAGGGCTCAACCACTCCCCACAAACTAACAGGATAGAAATCTGGGGGCTTTGCCAAAATCAAAGACATCCCCTGTCCTTGGAGCTGACCTTGAGTCCTGGCTGAGGCTGTAGAGTCTCCTTCCTCTTTGCCTCTGGAGTTTCGGTGTCCAGCACGGTCATCTGTAAGGCCATTATCCCTGCTAATAACACTGCTGACAAGATACTTCCAGCACGGAGGAAGCTGCCTGTGGCTTCCAGCAGAAATTTTTCACATTTCTGACTGAGAGATAACACAACAGCACAGTGGGATTTATGAGAATTTCCCTGTGGGTGAGTATTCAGTATCATCCGTTTAATCCCCAGAAGAAGGCTGTGATAGGGTATTATCTGTACTTTATAAAGTAGGCCACCATGATACAGTGCATCTGGGTGCCCAAGCCCTGCTTCTGTTACCAGAAAACAGATACAGCTAAGCCAAGAATTCAGATGGGTTGGTGTGAATGTAGGCATAAGCACCATACTCAATCCCAAACCTGCCACACCCACGTGCCAGAGCCTACTGTATGTACTAGATGCTTCTTCATTTACAGCTTGCCTGCCTGTCTGCCATCTTTCTTTCTGGCAGGGTGTGGTATGGAGCCCAGGCTGGTGCCACTCGGGAGGCTCTGCTTCAGTTTCTAGAGTGCTGGGATTGCAGGTGTGTGCCTCTACTCTTGGCTTTGTTTATAGTGCTTAATCTACACATTCCAGCTTGTGTTCCTACTGTGAGTTTCCTTTGTTAAGCTTCCTGTTCTTCTCTGCAGTCTCCAGTAACAGATTACCACCAGCAGAAGAAAGTGCATATGCTTATTCTGTAAGGTCATATGTGTGCTTTTCAAGAAAAGTATCTAGAGGATCAACAGATGTTCTTTGATACGTTAAAATAATTTAGATGATTTTAGTTTTGGCAGTGGTGTTGTCTGATACAGCTCAAATGATCCCCAAATCCCTGTGATCAACTTGGCTAATTGCAAGTAATCTAAGTCTGAGACTGCTTGGATCAGTTTGTTTTGTGAAATGAAATAACCAATGTTTCATTCCACTTCCTGGGAGCGGGGCACAAAAAGTAAAGCAAATCAGAAGAGGTAAGCAGATAAATCCCTGTGTCTTCTAAAAATAACACCTAGCCACTGACGAGTGGAGACCTGTGGACAAATGACTTTTCAATCCACTTGAATAAAATTGAGTCCTCTGCAGAGATTTCACCATTACGTACACACATTTCAAATCCACAGGCTAAGAAGGCGATCCACTGAGCCCATTAAAAACCAGCATACCTTTGTGCTTAGGACCGCAGCGGAGAAAGTGGTACACAGCAGTTTCTCATGGAAATGTGATGTTTATTTTAGATTGATGAGTTCTTTCATGAACAAAGCACTGTGCAACAACTATGCATAGCAACATCATGTGGACACAGTGTTTTAGTTTATAAAAACTGTCAGCTAATGCCTCTCTGGTTTTGTGCATTCATCATTTACACGTGTCCTTTTCCAATCTCCCTCTTCAGATTACATAAGTACTATTATAAAAGAATATCATGAACTACTGTCTCCGATGCCATGACCATGGTTAGAGAAATTAATGAAGTGACAAATTAGAATCCTTAAGACTGTGAAGCCATGGGTGCATGCAAGATTTCATTCCTTTTGGTTCTGCCAGTGACAGTAGCCACAACTCTGATTGCATACCCACTTAGCTAACTACCCTGTGTGCACCTATGTCAAACAGTTGCTTCTAATTAAGCCACTCCATGTGCATCTGGGCCACCCCTTTCCCTTCAAATACTCACAAGTAGAGTTCGGAGACTGCTATTTTATCAAGTTATCTTGGACCAACCAATTAGTAAAGAAACCTGCTACTAGTTTGTATGGAATAAAATATAAAGTACTTACTTGGCATCCATTTGAGAACATCTGATCCTTCTTCCTGCCAGTCATTAGCCGAGTAATGACGAGTAAGCAGCATCTGCCTTCTAGAAGCTTGCGTTGCATATTAACCTGGAAAGGTGTAAGGATAGCAAGTCTTCTGTTATCCATCAATCACTTTAATGAGTACAAGAGAGCACCTTGTCACCCTGCCAAATACTATAGGAATTAGGAATGGCTCGGTCCTCAGCTAAGAATGGGAGCAGTTACCGAGTTCCACACTTTATCATAGCTGAGAGCGCTAGAACTCCAGTCTCAATCTGTGTTGGTGGGGAAATGGCAGCAGAAGAGTTTCTCCATCTCCCTGGACTCAGTCTCCTTGGCAGAATAGGTGGAGCCGCCAGAACCAGAAGACGAGGGGTTTAGGGAGGTGTTTAATGGATACAGAGTTCCAGATTTGCAAGATGGAAAGAATTCTGGAGATGGCTCTCACAACCACGTGAGTGGATAGACAGATGCCCCGTCGACTCACGAGGAGTCATGTGGTGCTAAAAACCACCATGAGCTGAAACTGCCATCAGTCACTGAAAACTCACAACCTGTTCCGCCACAGCATCGGAGCACAGTGCATTTGCAATGGCTGCTGTCTCCTCTTGTGATTGAGTGGCCGGCTGATCACTGAGGCTCTTTGCTAACACCCAACTTCTTGAGAATGTCACACCTTCATAGTGCTCACCTGGGAAAAACAAACCCTTCAATCTCATGTACAGCTTCCACTGAGTGGTACCACTCTTGTACCATGGCAACCTTTTAAGCTCACAGTCTGAGCCACCGTAAGTGGATACCAACTGTGCTGACCTGTATTCATAACTAGGTGAGGTGGCGTCGGGTGGGTGGCTCAAGTGTGGAGCACTTTCCCAGCACATCCTCTCCTCAGTGGTGGAAAACAGAGAGTTAGGGTGCTAGTAGTTAGTGTCACATATGTTTTACCAAAGCTTTAAAAAAAGTTTAAGTAAAAACACAGAACCACTCGATAGCGAAACGGTGACAAGCTGTCCATGAAAAACGTCACAGTGCAAGTGGGTTGGAACCTGTGCCACAAGGCTTTGGGAAGTCAGCAGCCATGAGGAAGGAATCAGGGCAAAGGAAGGCCATGATGACACCTCTAATCAGAGAAAGTCCATCCCAACAGACGCTCACTGTGAAATCCACACTCGGGTAGGTACCAGGGACCCAGGGAAGACACAGAAGGAGCTGCAATCTCCTGAACCTTTCACCTACAAAGAGCTGCTATGACCATGAATGGACAGTTCAAACTGGTGATACTGAGACAATAGAGGCAGATAAAGGTTGAGGAGGGAAACAAAACCAGGAAGCCACAGAAAACCATCAAATTGTTATCACTAAATGAGAGCGTTCAAAATGGCGCTCTGAGAAGTCACAGAAAGGAATCCTGGGCAGCAGTTCCTTCAAAAAGTGTGTGGATCTTACATTAAAAATAAATAAATAAATAAATAAATAAGCACAGAATAAGATCAAAATCAAGTCTCATGCTGGAGAAAACAAAGAGTTCATGGGGTGTAGCTCAACTGTGGGGCACGTGCCTAATGAGTGTATGGCCCAGGTTTCAGTCCTCAGCACTGGGGGGAATGTGAGAGGGCCAGCCAGCACTGTCTCTAAAAGCATATCTGAAGAACATGTCTACAAATATGAAGACTGTAGTTCTCTGTTTTATATTTTAAAAAAGACCTTTGAAAATAAGAATCAGAAGGACTCAGAATTGCAGTGGATAGCTAATAATTAGAAATACAAGATATATTTCTAAAATAGAAGCAAAGTCCAAAGAAGGACAAGAGTAAGCAATAAAAGAACCATGAGACCCGCAGGAGGGGCAGTGGCTAAGAGCAGTTAGAGTGGCTAAGAGCTGGGCAAACATAAAGACCTGAGTTTGAGTCCCTAGCGTCCATGTGAAAAAGCCAGGTGTAGCCACATATTCCTGTGATGCTGGCACTGGGGGAATGAGGGAGAGACAGACAGATGCCCGAGAGTTCACTGGCCAGGCTTTCTATATTCAAATTGGTGAGCCTCGGGTTCAATGAGAGGCCCTGTCTCAAGGAAATAAGGCAGAGAACTTGTGATGGTTTGTATAAGCTTGAGCCAGAGAGTGGCACTATTAGAAGGTGTGGCCTTGTTGGAGTATGTGTGTCACTGTGGGTGTGGGCATAAGATCCACTCTCATCTGCCTGAGAGTGAGTATTCTGCTGGCAGCCTTCAGATGATGATGTAGAACTCTCCTGCACCATGCATGCCTGGAGGCTGCCATGACGATCCCGCCTTGATAATAATAGATTGAACCTCTGAACCTGTAAGCCAACCCCAATTAAATGTTATCCTTATAAGAGTTGCCTCGGTCACGGTGTCGGTTCACAGCAGTAAAACCCAAACTAAGACAGAACTATAGAGGAGGATACTGAACATCCTCTTCTAGTTTCTGTAGGTTCATAACATACACAAACACACACACACACTATACATACATATATATATATATATATGTGATAGATAGATAGATAGATAGATAGATAGATAGATAGATAGATAGATATGTATCAGAGCTGGGGAATGTACACATACATACATTGTGTGTGTGTGTGTCTCTGTGTGTGTGTGCATAACTTAAATCTAAGAAAATTAACAAAAACTATAAACAGAGAAGAAAAGAGCAAGTACAGCTGGCCAGGCAAACACATGAAGATCCGCTAGACCTCACACAGAGTCCTCACATGCAATTAAAAGAACAGTCGTCAGTAGCGTTGCCCCTCCAGCTTGACCTACTTCGGCAAAACTCCTAAGTCTGACTGCTGGGAAATGTGTGAGAAGATGAGCAGTCTTGTCGATATCGCCAGGGCCGTGAATTGCCCAAGTAATCCAGAAATACCTGTTAAAATTAAAAATCCACGTGCCTCTGAGCCAGCAGTCTCAGAACTGGGGACCCATCACACAGAAACAAGAGCAGCAGGGTATACACATAAGAATGGGCATGCACTCATGCGTAGTTAACATGCAGAAGAAAAACCACCCAGGCTTCTCCTAAGCAAACCTGCCTGTGCTGTGGAACAGTGTATAGCTTCAGAATACAGTGAAGTTCCTACTGACCCTCAAAGACCTCAAAGATCAAACTCTGATGCATTGTTTAGTGAAAGGGGGGACCTGCAGGGTAATACATCTGACTTTTTTTTTCCATTTTAAAAAAAGAAACAAACTATATACAATGAGTATAGGTTATGGGGGGGGAGGGGGTGGGCGGGTTTATCATAGGATTAAAGAGGACCCTTTACTGTCTTTTCTCATGTTTTTCTGATGTTTGAATTGGTATCCTAAGCATGTATTGTTGCATTTTTAATACCAATGAAAAGATTCGAGAAGAATACTGTATCATTGGTTTTCCCCCAGGTAATGTAAATACTGCTATAAATCTTAAGGAATTTTCTCTCCCTTTTCAAAATGTTTATTTGGAAGATGGCAGGCGAGGGAGGCGTATATGCCAGTGCGTGCATGTGTGGAAGGCAGAGGACAACTTTGTGGAGTCAGTTCTCTCCTACATTTATGAGAGTTCCAGGGATCAAACTCAGGCTGCCGGGTTTGTGCCGCAAGCCCTTCTACTTGCTGAGTCATTTTGACAGCCATCTACCTTCTTTTAATTAGCAAACGTGAAACTGAAATTGGAGTTAGACTCAAAGCTATAGATCAGTATAACAGAGTCCACACATGGCATCTCTTCTGGATATACGAGACGGTCCTGGATCATAGCCGGGACCAGTGGTGATGTGAAAAGAAAAATTATAAGGTATCTGTCCTAGTCAGGGTTTGTATTCCTGCACAAAACATCATGACCAAGAAGCAAGTTGGAAAGGAAAGGGTTTATTCAGCTTACACTTCCACATTGCTGTTCATCACCAAAGGAAGTCAGGACTGGAACTCACCTAGGGCAGGAAGCAGGAGCTGATGCCAAGGCTATGGAGGGATGTTACTCACTGTCTTGCTTCCCCTGGCTTGCTCAGCTTGCTTTCTTATAGAACCCAAGACTACCAGCCCAAGGGATGGCACCACCCACAATGGGCTCCCCACTTGATCACTAATTAAGAAAATGCCTTACAGCTGGATCTCATGGAGGCATTTTTCTCAACTGAAGCTCCTTTCTCTGTGATAACTCCAGCTTGTGTCAAGTTGACACAAAACCAGCCAGTACAGCATTCTTTGGAAGTCAGGGGCACGCTCAGGAAGGCTGGCCCTCAGAAGGGCTTTCTTACTGGAACTGAGTCCTCCAGCCGCTGAGTGCTTCTGTTTCCTTCCGTTTCACAGGGAGAAACAAAGACTCAGAGAGGATCCAAGGTCTCAAAAGGACTTCTTCCAACATTGCTTCATCCTTCCCATTTAACCGGTTAAAAACAGAGGGTCCCCTAGGCTCAATCCATAACAGCACAAGGCAACAGGATATGGTGGGAACTGCAGCCAAATCCCACTCAGCCTGCCTGTCAACATGTCCTCTCTCACACTTCTCTCGACCTCTGTCTGACACACCAGTATCACTGGCTCAGTTGGGCTGGCATGCATTGCCTTTTACCTGTGTATCCAAAAATCTGTTGGGTGCAGATTACTTACATAAAATACCTAGCATGATCTAATCTATCAATGTCAAAGGACCAGGGAGGCAAAACGATTTGATTATAAAGCCCAAAGTAGAAACATTTCTGGGCCAGCATAAAAACTCTGCAAGTTCTTTTATTTGTGTTGAAAACCTAGAGTCGCTAATTTTTTTTTCTCCCTTTACAAACGGAGGATACTAGAGTTTTGTTTTTAAAAGTCAGGATTCTAGAGCCAGTGAGATGGCTCAGCTGGTAAAGGCTTGCTACCAAGCCTGAATTAAGCCGCAACACCCACATGGCGGAAGAAAAGAACCAATTCCTGCAAGTTGTCCTCCACTTCCACATGCGTGCCACGACACGCACGACACGCATGTGCCTGTGCATACACGCAGGCTTATTCAAACACACAATAAATACATAAATAACTTTGTAAAAATAAATAAATCAGGGTCCCATAAATTTCAAGAACTATTGTGGCCCTTGTGTGAAATGGTCACTTGGGCTCTGAATACCTTCTGATCGGTGCTGTTTTGGGTGGCTGTGGAATCTTTAGGATAGAGGGCATGTCTTTTACCGAAACCCTTGCCGACCCTTGCCGCTACCAAGAATTCCAAGCTTCTACTTGACTTTAGGCTCGGCGTGAGTCCCTGGGCAGTAGTTGATAGCTTCCATCACCATATGGTTTTTGCTCAGGGTCCAGGAATTACTGTCCCTATTGGAGGGTCACACCACACACGAAGTAGAGTGTGACTAATAAAGAATGTGTCCAGACAGCTTCTGATAAACTTTTTTTTTTTTTTTAAGGTCAGGAATGTTTTCCTTTGTGGGGGGGAAATATGTGGTCCATGGTGTGAGCGGGAGGAGTGGAGCAGGAGAGATCTCAACACTAGATCTCGCCCACATAACTTCTCAGCATGTCAGCAGCAGTCAAGTTCGACCGCCCATCCCCCCACCCCACCCGCCCCCGCCCTTAGGACATAGCTGGGTATAAGCCAGAGAGAGAAGAGGAATACATCTGTGACACATGGGTAATTCCAAAGTGATGACCAGGCAAGTTTAACCTTGACAACATTGAGGCCGTTTCCATCCTGTAGCCAAGAATGTTCTAGAAAATATCCACCGAGACCCACTTTAAATACCCGTTGGGACCCTTACTTCCTGTACTGACAAAAGGGGGAAGCCCCGTAGAGGAAGCGGGTGTTGACTCCTGGAAGAGAAACACCCAAGTAGACTATATGGCATCTCTTGGCATTCTTCATAGACCAGTAGATTCTAGAAGCACCAAATAAGGGCATGGCAAGCGGCTGAAGAATATGGAGTTGGCACTGCTATCCCCTCAACAAGGAAAGGATGCAGCAGATAATTCTGTAAAGAAAAGCACGTTATCGGCAGGACCTATCCGCTCCTGTCTTTCAGCACTTTTCCTACCGTCTTTTCACGCTTTCTGGTCCAGTATGTGTTGTAGAGAATGTGTGTGGGTAAGACCGAGCTGTTCCTGGTCAGTTATAAATAGAATATGAACATTTCACAGAGGAAGCTCCCTCTAAACAGCTGGGCAGGGATGGGGCTAGATTTGTTTTTGCTATAAACTTTAGCATGGTGGCTTCAGTGGTTTCAGCCGTCACCCATATCCCAGAGTGCACAGGGCTAAGGCAGGTAGAAGGCTGAAGATGGAGATGGTGGGGGAAAGATTTCAGCTTATCTCCATCCTCATATCCACATCCCCGTCTCATACATTGTGTTACCCAATCTCCCGTCACCATGGCAACACCTGTGCTAACTCACAAGCAGGAAAGATCACTTTCCTTCATAGTTTGTAAGGTTTCCATCCATGATTTGTCTACTCTGATGCTTGGGGGATACGAAGTAGAGAAAAACTGCTTACCTCATGATTGGGTTTGGGAGGTGGGGATAAAAACTGGGAGCTGAAGGGATAAATGGCTCAGTGGTTAAGAGAGGCTTTCTGCTCTCACAAAGTTTTGGACAGCTGTAACCATCTGTGACTCAAGTTTCAGAGGGGAAATATGATATTTTTCTCTGCTGCAAGGGTTTCTGCATATACATGGTGCACACACACTCACAGAAACACACACACACACATATAAAAAACAAATATTTTTTCTAGAAAAAAAAAAAAGGTGAAAACAAAGTGTCTTGGGTCTTGTCACACCCTTAACAGACACACTCCCAGTGACCCAAAGACTTCCAGCTAAGCTCCACCTTTTAAGGGTTCCACAGTGTCCAAAAGAAACATGAACTGGGACCACATATTTAACACGGGGGCTTTGAGGGGACCCTCAGTATCCAACTGCAGCAGCACCCCTCACTTTTGCTGTTGACATACAGTGCATTTTGAATACTTGGTCATCAGGATGACAACCCTGGGGGCCCAGTGCTTCTTCCCATTGTACAGGAGAGAGATCGATTTGATGGTTCTTTCGTTCTTGCAGCTAGGAATTAATTCAGATGCCTACCAAGCCCTTGGTCAGCTGTGAGGGACTGAAAAAGCCATGTCAAAGAGCCATTGCGCAGAAAGCAGTGGGCATTCTAGGAAGATGTAAATTCTAGAGACAAAGCTAAGTCTGGAGTCCTTGCCCTGGTGCTGAAGCTCTGAGAGTGTGTGGCTGATACTTAACTAGAGTCTTTGTCTGTAAATATACCTTATTAGGTTCTCGTGGGGTCCACAGAGGTGTTGTGTGCAAGAGCATGGACTAACACCTGCCATATCGTAAGTTTATCACATGGTAGTTAGGATGGTATTATGCATGGCTGTGGTAGCGTTTATAGTTCAGTTACGGTTAATGAGAAAAATCATAAGGTTGGCAGCAGAAACCCCACTGAACAAAAGACACCTGGAAAGATCACGTAGAACTTCGCCTGCTAGCTGCCTTCCCGCTAACTCTGTTTTGGTTTTTATATTAATATTTCCTTAGCAGAGAAAGAGAACAAGTCTCTTAGTATGTGTCTTCTGTTGCGCTGCCGAAGACCGGGGATTCAGTACAGAATTCACCTGCAGTCTGTCACAGTGCTGGCTCTAGCCTCCCAGTGCCCTGTCAATTATTTGACTTTCTGAAGTGTGCCTGCCCTGAAGAACCTCTGCTAAGGAGGGCTGTGTTAATGTGTAACGCCGAGATAAGCGAAGCACTGCTCTTTACTGCCCTATTTTTTTCCATGCCTGTTCAGTTGGAAAACCGAAAATGGTTGTTTGCCTCTCATCAAGCTCTGTTGTAAGGAGGGGAGAAAGGGTTTTTGCTAATGATGCACATGGGAAGTTTTAACCACACAGACCACCATGAATCGCCTGCAATTTGTTGTTTGTTTGTTTAAGCAATCGCACAAACCAGCTTAGAAAGGTGATGATATTGAACAAGCAGCAGCTGGGTGTTGGCTGTGTAGATGGAAGGCGTGCACCTCACTCTAAAAAGCCTCAGGGTCAGGTTTCTCTGCACCCAGATGGAAGGCAGCTATGGAAACTCACCTTTAGGACGCACTCGCAAAAATGAGCGTCTTCGGTAGAAAGCATCAAGTTGGTCCACAGGCAGCCGTGACCTGATGGGCAAAAGCCAGCTCTGCCTGCGGGTGGGTTTCCCAGGTCAGTAGGGGTAGATGGTGGAACTGATCCTCTGCACAGTGTGACTGGAACTTTCCATTGCTAGGGGAAACTCCCAGCTACCATCCAAGTGCATTTTTGAAATGCCTGACTGTGTCAGGGGCCCTGCAGGCTGTGGGTTAGCCAGTCCGGACAAGGTCAATGTTCAAAAGCAAAGCTCAAAGGAACATGGTCCAGTTGGCTTAAAAAAAAATCCTTGAGTATCTATGTCACTAGCTCATCAAAGGTGCCTTGTAAAAGGGTAGGAAGAGATATCAATAATTCAGAATGAAGGTCTTAGAATTTGGAACTGAAGAAAATGTCTTGAAGACTGAAGACAGGAAATGGCTCTTTTGTGGCAGTTTCTGTCGACCTCAAGTCTATTAGCTTGTTGGTTAGTATGCAGAGGCAGAGGTTTTGATTGTCTAGGAAGTGTTACAGTGTGGTGGTTAGGAGCCTGGGATCCAGAACCCCATTACCTAGTTTTAATTATTGTCACTATTGTTGTTCTTATTGTTAAGACAGAATCTCATCAATCCCAGGCTAGCTTTGAACTCCCTTATGTAGCCAAGGATAATCTTGAGGGGCAAACCCTCCTGCCTTTACTGAGAGCTGGGATTCCAGAAACGTGCTGGCTTGCCTTGGAACATGGCGTTTGTTCCCTTTAGCATCTCATCTTCTGTTACCCAGGCCTAAGGCTTCTGTACAGAGCTCACCTTCAGGCTGTATCCCACTGTTTGCCTGGAGCTGGTGTTCCAGAGTCACTGTTAGAGGTCTGTTACCTGACTTTTTAATATGTACTAACCTTGAAGAACCTCTACTGAGAAGTGGCCACTTGAATATATTCTGTGGCCTCGTGAAGCATGTTAAATCATGACTGTGTGCCTTATTCTGCCTTGATTCCTCTGTTTAAATCTAGAATGACTGTGGTGGGCAGTGGTGGTCCATGTCTTTAATCCCAGCACTCAGGAAGCACAGACAGGTGGATCTCTGAGTTCACGGCCAGCCTGGTCTTCAGAGGGAGTTCTAGGATAGCCAGGGCTACACAGAGAAACCCTGTCTCACAAAAACAAGCAACAAAAATAAAAATGAATCTATAGTGACAAGATCAGAAAATTATTTGAATTCTGTTGACCTTAAATAAATCATTTCAGATCCTAGTGAAAAAAAAAATGACCTTAAAATATTAAATACTTTTTGGTATCACTCCATCTTTAATGGGATTTTTCTTGAAATTATGAATAAAGTTTTTGATCTTGTTGTTTCCATCTGAAAAAAGTAAAAAAATCAAAACTTCATCCCTAAGAAAGCATCTTGCGTGGGTTACTTGTCTACTTTTTTTTGTTGGTTTTTTTTTTTTTTTTTTTTTTTTTTTTTTTTTTTTTTTTGGTTTTTTTTTTTTTTTTTTTTTTGGTTTTTTTTTTTTTTTTTTTTTTTTTGTTTGTTTTTGTTTTTTTTTTTTTGTTTTTCCAGACAGGGTTTCTCTGAGTAGTCCTGGCTGGCCTGGAACTCACTCTGTAGACCAGGCTGGTCTCGAACTCAGAAATCCACCTGTCTCTGCCTCCCAAGATTAAAGGCATGCGTGCGCCACCACGCCCTGCGGTTACTTGTCTTCTTGCTGTGACCAGTTACCTGGCAGGAAGGGATTTAAGGGATTAGGGGTTTATTTCTGGCTTGCAGCTTTTAGAGGCCATCAAGGTGGAGAACACATGGAGGCAGAAGTATGAGTTGACTTGTCCCTCTGCAACCAACAGGAGAGCTAAAGCCGATAAGGAGCAGGGTGGGGCTATAAAACTCAAGGCCTACCCAAGTCCACCCACCTTCCAGAGAGGATTCATCCCCTAAAGGTCCCACAGCCTTCCCAGGCAGCAGTACCAGCTGCTAGAACACACAAGCCCGTGAGAGGTGTAGCACATTCATATTGAAACAACATCAGTTCCGGTATATAAGGTTCTTCACAGATGTCTCCCTCAGGTGCCTTGCCTGAAGTTAAACACCTGTGCTGCTTTCTTCATGCCTGACATCATCCTCTAGCCTGCCACTTCCGTTCTTCACCTCATTCTTTGTTCATTTGGTTTGGTTTGTACCCTCTGCTGACGACCTTGATCTCCCAGGTCTACTACCTCAGGACTGGGATGATAGGCATGGGCAGCCTCACTCTGCCTGGTCTTAAGCTCTTGCACAGGATCTGGTGCTACAAGACCAGACATATTAGTATGGAACAGAGTGAGCCTGTCTATGTTGACATGGACCAAGGTGGCAGGAGACTTTGCTCGGCCTCATTGATATGAGGGAATAAAGATGGAGTGACAGGTAAGAGCCCGAGGAGAGAACTTGCAAAGCTCTTTCAGAGCAGTTCAAGTCTCTGTTTGTATTTCTGTCACTGTTACAAGACATCATGACCAGGACAATGCATCAGAAACTGATTAATTTGAGGCTCACTGTTCCAGGGGATTAGAGTCCATGACCATCATTGTGGGAAGTGTGGCAGCGGGCAGGGATGGCCCTAGAACAGTGGCTGAGGGCTCAGATCTGGATCTACAAGCACAAAGCAGAGAGAGATAACTAGGAATGGCATGTGGCTTTGAAACCTCAAAGCCTGCCTCTTACGAGGCCACGCCTACTAATTCTTCCGAAACAGTTCTACTTGCTAGGGACCAAGCATTCAAACGTATGATTCTATGGGGGATATTCTCATTCAAATGCCACAGAAGCCTTCACTATATTGGTATAAATAAAGAGATCTGTGGTACACTAAAGAGTTATGTTCCCCCAAATTTTATATGCACAAGCCCTGGTTTTGGTGATGTTTGCAGGTGAAGAGTTATGAAGGTGATTAATTATAAGAGTAGAGTCTTTAGGAATGAGATTAATGTCCTTGTCATGCCATTTGAGGCTACAGCAGGAGGATGGCCATCTACATAAGAGGTAAACCTCTCCCCAGCAATCTAGCCATTTCCTGCACAATGACCTTGTACCTCTGAGTCTCCAGAACTCTGAGAAACTTCCTCTTCTGTGTAAACCACCTACTTACCTTATGGCATAGATGCCCAGACTGACTAAGACAAGACCCTTGGTAGAAGATTTTCATGTGCCATTCCTAAGTAGGCCGATAGGACTTCTGGAAATGGAATTCCATCTGTGTGAGAACAAGCCCATTTGGAGCTTATGCACATAGCAGATCCGTTACAGATACACACAGGAGAGTGGGAAGAGCGACGGTTAAAGTCAGCTGTGGAGACGTAACTCTGTCATGTCCACCCACTGTATCAGATGTGGAAATCATTTGGACTTTATTTCTTTTTCCATTCATCAAATGTTCTTTAACTTCCTCAGCTGCCACATTGACCTCTCCTCTTCCTTAGAGGTGTTTGGTTGTTGTTGGGCTTTTTTGTTTTTTTGGGTTTTTTATTTTCCTTTTTTAAATGTATTTGTTTCACCAAAGCCTTGTGCTCTTTTTAAGGTTTTATGGTTACCGTGCAGAAATGTTTCTCATTAGAAACACACTTTAACATATTACTCGGCAACTAGGCATCTGACAGTGTTTTAGTTCATTAGTCTGGAAAAACTCCCCAAGCTTGGAGGAACAGACATTCCCGCTGTGGATGGGGAGGCTTTGATCAGGCCTGCAGGGTTCAGGATTCACTTTAAAGCATTTTAGGGGAGGAGAAGCAGGTATCCAAAACTTTGCAAAATAAAAATAACACTGACTGAGAAACTTTGGGTACTAGGATTCTGTGGTATCACCCACATCTTTTGAAGACGGGGCTCCTGTTAGTACAGTCTCCTGTGCTGGGCAGGAGGTTAGTTAAGCAGCCTCGTACCAGATCACAGACCACATTCTGATGATCCTAATGAGGATGGACTCCTCAAAGCCATGTTCATCTCACTGTGGATAAATGGATTCAAGTCTTATCCATGGGCCTCTAATTTTCAACTTTGAATTTGCAAACTCTCAAATTCCTTCAACGCCGTGGTGTAGAGAGACGGCTATGAATAGCAGGATTGCTTATTTTTAAAGGAAGATGTCTGTGAGCAAACCAACCGGGCTTTGAAACGTGATTAGTCAAGCGTCCGGTCAGCATGGTGTTCTCCACTGAACACTGTTTCCCCATTGCATTCCAATCAGAATCAACGTCTGGCATGCAAAACACGACTCTACTCTGAAGACACCTACACTTGAGGTAGATAATGGTCTGTTGTTTTAATAGTCATGGTATCAAACTAAATATAATTCAAAATGTTGAAGCATGATCGTATTTGGGTTGGGTTTCATGTGGTATCCCCCCACCATGAAATCTGTCTTGTTTTGGTTTTAGCTGAAATATTTAAAAAGAAATAAGCTGCCGAAAAGGAGTATATAGCACTGGGCCTGGGGTACACAGCACACATATCATCCCAGCACATGGGAGGCTAAAGCAGGCAGATTTTGAGTTCAAAGAGAGCCTGGGCTACCAGGTGAAGCTTGTTTGAATGGTTAGAACAAAAGCCCAGGGGGAGCTGGCAACGGTGACTTCAGTCCCTGGTGATGAGCTGAGTGCTGGGGAGACGACCAGGCCTGGGGTACAATGCAGCTCGCCTAGATGAGAGGAAGAGCCCAAGTGTGCTTTCCCACACTCTCAGAGGGAGCAGAGAGGATGGAAGGGAGGATGACTTAGTCTGCTTTCTGTTGTTATTAGCTCATTACTACCAACTAGTAAGTTATAAAGAAAACAGATATGGTTCTGCTCATGGTTCTGGAGTAAGGTCAAGGGATCACATTTAACAATGACCTTCTGGCTGGCCGAGTCCCAGAGTGGCACTAGGCATCACATGGAGAGGTATGTGAGCCTCGAGAGATCTAGCCAGACTGGCTGTTATAGCTGACCCACTTAAAATAACCTATTATCCCACTAATCCATAGGGCATGAATGGGTCAGGCCACTCAGGAGGGCAAAACTCAAATTGCTTCAAAAAGGTCCCAGCCCTTCTCACTTAGTAACTCAAAATGGGGATTAAACTGCAACTTGAGCTTTGGAGAGAACAAACCATCTTTCAATGACGCAGAGGTAAGAATAATAAACTGGTTTTGCTCTGGACTAGAAGTGCAGTTTACAAAGAGGTAAACAAGGACAATAAAAAGGAGAAAATCTATTCCACACTAAGCATCACAAACAAAGTTTTGAAAATCACTTGGCTCCCTGAAACCTACCAAAGCCAACCCTTCTACTGAGATGAGCACAGCGCTTGGCCCGGGACATAATGGCTCAGCACATTGGTGAGCTGACTTACGCATTGTAAACAGAAAACAGAGGTTTTCTTACATAAGCGCTCGGTTTTATATTTTACATGTTTGACTTGAAAAACATTATGGTTCAAGCTTGCACTGGGAATGTCCCAGCACTGGAAATGTGGCCTGGGGCACCCATCTCGTCTAGCCAGAGGAAAATGTAAAGGAGTGATTTGGAACACACTTCTCCTACAATTAATATTTTTTTAATGGTTTGCACATATTTCTATCCCCAAAGAGATCTGCTAAATGCTATCTTCAGCAGGAAAATGTGCTTTCTCCGATTCGTTAGCCAGAATGGAAGTGCACAGATGAACAGGATCTGTTATGTTAATAGACAGTCTAACTTATGAATTTTTTTTTATGTCTTGGTTAGATGGCTGGGGAGGAGGCAATGGTAGAATCATCAAATGTAGCATGAGTCCTTTTTTTTTTTTAGTTTTTTGTTTTATTTGGGCCAGCATCGTTATGAACCCTGAGTGTCTACACACACACACACATATGGAGGCCAGTGTCTGTACACACACATACACACACACGCACACACACACACACACACGCATATGGAGGCCAGTGTCTGTACACACACATACACACACACACACACACACGCACACACACACGCATATGGAGGCCAGTGTCTGTACACACACATACACACACACGCACACACACACACACACACGCATATGGAGGCCAGTGTCTGTACACACACATACACACACACACACACACGCATATGGAGGCCAGTGTCTGTACACACACATACACACGCACACACACACACGCATATGGAGGCCAGTGTCTGTACACACACATACACACACACACACACACAGGCCAGGGATTGATATGTCTTCCTCTATTGCTAACTACCATAATCACAGGGTCTCTCACTGAACCTGGGGCTCCCTGATTGGCTAAGCTGTCTGACTAGTAAGCCCCTGGGTTTGCTTTGTCTCTCCCTCCCCAGCCTCGGCATTATACACACAGCCCTCTACACCTAGCTTTTTGTGTGGGTGCTCAAACTCAAGTCCTTATGTGCATACAACAGGTCAGCACTCTCCCCAGAGTTACTCCCCTGAAAAGACTTTATACAAGAAGTCCAGTCAGCATTTTGAGAGAGAACATGGCACCTTTGTAAATCCCCTTAGACAAGCTGCTGTGAGCTGGGTCAGAGCACTCCTGCTAAGGCTCATCCTGGTGGGCTTTGTTTCGAGGGGCTGCAGACAGCCTAGAAATAGAGAAATCTTAGTACAGAAATCTTAGCTCCCATGGGAATTGGAATATCAATGCCACAGATGCTCAGGGCTCCTTTGTAACATGGTAGTATTTATACATTCCTGTACTTTATATCATCTATAGTTTACTTACCCTATAATGTTCTAAACTGTACAAAGAGTTGATATACTATATGGTTTGGGAGACAGTGATTCAAAACCAACAAGTGTAAGCCAGATGTGGTGGGGTCTGCCCGCCATCCCAGCATCCAGGAGTCAGATGCAAGATCATTGCAAGTTCAAAGACATCTTGTCTACATGATCTAGTTTCAGGCCAGTCAGAGATGTATAGAAAAACCTTGTCTCAAACAAAACCAAAATGATTCTATACATATTCAGACATCTTTTTTTTTCTTTTTCTTTCTTTCTTTCTTTTTTTTTTTGTTTTGTTTTGTTTTGTTTTTTGAGTTAGGGTTTCTCTGTGTAGCCCTGGCTGACCTGGAACTCACTCTGTAGACCAGGCTGGCCTCGAACTCAGAAATCTGCCTGCCTCTGCCTCTCAAGTGCTGGGATAAAAGGCATGCGCCACCACTGCCCGGCTACATATTCAGACATCTTATAGTGTAACAGATTAATCTCACTATTCCTTAAAGTACAGGTACAAGACTAGCAAGACAACAATGCCCCTTGCATTTCTGTGGTTGTCTAAAGTTAGGGATGTTCATGGTCAAGGCTTGTGCTTGGCAAATCCTGGGCAATACATTTGACTTTATGATCAAAATAAATAAATAAATAAATAAATAAATAAATAAATCTATCTTTATTCTTCCTAAAGAGATTATAATTATTAAGGGAGACAGACCTCCAGCTGTGTGTGGGGAAAGTTCAAAGATGTATTAGTTATTTACTACTACATGATAAATTAGTTCAAAATTTAGAAGCCTAAAACAACAATAAATATTCATTAACTCAGACTTTGCCTCCCTCCAGGACTAAACTTTGGAATAGCTCAGCTTCGCAGTTCTGACTGTGGCTGTCTAACTAAATAGTCAGAATGTCAGCCAGGGAGCCAGAGAGTTGGCTGAGTCAGGGCAGAGCCTGCCACACAAACTGAGTTCAGATCCACAGTGCTCTCCCATGGCAGCTAGGATCCCAGAGTCAGGAGGGGAGGGGAAGAGACAAACAGATTCCTAAAGTTCATGGGCCCGTCAGTCTAGCCTTTTGAAGAGCTGTAAGTTCAGTGGAAGACCCTACCTCAAAATGAATGTTACCAAGGAACATACCCAAAATCATTCTCTGGCATCTACACATATGGCTCCCCTACACGCACATATACTTGCGTCCTTATATGTATGCACCCCATACATATACATACACACATACAAAGAGAGATTGATTGATTGATTGATTTGATTTGATTTGATTTGATTTGATTTGATTTGATTGATTTCAGCCAGGGCTTCAGCCTGTGTTTTGGCTTACTGTCATGGTGCTGTCACTGAGTACATAGTCCCTTGTCAAATGGGCTTCTCATTTGCCTTCCTAAGCATTGTTACAAGATGACCGCCTTCTCCTAGATCATGGGATCCCAAACAAAGCAAAAAGGAAGCTGCAGCACCGTTTATGACCTAGTCTCAGACGCCACTCCCACACATTCTGTTCAAGTGAGTCACTAGAATAAGTCCCCACAGTCAAGGAGAACAGAAATAGATTCTACCTAAAAAGGGAGTCAATTGACAACGAGATGGGAAACCAACATGGCATAAGGGATGAACAGGACTTGGGTCAGATGCTGTAGTACTGGAGAAGAAAGTTCACCCAGTGTCAACACAAACTCACATCTGTGGTCAGTGCAGGGGCTGAGGGCGTCATAGCAGGAAACAAGGCAAACAACTGCTTTTCCAACACTGAGAACTATTAACCAAGACTCCGGAGCAGAGAGAGAGATCAAGAAGGGATTTACCATGGCCCCTTCCAAGCATTTACACACACACACACACACACACACACACAGAGAGAGAGAGAGAGAGAGAGAGAGAGAGAGAGAGAGAGAGAACTATGTCCAAGAAATGTGAGCAGTCTTACATTCATCATATATCTATGACAAGAGCCAAATTATGGAATCAGTCTCAGTTTTCATCAGCAGATGAAAGAGTTTTTTTTTTAAGGTATATGTGCACAAGGGAATAGTATTCAAGCTTTAAAGGGAAGGGAAATTGCTATTTTTAACAGCATGTATAGAATTATAGACCACTGTGGTGAGTGAAGTAAGCCAAGCACAGAAAAATATGGCATGTTCTCAGTTCCATGTGGGATCCAAAACCATCAAAACCAAAGAAGCAGGGTGCAAAGAATAGTGGAACTTGTGGCCGAGTGAGGATGCTGTGGGAAGAAATGAAGGTGGTTCAAGGGCGCAGAAGCTCAATTAAACAGGAGTGAC
The DNA here is from genome assembly GCF_011762505.2 of Arvicanthis niloticus. Taxonomy (NCBI): domain Eukaryota; kingdom Metazoa; phylum Chordata; class Mammalia; order Rodentia; family Muridae; genus Arvicanthis; species Arvicanthis niloticus. The sequence continues at coordinate 78,074,952 of NC_047664.1, read as the reverse complement.
TTGTTTTAGCAATTGTGCAACATGGTGGATTTAGCACACAAATAATAGTGTATTGTATACTTTACCTCTGGGAAGAGACTAGACTTCAAATGTTCTCACCAAGATAGATAGATAGACAGACAGATAGATAGATAGATAGATAGATAGATAGATAGATAGATGAAGATAAATAGCAGATAGGTAGATGGATGGATGCATAGATGGATGGATGGATGGATGGATGGGTGGGTGGGTGGGTGGGTGGGTGGGTGGATGGATGGGTGGGTGGGTGGATGGGTGGGTGGGTGGATGGATGGATGGATGGATGGGTGGGTGGGTGGGTGGGTGGATGGATGGATGGATGGATGGGTGGATGGATGGATGGGTGGGTGGGTGGATGGATGGGTGGATGGATGGATGGGTGGATGGGTGGATGGATGGAGAGAGAGATGATATATAGATAGATGATAGATGATAGATAGATGGGATAAGAATTTGAGGTGATAAAATGCCTGTTGGCTTAACTTGGTTTTACTCATAAATTACAACATCACATTTATCCTGTAAGTACATATGACTATAATTTGTCAAGTTGCAGTTAAAGCATGCACACACAGGAAGGAAGGAAATCATTCAAAGCTATGTCAGAGATTTCCTGACAGATTCCAGGAGATAGCCAGAAGGGAGTGATGTTGAAGGAGTGGCTTTGACCTGGAAACATGGAGAGCCGAGGCTCTCAGAGTAATTTTTCCCAGGCAGATCATCATTTGCAGTTGCTGAATGAGGCTCTTCCCCAATGGAAATCCTACCGACTCTGTGGGGAGCTGGCTCAGAATCCAGCTGCACACTTCTGTCATGGAGAAGAGGCTGGCCTCTTGGAACATCTATCTCTGGATGGACCCGACAATTAGAAAATGCTTGCCTGGTGGCACTCCAGGACTCTACTATTAAGAGTGAACCTTGGGGGTTGGTGAGATGGCTCAGCACTGACTGCCCTTCTGGAGGTCATGAGTTCAAATCCCAGGAACCACACGGTGGCTCACAACCATCCGTAAGGAAATCTGATGCCCTCTTATGGGGTGTCTGAAGACAGCTACGGTGTTCTTACATATAGTAAATAAATAAAAAACCTTTGGGCCAGAGCGAGCAGTGCTGGAGCACATCGAGAAGGAGAAGGGAAGGGGGAAAAAAGAGTTTGATTAGAAAAAAAAAAAAAAGTGAACCTTATCCTTATTGTGGAGTCAGTCCAGGGATGTTGTGAGGATTATTCTCGACTGCCTACTTTCCTGGATTAGAAAACGCCTGGGAGATTCATAAAGAACATTTGCAGCTCCGTCTGAGCCTTCCCAGGGACAGTCAGATCGTGAGAGCCGTGGCCTGCTCAGGGTTAATCCCTTGATAGAGTTCTAATATGATGGCATGGCTAGAAAGTGGTGAAACTAAGTGGGATCTTTGGAGGACGTAGCTTAACAGGATGGAGTCTTCCCCTGGCCACTGTCTTTATGTCCTTTCCTCCTCTTGCTGTTCTCCAAGAAGCCTCCATCACTTGACCCTGTTACCATGGTGATCTACCTGCAACCACGGGCTGCACGATGAGCCAAAACAAACCCTTCCTCCCTCGAGTTGTCCCCTCTAGTATTTTTGGTCTCAGGGATGAGGAAGGTAACTGTGTTTTCTCCATAGCCCCTTCCAAGGCAAACTCTTGCTTGCTTCCTCAACCACTCTTCTTACCTCCATAAACTGAGTTTATTTATCTTGCTGGGTGACCCGTGTCCTTTAAACCCATCACCTGCTATCCAGCTCCCCTGCCAGAGACCACAGGAAGCTACGTTTTGCTTAGTGTGCATTTCAGAAAGCTTTTCCCCTTTGTTTTTCTGTCTCAGGCATGTGTGGGCACGCCAGCACCTGGAAATGGGACTGTGACAAGCCTAGAAGTGTGGGCTGAGGTCACTTGGGGAGTCCTACCCAGGACTGTTTGTGATGTCCCCGAAATCCAGAGCAGGCTGCACTTTTCCAATCCAAAACCCAGGAGAATTGTGAAAATGACTTGCCCAGACCTTCAGTTATCTCATTTGTCCATTGTTTCATCCATGCAAACTGGAATTTATTCCCAAGCTAAGAGTGTCAGCTGACCATCCGCCCAGGAACACAGCTTGGCATGCTGCACGCTGGGCTTTCCCCAGCACGTTTCTGCTCGGCCAGTTTCTCTGCTGTCTAGATGGCCCCAGAGTAAAGATAGATGAGTTCCTGCACTGTTGTTAATCAAATCAAGAAGATGAGTTCCGATAGCCCGTTGGCTCCTCTTCTCCATCATCTGCACATGAGCTCCAGCAAATGTGCGAGCCCTTGGGTCTCATCTGTCCAGTGAAGGTTTGGGCAGGATTGAATTGAGGGCCCTTCCAAACCTAAAGTTCATTGACTTCATGGTAATTTCTTTTTCATATTTATGTATTTTATGTATATGAGTGTTTCACTCAAATATATGTCTAGGTACCATGTGTGTCCCTGTTGCTGGCAGTGGTCAGAAAAATGTCACCAGATTCCCTAGAACTAGAGTTAAGGATGGTTGTGACCCACCAGATGGGTTGAGCCCAGGTCCTCTACAAGAACAAGTATTTTAATCACTGACCTATTTCTCCAGCCCTGACATCATGGCAATTTAAGAACATGAAAACAAAGCTTAGTGTGTGGGCGTTTTCCTTGCATGCATGTAGCCCTGGGTTCAATCTCCAGCCGACCAACTGCTAGGCATGGTGGTGTATGCCTTTAATCCCAGCACTCAGGAGGCAGAGGCAGATGGATCTCTAAGGCCAGCCAGGTCTACACAGTGAGTTCCAGGACAGCCAAGGCTACAGAGAGAAACTTTGTCTTGAAAAGCCAAAACAAGCAAACAGAAATTAAAGAATAAACAGGAAATTACTTCTTTCCCATGAGCAGAGAATCTCTGCTTTTTCTCATCGCCTACCCCACCAGCAAGGACTGCTCCTTTTAGAGAAAGCTTCTCCTGTGTTACATCTGGTGTTGGGAGCCTATAAGTAGATGGGCTTCACTTAAAACTTGCCATCTTGTTGACAGTTTCCTATAACTTGTCTTGCCAGTTGTATCTCCTGCATCCATCTTTTCCAGATGTGCACTTCTGCACTTTATTCAATAGATGCTCCAGTCTCCTACCACAAGGCCGACTAACCAATGACCTCCAATGTTTAAGTCTTACACATTAGCTAGGAAAGGACCGTTCTGCTGTAGAGCAAGTCCTCAGCCTTTGTCTCCTGATTTGTATCTAAACTTTTAAAATGAGATTGCTACTTTTCTAGAACACATTTCTTTAACAGATGGCCTATGTTAGTATAAGCATAAAAACACAGATTCAGCAATTCTAGCCATTTCAGGGCTCTCCCCTCAGGAGTTGACTCAGGAGCCCAGGAAGGGCAAGCCCCAACATTTACGTATTGTACCTACAAATAGTTGAGGACCCATTCATAAGTAGGTCACAATTAATCAAAATCTCTGCACTTGAACCTTTCCCAAATGCTAAAAGCTTGCCAGCATAGAAACTACAGAATAGCATAGTGGCAGTTAGCTGGTTTTATATAACCTGGAGCCCTACAAGGTCATTTTTAATAAGTAACAGCCAGGAAAACCTGCTTCTTGGAGTGACTTCTGAACTCACACTGTTTAAACCTTCTGTGAACATAATAAGCCGAGTGAGAGTTCTGGCAGAAGCTTCGTTTCTGAGGCTAGGGGTTTGATGGTCATCCCCTCCTTGCCAGGCATGAGACTCAGGAAGAAACTAGAGAGAAAAAAAATGTCTGCCCAACCATCACTGAGCCTCCAGTCTACTGGGTTAGGTACAAGGTGCAAAGGCTTCAATAGGGTGATGTGAGGACATTCTCTTGAAGACAGGGTGGGAGGAGGAATGGGATGAGGAACTGTGGGAGGGCAGACAGAGAGGGTAATGACTGGACTGTAAAAAGAAAAAATAATAAGGAAAGAGGAAGGAAGGAAGGAAGGAAGGAAGGAAGGAAGGAAGGAAGGAAGGAAGGAAGGAAGGGTGAATTTGGAGGACAGGAAGGAGGCCCTCATTCTGAGCAAGATTGGTATGAAAATGCAAGGAGGAAGAGTTGGGGGAGATAAAGATTTTGGTGTCAAACAAAAATCAAGGTGAAAGTGAAAGGGTACGTAGAAATTAACCTTGGAGAAACTAGTAGAATGTTCTAGAAAAAGACCAGAATGTGCAAAATTCAGGGTCCAGGAAGAGCAAGAATGTAAGAAACCAGGGGAAGTTCATTGTGACTGAGCTCACAGTGGGGGGGGGGGTGACAAGACTGGAGGCCAGGAGGGTCCTCAGGACCAGATCTGACTTGATCTGCACTTTGTAGGTAAGTAAGTAGTTCAGTAGAGCAGACCCTCTCCCCTTTTCTAGTGGTCATACAGGTGACAGTGTAAGCCTAGCACCTGCATAATGTCAGACATTTCCTTAGCATGAGAACTGATGGACTCTGCCAAGGAAGGCTTACTGAGTTGAGTGTTAACACTGACTTCTAACGTTTTCACGGGGATTTCAGCTATAGGATGCAATTGCTGTACGTCTGCATCTCCTCGGTGACTTACAAGACAAAACCAAAGGCATATTTGAAAATACTTTTATGTTAAACATTCACTGAGAACATTTAACTTTAAAAGATCTGAGCTCCCTGAATTGCCTTTTTCTAAGTTGTTAATAGAAAGCAAACCACTTAGTGGGATAAACACCTGCCCAGCATGGGGGGGTAAGAGGGGTGTTTCTCATCTATTTAGAGTCCAAATTTCTTACCCCAACCCAGTCTGCCAGTCTTCATGAAATCATTTCAAGCCAAAGGGTAGATGATAAATTATCACCCTGGTCATGGTTCTAGTCATTTTAGACTTCTGCCAAGATATTGCTACATTTGTTTTTGTTACCGTTTTCCATCTTGATGCCTTGTAGACATAACTCATCTCCTTGACTTAAAATTGAAACTCTGCCATCTAGTCTGGCCATTAAGACTCAGTATTCCGTTTCCTTACTGAGACACTTCACCACTCCAACAAAACCAGACTAGGCAGGACGTCTTGGCTGTATTGGCCTAAGTACCACATGGCATGGAGAAAGTCCTCGTTGGAACTCAGCAAGGCTAGAGACTTGTTTATTTGCCATCTCTGTGACCACACAGAAGACACTCAGCTTTGTTTAAACTCGATTTCTCTGTCTATGAAAGAGCTTAACCAGTCCACAAGATTGGCATGGTAATCAAAATAAAATAATGGAGATGTGACTCATATGAACTGTGAAACCCACTGCCACTGCAAGATATTACAGTTACCAAGATCTTCGAACATCCTGGATCCTTGCCTGGAATCTCCTTATCTATCTTACCTACCATCTTTAAACATTTAAAACATGTATTTATTACTAATATGTGGGGACAAAGCACTTATGTCTACATAGCTCTTTTCCCATTGCATGAATCTGGTTCTCACCTACTCAGTGAGAGCATTCTGTTTGTATGTGATTTTTTTTATTGGTTATTTTATTTATTTACATTTCAAATGTTGTCTCCCTTCCCGGTTTCCCCTCCACAAACCCCCATCCCACCTCGTCCCCCTGCTTCTATGAGGGTGTTCCCCCACCCACTCCCACCTCACTGCTCTAGCATCTCCCTACACTGGGGCATGGAGCCTCCACAGGACCAAGAGCCTCCCCTCCCATTGATGCCTGACAAAGCCATCCTCCGCTACATATGAGACTGGAGCCATGGGTCCCTCCATGTGTATTCTGTGGTTTAGTCCCTGGGAGCTCTGGGGGGAGGGTCTGGTTGGTTGATATTGTCTTTCTTCCTATGAGGTTGCAAACCCCTTCAGCTCCTTCAGTCCTTCCCCTAACTCCTCCATTGGAGTCGCTGTACTCAGTCTGATGATTGGCTGCAAACATCTGCATCTATATTTGTCAGGCTCTGGCAGAGCCTCTCAGGGGACAGCTATACCAGAGAACATTCCTGCTTGTTTAGTTTTTGATTTTTTGAGGCCAGGTTGGCCACCAACTCATGACCTTTCTGCTCTAGCCTCCTAGAGTGCTGTGGTTACAAGCATGTACGACCACACACGGCCGAATGTTTTTACATCTATTGTAGAGCCCACGACAGTCTGTCTGTATTACAGTTGCCTGTATACTTGTCTGTCCGTGCTTCCTGGATTGCAATCCTAGGCAGAAGCCAGCACCTTTATCTTCCTACCCCGTGTGTCAGCACACCACCTGGCTCATGGCAGACCTAGATGAACTTTTCACATCCCAAATAGATTTAATTGCCAAAGACCACACAGCGCTGAAATTTGATTTACTCGATGTGCTAACCAGACTTTTCATTTGCTGTGACAAACACCTGGGAGACACAGTTTAAAGAGGAAAAACTTATTTGGGCTTTGATTTCAATCTTTCGTTAGCTGGTTCTGAGTTTCTGGGCCATGGTGAGGCAGTGCACCGATCAGAAAGGGCACCGTAGAGGGGATCTGTTCACTGTATGGCGGCCAGGAAGCTCCCTCTGTCTTTTACCCTTTGCGGAGTGTTCTTGGGTTTCCTTCTAGTTTCCAAATAGGATTAATTTATCATTTCTTCTATAGGAAGGAGCCAGGGTTAGAACCTGTTTCAACCAGGCCCCACCTTCTAAAGTCTCCTTCTTCCAATATCGCAGCACCACCTACAGACCTTCAACTGTGAACCTGAGGGAATGGCCATCCCCAAACTATAGCACATGGCATTCCCTCAACTGTTACATCATTTTCCACAGATGTCTTTCTCTCCCCTCCCCCTCCCCCTCCCCCTCCCCCTCCACTTCCCCCCCTCTTTCTCTTTATCCCTTAACTCCCTGTGTTTCTATCTCTATATCTATCTCTGTGTGGTATGTGTGTCTATGTCTGTCTGTCTGTCTCTGTCTCTGTCTCTGTCTCTGTCTCTGTCTCCAGGATTTACTCTGGAGCACTAGCTGATCTGAGACTTGCTACATAGGCCAGGCTCTCCTCCAAACCCAAGAGTCACCTGTACATAAAGCTTGTGACCAACATCATCTTGATACTTGAAGTTGGCCAGCTTACCTGAACTCAGAGATCTGTTCATTGTCCCCGTGCCCCAAGATTCCTGAAGAGATTCCCTGAGAGTGTATCCAAGAGAACGGAAGCTACAACTTCAAGAGTTTGGAGAATGTTTGAATCCCCTGTGTTTATAACAGAGTTTCTTTCCTTTTATCTGTATGGCTGCTCTATTAAAAAAAAAAAAGACATGAAATTCCATCTGTCTAATGAGGAAATTATTTTACTTAAACAAAACAAAAATGCTTCAAGGTTAGAGATGGTGTTTGCTGTAGAAGAAAACACTGCAGAGAAAGGGTCACCTCCATGAGGGGTCCCAGGGACACCTGGCACTTGGATTAATTTGCATTTAGTTGTTTCCAATCCTTTAAAAGTACAGTATCCATCTAGGCCTGGTAACACAGGCCTGTAATCTCACACACTCTGGAGGCTGAGGCAAGAAGATTGAAGGTTTAGGTCTACCCTGGGCTAAAAACTAAATTCAAGGCACTCAGAAGAACTTTTTCTAGTTGTGACAAAACACATAAGGAGATCACAGTGACACACAGCAGCACACTTCTCCATATGTCCCCAAGTCCTACCCAAGAAGAGTTAGCCACCAAAGAGAAGCAAAACTTTCTGTTCCAAGTCTTGGGAACAACAGTAGAAAATACAGAACGTGGAGGAAGAAATGCCGAATCCCACTAGGAAACTGGGAGAAAAGCCGAGAACACTTGGTGACCTGGGGCGAATAACTGAGTGTTTGTGGGTCTGTGAAGATTACAGAACAACACAGAAAATAACCAGAGGGCACAGGCTGGGATGGAAAACCACAGAGAACAGGGAGAGCTCAGTTATGCGCGGCTGATTCATGTCTGGGGTTGTCTGCCAAGCGGTTGTAAGCATACGGGTTCTAGCTGAGAAGGAGGCTGAGGCCCGGCGGGTAGGGTAGGTAAAACAGCAGCCAGTGCCGTGCCAAATGCTGGTTTGGCAGGGGATGCAAACCACCGTGCCTCTGGAAGCCTGATCCGTCTCTGCAGCATGTCTTGCGCCCTTCAAAGCCAGAAGGTGTCCTAGCAGGCCACCTGACAAGGAAGGAGCAAAGCGGGGAGTGGAGAGACCATGAGTAGCACCCACACACTCACAAGGAGGAAGCCCCATCTATACATGGAATCTAGAGCGAGAGTCAAAAGGGCAGGAATGGGGCAGGGTAGGACAGCCAGAGAACTAGTGATTCTAACTCACAAAAATGAAACAGAAAAAAAAAAAATGGTCTGGAAGGAGACTCAGAAATATCAATGAGCTCACTGCTTTTAACAAGAAGTGGCAGTGGGTCATTGTCCACTGTGCCTGGACAGGATAAATAATCCAGACAGAAAGGGTCTTGGGGTTGTGGTCAAGTTTCCATAGCCTTTACCCAGAGCTAGCTCACTGAGATGTCCCCATCATCTTCAACATTTGGGCCACCTGAGTGGTACTTAGTGCCACAGCAAGGACCATTCTTTCTCCCAGTCAAGCCTTCTGCTCTCCTCCATCTTCCTACTTGTCTTCCTCTCTGGCTACTTTCTGCCCTGCAGTATTCAGTCAAAACCTTCCAGGGCCAGAACCAATGAGAATGGAGCACGTGGCCTAACCTCGCTCGTGTTCTGGATGCTCGGGAGAGAGTCCAGTATGCAACTGAGTTAGTGACCACTGGTTAAGATCCGCTGGGATGCTTATGGTTGGAACTTCCTCTGTGGGCCCTTCCAGAGGAAAGACAAACTCTGGTACAGATTCTGCTGGACACTCAAACTCTAGAGCCATTACCCTGTGAGCTTAGAAATCCACAGGTGTTCCTAAAATACAGATCTCTCTCATGGCTGGTCCAGACCTCAGAATGCTGAGGAACTTCATCCTTGCCTGAAGACCCATTCTTCTCAGCTCCATGGGATTCCTGTAAATTCAGACTTCCCCCTTGTTCAGCCTTTCCAAATGTTCAGGCCACTAGAGTAAACAGTCCAACCCTGATGATGTTGAGAGCTGTCTGGGAGGCCCATACATTTTTCTCCCCAGGGAAGATGGTTCAGGGACATCTATTTGTAACCAGCCTTTATTGGGCAGTGCAAAGCCTATTCTGAAATGGGCAAGCCTCCAGATCAGAGAGTTCTCCCTCCACTGTGGGATCAGGAAGTCTGTCCAGGTGCCAGAGGATTCTGGGATGCCTAAGGATGTTCATTCAGAGAGCAGGACTGCCATAGACTTGTGGATGTGGAGTTCTGGGAGCTCACTGTCTAGCTAGCCTTTAGAAATCCGAGAATTTGGAGGGACTTCTGCCTGGCTTGGCTATTAGTGCCTTCCTGTGGAAACTTCCCCTAAGCTGTTCTGTGCTTGCAGAATAGGAAAAAGTGATATCTTTGCACCTTGGATTTATGGTCAGTCATAGTCCAGACAGGCCAGGCCTGTGATTTCCAAGGATGTGTTAATATGAGTAAGAAACACCCAGGTAACTAGGGAGTTTCCCTTTGTAAAGTCAGTTCTTCCGTCTGCTTATATCAAATAACACCCAGCCTAAACGAACGTATATGGACATTAGTCGGTCACATGTTAGGGTGGTACTTGATGGAGTCTATGCTGAATAGCTTAGCTCACCACTTGGCAAGGTTGCAACAGAGGCCTGTTGGAGCTCATCTACCCTCCCAGAGGGAGCTCATGCCTTGCTCACCTGAACATGCCTTGTTTGACTTAATGCCCAGACTGCATGTGACAAAAGCATCCTTAGGGTGGGCTCAGACCCGTCTAGAATATTCTGCAATAGGCTGAGGGGACAGACTCTAAATCCAGACCTTTTTGTCAGTACCATACCTTGTTCTTGTGCTGAATCCACACAAGAAAAGGGAAGACAATAAGAAAATCCCTGTTCATAAGCAGCATAAAGGCTGTGCATACACAACAAATCACAAGAAACAATTTTCTTTTCACATTCAAACCTCAGTCAGTGCAAACCTCAGGAAAGGATTTGGAGTTATTATAAGATGCACAGTCTGAAGAAAGACATCTGAATATTGTGTCTATCATTGAGAAAAAAAATAAACCACATTTCACTTAAAGGAAAATCTTCGCATCAGACATTGGAGCCAAAACGGGGTGTCTCACTAACTCAGAAGCCAACCAGGAAATGTAATTACCAGGTCTCCGAACACCTCACCAGGATTTGTAGTACTGGAAAATGTAGGCCCAAAAGGACCAGCCCTGCAAATACAAGGCTGGGATGCTTCCGTTTCTCCATCTGATCTGGGAAGGGGAGGATGGGCCCCGTGAGCCACAGGAACCTGATGAGATTCCCCATAGGGAAGGAGAGTGAAGACTGATCTTTTCCCTAGGAACAAACCCACATTCCTTTCCCAGGCTAAAATGGAAACTAGGTGGAGCTTGCCCTACCAGTGAGGCTTAGCTCTCTGAGTTTGTTCTGATCTCACATCCAACAGATCTGAGACATGAAGGGTGCATGTGGGCAAGGGGCCGTGATAACCACGTATGCGACTGCCGTGAAGAAATTTTTTATGTTGCATGGTTACCGAAAACATCTATTGAATATGTCAGTCCAGTAAAGAAACCCAGATCCATCATTCCTGGCTCCAGTCCAGACTGACACCGCTTCCGTTTTGAGAATGGTGGCCTCTTCTAACATTTTATGCCCCCAGCTGGTAACGGTTTCCCTTGCCCCCACCACCTAGTTACTAGGTCACATTACAGGTTCTGAGTAAAATCTTTATCCTTTTTACCCCACCCCCAGACGCTTAGCCTCCAGAGTGCCCGGATCCCACAAAGACCTCCATAATCATGCCTTAAAATGCCACGTGAGTCACGTGACTCCTCATTCAGAAAAGTGGAGGACTGTCAGAGCCCGAATCGTAAACAACAGCTGACGCTAATACGTATTGACTGATTGTTCCGTGTTCCCGTATCATGTTGTTTATGGTCTAAGTGTGCTGAGCCACCACCCCCCCACTAGATCCACCCCCAATCGATTATTTCAGGGGTGGGGGGGAAGAAGTACTTCTACACACTTTTCCCACCACGCAGTATTTTGGCAGGGCCCCATCACGCTGAAGTATGGCGCTCTATTTACACTGTAGCATCAATGACTAATAGTAGCTATTATTTAACCATACGAATTTTCCTTAAACTGAAACTGAATTACACATGGCCTGTGCTGCTTAAGATTTAGCACTGTCTTCTCCTCCCTTGGCTGACCTAAGATGACCCCCTGAGGCCATATGCTAGATTCCCAAACCAGTGTCCCGCTTCTGCTTCACCCCACCTCTGGAAGTTCCCAAGACGGCTTGCCTTGGCAGATGGCTCTGGTCTTTAATTAGCTGTGCAGTCGCTGCTTCCCCTTGCTTAATATCAGGAAGCTTCTACTTGCTTCATCCCCTTCCCCCTCTTGCCCACAGTACCTTCCTACTATTCTTCTCCCGTTTTGACCTTTTGTTTCATCTTTTCCCCCTTGGATGTGTTATCAGAATCTCATCTCAATCTAGGGACTTCTGCCAAGTTGTCTGAACTCTTCCATGAGCGGAGTATAAAATCTCCCTTAAGCCCCACTTTCCCCATATTTGGTATGAGTGTCCATACCCTCTGAACTATTCTAGGGCCAGAAATCATTAAGAGTCAATATGAATGTAGTTTGCAAACTACCCTAGCTTAGAGAAGTCCTTATACTCAGATGTGTATGCCATGTTAATGTACACAGTGGGTAACACAATGTGAAAATATTAACCACTAGGACACAGAATGCTTTATTTTGTATTGAATGAATGACTGGTGAGCCTTTCTCATCAATAGAGCTGCCCTTCCCCGTGGAATTTACTCTGAGTGATGGATGTTCAAATTAATTCTATCTTCTGGTGACATATACTAATTGGCTGGTTGGGTGGGCAGCAGCCAAATAGCATAGCATGCTGCAACAGAAAGTCAAGTCAGAGATTAAACAAAATCTTAACAGGTGATCAGCCAGCTATGGCATCATTTCCAGTAAGTAACGTAGCAATGGCACATGGGTTCGTTTCCTGACAGTGTAGATCTTCTCAACTCCTAACCAGGGAACTTGGAGATTGTTAACATACTGAGCCTCCTCCTTTTAGTGAACAATGAAGGGCATCTGACTTCCCCGTTCCTGGCTGTTCAAATGCCATCAGAACACTGGCATCCTCATGAGTCCATCGAGGAAAGCACCAGAGAAAAAATGACATACTAAGCTGTATAGGGTGAGTTCTGACCCCAACATAACCTTAGAGAAGAAGTATGTGAGGACAGCAACTTAAAAATGCCCAAGGGAGGTCAGATGTCAACCTTCAAATAAAGACAAGAGATGAGAAGGAAGGGGACAGCTCAAGGAAGAGAGCATGTGTCAGGTCGGCAAAGGATCTAGAATCACATCATGCAGGTCCTGGAGGGCAGACATGACGGCTGAGAGCAGAGTGGGCTTGGATAGACTGAGGAAGAGTGATTGGCAGACGTGAGAATCAGCGCTGGCGGAGGGGATGAGAAACACAGGAAAGCTAAAATATGCTGCCAATGTGACATTGGTGGACAGATCTTGTAGAGGAGAATTTTATATTTTGGCCATCTTCTAGGTTAGGTGGACTATGCATTCAGCCTCAAAACATGATGTCTGACATCTTCTACTCTACCATTTTAGACTTAAAAAATTAGTTGACTAGGGTAGAGGTGACACTTAAGTGTGTTCCATTTTATTCATCCCGGGAGAGTGGACTGACTAGATTAACAAGTCATGCACAATATGGTTGGGCAGATACAGAACTCTCCTTGACCTGCCTGCATTGCATGGGTGTCCAGAGCCAGACAGTAGACCCAAAAAACTTTATGTTTGTTGACTGTGCTCTACAACACTCGTGATAGGAAGACTCACTTCAAAACCCCAAAAGAGGCCCTAGCTTCTTGTTCTATAGAAATAGCTCAGTGATTTGTCTAAAGTCATAGGCAAGGACCTAGAGCCAAGTGTTCTATTCTCAAGAGAGCTTGTTGTAGTGGGGACAGCTCAAGTCATGTGTGGGGCTTTGTGTTCTGTAAGAGGCTGAGACATTGTTCACATACTTCTTGAGCATTGTCCCTCTGTGTGTGTGTGTGTCTGTGTGTGTGTATGTGGTGTGTGAGTATGTATGTGTATATGTGTGTGTGTGCACGCGGTGTGTGTGGTGTGTGGTGTGTGTGTGTATGTATGTGTGTATGTGTGTGTGTACATGTGTGTTTGTGTGTTGTGTGTGTATCTGTCGAAGTGTATGGTATATGTGTGTGTATTTGTGTGGGTGTGTGTGTGGTGTATATGGTATGTGTGTGTGTGGTATGTGTGGGTGTGGGTGTGGTGTGTGTTATGTGGGTGTGTGTGGTGTGTGTGGTATATGTGTATGTGTGTGTGTGAGTATGTGTATATGTGGGGGGTGCGAGTGTGTGTGCGTGTGAGTATGTGAGTATGTGTGTGTATATGTGTGTGTATGTGTCTGTGGGGGGTATGGTATATGTGTATGTATGTGTGTGTGTATGTGTGTGTATGTGTGTGGGTGTGTCTGTGTGTGTGGATATGGTGTATGTGTATGTATGTGTGTTGTGTGGTGTGTGTGTATGTGTGGTGTGGTGTGTGAGTATGTATGTGTATATGTGTGTGTGGTGTGTGTGGTATATGTGTGTGTGTGGTGTGTGTGTGTGTGTGTGTGTGTGTGTGTGTGGTATGTGTGTGTGTGTGGTGTGTTTATAGGATGATGAGTTTTAACTCCATCTTCTCTTTTACAACTTTATATAAAAATCAGCTTACATGAACTGCTGGTCAGATTGGAAATTATGTTCCTTGTCATCTGTGTGAGTTGTGAGAACTGCCTCTCCTCGATTCTTCAGAACCAAGTCGCGATGCTCCAAGCGTAGGTTTGCCATCTGCAGTCTTTCCCTCTCTATACTTTTGGGGACATCTCGGGACACAGTAACTTTTGGGTCTTAAGATACTACTCCCAAAGTGACCTGGTAGCCTGAGCCACTTGTCTGGAGCATCATTAGAGGGACCGTGCAGATGCAAGCAGAGTTTGCTGGAGGCATCTAACTGTTTCTGGGTGACAGTGATGCATTCATTGAATCTTAGCTTTCTTCCAACCAATATATAGACTATGATTCCTCACTACAGATTCACTGGGGATCTGGTTGTCTGTTTTCATTTTCATTTTTTTTTCTTCTCCTTGTCCTCCACCTCAGCCCCCCCTCTTCTTTCTCTTCAAAGAATGGTTCAAAAGAATCACCTAAGATTTGAAGGCAATAATTTTTTTTAAATTTTTTTCTTTTATTGGATATTTCCTTTATTTACATTTCAAATGGTATCCCCTTTCCAGGTCTCCCCTCTGGAATCCCCTATCCCATCTCCCTTCCCCTGCCTCTGTGAGGGTGTTCCCCCACCCACCTACCCACTCCAGCCTCCCTGACCTTGAATTCCCCTACACTGGGGCATCGAACCTTCACAGGACCAAGGGCCTCTCCTCCCATTGATGCCCAACAAGGCCATCCTCTGCTACATGTGATTGGAACTATGGGTCCCTCCATGTAGTTTAGTCCCCAGGAGCTCCCCTGGAGCTCCGGGGGATGGGGAGATCTGGCTGGTTGGCACTGTTGCTCCCCCCATGGGGCTGCAAACCCCCTCCGCCCCTTCAGTCCCTTCTCCAACTCCTCCATCAGGGACCCTGTGCTCAGTCCAATGCTTGGCCTCGAGCATCCACCTCCGTATTTGTCAGGCTCTGGCAGAGCCTCCCAGGAGACAGCTATATCAGGCTCCTGTCAGCAAGCACTTCTTGTGTCCACAATAGCGTCCTGGTTTGTTGTCTGCAGATCGGGTGGATCCCCCGGTGGGACAGTCTCTGGATGGCCTTTCCTTCAGTCTCTGCTCCACACTTTGTCTCCGTATTTCCTCCTGTGAATATTTGTTCCCCTAATAATAACTTTCTGAAGTAGGGAAATGAACTTGGGAGATAAACGTGTATTATTGGAAGCAATGGAGGTTGAATGAGAGTCAGCTGAGCTGTGCAGGTAAGAGAGCAGAGAGGTGCAGCGCGGTTGGGACACAGACATCTGGGACAGTGAACTATGGATGAGCGTGGGGTTCGGAGAGCCTGGTGGCGGACGTCTCCTCATGCCTGCAGCCCTGTGGCAGCTTGGCTCTTTCCTGGAGTTGCCTGCATAACTAAGGGAAGACAAGAGCAGAGACAGTCAGACATCCTATAGACAGGATATTTGTTAGACAGACGTTTACCACCCTGTGGGACAAGAACATGGAGAAGCAAATAATTAGATTTATTTTGGGTTTGTCCCTATCATTGAAAACAAATCTGCTTTAGTTGGAATCCAGACACGGAGGATAACTTAGACGCCAGTATCATGACTCATGAACTGGCCTTGAGATTTGAGTTTCAGAAATTTTCATCAAAAAATCGGCTGAGGGTATATTAAAGTCTATGGGTTTTTTTTTTCCTTCCTTCCTTCCTTCTTTCTTATGTCTTTATCATTTGGAATAGAAATGCATTCTGAATTTTCCTTAACTCTACTCTTTCTTGGAAGAAAGAGTAGAAAGAGGAGTTCTTTGATGAAGATAATAAAGAGACTGAGTTGAGGAACAGCAGGACCTGTGGGAACTGAACTCTGGGATAGAGTTGGCGGTGGTGCTGCTTTCCAGTGTGCACTGAGGGCCTTTGTGCCTGGGGGGTCGGGGAGGGGCTGTCACAGCCAGCAGTTCTGTGTCGTCATCTCCTTGCACACAGGACTGGACCCTGTTGATGTCCTTGCGTCAGCGGGATGTCCTTTCTGTGTCTCTTCTCATTCCCTCCACACATCTTCCTGTAAGACCCCACATTCTGTCTTTGCCAAGAGTCTCCCACTCACATTAGTAATGCAGGCCTGTAGTCCCAGCTGTGGAGGAGGTTGAGGCAGGAGTTCAAGGCATGCCTGGGTTAGACAGTGAGTTTGAGACTAGTCTGGACAGCTGAATCAAACCCTGTCCTAAAATTAAAAGTTAAGATGTCCGGGGTACAGTCCAGTGGTAGGGTGCTTGCCTAGCATGTATAAGACCCTAAATTCATCTCTACTAACGGGGTAGGGAATGGATATGCCTCTTTACTTCTCCTGCTTGTTACCAGGAAGCAGCAAAGATCTAGGCAGCCTGAGAGGTAGAGAAAACACCGAGGGTATCAGCTCTGAGCATTGTAAATGGGGAGAATTCTGAACACCTATGGACTCCACCAACACAAAGTCAATGGGAAACAGTCCAGCCCACCTACTATGCGGTCTACCGATGACTTCATCACTTAGTCATTAATTGATAAGGCTTTCCTTTGCAAAAGAGTACATGCTAGGTCTGAAAGCCCTCTTGTAGGGTGGTGGTTTTCAATTTAGATGCTGTTTGTTCAACTCTTCATTGTGTGACTGAGTCTAGCCTTGGTGTAGCAAGGTCATTTGCAATGACCGAGGTTTTCTGTAGGTGTCTTGACAGGAACTGCTGCTAACAGCCATCCTCTGGCCTGCCCACCCAGCCAGCGCAGGAATGATGCCAGCTTTTATTATCTAGAACGTGTAGAATTCTACATAGAGCCTGGTAGCAAAATGAACAATAACCATTTGTTTTCAACAATTTACAAGTGGACTCAGCCCACTCAAGTCGTTTTATGTAGCTCAAGGGGAGCTTATCACGTAATTGGTTCTAATTGTGAACTCACTCCCCTGCCCCATCCCCCATCCCCCATCTCCATCCACCCCCACACCACCCATACCCACCCCCATGATAGCTCTCATTCAGGATATTCATGGGCTCAGATGTTTCCCAAGAACACTTGCTTCTCCAGAAAGTCTCTTTGTTGGAATAGTAACAGACTGCAGGGAGCCCCGTTATAATAAACCCGCCCTGCCTTTAGGACTTGAATATTAGCATACTGGGTTTCTAAGTATGCTACTGTTACAAGTCCATGGACAGACAGACAGACTGGTGAAACAAAACAGAGTCCAGATGCAGATCCACACACATATGGCTAAGGGATAGAGCAGAAGGGTAGGTATTACTAATGATTCAGTAGGAGAAATACAGTCTTCTCAACATAGTGCCGAAGCAAAGATGGCCTTTGGGGAGATGGCCTGTACATGTACCAGAAGCAAAAATTAATCCGATATTAAACAGAAACCTACTTGGAGAGGACTTATACATAAAGATTGTAGAAAAGAACAGGGAGACTCTTTCTGGAAAAGAAAGGAAGGGAAGGAGGGAGGGAGAGAGGGAAAAGTGAAAAAAAAAAAAAAAAAAAGAAACCCTTGCTACAGTGAATCATGTCAAAATGAAGCTCAGGCATAAGCACTTCTGTTTGTAATAATAATACTCGAAAGGCTGAGGCAGGAGGATCATGATCATGAGTTCCAAACCAAACTGAGCCACCTAAGGGAGACCATGTCTCAATAAAACAGGACTAATCCTAGCTACTTGAAGACTGAAGGAGGTCTGTAGCCTGTCTCCTAGGCCCCTGACGAGTACCAGGCAGGCATTATTCCTGCTCCTCTTGGATTGGAGGCCAGTGCCTCTGGGAAGATGAATGCAGGCTTCGTAACTCGGATCCTCACAATAGAACCATACCCATGAAGGTTTGCTACTTTGCTATGTGAGCATGTGAGCAGCAGCTTTTCCCCAGACCCCCAGCCCCACCCTCCCCCGCACCAGAGCTCTTCAGAGCCTTGGCATACTGGTGTATTCTTCCCAGAACAACCTCTTGAGATCCCATGAGGTCTGAGTCAGGCTGCTCCAGCCGGTGTGAGAAGGACAGAGCAGCAGGGGGCCCTCACAGAGGTGGGAGAAAGGGGTTCAAAGGCCAGCCAGATCCGGTTGTGTGACGCCCAAGCCTTAGGGTCTCAGAAGCCAAGAGGAAGCTAGGGAGAGGGCAAGCCCCACATTCTATATCAGGGCATTCAGACTAGGAAATGTCTGAGACAAGACCAGAAACATACATATAAACACAGCCTCGCTCTGCTCCCTGTGTCCAACTTTGCTACAGAAAAGCCAGTTCTCCTCGCCATGGTGTGTGCTTCCTACTGGGACCCACGATCCCCAGAGAAGGAAACATAAAATATATTTAGAGTTTTCGAAACTGATTGTTTTGTGCATTCTTACAAAGGGAGAAGAAAAAAAAAAAAATAAAACAGCCCCCAAGGGATTTGTTTTAAAAGCTTCTAACCCTTGAGATGAGTGGAAGAATCTTGCATAGTGGGGTCATTTCCTTGTCGTTTCGAGACGTTACTAAGCACTGGAAATAGTTGTTGGGAGGGGAGGTTCGTGGTCTGTGAATACGGATTGTGCAAGAAAGTTTTCCAGGCCAAGAAGAAAAGGTTGTGTCTTTCCCAGGCCCCCCAGGACAAGATGACCCTGTAGTTGGATATTTAAGTAGCCTTGAAGACCCCAGACAGAGGGAATAATTAACTCACTCATTCCAGAAGCAGGGCACAACATCCCGGAGGGCGGAGTCTAGCTCTTCATCTGCAGTGCCTCTCTGTGGGAACCCAGGCTCCCAGCTCTGTGTCCTCTCCAAGGTACACACTGTCCCAAGTCTCTCTGAAGGGCCCAGGTGGCTGAAACCTGGCATTCCAAATGAGTAGATGGGGAATAGTAATTGCTCCACTAAAAAAAAAAGGGGGTGTGTGGGCTGGAGAGACAGCTCCATGGAGTAGTGCCTGCTGCACAGCATGAGTTGAGTTGAGGTCTCTGCCACCCACATACAAACCAGTGTGATGGTGTGCAGCTGTTGGCGGAACGCCAGCCGGTCACAGAGCCTCGGAGCTCACGGGCCAACAAGTCTAGCCCGTTGGTGAGCTTCCAGTTCACCGAGAGAACCTCTCTCAAAACTGAAGTGGAGAGCAGTACAGGAAGACACTCAAAGTCCACCTCTGCCTTGTGTGGGCACGTGCTCACACAGTAAGTAAATGTAACTTTTAAGATCATCGTTTTAGAGCAACTTGATCAATAAAGGGTAGATACGCAGGCCTCTCCAGCTGCGATGTTGGGGAGCTGGCCCCTCAGGGGGAAGGAGCAGCAAGCAAGGCCATGACTCTTTCCGCATCTGTTGACGTCAGAGGTGCGAGTTTCAGGGCCAAAGCAGAAACCATCTGGTGACTTTGCTCGTACGGGCTCAAGAGAAACTGAGCAGGATTGAACTTCTGAGCTTTCTCGTGATTCGTGTTTACATATTAGCTAGCCTCTTTCTTCTGTTGATTAAAGCTGGAATCAGCAATTTTCGTCTGTAAAGACCCAGATCTACAATATGTAGGCCACACAGCCTGGAATACAGACCACTCTTGGTCCTGCCGGAGTGATGGGAACACGGAAGGAGTGGATGAAGCCGTCCCACTAACAGTTACGGGCAGTCAGTGAGAATCTCTCCTAGTTTTCACATGCCACGAAACAGTATTATGCTTGTCATTTCCCCCAAACATTTGAACTAGCTGGTCTTTGGAGGCCACACAGACATAACTAGGAAGGCAAATTTGGCTCAGGGTCCATAGTTTACCAACTCCAGAAACAGAGCCATACAGGCTTACAGCGAAAAGGATGCCCAGCGCGGGTAGATTCTGAGTAATGGCCTTTTTACTCACAGGAGAAAGGGTAATTACTGGGTTCCAGAACTCTCAGAATGAGGAGATATCATCTGACCTCTCCTGGCTGGCCCCAGACCTGCTCAGTGCTCGGAACCCAGCCACTGAGAACCCTGAAACCAGCTCCCTCCCGCCCTTTCTTTGGGGGCTTGGTCCCAACAGAAGGCAGCCACTGTTATGTGCATTTGTCTTCTCCACTACCAGAAAGACCCTCTCCCCACCTTCTTTGACACCCAGGCCCCTCTGTTCCTCCTGCGATTCCCAGGACAGCCTTCTTGAATCTTACCCAAGCAAGACTGCCTGGCTGCTCTCAGCACATTTTAAAATAACCTCTCAGATTTTTTTTTTCTTTTGTTATACAAGGAGTGGTTGTTTGTGACCACTGTCCTCCAAGTGAAGATTCTGGTCAACAAAGGAAGTGAAACATTAAGCATTTCAGAACTGAAATTTCTCGGCGTTAATGGAAAAAAAAAATCCCAGTTAATGCAAAACAGCTGGTAAAATAAACCTCATTTAAACTCGACTGGGGAAAAGATGACAATTTTGCTAGATTTTTGTTAGATAAACAGGTTTTTCCTACTAATTGCGTTTGTTGTCGTGTTTACTGGTTTGCTTATTTCAGTTCTTGCCTTCCCTAAGAAGATTGTAATATCACGCTGGCGACAGGAAGAGGCCTGCTTGTCTGGCCTTTGAGATGCACTTCAGATAATCCACAGAGGGGAGGGCCTCATAAACAAGAATTTGCGTTGTTAAGATCCTGACTGACGTTGAGCTGCTAAAAAATGGAGTTGGCTTTCTGGCTTCTCTTGTAGGTCCCTCCATAGTGACGCCCCCCAAGGACATCTGGAATGTCACTGGTGCCAAGGTGTACTTGAGCTGTGAAGTCATCGGGATCCCAACCCCTGTCCTCATCTGGAACAAGGTCAGTAATGCAGGCCTCAGGGAAGCATCTTGCAGCCTGGAGAGCTTCTTTTGCATGGCCCAGGGTGGTGGGAATGCACAGCTCTGTCTGCATCACTGCCCCCTGCCCCACAACGATGAAGCCTGTGGCAGCTGGTACCACCTCTACATTAGCAAGTCTCTTAACGGACCTCCATCAGTCTCAATCTTCATTTTGGTAGCAGTGTCCAAGCAGGGAGCCTGAGACACTCGTGGTGAATATATAAACGCACTGTTTTCATTGTCTTCGCCTTGCTGTGACCAAACATTACCTGACAGAAACATTCAAGAGAGGAAAGGTTCATTTTGGCTTCTAGGTTCAGAGGATTACAGTCTACACAGCAGGAAAGACATGGTGGTATCCCTCAGTCTATGGCGGCAGGACTACACATCAGAGGCTCTGAAGTAAAGAACAATCTTCAAACTCATGCTAACGGAGGAAATTTAGTTCTAAGTAAAACAGCAAAGCCAGACACCCCTTTTTAGCTAGTTCGCTTCCTCGGCAAGCTCAAAAATGGCCGATAGGTCTCGATTATTTTGTGTGCTTGTTGTTTGGTCAGAGGGGAAAGACCTCTGGGATTCTGGGAGGAGGTTTTGGCCTCATTGTCAGAAGTCACAGATTTCAGTTCGCATAGCTGAGGGGCAAAAAGAAAGAGAAGGCAGTTTCAGCCTCCGGGCACCCAAATGTGATCAGGACTGGAATTCTTCATCTCTGTTCTCAATCTGTCGGCCTCACTTTCTCCTTCAGAAAGCTTCCTCCGCAGAGGGCGGGCGGAATTATCCTCAACAGTTTAAAGACCTCAGAAGCAGCAAAGCTTTCCCGGCTGCCCCGTTAGAGAAGCCTGAGTCTAGATCAGCGCTCCTGGCAGCCTCTGGCGCCCCCGTGTGGCCAGAGGGGATGCGGCCACTACGAAACTACCTAGTTTGAGTGTGGTTACCAGGAAACGCCTTGGACCATGGTGTGGGCAGAGGTGACCCAGTTCTAGTACAGCAGGCCGATGACCCAGTTCTAGTACAACTGTCCTTCACAGCTGACACTTCCGTTAAAGGAAATAATAGGATTTTGCCTCTAAATTGTGCTTCAGAAAGAGATGTGGAAAGAGAGTAAGGCATGCCAGTAATGTGGTCAGCTATGTGTTCATCTAAGCCTTTCCCCTGGCAGCTGAAGTTCCCCAATGCTTATTTGCGGTCAGTGGCTTGTGAGAGCATGGCCCATAGATTTCAAGGAAAACCGGCAAGAAACTTTGTTGCTTCTCAATGGGTCTCCATGGGAATTTACAAAATGAGAGGCCAGGGTGACTCGAGGACCCAAGTTTATAGACTTATTACCAAATCTTACAGAGAATAAATAAGGTCTTCAGGCCTGGCTCTGTGACACCCGGGGAAAATACACACAGATCCCAGGGGAAATGAGCCTGCCTCGGGAGCCTTTGAAGTTATATGGCTTCCCTTGCCAGACACCAGAGGTGGGAGCTAGGGGATTGAAGAGGGGACTAAAAGAAAAAGCTCACAGCTCCCACTCCAGGACATCCAAAGCCCTCTTCTGGCCTCTGAGGGTAGACCCAAACTCGAAGATATGTACATTGATGAGAATTAAAATAAAGTAATGGCACCCAAAGATGTAGAGTGTTCTTTTTCTTATTTATTCCTTATTTACAATAGCAAGATTCTGGAAGAATCTGTTGCAAACTACACTCAAGCTAGGTGTCATGTCATACGTTCTGGAGAGGCTGAGACAGAGTGGCAAGTTTGAAGCTAATCCGACTATATATCAAGAGATATTGCAAAAAAAAAAAAAAAAGAGAGAGAGAGATTAAAATAAAAGAGCTAGACACCTAAATGACTTCTTGGTCTCCCATTGATTCTCCTCCAGCTGACCATTTGTGAATAACAGAGTTGGGTTTGGTTTTATGTTTGTTTGTTTGTTTTGTTTTGTTTGAAGATTCTTTTTGTCACAGGGCAGTGGTGGCACATGCCTTTAATCCTAGCACTTGGGAAGCAAAGGTAGGCAGATCTCTGTGTTCAAGGCCAGCCTGGTCTCTAGAGTTCCAGGACAGCCAGGGAGAGAGAGAGAGAGAGAGAGAGAGAGAGAGAGAGAGAGAGAGAGAGAGAGAGAGAGAGAGGAGAGGGGAGAGGGGAGGGGGGGGAGGGGAGAGGGGAGAGGGGAGAGGAGGGGAGAGGGGAGAGGGGAGAGGGGAGAGGAGGGGAGAGGGGAGAGGGGAGAGGGGAAAGGGGAGAGGGGAGAGGGGAGGGGAGAGGAGGGGAGAGGGGAGAGGAGGGGAGAGGAGGGGAGAGGGGAGAGGAGGGGAGAGGAGGGGAGAGGAGGGGAGAGGAGGGGAGAGGAGGGGAGAGGAGGGGAGAGGAGGGGAGAGGAGGGGAGAGGGGAGAGGGGAGAGGGGAGAGGGGAGGAGAAGGGAGAGGGGAGAGGAAAAGGAAACTCCTGACGTTGTAAGTCTTTCACATTAGAGACAATCAAAATAAACACTGACTTGGCTCTTTAAAAGGCATTGGTAGAATTAAAGAAAATTGTTTCATGTAATTTTTTTAAATTCAGTTATTATAAATCTTAAAATATATGTGCTGAAACTGAGACGCTAAATGTGTACAACACCAGCAACAGAAAAAGCCTTTTCCCTGTGTTCTTTACATCTTCCAAAGTGCTTATTAACATACGTTGATGTTTAAAATAGGTGGGAAAGGACAGACGTGAAGTAAGGATTGGCTGGAAACCAGGGGAGGTGAATGCCCCCTTCACGCGGCCTTCTGAATCTCTCCGTAGCATGGACAGAAACAGGCAGGTTTTATCACAGAACGACAGCGGCAGTTGTTTCGTGCTTCCTTGGCCCTCAGAGCAAGTGCTAGACTTGGCTCTGGACTTGCTGCTTGTCTTTGATGAGGTTGTTACAGGAGGAGCCCCCCAAGGTCCCAAACATCAAACTAACACTGTGTGACTTATGTGGCAAAGCAGACCAAAGCAGGCTCAGTACCAAGGATCAAACTGTTCAGGGGCACTAGTGACTGAAGGCAGGGTGACAATGCATATGCCACAAGCTTAAAAGCCAGATGGAGTGGTACACACCATTAATCCCAGCACTTGGGAGACAGAGGCAGACAGATCTCCCAGGTCTGTATAGTGAGTTCCAGGCCAGCCAAGGGCTGCATACTGAAACCTCGTCTCAGAACAAAAGAAAACAAAAACCACAATGCTTAGGTAAGATTGGCAGGAAAAAACAATTCTGCTTGCTCAGTATTCAGAAAAGGAACGGTGTGAGTAAATTGCTAGATTTAATCTAATTACTAAGTCTGGTGGACACCTTGTGCGATTCTGGGAATGTGGCATTTCCAACTCGATGTTTTCATATGGAGAACTAAGACTCTCCTTTTGATTTCTCAGGTAAAAAGGGATCACTCTGGAGTTCAAAGGACTGAACTCTTGCCTGGTGACCGGGAAAACCTGGCCATTCAGACCCGGGGTGGTCCAGAAAAGCATGAAGTAACTGGCTGGGTGCTGGTGAGTACCAAGAGCTGGCAACAGTTTCATTCTCAGCAGAGAACAACAGGGCTTGGCAAAGGTTCCTGGTCGCCTGCCTGAAATTGTTTTTCTCCCAGTTCTTCGAAGCAGCCCTGCTGTGGTATTGCAGATACAGCTACAGGAACTAATGAAAGAGCTGAAGTTACTTTGTTTTAAAAAAAAAAAAAAAATAATAAGAATTAAGAGAATTCTGCTTGCCTAAGTTCAAAGCAGAATTCTTACACCGAACTGAATGGCTCAAGCATTAATTATCATTATTGGTTGACAAGTATGTGATTTTGCTTAACCTTTGACTCTGTATTTGATCATAGCAACTAGCAAGGCTCCCCCTCCAGCATGCATGTGCACCTACCCAAATTTTAACATTCACGTGGTCATCAAAAGACACCCATGCCATTGGAATATGGTAGCTCCACAGGCTCCTGGCACGGGACTTCACTGCTGCTAAGAGCAGTTCCACTCCCAAGCCCTGCTTATCACAGGGACCCCACTAGGTGTAATGGAAGCCATTGAAAAAGAGAGGAGACCTCCACGGAGAACTAAAGGGCCTTTACCTCCCGCAGGTATCTCCTCTGAGTAAGGAAGACACTGGAGAGTATGAGTGCCATGCATCCAATTCCCAAGGACAGGCTTCAGCATCAGCCAAAATTACAGTGGTTGATGCCATACATGAAATACCAGTGAAGAAAGGTATGTAAACCAGCTCACCATCTAAACATGAGTCGTGTTTTAATAACCAAGTAGTATGCGTAGCTGTTAACACAAGTCTGAGAAGCATGAAGTCCAGAAAAGCGTTAAGCATATGTAATTACAGCCATCAATCACATGCCTCAAGAGGACACGTGACTTAGCTTTCACCTCAGCTCAAGCAGGATTCCTGTGACGTCTACGTGTCATTTGCCCCTTGGGCTATGACTATTATATTCAGTCCTCATTTAAAGGGAAGTGACCATGGTCAATTTGGCCCTTCACTTTGAGCTTTAAAAAAAAGAAGAAGAAAAAGCTAGACGCGGGGAACTGCTCTTCCAGGGGAACTGAGTTCAGTTCCCAGTACCCATATTAAGCAGGTCACAGTGGCCTGCAACTCCACCTCCAGGGGCTCCTATGTGCTCTTCTGGCCTCCAAAGGCAGCCACACTCGTGGCACACGTTCACATAACACACACACACACATATATGTAAGAAATAAAAATAAATCCTAAAAGAAAGAAGCTAGAAAAAGAGAAGAGGTTGGCAGATCCTCAGCTCTGTCCTACTCCAGTGCTAAAATGCTTCTTCCAAAGAGCCCATCCTACAGTGACACAGCAGAGCTACCCTACATGTAGTTAGTGCTATTGGGGTGACATCTGACCAGACACTCCCTCAGACCAAGAACAAAGTTTCCTGTCAGCATGTGCTAGATCATTCCACTGGCCAGACCACTCAGCTATGCGGTGAAAGGCATTATCAAGCAAAAGTGTATCTGATCAGCAATCCTTCCTTTCCACCAGGATGTGTGGTGAATCCAGGCAGTGAAGCACCCCAGAGCTGGGTCACCTGTGGGAATCTCAGCTCTGGAATAGCACTCTGCTACCCTAAACTCTGAATGAGTGATGGACTGCAGAGCTGCTTAGCTTCTCTGATCTTGTTGAAAAATATGCTCTCCTAAGTTTATGGGAAAGCTCCCCTTTTCACACCTAAACATTCCAGCAACATTGGCTCTCATACATGAAAACTGCATGGCTCACCCTCTACAGGCACTCCAGCATGTCATGTATGTAACTATTCATACATCCTTTATCCCCATGTTTGTCACTTCTGCCACCTCACTTTTTGTGTATGAGCACTTTACTTGCACATATGTCTACAGCACATGCATGTAGTGCCCTCTGAGGCCAGAAGGGGGCATCAGATCCCTCAGGACTGGAGTTACAGGTAATGAGTGACTCAAACCCACGTCCTCTGGAAGAGCAGCCAGAGCTCTTAACTACAGAGCTACTGCTCTCGGCCCTGTTTGTTTTCTTTAAAGGATGAGGTGTCAGGCACATGTCTGTAATCCCAGCACTTGGGAGGCTGAGGCAGGCAAGTCATGAGTTCAGGATTAACCTGGGCTACATAGTAAGAAAACTTCCTTGGGAAAAAAGAGAGACAGAGAGATGAGGGATGAAAGAGCAGATGGAAGTCTTCCTATGTTGCCCAGGTCTTTGACTCCTGAGTTTCAACAATCCTCCTGTCCCAGCCTGAACACTGTGTCTATAAGCACGTTACCATCCCCTGCCTGTCAGCCATATACTTTATCATTCTCATTGATTTAGAAACTGACAGTCTGCCATACCACACGCATATGTGTGACTAATTTTTCTTTCTTTTTTTCTGAAACAGGTGAAGGTGCTCAGCTATAAGCCTGCGAAACACATCAGTCTCTTTAGCTAAAAGTGCTCTCAGACAGCTGACAACTGTAACCCTACTCTTGCCTGACACATTTCTTTTAACCTAACCCACTAACACTTTATTTCAGCCAGTTGGTTCTACACAGAGAAATCAAAGATAACATCAAGACTATCTACAAAAATTTATTGTTTATTTACAGAAAAAAAGCATGCATAGCTTTAAACAAAACAAATAAAATTCTTATCACAACAGTAAAGTTTGTCATTTAAAAAAAAAAAAAAAAAACGACCATCACAGAGACAAGATACTGACTGATAGTCACAGTGTCTGAGCATGAACTTGTGGCAGCTAAACACTCATCATCCGTGGTGCAATGCTCATGGACATGAGCTCCTGGAACAACAGCTTGCACGCATACGGCATTCGCACCAGAGAGATCTGCAGAGAGAAAGGACAGAGATCAGCAGACCTGCATCAAAGGCTGCACTGCCTCCTCCAGAGCAGGCTAAGGCTTTGGCCACCCCCTCCCGGTGGGTGAGAGTGGGCTGTGAGCCCTCATCCTAGGCCTCCTGCAGGCTCGCAGACCAAGCAGGCTTTGTTCCTCCTTTCTGCCAACAAAGCCATCATTCATTCACCCTTCCAAACTGACAAATTTCAAGTAAACAGCTTAAGAAAAACCTTGGTTGGGCTGGAGAGATGACTCCGTGGTTAAGAGCATGGCTGCTCTTCCAGAAGACCTGGGGTGATTCTCAGCACCCACATAACAGCTCATGACCATCTGAAACCTCCACCCCAGATGAACCGTTGCCCTCTTCTGACCTTTGTGGGCAATGCACACACATAATACACAGACACACATACAGGCAAAATATCCATAAGCATATTTTTTAAAATGTTTATATTCCTTGTGCAAGACCTTGCTATTTCAGAGATGAATAGCTTAGTGAAATTGCTTTTAAGCTTGTTTTAGAAAAGTCAAACTATCTTTCCTTGTCAAACTAGTACCTTAGCGACCTGCTATCAAAATTGAAAATCCCAGCCTATGCCACTACACTAAATCTGCCATGACTACAGTACACGAACATCAAATAAAGTGTGCACACACCTGGGTTTTATTGCGGCATCCCCTGCATTCGTACGTATGAGTCCTGGTGTTAGCAATTGCCATTATTCCACAAAGATTACAAACATGAACCTGATATGGATCTGATGCCTCAAACAGTCTTTCTCTTAAAAACTGGGCTGCGCCGTGGGCAATCTGACAGTCTCGTTCCATTTCTCCAAAGCGCAGGCCACCATCACTGTTGGTAAGAACACAAGAGCTTGTTTGTACTTACTTATTGTGTGTATTTGTGAAGGCCACACATGCACATGTGTAGAGGTCAGAGGACAGGCTGCAGGAGTCAGTCCCTTCTGAGAACTGAACCAAACACCTCTATCCACTGAAGCCCTTCACTGGCCCTGTGCCGACCTCTTCTTATAAACAGCACTCTGACGAATGACGAGAGTGAAGTAGCAGTAGTACAGAACTAGCTTCTGATTCGTCTGCACTAGAAATCTCTCTAACCTGGTGAGCAGGGGAAAAGCCAACCACGCATTTACTATTTGTCAGAAGGTCTGCAAATGAAGTGGGCAGAAAATGTGTACAGCACAGTCTCCTCATCAGACACACTGATGTACAAAGCAGGACTCCTCCATTACGCCATCATTTAACTTTCTAGACTTCAGTTCTATACTTGAACGTGCATTTAATAAGTCAATCTTGATAGGACAGCTTCCCCAGCCATGGAGCCTGAGAGGAGGATGTACAGGGACACACAATGGAGCAGGTGAGTGGGGCAGGTTTCCCAGGGGACCACAAGGGGACAAGCATTCAGATGGCCACACAAGTGAGGGACATCGGCCTCCTTAATATAACGCGTGCATCTGTGAACACAAGCATTACTGAGTAAAGCCAATGGGCTCACTATTCAACCTTACACACTACTACATAATGAACTCACTAGGCTGTAAGCTGAGGGAGACAGCATTCACTCCACCTCTACCATAGGAATCCAAGGTAAGGAGCTGAAGGCACAGCCTTAGAGGGTCTGTCCAGCCAACACAGATGGACAGGTAAAAAAACGGGCTCTCATCAGTCTGTACTCTAGCTCATCAAAGGCTGTCCAGTGACGAACAGCAAGAGACATGAGAAGGAAGGCTGCAGATGGGAGAAGTCACACATGGGCCACTGGGAGCCAACACAAGGTGCTGGGACCAAACGGAGCTCTGCAAGTGTAAGCAAGTGCTCTCAGCACGAAGTCTTCTCTCAGCTCTGATTCGTGCTCAGTGTGCTCATCTCTACAACAGAGGCTCTCAAATTAGTCTGTGGTCTCGGGAAGACCAGGCTACATTTGTAACACAGCAGTACTTCTTTCTTCTGTCATTGCTGGCACCTACACTGATCGTAAGAAAGTAAATAAAACCGTCTTAGCGCAAATGAAGGCAGAAGAACCAGGCTCTATTAAGCAGTGATAGCTCTCCTCGAATGAAGGAAGACCAGTTTTACTCCAACAGTAACACCAACTATGTTGATTCAAACTTTGTTACAGAACAAAGAAATGAAAGGAACTGAACAGTCAACCTTTCACTCCAAGGGAAACAAGGATGGACTACAAATGATTACAAGTTTGAGCTTCTGAGTACAAGTTAGAATTTTTCACAATCACCTGCTACTTCATGCCCCACAGCTTCCTATACATCAGGAGAGAGAGAGTAACCAGTGTGGTTTTTTTCTTTTGTGTGGAATAGAATTTAACATTGGAAAATCTGTATAATTCTGTGAATCTGTATTCCCAAATGATTAATTATGATGCTGTAAAACTGTGCATGTGGCACACAATTTGGCAGAGGGAACGGGATTCAACTAGGACCTTGCACACAAGCCAGGTACTCCACCATTAACAGGCAGCCAAGTGAGCCAGTGACTTTAACAGACTGTAACGAGTCTTCCGAGTCTTCATTACAACTGCCTCTGACACACTAGACTCGGAGATGGAGGCTCAACAGCTAAGAGCACAGGCTGCTCTTACAGAGGACCTCAGCTCACGCCCCTGCATCCACTCACAGCTCAGGACTGCTTTTAACTCCAGTTCCAAAGGACCCAACACCCTCTTCTGGCCTCTGCCATCACCAGGTATGCAGAGTGCACACACATACATACAGGCAAAACTCCCATACAATTTTAAAGTAATTAAAAAGAAAAAATTAAAAAAGGGTGAGGGAGGGAGGGAGGGAGGGAGGGAGGGAGGGAGGGAGGGAGGGAGGGAGGCAGGCAGGCAGGCAGGCAGGCAGGCAGGCAGGCAGGCAGGCAGGCAGGCAGGCAGGCTCGCTCAGCTGGTCTCATGCCAGTGTCCACACTATTTGGGAGACTGAGGCAATGCCTTAAGTTGAAGGTTATTCTAAGCCTCTCTCTTGGCTTGCTGCCAAGCCTGGTGACCAGAATTCACCTGAATTCAATCCCCAGGACCCACATGATGAATGGAGAAAACCAAATTCCTACAAGTTGTATTCTGGCTCCACACTCAGAACATAGTTTGTACACACCTACACACAAAATAGATAAAGGTAAAGGTAATACAAATATTCTTTTTAAATACAACACTGAGCTTGCGAGGTGGCGCACACCTATAATCCAGCTGATGGAGGTGGAGGCAAGAAGACCAGCCACAGATATGTACGTGAGCTGGAATCCAGCCTGTGCTGTTCATTATGAGACTCTATGGGAAGAAAGAGATGGGATGAGGAAGACGGAAAAGGAGGTGGAGGGAAAGGAAGGGAAAGGCAAAATAGTGCAATGGAATTAATTCAGAAGTGTAAGAGTTCAGCTGCCTTTTAGTTCACTAAAGCCAGATAAGAGATAAGCTGTGTCCTGGCTCACTGTAGAGCACTTGCCTAGAATGTTCGCAGCCCTGTTCAAGTGAGGAGACAAGAACACAGGGACACCACCGTCTCTACTTAGACATGCTTACATTTTCAGGCTAGTTAGTACAACACACAGTGACTGTCACAGCTGCAGCTTCCTTACCGAGATCTGCCCTCCATGGGCTGTCGATTAAGAATCTGAATGGGGCCCCTAGCACGAGAATGAATTTTGTCATCCACCATATGCTTCAAACGCTGGTAGTAAGTGGGGCCAATAAAAATCTGGGATGTGATTTTTCGACCAGTGAATCCATTGTAAAGTACCTGAAAACAGACAGAGATTTTTACCATACCTAACTACAAATATCAAACAAGTTCAGAAACAAATATGCACATACTCCATACTCCTATTTACATAAAGATCAAAACTAGCCTGTAATGAGACAGTACTTACCCGGGATGAAAGGGGTAGAGACTAGAAGGGACTTTCAAGACATAAAGCATTCTGGGTAATTTCATTTCTCAGTGTGGATGCTAGACTCAGAGTGTTTACCTTGTGGAACTTCATCATGCTGTATGCTTATGACTTGCACAAGTCAACGGCTTTCTTGTATATATAAAAGTACACCACACAGAATATGCTTGTTACATACAGGTAACAATGTGCTTTTGGGATAGAAAATGTACCTCGTTTCCTCTGAGATGGTAGCCATAGTCAGATAGAAGATTTGAAATCTTCTGCACATTGACAGCATCATTAAACGGAGTGGCATCACCAATTTCACCCTTGTTGGCTGAGACCTTTGGAATGAGAGCACATATGAGAGAAGTCAAACATCAATAGACAGATAGCCAATTTAATTATCTATAAAGGCAAGATTTTCACATTAAAAATGGCTATAAAAGTTGTGATATACTGAGATTCATTTTTTAAATATCTTACCTAAGATACTTGTAACAAAGTAATTGCCTAAAAAGAAAGGCTAAAATGCTCTCACATAGAAGTCTATCCATGGGATCATGCACGAAGACACCAAGGATCCCACACACATCAGATGTGCTCGAGGAAAATAACATCTTAATGTCTTAAGCTGAAGCCATCCGTGTGTTAGACTACCATTATTCTACTCTAACAAGACATTCAAATCCAGAAAACTTACCCTGAAAGATGAATACACAGCTGATACCAAAATTTTAACATTTCTTAAAGCCATACTAAGCTAACTGTCTATGATATGAATTAACTTATCTATAGAAGAGAGCTAGCTGCTATAACCACAAATATCTGCAAAAGCTGTATGTACTATATCTTACAAACAAATTGGTCTTGAGCCCCAACAGTACAATTGGCCAGCACAGGTTCTTAGACACAAATTCTTTCTTGGCAATACTCTGCAGTTTTGTGTGTGTGCAAACACGTGTGTGTTGGTACATGCATATGTATATATGTAAGGGAGGACTACACGTCCATGTGTAGAAGCCAGAAGAGGACATCAGGTTGCTGGTTAACTTGTCAAGCAGAAACAAGTGAGAGGCATCTGGGAAGTGGGAGCCTGAGCGGAGGAACTGCCACCGCACTGTGAGGACCTGTCCTGATTAATAGGGATATGGAGGGCTCAGTGCACTAGAGGGCTGCCATCCATGGACAGGTGTGGTCCTAGGATGTCCAGGAAAACACACTGAGCAAGCCCTGGGCACAGGTGTCCTCCATGGCCTGTTTCAGTTCCTGCCTTGAGTTCCTGCCCTACTTCCGTTCAAGATAGGCAGGACTTAAGCTGTGGAGTGAAACAAACCCTTTCTTCCATAAGTTGTTCTATCACAGCAACAGACAAAACTAATGCATCCATCACTCTTCATATTCCCCAGACAGGTCTCTCCTCCCTGAACTTGGAGCTGGGCCACCAAGGCAGTGAGTCTCCTGTCTTCACACACATCAAAGCATTGGGGTTACAGCCTCCCCCAACACATGCATTGCTTATATATTTCACTTATTTATGCAGAGATCAGAAGTCACCCTTCTGCTGGCAGGCTTGCTAACACTTCCCCAACCCAGGTATACGGACTCTTCCCATGAATGACCTGAGGTCAACATGCTTCCATGGAAAAGCCCTGGCTACTAAGCCAGCTCCTTAACCACCCACAGATTCCTTAAACAATAAAAAAGAATGAAAAAGTAGAATAACCAATCTGAAAGCAGGAAAATATCATATTAGCTTTTAACAAAGTATCTTCACTCAATGATGATAGAAATGGTCACCAAAATGAAAGAAATATCAACTTTGGAACCTACTGTTTTTCAAGACAAAATCTTACCTTCCCTTGGAGACATTCGATCAAGTGACCAATCGTCATCCGAGAGGGGATGGCGTGGGGATTTATGATGATGTCAGGAGTTATGCCTTCACAAGTGAACGGCATGTCCTGCAAAGACAATTGTACAAAACTTAAAGACACAGGAGTCTCTTACAGACAAAGCTAGACAGACCTGACACTGCCCAAGGGAAAATTTGAATGTCCTAATTCTTTTCAACATGATAGGTTAACAAACATTAACAAACAAAAAAATTAAAATTAAAAAAAAGGTAAAGGAAATTTTAATGAATCTTTCAATACAACTCTGGGTTAGGCAAGAGAAAGACTGAAGACACCTACCTCTTGTCTATACTGAATACCACAAGTACCCTTCTGACCATGTCGGCTAGCAAACTTGTCTCCAATCTGTGGAATTCTAACAGAGCGTACCTAGTTTCACATAAAAATGGGTTAGAAACTGAAGTGCAATTAATTTCTAAAATGGTCTACATGAATAAAGGTACACTCACCCTTATTTTACAAAATTTATATCCTTCCTGGTTGAGAGTGACCATAACCTGGTCCACAATGCCCGTCTCACTAGTTCTGAGGAACGTGCTACAGTCCCTCTTGGTGTAGCGCCTGTTGGTACTCTCCAGCTCATCCTCATTCTCAGGTAAGGTGACAGTTTTGCCTATAATGACATCATCTCCTGAGACTCGAACCCCCGGAGCTATCAAACCATCATCGTCCAACTTGTCGTAAATGGCGTGCCGCATACCTGTAGAAAACAGACAGGAAATTTTCTTACATGACACCAAAGACAAGTACTTAAAATGCCACACAACTCCCCCAAAAAGCATGAGAAACTACATATGTAACTCTGTTCCAAATCAGTGATAAATTCATAAAAAGTCTCTAACATCATAAATATTGTTTATTACTGTCTTTATTCTAAAGGCTAGAAACATAGTTTATAAACAAAGTTTATAAAGAAAAAAAAATCTACTATACATGGGTATGGTGGCACATGCCCTTAACCCCAGCGCTCAGGAGGCAGAGGCAGATGGATCTCTGAGTTTGAGGCCAGCAAAGGCTACTGAGCAACAGCCTTGTCTCAAAGTGGGGGTGAGGAGGGAGGGGGTCTGGAGAAATAGCTCAGCAGTTAAGATCACTAGCTGTCCTTCCAGAGGACCCAGGTTCAATTCCCAGCACCCACACAGCAGCTCATGGTAACTCCAATCAAATGTCTTTTTCTAGCTTCCATGGTCACAGGGCATATATACAGGCAAAACACTCATACATATAAAATAAAAATAATAATAATAAAAAAAAAGAAATTTACTAAGAAAAAAAAAAAAAAAAAAAAAAAGAACCAAACAGTGGAAAGTCGGATTCTAGCAAGATACTCCCTAATGTGTAGCCACTGTCACATAAGGAAGAATGCCTGTGTCCTACACATATATTTTCCCAGAGAATCATGAGCTGTGGTCACCCCCAATACAGGGTTGCTCTGTGTAGTCTGACATCTTAGAACTCACTCTGTAGACCAGACTGGCCTTGAACTCAGAGATTAGAACTCAAAGATGCACCTGCCTCAGCTTGCCAAGTGCTGAGACTAAAGGCACAGGCCCCACCGCCCACCCTGCCGACTTGTGCATCTGAATTCCACTTACTGCTCCATGGAGCCAACCATGGGAATGCAGTCAGGAGGAACTTAAGGAGACAGAGGACACTACACCTTTACACAGTACATTTCCCGAGGGTATCCTATCCCTGTAAGTACTTTCTAAGTGGCTTGTGACAGTGATTAACAATAGGAAACAGGAACTGCTGGGTATCTTTTCATCGCCTTAAATGTTCAGCAGTATTTTAGCTAATCACTTGTACAGCTTTCACTGCAGTTTAGGGCAGACACTGAAGAACCGAGGAAAGCAGCAGAGTGAGAATGCAGCTGGAGGTGTGACTGCACAGCCTCACTTGCTTCCCACGGACTAAAGAGATCTGAAGAGGAAAGCGGCACAGCCTGGCAACACTGCACAGGCCAGCACAGCAAGTTAAAGGGGAACACCACAGTTTAATGTTGTTATGGTCTGATTCCCCCCAGAATAGCTGTAGCCATTTTGCTCCATGCTTGCCGGCTATTTCATATTGTTGCCTGCCAGTCACTGACACAGAGAAGGGACTTGGCTCAGAGCAAGGATATGCTGACCACACACCCTGTTTTGTTCTATGTGTTCTGTATGAGGTTTGCTAATCTTAAGAAATTCTACAAAGCTTTACATAGGATCCATCTAATCATAGGTCAATATGAACTGTTATGTCTAAAACAGCTTGAGTCAGAGCTGACCACTGGGCAGCCCTTCCTGCACCTACGTATGAGCTCACTGTGGTTTATGTGGCCGACACTGAAGAATGCACTAATAAGACAAAGAGTTATGATTATAATACGCATGCTCTGTTATCTCAATGTTCTGAAATTCCCTGTTCACCCCCTTAGCTTCCCCAGAACAAGCTTAAAGGTCAGCTGATATACTTTGTCTACTGAGCCAACTGCTCCTCTCCTTGCCCTTTAAACTTCTGGACCTGATTTTTCCTAGAAAAAGCCTGCCTGAAAGCAGGCTGTGCCACAATTAAGCTGACACGTCCTTTTTGCAGCTCTGGATATTCAGTATCAAGGGGTGTGTTCAATCAACTATTCTTGCTTAACTGGGATCAGGGTTGCGTGGTTTCAGTGGCGATTCCTGAAGCCCAGCAGATGGCGCTTACCCTGGCACGTCTCACGAGTAGGCTTCTCAAACACTTCTTCTTGATCAAATCCTTTTTTAGACTCTTGTTCTTTGTATGATCGGTAAAAAACAGACCTAAAAACAGAGTTCCAACGGTGATTTAGATTTTCTTTCAGTAAAGAGGCTTAGACTACAGCAATGTGTTTGGCTTAACTGATATTTGGGAGACAATTTGACAATTTGAACCAAAAAGCAGGCACAAGGGTCACTAGGTACCAGGGTCAAGGTTCAGTTGTGAATGGGCTTTACACGTAGCATCTGACCCACAACTGTAAACACTTGGCATCACACATGAGATCAGGGGACCCAGGTAACTATGTCCAGCCTCCTAACAGTGCTGAGCACCGCCTCCCTCCGTCCGCTCAAGTCCCCCCACTGAAGCGGTTTTATATGAAGCCATGGTGTCCATGCTTTAGTCCTAGAGCTGCTTCACACAATTACAGGAGAAAAACTTCCCCTCTAAATCCCGTGTTTTAAACAACCTTCTTATGCTACATATTTAAGACTAATCTTATTGTGAGTAAAAAAAAAAAAAAGAGAAAAATAGCCGGGCAGTGGTGGCGCACGCCTTTAATCCCAGCACTTGGGAGACAGAGGCAGGCGGATTTCTGAGTTCGAGGCCAGCCTGGTCTACAGAGTGAGTTCCAGAACAGCCAGGGCTACACAGAGAAACCCTGTCTCAAAAAAAAAAGAGAAAGAGAGAAAAATAGGAAGCCAAATGTGATGGTGCACATCTGTAATCCCAACACTTCACTGAGGTGAAGGACTGCCATGAATTCAAAGCCAGTCTGGACTACACTGTTAGTTCAAGGCCAGCTTGAACTACATAGTGAGACTCTGTATCACAAAACAAACAAGAATATAAATAAAACACACCATAATTTTACCAGTAGTTATTTCAGAATTCTGTTTTCTTTCTATTTCTTCCTTAGATGTTTCTGTATTATCCAAATGCAACTGTATATTTGCTTACAAGAGAAAAACATTTAAAACCCAGAGACGCAAGAATCACCACCTACAGCTGTGTGACCACCAACCAGATCTGCTTTTGGATTAGGACAGTCAAGCTTATTCTTAAAAAACTTTATGAAAAAAAATGCATTTCCACTACCTCTGTGTTTCAACAAATTTTACCAAAAGCTGACCTGAAAAAGCCTCGATCCACAGCTGAACGGTTCATGATAACAGAGTCTTCTTGATTATAGCCCGTGTACGATGCAATGGCCACAATTGAGTTGATTCCTACAATACATTCAAAAACACACAGTAAAGAACCATCTGGGAAGCGGGAAACCTATCCTTTCACTGAAATCCATTTTCTTCAATCGTATTTGTCACACACACTTGGATGTTTGTATCACGGAATCTGTTGCCATCTACTCCGCCTTGAACCTGTGTGGGAGGCAGATGCTCAGCCAGCTCAACCCTGAAACCGTCATCCCAGTGAAGCCATCCTTACGACCAGCAGTTCTACATGTAACATGGTCTGCAATTACAGAGTGCTTCCCCAACCCAGTCTTCCAATCTTCACAGCGACTCTGTGCCCTAAACAAAACAAGCTTTATTATTCTCATGACTCAAAGGTAAGAACATATGCCTCCAGAGTGAATTAGCGACAAACTCAAGCCTCAGACATTGGCCTTCTAATTTCTAATTTTAAATATGAAACCAACACCACCCTGCTGCTCTCTCCCCATGCAACCACAGTGTGGCACCATCTTTCAGGCCACAATTAATTCTTAGTAGCTGCTGCCCTGACTACTTTAATGGCTACAAGGCTAGGTATGGTGGCAAAGGTCTACCACCTGACACTTAGGGGCGGTGAAGGCAGGAGGATCACATCAGCTTAGACATTTGAAACCAGCCTGAGCAACATGAGACCATCCCATCTTTAAACGGCGTAGGGAAGGAGGAGAAAGGGGAAGTGGGAGGCAGAGAAACGGGAGATGAGGGAGGGAGGGAACAAGAAAAGAAGAAAGAAGGTGGGTCCTGCTCTATGGCACTTGCTGTACAAGACTGGGAAAACCTATGTAAAATGGGAAGAACCGAGTCCACTAAATTATCCTATGACCTACATGCATGGCATAGCCCCTGTGCACAGTAATAATAAATAACAAGAGACTGATTTACTGTAAGGAATTATGAAGCCCAAAGTTGTATCTCCAGCACTAAGAAAAAGTAGGAAAGTCAGTCTGTGGTATACAGTGAGCCAGCCTGGGCTACAAGAAAACTTTTCTCAAAAAAAAAAAAAAAAAAAAAAAGAAGAAGGAGAAGGAAGATTGGTAACACATAATATAGCAAACTAAAGCATTAGAAAGTGTTAAGACTGAGGTAGACACTAGAAGATACAAAGACCTCCCAGCCTCCCAGTTCCATGAATCAAGGATTAATTAATATTATGGAGATGGGTATCCTACCAAGGGAAAGCTACCAACAAAATCCCTAGTGCCATTCTGCAGAAACAGAGAAAGCAGGCTTATCATTCACTTGAAAGCACAAGAGACACCAGACAGCAGAAGCAGTCCTAAGCATAAAAATACTGCTTGACTTCAAATCATACTGCAGAGCCCAAGTAACAAAAACAGCAAAAAAATTAGACACACAGATCAATGGAATAAAACAGACCACATAGAACTACAGCTACCTAATTTTTAAGTGTTTTGTTTAAGACAGGGTCCATTATGTAAACCAGATTGATCTAGTACTCAGTATGTAAACCAGGTTGGCCTCAAACTGCAAGCGATCTGGAAGCCTCCGCCTCCTTTCTGGCTAGCATCCAGCTAACCACCATCCGTAACTCCCGTAGAGATCTGCTCTCTTCTAGCCTCTGTGGGCACTGCACGCTTGTGGTACACGTACATCCACGCAGGCAAGACATTCACACACATAAAATAAGCATAAACAACCTTCAAATGAGTCAAGGACCTCAGCATAAGCCCCTAAGACTCGGAAATTGTTACAGGAAACTGTGGAGAGTACACTTCACCATGAGCATGGGTATGGCTTTCTGAATAGGACTCCAATCACTCAGGAAACATGGCCAAAAATTCCCTGCAAAGGGAACTGTCAATCAAATGAAGAAACAGCCTACAGAATGGGAGAAAAATGTCTGTAGCTCAACACCCAGCAGAGGATTTGACTCTAATCTAAAGAAACTAAACATCAAGAAAACAAGCTGAACAGAGTTCTTCAAGAAAGAAATACGAGCTGGTAAACTTAAGTATTCAACATCACCAGCCACCAGCAAAACACAGACTAGAGCCACTCTGAGACCCCTCACACTCCAGTCAGAAAGGCTATTTAAAAACACAGGACAGGGCTGGAGAGATGGCTCAGCGGTTAAGAGCACTGAATGTTCTTCAGGTCCTGAGTTCAATTCCCAGCAACCACATGGTGGCTCACAACCATCTGTAATGGAATCCGATACCCTCTTCTCATGTGTCTGAAGACAGTGACAGTTACTCACAGATAAAAAATAAAATAATCTTAAACACACACACACACAAGACAAAATGCAGACAAGGATGTGAGAAAGAGAAATCCTATTCGCTGTTATCAGGAGCGCACCATGGTATAACCACTATGGAAATTAGTGAGGTTTTTAGAAGCTGAAAGTGTGCTATCATACTTCAATACCCTATGGAATCCAGCTTCTGCTGCCCATAAACTACAAAGTAGAGCAGAACTGCCAGTGGCCACACCCTTAACAAACCCTGACTCTCCCTCTGTGGGGAGCCGTCAACTCCAAACCTTCACTTTTAAAACACTCCTCACACTGCAGTCTCCCTCGAACCAGGAGAACAAGCTTCAGTCATACACATTGATGCTCTGGCCACACTACACTGGCATGACCCAGTCCCACATCTCATAGGTTCACAAAGGAAGGAAGGGCTTTGCTCAGATTCAAATATCCCTTTACCATTACCATTCCTCCATAAAGCAGCTCTGCATTGCACTGACTCTGTACTTCACTAGGACTTCACACCTAACGTAGCCCTCTCCACACATGCACCTTTCTAATTCATTCACGTTTCCCACATCAAGTCTGTAAAGCAGTCAGTGTTGTATGCGGTTTTTAATCTTCCCGAGCACTTCTCACTCAAGTGTCTTAAGCATGGCAAAATCTTGAAAGCAGCTGAGCATACCTGCTGGCAGCTCTCTAAACCGTAGATATTCCATAGACCGTGTAGTCACGAGGGGTTTCTGAGGGTAGTAGAGCACATGGGCCAAGGTGTCCATCCGCACATGGAAGTTGGTGATGTAAACACCCATAGCCTGCTTGCCCATAGCAGACTGGTATGTGTTTCTAGGGGACTAATGGTAGAAACAAGAAGTAAAGACAATGAATATTTAATAACACATCAGAGAAATAACTGGTAAAAAGTCTCTGGCGTTTTTTTTTTCTCAGACAGGCAATAACCACTTATGGCTCTCAACACAAACAGGATCAAGCAAACTGGTAGCTTGAATGGGAAATGCCCCCACAGCCTTGCCAGCTGAACCCCTGCTTCCCAATTGGTGGTGCTGTTTCCAGAGGTATAGGAGTGTGGCCTTCCTAGAAGCACATCCCTGGGACCAGCTTTGAGTTTCAAAGCCTTGTGTTATCCCCACCTTGCTCTCTGCTTCATGCTTTTGGATAAGGATTAGGATAAAGATAATGGCTTGCTATTCTCCTGCCTCTGCTCCTCCATCATGGACTCTTATCACCTCTGGAAGCAGAACCCAAAATAAACTTCTATCTTTAAGTTGCCTTGGCTGTGGCATATTATCACAGGAACAGAAAAGTAACTAATACACACGTCAAACAGCTGAGTCTGTAGGTGCTCACACCCTGTAACAAGACTTCATACTAATTCCTAATATCAACTACTACCCCAATTCTTTGCAAATCTGAAGACAGAACTATGACCAACCTGGTTATGATCAGGAAAAGGAATAATAGATGCACAGACGCCAAGAATCATTGATGGGTGAATCTCACAGTGGGTGTAGGTGGAACAATAAGCGACTTCTTTCTCCTGCAAATCATCTGGAGTCATTGCAAGCATCACGGTCTCCTCTTCCAGGGTATCGATGTACTCTACCACCCCACTGGCTACCAGATCCTGCCAACTAAAAAAATCCACTCAGTTTCATAACATACTTTAATACAAAACCTACTGCTTTAAAGCTATTCCTATGTGTGTTTGTACTAATATGGAAAGAATTCAAACAGAGATTTATGGCTGCTCACGTGAAAAGGCTGCTGGGCTATACACTATTAGACTGCACCTGCTGTTCTGCAGATCTATACTTGTGAGCTCAGCAGTTAAGAGCACTGACTGCTCTTCCAGAGGTCCTGAGTTCAATTCCCAGCAACCACGTGGTGGTTCACAACATCAGTGATGGGATCTGATGCCCTCTTCTAGTGTGTCTGAAGACAGCTACAGTGTACTCACATACATAAAATAAATTAATAATTCTTATAAAAAAAAATCTATACTTCTGAAGTAGGGATGGGAAGTAGATAAAACAGAATAAGGTCTGGTAGAATACATATATTCACCCATTACTCATATTTATTTGTGAAAAGGACATTATGAAAAAAAAATCATGGCAAAATCAGCAAGTATGAATTGAAAGTGCTCACTCTCTTACTAAACATATTTTACAATAGACATGTTATTATTTAGAGTAAAATTTTACAGTAAAGTCCATCTTCTCTATTAAATTTCTTACTTATGCCAGGAGTGGTAGCACACTATCTATATTCTCTGTGCTCAGGAGGTTGAGGCAAGAAGGTCATAAGTTCAAGGCCAGCCCTGGATTTCACTGTGTGTTCCACATCAGCCTGGCCTATACAGCAAGAATGTTCACCCCAAAATATATTAGCCACATTATATGTACTGTGGTCTGCACTACACAGGTTATTTATCATTACATTTTAATACATCTATAGACTTTCACACCTCAATACAAATCCCACATGTCCACTGTACAACCAGTGACAAAAAAACAAGAAAAATAAATATGGCTGCTGCAGGTAGTGCTTCTCCCAGGTCACTGGATAGTGACCGCACTGTACAACCTGTGATTACACTAAAAACAACTGCATACATTCCATCTCAGTTTTTGACTACATGTATTTTTTTCTCACCCACAATCTTACCTGTAGTTGTTATATTCTCTCTCTTTCAACTGGTCAATGTGTCTCTTCTTCAAGAGAAGCTTTTGCTTTTCCACAATCAGAAGAGGCCTACAAATTCGGCCTGCGTCTGTATAGATCCGAATCTCCCGCTCTCGGATGTCTCTGATCATAGAGACCTAGATACAAAGACAAAACAATCTCATGGGGTTTTGTTGTTGTTGTTGTTGTTGTTGGTATGATGACAATTCAGCTAAAACAAGTAGCTGGGCACTGCACGATTCACCTATAACGCCATCATCCAGGAAGCTGACTGGAGAGGATCCGCTGATCCTACAAGTTTAACACCAGCACAGGCAAATCAGTCAGGCTGCGTCTCACAGAGGCAGAGCTGGAGGGCTGCTCGGCGTTCAGACCACTCGCTGCTACTGCAGACCACTCACGTTCCAGCACCACATGGTGACTGACAACCACCTGTCACTAAAGGTCTAGAGGATCTTGTACCCTTCTGGCCTCCACAGGCACCAGGCACACACATGGAGCACATACATACATTAAGACAAACATTCATACATGTAAAATAAAAGGACACACACAGCTAAGCAGTGCAGAGCTTGCCCCAGGATGTATGGGTCCCTAGGTTTGCTCTTCAATACTACACACATTTAAAAAAAAATTTACTAATGTAAATAAAACTTCACATTTTAAGTGAACTAAGTATCAAACAAAATAGATACACCAGGTGGTGGTGAAGCACAGCTTCAATCCCAGCACTCAGGAGGTAGAGGAAAGGCAGATCTCTGAGTTAAGGCCAGCCTGGTCTACAGAGACAGTTCTACAACAGCCAGGGAAACCCTGTCTCAGAGGAAAAATCAAAACAAAAAAATCTACCATTGTTAATCTATTATAAAAAGATGTAATTGTAAAACTCATGAGTAGGGGAAAAAATCTAACCTAATCTTAGTTATTCATCTGAGTAACATCTGGAAGAGTACACAAGTCAATGTAAAATGAAGAAAACATTTTTCAGTACCACAAACACAAGTATATATAATTTTCTTATTTTAGATTTTTGTGTTTGCTACTTCTTTTGGTTTTGTTCTTGTAGTACTGGAGAGTGAACCTAGGCCCAGGTAGGCAAGTAGTCTACTGCTGAGCTACAGTCTCAGCCCTTATCTTAGTGCAAGGATTTCATCGTCCTGCCTTCCAGT
This sequence comes from Arvicanthis niloticus, assembly GCF_011762505.2. Lineage (NCBI taxonomy): Eukaryota > Metazoa > Chordata > Mammalia > Rodentia > Muridae > Arvicanthis > Arvicanthis niloticus. Next base: position 78,032,086 of record NC_047664.1, on the reverse strand, counting down.
AACCGGCCCATGTTGCTCTTTTTCTTAAGCAGTATCTCTCTGTGTAGCTCTGTCTAAACGCTCTTATGCAGAGCAGGCTGCCCTTAAACACACTGATCCATACCCTGCCTCCAGAATACTGGGAGTTCTTCAAACATGCACACCGTGCGGGGACAGTGCTGTCTTGCCCATACTTTCCTATTTACTCCAAAGCCTGACTTTCTAACCTAGCAGACAGACAGCTTAAAGTCACCTAGAGCAGCAGCTAGGAGCCACCAGTGAGTACTGAGTACTTCAAATATGACCATTCTGAATTGAAATGTGCTACAAGAATAAATTTCATGGATTCAAAAGATACTAATATAATTTAAAATATAAAATATTACACTAACACTTTTATATTGATAATATTTGAAGGGTAACATTTTGGAATTATCAGTCAAATAAAATACAGTATTGAAAATTATTCTGTTTCTGCTTTACTTGTTTTAATGTGAAAATTTTTAATTGTGTATGTGGCTCACATGGTATTTCTACAGTATGGCATTGGTCTACAAAACACATTCCTAAAAAATATAAAATGTATATTGGAAAAATATTTAATGCAAAATTTATGAGTGTTAATAGCACTATAGAAACTGAAGTGCTTATATGTAAAGAAGTTAAAAAGGAAACTCAATTTCCAGTGAACTAACTCTAATACATAATCTTAAAAGTCAATGACTAGAATAAACTAATTTCCTAGAAGCTGGAAAATTGAAAACTGGGTCATACTTCCCCATAAAATTTCTTTTAAAAAAGTGCAATCAAGGCCAGGGTGGGTAAAGGTACCAATGACCTGGGTTCAATCCCCAGAACTAACTTGACAGAAAGCAAAAACTACCTCCCACAGCTGTCCTCAGACATGTACGCCATGCTACAATCCACATGTGTGCGTGCACACACACAAAGTAATAAATAAATACACTTTCAAAAGTGTTCAAAGATAAATAAAAGGCAGATAATATCTTAACATAAAATCTGGACTATTGATAATATACTTGACACTTCAGGGAAGCCCAGTTCAAAGGAGATGCTAACGCAAAGATAGTTTTCACTCACCTTATGCCTTCTCTACAAACTCAGGGGTACACCCTTTTAGCCAATTCTAGATTCTTACTACTATATTAGATACAGCTCAGTGGAAGAACATTTGTCTAACATGAGCAAGGCCATGGATCCAACTGTCAACACTGTGAAAACAAGAAAAAAGAGAAAGGAATTCTTACTTCGGACACAATGATGTCCATCTGTCGCCGTAATTTCCTCAGCGTGTTCATGAGTTGTTCGGGGTCTTTATGGATTCCAACCCAGCAGCCATTCACAAAAATCTTGGTTGCACTATATGAAAACCAAAGGCATTCTTTACTTAGCAGCTCTGTACCAACTACAACTTGAAAATAAACAACAGTTTAAACAGAAAGCTCATCTGTACACACTCAGCAATAGCTGCAGGAGAAATTTCTTCTAAATTTTCCATGCTCCATTCTTCTAAAAATTCCAAAATTGGAGAAGGTTGAGATCCAACTGAGATATAAGCCATCAGGGCTAAATTCTTCACAAGTCCTACAGCATGGCCCTACAGAGTAAGCCACACAATTATCAACATCAGTATAACGTGCCCATAAAAATTATCCTCTACAAATATTTACATTGGCTTCAAGGTACACCTATAACTTTTTAAGAAAAAGGTTACTTAAAAAAATCTAAATTTTAAACCATGATGTCTAGTTAAATAAAAAATTCCTTGAGGTCATTGTGACACAGAATTACTAGCAGACTTTTTAAAGTCCCCTAGCATCTATCAATCACACATTTCATTACATTTTTTATATATTTCTTCATAATATTTTCTTACAAGTACAAGATCTACATTAAAGTTTTTTATTTTTAATTTGGAGGTGAGGTGCCCATGAGCACAAGGCCCACAGTAGCCAGAAGAGACCATCAGGTCACCTGGAGACTGAGGCACGGGCAGTTGTGAGCTGCCTAACACGGGTGCTGGGAACTGAACTTGGATCTTCTGCCAGAGCAGTGTGTGCTCTTAGCCGCTGAGCGACTCTCCACACATACACAGTCCCTCTGATCATATTTAATCCTCTCTCCCCACTCCTGCCTCCCTTTTACTTCATTAATTCCTTTCTTCTCCCAACAGGGAAACAACTTGCACTGATGAGCCCGAGTCCCTCGAGGCCTGCTTCCAGCTGCTGCGCCTGCCCACCAACACGTCACCTGTGGCACGCTACACCACTAAAGAAAATGTCTCCCGCCTCCGTCAACTGTTGCCTTCACCAGCAGCCTTCAACCTGAGCATGAACCGTAAGGAATTACCTCTGGAGTTTCAGCAGGACACACCATTCCCCACAACGTATTGTGCAGCTGTCTCGGCTTAGCCAGCTTGCCATCTCTGCCGATAGGAGAGTTTAGACGACGCAGGTGAGAAAGAGTAGATGCGAAAGTCAGGCGGTTCAACACCTAGAAAGGAGGACACAGCTTCAAAAACTTGACTCTCTTGTTGCTAATGGGTAATTTAAGAAAAACTTTCATTATTCAAAAACTCCTAGTGATTTTTACATCTTACTAAGGAAAGCAAAAACAAAATCACTCATGTTCAATGAATGAAAAACTCTGCTAGCCCTGTAACTCTTTCCCGTGAATGTACAGGTACAGTGGCCACCTCACCTGGGACACTCCAGCTCTGGCTTGATGAGCTTTCTTCTGGTCACCCCAGTTCCCAGTGGCTAAAGAGTATTTTAGCCCATCAGAGATGATCCTTGTCTTAATCGCCAGCTCTAAGTTAAAATCCTTCCCGCGATCAATAAACTTCTGTGCATAGATTCGGACTTCCTTCAGCAAATTCTTAAACATGCTGTCAAAAAAGATGGTGTGATTGTAAACATGGAGAAGTCCACAGAAACTCGCATCTTCAGCAGAGACGATACCCCACAAACAAGGCCATGGCAGGGGTGTCATTACCACTCTCTTTAGGCTTCTATATAGCATGTAGAAGGGAGAACAACTAAGATCAAGTGCTTAAAGAAGGCTACGATGAACTAACGTAGGGAGCTGAGGAGACAGTGCAGTCAGTGAAGTACCAGTGGTGGAACCATAAGCACGTGAGCGCCTGTGTATAGGCAGACCATGGTGGCCACTCTGGGGCACTAGGGAAGACCCGCCTATGAAGGGAGTCATGGATTCTCTCTACTGTGTCACTCTGTAATCCTTACCCTCTAAACAAGAACGCAAGCAGGGGCCCAGCAAGATCCAATCTCTTGTTGCCATAGTGATCTCTGTCATCTAGTTCTCTTCTGCCCAAAGCTGCTAGAAGTAACCTATGAACCATATACCTAGAAAACAAAATGAAAACATCTGATTTTTAGCTTTTCTTGACATATCTTAAAACACAACTTACTCAACTGTAACTCAGCAAAGATCTTCAAACAGTAAAATTTAACTTACCCCAAGAAATAGGCCTTTTTGGTCTCACAGAAATCACTGACACCAACATGAGGGAGCATTTCTTTCTGTAAGACTTCTTTTGCATATTTAATTCTTTTCTCCTTAGTAACACCAGGCTTTGCCCCTCTTGAACCAATGAAGTTTAAGGCAACATTCTGCTCTTGGATGACAAATGCTTCATCGAGAGACGGTTTAACCTAGCAAATAATCTACATTAAGTTTTTTCAGATTTATATTTTACCTAAACTAATTTTATTAACATATGAAATAACTCTGACCTATTTTTAGGAAATACCAGGCTTGGAAGGCTCCTCAGAGATACAGAGATATCTGTCAAACCTGCCCAGCATGAGCCATTTCACTTTCATCAACAATACAATTTCATAAACACTATTTTTTATACATATCTTAAAGACCAATGCTTTAAAGGCAAAAAACAAAACTAAGACATTTCTTTTAGATTTATCAAATATATTCAGAGACATTTCATGGTGCAATTAAAATGTACCGAGCTACAAATGCTTCTTTTCAGTCTTTGTAGGAAGAAACATTTGACCCATAAATGAATGAAACCACTCACTGTCCTGAAGGAGACTTTAAAACTGCCCTGCAGAGCACACCTGCCATCCACTCTTGCCACTATCTGCAGCCTGAGCAATCAAGTCAACAGTTTCCCCTAGGAAAGGGTTAGATAAGAGAAGTCCGCTAGGCTGCAGCTCAGTGTCATGTGTGGACCAAGGGTTAATCCCCAGCACCCCCAAACCCCCAAACCCCAGAAAACTTTTTCCTGACGTCTATTCCAATTTTAAAATTCTCAATTTCCAATTATACACAATAGTGAACATAAGAAACCAGGGTATCAGTAAGAAGCTTGACATCTCTAATGAGTGTTGCCTCTCATCCATCCATAGTTCTAAATGTCCAAATTCTAATCATGGTACCGAAGGTCAGAACAAGGCCACATAAACCAGTCAAGGCCAGGCATACTGATTGGCACATGCCTGCAATCCCAGCACTCGAGAGACAGTCAAAAGACTGCCAGCCTATATACATAGGAGATCTAGGTCAACCAGGGCTAAAAAGTGAGACCCTGCCTCAATCAAATAACAATAAAAATCTCACAGATGTAAGGTGAGTCAAGTAATATTTTTAAGGAAAACTTGATACCATTGTTATTACAAAATTATTTGGTTAAGGTTAATAATTTGGTTGGGTTTTGAAAAGGCATAACAACTAAAATGTACTTTCAAAAGATTAAAAATTATGTACTCTCATAGAATCAATGTTAAATTTATAGGCCTGTAAAAATTAGTCTATACTTCATAAGAACTAAAAGAAAAAAACAGTAATTTTCAGAAACCAATGTACTTAAAGTGAGTCAGGTCTTTTACTTCGTGGGGACCAGTTTGGTGGCAGGCACCTTTACTCACTAAGCCATTCTGCTGGCCCGAGAGTCATTATTATCGGTGTCTATGACGTGCTTGTGTGCCACAGCCTGCTGTGGAGTTGGCTGTCTCCATCCATCTTTATGTGTGCTCTGGGCACTAAACCGAGGTGGTCAGGCCTGTGTAGTAAGAGCTTCTATCCACTGAGCTATCCTGATAGCCTGATTTTTTTTTACTTCTTGATTTTAATAATTATACCATGATCCTATCAATGAACATTCTGTTTCCTAGGAAATAAACACTTCCCTAAAGAAGGATAACATCTACAACTATTTCCAAATGGGCCAGAAAAAAATAAGACAGAAAAAATGTAATAACCTTCGCTGAAACTGAGTAACGACTACAAGAAAATCCTACTATTATTCTTACAATTTCCCTGAAAGTTAAAAATTACTTCAAATAAAAAGTTTAAAACAAAAAAGACCAACTCAAGTGCTCTTTCTCCATGTTCCTGGACTGTGCAGACGGCCACACTCACTGCACAGACTCACTGCACACTCACTGTGCAGACGGCCACACTCACTGGACTGTGCAGACGGTCTCCTCACTGCTGCTTACTTGGTGTACAGGTTACACACCTCAGAAGAAGAATGTCTATCTATTGTCCTATAGCTTCTTTCAAAAACCACTCAAACCGGCTTATTAAACCCTTGTATTTGAATTTGAGACAGGATCTCACTGTGTAGCCCAGCAGGCTGCTGACAACTGAGTGCCAGCTGCTCACACTTTTCATGTCTGTTGTTACAGAGACTGGGAGAGTCAGGGAGACTGGGGTGAGCTACACTTCCCTACACAGTAGTGCCACGAGGCAGGTGACAGGTAAACTGCTCTGAAGAGCATCTGTGCTGCTCTAAGGCTAGCATCCATCGGCATCTCTGTGCTCCTCTAAGGCTAGCATCTGTCGGCATCTCTAAGCGTCTAATAACAGGGAGCATGCATTTGCTTTCCCATTACCATTTCCATCATCTCTGGATCCTCAAAGTCATAAATGATGTGTTCCAAAATATCTCTATCAGACACAAAGCCTAAAGCTCTGAACACAATGATGATGGGAACTTCTTGCTTGATATATGGCAACGTCGCCACGATGCGCTGGCCAATAGCACTCTTCTTTGCACCCTAAAAAAGCCAAAGAGCGGTATCAGAACATGAGTATGCAAGAGCTCGGAGAAACACAAAGTGCCAGACGGCCAACTTAGTGCACAGGTTACACACCTCGGAGGAAGAACGTCTATCTACTGTCCCACAGCTTCTTTTAAAAACCACTCAAACCGGCTTATTAAATTCTGTTTTTTTTAATTTGAAACAGGATCTCACTATGTAGCCCAGCAGGCCTAGAATCACAATGACCTGCGTGCCTTTGTCTATGCAGAGCTAACATTAAGGATGTGTATCAACACGCCCAGCAGGTCTACTGCTTTTATCAATAACCTCATCACTTAAACCTAAATGCTTGCCAAGATTCTCCAAGAATTACCAAATGCAGTTTGAAAATAACTTTTGGTTGCCAAAGAATACAAAAAAAGACTGTTACCTTGCCATCCCTGTCCACAGTAAGAGGGGAATAAAAAGTAGATTGCAAGGGGGCTGGGATTCTATGCGGGGGGGGGGGGGGGGGGGGGGGGGAACACCAGGATGGGGAGCAAAGTTTGGAGTGATACATACATACATACATACATACACACACACACACACACACACACACACACACACACACACACACACACACAGTAGATTGCAAGGAGCAGCTGGAAGAAATGTTCAGTGGTTAAAAGCACTTGCTGCTCCTACAAAGGACCCAGGTTCAGTTCCCAGTACCCCAATACGCTCATAACCATCTTTAACTTCAGTTCAATGGGAAACAATGCACTCTTCTGATGTCTGTGAATTCTAGGAATGCACATGATGCATATACACAACACAAAACAGTTATAGATATAAAATAAAAATAAACCTTAAGAAGAAACAGATTACAGGGTGTTGGTTGTTGTACAAATGTCTCTAATCCTTGCACCCAGAGGCAAAGAAAGACAGACCTCTATGTGTTCCTGGACTACCAGGGCTACAGAAAGATCCTTTCTCAAAATAGGTTAGGATAAAAAGAAAAGGCAAGACAAATATGGGAAAGCCAAGCCTGGAATGAAAAGTAAATATGAAATTAGAGCTCATCTATTTGGCAGTTTCTAATTTAACATGCAAGCATCTCTTTTCTCATTCTCCCTCTTGAACTGCATAGACATACAACTCCAAAAGAAATTACTAGCTCATGCCAGCAGTCATGGTTTCTCAGTTTTAGCCATATCGCTCTGCTTCAACTTTGTATACCTCCTTGGCCTTGTAACTTCAGTCATGGTTTCACTGTGCCTCACCACACCTCAGAACACCTTCCACTGAAAGCTCATTCCATCTCCTGAGTTTAGCCAGGAACAGTGCTTAGATATTACACTCAAATCTTCACCTTCATCTCTCCAACTGCTACCTGGGTGTTTCTGCTTTTGGTCACCTAACATTCCAGTCAGTCAATTGTACCATCATCAAGATGGATCAGGTGGTACCACAGGAGCCTGGACCAGAGTTCAGTAATCAGAATGCAGAAAAGGATCAAAGAAGAAAACCGGCTCCACAGAGCTGTCCTCTGGCCTCCACATACGTACTGTGACACTCGTCCCCTGACACATCATCATGCACATATACAGAATAAATAGTTTTAAAGTGATTTTAGTGGCTGGAAAGATGACTCCGCAGGTAAGAGAACTGACTGTTCTACCAGAGGACCCAGGAAGACCCAGGTTCAATTCCCAGCACCCACATGGTAGATCTCATCCATCTTGAACTCCAGTTCCAGAAGATCCAATGCCCTCTTCTGGCCTCCCTGGTCACCTGGTAATCATGTAGTACAGACATACATGCAGGCAGAGCACCCATATACTTAATAAAATAAATTTTAAAAACTGTAACTTGTATTTCAACAGCCTGAGGGAAGGCCTCAGTCAGTAGGTACTGGCTCTAGTGAGCGTGGGTGGGGCCTGAGCTCCATCTCCAGAACCACATAAAAAGCTGCATGGGATAAGAGCACTTCTGCTCTTCCAGAGAAATCAGGTTTGAGTCCACATGGCATCTCACAACCATCTGTAACTCCAGTCTTGGGGAATCTAAGACCCTCTTGTGGCCTCTGTGAGCCTGTATCTGCACATGTTGTACAGACATGCATGCAGCCAAAATACAAATTAAAAAAAAAAGAAGTCAATAAATAAGCTATGTTGTGGCTTGAACTCTCCATGGTAAGGTAGCAGAAGACAGGCCAGGCAATACTTGCGAGTGCCTTTCATCCCAGAATTCAGAGGGAAGAGACAGACAAATCTCAAGTTTGAGGCCAACCAGACCAGTACAGAGCAAGTTCCAGAACAACCAACCAGGGCTACACAGAGAACCCCTGTGTTGAAATAGCACCCTCCCCAACCCACCCCACAAAAAATAGTCTGATGTGGCTAAAGACATGATCAGGGTTTAAGAATATGTACTATTCTTGTGGACAAGTGACTTCAATCCCCAGCACCGACACTAGGCAGCTCATAACTGCCTGTAACTACAACGCCAAGAAGATTCTGTGCCTCTAGCCTCTGTGAGCAACTGCACCCAGATGCACAAACCCACATATAGACACGCACACATACACATGATTAAGATAAATATAACTTGGGTACATGCCTTTTAATCCTGCCACTCAGGAGCCAGAGGCAGGCTTCTTTAAGTTCAAGGGTAGCCTGGTCTATAGACTAAGTTCCAGAAGAACTGAGCTACCTAGTGAGACCTTGTCTCAAAAAAAAAAAAAAAAAAAAAAAAAAAAAAAAAAAAACCTTAAATAGTCTAGTAGACTATAAAACAAGGGCGGGCAGTGGTGGCACATCTTTGATCCCACACTTAGGAGGCAAAAGAAGGCAGATCTCTGAGTTTGGGGCTAGCCTGGTCTACAGAGTGAGTTCCAAGATATCCAGGGCTACAGAGAAACCCTGACTGGAAAAAAGACAAAAAAAAAAAAAAAGAAAGAAAGAAAGAAAAGAAAAGAAAAACCATGCCTTAATAAAAATTATAAACAAGAAATGAGACAGAGCTGGGTCTGTAGCTCAGTGACAGAATACTGTGTAGGGCTGTAGGTTCAAATCCAGTACAAAAATATTTAAATAAATAAAGCAAAGCACAAAGGAAAAGGCCCAAATGTCACATGCCCCGGCCTTACCATACCTGTCCTCCTCTGGCCAGCATGCTAACCCATATAGTGCTGGTGGGCCGGGAAGAGTTCTCCAGGCACGAGCGGCATTCCCCTGTATAGGCGTACTTGGAATCCTTTTTGGCAAACACGTAGACTGTATTTGTTGCCATTTTCTCTTGGGCTATCAGAACCTATAGAAACAGTAAGAAAATTACAGCCGAGAAACCAAAAAGGTCATTGAAATAGCAAGAAGTAAAACCTGCATTGTTATTTAATCTGGTCACATAGGCTCATGCTTCACAGAAATATACAAGCCTCAACAACTGGCAAACTTCTCGTGCACATTATACACAACTTCACAAAGTTTTAATTTACAAAAGTTTAGGTATCACACCTTAAATAACTCAACTGTCACTTTCAGGTTCTCTGTACGAATGCATATCTTCCTTTTTGTAAGGGTTCATTTTAGTATGTTGGGGTGGGGGAGGGTAGCCATGGAGGCCAGAAGAGGAAATCAAACACCCTGGAAGTGCAGTTGCAGGTGGCTGTGCCACTCCATGTGGCGGTGCTGGGAACTGAATTCTAACCCTCTACAGGCATAGCATGTGCTCTTATGCCATGAACCATCTCCAGCCCAGAGAACACACCTTTTCATTTTACTTTAATAATTTAAATGTTAACTATCATTTTAGTGTGTTTTAAATGCCACTATACCTTTTCTGATCCATTGATAATAAAATAGCCACCAGGATCCAAAGGACACTCATTCAGCTCACACAGGTCACGATCTGTCAGGCCATTCAGCAGGCAGTACGTGGAACGCAGCATAATTGGAATTTTCCCTATGAAAGTTTTTTGGTGCTGAGTCTGCAACTGCTCTTCACCTTCTTTGATGACTGTCTTTGTTATGTCAACGTAAAGTGGAGCAGAGTACCTTCAAATAAAACTGGCCATGAGTTATTTGCTAAAATAACTACTTACGTTATACTTTGTTTATTTTACTCAATATCAGGTGCTAACAAAGAAAAGGAAAAAGGTCTGTCTTACGTGAGATTTCTTAACCTGGCTTCATTCGGCATCATTGGTGAAGGGGCCCCATCTCTTTCCCAGTGAGTAGGTTTGGAGAGATAAATTTGTTCAAACTTCAGTAAGTATCTTGGCTGGAATTTAAAAAAAGCATAAGTTTTGAAAGCCAGGCTGTTACTGTACAATTGCAATCCCAGCACTTAGAAGGCCAAGGTGGGAGAATCATGAGTTTGAAGCCAGACTGGGCAATACAGTAAAATCCTGTCCCAAAATACACATTAAAGTTGTAATGACTCAATGTTAATTGACATTAGCATTTTGTAGAAGCAACTCTACAACCTAACAAAAACTAACCAATTTTACTAACATGAGGATGCTCCAAAGTTAAAATCCACATTACAGTAATGTGGTTAGTCCTGCATTATACTTAAATACTATATTAATATTTTATATTATATACTTGTTATATATCAATATAATTATATATAAGTATAAATAATGTTTATATTAATAATTAATTTTATTTTTTTTGGCCAGGCACAGTGATGCACACCTTAAATCCCAGCATTCAGGTTGTAGGGTCAGGTAGATTTTTGTGTGTTTGAAGTCAGCCTGGTCTACAAAGCAAATTCCAGGACAACCAGGACCATATAAGGAAACTGTCTCAAAAATAAATGAAATGATTTTGATTATTTCTGTTTCTAGGTAATGTATATATTATCTTTGGCAGTAAATGACACATGTAGGTACCTAAAAAAGGCAAGAGAGAGTGTGAGACCCTCCCTCCCAGGAGTACTAGGAACCAAATTTACAACTTTCATCTCTTCACTCCAGAGATGTTCTCTTATATCTGACTGCCTTCTTAAAGGCAATAACAAGAAGGCCTTTTCCACTGGGAATGAGAGAGTTGAGAAAGACTCTCACTTAGCTCAAGATGGCCTCACTGTGTGCATCTTAACTGCATATCCAAGGCAGGCTTTCTACTGGAGCCTCATGCCTTTGCTTCCCACATGCCAAGATTCCAGGCATGCAGCACCATGTCTGGCTCAAACAGACGCTATCTACCACATATGTCATCTACTCTAAATTTATTTCAAAAATCAAAACTGCATTCCCCATCCCGAGACCCCCAGCCCTCCTCACCAGGCATTTTACTTATGTTTTACATCCGGAGAAAAGGAATTCAAGAATGTTTGTTTTCCTGTGTATTCATCCTGCTTCTTCAGGGACCCTGATGCCAGCTGAGGTTGTCAATACAATGACACCTAGCTGATAAGATGGGAGCAAGTTTTTCTGCCACTTTTATAAAACTTAGTGCTGCTCAAATCTGGGGCTAACCACTCCACATTTATTTTTCCTGCCTGTGTGGTGCACAATAATTTTTCCAGTTCTAAAATCATCAGTGATTTCAAATTCACCAATGTAACTACACTTCATTATGACAGATAGAAACTGCACTATGGCCTGGCAGTGGTGGCACACGCCTTTAGTCCCAGCACAGGAAAGGCAGAAGCAAGTGATCTCTGAGTCCAAGGCCAGCCTGGTCTACAGAGTGAGTTCCAGGACAGCCAGGACTACACAGAAAAACTCTGCCAAAAGAGAACAGGAAATGAAAGGGAAAGGAACAGAACAACACAGATCATGTATGACTCTAGCACACGGCCTGACAAGGGCCTAGCATTTGCTCTTGAAAACGTCAGCCAGGACATTTACGTGCACCAGGTATTAGAAATCAAGATGGTCCTTATTAATGATCTTACACTTTCATGTACACTCCCATCGGTGAGGATGGAAAGTACAAAGTATCCAAAGAGGGCAGGGAGCGAGGAGGAGAAGATAAATTCAAACCTAACTCTTCAATTATATCTATTTAAAAACCCAAATCTTTCTATAAAAAAGACTTCCAATCTGACTGACCATTGCTCAGCTTGATAAAGGGGAAAAAGCATTTCAGTGAAACTTTTATGTGAGGCCTGAGGATTTAGCTCGGTGATAGAACACTTGCCTGGCCGATGTGAAGTCCCATCTATGATTCCCATTACCACAAAAACCAAACAAGCCTTTTCACATTAACCTGCTGCCTGATAAAGCAATCCGTGAGAAGAACTATTCTGACAGAAAGATACAGGATTTCTATGATCAAATCTTAGCGATAACTAAGCAGATCACTTATGAAGGAAAGCGACTCCCAAGCCAGAGTGACGAGGGAAGACAGTGGAGCTGTCAGTGAACCAAGGGACGGTGGCCCTCCACCCTCATTCCCACCATCACTTTAGACATTATCTTCCGTCTAGGCTACTCCAAGACTCTCAATTGTCTCTAGACCCTTTCTATTTCAAGTAGAACCATTTACAGCGACCTTTCTAAATGAATATGTTAGGCATATTCTTTGGCAATCCCTCAACAATTTCTCCAGAGCCTCTGACAAGCTGGCTCCATCTTATCCGAAGCTCCTCACAACCAGATACATCACGTTTCATATGCCGTTCACTGTGGGCACCACCCACTTCTCAAGCTAAGTACATCAACTACTTTCTTTTTCAAAGACCTAAACCACCTCTTCTAAGGAAAGTCGCTCCTGCCTTCACTGCCAGCTCAACTTCCCCATCGTCCCCAGTCAGCCAAGTTTTAGAAACAGCTTATTCCTGCAGTGTTTGATGCTCTAAACTGACTTTTAACTCTTTACTTATGCAAAGATCATGAAGAGAAAATAACTTGGGAGACTTAAAAAGGCACATTACGGTCCTTGTCCAGTACAATCTCTGAAAAGCCAATTTACTTTTGCTTTTAAAGCAAAATTCTGTGCAGCAGCTTCAACTAGAATGACAGTAATAGACCAGCCCTCAAGATACAACTTAGAAAAAAGGGACTTGACTGACTAGAGATAATAACCTTTCTTTCTCTAGCTCTTCTGAGGCTGTCCCTACCACATGCTGTTTTGCAGTTTCCCTGTCTTTCAGAGACCCAAGATGCTACTGCAGCTGCCTCTCTACTTCTCTGCAACTGGGAACAGTCAGTCACTATTTTGGACTTCTGTGAAACACTTAGGAAAAAAAACTGTAAAATTATACCCTTGCTATAAGTGATTTAAAAACTGCATGTGTATGAATTATAAATCAGTAAAAAAAAGTTAAACGAGCTATTATGCCTAATTTCCATTTTTGATCTCACATTTTAATGATGTATTCCATGCAATGCAATAAATAAAAACCAAGAGTCTGGGCATGGAGGCACATTCCACAAGAAGGCCCAGTCAAAAGGATCGTGACTTCAAGGCCAACTTTAGTAACAGAGAGACACTTTGTCCTAAATAAATAAATAAGAAACTGTCCTTCAAACAGCCTTTTTCTCATGATTCTTAGACTGCAGGAGAAAACAGTAGGATCATCTAAAGCAATATAACTGTTTCCAGTCCATGTCTCAGGTACTCATACAGAATTCTCTCTTCCCAACTAAGTATTTACTGAGAGCACTGGGGACATGCCTATAAAGCCACTAAAGAAGACTGAGTCAGGAGGATATAGAATTTAAGGCTAGCCTGGGCAACTTACCAAAGCCTTGCCTCAAAATAAAAACTAAAGAAGAATGAGACAGAGCTTAGGGGTTTACCTAGTGTGCATAGGCCCTACAGTCCATTCTAAAACCAAAAAGTACATACTGAGTAAAGATTAAGGCTTTACATCATTTGAAAGAATGCACATCTTCATTAAGGAAGATAAACCCAGAGCTAAGTGGAGGTGTGTAGGTACTCTGCGAAAGCTCCTGAGTGAGAGAAGGCCTGAGGTTCAGAGGCTCTACTTCCCCTGTGCAGCAGGGAAATAACCTTCTTACCGGCTCTTCCACTTCTCCACTAGCGTGCTGAGCTTCAGCCTGCAGGTCAATCGGCGGTGCATCTTCCACAATTCTCTGAACAGACATCTGAATGAACTCATCAAAAGAATCCAGCTGTTGTCTGACCAAGCCTTTTTCATCAAAATAAGAACTAGGAAAATATTAAGGTCATAATCAGTTGCAACTCAATTTGTTTTCTAGTGTATTTCTTCATTTTCATTTAATCCAGCAGTTCTCAACCTGTGGGTTGTCGCCCTTTTGGCAAACCTCTATCTCCAAAAATGTTTACATTACAACTCATAAAAGTAGCAAATTTTCAGTTCTAAATGGCAACAAAAAGAATTTTATGGTTGGGAAGGTCATTATAACATGAGGAACTGTATTAAGATTGAGAACCACTAACTTAATCCAATTCAACAAAGACTCCTGAAATGCCAACCAATGCATGTCAATCATTACATAAGGCCAGGAGTATCTTCTTTGTAGACATGTTTGGGAGGGAGAAAGGTGGATAATTAAAGTACAACATAACAACTATTAAGGTAGCTTTGATCTGTAAACAAACTTGAAGCATTTCTCTCTGCCATGTCACTATATACAATGTGACCATCGGTGTGGTGATCCCGATATAATAGGGTAGGACTTTATCACTTATTTTTGAGTGTTCTTCCTGTGTTTTACTTCAGCTCAATTCAACACTTGGAAAAGGGTTGGAATCTGGACTGAAATACAACTTTGATGTGATTTTACTCACTTACAATCATTTAAATACAGAATTAGATTATTAACATCACCAATAATAATAATATAATAAGTGGACCTCCTACTTCAGTGTGTTATGCTTCTGCCAAAGGACTCATGTAAACATAATACAAGAAAAGCCAGACAAGCCGGGCGGTGGTGGCGCACGCCTTTAATCCCAGCACTCGGGAGGCAGAGGCAGGCGGATTTCTGAGTTCGAGACTAGCCTGGTCCACAGAGTGAGTTCCAGGACAGCCAGGACTACACAGAGAAACCCTGTCTCGAAAAACCAAAAAAAAAAAAAAAAAAAAAAAAAAGCCAGACAAACCAAAAACCCACAAGTATTATACAAAATAACTGACCAGACTTATCTTAAATAAAGAAAAGGCATGCTGAGAAACTGTTTCAGACTGAAGGAAGCAGTAAGTCATAAAAGAAAATGTATGAGGCTGAAGAAATGGTTCAGCAGTTCAAAGCCCATACTCCTAGTGCTAGAGACATAACTTTACATAGCCTGGTAAAAAGCAGGCAGTTGGCTCTTCAAAAGGAGCCAAGTTCAATTCCCAGCACCCACGTGGTGGCTCACAATTATCTGCAACTCTAGGTCCAGGGAATCTGATGCCCTCTTCTGATCTCCATGGGCACCTACCTGCACATTAGGCACACATGAACTCACACAGTTATATAAACACAAAAAAATAAAATTAAAAAAAAAATTAAAAACAGAGAACAAAATGTACAACACTCAAAGACCTGAGACAGGAGGACTAGCAAGCTCCAGTTCAAGCCTGGTCTCAAAAAACTAATTGACAAAAATAAATTCCAGTAGATAGCCCTAGGTCCAGGATAAGAGGGGGGTGGAATATCTATCTATCTATCTATCCATCTATGAGTGACATAACTAGCAAAATATGGGTAGATTCTGTAGGTTAAATAAGATTATAAGATTATTATATCAGTATTAATTCCTATATTATGGTTACGTTAAAGTACCTGCTACTTACTCTCCAATGTTTCTAGGGGGAAATGCACAAAGAGAGGAAGAAAAAAAAAAAAGAAAAGAAAATGTAAGCCAGGTGTGGTGGCTCATGCCTGTAATCTCAGCATTCGGGAAGCACAGGCAGGCAGATCTCTATGAGTTTGAGGGCAGGGTTTATAAAAACAGTTCTAGAACAGCCAGGGATACAGAGAAAAACCCTGTCTCAAAAAACAAAACAAAACAAAAAATACAAACAAAACAGTATAAAGTCAATATTTAAGGGCTTCAGTGAAGTACATAAATAAATTTTTTAGCTTTTCTCTAAGGTGAAAATTTTTTAAATAAATAAATATAGCCAGACATGGTGAGGTGTCCCTACAATCCCAGCACTCAGAAGGCTGAAGCAGGAGTGCTGCAGGTTCAAACCAGCCCAGTCTGCAACAAGTTCCATAGCATCCAGAGCTGTATCAGTACTGTCTGCATAAAATAAAGCCCTGTAAGTAACTAATACATGCTACACACATTAGCAAGCCCAGAGAAGGCCAAGGTCTATCCAGAAGGAACAGAACAACCGGACCTCATACCTTCTAGTATCTACTAAAGCCTGTTATGTTTGGTCTATAGTTACCTGATTACGATCCAGCATGCTTCCTGCCACAAATCTGGAGTGATTTCATCATCATCCTCATCATATTGCATATCTGCAAAAACAAAACACTATGCTCACTGGCCCTGAGATGCCACAAGTTCACAGATTACCTCTATGAAGTAAACAGTACTCTGCTAAATAAGAGGCAAACACTTCACCCCACTTTCCTAGAATTTCAGACAATGTCATATGCCTATGTCATATTAATATTCTTCCTATATAGAGCTTTACAGCAAAATTTTGGTTAAGTTGTTTTGAGAATTTGTAATTTCTATCTGCTTGAGAAAATTCATGTTCTAAGAGCTAAGCAGGAACAAGATCCTCTGACCAGTAAGGCCTCAGAGACGAGAGAAAGAAAACTGTTTAAATAACTTAGCAACACCCTGGGGTGGTCTATGACTGCAACATTTCATACATTATTATATGCACATTTCACATGTATATAATATACATGTGTGTTCATGAATACATTTTTTTTTTCTTTTTTGAGACACAATCTCACTATGTAGCCTAGCTGGCTGGAAATCACTGTATACAAGGAATGACCTTAAACTTACAGAGATCCTCCTGCCTCTGCCTCCCAAGCCATGACTAAAGACATGTGCCATCAGGACTGGCCTAAACAGACTATATTTTCCAAAGATTGGCATAACTGGATTTCCCAACCCTCATCGTCTTCTATGTGATCGTGACCCTTCTACTATCAAGGTAAGGAGTCAGCCAGGAATGCTGGTGCACACCTGTAGTTCCAGCACTCAGGAGGCAAAAAGCAGAAGGAACACCATAAACTACAGACCAGTCTGAGTGACATCATGAGACCGTGTCTCAAAAAGAAACAAAGATAAAGGGTCTACATATCCTCTCCTTGAGAAAATTACATCATTTTGAAAATTACATAATTTTCAACTCTCCAGTAAAGCCTGCTGCTAGAATGAGGTCACATGGTTTTGGGACACAGGTCAGAAACAGCATTGAAAGTCTGCTTGTTTGCTCTGAAGGTCAGAACTGTCGATAAGAAACTTCTAATACTTTCCCCCCAACACTCACTGATAACCCCAAACTGGAGAGCACTTACAGCTGTTCCAGTCAGAAATCCCAGGCAGGTCCTCCAGGCCCCTCGTGGCAACACCCAGCAGCTGACTAGACTTTTGTAAGACTTATTTTATGCATATGCTCCTTATGCCTATATGCACGCGTGTGCCCTAGATATGTACCTACTGAATCCCCTAGATTTATGTAGGTACGGCCCATTCTGAGAACCAAACCCAGGTCCTCTATAAAAGCAACAAGTGCTCTTAACTGCTGAGCCATCTCTCCAGCCCCTTTGATTTAGAGACTCTGAAACAGAGTCAACTCATGCCCACCACGGCCTGCACCACTTCCCAAATAGTATGAACTTTTCCCCTCGGTGCCTGAGACTGACTGCAGGCCATTGCCCACGCTAGGCAAAACTGGCACCAAGTTACATCTCCAGTCCAGTATGAAAGCTTTATTTGAGCATCATGTTCCTGTTAAATAAAAATCTCTGAAGAGTGAAATATGCTCTACAGAAATACATACTCTGAGGACCATGAACCTGAGTTCAAACTCCAGGACCTATATGGTACACTCCATGTGTACAACCACCCACATACACACAAAACAAATATCATAATGGTTTTAAAGCTTCTAAAGTTCCTTCAAGTAAGAATAATTTTAAAAGGAACGATTAACGATTCTAATAGATTTTAATGAGGTATGAATGGGTCTGAGAGACGTTGAAGCAATTTTAAAATGCATAGGGAATGCATAGGACAGCCACAAAGTTGGGAACTGGAATAAACCGATTTCTGATCAGAGAAGGGGGAGCTTTAAAACCACACAAAGTGAAAATAAAATGGGTAGGACTCAGAAGTGTCCATATGAAAAGTGAAAAGCCATTTTGTCCTTGTGAAAATGGAATACCTACCATCCTAGAACTGTCATCTCGTGGGAAGAGACCGCTTAAGGTCAGATTTTAAGCCAAATTACTTAAACTGAAGACAGTGTGAAAGAATGTCAACCCAGAACTCATTCTTTGTCTCTAATAAGTCCAGGGTTTAACAATGTCTAACACAAGGATGTGGCCAAAATTTAAGCTACCCGGGCCTAGAAATATGGCTCAGAAGTAGATTATGTGCAGATAGGCCCTGGGTTCAAAAAAAAAAAAAAAAAGCTATTCAGTAAGTCGACTGAAATGATAAATGAAATCAATCAATGTCAAAACAACCAAATATTAATAAGCTAGGGTATGTCAATTCTGGAAGGTGGTTACAGATTTAACGGGAGGCCGTGGAGAGAGCAGTCAAGCAGACCCGGAACGTGAACCCTAGGGTTCCCTGAGCCTGCACTGATAGCAAAGCCGACTTCGTTCCGGGGCCAAAGTGTGGGAACCGGGCTGCCGGGCGCGAGCCACGGACGGGATGCGGTGGCTGGCGCAGATCCCTGCAGGTCCCCCGCCGTCCCGCCTAAGCGGCTAGCGCGAGGCGTGTCTTACGTGGTCACCTACCCTCGTCGGCGTCATACATCTTGGCCAAAGGTTTCTGGAGCTCTTAACTCGAAATCACAAAGCTAGAGACGGGAAGCGCAGCGGCAAACTCCAGAGTGCCAGACGAAGCAATTTCCGTCTCCGGCGTTCCCAGAATCCTCCGCGTCTAAACGAGGGGGGCGGGATGTGAAGTTTGCGCCTGCGCAAACGACAGGCAAAGGTCTGGCGGAGCTTGGACTACGCAGTGCGGGTTACGGGTTGCTGGCTGCCGCTGAGGACAGACAGCTCCTTAGCCAGAAGTTGGATTCAGCATATGGAAGTTTCTTGTTGCGTGGTTTTTTTTTTTTAGTGTTGTTGCACAAATGACAATTTATGTAAAGATTTATGAAAAGAATGGCACTGGGTGTGGGCTGAGCACTGAGGACCCTCTGCTCACCCAGCTCTATCTAGACCGTGCCTTTGCACGT
Organism: Arvicanthis niloticus; assembly: GCF_011762505.2. Classification (NCBI taxonomy): domain Eukaryota; kingdom Metazoa; phylum Chordata; class Mammalia; order Rodentia; family Muridae; genus Arvicanthis; species Arvicanthis niloticus. The sequence continues at coordinate 78,012,755 of NC_047664.1, read as the reverse complement.
CTGATTCAGTTCTCGGGTCTCGGAACTTTCATCGCGAGAAAACCAGGATTGGTCACGCCGTTGGACAGTTCCCTCGCGTCTAGTCGCGGACGGAGGAGGGTCTGGGACGCTAGCACGCGTGCGCACGCTACGCCCCGCCCTCCTCGCGCTGTCCACATGCTGCCCGCGCGCCTGGGTTGCAGGCTGCTTTGCGGCCTCCGGCGGGGCCCCGTGCAAGCCGCTACGTGCCATGGCCCTGCACGGTGGCTCCTGGAAGGGAAGCGTGAGGTCTCCATCTGCCGGCGTGCATCATCCCTGGGCCGCCGGGTTCCCCCTAGCTCCACGGCGACCGAGGACTATGAAGAAGGCACCGACACGGAGGAGCGCTTTCTGTTCCCGGAGTACATCCCGGAGCAGACCCCTGAGGAACAGCTGCGGGAAGTGCGGGAGCTGCGGGAGTTGCAGCAGCTGCAGCAGGAGAAGGAACGACAGAGGTTGCAGCGGCGGGAGGAGAGGCTTCAGCAGAAGCTGCGGGTCGGCCTCCGGACGCTCCCGGTCCCGGAGCTTCCAGACGCACCGGTGCCGCCCAGCGGTATCTACTGCTCCGGCTGCGGAGCCGAGCTGCACTGCCAGCATCCCGGCCTGCCCGGCTTCCTACCGGGCGACAAGTTCCGCGACGCTGTACAGGCGGAAGGCGGCCCGACGCGGACCGTGTGCCAACGCTGCTGGTTACTGGTGCACCACCGACGTGCCCTGCGCCTGCAGGTGAGCCGCGATCAGTACCTGGAGCTAGTGAGCGCCGCGCTGCGGCGCCCGGGGCCCGCTCTGGTGCTCTATATGGTGGATCTGCTTGACCTGCCGGACGCCCTGCTGCCCGACTTGCCCAAGCTGGTGGGCCCCAAGCAGCTCTTCGTGCTGGGGAACAAAGTGGACCTGCTGCCCCAGGACGCTCCCGGCTACTTGCAGCGGCTGCGGAAGCGGTTGTGGGACGACTGCATCCGCGCCGGGCTCGTGGTGGCCCCTGGTCATCGAGGACCACAGTACCCACTGGACGAGATAAAGAATCAGAATCCGCCGTCCAGGTCCCGGACAGTGGTCAAAGACGTGCGGCTGATCAGCGCCAAGACGGGCTATGGAGTTGAAGAACTGATCTCCGCTCTTCAGCGCTCCTGGCGCTACCGCGGCGATGTCTACCTCGTGGGCACCACGAATGCTGGCAAGTCCACTCTCTTTAACACACTCCTGGAGTCTGATTACTGCACCGCCAAGGGCTCCGAAGCCATTGACAGGGCCACCATCTCCCCCTGGCCAGGTGAGGCGCCATTACTGAGAAATTAGATTTGACCCAGGCACCTAGTGTATCTACCCTTAAATATCCACCTTGAGCTGCATGGAGCCGTCTCTTTGGTCATACCTCTTGTAAGAGGTTAGTGTTTGGAAATTCGAAGCATGTTTGGTTTTTTTAATGATTTGTTTATTTATTTTATGTATATAAGTTCACCATTGCTCTCTTCAGACACACCAGGAGAGGACATCAGATTCCATCACAGATGGTTGTGAGCCACCATGTGGTTGCTGGGAATTGAACTCAGGACCTCTGGAAGAGCAAGCAGTGCTCTTAACCACTGTTTTCTAATAGAGATGTTTCTAGAGGGACTGGGGATCGCTAAAGTGCTCGCCTAGCATGCATGAAACCTGAGTTAGTCTGCAGCATCCATAAACGAGGTGTGGTGGCAAACTCCTATAACCCCAGCACTAGGGAGGTGGAGGCAGGAGGATCAGGAGGCGATCAAAGCCATTCTCAGCTACATAGTTGGAGGCTACTGTGTGGTAGATCCATAAGCAAACAAAACAAATCAAACTGTTTTCTTTTTACTCTAAGACCCTTTACCCATCAATCTGACTCTTCAGCCCCTGAATTTACTTATCCTCGGACTGTTAGGTTAAACATGTGAACGAGCTACTGCAGTGTGGTGTGTGGTGTGTGGCGCTATCTCAAGAAGAAACCCCAGTCTTCTGAGTTAAAAAGCTAACAGCTTGGCATGGTAATACTGTCTGTCATCGCAGCGCTGAGAAGGCCGAGCCTGAGGCTGCCGTGCAAGAGCCTGTCTGAAGGAAGAAGCTGAGGAAGGAGGGGAAAACATGCATCCTTGGAGAGTTAGTCTTAGGAATTAGGTGTGTTCACTTGAAGCCAGAGTTTAACTCTGTTAGCTATCATTGGTGCTTCATCCTTGAATCTATCTAGGGCCATACTACCTTGGATGTACTACAGCAGTGGTCCGTAACCTATGGGTCATGACATCTTTGGGAGTCAAACGACCTTTCTCACAGGGATTGCCTAAGACCATCAGAAAGCACAGATATTTACAACTGATAACAGTAACAAAATTACAGTTATGAAGTAGCAATGAAAAACAATTGTATGGTTGGAGTCACTACAACATGAGGAATTGTGTTAATAAAGGGTCGGGAAGGTCATTTGGAAGGTGGAGCACCACTGATACACAGGATAAATAGGAAAGCAAGGATAAAACAGACTTGCAAATTTGTATCCAAATTCTGAGTTAGCCTGTGAACCAGTGACCAGGCCTGTTTTCTCATTTGTAAAGGGTGTGGAATAATTACATAGCAGTTGTCATGAAGGTTAAAGGAAATAAATCAGAAATGTTTGGTTTTCTTCTCTCACACTCTTTTTGAAAAACTTGCTCTTGGTATTTCAGGCACCACATTAAACCTCCTGAAGTTTCCCATTTGCAACCCAACTCCTTACAGAATGTTCAAAAGACAAAAGAGGCTTCAAGAAGATGCAACCAAAGCTGAAGAAGATCTTAGTGAGCAAGAACAAAGCCAGCTCAACCAACTGAAAAAGCATGGCTACATAGTAGGTATGCATTACATAGCAGGTATGCATCCTTCCTCTGTGTAAAGTTGTTTAGAGCCATGCAGTGCAGCCGCTGGGGCTAGCCATTTTTCCAGGAAGAGACTTCCTTCACTATTCTGGAATATAGGCTTTTGGTAGGAAAAGTTACTATTGTTTGGCAACCCAAGCTAGCAAAGGCAGTAAAGGCCTTTGACTATGTTCTCCAGCTCTTTGGTATCTTTCCTCATTAATAGAAAAGAAAAAGGGATTTCTAACACCTGACTGAATATACACAGCCTGAAACACGATTGACTGTGGAGAGAATGACCCACATTATCTTCTAAAAAGAAGATGAAAGTATTGTCATACCCACAGCCTCATTCGTAAAGGGTCACAGGAAGGTCATTAGGAAGGTGGAGCATCACTAATACAGAGGATAAATAGGAAAGCAAGGGTAAAACAGACGTGCACATTTGTATCCAAATTCTGAGCTAACCTGTGAACCAGCGACCAGGCCTGTTTTCTCATTTGTAAAGGGTGTGGAATAATCATACACATAGTTAGTTTGAGTGACTTATTTAAGGCAAACATAAAAGATGTCTTCAGAGCCCAGCCTAGTGGTGTACACCTTTAGTCCCAGCACTTGAGAGGCAGAGGCAAGTGGATCTCTATGAGTTCAAGGCCAGCCTCTTCTACATAGAGAATTCCAAGATAGCCAGAGCTACATAGTGAGACCCTTTCTCAGAGAGCGCAGGTCTTCAGGGATGTCAGATACATACCTATAATCACAAGCTATATGAGATCTTTTTCAAGATACAAACAACAACCAAGATAAATGCATACATATGTATGTACATATATGTATGATCTGTTTCCTATCACTATAGAAGCTGAGGAGAGAAAATCACAATCTTGAACTATGTATAGAGAATTCATCTCAAAAAATTTTCTTGGGGTTGGAGGGATGATGGCTTTGGAGCACTAAAAGCTCTTCTAGGGGACCCAGGTTCAATTCCCAGCACCCACATGGCATTCATTTCACAACTGTCTATAACTCCTAAGATCTGACACCCTCTTCCAGACAAACATTCAGTCAAAACACTAATGCACATTTTTTCTTATGACCCAAAATCAAAGCATTAAAGAGCGTCTGATAATCTCTGTTTAATTTGTTGTAGGAAGAGTTGGAAGAACATTCTTGCACTCCACAGAACAGAAGGAAGAAGTTCCCTTTGAGTTTGATGCCGACTCGCTGGCCTTTGACATGGGAAATGAACCTGTTGGGTCTGTGCACAAAAACACCAAACAAATAGAGCTGACCCCAGAGGATGTGAAAGATGCCCACTGGTTTTATGACACCCCTGGGATTACAAAAGAAAGCTGTGTATGTGTTTGGTTTTGTTTAGAAACATTTATTTTTAATTTTAGAAGTACTTTCTTAACTGGCAGAAAACAAGCAAAGAGGTGTGCTTCCATTTTAAAACTTGATTCTGGTTTCTCCATGAAAATAGTTCAAGGATGAATGTATATGCTGTATACAGATTCTGTATTCACTCTGTGGACATCACTGTAGGCAAACTACAGTATTAACATTGCGGTTGCGTCCTTAGGGGGCGTGGTTAGAAATCACAAATATTGCGATCCAGCCTCCTAGTCTGTGCTTGAATTCCCTTAAAGACATTCAGTCATGATATCATATAGTTTGAACTGAAGTGAGTTATGACAATTTACTGGAGCGATGTCGTGTGAACTCCCAGGGTATTCAGCCACCGTTTGCCTGCTCTCTTCAGTGCACTGAAAGTCTCCCAGTAACTTGTACCCATTATTCTTCAAAGCTGTGTGGAACAAACATGGTATGTCTTTCTTCTGACAGATCTTGAAATACTTTAAACTCTAAGTGGCCTAAGTGACCCAATTTCTAGATTAGGGTTAATTCCACTGATCCTGTCATTGTCACCCTTCTTACTCAAATCAGTGTCTCATGGCTGACTTAGCTTTTGTCTGATTAAATTCAGCCTATATTCAGGTAAGCATGGTGGTGCATACATTTTGCTTAATATTCTAGTTGCATCCATTGCATAATTTTCCTACATAAAAAGGTAACTTCATTTATTATGGCTGCTCAAACTTAACTTCCATATGCATTCCTCTGTTGATAGATACCAAGGTTGGTTCTATAGCCTAGCTACTGTGACTTCATTTTTAAATGAATTTTGTTTTTAAGTCTTAGTAGAGTCTGATAATCCCGAGCTTTCATTTTTTTTTTTGTTTTTCTTCAGTGTCTTTTAAAACTCTGGTCCTGTGGCTGGAGAGATCTCAGTGTGCCTGCTGTCTGTTAGGTTGGACACACTGTTGCTTGTCCAGAGGAGCCAAGTCCAATTACCAGTTCCCACACGGTCTCTTACAGCCTCCTCTTACTGCTGACACAGAAGATCTAATGCCCTCTCCTGGCCTCTGAGGCACCCACATGCAGGCGTACTGGTCCTAACAAGCCAAGATGTGTGAACTGATTTTCTAACTATTTTTTGGGAGAAAAAGTATCTTCAAGATCCTAATGTAGGATTGCCTAATGTAGGATGACCACTGTGCATTTTGCTTTGGTTTGAAGAAGAGGGGCGTTTTTTGTTGTTTGAGACAGGGTCTTTGAAAATACTACTTAATCCAAACTAGCCTAGAACTTGTGGCAGTCCCCCTGTCTCAGCCTCTCAGAGCTGGGATTTGTAGATATGGACCATTTTGCATTTAATACTTGCATGCTTAATCCTTAGGACCTGAGCTCACACTGTCCATGTGTAAAGCTGGAAGCTACTGTTACCAAGACCCTTGAGCACACATGTCCATTTTCTGTGAGCCAACAGTATTTTGGGGTACATACCAATTTTGACATTTGGGAGATAGTGCTGTCATAGGAAAGTCTTACACACCTGTGAAGTTATTTTGCCACTGTTTAAAACTCGGCTGTGAAATGAGTAGAATAAAAGTTAATTTAGAGCTAATATATAAATTTTATGTGTGGCTAATGGACATCATTTTGATTTACTGTAAAGTCTGAACATTTTTCAGTACTTAATTTTGTAAGTAAATCACAAAATATGTCTTCTAAATAAATCTTGTCATTTGCTTTACAGATTTTAAATCTTCTAACAGAAAAAGAAATCGATATTGTTTTGCCAACACATTCTATTATCCCAAGAACCTTTGTCCTCAAGCCAGGCATGGTTCTATTTTTGGGTGGAATAGCCCGAATAGATTTCCTACAGGTAAGAAAATCTATGCTAATTGAAAAATGAACAAGTATTAGAATGTACTTTAGGGAAGCAGATACATGAAGAGATTGGCAAAATATTGATATAACTAAGTCTTTTGTTGCTTGTTTTGTATGTATGTAAAATTTTATAGTAAAAACAGAAAAATACTGTGTTAAAATCTGTAAAGTTGGTGCCAGAGAAGCTGGCTCAACAGTGAAGAGTGCTTACTGCTCTATCAGAGGGACATAGTCCAGCTCCCAGCACCACACCGAGCAGCGCAGGACCACACAGCTCCCAGGGATCCGCCTATTCAGCAGTCAGTGAGCGCCTATATTCATGTGAACTTAGCCCACACAAATACACAGATATATTCATAATTTTAAAAATTAAAATCTAAAAGCATTTTATTTTTAAAGGCAGGGCTTAGGCACCCACCAGCACTCCAGAGGCAGAGGTGCAGATCTCAGTGAGTCTGAGGCCATCCTGATCTAGAGAATGAGACACTGCTTACAAACAAAGCAATTAAAAACTCATTAAGGGATGGAGAGATGGCTCAGCGGCTAAGAGCACTGACTGCTCTTCCAGAGGTCCTGAGTTCAGTTCCCAGCAACCACATGGTGGCTCACAAGCATCTGTAATGGGATCTGATGCCCTCTTCTGGTGTGTCTGAAGATAGCTACAGTGTACTCATTTAAAAAAAAAAAAAAAAGGTGTGTGCCATGACAGTTGGCACTTTAACTTAGCATTTAAGAGAAGATACTACTTATTTCCTATATTGTTTATGGCCAAGGTAGTATACATTAAGTTCTGTACTTCTTCGTATACTCTAATACACTATAGTTTACTTCACTTACATAGCTTATTTTGAGAATCTTCAGGAATTGCTCTCCATTTTTTTTTCCCAAAGTAGGAAATAAAAAGGAAAATGAACCATGGATATATTTGAAAATTACAGACCATTGCTAACGAGTATTTCTTAGCTTTTGTATTCACACTATGTTGAAAACGTAGCCTTTTATACCTAGAAGGCTTGTACACGCTATTACAGTCATGGTGGTAATATTTTAAACCTGACTACAGAGTTACAGTCAGAACAGGCATTTCCCTGTTCGTGGTTTTGGTTTCTTGTTGGCTTTTGGTTTTGGAGGGTTTTGGTTTGGTTTGGTTTGGTTTGGTTTGGTTCATTTGTTTTAGATTAATTTACTTCTTATCTTCTGTGTATGTCTGCCTACGTGAGTTTCTGTGGACCATTTGTGTACAGGAGCCCATGGAGGCCAGAGGCTATTAGATCACCTGGAGCTACAGGCAGTAGCCTAATGTTAATGTTGGGAGCCAGTCTCAGGCCCTCTGTAAGAGCAGTCAGTGCTCTCTACTGCCGAGCCGTGTCTTCTGCCCTGCCCTGGGGTTCTTAATACTAGATAGACTACACAGAAAACTATTTTGTTCGTTTTTTGGGTTTGTTTCGTTTGTTTGTTTTGTTTCCCTTTGGTTGGTTTCATTTGCGGGTTTGTTTTTTTCTTCCACAACTGAGATTTTACTTAAGGACATACACAGGCATTACAGTTCCTAACATGTGTTAAGTCATATATCGTGTTGACATGCCAAAACTCTGAAGAGCCACACATTTTGCTTCTTTTGGACAGTTATTCCAGTGATGTTCCAGCCTCTAACTTGGCAAGTTTTCCTTCCCACCACATAACTGTCAAAGGCACAGAACCTTCACGTCGACTGACTCATGGTTGTATGCCATGAACAGCACACACTCAGAATTTTCATCCTTCACAGCACATTATCACAATTGTTAGGAAAATGGACTGCCATGACCAAAGACTTTACAGTCCTGGCAAGGCGAGAACCCCAGTGTGGTTTATAGGAAACAGTTCTAGAAACATGAGACCAGATGTAACTGAAAATATTCCAGACAGAAATGCATGGCTGAGATTCCAAATTCCAGTTTCGTGTGCTTTTTATTGTAGGACATTAAACTGGCCCCCTTGATGTTATGCTGACAGCTGAGACAGTCACAGCCTCTCCAACAACCAGAAGATGATTTCACCTCCTAAAAAAATCATTTACACTTAACAATGGGATGAGCTATGATTTCCCCAACACACACACACACACGTACCCACACTGCCCTTTTAAATGTGCTTCAGAAGCTACTAAAAAAACCTCCCAGCTTCAGAGTAGTTGATAAAAAGATTGTTTTGAACTGTACGAGAAGGGAGGGGCTACCTGGCAGACAGTGGTTGGCTAGTCGAACTTGACTTCTTTCCCTTAGTCCTTAGAGGCCGGACTCTGGTTTTCAGTCTGTCTCCTTTAGGTAGATCTGAAGTCTGAGGGTCAGCCACCACCGCCTGTTTGCCCTTTGCTCCCGTCTTTCCTTTGGTTTGCACTTTTTTTTTTTTTTTTTTTTTTTTTTTTTTTGTCTGATGATTTATCCCTTTTTCATGTACCTTGGCAGCAGTGGGTTTGACAGTCAGTCCCAAGGCTCTTCTTCACCAAATCAGACCATCGTGGTGGGCTTGTAATGGGAGGCATGTGCTTAGCCCATCATGAGGCTTGCCTGTTTCTTTGGAGGTTGTTCTTTGTTTGTTTTTAAGTATTATTTACTGCGTGTATGAGTGCTCTATTTGCATGTATACTTGCATGACAGAAAAAGGCATCCCATTACAGATGGTTGTGAGCCACCATGTGGTTGCTGGGAATTGAACTCAGGACCTCTGAAGAAGCAGCCAGTCCTCTTAACCCCTGAGCCATCTCTCCAGTTCTGTTTCATTGTTCTTTAAGATAGGGTCTCCATATATTGCCCAGGTTGGCCTTGAATTCAACATGTTCCTGCCTCAGCCTCCTACAGATTCACCACCATGCCTATCTGTTGTTGGTTTGTTTTGTTTTGTTTTGTTTTAATCAATTCTGCAAAGGTCTGAGCTTTACATTTTACAGGAATTATTAAAATAGATTATTTTTTTATTATGCCTTCTTTTAAGACATTAATGTAAGTGTTTACAGTTGAAAGAGAGCTTGATTTGATTTCTATTTTGCCCTTTTTTTGTTGTTTTGAGGTAGAGTCTCTTGTACCCCAAGCTGGTCTTAAACTCTTGTTGTAGCTGAGTTGCCTTTGAACTCCTAACCTTCCTGCCACTATCTCCCTTGCTGGGGCAGAAGTATGTACCAAATACACAGCTTTTATTCCTCTTTTTAAAATGATACATTATAATGTGCAGGTTTTCCAAGATTTCTGTTCTGTAAAATAACTTCTTTCTTCCTTTCTTAAGGGAAATCAATCAGCCTGGTTTACAGTTGTGGCTTCCAACTTTCTTCCTGTTCATATTACTTCCTTGGACAAGGCAGATGCTTTATATGAGAAACACGCAGGTCATGAGTTACTACTGGTAAGCAGTCCAACTTAATGGCTCCATAGTTGTAGTAGTTGTGTCCTGGGATGTTCCAGACCCCTGCTGATAAAGCCTGTGTTGTAGAGAACCATCCATTTATATCAGCTAACTCTTGTCTCACGTATTCTTTAAGCATTCTAGCTGTAAAGCGGGCGTGGGCTCTACATGAAAGGGATGTTTGTTTGGTCTAAGCCAACAAAAGCCACAGCAGTGCCTCTCTCTCTACAGTGCAGTGTCCAGTGTGACGGCCACTAGCCACGTGTAGTGCTCTAGGCAGACTTACATGGAAGTTAAATGTGGCTCCTCAGTCACACAGGCCGCTTCAAGTGCCTGATGGCCACAGTACTGCAGAAAAGTATATTGGGCAAACTGGGGAAAGAAGTCCCACGAGTCATAGCACAGACCTTAATCCCAGCATTTGCAGGTTGAAGCAGATGGATCTCAACGAGTGTGAGGCCAGCCTGGCCTACATTTTGACTTTGAGAACAAAGAGAAGGTAGAGATCTTTGTCACAGTTGAGGGTTGCTGCAGGCATCTAGTGTGTGTTGGTCCCAAGTGATGCTAAGCCATCCTGCAGCAGATACGTGAGCCACTCACCATGGAGAGTGAACTGTCAGCGGTGACTGAGAAGAGAAAAACTACCACCGCTTTCCTAATCCCAGGAACTCATTTCACAGGATGTCCCTGTTTCCTCCTCTCATACCTCCTCCTTTATAGTATGGTTTGATTATTCTCATCTTTATTTAATAAGCAAAATGTCCTAAGTATTCCTTTCTTTTAAGTCCCCCTTACCCTTGGCTCCTCGTGTCCCATTGCTATAGCCATTTGGCCCTTACCATCCCACTGCAAGTTCCCGGTCCAGGTTGTCTGGGATCTGTTTCCAGATCATATGCAAGACTGATTGGCCCTACGAACCGTCAGACAGTGCACACTGTATATTAAGAAGCTTTGTTAGGGGTGGAGAGATGGCTCAGCAGTCAAGAGTATTAGCTGTTCTTCCAGAGGTCCTGAGTTCAATTCCCAGCACCCACTTGGTGGCTAATAACTATCTGTAACTCAGATCCTGGGATCTGAGGTCCTCTTCTGGCTTCCTTGGGCACTGTACCTGTATGGAACACGGACAACTTTGTTGGTTTTTGTTTTTGTTTTTGTTTTCTGAGACAGGGTTTCTCTGTGTAGCCCTGGCTGTCCTGGAACTCACTCTGTAGACCAGGCTGGCCTTGAACTTAGAAATCCATCTGCCTCTGCCCCCCACGTGCTGGGAATAAAGGCGTGCGCCACCGCTGCCAGGCCACAGATAACTTTTGTTTTGATTTTTAAAGCAGCCTCTCAAGTAACACAAGGCTGGCCTCCAGTTGTATAGTCAAGACCGGCCTTGAATTCATGAGCTTCCTTCCTCCACTTCTAAAATGCCGGGATGGTAGCAATGCACCAAGTAGCTCAGCTGGGTAAGACACTAAAACCAGCCTGCCCGGGCGTGCATGTCTCCCCACGGCACGACTTAACAAAGCTGTGTGGCTTTGGGGACATTTTCTGCTCCTCTATGAATTATGCCTCTATATTATGTATAAGTGTGTCATGTATTAAGGCATAATACACTCATGAAGAGTGGAAAAGATTAAGTCCTGGCGGCAATCTTCATCCTTCATCTTTTTCTTTCATGTTGTTCGATCTTTTGGCTTTTGGGTCAGTGTCACTGAAACGTAGAGATCTCTGCCTCCTGAGTGGTGAGAGGCCACCATACCTGCCTCTTGTTTGCTCTTCACTGTGTGTGTGTGTGTGTGTGTGTGTGTGCATGTAGCATGCACACATGCACATGTTCATACTCAGATCCACGTAACAGCCTTCATGTGGAGGTCAGAGGACAACTTTGTGATGTCAGTTCTCTTTCAGCCTTTTTGTTGGCTCCACAGTTCCAACCAAAGGTCTGCAGGCTATGCAAGCACCTCTGCCTGCTGAGCCTTCCCACCGTCATAGGACTGGTTTAAGTGCTACTTATATTTGGGTGATAATGATATAATGGCTGTCTCAAAAACAACAGGTACACCCAGTGTAGCAGAGGTTGGTATTGGTACTCACCAAACTAAAACCATAAAAGTTAGCCAGGCAGTCATGGTACATGTCTTTAATCCCAGCAGTTGGGAGACAAAGGCAAGCAAACCTCTGTTTGCCAGGCTGGTCTACAGAGCCGAGATTTTAGGACAGCCAGGGCTGAAAAATTCTGTCTCAAAAAGAAAAAAGAAAAAAAGGTAGCCAGGTGTGTGTAAAACTCCCAACACTGGACATAGAGCCAGGAAGATCTGAAGTTCGAGGGCATCCTTGACATTACGTCAAGTAGGAAACCAGCGTGAGCTACAGTAAACTCTATGTCAAAGAATTTAAAAAAGAAATCAGAGATTAATCTTTCTGTTCACACCTAAAACAACTAAGGTACTTGCAAGGAAGGGCCTCGCTTTGCTGTCTGATGTTATTCCATGCAAGCCCCTTTGGTGGCTATGAACACAAGTCCAGTTCTGCTCAGATCACCCGGGCCGTGCCCAGCATGTGGCCCTTCACCTGGAGACCACAGCCTCCATCTCTTACACAGCTCCTATCGTATTCAGAGGATTGTTTCCTGTGCGTCACTATCCATAATGTGCTTGTTAATGCAGTAGGAGAGGATTCTGTTTACTTGTCTTGTTTTTTGATAGCTAAGAGGGCATGATACTATCTATACTCCAACATTTCTAAAGCAAAGGCAGTAGGATCGGGAGTTTATCCTTAGCTACCCAGCTAGTTTGAAGATAGCCTTGGATTCTATTTTAAAAAACAAAAAGGAAGAAGGAAAAAAGTCTCTTTCTATAGCCTAGGCTAGCCTCAAACTCATGATAGTCTCCTTCCCTTAGCCTCCCAAGTATAGGATTATGGCTTTGATAACCGTCTCTAGCCACACTGATGGGTTTTGAGGTTTCTTTAGAGTGTCACTGTATAGCCCTGACTGGTCTAGTACTCCACTATGTAGAGCAGGCTGGCCTTGAACTCACAGAGTCACTTCCCTCCGCCTCCTGAGTGCTGGGATCAAAGTGTGAGCCACCACGCCCAACCTCAGTTACAGGGAATTTGATTTGAAATGCCAAATCTCTTTCATTCTGTTGGAAGGTTCCAATGGGTGGGAAAGAACGAATGGCCCAGTTTCCCCCTCTTGTTGCTGAAGACATTACCATAAAGGGAGGTGGAGAATCTGAAGCAGTAGCTGATATCAAGTTCTCCTCTGCAGGTATTGTACTCTGTTGTTGTTGTTGTTGTTGTTGTTGTTGTTGTTTGGTTTTGGTTCTTCCTCTGCGTCCTGGAACTCCCTCTGTAGACAAGGCTAGTCTAGAACTCACATACCTCTGCCTCCTGAGTGCTGGGATTAAAGGCATATACCACCACTCCCTGACTAGTAATATACTCTTTTGAGACAGGGTTTCTCTGTGTAGCCCTGGCTAGCCTAGAACTCACTCTGTAGACCAGGCTGGTTTCAAACTCACAGAGATCTACCTGCTTCTATCTGCCAAATGCTGAGGTTAAAGATGTGCGCCACCACTGCCTGGCCCTGGTAATGTGCTCTTAAAAAGCAGAGCATAGCTTTCGAAACCCTGTCTCGAAAAACAAAAAAAAAAAAAAACAACAACAAAAAAAAAAAAGGCAGAGAATAGGCCAGGGCGGTAGCATGTCCTTAAATCTCAGGATTTGCAGGGCAGAGGCTGGAGATCAAAGTCAGTCTGTTCTACATGAGACTCAAGTATAAAAATAAAAAGCTGGATGTGGCAGGACATCTGTGAGCCCAGCAATCAAGAGGCTGGAGGAGGATGAGGGAAAAAACTAGATATGACAACTCACATCTATAATACCATCACTTAGCTGAGGCAGGAGGTTTGCTTCAAGTACAAGGCCAGCCTGAGCTATATTACTTGGTGTAACGATAGACGCCCTTAATCCCAGCATTCAGGAGGCAGAGGCAGGTGAATCAATACTAGCCAGGTCTACACAGTGAATTTCCAGGCCAGCCAGGACTGCACAGAAAAACGCTGTCTCAAAAAAAAAAAAAAAAAAAAAAAAAAAAAAAAATTTTTTTAAAGAGCACTGGCTGCTCATACAGATGACCTGGACTCACTCCTAGCACCCACATCAGGAGGCTAGCTCACACACACATATAACTCCAAGGCCAGGGACCCAGCACTGTGACACAAAATAAAAATATTTTTAAATGCACACACAGTATTTTAAGACAAGGATTACTAACTTGAAAACATGTTTATGGAACATTCTCTCTTGTAAGACATACTAGTATAAATGCACCTTGTTCTTGTAAGGTCTTTATTTAATTGGGGGGGGGGATTAAGATTTATTTTATGTATATAGTACACTGTAGCTGTCAGACACACCAGAAGAGGGCATCAGATCCCATTACAGATGGTTGTGAGCCACCATGTGGTTGCTGGGAATTGAACTCAGGATCTCTGGAAGAAGTCAGTGCTCTTAACCTCTGAGCCATCTCTCCAGCCCATGTGTATTGGTCTTACCTTCCAACTTGTTGAACTAGATCTTTTCTTATTTTTAGCTTAGATTCAGATTCCAGGCTAGCTTTGTCCACAAGCTTCAAGCCAATTTTCCTTTCTCTGCCTCTCACCTCCCTGGAGGAATACTGGGGAATCCAGATGTGTTCACCATATCTGGGTTTTTGTTCTTTGAGACAGGTTCATTAGGTAGCATCTATTGATCAGCTGTCCTGAAACTCTATGTAGACCAGACTGACTTTGAACCCACACATTTCCTCCTGCTTCCACCTCTAAGTGCTGGGATTAAAGGCGTGCTCTAACACACCAGCTCATGGATTGCCATGTGTGTTTGTGGATGGGTCTGTGCACATGAGCACAGGTCCCCACAGAGCCCAGAAGAGAGCATCAGATCCCCTGGAACTGGATCTCTATGTGGTTGTGAGCCACCCGGTGTGTTTGGGTCCTCTTAAGTACTAAGCCATCTATTGCGTCCCACATGTAGCTTTTATGTGAGTTCAGGAAGTGAACGGAGGCGGTCAGTCTTATATAATAAGCACTTTACCTACTGAGCCATCTCTCCAGCCCTGTATGCTCTGATATGACTAAGATGATGGATAACATTTTTATGTTCTCTTGAATGTCTCATAGGTTGGGTTTCAGTAACTCCTTATTCTGAGGGCACGCTGCATCTCCGAGGCTACACACCTGAAGGGACTTCTCTGACTGTCAACCCCCCTGTCCTGCCGTATATCGTTAATGTCAAAGGACAGCGTATCAAGAAAAGCGTGGCCTATAAAACCAAGAAGCCTCCGTCCCTGGTACACAATCTGAAGAAGCACAGATGACTGAGGCAGATGTGGGTCGCACTGGATAGTAAATGCTGAACTATATCAAAATGTACTAAACACAAAGATAATAAAGACATGCAAACACTTACCATTCTTAAAAACCTTAAAAGCCAACTTTTTGAACTACTTGAGACTGTGCTTATATAATACTTTTTTTTTTTTTTTTGGTTTTTCGAGACAGAGTTTCTATAATGCATTATTTATAAATAAAAATCTTTCTTCCTTAGTATATATGTATCTGTGACCAATGCATAAGAGGCCTACTTCCTTCAAATATTCATGGAGACCAGGTTTCATTTCTTTTATTTGGAGTTGATGATTGACAAAGCAACCTAGTAACTGAATGAGTGAAATAACCTAATCCTCCAGAATATCGTGGCCACCTCCCATATAGCACCCAAGGATCTGAACTACTAAAACTGTGCTGGTAGTTACTTTCACAGCCACTGTTATCAAAATAGCCAACAAACACTACCTTAAGGAGGAAAGACTTATGTTAGCTCCTGGTCAAAGACATTTCAATCCAGGCTGGCCATAACAGAACATGACGGCAGGGAACAGGAGGACCAGGAAGTAAGAGTATCAGAAGCTGTGACCTTCAAAGGCTTGTTCCTAGTAACCTACTTCTACCAACTAGGCTTTCCATCTCAAGGTTCCTCAGCCTCCCAGAATGGTACCATAAGCCGAGGAATAGTCAAAGTGAGGGGCTGAAGAGATGGATCCAGGTTCAGTTCCCTGCACCCCCATGACAGCTCACAACTGTCCGTAACCCCATTTCCAGAGGACCTGCCTCATCCTACAGTTCAGTCGAAGAAACCAGGAATAGAAAACAGACATGTAGAAGAGCTATTAATTACCCAGCCTTGGCACCAACGGAGCAGCAGCAGTAACAACCTGAACTTCCGTGGGCTTTATTATTATGTATAGCACAGGGGGAGGGGCTAGCCAGTCTCCAAGGTCTCCGTAGAAAAGCAGTCTCCCTGCAGGCGCCCTGGAGGAGGACACAGCAGTGCCTAATGTTTCTGCACACTGCAAACATTCACACTAAAGCCAGAGGGAGGCTTTGCCATGCCCAAGGCTCACAACACAAAAAGGCTTTGTCACTCCCACAGGCTCTTGACATGGCTGTGCCTCTACCCAACGATCCCCGGGACTTCCTTTGCGTCCTACAAGATCCAGTGGCCTCTGACAGCAGCAGACATGCTTGTAGTACACAGACATACATGCTGACAAAAGCATACACACAAAATTAAGGGAGGAAAAACATTCTAAAACAAATGGACATTTCAGATTTTGGTGGCAACTCAAGTTGTCATTGTTTCCCAATAAGCATGAAATGGAACAGAATATGGAAAGTAGACAACTTCCCTGTTCAAAAGGGGAAATGGGGTGTTCCACACATTAAACACTGTCCAGCAGTCACACAGCCACACCTACAAGGCTAAGAAGTGTCGTGTAGTAGGACATAGGAACAGGGTTTTAGCAAGGGAGAGTAGATGCTGGGGCAAAAGTGAGCCAGACATGAGAGCCCATACCAGTGATTAATACTCAGACCTCCATGGGTTCAAATCTAGAGTGAAACCCTGTCTCAGAAATGAAGGGCTACGAGTAAGGATGTAGCTCGGTTGGGAGAGTGCTTGCCTAGCATGTAGGAAGTCCTGGGTTCCACTCCCAGCAACACATAAGGCAGGCATGGTGCCACACACCTGTAATCCCAGCCCTTGTGGTAAGAGATCCAAACCCAAGGTCATCCTGGGCTACAGAGTAGAGGTCAGATTGAAACATAGCAGACTCTACCTAAAAAATAAATGTGCCTTAAAAAAGATCTTCGAATAAAAGGATCCAGGCTCATTCTACCATCGGAGGTGATAGGAAGCAAACTAACATTTACCCATACGTAGCTAGATCATAAGTCAGTAAAGCTTTTGTTATACGAGCCGACCCTAGCTACGTACAATGTGGCCAGATCCTAATGCTGAGATGCATGCCCATGGGATAAGCGGTGCCAAAAAGAATGAGACCCATATTTTCACCCAACATTTGGAAGCTCCAATGCATTTCACACTCTCAGTCAGCATGCGATACACACCTATTATCCCAGCACTAGGAAGGCTGAGGCAGGAGAATGGCAAGTTTATTTGGGTTTTGGGAGATGATGGTGGTGCAAGTTTTGAAACAAGGTAGCCTCAAACCTGAGATCCTCCTGCCTCGACCTCTTGAGCTGGCATTATAGGCACACACACTACCACGCCTGTCTTTTCACAATAAAGTGAATGTGGTAAAGGTAGTCCTTCGCCGGGCAGTGGTGGCGCACGCCTTTAATCCTAGCACTTAGGAGGCAGAGGCAGGTGGATTTCTGAGTTCGAGGCCAGCCTGATCTACAGAGTGAGTCCAGGACAGCCAGGACTACACAGAGAAACCCTGTCTTGGAAAAAAAAAAAAAAAAAAAAAAAAAAAAAAAAGGTAGTCCTTCACATGTGAAGCTGATTTCAGTATATTGACATCTCTTGTCTGGAAAAAAAAGGTTAGAACAATCTTGCCTGTTAGTCACCACCAGAAACTAACCCCCGCATTACAAAAGTACCTCTACAGGGTAGCAGCACTATTCAGTGAGGCCATCTCAAAAAAAAACAAAAAAAAAAAAAACTTTTTATTTTTCAAGAGAGGGTTTCTCTGTGCAGTCCTGGCTGTCCCAGAACTCCCTCTGTAGTCCAGTCTGGCCTCAGGCTCAGATCTGCCTGCCTGACACTGAAATGCTAGGACTGAAGGTATACACCACTGTGCCTGGCCTTGTTTTACATTTTTAACAGGAAAATGTAGTCTTTATTTATTTAAAAGGTCTCCCATAACCCTGCCTGGCCTGGATTCCTGATACTCCTCTCTAGTGCTAGGATTAAAAGTGTGTGCCAGCAATTTCATGTATGTTAGAAAGAGAACAGAAGACAAAGCTAAATACTAAACAAACTAAAGGGAAGTGGTGCACACTTGCAACCCCCACAGCTGGTACACAGAAGCAGGAGAATCCAGCAAGGTCCTGACTCAAAAGCAACCTATAGGAAACATTACTTTGTACATTATGCCATTACTTTCTATACTGAACTGATATTAACAACACATTGTGCTAACTTTCTATCATTGTTGCAAAGAACCTGGAAAACAGCTGGAGAGATGTTTCAGCTATTAAGAACACTGATCTTCCAGGGCTGGAGAAGTGTCTCAATGGTTGAGAGCACTGGCTGCTCTTCCAGAGGTCCAAGTTTAATTCACAGCAACCATGTGGTGGCTCACAACCATCTATGAGATCTGGTGCTTTCTTCTGGCCTGCAGGTATGCATCCAGTCCAGAATACTACACACATAGTAAATTTAAAAAAAAAAAAAAAAAAAAAAAAAAAAATGCTCTTACAAAGGCCCCAGGTTTGAATCTCAGCACCCAAATGACACTTAACAGCTGTGTGTAACTCCAGTTCCAGGGCATCTGACATCCTCTTCAGCACCAAGCATGTACGTAGACATACATGCAGACAAAACACACATACACATAGAAAAAAGGGAGAATGTCAACTTGAACATATGGGCAAAGCTTCAAACTACCATGTCCATGGTCAGACCCATTGCTTGTGCACTGTGGTAGTTTGAGTAAGATGTCCCCTCTAGTATCTTGCCATTTCAATGCTTGGTCCCCAGTTGGCGGCTCTATGGTGAGACTTTGGAGTGATCTTGTTGGAAGAAGTATGTCACCGAGTGTTTTGAAAGCTTCAAGACACCCCCCCACTTCATTTGCTGGTTTTCGCTTGTGCTTTCAGATGTGAGCTCCAGCTGGTTCCTGCCACCATGCCTGGTACCTGCTACCCATCTTGCCTTCTGTTATGGTGATAGACTCTTGATCCCTCTGGAACCTGAAGCCCAGATAAACCCTTCTATAGAGTGCCTGTGTCATGGTGTTTTATTACAGCAGTAGAAAAGTACAGGGTCCTGGGGCAGAAATGTACATTTTCTGTTTCCTCATCCTGAGTCCAAGTATAGCCAACCTCCAGGACTTTAATGTATAGTTTGTTTCCCCGAGTCCATATTTGTTTATGTTCTTTGCCATACTTACTTCCTGGGACAGCCAAAGAGGAGCAAAGACCAGTTATGATTCTGTGTGCCTGGCTCCCAATCACAAAAATGCCTTAAAACCTGGAGCTGACCCCCAGCTTCCTGCAGATGGGCCAGAAGTTCTCACTGAACAGGCTCCCAGTGGCCAAGCAGAGGCAAGCTCTCCTCATGGCCATGGTCCCCCCCCCCCCCAGTTGACTCCTGTGTTAACAACAGAATCATATTTCTTTCTTGGCTGCTGTCCTCCCGGCAGAACTGTCTTACCTGTCAAAGCATAAAGCTTAAACAAAAACACAGCTGCAGACTGCTGTGAACAGGGAAGACCACTACCTGCTCTAAATGTCTCTCATGTGTCCCACCCCATTGTCCTAAAGGGGCATGGTAATTGAACATCCTATGGATATGCACCTTACCTTTCTCCTTCAGAGCAAAGATCGGTTTTAATGTTCCTAAATTGTCCAGATTCTCTTCAGAATGCCTCTTGCTTGAATCCATTTAAAAAGCTTCCTTTGGAGCTGGAGAGATGGCTCAGTGGTTGAGAGCACTGACTGCTCTTCCAGAGGTCCCAAGTTCCAACTCCCAGCAACCAACCACACACGGTGGCTCACAACATCTGTAATGGGACCCAATACCCTCTTCTGGTGTGTCTGAAGACAGCGACAGTGCACTCACATACAATCAATCAATCAATAACTTGCCAGCACCACTCAGCAAAATCATGGACCAGCCTGTTTCAAGCCCGCTCAGTATGTCTAGCTCTGTAGCCATCAGAGGAATTTTCACTTATGTGGTAGAGACACTGTGTCTGTGAGTGAATACCACAAGCATGCTGCAGTGCCAGTGAAGGACAGAGCAGATCCCTTGGAGTTCTGGACATGAGTGACCCAAGAATGGCCTTCTGAAAGAGTAGCAAGTGTTTTTATCCAATGGGCACACTCTCCAGCACATTAGATTTTACATTCGAAGCTTTACTTCGGTGGGTATGGTGGCTCATGTTTAACCCTAATACTGCAGAGGCAGGCAGAGTTCAAAGCCAGACAGAGCTACATACTGAGACCGAAAAGTATGTACGAGTGGGCCCACCACACCTGTACCCTAAGAAGCCCTTAGTCATAAGCTACCACATGGATGCCAGCTGATCCTGGGTCCTCAGGGCGAGTGCTCTTAGCTGCTGTGCCACCTCTCCAGCACCGTTCCTAAGGTGTTTCTGTGGTAGATGCATGGGATGTACAGACCTCAAAGGCCAGAGGCTGCTGTTGGATACCCCACCCCCATCATTTTCTGTGTATGTGCGTGTACACATGCAACAAGGAAACTGTGGCAGTTGGGGGACTAACTGCAAGCCATGAGTTCTTACCATATTGAGTCACTCCCAGAATCTAACTCAGATCGTTGTGCTTGGCAGCAGGAACCCTTAGAAACTCTGCAACTACTGCATAATTTCTCACAGTTCTACCCTGGGCATAGCCAGCTTTGTATGCTGTGCAGAATCCTCATCGTCAGCAAAGCAGCCCAAAACCTAAGCAGTGTCTCTGTGTGACTCCCCCAGCACCCGTACCCGCTCCCTCCTGCCACCTTAGGGAACTGTAATTGCTGGTAATGCTTTCCTCCTTGCTGGAAAGCTTCCTTATGAGAGAGCTCGCCAAGTACCACGGACAGAGCACAACATGGCCACATTACACACACAGGGAATGTGAGATGGAAAAATCCAAAGAACGACCCCACTAAGAGCCAGAACTGAGTTAGCATCGCGTCGAGCCCCTGCTGCAGCCTCCCGACTGCTGAGAAGACAGGCAGACAGCACCTCGCCCTACAGAATCCATGACTCTCACTCATCTGTTCACCTGGAACTCAGAAACCCAACTGTGTACTTGGTTTGTTTAAATGACTGGTTCTACTTTTGTAGCACACAACCAGCTTCTTGTCCCTTGTAACTCGCACTAAGAAAAAAAAAGAAGTCATTGTACTTTATTGTTAATAAGGAGTCACTCAGGAGGTCATGAATTCATCTCTAATATAATAACCCTTCTTTCTCTTGCTGTCGGGTCTAAGATTACTGACTGGACTGAAATAAATGCCGTCATTTTTCCCCATCAATGTTTCTCAACTCTCCCCTCTACGCTACAGACAGCAGCTAGGCCCTCTTTAACATATGGCTCCACTGTCACACGAAGGGAGTTGCAACCATCAGACACAGGATGGTAAATACTAAATCCTAACCTTTTTCTTTTCAGCCCCATTAAAGATCTTAACATAGCGGTTCAGTGAACACTTCTAACTCGCATATCTTGCCTTCAACAAAGCTTTTCCTAATGGCAGTCCATCTGCTCATCTCAGCTCCTACAAAGGGAAGTGTGCACCTTGAGGATAGGCTATTAAACTGAGTGGGTAGGAACCACTGAGTAAAATGGAATAGTTGAGTTTCTCCCTAGCCTCTACCTCCCTGAAGACAGCACACTGGAGAAGTCTTGGGATGCTACCCACTGTGCTGCCATATCTTCCTTGGTGAAGGGAACATGAAATGAACGAATGGTATAAAGAATTTACCCATGATTCCTTAGGAAATACTAAGCTACACAGAAGCCGAATTCAGCCAAAGCAGCCCTGCCTCCCGGGCAAGCTCAAAGGAGGTGACAATGGCTGCTTACAGCTGCCCGTTAGGTCCATTCTCTTATCAAATGGAGCATGATTCTGCCAAGCAGCCCAGGCCATGCTGGATGACAGCCACTCATTAAACCCCCATCTCAGTGGTTTTTCTCTGCCTCCCTGGCAGGATGACCCTGGATAACAGACTCCAGATTAACTATTACAGTATCTATACATTGTAAACTTCCCTCATTTATTAAAAAAACAACCAAGCTTGTACTTCCTGTCTCTGTAAAACTAACTGCACAAAGCATCTGGGACCTAAAAGATTTGCAGATGAAAGCACATGTAAAACAGCAACATTGTAGCTCAAACTTACTTATAATCTCTGCTCAGCATCAGTTCTTATTTACAGTAGCCAGACAGTTTGCACTATGATTAGGGAACTCTTGACATGCTTGGAACGCCATCTCACCCATCTCACTGTGATGGTATAATAATACCGTGCGTGACACTAACACCTTGGTGCCATTCCTAACCCCTAGAGCCACCAGGACCCTACCAGCCATGCTCTCCATTACCCACGTCCATCCTGACAGGTATTAAACTATAACTACACTGCTGGAGACAGCGCTGAGTGATGGAGCTCCTGCCTACAATGAACAAGACCTGGGCTTGATCCTCAGCACTAAAAACAAAACAAGACCAAGGTGTAATAGAGTCCCAGTTACACAAAGAGGGGATGTTGGCTTCGTTGACACACTAATAATAAACAAAGGCCTGATAGTTTTTAGAACTTTATTTCAATGTAACTATATGTATAAGAAATACACTCATATTGGTTAATAGAATGCAATTATGTTTAACTTATCCTACACGATCTTGACCAGAAACTTGGTACATGGTTTACAATTTAAAAAAAAAAAAAAAAAGTAACAAAAAACAAACTGCAATCTGTTTCATCTCTATCTATTACAAATGTATATAAAAAAAATCCTCCATCAAATGCTGCTGAAGGCAGCAGAACCTTGAGAAATATACCTTTGGTTTGCCTTAGAAAAGTAACACATATTGCACTGTAAAGGTTTATAAAATTGGCGCAAAACATTGTTGTAATGTCACAATACCAGTTTTAAGAGTTCAGTAACTAACAGGAGCCTATGGGCATACACAGAACTGTAGAGGCTATCACACTTAGCCAGCAGTACAGACTGAAAATCTATACAATCAGATCACTCTGAACTAAGACTATCAGCTCACCTCATGTGCTCAGTCAACCAGGAAACCCTAGATGTACCTTGATTTTTTGCAAAGAAAGCAGAGTTTCTTCAGCATTTCCGTGCTAACAGCAAGGCATTTCTTCTGTTGTCCACATTCAGAGTGAAGCAGACGAGGGGAGCATGGGCTTTACTTTGCATTACTTTCCATTTGAAGGAGCCATGTCATGACTTTAAAAGTAAATCTAAAAAAGCAAAATGACCATCCTTGGAAGACTAGAAAAAGACAATCTGATAAAGTTGTAAAGGTCTCATCAAAGTAACATAGCCTTTTATGAATTACCCCTCAGTTTAAAAAAAAAAAGTAGCCCCAAAATAAAAAGCAGCTCTGAAAAAGAAAATATAACTTAAGATATCTTGAAAAGACAAGGTGAATACAGGTTCAAAAAAATAATTATGATACATTTCTCTAAGGCTACCTAGGATTAGGCTGTAAAGAATTCTACCATTTCAAGTTTACCACTAGGTACTAGATATCGATTTACAAGTAAGATGTTCATTTTTGTGTTCCTTTATCAAGAGAAAAATCTACCTTCAGACTATGAGGGTAGTAATGGGAAAGGGGAGAGACCAGAAAACAAGATTCAAACAATCCCATGCAAGTATCAGTTTTCAAATGGAAGAACTCCCAACTGTACTACAAGTTTCAATCACTAAGATACTTTCCACTGAAATGATTTTAAGTACAAATACATGGCACCAAGGGTCAGGCCTAATATAGGCCTGAGGACCCAGTCCTTGTTTTCTGGAAGAAAGCCCTCAAAAGTCCCACTCAATTTCAGGTAACAATGTTTTTAAAGACTAATTTAATGAGGTTTCATTTCCCTTGTATTTTTGTTTTTGTTTTTTTTTTTTTAATTCTAATCTTAAAGACTAGATTAAAACTTAGTCAATCCCCAGAAGGCATTGTTTTCCTTTGCAACAAAGAATCCACAAAAACCTCTTCTTAGAACCAACCAGCTCCCAGCTTCCAACCTGTGCTTGTGGAAGCATCTTTTTCAACATCTTGAAAAGGTAATGTAGGCAAAATCTGCTCATGAACATTAAAACTAGTTGTTAGAAAGACTTAACTAGCTTTATAATTTAAATTTAAAACATAAATACTTGCAGTCTGATCTGCACTACAATGATTGTCGGAGCCTAGAATTCAACATTTACCAAGTCTCATGCACACACACAAAACACACACCATTATCACACAACTTGTGTCTTGAGAAAATCTTCTACTTTTTAAATCTTTGGCCTCCCAGTCAATTCCAAGTTTAACCAACTTGAACTAAAACTTCACTCAGAATTTCACCAAGCCCTTCACCCACACATTAATGCTTGTTAACACCGTTCATCAACTGTCAACATCTGAAGCCTGCTCAGAGATCGCCAGGTAAAATAAATGAAATACACAGAGGTTATTCCATCAAAATGTCACATATCCCTACTGGGATCACACTTAATATACTACTACCAGTAAGAAAAGTCCATGTTGGGCACTTTCATCCTCTGGAGAACACAGAGAACCCGTTCTGGAGTACATGTAGTTTCTCATAGTGCCCCAAGAGGAATACCAGGACAGGTACAATCCACTTAAGGACTCTCCTGTACAGAGGCTGTCTCACAGGGACAGCGAGGACACCCACTAGTTTGTGGCGATCCCTGAGAAATAGGATGCTGACAATCCGGACTGCACTTCGTTAACATCAGCCTTTTCGGTACTGACTGGCAGCAGCAGCAGCTGCTGGCTGGTACTCAGCACTTTCAACTAGACTAGTCATGTGACCACAATGGCTTTCTCACAACTGATAGTCTACAGTCTGAAGGATAATTACGTCTCATGGCAGGTTTGCTGCTTCCAAATATCACTTGGAGTTCTCTACTCAGTAGAATAGCATCCCAACATCAACCATCTACTGAAGCAAACTCCTCAGAGGATGATCACTCGGTAATAAGCTAGAAACAGCAAAGTAACTCTGGTGGCTAATTTTTGAGACAAATTTTGTTCAATATGCATCTAGTGGCTTACTGCAACAACAACAAAAAAAATCAGACTGGAAAGCCGTGGAATTACACATATCCTTACCATTCAAAATAACTTATATGCAACTAATTCCGGCATAGATAAGAGGTGAAATTCAAAATAAAATAAAAAAATAATAAAGCAAAACAAAAACCAAAACAATGGATTGAACCTGCATGTTCCATTGCTTATAAACTTGCACACACTATTGTTCTGCAAAAAAAAAAAGACTATTGCAGCAAAGAAAAGGAAAATGGCTCTTTGCAAACAAGCCTAAAAGTATCCCTCCAAAAAGGGAAAAAACAAAAAGCATGCATATATGTATAGAGTGTTACTACTTAACACAATGCTGTTTCTCGGGGCAAGGGAGATTAACTGCATAGGTTAAAGAAACAAAAACAAGAACCATGTGCAACATCTTAAGCCAGAAAAGCACCAAAATAAAAAAATACAAAAAAAAAAAAAATCACTTTTTATAACAATTAACATATAAACACAAAATATTGATAGCAAGTTAGGAAGCAATTACCTGGACAGATACAATGTCCAATGTTGAGAATTTCTCTCCAATTTAAATCTCTTTTTTCATCTCTAAAGAAACTGTAAAGTGCTAACTTTATTTATATAAAGCAGGCAAATTCAAGTAATTTACTAAGCCAATTTTTATCAATCTAAAGAAGGAACTAAAAATTAGGAACTACAGTGAAAAGAACAGAAAACCTGACAGGTTGTAGGCAGACAGCGCAAATGGCCTGTTCCACCATCTTATCTTACTCTCCTTTCACCTGACTGCACGAACTAGTTACGGATCTGTTTTCTTACATTAACTCCCTAGGATGTGCTAAGATTTATGCAGCAATCACTAAACAGATGTACAGTCCTAAGAAAAAGAATGTTATTTACTGAAAACTCAGCACTGGAGACTAATTAAAGCAAGCTTGCATTTGTCTACAGTCAAACGAAAATTATTAGAGGCAGGCTTACGAAGGTCCACACTGTGCTTCTCCCGAGGCTCAGCTACTCCTGCTCCTCCTGTTCCTCAGCTGCTTCTTCAAGGAAGTACACATTCACCAAATGGCGATTGAGGTGTTTGCTATAGTCTTTTTCCTTTCTAAAAGAACGATCACAGAAAATACAAACAAACTCTCCCTCAGTTACTTTAACAGCCAACCCTGCCTTTCCATTTTTTGATGTAGTTTCATGTGGCGCTGGCCGGGCCCCGTGCAGCCCTGAGTCATCACTTCCCTCTGACATGTTGTCGCTGAGGTCACTTCCATCATGGCTATGGATGCCTTCATCTTCATCAATTTCCTGAGACTCATTTCCAGCCAAAGTGATAGGAGGGGAAGCCATTACAGCTGGTGACTCGGCTTCACGTTCCACTGTTGGAGTAAGAGGTGACACTGGCTCTACTAAGTCTTTCACAGGGACACTGTCTGTCTTCTGCTCAGTGTCCACTTCCATTTCACAAACCCCAGTGGAGCCAGCCTGACACTTGCTGTGTAATGTTTCCCCATCTGGCACATGTGAGTTTTGTTCAGAGGATGAAACACTGGTGGACTCCTTGGGAGCAGCGAGCTCAGCTAGACTCTCACAGGCTTCCTCTGTTCTCACTTTCTTGAAAGGGGATACTTTATTTCCTTCCCCTTCAGAGACCATTTCTTGGTTTCC
The DNA here is from genome assembly GCF_011762505.2 of Arvicanthis niloticus. Classification (NCBI taxonomy): domain Eukaryota; kingdom Metazoa; phylum Chordata; class Mammalia; order Rodentia; family Muridae; genus Arvicanthis; species Arvicanthis niloticus. The sequence goes on along the minus strand of NC_047664.1, from coordinate 77,986,260 downwards.
CGTTGGCGGCGGTGAAGGTGGGGCCGGGAGGTCCTGTGCACTCTTGCTTGCCCTCCGAAGCTTGCTGTCTCTCACAGGCACTAGGCCGACTTCAATAAGGACCTGCTCCTGCCGTGCCATCTCACTCAGCATGTTCCACTTCTCCTTTGCACTGTCTTTTCGGGGAGACGACCTTTTGGTTGGCTTGACTTGAAGTGGCTCTGAGACAGGAGAGGGTTCCTCCTGAACAGATCCCTCCTGAGTAGGGACTGTCTGAGCAACCTGAGTCTGAGCATGCTCCGTAGAAGGCAGCTCTTTCTGACAATCCTCCATAGGAGGTGGCTCCACCTGAGGCAGCTCCATGGGAGGGGGAGGCTCCAGATTGGAAGGGGGAGGCTCCATATTGGGAGGTGGTTCCATCTGGGAAGGCTCCATTGGAGATGTTTCCACTTCAGCAAGCTCCATGGCAGGGGGAGGCTCCCTCTGGGGAGACTCCTGGCAGGAAGGTGGGTCTACCTGAGGAGGCTCCACAGGAGGAGATGGCTCCGTTGGAGCAGGCTCCCCGGGAAGAGGTTGCTCCACCTGAGGAGGCCCTGTCTGGGAGCCCTCCATCTGAGCAGGCTCTGTCTGAGCAGTATCCATGGGAGAAGGAGGCTCTGTCTGAGTAGATCCTGACAGGGTGGCCACCGCTTGAGGGAGTGCAGGGACTGGAGACACCCCAACTTGTGCCAACGTAGAGGAAGGAGGTTCTGTCTGCCCCACCCCCTTCCGAGCAAGTTTGCCACCTTTTTTACTTGTCTTAGTCTTGAGAGTCGTCTTCTTTGCACCTTTTTTAACAGAAGTACTTTGCTTTTTGTCCCCCTTCCTCTCCTCCACTCTGCTGCCACCCTTTGGCACTTCGGTACTGTTTCTGGATTTGCTCTCTGTCTTCTTTTTCTTTTTTGTCACTGGTCCCTCATTCACAGGCTCATCTGAGGAATGGGCCTCGGCATCCATCTTTCTTTTGTTTTTCTTGGCTTTACAGGACTTTTCTGGATTGTTTCCTGTTTGTACATCTGGGTGTCTCAGCTCTGCTGCCTTAGTCTCTGCTGCTGACTTCCGAGTTCTAGTAGTTACCTGGACCACCGAGTCACTGCTACAAGGCTTCTTCTCTTTTGAAACATCTTTTCCCACGACTTTCACGGGTTTCTCATTTTTCTTCCCACACACATCACCCTTTGTTTTCGTTTGTTCAGCCTCTGTCTTCTCGTGGGTGACAGTGTGAAGCAGGTCAGCCTCCTTCTTTTTGGTTTTCTTTAGCTTCACTTTGGAGACGTCCATCGTTTTGCTGGGACAGGTGGGATGCTTAGATTTGAAATGATACTGTAGATTACACTTCTTGGAAGCTGCGTAGTCACACACGGGGCAGTTGAACTGCCGTGGGTTAACATGCAGCTCAACATGTTTTTTGAAGTTGCTTCTATCGGCTGTTTTGTAGTCACAGTGAGGGCAATTAAGAGGTTTCGGCCCGTTGTGAACCTGTCTTGCATGTCGGGTCACTTCATGCTGATTAGAGGCCACATAATTGCACTGATCACATTTAAAAGGCTTCTCACCTAAAGGTAAAGAAAAGATGTCAGAGATAAAAAGACACAAGTCAACATTAAAATATCCTCACGGAGTTATAAATATAAAATAATCACAAAGCACTTATTGGAAGACTCGATCATGCACCTTATACTTTCCATATTTATTTGTATAACTTTTCTCTATCTGGGATGGAGGCTTGAGTTTCAAAATCAATTGGAGGAGTAATCAACATGGCCACTCAGAGAGAAAACTGCTTTTGCTTTTTGTTCCTCACCCTCTAGAATTCTCTTAACCAAAAGTAAAATGTAACAATAGAAAACACTGGCATCTGTAAGGTGACCCTGGGGGTGGAGTTTCGGTCACAGGCTAGAAGTCTGTTTTAAGGCTCTGCCTTGGCTAAAGGGAATAAATCTAACCTTCACCCATCACCTCAAGGTGAGTAAAGCTGCACTCGGCAAGCTTCTCGAATAGCAGAGTGACGATTTTAAAGAAAAAACAAGTCTGAAGTCAACTAGAAAACTTAAGTGATTTTTTTTCTATCTCAACTTCTCTATAAAAAAGAAACTAACTAAATTTGAGTGGTTGCATACAAATAGATACGGTGTGTAACACAAGCAGACAGTCACAATCACAGACACAAATAAAACCAGGCCCCACCCACCCAAAATTAAAAGCATTAAAAAAAAAATTCTACCTGAATACATACCCAACTAGATCACACTCTAGTAAATATTACCAATTGGTATCCATACCCCACAGGTCCAATGGAAAGCATAGTAGAGAAATGGAAATTGACATTTATGAAAATTAATCTTTCAAACATCTTCATTATTATCCAAGTTTTCCATAAGCAAAATTAGACATAAAGCTTACCTGTGACATTATAGAATACACCATTAGAAATGTCTGTTGAAAGAATCCCAACTCTCCCTCAAAGCCTACTAAGGTGTCTCAAATTAGGTAAGTAGGTCCATAAAACAAATTCTTGCCATGTTAAATTCAGAGTTTCAGATAGGCATGGCACTTGTAATCCCTATAATCCCTGCTACTCAAGAGGCTGAGGCAAGAGGACCACTGTATTCAGATAGGCCAGTATAGGCACCATAACATAACAAGAGCCTATCTCAAAATGTGGAGGGAAAAAAAAAAAGCCGAAGAAAGTAAGTCTCTGGGCAGTGGTGGCGCACGCCTTTAATCCCAGCAATTGGGAGGCAGAGGCAGGTGGATTTCTGAGTTCAAGGCCAGCCTGGTCTACAGAGTGAGTTCCAGGACAGCCAGGGCTACACAGAGAAACCCTGTCTCAAAAAAAAAAAAAAAAAAAGTAAGTCGTCGGGGAAGAGCTGGCCTGGCGAGCACAGTGCCCTAGCCTTGGCAGTCTGCAGGAAGGTGTGGATGGTTCCATAGCACATGCATTCCTCCACTTTGGCCCTACAGCGTCCTTGGCAGTAATGCTGTAAATAAATGCAAACAAATATCTGCTTAACAGACAGACAGACTGGATGCAGACTGGTGGCCTAGAGGTTAAAAATCATTTCTACAGTTAAAAAAAAAAATGTCAGGAAAAGCAATTGTGCTCGATAGAGTCTTGCAAGCAGTAATCTGAACAAGGTAACAAAGCCAGCAGGCAATGTGCGGGGCTCAAACTGCTCACTGAAAGTCTGGGCAAAACAACAGGGCAGGCCAGGCCTGGTGGTACCTGTCTAGCACACTAACAGTCATCTGGGGGAAAGGACTTCAAGGTCACTTTCAGGTACATTAAGAGAGGCCAGCCTGAGACTGTCTCCAAAAGGAAAGAAACACCAAGCCTTAGATCCAATCTTCAGGCCCACATGAAACCCAGCAGGGTGGCACACACCTGTAATGCCAACAATCTTGAACACACTCCTTTAAAAAAAAAAAAAAAAAAATGGAGACAGCAAGATGGCCCCTCAGGTAAGCCACTTCTCGACAAGCTTCAGAGCTTGGAGGACAAGACTCACAGTGGAGGCGGAGCTGTCCCTAGACAGTCTCTACACACAAGCATGAAGGCACAGCCACACATACACAATCAATTCATTAAATTTGATTTTAAAAATTGGTACTGCAGTTCCAGGATGGCCAGAGCTACAAAGAAACCCTGTCTTGAAAAAAATTTATGTAAATCTGATCAAGAGCCAATTCCTGGGGAGGTCATAGGCCCTAGGTGTGCACGTACTCTACTTTTTACGTAACAGTCATGTTGCAAACTGCCTTCTTAATATTAGTGTCTATATCTATAGAGTTAAACAAGATTCTTACTGCAGCTAGAAAGGTTAGATCAGACTTACAACTGGCCAGAGTATGATAACACGCTGGGCCCTAAATGAGAGATCTATGTTACATAATTCAAAGCTCAGAGAACATCACAGAAAGGGGGAAAGATGGAATATTGGGAAACATCTGGAATTAAATTCTAACTTCTCATTTTGAGAGACTCAAAGGTAAGAAAGGTAACCATGGTCTTCAAGGACAGATTACTGATTCTCTCAAACAGCAAACAGTTAGCACACGCACCCTCCAGGCTGTGTATTCTGAATCTGGATAGAGAGATCAGATCAAGTAAGTCACAGCCAAACAGGCGCTGCCCTCCAGAGATGCCAGGCTAACTAACCTTCATTTATTTTTAGTCCCTTGGATTTTAAGGCTAACCTCACCACGCCGCCTGGGATGGTTCAGTATTATGGCTTAGGCTGGCTTGAATTTTCAACCTTCTTCCTGCTTGACCCTCAAGGGGCAGGCTACAGTCACATACCAGCGTATCAGCGCCATTTGAGTTTTTATACATGTTTGTGTTGAGGCAATAGGGCACAACCTAACATGTGAGGATGTCAGAGCCAACCTGACAGGAATTGGTTCTCTCTCCTACCATGTGGGTCTGGGGAACTGAACGACAGCCAGCATCCTTACTTGTGAAGTGAGCCACGTAGAAAGCATCATTATATACTTTTTAAAAGATTAACTTATTATTTGTGTGTGCAGTGGGGGGGAGGGGAGGGGTTGTCCTGCATAAGTTTCTGTACATCAGGCACATGAAGATGACCTCAGGTGTAGGCTTCCATTTTTTTGCAGCCTACTTTTAATAAGGGTTCTGCCTCTACTCTAGCCCACCTCCCAGCCACGGCAGTGGAAAAGAAACGTTCTCAGGATATGGGGGAAGTTCAGCAGTAGTTCTTTGGGGGCAAGCTCGATCTCTGATAGCAGTTCAGACCTCTGGCAAACACCAAATACAACTTAGCAGCAGCTCCAGACCAGCCCTCCAGGCAGCACACACGAACAAGCATGAACCAGCAGCTGCTGCCCAGTCCTAGAGGCCTCAAGTGAAGCCTCCAAGGTGGCAAACTGCCTCAGAACTAACTTCATGAGCAGTTCTCAGGCGAGCTTCCCTCACTGGGAGCATTTGCAGCAAACAAAACCAATGCTCAGTGCTCGCCTCCCACAGCTGTGGGGTCATAGCCATCACTCCTAAGCTAAAAGGCATCAGGTTCCCTGAAAATGCAACTGTAGGCAATTATGAGCTACCTGACCTGGGTGCTAGAAACTGAACACAAGTCCTCTACAAGAACAGTTAAGGCCTCTATAGTGCTGAAGCATCTATCCAGCCCCCCAAAATCTGCCTTTTATGTCCTGGGAACAGAGACCACTGGAAACAGTGACCAAGGCTATTTTAGCACTGTGTGACTGTGTGAACTTGTGCGTGAACTGCATCATCATCATCTTCTTTACATTTATCTGTACGCTGGTCTCCCTAGCGCCACTGAACTGGGTAACAGTGCATGACTAGCCCCAGGAACTGGGAAGTGAAGGCAGGGGCTTGAGAATTTAAAGACATCTTCAGCTATGTACAGAGATAAGAGAGTCAAACGTTTAAAGGTCATCTTCAACCTGAGCTACATGAGACAACGTAGAAAAAAGATGAGAGGAAAGGGGGAGGGGAAGGGATCAGCCAGTTATGCTGGCACAAGTAAGTTCATAATAAAAGCAATAAGGAAACTGACGTGGGAAGAGAATAAGGAAAGCTTATGCTACATGCTTAGTCCTTTGTTTTTGTATGTATGAGGTCTTTTGCCTGCATGTATTTGTGCACCATACCCACGCAGTACCTACAGCAGCCTGAAGGGGCTTCAGATCCCCTGGCACCAGAGTTAAAGATAAGCAAAATACTAAGGAGAAATCACCCCAGCCCTAGATAATCACTTTATCACACACACAATCAAAAAAAAGGGGGGGGGGGATAAATTCACCTGTGAACTGTGTAGAACTCTTCCCAGTTCTAACAAATATTAGGAACCCTTAGGTTGAAGAGATTGCTCAGAAGTTAAGATCTTGCAGAGGACCCAAGTTTAGTTCGCAGTACCCACTTAGTGTCTCCTAACCATCTGTAAACTCCAGTTCCCAGGAGATCTGTCACCCTCTTCTGGCATTCATAGGAACTGCACCCACATGGTACATTTACAGGCAAAATACTCCAACACTATTAATAAAACTTCAGAAAGAAAAACAAAGAAAGCCCTCCCAGAAAAAGCATGCAAATAAATTCACATATCTTTTGTTCTAGAGTCTGATCTAAGAGAACCCATATTTACCCCCTACCCACTTCCATTATGGTTTTGCTTTTTTAAGGCAGGTCTTGCCTGGCAGAGTGGCACAGGCTTTTAACCCAAACACTTTTAACCCTAACACTTCCAGGCAAGGCCAGGTGGATCTGTGAGTTCCAGACAGCAGAGAAAAAAAAAAAAAAAAAAACACACAACAAACCTCCAAAACCAGTAAGTTATAAACAACTCAACTTCAGTTCTACAAGAAGTTCTTTATAAAGGTAGTTTTCAACAGTGAAATAAAAATGACAACTTCCTGAACTGTTGGCTGTCACCATCTCTTACCAACCTGAGTGAGTGCGCATGTGTCGAGTTAGATGAGTCTTCTGAGAACTTGAGTAAGGACAAAGTTCACATTTATAAGGACGTTCCCCTGCAAAATTATGACGACAGTGTTAAAGATGCTTAGTATGTAAAAATAAACCAAAAATGAATTCTCAGCAGTGTAACTATTCTCTCACACACACTTGTAGGCATTTCAGTGTTTGGGGGTTAGTCTACCTAGGTTTTATTTTGGTTTTTGGAACAGATTTTCCTAGGTAGTCCAGGCTAGCCAAAACACTCCATCCCTATCTCTGCTTGAATATAGATTTATATTATCTTCAGCTGACTTCCACTTTATTTTGAGACAGGGTCCAAAGTGTGCAACAAGCAATGAACTTGTGGTCATACTGTCTCAGACTCCCAATATATACATGTAGGGTCACAGGCATGTGCCCTAACTAGCAGGTACGACCCTGAACTGACTCTCCTCCCTCAGCCTCCCAAGAGTTAGGACTATAAAGTAGGTATGTCACCATAACCATAGCTCAACAACTTTGAGCAAAGTGATTCCTCTCCCATTACTGGCAGAATCAGTTAATCACATTTTGTAAGTTTAAATTAGATCTGAGTGGTAGCATGCACCCCCAAATCCACACACACGGGGGAGGGGGGAATCTGGAGTCATTCTCAACTAGGAACTATTATGCAGCATGACCCAAGGGAGAGTTGAAAACAGTGCCAGGCCAATGAGATGGCTCAGTTAAACTTCTGCTCATGCAAAGAATTACAGCTCAGTGCCGAGAACCCATAATATAGCTCAACCATCCAAGATGTCAGTTCCAGTCTGATGCCATCTTCTGGCTTCCTAGGGCACCAGACACCCAGATGTTCGTTCTACCTCTAGAATGTCAGGGACAACAGCCGAGACCATACACCACCCTGCATTTCGTGGAGTTACCTTTACAAACATAGAATAACATACAGAGTGATGTAACATTAGACGGTGTTCAGAGGACAGCTGAGGGCACCAGTGACTCAGCTCTAACAGAAGCATCTTATCTGGAGCCAGGGCTCAGTCACCAGAGGTGGCCTTTCATTCATTTTGAGGCCAAGATGGGCCTTGATCTCATCACCTGCCTGCCTCGCTTCATTTACAGGCCTGCACCACCAGCCCAGCTACGCTAAGAACAGGCAGGGATGTCAAGGCTGCCAGCAGGCAAAGCTGGCACTGGGCCTTGCCAAACATGTCAACCTGAGTTCCACGTTAATCAAAGATGATTTGAGTTCCACGACTCAAAGATGGAAGGAATTGACAGACATTAATGCCCAAAGTGCAGAAACAACCTGAACATTCAGACTCCTGACAGAGAGATGCATCGCTACATTCCTACACTCAGAAATGAAGATCAGTCTGGAGCTGTAGCTCAGCTGCAGAGTATGTGCAGAAGACAGGAAAGCCTTAGGTCATCACCAGCTCTGCTGAGAGAGAGATGGGTGTGGCATCTTCACCTTTAATTCTAGCTCTGTTGGTAGAGGCAGACAGATCTCGGTGAGTACCAGGCATATGCAGAGAAACCCTATATCCTCCCTAACAACCACAATTGGGTAGCTAAAGGCTCAAAGTTATGTAATAGATAGCCCCCCATGTAAAACAATCATTAAAATGGGTATGCTCACATGATACTCTCAGTACCTAGGAGCTAAAGTAGAAAAATCTGGAATTCAAGTTCCACCTGAGGTATACAGCAAGAGCCTACTTAAAGGGGGGAGGGGCGCTGGAGATGACTCAGCAGTTAAAAACTGTGTTCTTCCAAAGGATCTGAGTTTGCTGTGTTCCCTATACCCATGTCCCTGACATGGTGTGTACCATGGAGCTCTTTGGAATACTACGTTCTTAGAGAGCCTCCACAGACACCCATACACTGTGACACACTCAAAGAACAAAACTAAAAATAAATCTTTTAAAGGAAGTGGGGCAGGGGTGAGACAGGTCTTTCATTAAGAGAGCTCACAATGCTTCCAAGACCAAATTCAGCGCCCAGCACCCACAGCAGGTGGCTCACAATTGCTGCACTGATAAGCAAGCACTCAAGGAAAGCTTTTAAAAAGTGCCACTGGCCTTAAAACCCCAGCACTAGGGAGGCAGAGGCAGGTGGGTCTCTGCAGTTTCCCCGCCAGCCTGTTTACACAGCAACTTACAGAACAGCTGGGGATACAAAAAGAAACCCTGTCTCAAACAAGCTAAAACTAAACAAATAATGATTCTGTGGGGGAACCCAACACTTCTTCCTTCCTAGGAAATAACTCTAGTGTCTCCACTCCCACACGCTCTTAATTAAAATCTTTGTTGTTTGGTTGTTTTTCAAAACTGGGCCTTACCATGTAGCTCTGGGTAATCCCATAGATGAGGCCTGCATAGGCTTCCTAAGTGCTAGGGTAAGTGTGGGCTGCTACACTAGCTTAAAATAAAATCTTTAAAAAAAAAAAAAAAAAAAAAAAAAAAAAAAAAAAAAAAGCCGGGCGGTGGTGGCGCACGCCTTTATTCCCAGCACTTGGGAGGCAGAGGCAGGTGGATTTCTGAGTTCAAGGCCAGCCTGGTCTACAGAGTGAGTTCCAGGACAGCCAGGGCTATACAGAAAAACCCTATCTCGAAAAACCAAAAAAAAAAAAAAAAAAATTTGGTTTTTTTTTCCTATTAGAACTATTCTTCAATCAACAAGTGAAATTTATTGTTGAAAATACTTGAGCTCTTTAGTAAGGTTTTTTTTTCCCCCTTCTTGGGTCTGAGACAGGGCTTCATTGTGAAGCCCAGGTTGACCTTGAACTAAAGATCCCCCTGGCCTCAGCTTCTGGAGTGTTGGGACCTCATGTAGCTTTGCAGACCTCCTAAAGGCCTCAGCAGCCTAACAGTTCTGAAGGTATATACATTCATACTTGGCTAATAAATAAAATTACTAAGCCAGAATAGTACTGTAGTGCCCACAGCACTCTACATACTGTCTAGCGCGGTCTGTCTGTAGTAGAACCAGCAGGATTGTCACAACAAACCATTTTTTTTAAAAACCGGTTTTTACAGTGAACCAGTTATTACCTGTCTATTTACTCTCTCTACTATTTTTGTTTGTGGCCAGGTCTCATCATGTCACCTGGCTTACTTTGCAACTACATATATGGATATGGAGATAGACAGACAGACAGACAGATATACCCTCAAAATTGCAGCTCTCTACCTGCCTCTGCCTCCAAATGCTAGATTTAATTCTAACCACCGAACCAAAGATTTTAAATTTTTACATTTTTTTCAAATTTTTTTAGACAGGGTCTTACTATGTATATGTAGGCCTGGCTGACCTGAAAGAAAACTATGTCAAGACCAGGCTGGCTCCAGCTGGGTGGGTGTTGTGACACACACCTTTAATCGAAGCAACCCAGAAACAGAGGCAGGTGGATCTCTGAGTTCCAGGCCAGCCTGGTCTACAGAGAGAGTTCCAGGGCTACACAGAGAAACCCTGTATCAAAAAACCCTTTAAAAAAAAAAAAACTGGTTTTGAACCTAGAATCTGTCTGCTTCTGCTGGGATTGAAGCCAGACTGCTTCACCATGTCTGTTTTTGGATTTTCCCAGGTTCTGTGTGCCAAGGTGTTGGTCCGCACAGGTGCCTGCCAAGACCAGGCAGCTCTAAGCCTTGGCTGTTGGGAACTGAATTCAGGTCCTCTGCATAATCAGCACACTACCAGCCTCTGAAGTTGAAGACAAGTCGTTAAAGCAGCAGGGAGAGTACGCGGCATCTGGATAAGACAGCATAGATGACCTTAGCTTAACAATTGGCTGACACAATCTGGTCACCACAGGGTAAGATTCAAGCAACAATCCCTTCATACAGTGGGCTTCAAAACAACTGGCAATAAAATGTTTCTGAAGAACTGAAATTAATTCAAAGTCTAAGCCAGGTGTAGTGGCACGAGCCTTTGATCCCAGAACTGGGAGATGGAGACAAGTGGGTTTCTGTGAATTTCAGGCCAGCCAGGACTATATCCTAAGAATAAAAATCAAATCTGAGCTGTTTCTGGCAGTCCTATGTGTAGCCTGGCTCTCAGCGCAGAGCGCTGTGGGCTGTGTATGCAGCAAACCACTGCTGTTACTGTAGCCCGGCTCTCAGCACAGAGCACTGTGGGCTGTGTATGCAGCAGTTAGGAGCCCTGGCTCACACAGACCACTGCTGTAAGGAACTGCAGTGTTTTCACTGCACAGTTTCCAGTCTTATGGAAAAATGGTCCCATTTCAGAACCCAAAGCCATTCAGTACTTCCCCACTGCGTGTGTTACATCAGTGGGTCTTTAGAGTGGACTGGATTTTACAACAGCAGACTTGAGTTTTTCTAGTTTGTTTTGTCCCCTGTCCCCCGAAACCCTATCCTCCAGTCCACGCTACCCCAGAGAGGGTTCCATTGTGTAGCCCTGGCTGTCCTGGAATTCACTGGGATTCAAGGTAGCCACAGCCACAAACTTGAGTTTAAAAAAAAGAAATCAGTTAACAAAATTTCACTTTGAGACCAGAGCAGAATTCCCAACCACATTTCTGAAATTGCCCAAAGCACACTCCCACCCTTTGTACACATACATACATACATACGAACGAAAAGTTCCATTCTAGGGTTGACAGATACATCAACTCTTGTTTGTATCGGACAGAATGAATCAATTCTGATAAACAGAACAGAGGCCAAGAGGCGCCTCTAGGGTGGTGGGCAGCTTGCGAGGACCGAGCCCAGGCACCGCCCGAGGGCTGGTGGCGGAGAGGAAGCAAGAGGGCCCAAGTTTGCAAAGAGCTGCTTTGTGTTTGGTATTTTGAGAAAATGGCTGAATGCCTATTTCAGTTAAAGACTCTCTATGCCCTATACTACATCCAACCAAGAAGTAATTCTTCAAATAAAACTAAGCACATCCGTCCCCTCAGTGTATACAGTCGCTTGTCTTAGTCATCAGAAGGCTGAGGCAGGAGAGCCTCTGAGTTCTAGGACTTTGTGGCTCACACCTATCTTCCTTGACTTGTTAATAAGAACCTCAAGAAGCAAGAATTCAGCAGTCCCCCAGCTACTGCTCAAACAAACCCTTGTCTCACAAAACAAAGATGGGCGTGGTGACACAGACCTGTGATCTATGCACTCAGGATCCAGAGGCAGAGTGTGAGGACAGGATGATACAGTGAGGGGGCTCGGCAGCCAAGGTCACACATCAATACATCCAGGATAAGCTTTCTTAGCAGACTCTGGAGAACAGCCAGTGCCCTTAACCGGCGAGCCATCTCTCCAACCCCCTTGAAACTTCTTTCTGGTCTGGGGAGATGGACCATGAAAGCCTCCTCAGACTTATACTTCTGGGCCAGAAAGTCCTCAAAACCTGTAGGTATGGGGATATGCTGAAAAATGCTTCTTGTCTGAAAAGAAGTTCTCCTAGGTATGCTTGCTTGCTCTCTTAGGAAAACAGCTTCAACTGCATGTCTGCTCTGGGCTAGGGATGGCTCAATGGTGATGAACACTGGCTACTCTAAGGCACAGGGCTCCGTTTTCTGCACCCACATGGCACTCAAAACCCACCTACCTTAGAGTTCCGGGCAATGCAATGCCCTCTGCTGGCCTCTAAAGGCATTGCACGAATCCGGTGCAGTCAAATACAATCAGGCAAACTATTCATACACATAAAATGTGAGAAAATGGCTCAGTAGAGAGATGGCAGTGATGAAGACACCCCCAGTTTTCCACCCTAACTTCATAAACCAAACATGGTGGCACATGCCATGCCTGTAATCCTACTGCTTACAAAGTGGAAGCAGAAATATCAGAAATTAAGCTGCCTCAGCCACAAGATTAGTGAGTTCAAGGCCAGTCTGAGCTAACAGAGATCCTGTTTCAAACAGAGGTGCCCGGCCCATGTGCTACATACCTTTAATCCTAGGAGGGAGGGGCAGGAGGATCTGAGGCCAACCATGAATTTCAGGACACCCAGAGCTAGAATTTGTTTCAAAAATAGGATGGGGATATAAAGTTGCCTTCAATACACTACACAAGGCTAATCAGTAAGCTGTCTCTTCTAAGCCCTCAATTCCCTTGGGAAACTGCAGTGGATCTTAGTGTTCAGTTTACATAACCTGTAAATTGGGCGGTGGTGGCACACGCCTTTAATCCCAGCATTTGGGAGGCAGAGGCAGGCGGATCTCTGAGTTTGAGGCCAGCCTGGTCTACAGAGTGAGTTCCAGGACAGCCAGGACTACACAGAGAAACCCTGTCTCGAAAAAATAAAAAAAACATAAAAAAAAAGTAATAAAAATAAAAGAAATCACATTTTGGGAAATAAAATTTAGGCTCTCTTACCTGTATGAGTTCGAACATGTTGAACGTAATTATTTTTTCTGTCTGAAAAATAGTTGCACTTGCTACAGGTATAGACTTTCCTGGGAAAGTGGTTTCTCAGGTGCTTCCTCCAGTGGTACTCGCTGACGGTGGTGTACGTGCAGATGATGCACTTGTAGACGCGCTCGTTATCCCCGGCTCTCAGGTGGTGCTTCAGGTGTGCTGTGTAGTGATCGTACCGGTTGGTATTGTAACCACAGCGATCACAGCGGATGGGGCCCTTGGAGAACTCGCCCTCTTCAGCTGGTGAGGACCCAGATTCCCTGGCTTTGGCCTGTTTCTCTGCACTTTCCTCCACAAAAAACTTCTTAGCACTGTGAACCCTGATGTGATGTACGAACTGCTCTTCAGACTCCGCCTCGTACTGGCACGGCTTACAGCGGAAGGGCTTGGCCTTCAAATTCCTGCATTTGTCCTCTGCCACGGGTGCTTCAGGAGGGGGGTCTTTATTTGCTGCGCTGTACATTTCTGGGGCAGCTGATGGTTCAAATACAGGCTGGGGTTCTACAGCACTTAGCTCCAAACTTCTCAGTTCCACGTTTTCCAGCCCACTGGGGTCCCCTTTTAGTTCCGCCGACTCTTCGAGGCCTTCTCCTTCGCTATCAGAAAAGTTGCTGTCTCCAACCGGCATCAACTCGGCCATCTGTCTCTCTTCACCAACCAGGTAGTCGCAGCAGCTGCCGCTCACTTCCCCAGTCAAGGCCACGTTGGCTAACATGATGAGCTGAGGTGCGGCCAGTTCAGCTTTGGAGAGCTCGTGCAAGTCATACATGTCGTTGGGTAAGGCCATGCCCATGTTGCCACTGTTGTTGAAGAGACTTCCTCCTCCAGAAGACTGACCCATCACCTGGGTGGCCATAACTGTATGCTGGATAACGCGTAACCAAAAAAAAAAAAAATTAAATAACGCCCTCAATACCCAAAGCAAGTATCTTTCCAATGTAACCGTTAAAAATTCAACGCGCTTCATTAACTTCTAACAACAACGTTAAAATGCTTTTCTTGTTGGGTATGGTGGTGTCTGCATGTAATCTTAGCACTTAGGTAGGCTTGGGCAAGGTGCTGTTACTTTTCAATTCTCTTTATTGCAGGCACAAAAGCATACAGATGAGGAACTGTTTCTCCTACACCCAGAAAAAAAAAAAAAAAAGAAAGAAAAGAAATGGCAATTCTTTGACCCATCAGGTCTACACCGCATGCAAGTGTGTCAACCTTCTTTCTGGTGGCTAACGTTTTTAATGTTAACTAAAATGACTTTTAACAACCAAAGCACTGAATAGTTAACTATTGTTTTCTCACTTCTCTCTTTCAACAGTTCAATGGTCTGAATGAGAACTCAAAAAAAAAAAAAAAAAAAAAAAACCCCACAGGCGATTCTGTGCCTCTAATGAGCACATCAAGAAATCTGGAAGACTTCATGAGAATTCAACTAAATCTAAAAGTAAAAGAATAAACTGAAAAAGTAACAGATTTTTACTTTTTTATGATTCTCAATTTAAAGGGGTGGTTACGGATCCCTTTTTCCCACAAAAGGGGAAGTTTTAAAGTGCTTCTTGTTGTTAGAAAACTCCCTAAGAGTCGTGCCACTCAACACGTCAACCAACTTACGCGCATTGTGCTTGACTTGGCCTACTTGCCTAGAGGAAGCCATTACAGATCACCTTCTTGAAAACAAGTTGAGTTTTTAAATGGTCTCAACCTCCAGCCTCAAAGGTACTAGTCTCGAACTCAGTGCCCCCCCACCCTTAAAAATTATTAAAGGCAAGATATGCAACAAAAAAAAAAGTACTAAAAGACAACCTTAAACCGAAAATAAGAAAAGCGGGCCGCTTCACCTAGAGTCTAAACACAAGCTCGCTCAGTTACATGCCCCAACAAAAAGTTGAACCCGAATGCCATCACAGGAAACAGCTCTCCCCTAGTTCAACAGCCCCACGGATTCCACAACGGACCTCAACATCCACTCTAAAGCTCCCCACGCACCTCAGTTGCCACACTCCAAGGAAGCTCCACGTTTCTCGGGCCGACAGTGCAAAGCACAGCCCGAGAGCAACGTGTTGCACGGAATTCCTATGTGCCGCTGCCACCAGCGCCGGCCTCGGCGGCGGCATTCCTAACTGAAATAGGCATTCGGCCATTTTCTCAAAATACCAAACACAAAGCAGCTCTTTGCAAACTTGGGCCCTCTTGCTTCCTCTCCGCCACCAGCCCGCGGGCGGTGCCTGGGCTCCGTCCTCGCGAGCTGCCCACCACCCTAGAGGCGCCTCTCGGCCGGCCGCGGCCCCGCAGCCCCCTCCCCCGCCGCCCGCACTAACCCGGGACTGGGCGGAAAGTTACCTCGCTACCGGCGTCCGATCGGGCCTGTACCGGGGCTCCGCGGCGCCCTCCCGAGGCTGCCGGCCCCCGGTCGATGCTTGGGGCCCCACGCGGGCCGCCGCCGCCCCCGCGCCCGGAAGTTTGCGAACTTCGCTCCTCCACCGCGCAGAGCCAGCGCGGGCCGCAGAAATCGCTGTCCAGCCCGCCGGCGGCGCCGCCCGTGCCCCGGGCTGAGTCAAGCGGGGCGGCCGCCTTCCGGCCCTGCTCCGACTGGGGGAGGGGGCGGCGAGCCTGGGACGCCGGCGGGGGCCCGGGGCGGTGGGCCCGAGGCGGATGGAGGGCGGAGGGGGAAGTTTCAGGACCGCGGCCACCAGCAGCGGCGCTCCGGCCTCCGTGGCCCCGAATCCCAGCGCCGTGCGGAAGGGCCGCCCCGTGCTCCGCTGGGGACCAGTGCCCACGCCGCTCCGCACCAGCCCCCGGCCCAGCCCGTGACTCGCTCCGTAACTCGATCCCGCCCCCGCCCGCCCGCCCGCCGCGCCGCCCGAGCCACAGTATCTGCAGATCAGCCCTGGACAGCGCCTCGCGCCGCTCCGCGCCAGCCCGTCCCCCTCCCCCGTCGCTCTCCCGGGTCCGCGGCGTCCTACCCTCTTAGCTGCGCGGCCACGGACCGCCGCCCCCGCGTCGCCGCCGCTGCTCCAACTCCTTTTCTTTGTTGCTGGACTTTCGGGGGAGGGGAGGGAGAGCCGGGAAAAGTTGGGCGTCGAGGCCCTAAGCGACCCGGTGTGCGATCGCGGAACGGGATCAGACCGCCGGCCCTGGTCCTGCCGTCGCTGCGGTCCCGGCCGCCCGAGTCTGGGGCCCGCGGCCTCGGCGGCGCTCGGTCTGCTGCTGCGCCGCGAGCTCGCGGGAGCCGCACATTCCAGCACAGGACGCTGCGCCGCGCACTCGGCCCGCGCCGCCGCCGCCCGCCCGCCGGACACGCCCCCTCGCCGTCCGCGCGCGCCCGCCGACACGCCCCCTTCCCCGCCCGCGCGCGTGGCCGCTAAACGCGCCCCGCCCCTCGGCCCGGAGGCTCGTTGTGGACTCCCGGCCTGCCTGGGGGCGCGCCTGGGGGAACCTCACCTAATCCGTCCGGGCCCCCCACTTCGGCCTTAGGCTTATTAAAGGGGCGGAACCTACTTCCTGTGCTTCTTTCTTTTATAAACAAATAGCAGAAGTTCCCCCTAGCCTTATCCGTGAGTGTATGGGGTTGTTGGAGAAAAACGTGCAAGCATTGACGGCCCTCTTGAAAAGTATTGTCACTGGCCTCTTAAGTAAGGCTGAAGCCCCGGAAAATACTGTTCAGGCCTGGCGTGTGGGCTCTCGCCGGTAATCCCAACACTCAGAATACTGTTGAAACTGGAGGATCAAGAGTTAAAGGCCGGAGTTCAAGATCAGCCTGGACTACTTAGGGACACTAGTCCAAGAAATTAAAAACAAGACAAAACCCGAAGATCTGGCCTGGCTGCACATTCCTGTAATCCTACTTGAAAAGCTTGAGCACCCGGAGATCCAGGTCATCGACCACCACTAGGAAAATTGGAGGGATTGCTCTTGTCTGTAATCAGACTCAGAATTCAGTAGACAGAGGCAGGAGGATTGCCGAGAGCTTGAAGCTTTAGTGTACTAGGCAACAAATATCAAGCCAGCCATAGCTACAAAGTGAGACCTTTCTCAAAGAAACAAATCTAAAGTCCCTGCCTACAGATCTTTATGCTTAACTATCATTTTAAGCTTCATGAGGTAAAATGCTTTCAAATTTCAAACTCTAACCAGGAGAAATTCAGTACTTGTGGGAGTTGAGACAAAGCCAAGTCGAGTTCAGTGCCTGCCGTCTTTATAATGGGGACAGGGAGTCTCAGGTCCTGTTCCTTCTCACCTGAAATGCCTTCTTAGCCTGCTTTTAATGTCTTCCTGAAACGTGGGCCATGTAGCCTTTAATTTGTAGTCAGTGAACTACCAACTAAGGTTTAAAGCTCTTGGTGGCCTTCAAGGCTGGCATTACCTGATCTAAATGTGTGAACCTATTGTTAGCATTACAACAGAGGTAGCAGCAGGTGGCTGCTAAGGGATTGGAAGAACTTCTGGTTTCTCGGACATCTTTACCTCACTTTCCAGGCACGCTGTAGAACACATCTTTCCAAAGAACCCTCCAATATGTTACTAATTGGCACAAAATTGAATGGAGGCACTAAGGTACTTGACCGACAAAGATTTCAACGGCTTTTTTTTTTTTTCTGGGACAGTCTCCCTATGTATTCTAGGCAGGCATCCAAATCGTGGTCTTTCCACTTCTGGAGTGTTGGTCTGACAGGTGTAGGCCGCTGTGCACCAAGGTCTTTTCAGTGCAAGCCTCATGCATTGAATCAGATTTGAAAAGAACTCTTAGTGGAATAAAATTGAGGAAGAATAAATAAAAAGCAAATGAAACAATAACTCCTTCCCATTGAACTGGTGAAGACAGAAACCTGGTTGGTGGCTTGGGCCAGTAATCCAAATGCTTGGGGGTTGTTCAAGGCAAAAGGCCTGGAGTTCAAAGTCATGTTTCAGCTACAGAGCTGGTCTAGTCTGAGGCCAGTTTAGGATACATGAGACCCTGTCTCAAAAAAGAGCCAGGCACAGTGGCTCAAACCTAGTTTTGTAACCTGAAATAATCTTGAACATTTGCTTTTCCTGCTTGTGCCTCCCAAATACTGGGTTTAAGGCTTGGATAGACAAACCAGGTTTTGCAGTGCTGAGAATCCCCCAACTGTCTTTAACCCCAATCCACCTTTCCTTTTTTTTTTTAAAAAAAATCTAATTTGAGACTAAGTGTTTTTCTCCTTTTATCTTTTAGACTTTTCTTTCCAAAAAAAAAAAAAAAAAAAAAAAGGTGTTTTTTCTGTGAGGATGCCTGAGCCCCTGGAGCTAAAATTACAGACCATTGTGAGCTGCCATGTGGGTGCTGGGAATTAAACCTGAGTCCTCTGGAAGGACTTAACCACTCTGGATGGCTCTTAACCACTGAGCCGTCTCTCCAGTTTGTAAATGATTTTCTTTTTTATTTGTTTGTTCCTCAAGACAGGGATTCTCTGTGTAGCCTTGGCTGTCCTGGAACTCTCTTTGTAAACTAAGATGGCCTCAAACTCAGAGATTTGCCTTCCTCAGCCTCCTGAATGCTGGGATTAAAGGCATGTAGCACCATGCCTGGATTGTAAATGATTTTCTTATTTATGTATTTGTTGGATTTGTTGTTATCGTCAGTGGTGGTGGTGTTTGTGTTTGCGTGCATGCATACGTACGATTGCTCAAATAGTCTCAAGTAGCCCAGGCTTAGCTTCTACTAAACTTGTCAGATTTGAGGGGAGTTTACACTTTCCTGTAATCAGAGCCCTCAGGAAGCAGAGACAGAGGGATCCCAGGTCTTGAGCTAGCCTAGTCTACACAGTAAGTTCTAGGCCTGCCAAAGCTACAGAGAGACCCAGTCTGTGAAACAGAAAAGAAAGAAGACATGAACTATTTCTTTTATGTCCAAAAGGGCACAAAATAAAACCTGGCTTTTTCCAATTCCCAGATGAAAGTCCTTCTTTTCCTCAGTTTGACTGCTAACTGGAAATGGACTATTAATTGTGGATTTAGTCCCTCGTATTGTGATGCAAATAGACCAATGGCTCAAGGCTGCTGCATTCATTTAACATTTGCAGAGGCTATTGTCCAAGGGATGGAATATTCAAAGTGACCCAAATTATCATGACATGTAGGCCAGAGGTCAAATTCAAAGCCAGATTACAAATCTATAGACTTCCGGGGGTGGGGGGAGAGAGAAGAGGTTGGTCCTAAAAACAAGAATTCTTAATTGTTTTCGACAGACTACAATCTATCTTACTGTCTCCAAAATTTAAGATCTACAGGATAAAGACTTTGCTCTGTGAATGACTTATATTCCGAGCGGTCTTTTTTTTTTTTTTTTTTTTTCAATTATCTTATACTCAGAATCGCATTCTTCTTCAGAAAGATTTCAAAGCTCAGTAAAATATTGTTTTCGAATGTCCATGTGTTTCTCATTCCCAGCCCTTTCATCTTCTCTGTAGAAAAGGGCTTAGTTTGACCCCACATCAGTGCACTATTGGATTTTAATAACCTGCTCTAAACGCTGTGTCTGCTTCAAGGCTTATGTTGATTAAAAATTAGAGTACAATATTCCATCCTGATGTTGACATTTCTGTCTGACCTCTGCAGTCACCAATAAAAGGAAAGACGTGGTCTGTGAAGGAATGAGGTAAACGACCCCTACTTGCTAAGGAATTTCCAACGTAAAGCTCCTGGCGGAGAAGCAAGAAATAAAAACTCTGAATATTCTTTTTAAATTTTGTTTTTGTTTCCAGCCTTTTTTTTTTTTTTTTTTTTTTTTTGACCAGGTCTCACTCTGTAGCCCCTGGATGACAGGGAACTCTCTAAATCAATCAGTGATCAGGGACCTTCCTAATGCTGTCCCCCATATCCTGGTGACCCTCCCAACCATAAAATCATTTTGTTGCTACTTCATAACTGTAATGCTGCTACTGTTGTACATCGTAACGTAAATATCTGATATGCAGGATATCTGATACGGGACTCTGAAGGGGCCAAGGCCCACAGGGTGGGAACCACTGCACTAAGTAATCCAGACTGACATAGAACTCGGAAATTAGCCTGCGTCTGCCTCAGGTATTTTTATTTTACCTTACTCAAGGTTCCATGAGACTCTATTTCAAAAAAAATAAGGTGGAAAGAAATCAAGGAAGATATTCAGCTTTGATCTCAGTTGAACACACACACACACACACACACACACACACACACACACAACTATGCACCTGAAGAATTTAATGTCCTTAGCTACATAGGAAATTCAAGCCAATCAGAAATGCATGAACTATCTCAAATGATAATAAAAGGGCCAATGAGGTGGCTCATCAGGTAAAGGCATTTCCTGCCCAGCCAGAGGACCTGAGTTCGATGGCAGGGTGAGGGTGAAAGGGGAGAACTGACTGCCACAAACTGTCCTCTGACAAAGACACACGAGCAGGCGCGCAGGCTTCCCTTGGAAGGCAAAGGCTAAGGCTATATCATAGCCTTTGGATTATTCATACATTCCCTTGGAGGCAAAGGCTCGCGAATCTCTTAAGTTCAAGGCTAGTCTGGTCTATATAGTGAGCTCCAGGTCAGCCAAGAAACCCTGTCTTAAAAAAAATGTACTTGACAGTAAAGGCATTTTGAGTGTGGCTTGGTCTTGTGGCTTGGTCGTGTTTACTGCAGTATCCTTTCCCCTGCCTTCCTGCTGGATCCTGCCCTTTGGTTCTGATAACTGTAGCACAGAGTCAGATCCTCCAGAGGCCAAGTACATGTCTTCTACGTATTGAGAAGGGACCCAGACAGCAAGAGAACCAGAGGCTGAGGTGGCCTCTCTCCTGCCTGCTTTTGGAGTTTACCTCTTTCCCATGTCCGGCACTAGCCTCCTTGAACCCTGGCTGCAGATCCAAACCAGTGTTCTGCTCTGGAGATCACCTTTCTACAAGCTCCTCCAGGGCTGCCTGCCTGTCTGCCTCCCTCCCTTCCTTCCTCCTCTCCTCCCTCCTTTCTTTTAGAACTATCCTCTCAGTAACCATATCGGTTAAGATTCTAGCCCTTTTCTCCTTCACCTTTACCTACTTCGCTGTTGTCTGAGACAGCATGAGATGCAACCCTGACTGGCCTGAAGCTTACAGAGATAGCCCTCTGCCTCCAATTGCTACCTTACTGCTTGCTTGCTTGCTTGCTTGCTTGCTTGCTTGCTTGCTTGCTTGCTTGCTTGCTTTTTCGAGACAGGGTTTCTCTGTGTAGCCCTGGCTGTCCTAGAACTCACTCTGTAGACCAGGCTGGCCTCGAACTCAGAAATCCGCCTGCCTCTGCCTCCCAAGTGCTGGGATTAAAGGCATGCGCCACCACTGACTGCCTGGCTTCTGTAAGGTACAACTTTGTTGTATCTCCTTAGCGCATGTCTCTGACATGCCAGCTTTGCTTTCATGTTTGGTGCTAGATGGGTACTGAACTCAGCTCCTTGCTCAGGCTAGGCAAAGGGCCACCAAACTCCATTAATCTATTTATTATGGGTCTTTCCTTACTAGAATTAAGCTCCAGAAGAACAGGCAATGTTACTTTTTGTCTGTAGAATCTGTATCTTGGTGCCTGCCACAGGACCTTCATTTGATGTCACAGTCTCTCCAAGTAAGGAATGTCTTTCCCCAGGCTAGCCCTCCAGCAGTACCTATCACAGCCCTCCTCCTTGCAGAGTGCTGAGTACCTCCAGGAACCTTCCTAATGACTATTAACTGAATAGATAGGCATCTCTGCTCCCAGGAAAGAGCCCAGCCGGTTCCTTTGTTTGGATTCCTAACTGTAGCCCTCAACCTCTAATTGTTTTCTCCAAGTGGAATGAACAGTTCTGTTTGGAGGGGGGAAAGCCTGGGCTACAGGGTGTGACTCTGGCTCAAATATATATATATATATATAATATATATATATATATATATATATATATATATATATATATATAATATATATATATATATATTATATATATATATATATAATCACACTAGGTGGTGGTGACAAAGGCCCTTAATCCCCAGGAGGGGAAACTCTTGAGTTCTAAGCCAACCTAGTCTACAAAGTAAGTTCCAGGACAGCCAAAGCTACACAGAGAAACCCTGTCTCAAAAAGCCAAAAAGAAATAAAAAGAAAAGAAAGGAACCAAAAACTCTATCTGTTTGGGCCTTGGGTATCTTTTTACTTGCTCCCCACCCACCCTCCGGTGTGTGTCTGTGTGTATGTTCATTCTTTGTGGTTTGTTTTGCCCTCTTGTGGTGCTAAGGATAAGCCCAGACTCCACCTTAGTAGATAGAGACTCAGTGGTTGTGTGGTGACCCCAGCAGTTTGCTGTGTTTTAACCCAGGCTGCACAGCCCACCTTCTCCACAGGCTGCACACCCTACCCTCTCAGAACCCTTCTCTAGCCTTTAGCATTGTCCTTCCCTGCATTCTCCCTCCATTGGATATAGTAGGTAATTTACAAACTGCTGTACCTGCAAAGACCAGAGTTCCAGGTTCTTGGTTCATGCAAAGCAGGATGTCCCTTCTCAAACTGAACCTGAGATGAAGCTGGCCATGGTAGTTAGGGTGATTGGCCAGTGACCTCCCAGAAGCCACCTATCTCCACCTTCAACACTGTACAGACAAGGGCATGTACAGCCAAGGGCAGCTTTTTTAAGTGAATGCTGTAGATTTGAACTCAGATCCACACGCTTGCAACCATGCATACCCACTAAGCCATCTCCCCAGCCCAAGCTCCTGGTATTGGTTGGTACTGCAAATTTGAACCTTAACAAGCACTTTACTGCTGAGCTACCTCTCCAGCCTTTTCAGTTTTACTTTTCACTCCTTGGTACTTGGATGGAACTCACAGAGCTACCCAAGCACCCTGCTACTGAGCTACATCCCAATGCCCTCTCCCTTTTGTGTGTGCACAGTACTAGGATTAAACCTTGGGCCTCCTGCATCCCAGACAAGCACTTTAACCAGAGGGATATATCCCCTCTTTATCTTCAAATTTAAAACCAGGCCTCTCAAAATTACCCAGCCTGGTCTTGAACTCACTATGTAGTCTCGGAAGGCCATGATATCCTTCTACCGCAGTCGTCCAAATAGCTGGTTGTGATAGTTTAAATAAGAATGGCCTCCATAGCCAGGTGGTGGTGGCACGCACCTTTAATCCCAGCACTTGGGAGACAGAGGCAGGCATTTTTGGAGTTTGAGGCCAGCCTGGTCTACAGAGTGAGTTCCAGGACAGCCAGAGCTACATAGAGAAACCCTGTCTCGAAAAAACAAACAAACGAAAAGAATGGCCTCCAAAGGCTTGGTCACCAGTTGGTAGATCTCTGAGAAGGATTAAGAGCTATGGCCTTGCTGGAAGGGGTATGTCACTGGGGTGGGCTTTAAGATGTCAGAGGTCTATTCCATTCCCAGTTAGCTCTCTATCTTAGTCACTGTCCTATGTCTTTGAAGAGACATCATGACCAACAAGGAAAGCATTTAATTGGGGGCTTGCTTACAGTTTCAGGATCACAGTCCATTATCATCATGGGGGCATGACTGGCACTGGAGCAGTAGCTGAGAGCTACATCTTGAACCACAGGCAGACAGACAGACAGACAGTACCTAGCACGGGCTTTTGAAACTTCAACGCCAACCCCTAGTAACACTTCTTCCAATAAAGCCAAAAGCTTCTTTTTGAATAGTGCCACTCTCTAATTACTAACCATTTAAATATATGAGCCTATGGGAGCCATTCTTATTCAAAATCTCTCTCTCTCTCTCTCTCTCTCTCTCTCTCTCTCCCTCCCTCTCTCCCTCCCTCCCTCCCTCCCTCCCTCCCCAGGCTGTAAGCTCTCAGCTACTGCTCCAGAACCATGCCTGTCTGGCATCATGTTCCCAGCTTGAAGACCATGGGCTCTAACTTTCTGGAAGCATGAGCCCCAATAAACCTTTTTTAGGAGTTATTTCAGATATAGTATCTCTTCACTGTAATAGACAAGTAACTAAGGCAACTGCTGCAACAGGTCTCTGCGTTCTACAGGTGAAAAGAAAGCAGGCAAGTGTGCTCATACACGGCTTAGCCTGCTCAAGGCGATCAATGACGGCAAAGTCAAGAGTCCTCTAGGAATGCATATTTCCAGCTAGTCTGGAGTTCCTGCCCTGGTTCATGAACTCTTGAATTCTTCCTCCGTCAGCTCTTCCCTTGCACCAGCAACCTACTCCCCTGGGCCTGATGGACCACTCAGTGACCAACGACAATCTATGTTTGGAGCTAGAGGTTTCTTAGCTGTCTGTTTCCTCTTCAGCCTATTACATTTTGTCTAGGGAAGCCCATATTGTCCTCCACAGCGATTAAAATACTTATTACTTAGCAGTGTTCTTTTGTTTTGAGACTCCTTGAGCTGCCCTTAAATCTACTTGGAACTTCTGATCCTCTTGCCTCCAGTGGAACCCAGGGTTTCATGCATGCTAGGCAAACAGTCTCAACGCTGAGTTACCTCTCCACCTTGGCTCATCCTTCCTCGGTGCTGTGATTAGAGCCCAGGGACCTTGTGCACTAGCTGTCTAATCACTGAGTTACAACCACAGCCCTCAGTGTTGATTTTTTTTTTTTTTTTTTTTTTTTTTTTGTTTTTTCAAGACAGGGTTTCTCTGTGTAGTTCTGGCTGTCCTGGAACTCACTCTGTAGACCAGGCTGGCCTCGAACTCAGAAATCTGCCTGCCTCTGCCTCCCAAGTGCTGGGATTAAAGGCATTCGCGACTTTTTTTTTTTAATTAAATTAATTTATTCTATTTTTTGCGTGAGTGTTTGCCTGCATGTATTCATGCACACATGTTTATATGTGCAGGAAGAGGTCAAAAGAGGGTGCTGGATCCCCTGGAGTTACAGATGATTGTAAACCACAAGGTGGATAGCAAGAACAGAACCCAGGCCCTATGCAAGCAAGAGTTGTAAGTGCTCTCAATGGCTGGGCCATCGCTCCAGCCTGAGCATCGGCATTTTAACCTACAAAATTAATCATCAACGTAAGACAATTGAGGATTTGACCAAAGAGACAACTTAGGGCAGTCTTACCTTCCCTCTTAGGATAAGGTACAAAGCCTCTGATATGAGCTTCCCATGTGTCACAAGAAGTCTGCTTTCCCACCATTCCCACCCCCTGCAGCATCTTTCCTGTCCAGGGGACAGTACCCAGGGCCTTGCACTTGTTAGACAGCTCTCTAAGGAGCTGTGTCCCTAGCAGCATCTTATGTTTTCTACACAGGGTTTCTCTGTGTGGCCCTGGCTGTCCTGGAACTCATTCTGTAGACCAGGCTGGCCTCGAACCGTAGCAGCATCTTATGTCTTCTTTACAAGACTGAGAGGGCTGGGGGCACCCTGTGTTGTGTGCACTGAACTCATTGATGGTCCTGACACATTTTCGAAGTCACACAGCTGATAGTGTCCCAAATCACCCAAAGTTAAAACCATGCGCTCTTCCTACCAATAAATGTTTCCTGCATGGCTGAACCTGGGCATTTTCCTTACATGTCTTCAAATGATCACTAAACCTTCTAGAATGGCCAAATGGGGTGAGGGGAGGGAGGAGCCTGACACTAAGGTAGGCATCTGGAACTTGGAGTATTGTACATGTCCCATAACTCAGGACACTCTTGGCTTTTGTGTTTTGTTTTGTTTTGTTTTTGAGACAGGGTTTCTTTGTGTAGCCCTGGCTGTCCTGGAACTCACTCTATAGACCAGGCTGGCCTCCAACTCAGAAATCTTGCCTCTGCCTCCCAAGTGCTGGGATTAAAGGCGTGTGCCACCACTGCCACTCTTGGCTTCTCATAAACATTTAACATAACTCCAATATCTCATTCCTAGATATTATCCCAAAGAAAGAGGACACATGTCTCACAAAGAACCTGTAGAGAAGTTCAAAGGAATAAATAAAAATATATATATATATACCCATTCAAGTAAGAAATAAAGGCTAGAAAGATGAGCTCAGAGGTAAGAGCACTGGATGGTCCTCTAGAAGACCTGGGTTCAAGTTCCAGCACCCATGAGGTAGCTCATGACTAGATAGAACTCTGATCTCAGGGAATCTACCCTCTTTTCGGGCCTCTCAGGTGCCATGTTTACATGCGATGCAGACATAAATGCAGGTAAGATAATCATACACAGACAAACAAATAAAATATATTTTAAAATGCAGCCAGAATTGGTGGCACATCTATAATTTCAGGCAGGTAGAGGCAAGAAGACCAGGAGTTTAAGGTCATCCTTGGCTACACAGAAAACTGAAGGTCAGGCTGAGCTACCTGAGATCCTGTCTCAAAAGAAAAGATAAGAGCCAGTAAAATAGCTTAGCAGGGAAAGGTCCTTACTGCCAAGCCTGGCAATCCAAGTTCAGCTCTCAAGATCCACATGAAAATCTGACCTCCGACTTCCACACCCACACTTACACTCACTCACACAATGTGTAATTTCTGGAGGTAGGGAGTGTTTGGTTTTTCAATACAGGGTTTCTCTGTATAGCCCTGGCTCTCCTAGAACTTGCTCTGTAGAACAGGCTGACCTTGAGCTCAGAGATCCACCTACCTCTGCCTCCTAGGTGCTGGGATTAAAGGCACTCACCTCTGCCACAATTTGGCAATAGATGTAATTTAAAAAAAAATTAATGTGAAAAGAAAAGTATATTTATGCAGTGGAATGATGTTGGCAGGAAAAACTTCTCAATCAGCTCATTTTATTTGGGGATGGAGAGAGATGGCTCAGTGGTTAAGAACTCGTTCTCTTCCAGAGTTCAGTTCCCAGCATCCTCTTAGAGGCACAGACCCATCTGTCCCAGGGAATCTGACACTTTCTGAAGCACTTAAAAATATGCAGGCAAAACAATCATATTGAGAAACTAAATATTTAAAAACATGTTATAAACATGAATAAAAATTATTTAGGTCCTGTTTGGGGTACAGCTTAGTAGTAGAGTGCAGACACACCAATGACTCTAGGTGTGACCCCAGTGCAAGAAGGGACACGGACACACATACACATACTTGGAAAAAGAATTAGTAAACTCAATGTACCTAAAGAAGAACAGATTTAATCATACATTTTTCTTTTGACAGGGTCTTATTCTGTAGCCTAGTCTGGCCTCAGACACACGGTCATCCTTTTGCCTCAGCCGCTGTGATTAGGCACCCGAGTCATCACTTATCTTTATTAGATGACGATGACTCTCTCCCTCTCACAGATGCTCAATTCTGGAAACACTGAACAATGGGAAACATTTGCCTAGCATGCTCGCAGCCATGCATCAGATGAGCAGCAAATGGAAATAAAAACACAGCAAAGCCTGCGGTGGTGGCACACGCCTTTAATCCCAGCACTTGGGAGGCAGAGGCAGGTGGATTTCTGAGTTCGAGGCCAGCCTTCTACAGAGTGAGTTCCCAGGCTGGCCTCGAACTCAGAAATCCACCTGCCTCTGCCTCCCAAGTGCTGAGATTAAAGGCGTGCACCACCACCGCCCGGCTCCTAATGTAAGACCTTTAAACCACCACTGCATTCTCTTGGGCCCCAGCAACACTCTCCACCTTGTCAGTCCTGTCTTTACTCCTAGCCCCTGGCAATCACAGATTGCACGTGAGACTCTATCTAACCCTTCCCCCAAGCTAAAATGGCGGGTGTGGTAGTTCACACCCATAATCTCTTTACTTGAGAGGGTAAGGCCAGAGAACAGGCAGGAATTCTAGGCCAGCAAAAGACACCACTATCAAAAGACACCATTCTTACAAAACCAAAACAATCCTTGATTTTCATTTTGGTCTCTTCCCAGGACCCAAAAGAAGTCTGATTCCACCTCAGGAGAGAGCCCCAGACCATACCCAAGATGAAACCACAAACTCTCTTATCTCACTCTTACATCTTTCTTCTGAAGCTCTCCCTCCTCCCTGTATTTGGAGACAGGGTGGCACTATGCAGCTCTGGCTGTCCTGGAACTCACTTTGTAAACCATGCTGGCCTCTGACCCCTGAGAGCAGGAGTTAAAGATGGAAGCCGCTGCACCCAGCTCAAGTCCCTTTAGTTCTGTTTATTTTATTTATTTTTTAAGACCAGGTCTCAACTGGGTAGCCCTGACTAGTCTAGAACTTACTGTGTAGACCAGGCAGGCCTACAGGCCTCAAACTTAAGAGATCCATCTGACTCTACCTCTTCAGTGTTAAGATTAAAGATATATACCACCATGTCTGACGCCAAGGTAGAAAGTATACATAATGAAAAGTGACATCGATAAACCTAATCCCTTTCCCCCTTATGTTATTTAAATTTAAATTTGAGAGAGGGTCTTAGGTTGTTCAGATTAGCCTTGAAATATCCACATAATGGGAATGACCTTTTAACCCCTGATCTTCCTACCTCCAACCTCCTCAAGTGCTACGTTTATAGGCCTTTGCCACCACCCTCGGTTTTATGGACTGTTCGAGATTGGGCCCAGGACTACACGGATTCTAGGCACTGCACCAACTAAACTACACCCCTAGCCTAAATCTGACATTATAAAATACGATTTGGGGCCAGTGAGATGGCTCAAGCTTAAAGGCATTTGCCTTCATACCTGACAACCAGTCTCATCCCCAGGATCCACATTCTGGAGGGAGAGAACTAATTTCCATAAGATGTCCTCTGACTTACACACACAGAAGTTGCACATCCAAACATAAGCACAAAAAACATAAATACAAACAAATAATTTAGGAGGGAGAGGAGACAGCTCTTTGGTTAAGAGTACATAATGCTTTTATAGAGGACCTGGGTTTGTTTTCCAGCACCTGCATGGTGGCTTATAACCAACCACAATTTCAGTCCCAGGGGATATGACATCATTTCCTAACCTCTAAGGACAAGGGACACAAGACACTCACATGATCCACATACTTACACGCAGGCAGAACACTGGTACACATAATGAAGCAAGTATGTACATGTCACACACATCTTAATATATATTCATCTATTAATACATTAATATGCATTGGTATATAATTAATAAATATAAATGATATATAATTAATTCAGATCAATTACTATATTGTATAATTACTATATTGTATGTTATATAACATACTACGTATAAAATGTATACTGATACATATTAGTGATAATATCTTTTATGGCATCTTTCGGGAAACAGAGACAAGCCTGAAGAGCCTTCAAGGGCAGAAGCTCTTTAAATATGAGGCCAGCCTGGTCTATGCACACGCCAGGCCAGCCAGCACTATGCTATGCAATGAAACCTTGTCTCAAAAGCAAAACAAAACTAAAACCGAGAAAGGATGACATCAGTGCACAGACTTGTATCTGGCCAAAGTGCTGAGAAGAGATGACTGTTACGTTCTCCCTCTAAATGGGCAGTGTCTATCACCACCCCCCCCCCCAACCCCCTCTGAGGCTCAGGGATCAACAGGGAACAGGAGGCAGAGTGTAATTAAGAGGCAGAGGATGGGCGGAGTGTTGTGTAATGCTGTCACAGGGACTCTCTGCAGCTGTGGTTTCTGGTCCTAGTCACAATCCCAGCAGGAACTGAGTGAGCTCAGTGAGTCATACACAAAGGTGTAAATGAGGAAAGGGCTGTCTTGGGGGTGAGAGGGAGGAGTTTCGGTTGGGTAGGATCAAGCTATGTATGCATGGATATAAGCATGAAACTGTCAAAGAATGAAGAAGATAGTAAATAAATAACAATCTGTGGGAGGTAATAAAAGGGCAATGGAGAATGATGAAAATACATTATAGACTCTGTGGAAAGTCATAATAAGCTAACGACTGTGAATGAAAAGGAAGATATGACCACTCCTAGGTATAGTTGAGGAGAGAACAGCCAGAGGCATCTGGAAGAGCCCAGACTGAACCTGCCAGCAGAACAGACTGGGCCATGAAAGGAGGGGAAGGGAGTGGGAGGGAGAAGGAGTGAGAGAGGGAAGAGGAAAGAGGGCAAATGGGGAGGGGCAGAGAGAGAGAGAGAGAGAGAGAGAGAGAGAGAGAGAGAAGAACCAAGCACGAATGGCTGAAATTGACTCAGTTTCCTAGGAAAGAGAAGCTGGGGCGAGGGGAGCTGGAGAGGTGGGGCCTTGTGAGAAGAGCTGAGGAGCCAGGACTCTATAACATGTGAGTGGGATGCTGGGAGAGCCTGGTGGCCAGCAGCCACTTTGATACATTAACAAGCACCTCAGCCATTTATCCTGAGCTTCTTCAGGACCTAATGTATTGTGCAGAATTAAAATACACCAATAAAAAAATATTTTTTAGCATTTCTTGTGTTAATCTAGCAAGTGTCCTCTAATTCAGGGATAAGGTCCTCCACCTGGAATGTGTCCCCGGGCAGTGAAAATCTTATATTCAGTTCCGCTTTCTGGAACTTACATTCTACACTTGAAGTTAGGTAAGGCAGTGCCTGCTTATAATCTCAGCACTTGGGAAACAGAAAAGAGCAGTTCACAGTCACTCTCAGAATCATAGGGGATTAGTAGCAAGCCTTGGATCC
Source organism: Arvicanthis niloticus (assembly GCF_011762505.2). Taxonomy (NCBI): domain Eukaryota; kingdom Metazoa; phylum Chordata; class Mammalia; order Rodentia; family Muridae; genus Arvicanthis; species Arvicanthis niloticus. Next base: position 77,955,959 of record NC_047664.1, on the reverse strand, counting down.
CGGCCTATCGGAGACTGTCTCAAGAAAAAAGTGTGTAACTAGTGACTCAGACTCACAATTCCAGTACTTGGGAGGTAGCGGCACTCAGATCTCTCTGAGCTGGGTGGAAACCAACAGCCTGGTCTATGTGTGAGTTCTAGGCCAACCTGAGCTACATAAGAAGACTCTGTAAAAGCAAAAGCAATAAGTAACATAATCTGTGGGAGACTTGTCTTGAGATAAATCAAGTCAAAAAGAAAACCCAAATGAACAAACAGAACTCAAAAAATAAGAATCCTTGACCAGAAAGCTGTGACAAACGCCTGTATTCCAGCACTCAGGAGTCGGAGGCTCGGTAGAGGGTTCAAAGCCAGTATAAGCTTTGTCAGGGAGTCCTTGTTTTAAACCAGCAAGTAGGAAGACTGAACAAATCAGACAGTAGGCAAATAAAACTAGTTTTTCTTGGTAGGCGTTATTTTGTTCCTCTCATCTCTCAAGGGGAGTGATACCTGAGAACTAGGCATCGCCTGAGGCTCTCTGTGTAGCCCTGGGCTATCCTGGACCACTCTCTGTAGACCAGGCTAGCCTCTAACCCGGCCGCTATCACACAGCCCAGCTCTCACTGTCATCTCAAGGTTACCTTTATCTGGCAGGAATTTATTAGGCTCCTTCTCTAAGGCAAAAGGGTGGTGCGAGAAGGAAGAAGGTGCAGAAGTAGGAAATGGGTTTTGACCTTCCCGGGCTTAACTCGGATGAGGAAATGCAACCAGCACTGCAGCGAGCAGCAAGTAAGGAGGAATTTGCACTTCAAAGCAGACACTGCTTCCCGCTGGAGGTTGGGGCAAGCTTCCGGAGGGAGCTTTGTCTCGCCGGAAACTAAGCAGCCTCTGGACACAGTTTATGGGAGGCTTGATTTCAGGCTGTTCCTAATGTGTCATTCCAGAAGAGACAAGGAAGGTCTGACAAGTGGTAAAGAGCTGTATGGGACCTAAGCTGAACCCAGAGCGAAAGAACACGAGTTGGAACGAAATGAGACTGACGAGAGCACCGCGGAACCGGGGCAGGATATGGACCAAAAAAGACAGAACTGTCCTGGAACCAGTATGGGACGTGTTAGCTCCAAAGGAAACTCCACTTCGCCAGATTCCAAAAGGCAGAAGGGACAAAAGTCTATCCTGTGCTACCTGTTAGCAAACCAAAGAGCAGGCTGGCCTGGAGGCTCTCTCACAAAGGTTCCACATTTCTCAAGTACCTGTTCTTCTCATTTCCTCCCCTACCCCAAACAGCGCCAGCTCACGGCTATCCCCCTCCACCTCCCCCACGCCCCCCATTAATTTTTCTTGTAACCCTGCTATTTCAGCTGTAAGGTCTTTTGTACTGCTCCTGGTTCTCTCATGACCAGGTTCTGTTGGCTGGTTTTCCTCTCAGCTCTGGGCTCTTCCAGATGCCTCGAGCTGTTCTCTCATATTTACGGTAAAAATATTCCCCTTAACTATACTAAAGAGCAGCTATATCCTCAGTACACACACCTTTTCTTGTCTGGGTAAAACCAGCTCCAGTGGGGTAATATTTGCCACAGGCTGGGTTTGAAGCTCAGCCTAGCTCTTGAGAACAAGAAGGGCGCAGTGGTTAAGAGCATACTCACTGCTATTCCAGAGGATCCAGGATTCAATTCCCAGCACTCACATGTCACAGTCATGTCTGTGACTCTGTTTCCAAGACATACGTCTTTTTATTACAACTGCTCTGGTGTACAGACACATATGCAAGCAAAATACCCATACTCATAAAATAAAAATAAATCAAACTTTAAAAATAAAAAAGATTCAGACTTCAGGAGAACATAGGTTAGGGGTGTGTATTAGTCAGGGTCCTCTAGAGTCGCAGAACTATCTCTATATATTAAGGGAATTTATTGTAATGACTTACAGTCTGCAATCAAAGTAATCCAACAACGGGCAGCTGTGGATGGGAAGTGACAGAATCTAGTATTTGCTCTATCCCATGAGGCTAGGTTTTCAGCTGGTCTTCTTTATAAACTGGAATCTTGAAGAAGTAGGTTCCAACAGATGTGCTGACAAGTAAGTGCAAGCAGTTGAAAAAGAATGAGTCTTCCTTCTTCCAAAGTCCTTATGTAGGTCTCTGATGGAAGGGGTGGCCCAGATTAAAGGTGTGTACCACCATGCCTGAATCTCAAACTTGCTTTTCCCCAGGCTACCTTGAAATCAAATTGACCCTGAGACTCCGTGCCACAATCTCCTTGGGACAGAAGGCATGTACTACCTGGCCACTATATCCCAAGATCTCCATGTCAAGATCCAGGTCAGAAATTTGTGTCTTCCAGCCTTAAGATCTGAATCACAGGTGTGCCCTCCAATTCTGGATTGTAGTTCATTCCTGAAGTAGTCAAGGTAATAGCAAGAATAGTCACCACAAAATTATCCAGTCATGCCTCGAACTTTTGATCTCTCAGATTTAACCTTACTAGTAGCTAAGATTATAGATCTGTACCACCAGGCCTGGCAAACTATAGCTATTTTAAACTGTACTTTTCTTTCTTTGTTCTCTACAGAACTTTTCCATGACTTAGAATAGAATTCAGGGGTGGAGGCCATGCTTAGGGGTTAAGAATGCATATTTTCAGGTACACATAAGAGGTTGTTGCCTATAAGCTCAGCTCCAGGTGATCCCACATTCTTCTGGTCTCCATAGAAACATTCATTCATGGATATACTCACACATGAACACAGAAATGTACATAATTAAAAATAAAGATTATTTTTAGAAAGAAAGAAAGCACTGGCCAGTGGTGTCACACGCCTTTAATCCCAGAACTTGGGAGGCAGAGGCAGGGGGATTTCTGAGTTCAAGGTCAGCCTGGTCTACAGAGTGAGTTCCAGGACAGCCAGGGCTATACAGAGAAAACCTGTCTCAAAAAAAAGAAGAAGAAGAAGAAGAAGAAGAAGAAGAAGAAGAAGAAGAAGAAGAAGAAGAAGAAGAAGAAGAAGAAGAAGAAGAAGAAGAAGAAAGCAAGCAAGCAAGCTTTTTGTTTGTTTGTTTGTTTGTTTGTTTTTCGAGACAGGGTTTCTGGAGGTCAGAGGTTAACTTTAGGGAGTTGTCACTCTCCTTCTACTCTGGGATCCAGGATTTAGCTTGTCAGATTGGCAAGACAACGGCTTGACCCACGGAGCCATCTTACTGACCCACATTCAAGAATGTAATGATTTGGACTGGGCTTTGTGGTACATACTTTAATGCCAGTGCTCAGGGGAAAGAGACATAAAATTTTCTGTGAGCTGGGTGGTATTGTTGCACGACTTTAATCCCAGCACCCAGGAAGCAGAGGCAAGTGTATCTCTGAGTTCAAAGCCAGTCTGGTCTACAGAGTAAGTTCCAGGACAGCCAGAGCTCCAGTTTAGACTACATTCTGGAACGCACTCTATAGAACAAGCTATCTTCAAACTCACAGAAATCCTCCTGCCTCTGCCTTCCAAGTACTGGGATTAAAGGTGGGTGCCATTTTTATTATTTTAAGACCTCAATAAAATATTGGTTCTTTTCTCTGTCATTGCTTGAAATGTCTTAATCCTTTAGGAGAGCTTGAATGTGGGAGGTGAAAACGTTTATGGGAGACATCTGGAAGGCAGCGCCACCTCTTAGCCAGCTCCTCCCCTCTCCCTCCTCCCAACTTCCCCTGCTGCGGCTTTATAATATTAAGTCATTTTCCTGCAGTCAGAGCAGCTTGGGGACCAGACTAAGATCTGAGATGCAAACGTTACCTTAAACCATGTGACAGTGGAGAATCGACAGGAAACCCTTGTATTTCGGTGTGAACCAACCTTGGGAAGTCCCGTGGTGTGGTGTTCAGCGGGGCCTGCCCGCTTTGGCTCAGAGGTACTTGAGCTGGGGCTGCTGTTACTGAGGCGATGGTCTCCATTGTAAGGGTAGCCTCCCGCGGTAATTGACAGGGACGGGGGGTGGGGGGGGGGTGGGGGTGGGGGTGGGGGGGTGTTAGGCTGCTGAGGAACACCGCAGAGCAGACATCAAAGGCAATTATTGAAAAGCCCGGCTTTGGGGAGTGAATAGAGGCAGTCACAGAGAATGTCATTGGGAGATAAATTCCTGGGGTTAAAACTCTGAAAATGAAACCCCAGGGCTTTCTATGAACAAGAAGCTTGCAACCAAAGAAGTTGCCAGCCTGTGCTTCCTGCGGTTGAGTGTCTCATGTTTGCAAATACACTTCATTCCAGTACCTCAAACACCGCTTGATTACATTCCCGGAGTCCCCACATCTGTTCACCGTCTCTTCCCGCCTGCTTGTAGTAAATAATTACACTCCCTGCTCCGCACAAGATACTGCTTCAAGCATCTGACCACGCCGGGGTGAGCGGGAGACAGACACACAGGAGGAACAGGGCTCCTGAGTTACTACCTTGGCAATTGCATCTATCAGGGTTGGCTCCAGGAGGGAGGAACAAATTCCTCTCTAGCTCGGCACAAAGTCTAGTAGACCTGATGTTTAAGTGGTCCCAAAGAACTGAGAGCCCCTCCCCTGCTTCTTTTAGTTTTTGTTTTGCTTTGAGACAGGATCTTACATAGTCGGCTAGGCAGGATGAAACTCACAAAAAATGTTCTTTATAGATGCACATGGTATCCTGACTATAATCCACGGCACTCGAGAGACTGATGCAGTAGGATTAGGAGTTTGAATCTTGCCTGAGCTACGTAGTAAATTCCTGTTTAAAACGACAGCAGCAGCAATAACAAAAATCTAAAGCTCGGTATGTTGGCTCACATTTATAATTCTGGTAATGAGTGGTCTAAGATAAGATTACCGTGAATTCCAGGCCAGCCTGGACTATATAAATTCTGGGCCAACCTGAACTACAAAGGGAAAATGGTGGGTGGGTGTCTCAAATAATAACTCTGGAGATCTTCTTGAACTGAAATTCAGATAACTTTTGTTGGGGGGGGGGGGCGTGGATTACAGTGGGAATCAGGTCTAAGCTCTGGTGTTTGCTAAATATGGGCTATATCACTGAGCTACGTCTAAAGGCCAGGAATCTCAAAGAGCTTTGAAAAGCTAGACGCGGTGGTGGCGCTCGCCTTTGATCCCAACACTTGGGAGGCAGAGGCAGGCGGATTTCTGAGTTCGAGGCCAGCCTGGTCTACAGAGTGAGTTCCAGGACAGCCAGGGCTACACAGAGAAACCCTGTCTCGAAAATCCAAAAAAAAAAAAAAAAAAAAAAAAAAAAAAAGGAAGAAAGAAAAAAAGAAAGACATTCAGAAGAGTGTGGGCGAAGCATGGACAGACAAAAACATTTAAAATCTCACAGCGACTGGATACATTCACATCTATTCACTTGCTCTGCCTTGCTTGCCTGAGAACATGATCTCTGTCCTGGGCTCACAATCCTTCTTTGAGCACAGATGTGGCTGAAGCATGGAGTTTCTAGGCTGATGTTGAAGCTTCTGTGGCTAACAGATCTGTCTCCAAGGGAACAGGGCTCCAGCCTCCCTTTGTTTCTTGCGTGGAATAAATGAAACTCAAGAGTCACAAGCAGAGATCAGAAGAAAAAAAAAATGAGACTCACCACCAATAATAACAATTCTGGGTTGTTCTCTGTGTGTATATCATCACTAAAGACATCTATATATACATCTGTTTATGTGTATATGGATAAGAAAAAAAAAAAAAAAAAAAAAAAAAAAAACAAAGCTCTTTAGAGCCAGGCATGGTGGTGCATGCCTGTAATACAGCACATGAGAGGGAGAAGCAGAGAGAAGCAGAATAAGGAGTTCGAGGCTATCCTTGGTTTCATAGTGAGTTTGAAGCCAGTCTGAACTACACAGGACCCAGTTTCAGAAGACTAACCCCTCTCCCCTCCAAATAAATCTCTTCAAGCTTGAAGAGTTTTCCCTTAATAGGAACAAATGTTTACTGTGAGGGGGGGGGGGGGAGGTGTGCAGGTTCAGGAGCTCAGAAATCCCTACGACAATATCTATGGCCCGTGTCCTCCTGCCCTTGGAATTTAAAAACCAGTCTTGGGACACAATGAAGACATAGTTTTGTGTTTTATAAAGATAGAGAGAGCCGGGCGGTGGTGGCGCACGCCTTTAATCCCAGCAATTGGGAGGCAGAGGCAGGCGGATTTCTGAGTTTGAGGCCAGCCTGGTCTACAGAGTGAGTTCCAGGACAGCCAGGGCTACACAGAGAAACCCTGTCTTGGAAAACCAAAAATAAATAAATAAATAAATAAAATAAAGAGAGAAGGAATATGCTTGGTGGATGTGCAGGCAGGTGTGGGGGAAGGGGTGCCTCTGCGGCCCATGAGGAGGCATCCCTTCCTCTGAGGGGCAAGCCACAAATAGAATAGTTTATTCAGGGCTTGGGGAGGGGAGTTGAGAGGGTAGTAGAGGCAGAGGAGAGAGAGAGAGAGAGAGAGAGAGAGAGAGAGAGAGAGAGAGAGAGCGTGGAGAGAGGGGGAAGGGAATGGAGATGGAGAAAAAGAGGGAGCAGGAACAAGAACACAGAGCAAGAGCAAGAAGGCAAGAGAGAGAGAGAGAGAGGAGGGGCAAGCAGCCCCATTTATAATGAGTCATGCACACCTGGCTGTTGCCAGGTAACTGTGGGGCGGAGCCAAGACAAAATGCCAACACATAGGGCCCTTTCTTAGGTTTTGCTGTTGTTTGAAACAGAGTCCTACATGGTCCTGGCTGACCTGAAACTTATGGCAATCCTTCTGTCTCAGCTTCCTGAGTGCCTGCACTACAAGGGTGAACCAACACATCCAGCCTGGCTCAAGGCAGTAATATGTGTGGGTGGTGGTGTGATGGTGGTGGTGTAGTGATGGTGGTGTGGTGGTGGTGGTGATGATGGTGGTGGTGTGGTGGTGGTGGTGGTGGTGGTGATGGTGGTGGTGATGGTGGTGGTGGTGGTGATGATGGTGGTGGTGATGGTGGTGGTAGTGGTGATGGTGGTGGTAGTGGTGGTGGTGATGATGGTGGTGGAGTGGTGGTGGTGGTGGTGGTGGTAGTGGTGATGGTGGTGGTGGTGGTGGTGGTAGTGGTGATGGTGGTGGTGGTGATGGTGGTGGTAGTGGTGATGGTGGTGGTGCTGGTGGTGTGGTGGTGGTGGTTGAGTGGGGAATCCCAAAGATTGAACCTAGGGCTGACTGCTTGCTCAGTTCACCACTGAGCTACAACCCTAAAAACCTCCATTTTTTTTTTTCTCTTTTTATTTTGGTACAAAGTCTTACTGAGGTGCCCAGGCAGGCCATAAACACAGTCAGGATCCTCCTGCCTCAGCCTCCACAGTAGCTATTACCTGACTGTCAGAACAGGTCCAACCATCAGTGGATTTCTTACTTGCTTTCTGTAGTTTTGATTGGTTGGGTTTTTTGTTGTTGTTGTTGTTGTTTTGTTTGTTTGTTTGTTTCATTCTTTTGTTTGTTTGAAACCATCTCAGTCCGTCCTCTAGGCTGTCACATTCTTTGTGGTTGTTTGAGACAGGGTCTCATGTAGCCTGTGTAGTCTAGTCTTGAGCTCCATCTGTAGGGGGTCCTTGAACTCTTGACCTCCCTGCCTTCATCTCCAGAATGCAAGGATTAAAGGAGTGGTTCATCCTAGTCTATCCAGACAGGGGTGAGCCTTGATGCCCTGTGGAAGAGGCCCACACACGGTAGGATGGCAGGGGTCATTTCAGACAGTCTTGGAGGCTGACTACCTTCTAGCCCCCTCTCAGAGGCCCTTTAACGTCTCTATCATTACACTTAAGATCTCATGTGGTAATTACATGCTCCTCCCCTCTCCTGAAGTGCCTGGAGACCTGCCCTGTGCACTCTTCTGTCTTTGAGTTTAATGGCAGCACAGCAGGAGCCAGGAACATAATTTTAGCGTGAGCTCAGTACATGTTTGCACACAGTGCGACCATGAGACTGCCAGGGAACAGGAAAATTTGTTTTTGCTGGGCAAGAGGCATTTGAAAGGGTTTTGAAGGAAAGGCTTTGATTTAATTAAGAAAGAGGAAAGAAGTCAAGACAGATAAAGGAAGAAAAAAAACTATGAGCTGTAAGTAGCAGTACAGTTGTTGATAAATTAATATAACTTTATACAGGTATCAAGATGGGGCTGGAGAGATGGCTCGGTAGTTAAGAACACTGAGTGTTCTTCCAGAGGACCCTGGTTCAATTCCCAGCCCCCACATGGTAGCTTACCTGGCACCTTCACAGACATACATGCAGACAGAACACCAATGGACAAAAAAATAAATAAATCTTGGAAAAAAACATTGAGATGATTTTGATTACACGGCAGGGCCCAACTAGGAGAACCAGGAACACGGTGTATGATGCATTCTAATATTTCTTTTCTTTTAGTTTTTCTGAGACAAGATTTCTCTGTGTTAATAGCCTTGGCTGTCTTTGAACTCACTCTGTAGACCAGACTGGGCTTGAACTCAGAACTCAGGACACCTGCCTCTGTCTCCTGAGAGCTGGGATTGAAGGCATGTGCCACCACCTGGCTAAACCCTGATATTTTCAACTCTAGCAGACTTTTTTTTCTTTCAGGGATTGGGGTAAATATTAAAATATTATATATATATATATATATATATATATATATATATTTCTTCGAGACAGGGTTTCTCTGTGTAGCCCTGGCTATCCTGGAACTCACTCTGTAGACCAGGCTGTCCTCGAACTCAGAAATCCGCCTGCCTCTGCCTCCCAAGTGCTGGGATTAAAGGCGTGCGCCAACACTGCTGGCAAAATATTTAATATTTAAAATATTTTGTAAACGTTATCTTATTTATTATTTTGTGTGTGTGCAAGTATGGTGTATATGGTATGTGTGTGTGTTAATGTAGGCTTGCCTGTATGACAGAACATGTGTGGAGATCAGAGGAAACTTTGGGAGTTCCTTCCACTGTGTTGAGACAGGGGATCTCTTGTTTCTACCACTGCATAGCATACCGAAGTCTAGCTGACTACGAGTGTCTGACCATTTTCTTGACTCTACTTCCCAGCATGCCATGAGTAATGAGATTATAGATATGTACCAGATGTTGTCAAGCCTGGGCTCAAGGCGTTGGGTTTGTAGGCCATGTACATCTATGTACTGACTGAGCCATCTTCGCGGCCCTTGTTTCTCTGGTTCCAGTGTGTAGCCCAGGCTGGTTTCAAAATCAGCGGTGCTCTTCCTGTCCAGGTTCACGAGTCCTGGGCCTGCAAATGTGAGCAGCCACGTCTGAGTTTATCATGTCTTTCTTAAAAATGTAAAAGCAACCCCTACCCCCGAATCTTCACCTATCTGTGCATTCTGACTCAGCTCTTAAACTCCAAGCTATACACCCAATCAAAGTGTATATGTGGTGGTACAGGTCTGCAATCCCAGCTACTTGAGAGGCTGAGGCAGGAGAATCACAAGTTCAAGGCCTGAGTGGGCCACTGAGTGAGGCACTGACTGAAAATACCAAGTAATTGCTGGAGAGTTAGCTCAGCAGTTAAGCCAACTTGCCCTGCAGAGGACCCAGACTCAGTTCCCAGCACCCGAATTGTGGTTTACAAGTGCCTGCAACTCCAGTCCCAGGGGATCTAATGTTCTCTTCTGACCCCTCCCCCCACACACACACACACACAACAGTCACACATGTGCTATGCATGCATACGTGCAGGTAAAGCACTGGACTTGGAGAAAATAAGACTTGGAGAAAAGTTCTAAAATAAAACATAGAAAGATTTAGCTAAAGTAGCGCTCTTGCCTAGCGCACTGGAATCGCTAGGTTCAATCTCCATTATAGCTAACCCTGAAAAGCATCTATCAGAACCGAAGCTAACAGGATCAGGAGAAGTGTTGAGTTTCTCGGACACACGTTCTCCCCTTCTGAATCCGGCAGACGGACTCACTGCGGAACGACGCTCTGGGACTTTCTAAATTAACTCAGAAAAGGCTACACATCGTTTGCACCGAGGACGAGTTCTGAGAAGGCAGGAAAGCTGCTGGTAGAGACGCAGCCTATAGGTGATTAATTGATACACTCAGTACACTCAGGCTCCTTCTCTACCGCCCGGTGTCTGCAGCTTCAAACAATTAGGGTGCTGCTGAGTTTGGCTCAGTGGTATCGCTTTTACAGAAGGCAGGAGTTCGCTTCCCGGTACCCGTGTTGCACGGTTCACAACTCCCTATAACTCCAGAGGGTCCAACATACTCTTCTGGCCTCCAAAGGCGCCTGTACCCATGTGCACATACCCCACCACACATGAACACATAGTTTAAAATAAATTTTTTTAAAAAAAAGCAAATTGCATCTGGCTTAACATATATTTCGACCTCCCTTCTTATCTTTTATTCCCTGAACAGTGCAAAACAATTGTGCTTTTATTATTTTTATCTTTGGTGTGTGTTTGTATTTTTTTTTTTTTTTTTTTTTTTACGGAGTTTTATGTAGCCCAGGCTGGCCTCAGACTTGCCATGTAGCAGAGGCTGGCTGTGAATCCCTGATTCTTATTCCTCTACCACCCGAGTGGTTAGTTTTGGTTATCTGAGACTTGGCTCAGGTAGCCCAGGTACTTTTCTGTTTTTTGTCTGTTTTTGAGACAGGGTCTCACTGGGACATGTTATGTAGACCAGGCTGGCTGCCTTTGCCTACCGGGATTACATTTGCTTGGCACCATGCCCACCCCCCCCAACTCCCCTTTTTTGAGAAGGTATATGTAGTCCAGGCTAGCTCTTTGAAAACAAAGCTTGACAAGGTTAGGGTCCATCTGGCTGATGGACTTGGGATGTGAACTGTACCTCCAGAATTCCATTCCTCTCTCCTCTTTCCTAAGGAATCACCAGGGAGGTGTGTGTGTGTCTGTGGTGATCCCTCCCTTACATCTCCCTGGTTGCTAGCGTTGTGGAAGGACTCCAGCCATTGATCAGTTAGAGGTTTGCATCAGTACTAGCTCTCTGACCACATGGAAATCACCTGCAAGGAGACTTTCCAAAGCAGCTGAGAGCAATGAAGCTCAGGCCTGTGACTGGAAAGGTGGGGTATCCTTAGCTAAATCTCCATGGGACAAGATGAAGCTGGCAGGTGAAGGAATCCATTCCAAGACAAATTTTGGTACTACATTAAAGACTGGAAAGTAATTTTCCTTGTAATTTGGACAGTGAAAATTAGCTTAAGGACAGTCAAGAACCTGCAGGAAGGCGGCCATTGAGACCCTTCCTCCTCTTCTCTGCCAGGTTCAGGTCTGGAAAAGAGCTATCTTTTTTTTTTGCAACCTCCCTCAGCCTTGTTCTCTGCTGGAAATGTCAACATTGGAGAAAAAGCATTTACCTAGAGACCAGGGCTTCAAGTGGGAGGAGCGATGGTTTTCAGAAGTACAAGAATTCAACTAAAACTCCAGCATTGCTCAAGAGGTAAGGGGTTTTCTTCTTTTTAATTTTTGTTTTCACTTTTATTTTATGTGCATGGGTGTTTTGCCTGCGTATAGACCTGGTGCCCCAACAGCTGCATGAGAACATCAGATGCCCTGGGATTAGAGTTACAAACTCTTGAAAGCCACCATGTGGGTCCTGGGAATTGAACCCAGATCCTCTGGAAGAGCAGCCAGTGCTCTTAAACAACAATCTAAGTCTCCAGTCTCTTGTTGCTTAGATGTTTTCATGTGTACCTATGAGTATATATGCATGTATGTGTGAGCACTGTTTGTATGCCCAGCACCACAGAAGCCAGAAGAAGGCCACAGTTTCCCTGAAGTGGAGTTTTAGATGGTTGTGGGCTCCCTTATGGGTGCTGGCAACCAGACCCAAGGCATCCCTTCCCTCTGAGGGACCAACCACATGATGGTATAGTATAGAATAGAGTTTATTCAGGGCTGGGGAGGGCAGTTAAGAGGGTAGTAGAGGCAGAGAGAGGGAGAGAGTAGAGGAGAAGAATAAAGGCTGGCCACAGGGAGAGAGGGGGAGAGGGCAAGAGAGCAGGAGGGAGGGGGAGGGGGAGAGAGGGAGGGGAGAGGAGGGGGAGAGGGAGAGGGAAAGGGGGAGGAGGAGAGAGGGAAGGGGAGGGGGAGAGAGGGAGGGGAGGGGGAAGGGGAGAGAGAGAGAGGAGGGGGAGGGGTGAGAGAGAGAGGAGGGGGCAAGCAGCCCCTTTTATAGTGGGCCAGGCCTACCTGGCTATTGCCAGGTAACTGTGGGGGTGGAGTTTAGACAGAATGCTAACACCTTTGCTGCCCCTAGTGTAGGGATTACAGGTATGAACGTCTCACCTGGCCTGTTTTAATTTTTTGCTTTTTAAATGTGCATTGCTGTTTTGCCTGCATGAGGGCGTCAGATCTTAAGAGTTACAGTTATGAGCTGCCATGTGGGTGCTGGGAATGGAACCCGATTCTCTGAAAGAACATTCAGGGCTCTTTAACCAGTGAGCCATCTAGCCAGCCCCCTAATCTCAGCACTTGGGAGGCAGAGGCAGGTGGATCACTGTTAAGTTTGAAGCCAGTCTGGTGTATATATTGAGTTCCAGACTGACCATGGCTACACAGTGAGACCTGGTCTCAAAAACAAAAAAAAAAGCAAGCAAACAGATAAATAACATTTTAAAGAGAAACACACTGACAAACAAGCCCTGGCACCAGTCTTCTGGGTTGCCGCTGTCTCCTGTTGAATTACTTCTGCCCTTCCCCCACACCTACTTTAAGTACTACAGTGAAAAAGCCTCTCTCTCTCTCTCTCTCTCTCTCTCTCTCTCTCTCTCTCTCTCTCTCTCTCTCTCTCTCTCTCTCTCTCTCTCTCTCTCTCTCTCTCTCTCTCCAGCATCTGCATTGCCTTCCTCTTGGGGTTCGGGCTTTGTAGCCTCTAAGGTGTCTTTCTTCCCTGTTCCCTCCCTTCACTCACGCCCCGCCCCTCCCCCTCCCCCATGTATTTCCCTTTCCTTGGGAGTCAGCTGGACACAGTAACTTCTAACGGATAGAACAGGGCAGAAGTGACAGATGCCAGCAACTTCCGTAATTCAGATCCAAAAGGAGTCTGTGGTACCTGCTTGGCTTTCTCTCTTAGCCTTCACTGTGGGGGAATCAGCTACCATTGTGAGCACGCCTGTAGAGAGGTCTTCCTGGTAAGAGCTGGTATCTCCAGGATGCCTACAGGCAAAAACAAAGTCTACCGGATCTTCTCTCAGTTTGAGCATTCGGATAGCTAGAAGTCGAACTGACCCATAATTGCTCCCCACCCCCACTTAAAAAAAAAAAAGTTTTCTCTATGTAGACCAGACCAGTTTTGACCTCAGATCCTCCTGCCTCTGCCTCCTGAGTACTGGAATTACAGTCATTCAGCCTCTACACCTGGCCCCTAATTGCTGTTTTGAAGGACACACTCTGATCCATAAAACCCTGAGAAACTGGTGGGAACACATTTCAGAGAGACATTTGTGCCTTCCCTTTGGCTATGTGACTATGGAAACAATGGCCCCCACGAAAGAGGAATTTCTCCTAGAGCTTGTTGCTCAGAGAAGGAAAAGCCCGGGGCCCTTGTGTTTTTTTTTTTTTTTTTTTTTTTTTTTTTTTTTTTTTTTTTTTTTTTTTTTTTTTTTCTTCGAGACAGGGTTTCTCTGTGTAGCCCTGGCTGTCCTGGAACTCACTCTGTAGACCAGGCTGGCCTCGAACTCAGAAATCCGCGATTAAAGGATAAAGGCGTGCGCCACCACCACCCAGCTTGGCCCTTGTGTTCTATAAAAAAGAAAGAAAGAACCAGGAATGTGTTTGCAGAGGTATGGTATGGTGGGGGGGGGGGGAAGGGGGGTGCCTCAGTGGGCCCAAGCTGAGACAGCCCTTCCCCCTGAAGTACTAACCATAACATGGAAATAGTATGGAATAGAGTTTATTTAGGGCATGGGGAGGGGAATTAAGGGGGGAGTGGAGACAGAGAAAGGCAGAGAGAGAAAGAGAGAGAGAGAGAGAGAGAGAGAGAGAGAGAGAGAGAAGAGGAGTAGAGGGCGGTTGTGAACATGTGGAGAGAGAGGGGGAGAGAAATGAGGAGAGAAGGAACAGAGAGGGAAGAGGGTTGGACAGCAAGAGAGAGAGAGAGGAGGGAGCAAGCAGCACCTTTTATGCTGAGTCAGGCACACCTGGCTGTTGCCAGGTAACTGTGAGGTGGAGCCAAGAAGGAATGCTAACAGCCCTGGGACAGTCAGAAGGGGAGCTTGTCTCAGTATTGACAACTTATTAAACCACCTGGTAGGACAGAGGAGGGTTCAGACAGTGATGGCGGGCAGGCTTAGACCTTGACTGGGGCTACTTAGGTATGCATGCCCATATGTCAGGAGTCCAGGAGACGTGGTCACTGTACCTCTTTATTGTCCTTCTCATTTTGGCCACATAGAGTAAACCTCCCCCTTTTGCTCTTCTGGATCACCTTTTCTCTTTAATTTGGTCATTGAGAATGGGAGTCCAAGCCTGGCTTGGTATGGTGGCCACTGATGTGCACATCCAAGACAGTCAGGGAGACTTTGGGGATGGGGGTAGGAAAGAAAAATGCCGTTAAATGTGGGGCATTTCGTGTGCATGTCTTTAATTAAAATGCATTGCGCTTAGGAGGCACAGGTAGGTGTGTATCTCTGTGAGTTTGAGGCTAGCTAGCCTCGTCTACATAGTGAGTTTTAGGACAACCAGAGGTACATAGTGAGACCCTGTCTCACCCCTCCCCTCAAAAAATGAGAGAGAGAGAGAGAGAGAGAGAGAGAGAGAGAGAGAGAGAGAGTCTCAAGGACAAGTAAGTGGTACCCAAAAGCCTGGACTGTCCCTCGGGCTAATTAATTAATTAATTAATTAGAGACTGGCTCTCAAACAGCCCAGATTGACCTCCTACTTCTTATCTGTCCTCGAATTCCTAATCAATTGCTCAAGTGTTGTGAACTCAAACATTGTTTTCAATGAATCAGTATGAATAGGTATGAATTCACAAATCTATTTATGGGAGTAGAGAGAAAAATGTGTCTTCATTAGGCCTGGGTGTGCCCCTTGGAGACCAATTGTGAAAGATCAGACATGCTTTGCGGTAAGGCCAACACTTGGCTGGGCTTCCTGGTGCCAGGGAGCAGGAGCCAGGTTTTTGTTGATGGTGGGATTTGGGTGGGAGGTCTGCTCTGAGGCGGAGTATCATGTGTTACATGAGTTGTGGCAGTGGCGACAAGGAACTTAAGAAAGAAGCAGGAGCCTGGGGGGAAGCCTCACACCTGTAATCCTAGCAGGTCCTAGGCTGAGGCAAGCAGATTGCTTTTGACCCAGTCTGGTCTTTATTTTATGTGTGTGAACGTTTTGTTTGACCATGTGCGCACCATGTTCATGCAGTACCCCAAGGAGGGCAGAAGAGGGCGCTGGTTCCATAGAACGAGAATTGAGTGCTAGGACTCAAACCTAGATCCTCTCCAAGAATGGCTAGGCAGAAAGCGGACTTCAGTTGGGGAGCAAAGCCATGGCAACCTTGAGGAACGCCACGTGGCAGACATCACCCTTTCTGCTTCTGGGAACACGTTCGCTGCTGGCTCATCGTCCTGAGTCACTTAGGCTAAGAATTAAAGCCACCAATGGCAGACTAGGTAAAAGATGGCACTGTGTATCTGTGGAGTTGCAGGAAACTGCAGCCCCGGGCTGAGGCTTTGGAGATCTCTCCCCTAAGTTGGACCCAGCGTGGCTACTTAAGATTCTCCACACAGACTCGGGTGCCTGTCTTGGGTGTTCTTCCCATAACAGGAGTAAGTACCAGATTAAGGCAACGATCTCTTATCAACTTGTGTCTTGACTCTGACAACCATTCAGTTTTGCTTCATCTTGACCAGGATTTCTGCAAATACTGATTGTTGTGACCTCATAGCACATAGGTGCTACAGGTGTGGTTATTTCTGAGAATTTTGACCTATACATGGAACAATTTAGTAACGGAGAAATAAAGAATGCTTAAGCGTACTTTTGAGGAAGACTGGAGCCCACGGCGGTGCATTTTTCCCTGAATTGTGCCTCCCAAGGATGCATGCTACTGTTTTCTCTCGCAGCTCCTCAGAGGAACGAAGGTCCCTCAGCAGCAAGACTGTCATCCTTGACACTCAAGGCTGTGTCCTATTTATTTCTGGAGCTGCCACACCACAGATGCTCAGCAAACACACATATATATTTAGGAGGGAAGAAACTGGCCATTTCCTGAGTTGATTTTTCTCACATGCCTTCTCAGTGTAAACTTTCTAGACTCCCCACTGTGAAATCAAATCAGTGTCCGAGGAGTGATGCTTCTTGTTCCGTGTTCTCTAGCTTGCTTCTGCCATAGGCCCTAGCTAGTGTGTGTGTGTGTGTGTGTGAGAGAGAGAGAGAGAGAGAGAGAGAGAGAGAGAGAGAGAGAGAATTAGACAAACACACACACACAGAGGTTCCACTTCGCTGCCCCCCCCCCCCATTATGAAACTCGCTTCCAGCTTCCATCGTTGTGGCACCGTCCACACTTCCTAGGTATCTTCTTGAATTAAAAGCAGCTGGAATCTCTTAGTCTCTTGGCTTTGCTGATACAAACAGAGCTCTCACCTCAAAGGGAATAAGGAATAGTTTATTCTGGAGCTACAGCCTCAGGGAACAGGGAAGGATTCAGGTAGCCCTAAACACCATGTTCTGGGGAAAGGGTTTTATGAAATTTTTATAGTGACAGAACAGAGGAAAGCCAGAAATCAATGATATTTGATACA
Source organism: Arvicanthis niloticus (assembly GCF_011762505.2). Taxonomy (NCBI): domain Eukaryota; kingdom Metazoa; phylum Chordata; class Mammalia; order Rodentia; family Muridae; genus Arvicanthis; species Arvicanthis niloticus. The sequence goes on along the minus strand of NC_047664.1, from coordinate 77,939,269 downwards.
TGGTGGAAAAGATCCGGTATGCCAGCTACTGCAAAGCAAGGATGTCATCACTATGGGTTTCAGATGCTGAGGACATGCTTAGCTTTGGGGTTGGTGGAATCTAGTGGTCTATTTGGTCAATATATTCTTTAACTTTGCAACACAACACAGAGACTACCAAAGGTCCCGTTAAATCTGGCAGAGGCTTTGTCTATACTGTGAATCTCCATATAATGAACTATGACCCAGCTTGTGTATAAACCAATAGAAAGCCTGATTTAGAAGTAAAATCTCGCAGGTCGGTGGTGGCGCACGCCTTTAATCCCAGCACTTGGGAGGCAGAGGCAGGTGGATTTCTGAGGTCGAGGCCAGCCTGGTCTACAGAGTGAGTTCCAGGACAGCTAAGGCTATACAGAGAAACCCTGTCTGGAAAAACCAAAATAAATAAATAAATAAATAAAATAAAATAAAATAAAAAAGAAGTAAAATGTCATGTCAAATAGCTGACTTAGCCAATCATACAGCAGCTCCAGTCAACCACAGGGTGTGTTGATCATGCCCCACAGTTACACTGTGTTAGCAACACACATTTTCTGTCCACAGATACTCCTTGCCTGCAACCTGGTCGGTCGTCTTAGTTACTTTTCTACTGTTACTAAACATCATAACTGTGATGGTTTGTATATGCTCGGCCCACCCCAGGGAGTGGTACTGTTAGTAGGTGTGACCTTGTTAAAGTAGGTGTGGCCTTGTAGTTATGGGCTTTAATACCCTTGTCCTAGCTGCCTAGGAGCCAGTATTCTGCTAGCAGCCTTCAGATGAAGATGTAAAACTCTCAGCTCCTCCTGCACCATGCCTGCCTGGATGCTGCCATGTTCCTGCCTGACAGACTGAACCTCTAAACCTATAAGCCAGCTCTAATTAAATATTGTCATTACAATGCCTTGGCCTCATGACTTGGTGATAGTGTCTGTTCACAGCAGTAAAACCCTAAGACAATGATAATGGACTAAATCTCTGAACCTGTAAGCAGCCTCAATTAAATGTTGTCCTTATAAGAGTTGCCTTGGTCATGGTGTCTGTTAACAGCAGTAAAACCCTAACTAAGACAATGACCAAGACAACTTATGAAAGAAAGCATTTAAATTGGAACTTATAGTTCCAGAGGGTTGGAATCCATTTTTATCATGGCAGGGGGCATAGCAGCAAGGCAGACTGGCATGGCACTGGGGAAGTAGCTGACAGCTTACTTTTCTTTTCTTTCTTTTATTTATTTATTTTTTTTAGATTTATTTATTCATTTTATGTGAGTACAATGTAGCTGTCTTCAGACACATCAGATCCCATTACAGATGGTTGTGAGCCACCATGTGGTTGCTGGGAATTGAACTCAGGACCTCTGGAAGAGCAGTCAGTGCTCTTAACCTCTGAGCCATCTCTCCAGCCCCAGCAGCTTACTTTTCAACCCTCAAACAAGGCAGAAAGAGAGAGAGAGAGAGAGAGAGAGAGAGAGAGAGAGAGTTAACTAGGAATAAGTGGGTTTTAGAAACCTTAAAACCCCACCCCCAGTGACATACCTCCTCCAACAAAAGCACACCCTCTGGTTCTTCCCAAACAGTTCCATTGATTGGGGACAAAGCATTCAAAGATGTGAGCCTATGGTGGCCATTTTTACTCAAGCCGCCACTGGTCGTGTGTGGCTCTCTCAGGTGAATCTTTACTAGCTTCATTCAACTCTGTTGAACATGGTTGTCCAGAGAGTCATTTGTTTTATGGTACTAGGGATAGAATAAGGACCTTGCCGAAGAGGAGGCAGCTCTCCCTCCCTTTTTTTGAAACAGGGTCTCACTTTGTGGCCCTAGTTGGATTGGAACTCGATATGCAAAGCAGGCTGGCCTTGAACTCACAGAGATCTGCCTCTCTCTGCCCCCTGAGTGCTGGGATTAATAGCCTGTGTCACTAGGGGCAACGGGTAGTTAATCTCACGTCCTAAACACAGAATCTTCTTGCTTAAAGTGTGGGCCACCTTGACCATTAGAGCCATTACTATTGAGAGGACTTCAAAAAGCTGAATTTTGGAGTCCAGCATGGTAGCACATGCCTGTAAAGTCAGGAGACTTTAGAGCCTGTAAATGCCTACCCATCTGTTGGGAGCCGACTTTAAGCAGAAAGCGGCTAGAAAGCGGCTAGAAAGTGGCTAGAAAGCAGCTATCAACTTTACAGCCATCTGGAGCCATATACCCTGATGAGAGACTTGTTTTTCAACAGCCTACAACAGCTGAAGCACACTCTGATAAGTATCTTGTTTATCCCACATCGCTTGTTTTGCTGTTTAGTGACCCCAGCTGCATAGTGCACGTGGTAAAATGTTTTCACCTGTGTTCTCCTGCTTGTGCTTATAAATACCCAGGATTTCCTTGTAAGGGTGTGGTGTAGTAGTAGTAGGTGTGGTGGTGGTAGTCAGTAGGAGGTGTGAATATAGTCTGTGGGAGACAGTAAAGGAGACTTGACTACAGATCCTCTGGCTTGTCTCTATTTTTCGTGTCTCTTCCCCTTCTTCCCCCCACTCTCTCTCTTGCTAAACCCTGACCTGCAGAACAGAGCGGGTCGTTACACCCATCTCAAAAAAAAAAAAAAAGCAAGTTACACCCATCTCAAAAAAAAAAAAAAAAGCAAACAAACAACTAAAGACAAAAACTAATCAAACAAATAAAAATTATTTTTTTAAACTATTGAATTGAATAACAATGTCTGTTTCACAGGTTACTGTGGAGACAATAGGAAAACATTGTAACTTGAAACAGTACTGTATATATATAATATATACATATATTATATATTATATACATATATATATTATATATAATATATATGGGTTTTAGCAACTGACTTCCACTAGAGGGCAGTAGACATCACTAAATACAGCTTTAACCTGCTTGCTTTCTGTAAATGACTTGAAGTCTTAGTTCTGTAATCAGTCTGAAATGTGACTAGAGTTCAAGTATTATTTTAAAAAGTGAACTACTTGCTTGGGTTTCAAAATATTTTATTTACTGCATTTGTTTATTATTTATTTATTTATTTACTTTGTGTGTTTGTGTGTGTGTGTGTTCCTGTGGGTGAACAGCAAGTGCCATTACCCTCTGAGCCTTCTAGCCAACCTAGGAATACTTCTGTGTGATATGAGCTATAAAATGAATTTTTTCAGGTCTGGAGAGATGGCTCAGTTATAGATGGTTGTGGTTTGAACTCAGGATCTCTGGAAGAGGTCCAGTGATCTTAAACACTGAGCCGTCTCACCAGCCCCTAAATAAATATTTTTTAAAAAGATTATTTTGACCTAAGTATGATGGCACATGCTTACAATTCTAACACTCAAGAGGCTGAGGCAGCTGGGCTGGAGAGATGGCTGAGAGGTTAACGGCACCGACTTCTCTTCCAAGGCAGGGAAATCAGAAATTCAAGGTCATCTGGGCTGAACCTTATCCTAATAAAGGAAAACCCATGTACCATCCAAGCAGAACCGGATACAGATGAAGGCAGTCTTCATTGAGATCAATCATTTTGATCCTATGATGTAACAGGGCAAAGGTTTCTCCATCTTGCCTCAGCTGAAGGCATCTTTAGTTTGTACCCACTGCCCTGAGAAGTCCCATGGGGAGAGCCAGCTAATGGTGTGTTCTTGGATCATTAAACTGCTCGCTTGCTTTCCCCCTGCAACTGCCAACAAAGCTGTAGTTTTCTGTGTTCTTGTCTTTAACTTTTTCCTGTACTATGCATTCAGGGCTGCTCTGTGATCATTGCTTTGCTCCAGGCAGGCCCAGGCTCGCTTAATGCAACTCTCAAGTCAAGCTTTGGTCATGCTGAGTGGTCTTTGGGTCTCTACCTTGTAACAGTGAAGGGCCTAGTCAGTAAGTGACCTAAATACCCTTGTTTGGAGAGGTAATTATGTGTTGTTCATTCAGTCAGAGGACTGATCAGTCACTGTCACCTTCTTTACTCTCTCTCCTCATCTGCTTAACCTATTCTGTAAGAGTTGATTAAGTTACTTCATTTTCTTGGTCCCAGGCTACATGAATAGTTTATAAGCTTCCATGGTCCTTCAACCTTACTGTCTGTGGAGAGCTAACTCCATTCAGTCTTACTCCCTCTTCCAAAGAGGAATCTCAAACTGCCAAATAATGACAGAGCCCCAACTGGACATCTCTTGTCAGCAGATGAAACTTGCAGTACTGCAATTGTGTTACATCTAGTTGAGCTGTTGGCCAAAGGGGCCAACTAACAATCTAGGGAATGTAACCCAAACAATGTAGGCTGTGGCCAAGACTATATATAGGTTGCCCTATACAAACTGAAAGCAAGGCCTCATTGTTGAAGACAATACCTACGCATCTATTGAGAACTGAGAAATCTAGCTGGTGCCTATATTAAGCCTTCATCCCTATGTGCTAGCATCCTTGGTACAGGAAGGTAAACACCAACTCAGCCAGCCATAGACCCTTCGACCTACAGTGATGTTCTGCCTGCAAGATATGCCATTGCAATGGTGGTGCCAAACTTGTGGAAGTAACCAACCAGTATCTGATTTGACCTAAGGCCCACTCCACAAAATGGAACCCATATCTGACACTGCTTGGGTGACCAAGAACCTGAGACTAGATAGCCTAGGGACCTGAGGTAAAACCAAATACTACTGTTCTTAAAAATAAAATAAAATAACTCCTGATGACATTCTGTTATACCCAGCCATCATCAGAGAAGCTTCCTCTACCAGCAGACAGAAACAAATAATACAGAGACCCGCAGCCAGACATTATGCTGAGAGACCTTGGAATGCTTATCACAGAATGGGATGGGATATGTCCATCAAAGCCCTCCCCTCAGGGCTCAGGGAACTCTGAGGAAGAGGAGGCAGAAAGTAGCCTTGATTCATGTCCCAAAAACTTACCCAAAGCACGATCCCAGAGAAAGCAGTCCCAGAATTGAGGTTGCCCAGGTTGCCATCACTGCCCACACAGTAGAGGGCAGGGGCTCTGTTATCCAAGCCACAGAACTTGGTGCTCGAGGACAATCCCATGCTGTCAGGCTGACACCATGTTAGCAAGCAGTCTGAAGGCCGCTGCAACAGAGATGCATTCATCCTTTTTTTTTTTTTTTTTTTTAAGATTTATTTCTTTTACACTTCAGACACTCCAGAAGAGGGTATCAGATCCCATGGTTGTGAGCCATCATGTGGTTGCTGGGAATTGAACTCAGGACTTCTGGAAAAAGCAGTCAAGGATCTTAACCACTGAGCCATCTCTCCAGCCCGCATTCATCCTTTCAAAGCTCGAATTCGACACTGCCCAGCCAACAACTGCTCACACAAAGCTGTGATCAGCTATATCCCCAGCCACACTGCCCAGAAGATAAGGATTAATCTCTTGGACTTTCTTCCTGGTCTGGGAGACAATAAAAGCACCCACTGTGGTGCTTTTATCAGTTGCAACAAGGACTCCACGGTGAAATTTGAAGGTCAGGGTGGTGGTCCCAGGAAGCACTTGGATCTGTAGCACCTACACCCCAGCGGGGCGTGGCCAGGCTCAGTTTATCATTGGGATTTCCCAGACCCAGGCCCAACAGACTCATGTGACTGTTGAGTTAAAAAAACACAAAAAAAAAAACAAAAAAACTTTGCATCAGCTGCTCCATCTCATTGGTTAGCGTTGCATCTAGTAAGGGCCATCTGTTTTCTAATAAGAGGAAAAAACCCGAACTGTTTTTAATAGAAGAAAAACAAACAAACAAACAAACAAAAACAAAAAAACAAAACCCAAAACTTCAAAGTTTGTAGTGAGTTAAAACGTCCTTCAACATAATTATAGGTCATATTCATTTTCATATTGTAAAATGCTAGTTAATCTGTTGAACATTTTAAAAACCTGGATTCCTTTTTAGAATTTTGTTGGGGGCTGACTTTTAGCAAAAAGCGGCTATCAGCTTTGCAGCCATCTTAGCCATCTTGAGCCATATACCCTGACATGAGGCTTGGATTACAATAGCCTACAACAGCTGAGATTAAAGGTGTGTGAGATTAAAGGTGTGTGAGATTAAAGGTGTGTGAGATTAAAGGTGTGTGAGATTAAAGGTGTGTGAGATTAAAGGTGTGTGACTTAAGAGTATGATTTAGAAGTATAGAGATCAGAGTTAGAGACAAGACTTAAGGGCATGATTAAAGGTGTAACTTAGAGGCGTGGCTTAGAAGTAAGACACATAAAAGGCAGAGACAGAACATGTTGATCAGAATCAGACTGAGATCAGAGAATCAGACACATCAGACATTAGGGAGAAGACACTTGGCTCCAGACAGCATCAGACACAGCAGACAGAGGAGACAGAGAAGGAGACACTTAGAGGAAGAGAGACTGAAGAATAAACGGGATTGAATCACACCCTGTCTGGTCTCCATTCTTCGAGTCTGCCCTCACCCTCGCTCTTGCTGAACCCCGACCCGCGGACCCGAGCGGCAGCTTGGGCTGAGATACAGTGGCCGCCCAAACGTGGGTCGGCCCGGACCTCAACATTTTGCCTGGGCTGCAACATTATTTTGGCTGCCCCAACGTGGGGCTAGTGTGGACCCCAACAGAATTTCATATATGAGTACTGTATTTACATAATTTTTCCCTTTCTCTCCTTCCTCCCACTCTTCCCATCCCCCCATACTTTTCAAATACATCTTATTATTTAATTATTGTTCATATATGTATGTATATATGTATACATGTATAAGTATATATGTATATACAAATACTGATAAAGTGTTTTGAGTTAAAAAAAAGAAAAGGAGAAAGAGAAAAGGCGGGTGTGGGTGTGGGACTCATTATGTCCAATCAGGTCAGTGGTTTTTACTTTTTAATTTATAGTGATGTTAAACTCTACTTTTTTGTTTGTTTGCTTTGTTTTTGAGATATGGTTTCTCTGTGTAGCTCTGGCTGTGGTGGAACTCGCTCTGCAAACCAGGCTGGCCTCCAACTAGGAGATCTGCTTGCCTCTGCCTCCTGAATGCTAGGATTAAAGGCATGAGCCACCACCACCTGGCTAAATTATACTCCTTGTGTTTGTATATCTACAAAAAAGATGACATGGAGAAATAAGAAAATGACCTCAGAAAATTATACCTCGTTCCCTACATCTCATTTCACATTTAATCCCGAGTACTCATACTGAGTTCCTTACATAGATTAGATATTGCTGGTCTGTTCAGTATTGTCTAGGCTAGACATGACAGCCATGTCTCATCTAGTCACTTACCCAGCACCTAGCGTCTCTGAAACTCAGAAGACTAATTCCCTTCCAGGCATAATTACTCCTTTCTCAGAGTGAGCACACCTAAGCTCTCTTTTTTTCTTTTATGATTATTTGTTTTGTTTTGAAACAGGGGTTGTCTCTGTAGCCCTGGCTGTCCTAGAAATCACTATGTAGACCAGGCTGGCCGTAAATACGTAGAGATCCACCTGCCTCTGCTTCCTGTGCGCTGGAATTAAAGGCATGTGCCACCACACAAGGCTTTAATTAAGTGTTTAAGTTAATTAAGGCTTTAATTAAATATTTTAAAACTATTTAGGTGTAGAAGTGTTTGCCTACATGTATGTATATATACCATATGCATACATGGTGACCATGGAGGTCAGCAGAGGGTATCAGACACCTAGAAATGGAGTTACAGATAACTGTAAATTACTGTATGGATATTGGAAATCAAACTGAGTCCTGTGCAAACAAGTGCCCCTAATCACCAAGCCATCTCTCCAGTGTAGCTTTTTTTTTTTTTTTAAGATTTATTTATTTATTTAATGTATATAAGTACACTATAGCTGTCTTCAGACACACCAGAAGAGGATGTCAGATCCCATTACAGATGGTTGTGAAGCACCATGTGGTTGCTGGAAATTGAACTTATGACCTTTGGAAGAGCAGTCAGTGCTCTTAACTGCTGAACTATTTCTCCAGACACAGTATATCCTTTAATATTAAAAAATTGTGCCGGGCAGTGGTGGCACATGCCTTTAATCCCAGCACTTGGGAGGCAGAGGCAGGCAGATTAGCCTGGTCTACAGAGTGAGTTCCAGGACAGCCAAGGCTATACAGAGAAACCCTGTCTCGAAAAAAAAAAGGTGGAAGAATCAACTCCCTCAAGCTGGCTTCTATTCCTGTGTCATGGCACATATGTACCAACACACACACATTATAAGTAAATAAATGCAATTTTTTTTCGAGACAGGGTTTCTCTGTGTAGCCCTGGCTGTCCTGGAACTCACTCTGTAGACCAGGCTGGCCTCAAACTCAGAAATCCACCTGCCTCTGCCTCCCAAGTGCTGGGATTAAAGGCGTGCGCCACGACTGCCCGGCTGATTCTTCCACCTTTTAAAAAAGGATTTGTTTTATTAATTACATGTATATGTGTGTTTGTGTATGTGTGAGTGTTGGATTCCGAGGAGTCCTGGAGAAGGCATCAGATCCCCTGGAGCTAGAGTTACAGGTGAGCCTGAGTCACCAACATGGGTGCTAGGACCTGAACTCAGGTCCTCTGCAAAAACACTATATGGTAATCTGGGTGTGTTTGTGCAAACCTTTAATCCTAGCACTTGGAGGCAGAGGCAGGCAGATCTCTGGGAGTTTCAGACCAGCCTTGTCTATACAGGGAGTTTCAGGTCATCCAGGAATATATAGAGATACCCTGTCTTAAACAACAGCAGCAACTAGACATGTTCAATAAGTGACCTACCTCCGAAGCCCCTCCTACATTTTGAGGCAGGGTCTCTCTTGTTTCTCCCACCTGTGTACTTGAGGCTGGCTGGCCTGTGAACTAGATGATTCTTCTGTCTTCACCTCTTATCTTGCTGTAGATACTCTAAGAAAGTCATTCTAATGCTGTGACCCTTTAATACAGTTCCTATTGTTGTGGTGCTCCCCCGGCCATAAAATCATTTTTGTTGCTATTTCATAACTATAATTTTGCTACTGTTATGAATCATAAGGTAAATTTCTGATATGCAGGGTATCTGATATTTGTGAAAGGGTCATTTGACCCCCAAAGAGGTCACAACCCACAGGTTGAAAACCACTGTTTTAGGGTTATAAATGCATACCACTTCATCCAGCTTTTTTTGTGGATTCTGGGGACTGAAGTTAGATTGTCAAGCTTGGCAGCAGGAACTTTTACCGGATAAGCCATCTCATTGCTGCTCTTCATTCCTGGTGTGTGCATTTGTGTGTGTGTGTCCCATTTTGTTTATTTAGGGTCACTTGCACAAGTATGGGTATGGGACCATTTACTAGAGCATGGTAACTTCCTAGTGTCTGTATCACGGATGTAGATGACTCTCCCACTCCCAGTGCTTGTTAACATGACAGATTCAAGTAGGAGGATGCAGGCTGGAGAGATGGCTCAGTGGTTAAGAGCACTGATTCTTCCAAAGGTCCTGAGTTCAAGTCCCAGAAACCACATGGTGGCTCACAACCTTAATAATGGGATCTGATGCCCTCTTCTGGTGAGTCTGAAGAGAGCTACAGTGTACTCATATACACAAAACACACACACACACACACACAAATATGAAAGAACACCAACACTAAGTATGGACAAATCAAAGCAAGCTTTATTATACACATTAGAGAATTAGAGATTTGCCCAGTGGCTGTTTCTCACTAAGGCGGGATTTAAGGACTAAGAAACCAAAAGGTTCTGGTACCTTTTTTATAGGGCAGTACTGCAAGGTAGGGGTTCCTTTTCAAGCAAGCGTGGTTACACACGTAAAAGAAGCAGTTAGAAAAGCCCTCCTTCAACAATGGGTACGCACTATCCTCAGGAACTAGTTTACAACTCAGCTCTGTATTAGTCTCCAAGAAACAGAAACTTAAAAAGTAAACAGAAACGTAACTTAGCTACAGACTCAAAATGGCTCCTGATTATAACATGGAGTCCAGCTGGTTCTCGGTTACTCACCTTCTCTTCTGTGGCCTTGTCCCTGATAGGGTTCTTTCATTTCTAATTGTCTTATGGTCTAAAAATACCCATGGGGGGAAGTATTTTAGTGTTTTTAAAAATCTGACAGGAAAGTAACTTTGCAATAGTCTAGAAGATGTATGGCCTGATTGGTAGGACTCTTAGGACAAGGACTAGGGACCTGCAGTGGCTAAAACTAGGGTGGTTAGCCAGGAGACCAGCTGAACAGAGCCTGGTACTGCCTTCCTGTTGGTTCAAGTGTTTGATTTTAAGATTGTTTCTTATCATGGTTAGGGATGCTTTAATTGTACTTGATTGGCTAGCATAGAAAGGACAAGTTTCTCTAAAGCCATTCTTGTTTTGCATAGAGCAGGTTGAGCGGCCTATTGTATTGTGAAATTATTTTAGCTAATACACCTGCCTGTTGATTGACATTTATTGTGTTTACATACAGTGTTCTGCCTGCTTGTGTGCCTGCATGCCAGAAGAGGGCACCAGGTCTAATAACAGATGTTTATGAGCCATCTGTGGCTGCTGATTGCTGGGAATTAAACTCAGGAACCCTGGAAAAGCAGCCAGTGTTCTTAACAGCTAAGCCTTCTCTCCAAACCGGTCTATTTGGTTTTTAACAGGTATCTTCTTGATAATGAAGGAGCCTAAAGGCCAACTCGTGTCTTGGTATGCAGACACACCTGCAACTCCCCATTACTGCACCTGGCTAGGGCGGGGTCAGCTCTTCTGTTCTCATGCCCCAAGGGCTAGCTCTCCCTCCTTGCCCAGGTGAGGGGTGGGGCCAGTTCTGCACAGCCCTTAGACATCAATATGTCCCCAGGCAGTAGCCCAGATCAGGGACATCACCCAGGCTTTTGGTGGTAAACAGATCCTTGCTTCTGCAGTTCTGGGGACCCAGATGTGGCCCCAGGTACATTGCAGGCCAGGACCCCAGCATGGTCCCAGGTGGCATCATCACCTGCTACACACATCATTTTCCTCACCACCCTCAAATCAGTTCTGCCTCTCTTCACTGTGTCCACATCCTTCTGTTTCTTCCTTTACCATTTCTCCACCTCTTATTTGTTTCTCTTCAAGATACCCCAGGTCTCCGAGGGTCTGTGGTTATCTCAAGAATGGTCTCAGGAGTGCAATGCCCCACTTGTGTGTTATGGCGCTGGGTAGGGGTCATCTGGAGCATGGTCTGCCCCACCCGGGCCTGTGCGATGCTAGACTGGTGGTTATTTCAGGCTCGATCTGCACGTACCAGAGTAGCCTCTGTCTTGGGCCCACTCTTGCCCAGGGTCCGTGGTCCCGGGTGGGGTTCTTCTTGTCTTCTAATTGATCCGGCCGTGGGATCCTGTCCGGGTGTGCGTGGCACCGTGGTCATCTCAGGCTTGCTTTCTTCAGGGAGTATTAGGCTAGGCTACTCTTCATTCAGATGCCCACAGGTCAGCACACCGAGTGTAGGTATGGCCTCTCTCTTCTCGGCCACTTACTGACACACATGTGACACAGCAGCCACATCTCCAACACCTCTACTCTAGGGGCAGGGTTGAAGTTTTTTTTTTTTTAGTGTCCAAATAAACTTTGAATCATAAAGAGTCCGTAAGAGGACTGACAACTTGACTTTCCTGATGTTTACATAGTGCACCATTACAGATATTTTGTGTATGACTCAGTTTATTAGAATAGTTAAAGTTTATCAAAGTTAGTGGAGACAAGGAGACTAGACGTACATTTTAAAGCTAGCCTGTTAACCAGAATAGACCTTAGGTAAAAAGGGACATCTTATAGGCTCTTTCCCGTACTGCGTAAGTCATTGACTTGCTGCACCATAAAATAGGAATATTCCAGTTTCCGGTGTCTGGTGTTTGGTGTTTTAGTGTTTGGTGCTCATAGCTGCGTTCCTAACTCTTTAGCTTTTTTTTTTTGTCTTTATTAGTTGGCCAGAGACCAGACTGGGTGTTTGGGATTCTAGTGTAACCCTGAGCTTTTTATCAGGGTGAGCTTGTAATCATAAAAACCATGTCTTGGGTTGACATCAACTAACAATAATAGCCAGAACCAGAACGGCAGAAGTGAAAAAGCAAGGACTTTAATGAATTAGGTCTTTGTTTTCATTTTGGCTGGTGGTGCTGTCTATGTGCTGAGCCGGAACGGTCCTTCCATCATGGAGTCAGTTGTGCTAAGGTCTGGGGGCCTATAAAGGGCCCCGTTATATCTCTCAACTGTGGGTTCCTGTAATATCAAAACATAAATCAAGTATCTTTTTTTTTTTTTTTTTTATTGCAAGAGGAAATAAACAGCAAGAGGGCACAGTCACAGTCCGGACAGGGTAAGACTAAACTTCAGCAGTGTAAACATCTCAGTGCTCACTATCTGTGATTCACTGAACTCACTCAGGACCCTCTGTCTCATCAGGGGCCCGGGGTCATCTCTCTGGCTCTGCCCTCTCCAGTGTCTATTTTATTGTAGCTGCTGTTCTTGGTGGCTATCATAAGGCACTGGTATTTCCAAAACTGCGGAGGAGGTCCCTTATTGTAACTGGGCTGCATTTTCACTAATAGTCTCTCTTGGGGTCTTTTTAGGGACTCCAATCCTGCCACACAGTGGCAAGCCTTAGCAGCTGTGAATGCTGAAAAGCCTCAGCTTTTGAATGTCTTTAAAACCAGTGCTGTCTGGGTAACTCTTATATCATAAATTTTGCCGTCATCACGAGGTACATAAATGCATGGAGGTACAGCTTTAATATTTTATTAAGCAAGTGCTGTTTAATCTGGACAGAGGTAGCTGAACTGGTTGGTTGAACATTTATAGGAACCTGGCGTTGGGCCAGTTCTTGCGGTTGGTTTCTGGGAATCTTTGTTGTATAGTCCAACTGTATCTTTTGATTGGGGACAGGACTTTCAGCTAGGAGATTTTTTTTTTTTTCTGACAGATTTTCTGAACCAACATTTTGTTGTATATCTGTGAGTCAGAGGAGGTGAGGATGGCTTTCAGTTTAAGCAAAAGGTCTTGTGCGATCAGTTCTCTGTTGTTAAACATCTTGCGAGCAACCTCCAGCCACTGGGACCTACTTAAATTTTTCTAATTTTTATAGATTTTTTTTCAATATATAGGACTGACTGGATGACAAAGAGAATCTTTCCCCAGCAGTAATTTCCTCACCTACCCAGCCTGGGGCAGTATTTGTTTTGTTTTTATTTTACTTTCAGCCCATGGGAGGTTTTGAGTTCTCCTGTTTTGTGGATTATTGGTTGAAAAGAGGACATAAGCCAAGAAAGAAGAAGGTTTAAAATTGCTTACATCATAATGGGATCAGATGATATCAAGCCATATTATGGTCATTTACTCCAGGGAGACCCCATTAGGTACATGTCTCTTTAAGATTACCTGCGTATAATTTTTTAAAAAGGATTTATTTATTTTATGTATGTGAGTACACCATAGCTGTCCTCAGACATACAAGAGATCTGTTAGAAACAAAACATGCAGTGATGCAGTGGCCACCTTCATTTAACGGGGCCGGGCTGATCTATGTCTGTGCTCCCAGTAACTAAGAACCAGGTGGGCCAGGCAAAATCCTCCTAGTTCTCTGCACAGGAGTCCAACAAACAAAACAGAACAGACACAGGGATGTAGGGAGCAGGGCAGCTGCGAAGGGCCTGTTCCCAATTGGTTCTTGATCTGTCAGTAAAGAAAACCATGGACCAATTACTGGGCAGAAGGTACAGGCGGGGCGGGACTTCTGGGTCCCTGGAGGCAGGCGGGGAGATGCTAGGAAGGAGAACAGAGTTCACCATGCTTTGGAGAGAGGAGAACCAGGCAACCATGTGAGGTCTCAGGAGGAGCTGGGGCCTGTGGCCACTACTACAGGCGGGGTGGTCAGGGTGTTTAGCAACTGAAGTTTAAGGCAGGTGGGAGAGAGGGAGATAAGAAATTGGTAAGGGTATGCTTTTCCAGGCGTGAGATAGTAGCGCCCAGCAATTGTGCAAAGAAGGCAAGTTGAAAAGGAACAACTGTGTATGTGTCTTTTATCCACAGATTCATGGAAGCTGGGTGAGGGCTGGTAGCACAATCATTTCCCAGAGCAAAGGCAGGTAGAGCAAAAATGACATGCAACACAGGGGCCAATACCCATGTGAGCGATGTGTCCTCTCGCTAGTGCCCTGGACAAGGAGTTCATGTGTCTTGTGAGATACCTCATTGTCTCCAGATGGAATCCCAACAGAACCAGAACCAGAACCAGAACCAGATGGTCTAGAGAGAATTGTGACTTATAAGACTAAGTGTCAGAAAGAACCCCAGCTGACAGAATGAGGACCGGATGTCGTGAAAGAACTATAACTTACCCATAGAGAGTCCTCCCAGACAGGTGCTCGCTGGCTTCTTTTGATGTGGCCATTAGCTGCAGCAGTCTGCCAAACTGGAGGTGAACCCTTGGTCCTTGGAATGTCCCCAAAGTGTGCTCCCTCTGGGGAGTGATTCTTCAGTCTCAGAGGCTCAGAACAAAGGGTCCAGCTTCTAAATTTAGGTTGGAGTCCTTATCTCTCATGGGCCTGTAATGTGGAAATTTCTGGTTTCTTTGGAGACTCACTTGTGTCATGTGATGTTTTTCTGGAACCTCTCATGAAAACATGCTGAAGCAGATACATGGGAGAATGTTTTGCTAAGAACAGATACATGGTGTTTTTCTGGAGGCATCCTGAAAAAGGGAATATGATGTTTTGCTAGAGCAGATGCTTGAGAGAACATGTGATGTTTGGAAAGGATGCAAATATAGCCCAATGGACAGTGAATGATTCTGGATGGTATCGGTCTGCCTTGCCTTTGATGGTCACTGTTGGGCTTTAATAAATCTTAAGAGACCAGCCTTGAGACAATTTCTCATACCTTTTTATATTTTTTTAAGATTTATTACACACACACACACACACACACACACACACACACACACTATAGCTCTTTTCAGACACACCAGAAGAGGGCATCGGATCCCATTACAGGTGGTCGTGAGCTACCATGTGGTTGCTGGGAATTGAACTCAGGACCTCTGGAAGAGAAGTCACTGCTCTTAACCACTGAGCCACCTCTCCAGCTCTCTCATACCTTTTTAATAGGGCAAAACAACAAGATAGGGAATCTTTTCAGGCACAGGTGGTTATTGAAGCAGAAAGAAGAAATTAGGAAAGCCCCTCCTTGAACAGTGGGTACAGATCATTCCCAAGGTGGCTTACAACCGAGCTTTGGGTCAGACTCCAGGAAACAGAAACTTAAGATAGCTGTAGACTCAAAATGGCTTCTGATTATAAAATGGAGTCAGGCTGGTTCTTCACAGTCATTTCACCCTCAGCTGGGGTGGAAGGCCTGATGAGTTTCTTCCTTATTATTATAGAATAGGTGAGAAAGTTGCAGTCTACCATGCGTATAAGGCCGAATTAGAGTATTTTATTTTTGGCTGATGTGGTGGCCCCTAGAGACTCAGGGAATGGATGGCATTATTTGAAAGGATTTGGACATGTGGAATGGAATAGGTGTGGTGTATTGGAGGAAATGTATCACTGAGGGTGGGCTTTAAAGTATCGGAAGCTCAAGCCAGGCCCAGGGGCTCACTCTTCCTTCTTGCTGCTTGCCTATC
Source organism: Arvicanthis niloticus (assembly GCF_011762505.2). Taxonomy (NCBI): domain Eukaryota; kingdom Metazoa; phylum Chordata; class Mammalia; order Rodentia; family Muridae; genus Arvicanthis; species Arvicanthis niloticus. The sequence continues at coordinate 77,923,673 of NC_047664.1, read as the reverse complement.
AGGATGTAGAACGGAGCTACCTCTCCAGGACCATGTCTGCCTGTGTGCTACCATGCTCACCATCATGACAATGATGGACTAAACCTGTGAACTGTAAGCCAACCCCAGGGAAATGTTTTCTTTCATAAGAGTTGCTGTGGTCATGGTGTCTCTTCGCAGCAATAAAACCCTAACTAAAACAGCCAGTGACCAAGAGCAGACTAGCACCTCAGAAAGACCCTTGTAGTGAAGCTGAGAGGTAAAATGTTTTTAAATGCAAACATCACACAGATCACGATGACATCAGTCTTAGAGGAGAGGCAGAGTAACCCTGTAGCATCTGTTTTTTTTTTTTTTTTTTTTTACAGAACATAGCAGCTATTTAAGAGACATCATGGCAGCTAATTTTTATTTACACCTTTATCAGTCTCAGTTTGATTAGTCTGTGCAAAGATTAATTATGTTGGTTAATACCACTGGATCATGGGCAGATGTGTATCAACCCAAATGTGTTGCCAAGGTGAACGTGGCTGTGTAAGGGTGGGATGGGGGCTGAGACGTATTTAAGCAGACACAAAATGGTGTTGGGGCAAGACTGCATTACCTCACTCCAGTGACCATTAGTGATGAAATAGTTACAGGCCCGGTCTTGGAAATCTTACTTGCCATTTTTCTCTCTTGATGGCTTGGTCCTGGAACCCTAAGTACAGTGGAGGAACGAAGAAAGGACCATTGCACAAACACATATACAGCAAAGCTGGAGCGAGGTGGGTGTGTGCATTCTCATAGAGTGACACTCACTAACACCACCCCATAAACCTCATCTTGATCATTACGGTCAACGCAGGAGAGGATTGGCTAGTCTCTACAGGAGGTCTCTAAAGGCCAGCAATCTCAGGCTGTAAACATCGGAGAGGAGGAGGAAGCTGCAGTCACTGGACTTTGTATATACTGATTAATCATCCTTAAACACTGGTGCTTGGACCAGAGGAAAAGACACATTGCCAGCTTTGAGCCTGGCCCATATGGGGAATGGCTTTGGTCTTTGTTATGGCTGTAGCCATGACAGCAATACACATCCACTCACGGCTTCACTCCTTCAGGACTTCCTCTGCACCCTACACTTACGCAGCTAACCACAGCTACTGTGAGTGTGTTACCACAAAGAGCATGTCAAGTCCTCTCCAACCTCCCAGCTCTCTCTCTCTCTCTCTCTCTCTCTTTCTCTCTCTCTCCCCCATATGTCTACTTTTTTCCCTCTCTCACTCCCTCCCTCCTTCCTAAGATTCACATTTTATTGTGTTTTTCTTTTTATTTTTAACTATTATTTCACCTGTACTGGTGTTTTTCCATTTTTTTTTTTTTTCCCTACGCTGCATATGTGTGCTTCGTGTCCAGAGTGGCCAGTAGAGGGCACCAGATCCCTTGAAACTGTAGTTACAGAAAGTTGTGAGCCACCATAGAGGTTCTTAGGAATTGAACCAGGTCTTCTGGAAAAGCAGCCAGGGCTTTTAACTGCTGAGCCATCTCTCCAGTTCCAGGTCTTTTATATTTTTCTGCTCACTGTTATGTAATATTCCCCAAGCCTTGGCGGGGGGTGTAGGTGATTTAGATGTTTTGATTAGGGCTGAGAACTTGAGTCATGTGTCTCGGCACTTTGAGTTATGAATCTCATATTAACTGCTGCTCCTTGACAAGAAAAAAAGAAAGAAAAAAGAAAAAAAAAAGAGAAAAAACCTTCTCTGATGAAAGTGGATAGCAACAGTAACATAACAGTGCTAAGTACAGAGATTTAGGAGACAATTTGTTTGGCACAGTATGTCAACTTAGCACAATTGGCAGCAGTGGGCTCCCCGAGAGGGCCGAGGGGTTCCTCCTCATTTGCCTAGGTTTACAGTTCCAGGCATGAAATCCTTTCTGTGTATCCGGACTCGGATCCAATCAGAAAGTGGTTGTTATTCCTGTAAAAATCATGCCACTATGGCACGTTTAGTGGATACGGATGACTGGCAGTGTCCACTCCTGGGATTGTTGTATTTTAATAGTAATTTAAGGACATAGTTGGATACACAAAGCAGCTGAGTTTTTAACCCATGGAGTCTAAGTTCATTTATTTTTGACCTCGAAAGTTATGCAAATTCCTTTCTGAAAATATCGTTTACTAAGAATTCAGAATTAAAGATAGTACCACAATTAAAGATAGCATTAAAAGTTAAGGCTATAAAGGGAAGCTGGCAATGAGGGACCAAGAAGGGGGAAGGAGGCCTGCAGAGTTCTCCTTAACCGAAGCCATTAACTTCACATGAGCAAGTAAAGGACAGAAGATTCCTTTAGAAAGTACGTGATCAAGATGATCATAATAATCTTGTCCTTAAAACAAGAAAGAGAACATCATTAGAAAGCCATTAAACAGGGACGGGGAGCAGATCCTGGGGAGGCCGTTCCTGATGGGTTTGGACTCTACGACGCGTTGCTTCTGATCCTCTGGGAAAGCAGCAGACACTCTTAACTGCTGAGCCATCTCCCCAGCCCAGCTCTTACATTCCTTCTGCCTATGAAATGTCCTCTGAATCGAGGAGGGAGAGATGCTGTCGGTCCTGACGAGGGTTGAGTACTCTGTAGTTACTTTCTCAGATCTGTGTTTCTGGATGTTTTCTTGGTGGCACGATAGACTTTTAAGAGACTACATGATGATGTCATCCCAGGTGGGGCACAGTGTCCACACGGAGGGGAGAGGGGTTGCATGGTCTGCGAAATGTATAGAAGGGTGATGGAGACGTGTTTGGGAGTAGGTAGAGAAGTAAAGGGTGTGCCGTGCACTAGAGGTACGTGAAGCACTGGGTGAGTGGAGTGATTACCTGGTTGGAGGAGTGGTGTGGTGTGGCAGGCTGTGGAAGGTGGGAGGGATGACAGGGATGTGTAGGGTGCCTGTCAAGGGACATGAGGTTGTGTGGTACAGATGTATGTGGGATTTGTCCAGGTGTGGGGTGGTTAGAAGTTTGGAAAAGGCGTGTATGTGGACGGGGTGGTGGAGTGTGTGTGTGTGACTATGTATGTGTGATGTGTGAGTGTGTTTGAGAGTGAGTGTGTGTGAGAGTGTATGCATGTGTGTGGGTGAGTGTGTGTGTGTGTGACTATGTATGTGTGATGTGTGAGTGTGTTTGAGAGTGTGTGTGAGAGTGTATGCATGTGTGTGTGAGTGTGTGTGCATCTGGAAGGTGGGTGGGAATGTGTGTTAGATGTGTGGAGAAGTGAAGGAGTGGTGGATTGTGTGGAGGGCTGAAGTATTTGGTTGCAAGGGTGGGGATCATTTGGGGGATGTGGTGGAGGGATGATGGGTTATATGGTAATTGGGTGTGGAGAGTGTGGAGAGGTAGTATGTGTAGGGGGGAGAGGTAACTTGCTTAGTTGTGGGGATGTTTGCGTGGATAAGATCATAGTTGACCGGCTAATGCATTGGAATATGGAGGTTTGGAGTGGTGGATGGAGGTGAGGCGATAGTTTTGTGGTGGGGTGATAGGCGGGATGTATGAGGGACTGGAGGGTTGGAGTGGTGGTGATGTGTGTTTGAAGTGTGTGCAAAGGTGGTGAAGAAGAGGTTTTGGTTGTGGTCATGTGTGTGAAGTGTGGATGGGTCAAGGTGGGTGTTTGGAGGGTGGATGGCTGTGCACATGTGGAGGAATGTTAAATTGTGTAGTGGGTATGGAGTCTGTGGGGGCGGGAAGAGGTGTTTGGTGTTTCGAAAGAGTGGTAGGGGTCATTTGGGGTATGTGGAGGAGGGGTGCTGGGTTGTGTAATGTGTGGGGTATGTAAGATGTGGGGTATCTGAAGTGTCGAAAGGATGGTGGGGTGCCTAGTGGGCGACGTTTGGGGTTTGGGAAAGAAAGATGGGGCCGTGTGGTGGAGAGGTATGTGTGACTTTTGAGGAGGGGTTAAGTTGTGGTGCAGTGTGTGTTCGAGATGGGTTGGGATGGGGTGTTTGAAGCACTTGAGGGGAGGTAACGATGGGTGGGGTGTCTGGAGGGGCTGGGTTGTGGGTGCAGGGTGTGATGTGCTTGTGTGTTAAGTGTTTAGGTGGTGGAGGTATAGAGGGATGCTGTAAGGATGTATATGCGTCTGCGTGCGTGTGTGTGTGTGTGTGTGTGTGTGTGTGTGTGTGTGTGTAGGTGGTCTGCCTCCTCTTTCCTCTGGCCAACCCTCTCCCTATCTTCCCCTCTCCTGCAACTTCCGTTCCTCTTTCTAGCTCCCTTCTCCTACCTAGCCTCTAGCCCGCCCCTCGCCCCTCCCCCTCTCACTCCCCCGTGGTGCCAGCGCGTGACTACTTGACCACTGCTCCTTCGCTGCACAGGAGAGCTTTCCAATAGAGCAGGAAGAACGGCTTTAGCGATGCTAAGACTGGTGCTGTTGCTCCTGGCCGCAGACTTCGCAGGTGATGCTCAAGTGGGTTTGGTGTCAAGGGACCAGCTTGGAGCTGAGAGCACTGGCCTGCTGGGGTTGGGTAGTTAGGCGAGCATTCGCACCGTTACTGGCGGTTCTGCCCGGTGGAGAGGGATGGGCATGGAGTCTGAATGTGGGTCTAGCAACCTCTGCCGTTCCAGTTGGGGCTTCGATCCTAGCTCCAACTTGATGTCACCCAGCCATCTGCTCTACCTTTCTTAAGCAGATTATTCTGGAACCATATACGCAGTTGGGTTGTGTCCATGGCTCTGCTCAGTTTAACGGGGTGTGCTGGACATGGGAATGCCCTCAAGACCTTCTTCCAGATAGACTTGGCATCTATGAAAGCAGAGTTGAAATCCTAAGACCTATATGTGTTTATTGAGTTGGGAAACAGAGGCAGGAGGTTATTTCCCTGCTTGCAACATAGCCAGTTGAAGACCAGCCTGGGCTCCGTCAGACCCTGTCTCAAAAGTTAAATCCATGTTTTGAGTTTATTTGAAAAAAAAAAATATATCTTGGACACACAGACAAAGAGCATTGTTAGTTACTTCCCTGATACCTGTAACTTCTAAATCGGTTTTCAAGAAACTTGATAGAAACAGAATCAAACTCTCTGTGCATTTCCTAGAAGTCCCAGGAAGAAATGATGGAAGGTCTTTTTTTTTTTTTTTGGAAGGTCTTTTTAAAGAGGCATAAAGAAGGGCATCAGAGGGACTGTCATGTGTGGATAAACCACAAACTGCTTTTGGTTTTGGTCTTTGTGTCTTAAGTGTGTGCACTCGTGCACACACATGCGCCTGTGCATTTGCACATACGTGTTATGTTGAAGGCCTATAGAGGCTAGAGGTCAACACTGAGTGTCTTCTATTGTTCCACGTTATTTTTGAGATGGGGTCTCTTGCTGAACTTGTAGCTTGCCATTTCTGCGAGACTGGCTGGCCAGTAATTCTTGGTATCCTCCTGTCTCAGCCCCTTCCTAATGCTAGGTGTGCAGACCCAAGCCCAGCTCTGGGTGTTGAGGGTCAGAACTCAGTACACCATCAAACACTTCACTCATGGAACCATCTTCCCCCCCCCCCCCCCCCCCCCCCCCCCGTCTGTCTCTCCCTGGTTGGCTTAGGGTACCTTCCTCTGTTACAACTCTCTCTCTCTTGTTTACACACTGAGATTTACGGATCTTTTATGGACAACTTACTGTCATCATATCACAACGTCAGTGTTTTGTCCTTACAGCCTCTCATGAATCACTTGGCTCCACCGATTCTCAAATCATGAAGAGGTCACAATTCAGAACAGTAAGTATGAACCCTGTCCATGTACAGTCTCTTCTCACGCAGCCAAGTGTTGAACCATTTTCAAGCTAGACTTGTCACTTCAGAAACCACACATGGCTTTGTAAGCCAGCATCTCATGCCGTGTTCTTGAGACAGGAAAATGAGTATATACTTTTTTTTCCCCCTCAAGATTCTCCTGAGTCCTAGGATGACAGGTATGAGCCACCACATCAGCTAAAAGTATACATTTCACTCAAGAATGGCTCAGTCTCTGAAGGCCCCATGGATGGGTTCGTTCTAATGTTTCCTTTAATAATTCAAAATTTCTGAGGTATGACAGTAACTCTGTATATTAGATATTTTACATATTTGGCCACATTAAATTCTGTGGGCATAAATAAAAATAAGATGAGACAGTTCATTGAGAACTGTGGTGTTGAGGGTCTGCCAGCATCATTTTTGTTTGGGTAGAGATTCCTTGGCTGACAGAGGCACGGGAAAGTGTCACAGAGCAGAAGGAGGCACTGGGTGTGGGCTGGTGCAGGCTTTTGGCAAAGGAAACTTTAGGCAGGCAACCTCCAAGACTGGTTAGGGGTGCAGAGACAGTTTTACTTGGTTGGCCTTATTCAATATCTAGGACAAAAGTTAGGGAAACTAACAGTTATTAATCAAGATCTGGGCACTCAAAGGGGTTATTTGGTTCCTTGGACTGGCTTGAGAGGCAGCAGTCTGACTTGTAACAAGTCAGACGTAAGGAGGATGGGTTCCTTTGGATATTTGACAGTGAAAATGTTTACAACCATTCTCTACATAAAGAACTCTCAAGTAAATGACCCAATCTTTGTCCCTAAACAGTTCCCACAGCAGATCTGTCCCTTGTTGGCTGGCTGAGACTATTCACTTGTGTGTCATAGAACCTCCAACTGTCCCATGATCTGGGAGGTTTGGCCATGCTGGAGACAGAGTGCTGGGTTCATAGGTGTGCAGGACCCCCTCCCCCTCCCAGGCTTAGCATTCTAGACTCTTGGGATGGAGGTGAGGTTGCTGAGTGAAGGCTAGAACGTCCTCTTCCAAAGTAAGAGTGTATTTCTTATAGGGGTATAGCTCAGAGGTTGAGCGCTTGGCTAGCATGTGTCACTGTGTGTCCCCAGCTGGGGTTTGAGTCTCTATAACACTCGAGGGTCTCATGGAAACGTGAGTGTAATGAAGGGAGTGATGTGTGTGGGAGCAATAATCAGAAACACTTTAAAAACGCTGGGTAAAAGGCATTGCTTAAAAAAAAAAAATACCGAAGCTTCTAGGTGTGGTGCGAGAGCGCTTTAAATCCAGCGCTTCGGAGGGCAGAGGAGGTGAATCTTTGAGGTTAGCCTGGTTACATAGCAAGCTGCAGGCCAATAGTGGGACCCTGTCTCAAAATAAATAACTCTCCCTCCAAACTGACAGTTACTATTGAATTAGGTAAGAAACGGGGTCGGGAGGATTAAAAAATGAGGCTTACTAAATGTACAAATTCTCTCTGTGTTTCAGCTTTCTTTCATCCTTTCTTCCCTTCTTTCCTTTTTTTGTCTGAGACAAGGTCCAGGCTGGTCTCAAACTGGATGTATAGCTGAGTATGACCTTGAACACCTAATCTTCCTGCTTCTGCCCTCCAAGTACCAGGATTATTGTCCAAATGGTACCCACAGGCTGGGCTCTGAGTTCTTGTATTTTTGGAGGGGACAAAGTCTAGATATGTTCCTTAGGCTAGCCTAGAAGTTACTAAGTCTCCCAGGCTGGCCTCAAATTGGAGGCAATCCTCTTACTTTAGCATCCCGAGTACTGGAATGACAGGTTTGAACCACACCTACTCTGAGCTCATTTTTTTCTTTATTATTTTAGTAATTGTATTTGATCTCTTTTTTGTTTGTTTGTTTTTGTTTTTCGAGACAGGGTTTCTCTGTGTAGCCCTGGCTGTCCTGGAACTCACTCTGTAGACCAGGCTGGCCTTGAACTCAGAAATTCACCTGTCTCTGCCTCCCAAGTGCTGGGATTAAAGGCGTGTGCCACCACTGCCCGGCTTGAACTCTTGTATATATGATCTTTACATTATAAACTCACTTGGGTGGGGAAAGCCTAAGTAGTTATGTAGGATATTCCTATGACATTTAGGGAACGCTGGGGACAGTGCAATGGGCGTGTCTCAAGTCATTTTCTTACTTCTCTGCTTTTCTCTTCTGTAGCCAGACTGTGGTCATTTTGACTTCCCAGCATGCCCCAGGAACCTCAACCCTGTGTGTGGAACTGACATGAACACTTATGGGAATGAATGTACCCTGTGCATGAAAATCAGGTCCAGTATTTAAAAAAAAGAACTTTAAAAGAAGATTTATTATTTTATTGTATGTATGTGAGTGTTTTGCCTACATGTATGTGTGTATGTGTACAACCCACAGAGATCAGAAGAGAGAGATGGATTCCTTGGAACAGGCGATACAAATGGTTGTGCCTAAGATTGAACTTGGGGTCCTTTGCAAGAGCAACAAGTGCTCTTGTCGACAGCCCCAGGTCATAGATGCTCACAGCTATGTATCTCTCAAGCTGTCTTTCCATTTCCTTGAATTTTGATTATTGGAGGTAGTAACTCTTTTCTCAGATGTGGAAGTCAAATGTGACTTCAACTAATTTTGCATTGTATGCAGACACTTAAAAGCTGTAAAACGGGGCTGGAGAGATGGCTCAGTGGTTAAGAGCACTAACTGCTCTTTCAGAGGTCCTGAGTTCAATTCCCAGCAACCACATGGTGGCTCATGACCATCTGTAATGGGATCCAATGCCTTCTTCTGGTGTGTCTGAAAACCATGACAGTGTACTCATATCCATAAAATAAGTAAAAATATAATCTTTTTTAAAAAGCTGTAAAACCTGTAGTCTGTTCTTAGATCAAAGCTGGAGAATAAAGCTTGTGATCAGTCACCTGTAAAGCAGCAGACGAGCGAGCTGTGTCGCTATCTGAGCGTGACGATTTCCAAGTTAAGAGTGCAGCTGAGACGCTGTGTAGCTCGGCGGTAGAGTGTTTGCCTACAAAACACGAGGCCCTGGGGTCAAACTTCACCACTGAGGGGAAAGAAAGGAGCATATTGCATACATAGGGGCTGAGATGTAGCCCGGTGGTAGAGAACTGGCCTAGTATACATAAGGCCCTGAGTTCAGTCTTCAAATACCTACAAATATAAACCCACAAATAAGTCTATATCTAATAGTTAAATTCCACAGGATATTATATTTCCTTTTAGATTTATAGGTCATTCAGTATACTCTGTGTTTACCATTTGGAAGGTAAGACTTAGTATATACACTTAGTCAAATGCTAAGTGTTCAGTGTATGGCATTTGACTCCCTACATGCAACTGAGCACATGGCTGTAACACCCAGGGGTATACACCTTTCTGAGCGTCCACGGAACAATCTTAAGTCTTCATGGGAAGTTTCGTGGGCATTAGAGCCCTCTACCTTAGGCTTGGAGAATGTGTGTATATATGTACATGGAGAGCAGGGATGAGTAAATGGGGAAATAATGTCTTTACCCTTTATGTTTTCCGGATTAACCTTTAAAAAGTGACGGAGTAAATGTAGTCAATGTAGTCCTGAAAGGAACTGGATGCGTAATGGACATAGGACTTTAAAATGCAAACAATGACCTGGTCTCAGTGTGACAGGTACTAATACCATGTTTATGGTTGTTCGCTTTGCAGGGAGGATGGTAGCCACATTAATATCATCAAAGACGAGCCATGCTGATGGGCAGTTGGCAGAAGAGCAGATGGAGAACCCCCCCTCCTCCAGTGCTCCTTGCTAGAATCCCACTCCCTTTTCTGTCGTTCCCCCCCACCTCCACTTGCATGATACCTGTTAACAGAACTTCTCTGGGTAGAGCTGGAAGACAGTGATGTACAGTGGTTCATAAACGTAAAACTCCTGTTCTGGGCTTCCAGCCTACAATCCAGTTTAGTTCAGCCCATGACCCAGGCAGCTTTTGCATCGCTTTATTTCATTGGAATAAAATGAGCATTGAATTCAATCACTCGTCTTTTCTGTTGAAAATGCTATTTCCACCTGACGGACAGGAATTCTAACCTGCCCTGTTTCAGGGTTTTCTCTCTGAGCCTGAGAATTAAATGGACACAGAGAGATTAATGGGAGAAAGAAAGGCTTGCACATATTTGTTGCAGAATTTTCATGGCGAGAGCCTTCTTGGGGAAATGACTGTGTGCAGTCAGGGAACTCGTGGAATTTCTCCGTGTGTAACCATCAACAGGTGCAAAATGTGGTTAAAACCTGAAAAAAGTAAAAGGGAAACCAAAAGAAATTAAAGATAAATGATGAGGAAAGGTGGAGTCTGGAGTGGGAGGTGGAAGACATGAAGTAGGAAGGAGACCAGCAGAGGGCTCTCAGGGGATTAGGGGTAGTTGTGTCGCGGTGAGGTGGGAATGGGGTGAGGGTAAAGGAGAGTCTACTATAACTTTATCTGAAAGTTCTATAATGTTATCTAATACTTTATATGGTATTGTCTTAGTTAGGGTTTTACTGCTGTGAACAGACACCATGACTAATGCAAGTCTTATAAAGGACGACATTTAATTGGGGCTGGCTTACAGGTTCAGAGGGTCAGTCCATTATCATCAAGGCAGGAACATGGCAGCATCCAGGTAGGCAGGGTGCAGGAGGAGCTGAGAGTTCTACATCTTCATCTGAAGGCTGCTAGCAGAATACTGACTTCCAGGCAATTAGAGTGAGGGTCTTAAGCCCATGCCCACAAGGACATACCTACCTCAATAAGGCCACACCTACTCCAACAAGGCCACACCTCCTAATAGTGCCTCCCTGGACGGGGCATATACAAACCATAACAAGTAACTTAAATGTTTTTAAAGGAGTCAAAGGAGGAAACACACAAAGACAAATGACATTAGAACTGGATACATGTGAATTAGACAAAGAGTAGTGGCCAGGTAGCAGTGGTGTGAAGTGGCCAGGAACACAAAAATTATTCTAATTAAGTTGTTCATCAATATAGACTACTTCTATCCTCAAATTAATGTCCTTAAATATTACTTTCTTTCTCTACTAGGAAAATTCCTCAAAAAATATATATTTTTTGAGTCAGAGTGTCATTGTTCCTGAAGGTAGGATTCTTCTGCCTCCATTTCCCAAAGCTGAGGAAACAGGCATGCACTCCCAGGTGATGCGGTGCTGAACAGAAGGCCCTCGTACCTGAGGGGGGGGGGTTGGACAATTTTTATAATAAAATTTAGTTCATATGAGAAAACACCATAGCTGACTGGATATTTCCTACCCTTCCATTGTAATCTGTGAATGAAATTTAAAAATCCATAGAGTTTTGTGATGCTTTTAAAAATTGATTGTTGGTTATGGGTAATATAATACAGCAAGTAGCAGATCCAATTAATTGTTGACACTGGGTCTTCCCCTGAGGACTCTTCCAATTATTAACTGAGCAAAAAGAATATGGCAAGCACTTGGTATTTCATGGTACAAATGGATCGTCTTGTGCTGTAATACCTGTAGGACACAGTCTAGTGGAGTCAGTAAGTGTAAAGGCAGAGTGGACCCCACATATACACAAATGCACTTTTTACTGTGGATTGGAATAGCTCTGGTTCTCCCTTCGCCTCTTAAATGAGAAGACTGCCCAATGTCGTTGCTCCTTCTAGAGTTATAAGTAGATTGGCTAGTGCATATAAACATTTTGATTTGGCTGAAGTCGCACTGAAAACACCAAGCCAGGGAGGAGCTGGGAAATTGATTTCTTTTGCCCGATGTTCCCTAGCGTGTCTGGCATATAAAATTAGCATGGTCATAGGTTTTCATAAATTCTCATCAGGAAATGGAGGAAATATAAGGTTGATTGATTTCAAATTCCTCATCCTATGCTTGAGGGTCGTTTTCAGGCAATGGGAGATACCGTGTCCAAAGGAGGCTCTAATAAGGGGGCTGGGGAGCCACCGCCACCTGGCGGCAGTCATCGGAACTGTTTTTATTTTATGTTTTTTCATGAAAGGACAAACTCTTTTTATTTTTTAATTTTGCCTCTTTCATTAATTTTTTTTAAAGTTTTTAAAGACAGGGTTTCTCTGTGTATCCCTGGCTGTCCTGGAACTCACTCTGTAGACCAGGCTGGCCTCGAACTCAGAAATCTGCCTGCCTTTGCCTCCCAAGTGCTGGGATTAAAGGTGCGTGCCACCACTGCCTGGCCCTTTTTATTTATTTATTTATTTATTTATTTATTTATTTATTTATTTAATGTAAGTACACTGTAGCTGTCTTCAGTCACCCATATGAGGGCATCAGATCTCATTATGGATGGTTGTGAGCCACCATGTGGTTGCTGGGATTTGAACTCATGACCTCTGGAAGAGCAGGCAGTGCTCTTAACCACTGAGCCATCTCACCAGCCCCATGCCAGGTCTTTTTAAGGTTTGATTATACAATTCATATTCATTCAAAGAGTTAGCTATCTCTTCATCATGAGTAATATCCTCTTTATCTTCTTTAAGAATCTCTCTTTGTTTTTAAAGATTTATTTATTTTATGTGAGTACACTGTCGCTATGTTCAGTTCACACAAGCAGAGGGCATCAGATCCCATCACAGATGCTTGTGAGCCACCATGCTGTTGCTGGGACTTGAACTCAGGACACTGCTCTTAACTGCTCAGCTATCTTTCCAGCCCCTTAAGAATCTTATTAACAGTTCAAGTCAATGCCCAAGACCCACTAAAGTGATGTTTCCCCCTTGTTATTGTTACTTCAGTATTCTTTTAGCTTCTGTCCCATACTCCTTCACTTAAAGTTTCTTTTTCCGGAAACTAGGGATCATCATCATGAACAATTTGCAAGCAATCAACTAGTCGTGATTTTAATATTTGTGCTCTTCCTTTCTTTAAAAAATCACACCCAAGCTTGACTTGAGGGAGAGGCTTCCCTGGTCTCTGCCTCATCATGTCCACTCACCCCCTTCTGTGAGGGCCCCCACTCTTTATCTCAGGGATGACTTCAGATCCCTGTTCTGGTGCCACTTGGTGCTGTCCTAGCCTATGGAGTGAACCTGGATGAGGGGGGTTAAAAATGAGTGGAGTAAAGTCTCATGCTGTAGCCGACTTTATTCAAAGCATCAGACAGTTTATACTCTGAGGGTTAAGGAGAGTCACGAGAGTAAAGTGTATAGTCACATGGAGAAGTCGTACGTGGCAAGACATGTTTTTCCTTCCATGGAGACGGATGCCTGACAAGAGCTGAAGTAAACTCACTCTTCCCTGTTACACGCAGGAGAAACATGGAAATGTTGGACTCTAAGGATCCAAACCCAAACCCACGGGAAGCGCTCTTTCAGAGATACTCACGGAAGGGAGTCGCTGCAATCGCATGAGATTTATTTGATGAATAGGTGGAATAACAATAGCCGGTGCACCGGGGTCCCTCACCCTCAAGCGAGAAAGAGGAACCCCGAGTGACCAAAAAGGATGGTATATATACAAAGTTCACAAAGACAGTAAATTGCTTCTTAGACAATAAAAGAGATTTCAAACATCCGTTCCCAAACCTGGTTTCTATCTAGCCCTCAATTTACAACCAGGCTATCCTATTTTACATATGTATCTTGTTCCTGGGAGAATTCCTTTGAAGTGACTTCCGTTTACCCAGGGGTTTTATTGCCTCTATCTTGGGTCTTTTGTGCTTTTGAAATGTTTATTCAAGCCCTTGGAATGCACCCCAGGGGCAGCTAACACTTGAGTGTAAATTGAAACTCTGAACCTAAGAAACTCTCACGTTGAGACCTAAAATTTCATTTTTACAATTTATTCTTACATTTCCTCCTTTTCTCTCATGGTCAAATTCCAATCTTGGAATTATGAATCATCATCTGGGTGTAAAGAGTGATATTGTTGTCTAATTATATCTTTGTCATTGAATCTTTAACTATCTTTTTCTCACCCCCTGGATGGTCTCTAGTATGTACTTAGGTAAAGTAGCTGTCTCTCTCTCTCTCTCTATACATATACATATACATATACATATACATATACATATATATACACACACACTAATGGGCCTGTTGGCTTTTTTTTCATCTCGGGGATGTACATATGTAGCTTAAGTCCCACTCTTTAAGGCTGTGTCTGGGACACAGTTTAGATTCAAATGTCTCTTATCTCTGACAATTGGGCAATCTCTATCCCTGTGTCTCCAGGATGGGCATATCTCAGGAGTCAAGGCCTGCTGGTCCTTGGCCTTGTAGAATGGCAGGTGATCTTGAGCCTGAGGAGGTTGTTCAGGTGTCCAGCTGTTCTCTCCAGTTGGCATCAGACGCAGGTGTCAGCCCAAGTTATGTTCAACAGCATCAGGAATAGTTTCTTAGTAGCCTGAAAAATCATCTCTCACACAAGATGGACATTCTGGGTTTAGAATAGGGACAAGGAAAGGGACACTCTAGCCAGCGCCAGTTCTCAGGGGTAATTTAGTTTTTTAGGGTTCTGTTTATTCTCTCTACCTGTCCTAAGCTCTGGAGACAGTATAAACAGTGGAGCTTTTAATTAGTCTCTAATATTTCTGACAATTTCTGACTTATCTTACAGACAAAGGCAAGGCTATTATCTGATCTAATTATCTCAGATGCTTGAAAACCTTGGGACAACTTCTATTCTAGGCTGTTCCCTTCTAGCTTTTTTTCTTATTTACTCTAAGTCTCATAAGCCTTTACTTGTTGGCATATCCTACACTGTCTTATCATTTCTCTGGCCCAAAACCTGAGGTCTATTATATGTTTTTAAATCTCTTGGCTGCTTGGTTGCACTCTTATCTTAAGAGTCCATCTGTGTATTTAACCTGGTAAATCTTCTGTTTTCTGGGGAGTATAGTTCTCCCTTCTTGTGTGCACCATTGTCTTTTTCCTACTAGATAGTATCTGGCAGGATGGCTAGCAATCTGAGTTTTTTTTTTTTTTTTTTTTTCTTTCTCTTACTCTGTGTTTTAAGTGAGGCCATCTCTTAGGCCCACAACCGGAACAGGCTCCCGTATCAAGCCACTTGATCTGTCCGGTTATTGTCTCAGGCCACTGAGTCTCTTCCCTTTTGGTGTCCTGGGCAACGAGTACTCACAGTTGCTGGCTTCATCAGGGTTCCTTCTCTTGATATATAGCCCTGCGGACATGGGCTGTGGCAAAAGCATACCTGTTGTCCATGTAGATGTTGGTTTTCTCGTCAGCCCCACAAGTTCCAAGGTTGTTCTCTGCACCGACGAGGCCAGGGGTGGGGAGTCAGCCCAGATGACATTTGTCTACCACAGTAAGACAGTAAGTTGTCTTGTCTCTGACCAGCATGGAGAAAACTGCTCCCGTCTGTAAAGCAGGTTACCTCGGCTCCTGGCTGGAGTCAGTAGGAGAAACCTTTCTTCTACCCGTGAGTTCTTGTCAGTTAGTTGTAGCCCGTCTGGGCCACCATCTTGGGGAGTAAGTCTCAACCCGACAGAAGGTAGGAACAGTCTAGGATGACCATAAATGAATGGGATACCCAGCCCATCTCTCAGTCCATCATTTTTCGGGTAGTCCATGAATATATTTTGGCCCATTGGCCTGGAGGAGGACCCTGTCTATCTTAATCTCTGTCTTTACACAGAGTTAATATCTTCGACATTTGGGGTGTTTTTCAAGGCCTGGGATTTCTTGGCCCTGGCTTCTATTTGTTAGGGCCCTCTTGGATACCGAAGCTGGCTCCTTTACTTGTAATGTGCACACTGGTCTTTTTTCAAGGAGTTTCTTATCTCTCTTTGATTGAAGTCCCTCTTTTCTGCTTTCTGTAAATTCTTTCTCTGTCACCTTTGTTTTTCTTCACCTCTCTCTAGACTTTCTATCTTCTCCATTCTTTTTCTCTAGACTTTCACAGCAACTTATCTCTATTCTTCTTCTCTACTCTTTTCTTCTAGACTTACACTAAACCTTCTCTACTCCTTTCTTTTAGACTAAATTTTCTCACAGTTGCTATTATCATCAATAATTTTAATCCTGTCTATGATCTCATCTATCTTATCTTTCTTTTCCTTTCTCCCTGATACTTCTTAAATCTTTCAATGACTTATCTTGTAGTCTCTCTAGCCTCTGAAGCCTTGTCTACACTGACAGAATGTCTCTATGAGCTAGTCTAGAAAGGCTGTGGGTAACTTATCTGACCCTTGCTTAACCTCATGTGTCTTGATTAAAATTAGTGGGATCTCATGTATCTCTCTCAAGATCTGTCAATGGAATCTGGGTGGGCCTTTGGGTGTCCCTTACCTTCTGTAACCCGCTGTTGACCACAGCCTGATCAATTGATGGGGTCCCCATCCTGAAGGAGCATTCTTTTTCCAGTGTCTTCTCTTGTTCTTCACTCCTGAAGACCAGAACCTACAAGGGTCTTGTGGAAGAAAGGCTCTTATCTTATTTATTGCTTTGATCACCTGTAAAAGCAGTAGTCTTTTAGAACTCTGTGTAGACTGATGTATTTGTGAGGCTGCATGACTGTTGTTCCCCTCACACTAGAGACCACAACCTAGTTCAGTCTGTAAACAGTACCTTGTCTACAGGTGTAATGTGAGCTCACCTCTGAAGCTCTAAGAAACCAAATCAGAACGAATAACTTTATCTACAGCATTTCACAGTAAAGACTATTAAGATGTTGAAGGCTCACATAGTATTAATGATTTGATACTTATTTAAATTTAACTTTTGACAAAATAGAAACTTTAGTCATAGTTCTATAAAAATCTTTTAAAGAGTTATTTCTAATTAGAATATTGTTTTAGAAGTGA
The DNA here is from genome assembly GCF_011762505.2 of Arvicanthis niloticus. Classification (NCBI taxonomy): domain Eukaryota; kingdom Metazoa; phylum Chordata; class Mammalia; order Rodentia; family Muridae; genus Arvicanthis; species Arvicanthis niloticus. The sequence continues at coordinate 77,907,143 of NC_047664.1, read as the reverse complement.
TACACAACAAGAACAGGAAAGTAAACATTTTATATCTAACATAAGAGCACAAGTCCTCACCACTTCTTCTTGTCTGAACTCTCACCTTTGAACCAAATCTTGATGAAAGTCTCATATACATAATGAAATTATCTCAGACAGCAATGGCTAGAAAGTCTATCAAAATAGAAGCTTATATATATATATATATTCTGACTCAGGACAGCCTGTAACTTTTTAGCTGTAACTAAAGGAAAAAAAAAGTGCTCTTTTATTTATTAAACTAGGAAAACCACTATCAACTCTCTTATCATAGAAGCCAAAAAAACTGCTGGCCCCCTTCTAAGAGCCGCTTTTGAAAACAGTCTGTTCTCTTCAAGGTTCTTTCTGTTGGTGTCCTTCTCCTGGCCACAGAGCAGGGCAAATTATGTTTTTCTTGTGTAAATTGAGACTGTCTCATGAGTAAGTTTTAAACTAAATTAAGTAAGCAGTTTTAGTAGTTCATCACACCAAATCAGGCACCTGACATACTCTGTCTCTTCCTCCAGAGGAACAGAGCTTTCTCTTGGCCACAAGCTGTGGAACAGGACCAGCCTGTCTCATTGCTTCTGCTTTTAAAACTCAGGATGTTAACACAGTATCAGTCCAGAAGAAAGAAAAGGAACGTCAATTGTCAGTCAGAGTCCAAGAACATGTGAAACAAATAACACAGAATGGAGTTTATCAAGAAAAGACAAGGAAAGACAACACAATAGACTGCCCCTATCACTATATCAGTGGCACAGAATTGTCAACAATCGCAGCGGTGTCTGGAAACCGCATGGCCTGTTGGGAAACGTAGTTCTCAGACCGGCTGCCATCTTGGATATACTTGTCAAAGCTGCAAAGCCTGTTGGGAAACGTAGTTCTCAGGATGTCGAGCGCACTCACTAAAGCCCTTATCTCTCGCTAGGCGCCTGCCTGCATGTGTTCGCCACCCGCCTCTCGCCTCCCGCCTCTCGCCTCGTACTTAATTCATCACGGGCGGGAGGCTGGGAACTCCTCTCCCGCCTTTTAAACTGCAGTGGGCGGGAGACCTGCATGTACTCTGGCTTCCAGTACCAGGGCGGCTCGAGCGCTGGCGAAGAGGGGACCACCGAGGGGGCCAGGGCAGCCAGTGGTTGTGGAGCCTGGCTCAGGTACTCTGCCACACAGTAGCGGCAGGGAGGGGTTCCAGAAAGACTGTACACAAAATATAAACACACAGAACTAACACAGTCAGACACACTTGCCCGAGTTTGGTCTCATAGAACCAGCCAAACACGACCTCTGACGGGAAGGATTCCACATCTTCCCCCTAGCAGGAGCACTCATCTCCTGTTCCAAAACAGGGCAGTCAGACCTCCCTGACTCCCTAACCCAGATGGGGAAGGATACCGCCTTTCCCCAAGGGCAGCCAGACCACTCTGACTCCCTAACCACCCGTGAAGCGTCCTTCCCGGGCTGCAGCCTGTGGGTTTCAACACGTCTGTCCATCCACAGTCATTGGGCCCTCACGGTCCACAATGACAGCTGCACTCAGTCTCAGATGGGGAAGATTCCCCTCACCAAAGAAACCGATATCAAAACACAGAAACAAAGACAGCAGAAGAAACCAAAACAAAGAGACAAGGACAGCGGCGCCGCACTCTCACACACACCACTCACACAGACCTACCTCCAAGGGGTCGTCGTGTGTCTAGGGTGGTCTCGAGTTTCCCGGCCAATCGCCACCTGTACTAAATCCCTCAAAGATTTGTCTTGTAATCCATCTAACTTCTGTAACTTTCTCTTAATATCACTGGCTGATTGGTCAATGAAAGCTATTGTCACCGTAGCTTTATGTTCATCAGACATTGGATCATAGGGTGTAAATTGCCGAAAAGCCTCCATCAGCCGTTCTAAGAAGGCTGAGGGGGATTCAGCAGGACCCTGGATTGTCTCCCTTACCTTGGCCAAATTTGTGGGCTCCCCTGAGCCCCGCCATTAGAGTCTGATGGTAGATTTTGAGGTGCTCCCTACCATTTGCTGTATTGAAATCCCAATCTGGTCTGGTCAGCGGGAAGGCTGCGTCTATTTCATTTTGCAAGGAGGTGGGCCTGCCATCCGTCCCTGGAACATTCTTTCTGGCTTCTAAGAGGATACGCTGTCTCTCCTTGGTTGTAAAGAGTACCTGCAAGAGCTGTTGACAATCATCCCAGGTGGGCCAATGAGAGAAAAGAAGGGAATCAATTAGGCCTATCAAGGCCTGGGGGTCCTCAGAAAAAGGAGGATTGTGAGTTCTCCAATTATAAAGATCTGCTGATGAGAAAGGCCAATACTGGAAAAGCTGGTTCCCTTGATCATCAGGGGGTCCATACGCCCGCAGAGGCAAGACAGTAGAGTCAGGAGACACTACCTTCTTACTCCGAGTCCCAGCTGCCGGACCCTCTAGGCTTCCCTCCTCCAGGTGAAGTAAGGGGGCCGAGGGTTCCACCCAGGTTGTACTCCCTTGCTCCTCGGAGTTTCCCTGTCCTGTACCTGTTGTCTCACCTCTCCGTTCCCCTGAGGCAGAGCCTCCTTGTCTGGCAGCTGCTGTTACACCTCCCAGTTCCCCTGCTGAGGCAGAGCCTCCTTGTCCTGCAGCTACTTGGGGTACTGGTGGATAAGGGGGAGGAGGATCTAACAAGAGGTGGTCAGCGTCTGTGGTTAAAATCTTTTTTTTCTCTCACGGGACGTGAGGCCTTCATCTCCTTGTTTCCGTCTTTTAGAGCGAGTACCTCGGTCTTCAATGGGCCTGAAAGTGAAACAAATGGGCGGACCCACAAAGGGGGAGAGAGAATCAAGTTTTCCCAGACAGTTATGTAGGGGATCTGATCAGGATGTCCACTGGGACCCCTCTGGTAGACTCTTTCTTTTACCCGTCTGACCTTTTCTAAGAAGAAGGATCCTTCTGGTGGCCACCCGGTTTGGAAAGATGGCCATTCTGATGTACACAAGGTTTGCCATTTCTGCTTCTTCACTCTTACTGACAAACTATAAGCTCTAGCCTTAACTTCTGACCAGTGGTCAAGCGTCAAAGATAGTGGGGTAGCTAGCGTCTGTCCCATAATGGTTCGTCAGTCCAACAAATATCACAAACAACACAGACAGAATTAGACACGGATATACTGCCACGAGAGCACAACTGACACCGCCCCAGGCGGCTGTGGTAAAAAAAACCACCTTCACACAGAGAAGGGTCTTCCTAGACCCTATCTCTCACACAATCGAACCCTGGGCGTCCCCAGGGAACTGTGGCTTGCAGTATGCTGATACGTCTATCGTACTGCTTCCACAACCTGACCCTCTCTCAGGGTCCGGACCCTCTCCCAGGGTCCTGCTCTCCGTGGCTAACTCAGTTCCTGCTCCTGCCACAAGCATAAAAAAAAACCAAGCTACACAGACCGCCCTTGCCAGGGCACACAGACACAGTACACAGAGACTTAGACAAAGATCACACACAAACGCTCGAGGGAAATAAACCTCCGACCCCTGTACCCCGTGGGGTCTGAGAGAGCGGATCTCGGTGGGACCTCCAAGAAATGTTGGACTCTAAGGATCCAAACCCAAACCCACGGGAAGCGCTCTTTCAGAGATACTCACGGAAGGGAGTCGCTGCAATCGCATGAGATTTATTTGATGAATAGGTGGAATAACAATAGCCGGTGCACCGGGGTCCCTCACCCTCAAGCGAGAAAGAGGAACCCCGAGTGACCAAAAAGGATGGTATATATACAAAGTTCACAAAGACAGTAAATTGCTTCTTAGACAATAAAAGAGATTTCAAACATCCGTTCCCAAACCTGGTTTCTATCTAGCCCTCAATTTACAACCAGGCTATCCTATTTTACATATGTATCTTGTTCCTGGGAGAATTCCTTTGAAGTGACTTCCGTTTACCCAGGGGTTTTATTGCCTCTATCTTGGTACTTTTGTGCTTTTGAAATGTTTATTCAAGCCCTTGGAATGCACCCCAGGGGCAGCTAACACTTGAGTGTAAATTGAAACTCTGAACCTAAGAAACTCTCACGTTGAGACCTAAAATTTCATTTTTACAATTTATTCTTACAAAAGCACATTCCAAGAACAACCTGTGTTGTGAAGGAACAGAGGTTACAAGACTCATTGTCTTGTTTTCTTAGAGTTTTCTCACAAGAGTCTCAGACAAAGCCCTCACACAGCTTCAATCATGGACTGTGTGGTAGAGAATTATGTGTGTCTGCTCTGCTTTCAGTGCATCCTAACAGCAGGAAATGGAGAACAAGATGCAAGGGGAGACACGGAGAGTGTACGGCTGTGGGGAGATCAGTTGAATGGGAGTTAATTTGGATGCATTTATCTGTTCTGCAGTTTGCTTATCTGAGGATAATGCTAAATTCATAGAAACTGCTTTGAACAACAACAACAAAAAAAACACACTGAAATGATTCTGTTTGTTTGTTTTTCCTTTTTGTTTTGTTTTTGAGACAGGGTTTTCCTGTGTAACAACCCTAGCTGCCCTGGAACTCAGTTTGTAGACCAGGCTGGCCTGGAACTCAGTGATCCACCTGCCTCTGCCTTCTGAGTGCTGAGATTAAAAGCACGAGCTACCACCACCTGGTATTTCTTGCTATTTTAAGACCTTCTCCCAGAGAAAAGGAAATGAGGCAATATTTACTACAGCTTACTACAAGGCAAACAAAGGGGCCAGTAGTAAAAGCACTTGCTGCTCTCCATACAATCTGAGTTCAATTCCCAGCACCCACATGGCAGCTCACAGCTCTTTATAATTCCAGGGGATTCAACACTATCTTCTGACCTCTGTGGGTGTGGTGCACAGACATCCTTGCAGGCAAAATATCTATACACATAAAAAAATCATAAAGATACACACACACACACACACACACACACACACAAATAATTTTAAAAAAGCAGAGACAAATGATTTTGGCTCCAGTCACACTACACATTCAAAACCAAGCCTCCTCTCTAGTTCCTAATCTTGTTTTTGTAAAGATCAGAGATAAAGTGGGGAATTTCATAATACAAGTACTACAACTTTATGAAACTGTCTCTGTTTAATGTTTTGTGAAATAGCTCCACTGGTGGAGTGGCACCGGAGAAGTCACGGTTTCCTTTTTTGAGTGCTTAGTGTTGTTTATAAAAGAATTTAGAAATGGGCTTGTGTGCCCTTCCCCCCAGCCTTGAGCAGGCCTGAGAGACCTTGTTTACCACAACAGACCAAGTGATAGGATCTAGGTGGAGTTACCCACCTTGGCTGCACAGAACACAGAAGCAGAACTGCCCCTGGGCTTGCCTTGAGACATCTCTGGCCATGACCTAGAATGGATTATGGATTATCCCACCCATCTCCAGTTGAAACCAGGAGGGGTTGTGGGTTGGGCCTTCCCCTTTAAATTGAGAGCTGAACATTAAAGCTTTGAGCCTTGATCATAGAACTTTGTCTTGGCTTCATCTCTTCTTGTCCTCTGTCCCCTTTCATTCCCAGCTCCCTTTACAGGTGAACCCAGTTGACTTGTGGCCGCAGGCGGCTACAGATTGGCGTGCACAGCGTGGGACTTGAAAACGGGGGACCAACTGAAGAATGCTGTCTTAGGTGGAGCTCCACGGAAAATGGAACAAGAAGGAGAGTATCCCGAGCACTTGGTAAGTAGCAAACAGTATTGATACTAGTGCTAGTTAATTTTTGGAGGCCATGTTTGCAGAAAGTGTGTTTTAGGGGATACGGTCTAGGTCAAATAGGTGTTGACCCGATGCCTAATTTTGTCAAGAAGGAGACAGTGAATTATGGGTCAGGAGAATTCTAAATGGGCATTTGCCCGCAGCCTTCGAGAGCTGCTTCAGACGGGAGGAGCTGGGTTTTCAGATAGTGTGTTGGAAGATTTCTTGGCAGAAGTAGATTCATGCTGCCCATGGTTCCCTCAAGAAGAAACTCTGAACAAAAAGACCTGGGAGATGGTCGGAGAGGTTTTGAGAACCACCAGGGCAGATTCTAACACCCTCTGCCTTTGGAAATTGGTAAAAGACACTATTGATAATAAAATAGATAAAGATACCTCGCAGGTGTTAGCTACTGCCCAGGCACGTTTGAAGAGTTCCAAGAATGCCCATCAGAGAGCCCTTGTACAAAAAGGGGCACTCTCAACCCTCAATCAGGGAAGTGTAGACCTAGTATACCATCTCCAGCTCAGAAAAAAGAGATCGGAGACTCTGATAACAAATCAGAGCTAGAGGAAGGAGCTGATTTGAAAAAAGGGGGCTCCAAATACCACGAGGACTGGCCCCCCCATGCACCTTCTGCTCCACCTATGGTCCTTGATGCAGCAGAAGCTGCCCAGATGGACATGAAGGTATATAAATTAGAGATGGAAATTAAACTGCAGAGATTGACTAACAAGCTACAGGAGTTAAAGTGTCTGTCAGGTGCGAAAAGGAGCGATGATTCTGAGATTCGTCAATCACCATTAGAAAGAGCTGTGAATCAGGCCCGCAGGGATGGGCAGGATACATCTGACGTGTTAGCTTTTCCTGTGGTTGATTTAATTGACCAGCAGAACAGAAGAACTAGGCAATATCAGGCGTTGGAGTTCAAAGTGATAAAAGAATTGAAAATTGCTGTGTCACAATATGGGCCTACTGCCCCCTTCACGAAAGCTTTGTTGGATACTGTGGTAGAAGCAAATTTAACGCCCCAAGATTGGAAAACTTTATGTAAGGCCACCTTGTCAGGAGGAGACTACTTGCTTTGGAGCTCAGAATGGCGTGATGCTAGTAAGAAAACCGCCATGATGAATGCCCAGGCAGGCAATGCAGATTGGGATCTTCACATGCTTCTAGGAGAAGGTCAATATGAGGGTAATGTTAATCAGGTCAAGCTGCCTGCAGGCGTGCACACACAAGTTGCAATGGCTGCCCACTGTGCTTGGAACCAATTACCTACTAAAGGGGATCTTAGTGGAAATTTATCCAGTATCAAACAGGGTCCTGATAAATTATTTCAAGAATTCGTGGACAGACTACTAAAGGCAGCTGGTAGAGTTTTTGGAGATCCTCAGTCAGGAATTCCTTTCCTTACACAGTTGGCTTATGAGAATGCTAATGCAGCTTGCGGCTATCAGGCCTTACAAAGCAAAGACAGATTGACATGGATACATTCATCTTTGTGCTGAAATTGGGTCCTCTTACAATCAGGGTCTGGCCATGGCTGCTGCTTTTCAAGGGACCACTATACATGCAATGCTTGCACAGAACTGTAAAGATAAAAGATGTTATAAATGTGGAGATCCAGGTCATTTTAAAAGTGACTGTCCCAAGAGAAAGGGCACAATCAATCAGGTTGTGAGCCAGGAATTTGTCCTTGGTGCAAGAAGGGTTATCATTGGGTTAAGGAATGTAGAGCTAAAACAGATAATCAGGGCCATCCCTTGTTGGGAAATGAGTGGCGGGGCCAGCCCTAGGCCCCCAAGAATCCACAGCAACAGCTTATGGGGCCATGAAGCTGTTGTCAAGTCAGGGAAATCTATTTCAGAACTTATTAGAGCAACCCCAGGAAGTGCAGGATTAGACCTTAGTTCTACTACCCATGTCATACTGACAGCAGAAATGGGAGTTCAGACGCTGCCTACAGGAGTTTTTGGGCCCTTGCCTCCAGGGACATGGGGATTACTTTTAGGCTGAAGCAGCAGTATTGTAAAAGGATTGCAAATTTATCCAGGTGTTATAGATAGTGATTATGAGGGAGAGATTAAGATCATGGCTGCTTCCCCCCAGGGCGTGATAACTGTGCCTGCTGATAAAAGAATTGCTCAACTTGTTTTTGTTCCTTTACATCCACTCCCTTCCAAATTTGTTAAGAATGAGAGAGGACAAGATGGCTTTGGTTCCTCTGATGTGTATTGGGTTCAATCTATTACTAGCAAGAGACCTAGTCTTAAGTTAATAATTGAAGGAAAAAGTTTTGAGGGGCTCATAGACACGGGAGCTGAAGTAACGATTATTAGGGAGCAAGATTGGCCTTCAGCTTGGCCTTTGTCTGATACTCTTACTCACCTTCAGGGGATTGGTTATGCGAATAACTGGAAACAGAGTTCTAAACTCCTTTTTTTTTTTTTTTTTTTTTTTTTTTTTTTTTGGTTTTCCGAGACAAGGTTTTTCTATGAAGCCCTGGCTGCCCTGGAACTCAACTCTGTAGACCAGGCTGGCCTCAAACTCAGAAATCCACCTGCCTCTGCCTCCCAAGTGCTGGGATTAAAGGCGTGCACAACCACAGCCCGGCGAGTTCTAAACTCCTAACCTGGAAAGATGAAGAAGGCAATTCAGGACAAATTAAACCTTGTGTCATGCCGAATTTGCCTGTCACTCTCTGGGGAAGAGATCTTTTGTCACAGATGGGTCTTATGATGTGCAGCCCTAATGAAGTAGTGACTAAACAAATGCTAAGACAAGGATTTTTGCATGGCCAAGGACTAGGAAGAGAAGGGCAAGGTATTAAAACTTTTGAAGCGCCTGAGCCTTATGCTAACCCTAGAGGCTTAGGGTATTTTCCATAATGGCCACTGTCTTGCCTGCATCCCATGCTGATAAAATTCAATGGCTTAATAATGTCCCAGTGTGGGTTGATCAGTGGTCTTTGTCTAAAGAAAAAATAGAAGCCGCTTCATTGCTTGTGCAGGAGCAATTAGAGGCAGGGCACATAGTAGAATCTGTCACCTTGGAACACCCTGATATTTGTTATCAAGAAAAAAAATCTGAAAAGTGGCTATTGTTGCAAGATCTAAGAAAAGTTAATGAAACCATGGCACCTATGGGGGCTCTACAATCTGGGCTTCCATCTCCAGTAGCCATTCCTAAAGGATATTATAAAATAATAGTAGATTTGAAAGATTGTTTCTTCACTATTCCCTTGCATCCTCGGGATTTGCTTTCAGTGTTCCTTCTGTTAACTTTAAAGAGCCAATGAAAAGGTATCAATGGGTACTTCTTCCTCAGGGCATGGCTAACAGCCCTACATTATGTCAAAAATTTGTGGCACAAGCCGTTGAGCCTGTAAGACGGCAATGGCCAATGATGTACATCAGCCATTACACAGATGACATTCTTCTAGGAGGAAAAGATCCTCAGGACTTGCTTCTATGCTATAGAGATTTACAGCAAACATTAGCTGATAAAGGATTACAAATAGCTCCTGAAAAGGTACAGACTCAGGAGCCTTATAATTATTTAGGCTTTAGGCTTACAGATCAAGCCATTTGTCCCCAGAAGATAATCATCCGCAGGGACTGTCTAAAAACTTTAAATGATTTTCAAAAGCTGTTAGGTGATATCAATTGGCTTCGTCCCTATTTAAAGCTTACAACAGGGGAATTGAAACCTTTATTTGATATTCTCAAGGGGAGTGCTGATCCTACCTCCCCCCATCCTTAAACCCAGAAGGATTGTTGGCATTACAACAAGTAGAAAGAGCCATTGAGGAACAATTTGTCACTTACATAGATTATTCCTCACCTTTACATTTGTTAATTTTTAATACAACTTATACACCCACAGGATTGTTGTGGCAAAAGGCTCCCCTCATGTGGATACATTCAAAGATATCCCCTAAACGTAACATCCTACCATATTATGAGGCGGTAGCCCATATGATTGTACTTGGAAGAAAACAGGCATTGGCTTATTTTGGCAAAGAGCCAGACATCATTATTCAGCCTTTTAATGCAGATCAAAATACTTGGTTAAAGCAACATAGTACAGATTGGTTGCTTGCTCAAGTAGGATTTAATGGCATTATAGACAATCATTATCCTCCAGATAAATTGATACAGTTTTTAAATGTACATGATGTGATATTTCCTAACATGACTTCTTTGCAGCCTCTGCATAATGCTCTTTTAATATTTACTGATGGATCCTCTAAAGGACGAGCAGGGTACCTCTTAAATAATCAAATCAACAGGTAGTCATAGAGACACCTGGACTCTCTGCTCAACTAGCAGAACTGACAGCAGTTCTAAATGTTTTTCAGTCTGTAAGTGATGCTTTTAACCTCTTTACTGATAGCCTATATGTGGCTCAGTCTGTCCCCTAGTTAGAAACTTGTGGTGTATTGCGATTCAATACTCCAGATGGATCCTTGTTTTCACAACTACAAAACTTTATTCTTACAAGAAAAAATCCCTTTTATATTGGCCATATAAGAGCTCATTCTGGTCTTCCTGGGCCTTTAGCTACTGGCAATGATTGTATTGACAGAGCTTTAATAGGAGAAGCATTAATGTTGGATCCTGTTACTCTGGCTAAGCGAGATCATGAAAAGTTTCATCTCTCTAGTCACACTTTAAGGCTCCGACATAAGATCACTAAGGAGCAAGCTAGAATGATTGTAAAACAGTGTCCTGTCTTACTTTATCTCCGGCTCCCCATTTAGGCATTAATCCAAGAGGCCTTAAGCCCAATCATATTTGGCAAATGGATGTAACCCATTATGCAGAATTTGGAAAATTGAAATATACACATGTCTGTATTGACGCTTGCTCAGGATTCCTTTTTGCTTCTCTACATACGGGAGAAGGCTCTAGAAATGTAATTGATCATTGCTTACAAGCCTTTAATTCTATGGGACTACCTAAAGTCCTCAAAACAGACAATGGGCCAGCTTATACTGGTAACAACTTTATATCCTTTTGTAAAGAATTTGGTATTGAACATAAAACTGGAATTCCTTATAACCCAATGGGACAAGGAATTGTTGAACATGCACATCGCACTCTAAAAAACTGGTTTATTAAAACTAAAGGGGGGGAATTATACCCTCCAAGGTCACCAAAAGCACATCTTGCTTTTGTATTATTTGTCTTAAATGTTCTGCAAACTGATGTTAAAGGTCAGTCTGCAGCAGATCGCCACTGGCATCCAGTCATTTCCAGTTCATTTGCCAGGGTCAAATGGAGAGACCCCCTAACTAATTCTTGGAATGGTCCTGACCCTGTTTTAATTTGGGGTCATGGCTCGGTCTGTATTTTTTCAGAAAAAGAAAATGGAGCCTGATGGCTGCCTGAAAGATTGGTCCGTCAAGTGGACACAGATCTTGAGCCTAATAATTATGATTCTGATGATGAAGACTCTGATAACAAAATCTAGTCAGATACATTATCATATGTTAGCCATGGAGGACCACGAGACTCTAGATGAGGTTGTTACTCTATCCCAGGTGTTCCCAAGTCTCATCTCTACCCAACCTAAAAGAGGGGACTTCCGCCCCTAGACCAGGCAGAGAGGGGCCACCTAGAACCCCCTCTGTTTGGCGATATAAATTCTTGCTAAGGCTGCGAGGCTAAGCACTGCAAGGGAATATAAATAAAAGTTAAAAATATGTTTCTTGGTTCCCTGAGGGACAAGCCTGACTGCATAGGGGTTGATGTCAAAAGTATCCCCTCTCCAGGAAAAAGACATCGGGATGGGTATGGCCCTCATGCCTCACTGTACAACGACAGGAGGACTGGAGCCATTACAAGGTCCCCTTTAATTACTGGAGGTCAGGCCTCTATCCCCGCCTTGACAAGATTAGAATCGCCATGGTCCTTCTATACTTGGAGAAGAGAGGAGATGTCAGGGGCAGCCCTGCTTATATACTGAAGGCCTAAAATTAGCTATAAGCCTAAAATCAGCAATAGGCCTGACATACATGCCTGCTAACACAAAGTCTTGGGTCTCTATGGAAAAACACTGAAACAGAGGGCTATAAACTATTATAAACAAACAGCTTTTGTTGAAATCTACCGGCCTGAGTAGTAATAGACCTTGTATCTGATCCCTGTCAACCAGCAGTTGGATCAGATACTAAAACATTTCCACTTTCAACCTTATTTCCTACATGGCTTGGATAATCATGTTGCTGTTAACTTTTGAACCTTGTGTCTCAAGCAGATAGGTTGCCTTCACACAAGATCTCTCTCAACAAGCCCGGACACTCTGTACCCCAGATGGGATGAAATCATGTACCCCATCCAGCTGCTGGCACTGCTCATTTTTATAAACTAAAAAGGGGGAACTGTGCCCTTCCCCCCCAGCCTTGAGCAAGCCTGAGAGACCTTGTTTACCACAACAGACCAAGTGATAGGATCTAGGTGGAGTTACCCACCTTGGCTGCACAGAACACAGAAGCAGAACTGCCCCTGGGCTTGCCTTGAGATGCCTCTGGCCATGACCTAGAATGGATTATGGATTATTCCACCCATCTCCAGTTGAAACCAGGAGGGGTTGTGGGTTGGGCCTTCCCCTTTAAATTGAGAGCTGAACATTAAAGCTTTGAGCCTTGATCATAGAACTTTGTCTTGGCTTCATCTCTTCTCGCCCTCTGTCCCCTTTCATTCTCAGCCCCCTTTTCAGGTGAACCCAGTTGACTTGTGGCCACGGGCGGCTACATGTTTGGATGGAACCTTGAGGACAATTTTATTAGGATTTGAGGGAAAAACAAGAGCCAGCAACACACAGTCTCAGAAGCTTCCAGATGGAGGGTCAAATCCTGGTCAAATCCCAGTTCTACAAAAAACAGGAATGAATTTATTTCAACTTTATAATAAAATGGTATTTTATCTTAAGGTAGAATCAGTCTGTTCCATCACATGCCCAGGGCCAGCCTTGTAAGGTCATGGCTGGGGCCGGGGCTGGGGCTGGGGCCAGAGCTTTGAAGGAATCCAGGTCTACTCCCCACCCAAGAGGCTGCAGGAATCAGTCCCAAGGCTGCTGTGAGCTCTGTCTGTGGCACACATGAGGTATCCTGTGTTCCCTCTGGGAAACATTACTCGATTAGCTTCTTGCTTACTTTGTCCTGTTGTATGATCAGTTTATGCTGACCCCACCCCACTTTCCTCTACACACTGTACATATGATGCTGCATTCTCATTTTTGTTTTGTTCTGTTTGTTTTTTAATTTTCCGAGTCAGAGTTTCTTTGTGTGGTATTGGCTGTCCATGAACTTCAGCTCTGTCGATCAGGCTAGAATTGAACTCACAGAGATCCACTTGCCTTTCCTTTTGAATGCTGGGGTTAAAGCTGTGTGCCACTTCTGCCTGACCAGATAATGTCATTACTAATAAACGTACTTGCATGAGCTATCAGCTAATGTGAGACATCCTGGACCCAACTTTCCTATATTCTTTATTTTCTCATTACTGGTTATGACCCTGCCTTAGTCAGGGTTTCTGTTGCTGCAACCAAACACTGTGACCAAAGAGCAAGTTGGAGGGAGAGTGTTCATTCAGCTTACATTTCCACATTGCTGTTCATCACCAAAGGAAATCAGGACTGGACTCACACAGGGCAGAAACCTGGAGGCAGGAGCTGATGCAGAGGCCATGGAGGAGTCCTCCTCCCTGGCTGGCTTCACTTGGCTTGCTCAGCTGGATTCCTTATAGAACGCAGAACCACCAGCCCAGGACCACCACTCCACAGGATGGGCTGGGCCATCCCCATTGATCACTAAGTAAAAACAAAACAAAACACATACGCAAAAAACAATGTCTTCCAGTTGAATCTTATGGAGGCATATCCTCAACTGAGGCTTCTTCCTCTCTGATGACTCTAGCTTGTGTCAAGTTGATACAAATTAAGCCAGTAAAGGCCCTGCCACTGAAGAACAATCTGCTAATCCAGGTCAAGGGATATAGTGTCTGAGCCCACTGGGTGGTTGGTTTGGGTATTGTTCATTTATTTTAAAGACAGAGCTACTGAAGTTGGGAGGGACAGAAAAAAATTAGGGGTAGATTTGATCAAAACACATCAAATATTTGTATGAAATTCTCAAACAATAAAAAAGCAAAATAAATAAATAAAAATATAAATATGGGTATATCAGGGATCTGGGTACAAGCCTGATCAGTGTGCACATTACAAGTAAAGGAGCCACTAGCACCAAAATGTATTCATGGACTACCCAAAGAATGGTGGACCTAGAGATGGGCTGGGTATCCCATTCATTTATGGTCATCCCAGACTGTCCCTAACCTCTGTTGGGGTGAGACTTACTCTCCAGGATGGAGGCCCAGATACACTTCCTGCCTGACGGGCCTCAACTAACTGGCCCAAAAGGAAAACCCATGGGTGGAAGAAAGACTTCTCCTACCGACCCCTGTCGGGAGCTGAGGCAACCTGCTTTACAGACAGGAGCAGTTTTCTCCATGCTGGTCAGAGACAAGCTGGTGCTGCTGTGGTGGACTGCACAAATGTCATCTGGGCTGAACTTCTACTCCCCTCCCCTGGTCTCATCAGTGCAGAAAGCAGTCTTGGAACTGGGGGCTGGCAAGAAGATTAACATCCACACGGACAGCAGGTATGCCTTTGCCACAGCCTATGTCCACAGGGCTCTGTACCAAGAGAGAGCTGCTCGCATCAGAAGAAATTGTGATCTCCTGGATGCCCTGAAGAAGCAACTGTAAGTATTATTTGTTGCCCAAGACACCAGAAGGGAGGCGACTCTGGCCCGAGGCAATAACCAGACAGATCAAGTGGCTCAATGGCTATGCAGAAGCCTATCCTGGTTATGGGCCTGCAAGAGACACCCGCTGGGGAATGGGACTGGATTAAGGGATGGCCTCATTTAAAACACACGAAAGAAGAAAGAAAGAAGAAAGGACTCAGATTGCTAGCCACCCTACCAACTATTACCTAGAGAAGAAAGGGCAATGGTGCACAGAAAAAGGAAAAACTATTCTCCCTGGAAAGCAAGCCAAAGACTTACTAGGCCCAATGCATAGATGGACTCATTTGAGAGATAAGCACATCCAAACAGTCAAGGGACCTGGGTTGTATATAATGGACCTTATGTTTTGGGCCAGAGAAATAGAACAGTGTAAGGTATGCCAGCAAGCAAATGCTTATGTGGCCAAGAGTAAACAGGGAAAAATACCTAGGGGAGAACAGCCTAGAGTATATTTGGAGGTCGATTTTGCAGAAGTTAAGCCAGAAAAATATGGATACTCTCTAATATTTGTAGATACTATCTCTAGATGGGTTGAGGCTATCCCCACCAAGCAGGAAACAGTTACTGTGGTAGCCAAGAAGATATTAGAAGAAATCTTTCTGAGGTTTCGAGTCCCCAAGGTAACTGGATCAGATAACAGTGGTCTTGCCTTTTGTTTCTAAGGTAAGTCAGGGATTGTCAGAGATATTGGAGACTAATTGGAAGCTGCATTGTTCGTACTGTCCCCATAGCTCAGAGGGAATGAACAGAACCCTAAAAAGAGACCGTAACTAAATTGCTCTCAGAAACTGGCACTGGATGGGTGGTACCCCTTGTTCTGGCCCTGTTCTGAGCCCAGAGCAAGCACCCCTCCTGTGTGGGACTCCCACTCCCTTGATCCCAGCTCTTGACTCACCCCCCCAGAAATGACTTCTCAGGCTGATAAGGATCTTATGGCTCAATTGTAAGCTTTCCAGATCACTCACTAGGAATCGTGGCCTACACTTAGTGCCCTGTATAATGCAGGTGCTCCAGAGGTTCCACACAAGTTAGCAAGGTGGAAATAGCTGGTCCTGGTGCTGTTGACCATCCTGACCTTCGCTGAAGTAGATGGAGTAACTGCCTGACTTCACATAACTCAGACCAGCACCTGATGCCAACTGGAGAGAAGCCAGACACCTGAACAACCCCCTCGAGCTCAAGATGACCTGCTGTTCTGCCAAGGCAAAAAAAAAAAAAAAAAAACCATTAAATATCTATGGAGTATCTTCCTTCCCACACTTAGCCTCAACACCCCCCATAACCCTACCAAAGTGACTTGGCAAGGACTCTCAGCCACTGGAAATGTGGCTTGGTTCACCACAGTGGAACGACCACCTTGTGCCTGGCAGCCAGACCTTGTCTTTGATCTCTGTAAGTTAGCAGCAGGCCTTGACTCCTGGAATATCTTCACCCAAGAGACATAGGGGTGGAAATTACCCAAATGTCGGGGACAACAGACTTTTGAATCTAAACCGTGTTCCAGAAGCAGCTTTAGAGGGTGGGCTTTGGGTGCCTACACCCAAAGTTGAAGAGTGTCCTGGGGGAAATCCCACACATCTGCCCCCAGATGAGAGAAGCTGGCAGCAGGCCCATCAGTGTATGTGTGTAAAGGGACAGCTACTTTTTCTGTGCTACCTAAGGGTGTAGAAAATTGAGAAGTACCATTTAGGGGGTGAGAAGAAGATAGTTAATGATTCAATGGCAAAGGGACTGAAGGGACTAGCTGAGAGAGAGAGAGAGAGAGAGAGAGAGAGAGAGAGAGAGAGAGAGAGAGAGAGAAAGTTCAAAGTTGGTTTGAATCCTGGTTTAATCCTCCCCCTGATTTACCACCTTGATTTCTACTTTAATTGGGCCCTATTGATTTTGCTTATGTTGCTGACATTTGGGCGTTGTATTTGAAATAAATTGGTTGCTTTCATTAGAGAACGCATTAGCACAGCACAAGTTATGATGCTACAACAATATTGTTCCCTCAGACAAGAAGAGATCCCATTTCAAGATTGAAATAGTCACAAGAAAAAGGGGGAAATGTGAGACCACGCTGACAAACTCTCACCTTAACAACCAGGGGAACAGAGCAGAAGGGGCAGATTAGAGACAAAACCACCCTGCTGGTCAAGCTGTCCCGATAGCAGGGAGAGAGTTAAAAAAAAAAAAATTCAGAGAAAAACCTCAGAATGTACTGACTAGTAACCAGCTGTGTCCTTCACAGCCCTGGATAAACATAGCCCACCAGAAACCATTGCCTGAGTGAGTGTGGCCAATAAGTTAAAGGCTAAGCAAAGTGTCCAGTTAGGTTTAGACAAGTTTTGTTGTTGCTAAAGTCTGCCTATGCTAAAGTATAAAAGGTGTGTGCTTCAGAAATTCAGGGTCCTTCGTCCTGCGAGAGTGAAGTGACCCCCAATGTGTCGGAATAAAGATTCCTCTTGCTGATTGTATCACTCTCAGTCTCCGTGTCTCTGTGCACTGCATGTCCCAGAATTGAGACTTTTAAGGCCAACATTTTTGGTGCATTGGGCAGGAATCCCAGTGTGGGGGGCCAACTGGAGAGATTGGAGGAAGGCTTTCAGGTACCGCAGTAATCAGTTTTTTATAATCTGTTTTCTGTTGTCTGAGTCTGTCTGGATTGTCTTATCTCCTTTCGGTTTTGAAAACTGGCAGAGTACGGAACAGTCAGAAACTGTGGGACATGGAGGAGGTGGGCAAACATGCCAGGACACCTGTCCTGTCGGAAGGCTGGAGGATGTTCCAGATTCCTTCTGGGAGGTTGGGACCGAGAGGGTCCTCCTCCATCCTGAAGCGGCAATGTCGGAGACCACAGCCACCTGGAACTAATTCAGTTCTACTTCTGTGGCATTCGGGTTATCTAGGAAAGTCTGTTATTGTTGGGTCTGTTTCATTACGTGTGGACTGGGACTGACACTTTACTTAGAAGAGATGGGACAGACAATAGCTACTTCTCTTTCCATCACCTTAGAACACTGGACTGAAGTTAAGACGAGGGCTCATAGCTTGTCTGTGAATGTGAAGAAACGGAAGTGGCAGGCATTGTGTGCTTCGGAGTGGCCATCTTTTCAGACTGGCTGGCCGCCTGAGGGGTCTTCTTGATTAATAAAATTGAGGATGTAAAGGACAAGGTTTATGGAATCGGGGGCCCTGACCACCTGGACCAGGTCCCCTATATTGTCACCTGGAAAGATCTAGTCACAGACCCCCCTCCTTGGGTCCGCCCCTTTATTTCTCTTCCAGGTTCCCCTCTCTACACTGATCCTCTGTCTTTGCAGTATCCACACAGGAAAAGAGGAAGAAAATCCTACCACCCACAGACACTGACCTCCTGTTGGTAAACTCACCACCCCCTTATCCACCATCCGTAAGACCTGCCCAAGTTGCCCTACCTGTGGCCCAGGCCAGTCCATCAGCTCCCCCTGGGGGATCTGAGGGACAGGGTCCACCGAGTTCAGGCGCGGGGCGGGGGGGTGGGGGACGCCCCCAGGAGAGGGCCGGCTGCAGGGACTCGGAGTCGGAGAACAGGAACCCAAAGTTCCGATTCTGCCACACAGAGCTTTTGGGCCTGTTGATGAGCATGGCAACCAGCCGCAAATAAGGTCATGGTTATAGGTACAACTTTGTGTTCATGACCTTGTCTCTGAGCTGAGATTTTTGTTTTCACCCAAGACTTTTATTTTAATGGCAAAAATAAAAATGAATGAATGAATGAATGAACGAGTAAAGAAAAAGAAGCCAGGATCCGTAAGGAGGCTCACAACCATCATTAACTCTAGTTTGAGGGGATCTTACGCCCTCTTGTGGTTTCTGAGGGTACCGCATGAGTTTGATGCACTAACATACACGTAGGCATACCCGTTTACACATGTACATACACTACAAATAAAATCTTTAAAAACATCTTTAAGTGAGGAATACTCTCAGATCATCTCAAGTGGGTGGCTTCTCATCTCATAGCGCACTCAGCATGTTTTGCACAGACGCTCTTGAGCCCACAAGGACAAGGGAAGCCCAGGAGCATCTGTCAGGAGAGTGTTGGAGGAACGCCCCAGGACTTCGATGACAAAACAGCATCAAGTCAACATCTTCCAGTCATTTCAGGTGTTTTACGTTGCTGCATCTTGTGCAGGTTGGTCCTGGAAACCTGACTTGGGGTGCCTTGGGAATGACAGACACTGAAGTAATGACAGACACACTGACAGGAGAGCTGGAATTTTGGAGGTAGACTGTACTCAATCTGATGAAGGGCACCTGTAATGAAGTCTGGAGTCTCGCTGGGGTTTATTATGTAAAGCACAAGAACGAGCAGTTAGCTAGTCTTGGTAGGAAGTCTCTCCAAGGGAGTGGTCTCCGGCTGCAGTCATTTGGGAGGAGGAAGCTACAGATGTTCATGTTTCCTTGTCCATTGTTCCTAAACACTCATAGTGGACCAGAGGATGCTTTGCTATTTCTCTGAGTCAGACTTGGGGAGGACTCTGTTACTGTCATGAGTCTGAAGCGTTGACTCAGCTGTAGTTATGGCAACAACAAACATCCACTGAGGACTTCATCTGTAATTTGTCCTTTTTAATTTGTCTAATATTTGTACCCATAAGGGCACCTGAGACAAGAGCTGTATATAAACCTGCTAGTTCAGCCAGGTAATTTTATTTTATTTTTTAACTATTTACAAAATATCTATTCACAAGCCTGATCCTGCAACTAAATTGCTAGCTCTTTAGAAATCTCTTTCTAGCTGTCATTTTACCAAGCTAGTCTACCTTTCTTTTGAGCTCCTCCAAACCTGTTAGGGCTCCTTAACTCTCTTTCCTAGAATCCCATTTCACCTGTGTCCTGCCAGCTGCTTCTCTGGTGTTCCTGCAAGCTGAGAGAGAGAGAGAGAGAGAGAGAGAGAGAGAGAGAGAGAGAGAGAGAAGAGAGAAGAGAGAGAGAGAGAGAGTTCCCTATCTCTTACCTGGAGCTTCTTCCATGAAGTTCTTCCAAGACAGAGTGAGAACCAGCTCAAGAGGCTGAGCCTCCAAAAGGTGCCCCTCAAAGGTCTAATAGCTATAAATGAAGTCTCTACTCCTCCCCAAACCCTTGGCAGGCTAAGCCCTGTTACTGTCATGGGGATTCCAAACCAGGTCATTGCCCCCCCCCCCCCCAACCATTTCACCTTTATGGTGGGGTAGCTGACTTTTCCTCGGGTCATAGAGCAAAGACCACAAAACTTCTCCCAAGACTTTCTGTTCTTTAGCATTCTTATCTAAGGAGGCTTTTAGAGGCAGATCCAAACTGCATCTCTACAGGCCACACCTAACTGCATCTGACAAGTGCAATATCTTTCTAGGCCTTCATGTTTTGCTTTCAATTGGTTTTCTATGAACCATAATCACATGCCCTGAAACATCCATCTGTTCCCCCAAATACTTTGATGTTGCTTAAAGAATAATCTAGAATTTGTTCTCTTTCCACTCAGGTTGGACTACATGACCTCTGTGATAGAAAGCAGAACAGAAACCATGCAGTGAGAAGCTCTTCACAATTATGGCTGCCACACAAGAGGAGCCTTTGAGAGGGCTAAAGCATAGCATCAGTGAATAGCAACACTGGTGTCTGTGAAGTACAACCACTCTATCCACCCTCTCCTACTCCTCTTGCAACTAAAGCTAGGAAGTTTTATTGGTGCTGACAGTGGTGAGAGAGGAAGGGCTCTTAGGACCAGGAAGGCGGACAGTCAGTGATTCATAATGTCTCTGGCATGAGGGAGTGTATTCATCATCTTTTCAGGATTCTTTAAAAATAAATCACATTTTAAAATCTTAGTATGTGTGTGTGTGGTGTGTGTGGTGTGAGTAGTGTGTGTGTATGTGTGGGTGGTATGTGTGTGTGGTGTGTGTGTATGTGTGTGTGGTGTGTATGTGTGTGTGGTGTGTATGGTGTGTGGGTGTGTGTGGTGTGTGTTGTATGTGTGTATATGTGTGTGGTGTGTGTATGTGTGTGTGTGGTATATGTGTGTAGTGTGTGTGGTGTGTGTATGTGTGTGTGTGGTGTGTGTGGTGTGTGTGGTGTGTGTGGTGTGTGTGGTGTGTGTGGTGTGTGTGGTGTGTGTGGTGTGTGTGGTGTGTGTGTATGTGTGTGTGGTGAGTATGTGGTGTGTCTGTGGTATGTGTGTGGTGTGTGTGGTGTGTGGTGTGTGGTGTGTGGGTGTGTGTGGTGTGTGTGGTATGTGTGTGTAGTGTGTGTGGTGTGTGTATGTATGTGTGTGAATGTTCATGGTCATAGGTGCCATGATGTATACACAGAGACCAGAGAACAACTTGAAGGAATTAATTCTTTCCTTCCACTGTGTGGGTCTCTAGATTTGAACTCAGGTCATTGGGTTTAGTAGCAAAGCACCTTTATCCACAGAGTCATCTCACCAGCCCATCATTTCAGGATGTGGAAGTCTCTATTTTTGAGGAAGTAAGAGTGTCCTGGGTGGGAATTGGGCAGAGAAGGGCAAGGAAGTTCTAAGAGAAGTGGCAATAGCTGTTATAACATCTGAGAGCCCCTAGCCTTGCATCTAGTGTAGGAGGCGCTACACTAGACAGCAACATCTGTGTGAGAAGCTGGGCAAACTGGCCAGCAGTGGAGGAAGGGAGAGCTGAGGGGTCACGTGGTGAGAGGGTGCAGGGTGCAGTCTTAGCCTAGGCAGGCTCCCGACAGTTTCAGGGCCTCCCAAGCAAAGCCACTTCTTTCCCTGCAAGTGTGTTCAAAGAATATCTTTTTTTTTTTTTTTTAAAGAAAGAAAGCAAGCTATGAGAGAGATTCTCTAAGGATGGTGATATTTATTTGCAGATCAGGCGATGGGGATATGCCTCCTGTAGTAAACTATGAGCATGTTTAAAGGATAGGGAAGGAAAGAGGATGTTTTTAGCAGCAGTAAATGAGGAGATTACATCAGATATTTTGAAGCAATCATTCCTGGCCACAATGATTAACAAGGCTGAGCAGACAGTTGCTGGGCAGACACACTTGCAAAAGGGCTTTCTGTATGTCCTCCACGAGGGCTTGTGGTTTTTCAGAGTCTTTTGTAATTATTACTATCATGCCACCAGGCACAAGAATCTTTCCTCTAGAAGTTTCTCTCAAGCTGTGGGCTGTGACCCATTTGGGTCATGTGACCTTTTCACAGGGGTTGCCTAGGACCATCAGAAAACACAAATATTTACATTACTATTTGTAAAGGTAGCAAAATGACAGTTATGAGGTAGTAATGAAAACAATTTTATGGTTGGGGTCACCACACCATGAGAAACTGTATGGAGGATCCCAGGATTAGAACGGTTGAAAACCACTGCTCTTTAAGGATGGATGGCTATTGTAACTTCATACTTTACTTGTTAGGGTTGACACAAGTGACTCCCCCAAAATGCAGTGCTGGTGATAAAGTCTTAAACAGAAGGACTTTGGTCAGGTAAACAGAAGCCTAAAGGTGGGTTACCATGTGCCAGAAAAGCAGATCTCTAGGATGGATTCTGAAACCAGGAACTTCTCTTAATCCACCCCTAAAGGCCAACTGCCTCAGGGAGGGGCATTGATTTCTGTCAGTCTGCACAGCCTGCATCAGCTCAAAGTTCTCCACCCTCCTGACTGTCACATAAAATCTATCTGCTTCTCTCTGGTCCCAAAAGAGATAGCCTTGGCAGTTTGATCCCGCATAAACTTTTCTTTCTACCCATGGAGTGGTCTAATTCAGTGGTTTCATACAGTTTCCATCTATGTTCTTTGGGTAGCCTGCTGGATTTGAAGTCACTTAGGTCAGTTCATAAAGCCCAGGTTATCTAGTTTAGGCAACACCTGGCCGACACCATGCAGGAAGAGCTGCCCTAGGCAAGTGAACTTCTTGGAGACAGTCCACTGTTTTGCATGACTGCTATGGGTCCATGGTTGCTATGGGTACATGGTTGTATGTGTGTACCTTGGAGAGGAACAACCCCAGAGGCTTTGTCCCAGGATTGCTTCTTGCTACCAATATGCCTTCTCATGATTGTCATTGCTATATTCTTCTTAAACCTGTGATTGGGCATGGAAAAACACTCATTGATTATAACCTGGTGTGATTAATTCCTAGGTATTATCCCACTCTGTTGGGAAAATTTCTTGCAGATCAACATGAAGATGAACTTTCATGAAATAATGATGTTTAGATGACTTGATGATTTTATAATCCCTGATAATGATTTTACAGAATTCCTGATTTGATTCAAATAACTTTAAGAAGTTAAGGTAGTTGATAGAAAATTTAAGGTTAAAATTAAAGATAGAATGTGCCTCCTCCTGCAAAATAGTAAAGGCTGCATAGGTTAGAAAAGGACTTCAGTGAACTTTCATGTGTTACAAGCACATGAATTGCACTTGAAAAAAATATGCTTGGAACAAATCAGTGATCAAGAACAACATTCACTCTAGAATAGGTTCAGAGATGAGGCCAAAGGTGTAGGTGTGAACCATGATAAGTAAGGCCATGAACAGAGTGGGTAATTCTTCATGAATGTAAGAGCAGAGAATGGATGATTAGCTAGTTTAATTATACAAGACTTCAAAAATAAGACATAAGATAGATGACCTGTGCCGGGCGGTGGTGGTGCACGCCTTTAATCCCAGCACTTGGGAGGCGGAGGCTGGTGGATTTCTGAGTTCGAGGCCAGCCTGGTCTACAGAGTGAGTTCCAGGACAGCCAGGGCTACACAGGGAAACCCTGTCTCGAAAAACCAAAACAAACAAACAAACAACACCTATTGCTTTGAACTTATAATTAACTCGTGAAATAAAAAATAGATACAACTACTGCTCTGAACTTATAATGAACTTGTGGAAATCAAAGAGATGAAAAACTGTTCTTAGTTAGGTACACATTTTAATAGAAAAACATGTAATCTTGCTATAACTTCCTCTTGTGTAATGATTTTATCTGTTTTTGAATGAGATAATTCTTTCGTCTTACATAGAAAACTTTGTCTTAGGGGTTATAAAAAGGCTAATGGAAAAAAAAAATGAAGTTGTTAGAGCTTTGATCTATCCACCAACTGTGTGTACCTGAATGAGTGTATGTAAAATGGTTGGAGCCAGCTCGTTAGAGCTTTGCTCCATCCACCCAATGTGTGAGTGTGTCTGTCTGTCTGTCTGTCTGCCTGCATGCATGTTAGTAGAAGCCATCAGCTCTGCCTTAGAACATCCTTATGTTGGTAGTATGACCAGTACTCAGGGAAACAGAAGGACAACTATTGGCTCTGTCCTCTAATTACATGTGAGACTAGTACTCCCTTAACTCTTAGTACTTGGAGTATAGCTGTCATATGTCTGTGACATCACTTAAGTTACTTACTCAGCAATGAAGTTAGTATAGAAAAGGTCCCCCAAGAGCCCCTGTGGGAGAACTTGGTCCCCTGTTGGTGCTACTAGATGGTAGTACAAACTTTATGAGGTGGAACCTAGTGTGTGTGTGTCCTCAGGTCTGTCTGTGTGTGTCTTCAGGTCTGTGTGTATGTGTGTCTTCAGGTTTCTCTGTGTGTGTGAGTGTGAGTGTGTATGTCTCTTCAGGTCTGTGTGTGTGAGTGTGAGTGTGTGTGTGTCTTCAGGTCTGTATGTGTGTCTGTTGTATGTGTGAGTGTATGCGTGTGTGAGTGTATGTGTGTCTTCAGGTCTGTGTGTGTCTGTGTGTGTGAGTGTGTGTGTCTCTGTGTGTGTAAGTGTGTGTCTGTGTGTGTGTGTCTTCAGGTCACTAAGGTGTGACCTTGAAAGGACCAAAGTCTCTCTGATCTCTCATTCTTTTCCACTTCCAGTTTCTCTCTCCTGCTCTTCTTTTTCCTTTCCCTCTCCCTCTTCCTTCATCCATTCCTTTTACACACACACACGCACAACCTCTCTGTTTGATGAGCAGGCATGCTCTGACACACATTCCCTGCCATATAGTATCTATCACCTTTCCGTATGCCCAGAAGCAATGAGACCAACCTGAACCTTCAAAACTATGAGCCCAAAGAAACCTTTGCTTTTCATAATCTGATTATCTTAGAAGTTCGTTACTGTAACAGAAAGCTCACTAACATGCACGTGTCTGGTTCATTTCACAATGCCAGCTTACCCGCTCTCTCATCAATATTCTCTTTCAGAAATATAGTTGAGTCTTTAAAAACAAACATAGCTATTATACTGTATACAAGTAGTGGTTCTCCTGGAAGACTCCTGGAAGCATCCTCAGTTTCTGAGTCAGTCGTTTTGGGGTAGGCTTGTAAATGGGTATTCTTACCATACTCCCTGGGGAAGCTGAGACCACAGTCCAGGGGACACGCTTTGAGAACTGCATTTGTAGAGTACGGTTCAAGGTCAAGGGGTCTAACGATTCGCTTGCCTTGTAGATGGCTGTCATCTCCCAAGATCAGCACTTCCCAGCTTGTGGGTTGTGACCCCTTTTGGGGGGATTGTTGAAAGACCTTTTCACAGGGGCCACTGAAGACCATTGGAAAACACAGTTATTTACATTATGATTCACAACCATGCAAGAATTACAGTTGTGAAGTAGCTATGAAATAAATTTATGGTTGGGGGTCACCACAACATGAGGAACTGTGGTAAAGGGTCGCAGCATTGGGAAGGCTGAGAGCCACTGGTCTGGAGCATCTCTAGTCTTGTCCCAGTATTCTGCATCTCCAGATTTACTCTTCCAAAGACATTGGTGTTCGTTCCAATCACACCGAACGAGGGTTCCTCGAGTGAATGATACCTCTTTAAAGACCTTATCTAAGCAGGGTATGTGTGTATGCCTTGGGAGGTAAAGACAGGAGTGTAAGACTACCCCTGGCTACAGAACAAGCTCCAGGCCAGGCTGGAGGAAGCATGGCTGACTCTTGGGCAGGACAGCATGCAATTCCAGACGCGGCTTCCACCTAGAGCCGCGCTGGGGAAAATGCGCAGGTTTTCACTTTTCCTTTCCGTAGCCTCTGCTGTGGGGAGAACCCTCCGTTTTAGTAACACGTAATTACCAGCCAGTGATTTTTTTTCAAAGACTTTCCTATCAGATTTAAATGATAGTGAAACTTGTTTAAAGGACCACCTGTTTGAACTTTACAAGGTGCAGGAAACAATTTATGTGAGAACGGGATTGGGCAACTGTCCTGCTGTGTGAAACCCTAGGCTAGTGCTATCAGGCCCAGCTCAATGGAGAGTTTCTGTTTTATTAAGTGGTTGTAGGTGTGTTCCTCCTCTTGATAAATTATAGTACGATTCAGGGAAGATAATATAGAACAAGGCGCTGTTTCTACACCCCAACCACCCCTCCCCCAACCAAAGTTAAAACAACAGTAACAAATACCTCCAACAAGCTCATGGGGACAAACAGCCTAATATGAGCCTTCTTACAGTTTAGTGGCTTAAGAGTGCACCTTCCCATGTAGATGCCGGCTGCTCCCTCAGTGTAACCATGGACACTTCCAGGCCTTCCTATTCCTACCCGTCAAGTGGTTCTGAGCCACCTCTCCCTCACTACTGATTTAAGCCACTGAGAATACAAAGGAGAGCCGTACATAGGGGACCACAGCTCATTTGGGTCTCGAACATGACAGCCTACATACTCTTCCTTCGGGCTTCTGTTGAATTTTACATAACCCTGCTTAGAGGAAGCAGGTGGCAAGCGATCTCCTCTGCTGAAAAAAAAAAAAAAAAAAAAAAAAAAAAACCAGAACTCAAATAGGAAGTTAGGTCTCCAAAGGGACAGTGGGACAGTTTGTGTAGACAGATCCTGACCCTGAAGCTGGGTGGGGCCCAAAGCTCTGGAAAAGGAATGTGGGTTTTGGATCTGCGCTACAAGAGCGGCTCAGATCTTTCTGGCAGGAAGGCACAGGGCTCTTGCTCACATCTCCTGGGACAGCGACGGAATAAGAGGACACAGCTGAGTCATTCAGAGTGCCAGATGCACTACTGGACGCTCGAGAACTCCCGGGAGTGAGGGTGGACCCAGCAAGCCTGGAAGAGCTGGAGCTCGGCAGAGTGTTGTCCGGGTTCCAAGAGTTAGCTGACGCCAGAGGAGTTCTCCCCAAGTGCATCCTGCAGACTTTCACATGACTATTGGTAATAACTTTGATTTGACTTCTTCTTTGCCCCATCCCACTGTTCCCACCCTCCCCAGCCTCTGCTTCTCACGTCACAGCATAAAGCTGGGGGAGCTGAATTAAAACACAGTATTCAGAGCACGTTCGCATCAACAGTCAGTGTACAGGTGCTCTTCCTCTCCCCCTTTCTCTTAGAAAAGATGCGTGCGTGCGTGTGTGTGTGTGTGTGTGTGTGTGTGTGTGTGTTTCCCAACGGGAAACTCCAGCGGGAAAATCCAGTTGGGATTTTTTTTTTTTTTTTTTTTTTTTTTGGAGACAATCTCACGTAGTCCAGGTTAGCCTTGCACTCACTCGCTTTTTAGTAGAAGGTGACCTTCAACATTTACCCTTATCTCTCAAACACTGGTGTTTCAGGTACTTATTATTTGGAGATAGGTTTTTCTACATATTCCAGGTTGGCCTCCACTAAGTAGCCCAGGTTTCTCTCAAACTCAAAGTAATCCAACTGTTTTGGATTGCAAGTATGTGTCACCTTTAAAAATGTGCCTTTTCATTGTGGAGTCATTTTTTTTTTTCTTTTTTCTTTTTCTATGCTATTAAGTGGGTTCTGGGGAACTGAATTCAGTCTAACTTGTACAGCAAACATTTTCACCTACCGAGTCATCTTGTCAGCCCTAACAGTTTACTTTTTCTGATCGACACAAACTGCATTCTCATTGCCTGCCCTTTGTAGACATCCTACTCTTTAGTGCTGTTGTAACTGCTGAGCATTATGGGTATCTTAGTGTGTGTAAGTGTACAACATGGTCTGCACACAGTGACCCATTTCTCAGACTATATCCTCATCATTGAGGGATAACTCGTTATTAAGAGACAAGAAAGAGATGATATTCTGGGTATATAGAATGACATTATATGTATATCATATATGCTTCATATACACAAATAAAAAATTAGGGAGAGGAAAGAGGGAAGAGGCATATAGTTTTGGCTTCTTGGCTCGCTTGGCTCAAGTGACCTCATGTGCTTGGGTCACACTCAAAACATAACGAAGCCTAGCCCATCTTGTGGAGAGCTCTGGGTGGCGCTTCAAGGATATTGGCAAGAATTTGGCATTGGGCTAGGACAAGGAAGTAGGCTCAAGATCTTGATCATCTGGATAAGGCCCTGAATACCATGGGAACTTTGTTCCTTGTTTGTTCCTTGACTACTTTGTACTTGATCAGAAACTTCCCCCATTCTTTGCATGTACCTAGACTGGGAGAAATTAAAGTGGTTTTAGCACTTGCTGGACTCATACTATAGTGTTGTCGAATTATCTCTTTTTCTTTAATCTTCACTCCCTCCCTTTGAAGCCCTGTTGACAGACTGAGCGGGCTTGGTCACTATCTCCATCTTATAAGGCACTAAATGTCCTGCTCAATATCGTCTGCTTCCATTGTGTGGAAAATTTGCCATTTGTCTACTTTCTGAGAGACTAAGAAAACTTTTTTAGAAAAATGAAACATAATGGCATTTATACCAAAATAAAGGTTTTATTATTTATTGGTACAGAAGAGGAAAAATCTTTTTAAAGTTTTACTTATTTTTACTTTATGTGTATAAGCATTTTGCTTGCATATGTGTATATATATATCTCACGTTCATGCCTGGTATCCAAGGAGGCCAGAAAGGGGTGTTAAATCTCCTGGGACTGAAGTTAAAGAGAGCTGTGAGTGGCCATGTAGGTGCTTGAAACCAAACCCAGGTCCTCTGCAAGAACAATGCATCCTCCTAATTACTGAGCCACCTCTCCATCCCTAGAGGGAGAAGCTTTGTCCATTTGGGCTGCTATATAAAATTTATAAAATTATAATCAGGGGCCAATGGTTAAATTTTGGAGGTTGGGAAGGCCAAGTACAAGGTCACAGCAGATCTGGAATCCAGTGTTTGCAGATGGCGTTTTGTTGTGTTCTCCTGTGGTAAAGAACGCAGAGAGCAAACCTGTGTGTGCACCTCTTTTTAGAAGGGCACACATTACACTATTAAAGCTCCACCCCCTTGGCATCATTTGATGTTAACTACTTCCTAGATACATAGCTCCAAATATGTTCACAAGGTGGATTAAGATTTCAATATTTGGCTGGGCAGTGGTGGCGCACACCTTTAATCCAAGCACTTTGGAGGCAGAGGCAGGTGGATTTCTGAGTTCGAGGCCAGCCTGGTCTACAGAGTGAATTCCAGGACAGGCAGGGCTACACAGAGAAAAACAAAAACAAAAACAAAAAAACAAAAACAAAAAAAAAAGATTTCAATATTTGGAATTTTGGAGAAATTCAGTCCATAATTAGGATAAATATCTAGCTATTCCAGACAGTATAGGAATGAGGATGAACAGGCTGATCCTGCCCTGTGTCTTTGGGGTATCTGTGCAAGCATGGGCAGGGGCAAGAAGAGGAAGACTGGAAGAAGGTGGCCACCTGGCTTCATCCCACCTGCATTCCTAAGGAGCACAGACCAAAAGGAATGGCCTCTTGGGGACACAACTTCTCTACAGATGCTCTGTCTCCCAGGTGGGGGTGTGGCCAGATGACCTTGGTTTAATTATAATCAAGAAAGGAACAGAGATAGGTAAGGGTGGGACAGGCAACTGGTGACCATGGGCTGTCAGTAAAGTGGAAGACTTTGTCCATATTTTGTTCTCTTTCTACCTTTGTTACAAGGCATCTTGTAATGTCTTCATCGGAAAATATAGTCCTATCCTCTTGTTTAAAGGAACATGTTCATAAATTAAATGCAAATTTTAAGATAATGAGTTTTTAGTGAACACTCTGTAAACGGCAGCACTCCAAACAAAAAAGGAAACCGCTAAGTATTTCAAAGCACTGAGTAACAAAAGGACAACCTTTTGTTGAACATGGATGTGGGCAGAAATATGCACACGACACATTTAAACATTGCAATTGCTGCCCAACTGTGGACATTTTAGTGATCTCCATCCTGGGATGCCTATTACAGCCTAGGATGCCTATTACAGCACTACAAATGTCCTTTCCATTTGGAATCAGGGTCTTTCTATGTAGCCCAGGCTGGCCTTTCAATTCAAGATCCTTTTGCGTTAGCCTCCGAAGTACTGAGATTGAAAGAGTTAAACATTTTTAAACCTTCCACAGATGGAGTCAAGAGTGCAGATCAGCTTGTTCTGCGCTCTGGGTCCTAAGAAACTAGCTATCCATAAGACAAAATAAATAAGAGTTCAGAGCTGGGAGTTCAGGCCAGCGTGCCCGTGCACCCTGGATACCAGGAACAGAACTGACCATAAGATAGATTAAATAGGGTTTGAGCTGAGAGTTCAAGTTATTGTGCCTGTGCACCCTGGAGACCAGGAACAGAACTATGAGATATTTCCTCATGACCATTTCTTTCTTTCTTTCTTTCTTTTTTTTTTTTTTTTTTTGGTTTTTCGAGACAGGGTTTCTCTGTGTGGTCCTGGCTGTCCTGGAACTCACTCTGTAGACCAGGCTGGCCTCGAACTCAGAAATCCACCTGCCTCTGCCTCCCAAGTGCTGGGATTAAAGGCGTGCGCCACCACCGCCCGGCATCATGACCATTTCTTAAACCTGTCATGAAAGCTGAACACTGGACAGGTGCTTTCTATAGATACTTAATCATGATTCCCCCCCCCCCCCCCAGTCTCCCTGGGTTTCGGTTTTTCCTTTTAAAAAACTCTTCCTCTTCTCATTGCTTGCCTCTGTGTAGGACAGGCTTGATGTTCGGCCTCAACGTGTTGAAATCAAATATACCTCGTGTTAATTGCATCAAGTTCGGTGTCTTGCAGTTATTTGGGTGGCCATGAATTCCTATGGGCTGAGAGGGAGTTTCTCCCTTCCTGGCGGGCCTTACAAGATAACGGGCAAGCACCATCACGTTTAACATATAAGTGTCTTTTCATTTCTTCTCAATGTTCTTCAGGTTAGATATAAATGTAGATTTAGCCTCTCACGCCTGTTTATGCTTGCATCTAGAGAGGTATCTTTTAAAAAAATGACTCAGTTTTTTATTTTATGTGTGAGTGCTCTATCTGCATATATGCGTGCATGCCAGAAGAGGGCAGCAGTTCTCATTACAGATGGTTGTGAGCTACCATGTGGTTTCTGGGAATTGAACTCAGGACCTCTGGAAGAGCAGCCAGTGCCCTTAACTGCTGAGCCGTCTCTCAAGCCCTCTATAGAGGTCTCTTGAGTGCAGCAATTGGACATCTCAGTGCAGCCTGCTTCTTACCAGGGACATGTTTACTCACTACTTTTTAAGCTGTAGCCCTAGGGTCCTACTAACTCTGTACTGGGATGCTGATGAATGATGCCTTGTCACGAGAGAGATCAACATGAGGTTCAGCACCGCTTGGCACAGATGCGGCTCTTGGCACGGGAGAGGCAGAGCCATGAGCCAGAAGAATGACAACCAAACGGGAAGCAGAAGTAGGAAGCTATATCTCTTTTTCCCAAGTCCATTCTTATATCTCTTTTTCCTGAGTCCATTCTGTTTTAAAAAGCTAAGTTTCCAAAGATGCCTAGGTTGTAGTTAGTGACCACTGAAATCTGAATGTCTGTCTACCTCCTACCCCCAATTTGTAAGTTGAAACAAATCCAGCCAGGCAGTGGTGGCGCATGCCTTTAATCCCAGCACTTGGGAGGCAGAGGCAGGCGGATTTCTGAGTTCGAGGCCAGCCTGGTCTACAAAGTGAGTCCAGGACAGCCAGGACTACACAGAGAAACCCTGTCTCGAAAAAACCAAAACCCCTTTTTCCTCGTTGGGCTTCTGGAGGCAAGATAGGTCACCAGCAGCTGTACTGGAGTCACCCACGGAAGTTCGGCCAGGGTTCTCGCTCTTGACGCATCTGCTCTAACCGTCAAGGTCTGATCCGTAAATACGGGCTGAACATGTGCCGTCAGTACCCGAAGGACATAAGCTTCATTAAGTTGGACTAAGCAACCTTGAATGGATTATTTGACTGTCTATCCAGTAAAACCCATCATGCTAGTCTTTGTGCACAAAGAATAAAAATATGAAGACCTTAAAAAAAAAAAACCAACCAACCAACCAACCAAACAACAACAACAAAAGAAACAAATCCTAACCTCTCGGAGATGGGACTAGGAAGTGGTTAGCTTGAGTGTGAAAAACTCTCATAAAAGGGACATCCCAGGATGCTAGCTGACCCTTTCCATCACTTGGTGGGTGACACAAAAAAGCAGCCAGCTTTCAGAGTTATGGACCAATGGTTGGCTTGAATTCACCAAAGGCTGAACTTCCCAATGGCCAGAGATGTGGGAAGTTGTCAGAACCCCCTGTTGGTTCTGAGCTGCTCAATTTGTGATTTTTGTCATGGTTCTCTGAATGGAGTGATTCGAGCCTACACATTTGTTTCTGAGCTATACAACCACATCCATGACTTTATCAGCAACTTGGCAGAACACAGTCAAGACAGATGCTGACAGAAACCTGAGACAACTCTGTTCATCCCACAGGAGAAGGCTTGACCGAATGAGAAGGGCCTGCTCTGTAGTCAGCCTTTCCAGAAAATTCCCAGACACTCCTTCAGATCCTGCTTGTCACAGCTTGGCAAAGCCACTCCAGTTTCTCTCTTCAGAGAGAGTTCCTTCCTGCCATAATTAGCTTTAGTTCAGCAGTGCCTTCTCATCAGAAACCCAAGCCTCCAAGTTGCTTCCCGCCACACACCATTTGGCTTCAACAAATAAGTCTTATCTCATGGCTCCTGGCAGCTGGGCTTATGTGTCTAATTTCTGTAAGCCAACTTAGAATTACAGCTTCATAATTACATAGTTTCTCTGCTTCACAAGCTGGGGAAACACTTGGTGAGTTGGTTGATGCCCCAGGCTTTACTTCTGCTCTGGCCCATTTCAACTTTCTTCTTCTTTTAAAAAGACACCAACTCTCCAGTTCAGAAGACAGCTGCCAGACAAGCTGAGACAGTCCCACATCACAATGACTAATGTGCACAGTGTGGATGGGTGGGTGGCTGTGCTCTGTTCTCTTTCTCAAATCCTTCCCACTTCCAGATTCACATTCTGTTCTTGCGTGGATTCAAAAGGCCCATGCAGACCTGCCAAGTGCATGAAGAATCCGACACAGGCAGCCCACTTCTTAATCTGCAGGTGCCTGCTACCCTCGGCTTCTCCACCCACCTACTCCTTGTTTGAAAAATCTCTTGAGTTCTTCTGGTCAATCCAAAAAAGGACAATGGTGACTCGACATTCAGTGCCAGACCTCTACAACAACAGCAGACGAGGAGGGTCAGCAGGAGTGGCTTGGGTTTTTAAGATCACACCGTGGAAACAATGGAAAAACTCACCTGTATTAAAAACCAGCTCAGTCTTCAGGCTTGGGTCAAAAAAATGGCTTATTTGGGGGTGGGGACCACAAAGTACATCCTATGCTAATTGCTCAGCCCCGAAAGGATTTATCTTTGGCTGTACAACATAATCCTCAGTGATGACTAACCAAAGATGTCTACTGGGATTTCCCACAGCTCCTGCTCCATTCCTCTTAGAATGTTCTCTAGATGGTGAGTGTCTCCGTGTCACAGTATTTCAGCCAGGGTGCTTGTCAGCACTGGATACATTCTGCGTGTGGATGGAGGAACAGATCTTCAGGGGACGATAAAGACTTTATATATCTTGAACTCAAGGAGCTCACACACACCCATTTGGAAACGACCAGTAAGTAGGCAGTTAGCTGCGTAGGCTTGTCGTTCAGGAGAGGGGTTGATATCAGAAATTACTGAGGTGACAACTCATCTGCCTGTGGCTGGAAGGTGAGGACACGGGAGGTACAGCGTCACATGACTGGTCAAGGAAGGGCTGCTGAACATAAAAGACATGGAGCAGACAGGACGGTACATGGAGACTGAGTAACGCTCAGGGAGATGGGAGGGAAATAGACACACAGACATGGGAACCGGGAGAGAAGAAAGATACACTCCTGCCTGCCGTGCAGGAGCTCACAGCTGACTGAGCCAATTACAGTGAGAGGGAGACTTATCTCACGTTCCCAGGAAGGTCTAATCCAAGCGGAACAGAACATCTGGGCTTTCTGGTTTATCCATTTTTTGCATAACTCTCCTAAGGCCTGAACTCCTTTCCCATAAAACAGGTAACTGAGAAGTTAGTTTATTATATGTAATAATGTAATTACATATAATGTGTAAGGATATCTATCATTAGCAGGGTTGTTTTCCTAGATGAATGCGGTTCTGTCAATGGGACTCTTTGAAGCCGTGGGCACGTGGGGGAACTCTTTTTCTTTCTCAATACCTTGCCATCATCTCTAAAATTAATAGCTTTCAGCATGTGTAAGCTTCATCTGAGACTGAAAAATAAAACCACATCTTAAATTTCTCAACCTGCGTGTAACACGTTTCAAACGATCACCATCTCAAAACCACCCACATCAGAGCATTCGCATGATTTTGCACATGATCGCTAGATAGCCATATGCTAGCTAGCAAGTATGAAGTTAATTCTCACACACTAAATGTGCAAACATTTATATTATTTTCTGACTTTTGGTTTTGTTTTGAAGCCCGCGGTGTTCTACAATTCATCTTTTAAAAAAAATTAGGAAAAAAAAATGCCACACATTTAAAATTCTTTTCTTGATACAGATAAAATATTTAGTATTATTATTATTTGCCCAGGCCTAGTCAATAATTTGGTAGGTCAACCTAAGGGAGTTTGTACACTGTCCAAGTCATGGAGTGGTAACTGTGGAGGAAAATTCTGAGAAGTGCTCAGGCCTCAGAAAGGGACACGTGTGAATGTAGTTGCTTCCCCTCACTTCACACCCAGGTTTGATGTTCTGTGAATACACATTTTAGAGCAATTGTCACTCCACTGCGCAGTTGCTTGCCCATGCCTGCTTGCTTTGGCTCTGTTGCTGAGAAGTCCACTTAGTTTTCAAGTGCCCTGTATTATTTATAAATGACATTTTATAATGTATCATCATCCCCTGTATTCCTGACCATTGATAAGAAAGAAACCTCTCTTGGACGTCTTCCTTACAGCAGTGTCACTTTGTTCCTTTGGTTTGGAGTAACTCAGGGCCACGGCAGTCACCAATAAATGGTGCTGATGTCATAAAAAGAAATCCAAGATGGGGGATGGGGAACTATCTGCCTTGAGAGTGTCTGTTGTTGGGTCACTAATGTAACCGAAGAAGTGGTAGCTATGAATATGCTGTCAGACTACAACATGCTCTCTGGCATGCGGCTAAAACAGCGTGACACATTCAATGTAACGGCAGTTAGGGCAACAAGAATTGTTTCCACTCTGTTTTAAGTGTCCTGAAGCATACTGTCCCATAGTAGTTGGTCACAAAATATTTGTTCAATAAATGTATGTTTGAATGAATAGATACAAATTGGCATCCTATCAGCTCATGAACTGTGGGCAGAAGCAAGAGGTCATTACGAAGACCATGATGAAGTCCCTGAGACTCATGAGAAGAGTTCATTGAGAGAAAACTATTTGCTAACTTTATTTTTCTTTTCTTTTTATTACTTGCTGTGATTTGAATCTACAGTGTCCATGTATTAGGTTTCTTTAGAGGAACGGAATGGATAGAATGGATGGACACACACACACACACACACACACACACACACACATGCACGCACGCACATGCACACACACACACACGCACACACACGCACACACATGTATAAAGGGAATTTATTGGAGTGGCTTATAGGCAGAGGTTTGTCTAGTTCAACAACAACTGTCTTCTGATAGAAAGGCCAAGAATCTGGTAGTTCTTTAGTCCATGAAGCTGGATATCTCAGTTAGTCTTCAGTCTACATTGGAATCCCAAATAATTCTAGTATCAACAAACCATGTTCTGATGTCTCAGCATCAGGATAGATGAACTTGCCAACAAGAGTGAGGGCAAGCAGGCAAAGAGCAAAAGCTTCCTTCTTCCATGTGCTTTTATGTGGGCTGTCACCAGAAGGTGTGATCTAGATCTAAGGTAGGTTTTCTGACCTCAAATCATCTAACCAAGAAAATCCTTCACAGGCATAACCAGCTGCTAGGTTTTAGTTTGTTCCAGATGTACTCATGTTGACAACCAAGATTAGCCACCACAGGCCCTAGCAAGATCAT
The DNA here is from genome assembly GCF_011762505.2 of Arvicanthis niloticus. Lineage (NCBI taxonomy): Eukaryota > Metazoa > Chordata > Mammalia > Rodentia > Muridae > Arvicanthis > Arvicanthis niloticus. Next base: position 77,871,387 of record NC_047664.1, on the reverse strand, counting down.
CTGTTTAAATATTTGGTCTCCATTTGGGAAGGTTGTAGAATATTTAGGCATTCTTCTGGAGGCAGTGGGTCATTGGGAGTGAAAGGGATTTAAGGTTTTACAGCCTTAGAGACTTCCTGGTAGAGACTTCTCTTTGCTCTCAGTTTCTTGATGGCAGGTGCACTGTGACCCACTGTCTTATGTGCTCCTGCTGACGTGCCTTGCCCGCCTGGTAGACTGTAGACACTCAAACTGTGAGGCAAAACAAACTCTTCCTCCTTTAAGTTGCTTCTGAGTGTTTGGTCACAGTGTAGCAGTGAGAACAATAACCCCATTGCTAATGTATTCATTGCATGCAGTGATGAACCCATGATGGCAAAGTTTCACTAGGACACTTTCACTTCTGTACCTTTCTCCCTCTACTGAGAGTCCCCTTCCTCTTCCCAAATAGCTTCCTTCCTACTTTCATGTCATTTACATACGAGTCTGCTTTCTGCATGTCTGTAAACTTTATGTCATGTCTTTGCTATTGTTCTTGGGTAGTTAGGAATTGGTCTTGATGTGCCTATTTGAATAAATGGAGATAAAATGCCGTCTTCTCAGTCTATGTTTTGAGAGCAGATCTTAGGCATTACCCTCACACACTGTAACCCCTGCCTCGGTAAATGTTCCCCTTTAGTGGTGGTCAACAGGAACTGTCTCCTGTTAAAGCCATACCTGAATAGAATAGCTTGCTACATTAACATTTTATCCCATATCTGTATTTATATTTTATTTTGACTTAATTTTTTTTTTTAGAGACAGGATCTCACCATGTAGCCATTGCTGATCTGGAACTTACTTTGTAGTTCAGATTGGCTTTAGACTCAGAGAGTCTGCTAGCCACTGCCTCTCAAGTGCTGGAATTAAAAGTGTACACCACTCCACACGGCTAGCTTAATGCTTTCAATTTTGATATCCATGTGTTTTCTTTTGCTTTCTTGTATAATATGTGTTTTTGTTGTCTTACCAGGTCTCGTGTATTCCAGACTGGTCTCAAACTCTTTATGTAACCAAGTGAGTGAGATCTTGAACTCCTGATTCTCACACCTCTACTTTAAGTTCTGGGACTCCACAGATACACACACACTCCACTCCACACACATATATACATATGCATACATACTACACACACACACACACACACACACACACACACACACACACACACCTTGGAGTTGGAAATAGAAGGAAGTAAGAGGACTCTTCTTGGATTAACTTCAGGGTTAACATCTCCTGTAAATTATATATATTATATGGTAGCTCAGGCTAGCCTGGAGCTCACTATGTAGCCCAGCCTGGCATAGTGGTGGCACAAATTTGTGGCCAGCCTATGCTACATAGCAATACCCTATCTTCCCAACTGATCTTTCTTCACAAAGGCTTTGAACTATTGAGGTTGCTAAAAGTTTAGAAAATGATGATACTTTGACTTGAACCTTCATTTAAAAAAATATTTTATGTGTATGTGTGTGTGGCTCAGTTCATGTCTGTGCACCACAGGAGTGCAGGAGCCTGCAGAGGTCAGAAGTACATGTGGGATCCCTTGGAACTGGAGTCATGGCAAGCTGGTGTGTGTGTGTGTGTGTGTGTGTGTGTGCTAGGAACCGAAATGTAGGTCCTCTGCAGGAATATTAAGTGTTCTGAGCCAGCTCTCTGGTCCTTGGTCCTTAATTCTAGCTAGTCTTAACATATTTGAACTATGAAAAGGGAAACAAATGCAATTTCACAATTTTAAAACAAGAGGGGAGAGGTAGGAAGTTCACTCTTGGTGTACAAATTGTCTTTTTTTTTTTTTCCCTGTGCATTTCATGTAGGACAACACTGTCATAGTCCTGAGGTTACACAGTACACTTGAGCTGTCGGGTCAGGTGATGGACTAGCTGAAAGTTACAAACAGAAGTAAGGGGGCTCTTCTTGGCTTAATTCCAGAGTTAACTTCTCCTGTAATGGTTTTAAAAATTGCCTATGTACACATACATATACAAACACACACACACACACACACACACACACACACACACGAGAGACAGAGTCTCACATTTTGGCTCAGGCAGGTCTGGAGCTCACTAGGTACTTCCAGGTTGTCTTGGTGGTACCATGAGTTTGAGGCCAGCCTGTGCTTCAGAGCAAGACTCTGTCTCCCTGCCTGTTCCCTCCCCATAAAAGCACTGTTTACCTCTGGGGCTTGTCTGCAGGGCAGGAGCCACTCTCTGTGTGACCTCTTCTCTGTTTGGTCTCTTTAATAACTTGCCTTGTTGGGAGCTGACTTTTAGCAGAAAGTGTCTATCAGCTTTGCAGCCATCTTGATCCATATACCCTCACATGAGACTTGTTTTTCAACAGCCTACAACAGCTGAAGCACACTCTGATATCCCACATATCTTGTTTTGCTGTTTACTGCCCCCAGCTGTATGGTAGCCATGCCTGCAAGGCATGTGGTGCATGTGCTATCCACGCTATAGACACCTGTAAGGCTTACATCATATCAACACCTGCAAGGCACGTGGCAAAAGCCTATAAATACACCAGATTTCCCTTCAATAGAGAGAATACGGGAGACAATGAGAGAGACAATAAAAGAGAGAGACACAATAAACGAGACTTAAGACTTGATCAGACCCTCTGTCTTGTCTCCATTCTTTGCTTCCTCTCTCTCTCTCTCTCTCTCTCTCTCTCTCTACTCTCTCGACCCGGACCTGAGGAACAGAGCGGGTCGTTACAGTTTGGCCGCCCAACGTGGGGCAGCTCGGTCGCTACAGTGCCTGACTCCTTCCTCGTCAGTCAGGAGAGTCTACACTTGATCTTAGTCAAGAGGCCGAGCAGTTAGCTAAGAGATTTTCAGAACTGAAAATTAGACTCCTTCCTTAGGCTAAGGCCTAGAGCTGGAAGAATGTCACTTTTGCCAAATTCTATTGTACAGTGAAGGTAGCCCAGATTTCCTGTGAGAGAGGATTACAAAAGGGCTTTATATCATGAGGTAGGGTTCTTAGCGGGGCTAGTTCAGAGACTAGTTACTACATCTGTTTCTAGAATGAATGGATTTGAAATTTGTGATCTGAAAACCAAACATGTTTGGTATAATTGTATTATTCCTAGTTTGGGTAGCTATGAACATGTATTGCTATGCAAACAGTTGTCCATAAGAGGTCAGTCACAGACCTTGAGAAAAGCCGGAGAATGGTCCTCTTGAATTAACCTTGTCAGGCTTTGCTATGCCTGGTGTGGTGCTAGATACAGACACTGTAAGACCCAGAACAGGAGGACCTCTTGGGAAACTGCCTGGTTGGGACAAAGTGAGCCGTGCTGGGTAGGGTAGCCATTCCTGGTTTCCCTCATTTTAGGGTAAGGTAAATGCTGGAGAGTAAGATGAAGCATCCAAAATGGGGCACTTTACTGTGTGAAAAGGCAACTGCTCCCACGTGGGACTGAACCCTTTGAAGAGATAATATATCCAAAGGTTTGAAGTCAGGCATGATGTAAAAGTCTAGTGGTCTCTCTGATAAATGCAGGGTGATGTTTAAACTACCTTCATGGGCACCTTCATGATGCACACTGTCAAATAGAATTTGGCAAAAGTCATGGTTTTTTTTGTTTTTTTTTTTTGTTTGTTTGTTTGTTTGTTTGTTTGTTTTTCCAGCTCTAGGCCCAAACCTAAAGAAGGCGTCTAGTTTTCAGTTTCTAAACCTTTCTTCGCTAACAAGGAAGAAACCAGGCTACAGCATTAAAGCTGTATTAAAGTCTGTAGTTTTCAAGGTCCATGTGGTCAAACGCCTCATGCTAAGAACCATGCTGAGAAAGCTTTGTCACACATGGCAGTGTGGCTTTGTCACACATGGTAGTGTGGCTTTAGCTCATCTCCTGTGAAGATAAGGAGGGAGGCCATGGCTGGTTGGGATGATGCAGCACCAGGGGAAGGCAACAGTAACATGCAGGCTGGCTCTTCGTGCCACCTCCAAGGGCTACATGGGTGTCCCTGGTGGCTTTAAGATGACGGCCACTCGCAATAGCTAAGGGTGCAGTAGTGGTACACACACCTTGTTGATAACCAGCAGCTCTCTGATTGAACTTAGGACTCAGTCAACAAGAAGAAAACCATTCCTGGTACTGAAAACCAGGGTAATAATCGGTGCCAGTGAAGTCATGGCTACTGGAGGAGAATCTACAACCACTAATTTACTAAATGAGCACCAGTCTAGAAACACTTGTCCTTCCATCTCAGATGGAAGTCGTCCTCACCTCTCGACAAGGAAACTTTGTTGAGACATTTACAGAGACCATTACAGAAAACCATAATTAATCAAAACAGAGCTGTGGGGCCCAGTTCCAATGGATACGTCGACAAAACAGTCCCCAAACTCAGGCTCAGGGAACCTTTCAGGACAGAGACTGAAATGACTGTAAGGGCCAGGGGATCAGGAAGTTTGCTGTGGGATTGTCTTCTAGTAATCTCAGAAGGCACACTCATAAAGTCTCACCACAGAGCTGGACAAATGGGAGCTGATGAAGGACACCAATGGGACATGTCACAGTGGACGGGAGGAGTCCACAAGGTCTCAGCCCTACTCAAAGAGCTATAGGCAAGTGGGGAAAACGGATCAGGAGAGGTGGTCTCTCACAGGGAAAAAGCACACCAATCAGTTGTCCAGTGCCAAACGGTCATCCCTGAAAACATACACACATGCAAGTAACCTTGCATGAACTGGGCAGGTTATAACTAGGATTACATGTACACACACACACACACACACACACACACACACACACACACGTGATAACAATTAGTGAAAAAAGAGCCCAGGAATTGAGAGAGAGAGAGAGAGAGAGAGAGAGAGAGAGAGCTGGGAAGAGCACATGGGAGCATTTGAAGAGAGGAAAGAGAAGGAAGAAATGTTGCAATTACATATAATTTAAAAAACAAAACAAAACACTATAGGGTTGGAGAGATGGCTCAGAGGTTAAGAGCACTGACTATTCTTCCAGAGGTCCTGAGTTCAATTCCCCCCAACCACATGGTGGCTCACAACCATCTGTAATGGGATCCGAAGCCCCCTTCTGGTGTGTCTGAAGACAGCGACAGTGTACTCATAAACATAAAATAAATAAATCATTTTTTAAAACATTATAAAAATATGAGGAACCATGCTGAGGAGGGATAGCTGGAGTGGGTTTTGAAACCAAGTAAATATTTTCCAGGAGTTTCCAGGGATAAGACAACCTAACCAAAGACTAGCTAATATGATTTGGCAAGGAGGGGAAAATGGAGTTACTGGAGTTTCTGGGTGGAAAAGGCTTTGGCCCATGCATTTAGTTCGTAGGATGTGTAAGATCCATATTACACCAAACGATTGACTGTTGCATATACATAGAAGCGGTCTCAGGCACACAGCTCTCTTCCTGTAGGTTTTTCCTTCGCTCACTCCCTCTCAGGTGATGAGCCACGTCTGAGGCCCAGCACCGACTGCACTCGTGTCTTCACACAAAGCAGTTGATTCTGTTGCCCCGAGTCTCATGATCCCAACCAGGGCAGAAAACTTCCTTAATTAGCAGGGAAATCGTGGGAATTTCACGGGAACCATCCTAGGAGGAGACACCAAGGCGCAGATGGGCGAAGATGGTGTCTGCGCCATTGGCAAAGCTTGGCGGACTTCCAGCTTCCCTAGGCGTGGCCTCGGCTGCAGAGGTACAGAGCTGCTCCTCTGCATGGCCACCACTGCGGCTCTTTTCAGTGATTTGAAACAGTAGTGCGATTGCCAGACTTGTGTTTATTGGGCTGACTACCGGCTTTCTCCTCTTGGCAGCAAGCGATCAGAGAGTCTTAGGGATGAGATCAAGTTTCTGTTTCTCGAATAAATATTTAAAATCCTAGGAGGTGGAGACGACGCGGATAGGAATGATCTGTTTCAACTTCCTGCGTGCCCTCACAGGTGCACAGGGTCTACATCCAGGAAGAGCAGGTTAGGTGGCTTTAGTTACACAGTAGAAAAACAATGGTCAGTCCTTTTGCTCTGGGACAGGAACTTACAAGAGCAGAGCCCGGGCAAGAGATGTCTCGTGTTCAGAGGGCAAAGAGGAAGTTTTCCTGAAAGGCTTGTTTACAAAGGTGTGTGGGTGGGGCTGAGGGAAGCCGGGGGGGGGGGGGGGGGGGGGGGGGGGGGGGGGGGGGGCGGGGGGGGATCCTGAAACACTCCAGATTCAGGATGTCACCTAGTCTGAAAGGGTAAGAGGTTGGTAACGAAGTTCAGAGAAAGCAGATGAGAAGACAGAGATCACAGCCTCTGGTTCCGAACACCCACGCCCTGCCCTGTGCCTCACAGCTACCTGTAACCTTAGCTTCCCCACATCAGACACCCTCTTCTGACCTCTGAGGGCAACCGCACTCACACATTTCCATAGGCAGACACAACTATACACAATTTAAAATTTAATAAGTTATTTTAAATAAAATCTTTAAAAAAAAACCCTGTTTATCTTGGAATCTCAAATGTTTCCTTCCTTCTCCACTTTGCTTAGCCTCGTGTGGACCCAGCAGAGGCCTGGGTTTATAAACACGTGTGGTCAGAGGTCAGAGTCCGTTGGGAAGCACACTTACTGCCTTTTTTTTTTTTTTTTTTTTTTTTTTGGTTTTTTTTCGAGACAGGGTTTCTCTGTGTAGTTCTGGCTGTCCTGGAACTCACTCTGTAGACCAGGCTGGCCTCGAACTCAGAAATCCGCCTGCCTCTGCCTCCCAAGTGCTGGGATTAAAGGCGTGCGCTGCCTTTTTGTTTTTAATCTGCTTTTGGTTTTGAGACAAGGTCTCACCACTTAGCTTTGGCTTGCCTGGAACTTGACATGTAAACCAGACTGGCCTCGAACTCACAGAGATCCCTCTGCCTCTGCTTCCCAAGTGCTGGAATTAAAGGGCTAGAACTTAAAGATTTTGAATAGGAAGCCAGTTAAAAATTTTTCATACTTCAGCTTCCAACCAGAGCCTCCTCTGCTTGAAGGTCATCTCTCAACCACAGATATTCTTCATCTCCTTTTATTGTTTTTTTTTTCATTGATTAGATATTTAGTGATATTTACTGTGTGTGTGAGAGAGAGTTTGTGAGCATGTGTGTGTATGTGAGTGTGAGTGTATGGGAGCGTGTATGTGTGTATGTGTGTGTGTGTGAGTGTATGTGAGTGTGTGAGTGTGTATGTGTGTGTTTGTGTGCGGTGCACGTGTGTGTGCATGCGTATGAACTTGGATGTTGCTCCTGTACCACAGTGCATAGGTGGACGTCAGGGGCAACTCTCAGGAGTTGGTTCTGTTCTCCTACCATGTGGGTCCTGGGGATTGAACTCAGAGTTGGCAGCAAGCACCCTCACCCACCAAGCCACCTCAGTGTTGCACACCTCAGACATTCTTTATTCAAAGGAGGACTTTTGTTTAACTCCCAAGTAGGAAGTAAAATTCAAGCAATATAAAAATGCTTTTTTTTTTAACGTGTCACTTTCATCCTGTTACTTTCGTCCTGTTTCTCTGGTATTTATTTAAAGTGCTTTTTAAACAAACTGATCTGACAGAAACTGCAGTAGCAGGAAGCCGGAGCCCAAAACAAATAACCGCATCCACACACATTAAAAAAACAAGAAGAAGAAGAAGGAAAGAAAGCAAAGCAAAGCAAGAGGGCAGCTTGGAACTAAGCAGCTGGCCTCTGCAGGAGGCTATCTCGCTATCTCTCACGCAGAGACGTAGCCATATTCCAGTTGGAAAGAACTGCAGATATCAAGAGTGAGCAGGCACAAGTTCTGTTTTTATTGAGAATTTTATCTCCTCCTTTCACAATCCTCCCCATCCCAGTGCTCCTAATAGTCCCACCTCCTTCAAAGCCAAACCCACAGCTACAGAAGCACAGCCAGCGAGGGGAGAGTGAGCCCCACAGGACAGTGTGTAGTGTGGCAGGATCCACCGCAGTGCATGATGGGAGGTGCAAATGGATCCCTTCCAGTAGCAGATTGGTAAGGCCAACCAGGCAGGGTGCAGGCAAGGTGTTCATTTGTGTTTGTACTTTCTGCCTTGCCCCAGGTCCAGGCCAAAAAAACAAAGCTCAAGCTCTGCTCAGAGAGACCTCAGCAGTTGACTCCAAATTCTCAGCTTTGTTAACACTGCCGGAAACCTGTCCTGCCCTGCCTGTATCCCTTGCCTGCCCACAGCTCTTCTGCCTGCAGGATAGAGGCTCTGTTGGCTCTCACCTCAGCGTCCGCTTGTGGCACTGTCTCCCACCCCAGAATTGCTGGCGTTTCTGGCTCAGGCCTGGCACAAGCAGGGTAGCTTATTTACATTTTGTTATTTTCTCATTTCAGTCCTATATTTCTTTTCTTTTCTTTTTCTTTTTTTTTTTTTTTTTTTCTGGTTTTTCGAGACAGGGTTTCTCTGTATAGCCTTTGGCTGTCCTGGAACTCACTCGGTAGACCAGGCTGGCCTCGAACTCAGAAATCCGCCTGCCTTTGCCTCCCAAGTGTTGGGATTAAAGGCGTGCGCCACCACCGCCCGGCCAGTCCTATATTTCCAGAGCCCAAGGTAGTGTGAGATTCTGCAGGGCTGACTTGAAAATGGTGCTGGCCAGGGATGGAACATGCCTTTCTTATCCAGCCTGATTGATTGGACTGCCCGGGCTTGGGCTGTGTAGCCTTGGCAGACACTACTCTGGCTGTTCCCCAGGAGGCATAGCACCATGTACCCTAAGATGCTGGGAGCAGAAGTTCCTGAATTAAGCTGAACCATCAGATTCACAGCCACAAGGATTGCTGGGAATCTTTTTCTATCCCTTCCAAATGACAGGAACTTAGCCCTCTATAGATATCTCATATTCTCACCTTAAATCTTTCTAGATGCTCAAAGGAATTTCTCTTGCATCTTAAAAAATATTCATTTCTTATTTTTCATTGTGTGTGTGTGTGTATAGGGATATGTGAACAGGAGTGCAGATTCTCTCAACTCTGGAGTGGGTGCTGGACCAGAGATGTTATATCTGGAGCTGGATGTGAGTGATGGTACTCACACCTGGATCCTCTGAAGAGCAGTGTGAGCTCATAACCACTAAACCATCTTTCCACCCCCACCCCCGCATCTGTGTAGTTAAGTCAGCTCAGTTACGATGTCACTGAGCTCTGTTGTCAGAACCTGCGTCGTTGTCACCCTATGTTGCTAAAACACAGGGCTGTGGTGTGAGCACGTCATCATTCCTCGTGGGAACACGTCATCCTCTCTTTCAGTTTTACTGACATTGGGTTCTAAGAACAGTGTTGCAGGCCAAGGAATGGCCCCATAAAAATCACAGAATCTGTGCATGTTACCTTATTAGGAAACAAGAAAAACCTTAGCAGATGTTATAGACATAAGGATTTCGCTGTGAAGTGCTTGATCTGTGCTGTCCAGGGGCATTTTGTATGTCTCTTTATTAGATAGACATGGAGAAGGTCCCTACATACAGAGAAGAAGGCTTTGTAAAGAAAGGGTGGTAAAGGCATAAACATAAGACCTACCCTGCGCCTTCTCCACCAGTGCTGCCCTCCTGAACCTCAATGTCATTTGGATGGTCATTCCCCTCTCCAATGCAAACCAGCCCGAACAGGTCATTCTCTATCAGGGTGAACAGATGTTTGATGGTGCCCTCCGGTTCCACGGGAGGGTAGGATTTACAGGCACCATGCCTGCTACGAATGTCTCCATCTTCATCAATAACACACAGCTGTCAGATACTGGCACCTACCAGTGCTTGGTGAATAACCTTCCAGACAGAGGAGGCAGAAACATTGGGGTCACTTGCCTCACGGTGTTAGTCCCCCCCTTCTTCTTGGCCAGGCACTGTTTTCAGGCCAAACAGTGCCTGGCCAAGCATGAGAAAATCAAGAGGCAAGCATGGTTTCCGTACAAGGGCACCTGAGAGCTCTGTTGCTGATGCCTTGACTCTGGCCTCTGGTCTCTAGAACTGTGAAACCACACACTTCTATGCTGAGCCCCTCGCAGTTTGCAGTTACGTGTTGTAGCAGCCGTAGGGAATGCACACAGGCTGTACTGCGTGATCCCCCCTGTGCTCTGCAGGGTTTTCTTACGCAATTATTGTTTTGAGACAGGATCTTGTTATATTGCCCAAGCTGGTCTCAGTCTCTTGATCCTTCTGCGTGCCAGGTTTACAGGCTTGTGCTACCATGTCTGGCCTGTTTATTTTATTTTATTTTTTTTAATTGGGTGAGTGTCCTCGTTAGAGTGTGAATATAGCTTGTTCCCACCAAAATTCACGATGAAGCTTCACTCTGTAGTTTAGCAGTGCTGGGAGGTGTCCGGCAGTAGGAGATGTTTGGTCATGGGGTGGGGCCCACATGAAAGAATCAGGGCTTTTCTTCAAGTCGTCAGCTGTGACTCTCACAGGCTGAGTTCCTGTGAATACTGTTGTTATAAAGCAGAGCCACCTCCAAGGCTTGGCTCTCTGGTACGCACTTGCTTCTCCACTCTCAACCATGAGTTGAACACAAAGGCCTTCACCAGATGTAGTTGCCCGACCTTTGTTTTACCTGCTTCCAAACCCAGGAGCCCAAGGAAGCCCTTATTCTTTAAGCAATCACACCACCTCGGGTGTTCTGTAGTAGCAATAGAAAACAGACAATGATAACTCATTACCCGAGTTAGTGTTTTTAGATTATCCTTCCTTTTTATCTAATAGTATATGCAAATCTCAATCAAGCTGAGTTATGGCCAAAGAACCGGTTGAGATCACACCTCCCCAAAGTGTAAAACAGTTCTGTCTGGTTCTTACCCATTTTGGAGAGCCCTTTCCCAAGAATTCCTTGGGTCCTCCTGGAAAAGACTGGCAGAAACCTGGAATCACACTGGACAACACACATTGCAGGCATAAGTGTACACTGGACAAAATCTCAAGATCAAAATTACTCAAGCAAAAAAAAAAAAAAAAAATAGCACCAATGAGATGAGGAGAACAAAAGTGGCCTGGGGAGTCAGGACAGTGCTTACCTGAGTTCTATCCTAGAACCCACAGTCAATCAATAAATCAATCACAGCATTTTAGAACACACCTATAATGCTCACACTAGGGAGGCAAAGTGATGCTCTTTGGGACCTGCTTGCCCACCAATCTAGCCTGCTTGGTCAATTCCAGGTCAGTGATAGACCCTGTCTAAAAAAAAAAAAAAAAAAGCAAAGTCCTGAGGAATGACATCCACAAAGAAAAAAAATCATTTGTGTGTATTTTCACTGAGAAGCTAAGAACATGATAGAAATAGCAGAGAGGAGAGGAAGGGCTGAGCTCGGTGGTCCAGGTTTTGATACAGAAACAGTAGATGTCAGAAGGGACCATGATGTTTCACAACGAGGGGGGCGACTCATCCAGCCCTCGGCCTGCCCTTCACATAGCAGCTTAATTAGTAGTTCTAAGCCATATGGTAAACTTGTATTGGAACCAGGAAAATCAGAGAAGTCACAGTAATAAGAACAACTGGAAACACATGGCACAAATGCTTGACTGTTGTGATGGTTTGTATATGTTTGGCCCGGGAGTAGCACCACTAGGAGGTGTGGCCTTGTTGGAGTAGGTGTGTCACTGTGAGTGTGGCCTATAAGACCTTTACCCTAGCTGCCTGGAAGCCAGTCTTCCACTAGCAGCATTCAGATGAAGATGTAGAACTCTCAGCTCCTCCTGCACCATGCCTGCCCGGATGCTGCCATGCTCCCGCCTTGATGATAACAGACTGAACCTCTGAACCTGTAAGCCAGCCCCAATGAAATGTTGTCCTTATAAGAGCTGACTTGGAAGGGGCTGGTGAGGTGTCTCAGTGGTTAAGAGCACTGACTGCTCTTCTGGAGGTCCTGAGTTCAAATCCCAGCAACCACATGGTGGCTCAAAACCATGTGTAATGAAATCTGATGCCCTCTTCTGGGATGCCTGAAGACAGCTACAGTGTACTTACATACAGAAAAAAAAAAAAAAAAAAAGAGCTGACTTGGTCATGGTGTCTGTTCACAGCAGTAAAACCCTAATTAAAACAACTGTCAACTGGTGCTGTTATTCAGATTTTAAGTGTTTTTAATGTCACTAGGGGGAATGAACAGAGCAAGAGGAGGCTAAAGAGCTTCAGCCCAGCAGGAGACTATGTCAAAACTAGAATTTGGAAGACAAAGAATTGCAAGGATGGGAGAGTCTGGAGTCCATTCAGTTTAAGACGGTTTGCATGCTGTCTTAGTTACTTAGGGTTTACTGCTGTGAAGAGACACTGTGACCAAGGCATCTCTTATACAGGACAGCATTTAATTGGGGCTGGCTGTACTGATTTTGATGTTTAATCCATTATCATCATGGCAGAGACATGGGTGTCCAGGCAGACATGGTGTTGGAGAAGCTGAGAGTTCTATATCTAGTTCTGAAGGCAAACAGGAGAAGACTGGCTTCCAGACAGCTAGGAGGAGAGTCTTAAAGCCCACACAGTGGCACACTTCCTTCAACAAGGCCACACCCACTCCAACAAGGCCACACCCACTCCAACAAGGCCACACCCACTCCAACAAGGCCACACATCCTGATAGGGCCACTCAGTGGGCCAAACATATTCATACCACCACAATAATCAGTTACAGGGATGGGAGAGTCTGGAGTCATTTAGTTTACTTGCATGCTCAGGTGTTTATCCTCAAGTACACCAGCTACTCCTAGAATGAGAAAGCAATGCCTCTCTTTGAGTGACCACACGACTGGCTTTAGTCTACACTGATGGGAGAAGCAGAGGTAGGTCTTGGTGGACCATGTCATTCTTCTTCACAGAGCCATTTAGTCATTTTGCTGGAAACAGCGCTGGGGCAGTAGGGTGACTGAAGTCTAAAACAACAAGGTGTATGTTTCACAAAGGTGGAGGAATTCAAAGGCTCCCAACACAAAGGCGTGATAAATGTTTAAGGAGATGACATGCTAGCTGCTCGTATCAAGTTATCACCTTCTACTCCACAAACGTCTGCAACTGAGGTTTTTGTTGTTGTTTTTAATCTTGGAAAAAATGAGTGGTAACCTGAAGGCGAGATGTGTAACAAATCTTTCTTTCCTCTCCTTTTAAAAAATCATGGTCGACTTGTGTACCCCAGGTTAGCTTCCAGATTCTATCTTAGTCTCCTACATGCTGTGCTGATGAATCTTTTAATATCTTCTCTGAGAGCTGTCTTTTTGTAGCTTTTACCTAAGAGGCAATTACTTTGATCCTATCTGCAGTTCCCTTCCCTTCCCCTCCCTTCTTCTTGGCATCCTTAGCTGTTCCTAACTGCCAGGAACCCATTACCGAGAAGCCCTTCATTGGCAGAGTCTCAGCTTCTTCTTTTTGTCTTAGGTGGCAGGTGTTGGGCTCTGGAGTAGCATCTGTGGGGTTTAGGGCTCTTGGTGAGGCAGCAGCTGTAAGGAGAGCAGATGTTAGGGCCGTGTTTATAACCAGGCAGAGCATGATAGACACACAGCACCAAATACAGGCAGGAGTGGTCCAGTCTTCAACAAGCCTGAGTTTTATATAATGGAGTTTCTTTTCCCTTTAAGAAACAGAGCTCTGAAGGGGTGCTGAGCTAGAAAGAAGGAAACAGAGCCAGGCATGGCAGTGCATGCTTATAGTCACAGATCAGATCAGAGTGCAAGTTCAAAGCCAGCCTAGACCACATAGGAAAGTTCTGTTTCTGTGGAGTTTGTTTTAAAATTATTACTCTTTTATGTCATGTATCTGGGTGGTTTGTCTGTCTGTATGTCTGTATACCAGGAGCATGCTTGGTGGTTGCCTTTGAGGGCCAGAAGAGGCATCGGATCTCCTGGAACTGGGGTTCCATCACAGTTGAGCTATGATGGGGGTCCTCGGAAGAGTAGTGTTATTCCCTGCTGTCTGTCTCTCCAGCTCTCCTACATCTTATTTGATGCTGGGTATGTAGAGTGAAAAATTATAAAGGCCATTTTATGAAATATGTGTAGATTTCTCGCCTTAGACCTGAGCAGGAAAAATGCAGACATTTCTCAAGCCTCTCCCACCTATGGGTAGGAGAGGCTCAAGGCAGGAAGTGAATGAGTATTCACTATTCAGTTGCTTCAGTGCCTATTTTTAGAAATCCATACAATTAATAATTCTAAGAAAATATATGAAATCAATTCAATCTTAAGGTATACAAAAACCAAACTTAAAATCGCTTCTTGTATCGAATGACCCGATTATGTCATGAGGTCATATCTATACTATTATGTTGGTTTGCTCCTAGATTCGCCCAGGAGTTTTGACACAGGTGTCCTTGCTTGCTTCTTCGGCTGTGTGTCCTCCTCTGAGGCAAAGTCCCATGCCTTTCGTCAACCAATCTGACATGCTAAGAGCTCGTGTGGTCTAACCTGATGCAAAGAACTTGGCACTACACCCACAGCCAAGTTTGTTGTTTGGGAAGATTGCAACAGGGATGGCTGCAGCTGGGGGACTGTCACGTTTATTCTGTGAATTTCCTATTGAAAAATAAATGCTATCTTTCGATTATGTTACTATAGTGAATGATTGTGTACACATACCATCAACCCTCTTTCTCCCCTGGGCATCCAGGAGAACTGATCTCCGTGGTATTAATGGAATGTGAAGGACGAATAGAACTTTCTAAGTTAGCTTTCAGCACTGTCCTTTCAAATCCTGTTTCTCCCAGACCAAGTCCGTACTGCAATTCTGGTCCTGCCCTTCGTCCTGCACCTTTACACTCTGACACCGGTTGCCTTGGTTTGTAGGGTTAGGCACGTTCCAGGAAGCCTGGTGCTAACTTAACCAGACACAGGAGTGGCTTGGATAAGCAAGCATTTCAGCCACTCAGTCCAATCTCAGCGAGTCCCCAACCCGCTCCGTCATCTTTTCCTAACCCAGAATGCCCGTTACTGATTCATCACTGCTCAACAGATGAACGGTCAAAAGAGACAATGACCACCAAGTACAGTCTATGTGCATCTTATTTCTCAAATTGTATCACAGGACACAGGGGTAGGGCCACCTTGTTAGGGCTTCTAGAAGAGTCCCTGATGAGGCACCGACAAGTGAATCTCATCTGCATTAGCTTCTGCCAACCATCCATTGTTAGTGACTCACACACATGCTCCTAAAAACCAGTGTACTGTGTTGCGGCCCGAGCTGCCCTACGTTTGGTGCCAAAAATGTTGAGAACTGCACTACCCCACGTTTGGGGGCCAAAATGTCTCAGACTGCTCTGTCAGTGTTGGACCCGCACTGCCAAAAGCCTTGGGGGTTAAACTGTTAGAGCCTGCACTGCCCCAAGCTGCTCCAGTCTGCAGGTCAGGGTTCAGCAAGAGAGAGAGTGAGGATGGATGCGAAGAATGGAGACCAGACAGAGTGTGATTCAATCTCATTTATTCTTCAGTCTCTCTTCTTCTCTCCAAGTCCCTAGTTCCTAATCCCTAGTGCCTCCAAGTTCCAAGTTCTTCCTCCAAGTGCCAAGTGCCTAATACCTAATAATAATTTCTTCTGAGTTCTCTAGTCCAAGTGTCTTCTTCCTCAATGCCTAATTCCTACTCCAAGTTGTACTCCAAGTTGTACTCTCTAGTGCCTAATAATCTGTTGCTTTCTTCTGTCTGCCTCTCGCCTTTTATATGTCTCACTTCTAAGCCACGCCTCTAAGTCACGCCTTTAAGTCATGCCCTTAGGCCTTGTCTCTAAATCTGATCTCTAAGTCATGCCCTTAAGTCTCGCTCTAAATCACAGCTTTAAGTCTCACATACCCAAGGGAAGATCCTGGGTATCTAAAGCAAGATGTTATCAGAGTGTGCTCAGCTGTTGTAGGCTGATGTAATCAAGTCTCTTGTCAGGGTATACAGCTCAAGATGGCTGCAAGGATAATAGCCGCCTTCTGTCGGCTCCCCACAGTACTGTCCTCAAACACCCAGCATTCGAACTGTTCAAAACTTTCGCTGGCATTATCGTATTTGAGGTAGAAGGGGCTGGAACCCCGTCCTGCCTGCTGGGACACATTTGCATCTCTTGCATAAGTTCCCTTTTTCTTTGCCAGTGGTGGATTCCAGTGAAAAGGTGGTAACTGTACAGGGCCTGAGGTCTTTGAGTTCTCATAAAAGGTTTTGTTTTTCTGGGTTACAGTTGGGCAGTGAGCTGAGTTTTCCTCTGTAGGTGGGGGTTGGGCAATGGAGAGTTATGGATGAGCCTTAATTAGGTTAATTGAGGTTTCGGCAAAAGAAGAAAATTGTGCCTGGTAGATTTGTTTAGAGCCTGGTAGATATCTCCCAGTTGAAACCTGCTGTATTACTATGTTTGGGGGGGGGGAGGGGGAGAGACAGAAAAGGAAGTCTGGATTTTAACTTAAAGGTCCCATTGCCTGATCTTTGCTGCAGATGTGAGGAGACTGGAGATGGACAGTTCTCAGGTTTCTCCTCTGTGCTGTCGTCTCCAATGGAGAAAAATGTTTGCCCAGCTCCAGCTCAGTAAACAGAAAAGAGGTGTGATGGTAGGACATATCACTGTCTATCCTGAAGCAGGTACACAGAGAAAAAAATGTCATTTTATCAAGCAGATAAAATATTTTATTAGCATATATTCATCACATAAAATGAGTCTCAAAAGAAAATAGACGAGAAAGTAGTTTCTCTTTTTTATGTTTGTTTCACTTTATTGCAATTTTAAGGGTTTGACTTAATTTCTGACGTTTATTATTATGTACTAATTATACATAACAATGAGTTTTATTATGGCATTGCCCTATGTACACTCTGTATTTTGATCAGGTTCATCTCCTACTTATTACTCTCTCTTGGCCTCCTCACCCTTCTGTAGATCTATGAAAGTAATATGATTATGAAGGTTCCTTTTCCTACAGTTAAGTAAGATCATTTCTCTGAGGGGTACCTTCTGCCTGAGCTGCAGAAGGTCCATCTCAGCTGTCAGAGGGTTTTCCTAGTGCTCAGTACTGTTCTCTGCTTTCTTATCCAGGCTGAGCTCTGTCTGGCAGCATGGGAAGAGGAAATGAAGAAGGAGACTTGAGTGGTTCCTCCAATGTGCTGAGCCCGGTGAAGCACAAGGTATTCCTGCTGCTGGAGAAACCACCTGTTTCCCAGGCTGTGCCCCTCCCTCCAGTTGGTCAGGACATACCTCTGGAGCTTGCTGGGGCATGCTTCTCTTATAATGGAGGCACTGTTCAAGCTAGATGGGCAGAGCCTTGGGTGGATGGCAGCCAGGAACATCTAATGGCAACAAATAGCAAGTTTAGGAGAGATACACATGGGAAAACAACAGTTTAATGTGAGCAGCCAACCTGGGGCTGGGAATTCTACTTAGAATGAAATCTCAAAAATTTGAGAGCCAAGAAAACTGGAGACAGAAAAACTCCCATTCACACTGGAGAAGGTGTGTTTCCCACTGGAGCCCTCTCCACTGGGGTTTGTCTCCCTGGAGCTTTGCCTTGAAGATCTTGCTGCTCTGACCACAAGAAAATCCAGGTAGACAGAGGGTGGAGGTGCTTGCCCAATTCCCAGCACTTGGAAGTTGAGGTTGGCAGATAAGGACTCCTAGGCCAGCCTGGATTGCAAATCAGGACCCCATCTTAAAAGAACCAAACAAAATGAGAAAGTGTCAAGTCAGGAAGGGAAGGCAGAATTAAGATGGCAAACCATCAGACAAGGGTCAAAGGTCGTTGTGTAACCTGATTCTGGAGGGCGGTGAGCTCAGCACGTCCCAGGGAAGACCTTCAAAAGCCCTCAGCTCTTGTCCTAAGTCCTCATTTTGCTGAGTGACCTTGGACTAGCCACTTTAGCTTGAAACTCACTCTATTTTCATGAAATGTACGACTTTAGTAATCGTTGGCAGGGGGAGGGGAGTGGCAAGATGCTTGGCAGGCAGGCAGGCAGATGTACTTGTCACCAAACCTGGTGACCTGCATTCAATCCCTGGGACCACACAGCAACTGCAAGTTGTCTTCTGATGTCTACACATGTCCCTGGAATGTGCTCACACTCACATGCACAAACAAACAAATACATGTAATACAGTTTTCAAAGAGAAGGTCTTGCTACAAAGTCCAGTCTTGAATAAAACTTGGAATCATTCTGCCTCAGCCCCAAAGTGCTGGAATTATAGGCATGTGTCACCACACCTGGCTCCCGGTTTAATTATTTTTATGGTTTTTTTTTTTTTTTTTTGGGGGGGGGGGAGCAGGGTCTCTTTGTGTCTTCCTGGCTGGCCTGTAGCTCACTATGTAGACCAGGCTGACCTTGAACTCCAAGAGACTCTGCCTCTGTGCTGGGACTAAAGGCACGCACCACCGCATCCAGCTCTGTTTAACTTCTTGTGTGCCATTTCCACAGCGTCTACACTAGATCATATTTTATCAGCAATACACAAGGATTCCAATGAGATATTGAACTTCTATTAGCAAGAGGCTCTATTCTGTAAAGGACATCTTCCAAGAAGCTGAATTTTGAAAAGAAATAATAATGCAAGTCCCCAAAGGAGCTAATCCCAGTCACGTGAGGATCCGTATACCCAACTAGCACATGAGGGGACAAAACGGAAGTGGGATGAGGTCTTCTGCAAGCCGGTGAGGTCCTTCTCTAAGTCTGTTTTATACACGCCTCTACTGTTCTGTCTGTGAGCCTGGCTGAACACGCGATAGGCTCAAGGCTTACTTGCTTGCACCTTGCCTCTTTTGTAGAAGAACTGAGGCTTCTGAAAGCTCACAGCAGAGCTTGAGACATACAGTCAGAGTATCAGACAGAGGAAGAGATGGAGAATGCCTGTAAGTCATGTGAACAAGCTGACCCAGCCTCTGCCTACAGGCTCTTTCGGCCTGTGAGGGTTGCAAGGTAGGGGAATGTTACCGGTGCAGGGGTGATCACAACGTGCACATGCGCAGTATGACACAGCTTCTGCCCTCGGGCTTTTTCAGCCTGAGTGTATTGCGGGTGGAGGAGTGCTGAGGAAATGCAGAGGCGATTACTCTAGTCACGTATGCAACCGCCAGAGAGTGCTTACGTCATATGTACCTTCACCTACTGTCTCCCTGTGGGAACAAGAAAGGGAGCTAAGACTCTCCGTGGATCAGAAAAGAAGCCCGTTGGGAAGGCAGAGTCTGTGGATCTCGGAATGGTCTCAAGTCACAGACCCTAGGTTTAAGCACTTGCTCCACTATTTGCTTATCCAGGAGAGAATACATG
The DNA here is from genome assembly GCF_011762505.2 of Arvicanthis niloticus. Lineage (NCBI taxonomy): Eukaryota > Metazoa > Chordata > Mammalia > Rodentia > Muridae > Arvicanthis > Arvicanthis niloticus. The sequence continues at coordinate 77,852,179 of NC_047664.1, read as the reverse complement.
AGCTCTTTGGGCTTCCGTTTTTCCATCTGTACAATAAGGGCAATGGTAGAAACTATACAGAGATAATATTAAATGAGCTAGTGAGTCTACGATGCTTAATCTGGGTCCTGGTACTGGTCAGTGGTCTGGCAGCGTCAGCAGCTACTCTTTCTGGGATTTTTTGGGAGGTGTTCATGCCACATCGGTCTCCGTCATCTCTATCCCCAGTCTCTAGCTGAGTGCCTGACTTCCTAGTAGGAGTTGAGTGTATGTTCAGCTTGGATTATGTAACTGTCTTTCCTGTTGATGATGTCCTGTGCCTCTCTCTCTCTCTCTCTCTCTCTCTCTCTCTCTCTCTCTCTCTCGGCGATGAGTGACAAAGCTGAGAAGCATGAAGCCAGGTTGGTTGAAGGCGTTTCTCGCTAGGTAACACCCAGAGACGGCATGCTCAAGAGCTCCATGAAATTCAAGCTGTGGAATGCCGTTGACCACGACTGCCTGGGTTAAGAGCCTCCCCCATGCTTTGCTCTTGCCTTCTCTCTCCACAAAAGAATGTGTCTTACACCATTTCTTAGTATTCCAGAAAAAAAAAACAAACAAACAAACATGTGAAGTGATGGGGGAAGAATGGGAGATAGACTACTGGATTACAGTTAGAAGCAGGAAGCTCTGGGGTATTACTGCATAGCATGGAGATCGAGCATGGTCTGTAAGTAAGAAGGATTTCTCATAAAGTAAGAAGGATTGGGGGAGTCATTTCTCACAAAGAAATGATAAAGTCGTAGAATAGACATCTCTAACTTGATTTAACCATTGTACAACATGCACATGTATCTCATAGTAGCCCACTGGTATCTTGATTTTTTTTTGTACGTCGGTTGAAAATTAAAAAAAAAAAAAAAAAAAAAAAAGAAAGAGCAGTAAAATAGCTAATATCGTATACCACCAAGTCGATAAGATAAAGGAAAAGCTTAAAAAGCAAACCAGAAGGATATAAAATGATAAGTTAGGATGTGAGCGTCATCAGCCCTGGAAAGTTCATTTCAAATCAACAGCTGTTTATTGACTGTTGAATGAGTTACAGGTTCAAGGTTCTTTGCGGGACATGGGAGATTCAAAGCTGAGTGAGAAGACGCCTCTGCTCTCAAGGATCCTACTTTTAAGTCAATGAGTGGTCCGTGGATATTCGGGCGCAGGAAAAATATGCACAAAGAAAGTGAATCGGTGATGTGCTGATGAGACAGGGGAGGAGTCATGACATCTGCCCTCATCTGGAGGGGTGACGGTGGCTGCGCGAGCATGCTTGCGTGTGTGCGTGCGTGCCTGCGTTGTCATGTGGACTTGGAATTTAGCAGGCGAGGGTGGGAGAAGCAAGCAGAAGGAAATGAAAGATTTAGGCGTCAGAGAAAGGACTGAAGTCGGTGTGAAGGTGGGAGAAAGAAGCAGCGAGTGCTCGGTGGGCAGTGGGTCTCTGGTTTGAGATGGGACAGTGTCGAGTAGGACCGTGTGTAGTCAGGTGTGGTGGTTATACAGCCATCCTGGAAGAGGGACGCTTGTGCCTCTCACTTCATCTCTCAAAACTGAGGAAACAGACCCCAAGGAATTGGAATTGCTTTCTTAAGAGTCTCCTTGGCAGTGGTGGTAGGGGGTGGGGGTGGGGCCGGGGCCAGCTAGATGGGTTGTTTGTCTTTCAGGAAAAGGTTTGTCACCTAGGAAGAGTTTTCACAGGTATGATGACAGAAACCACCTTGCAGATCAATGATAAGTGGTCCACACCCTAACCAGGAGTGCCTAGTCTCGCTGACCTTGTGCCCTGTATTAAATCTAGACCTCAAGTCAGGATTTCAAAGATGGGTGGGTGAGGTCACTGAATCTTTGTTTCTCTTTCCAGGTGGCCGCTGGGAACAAATCTCTTCTGTGTTTTTCACTATTACCCATCTCTTTAATCGGCACATTGAAGATGGATGTCAAAGCCTAGCTGGTAAGGGCCTCCAAGGCCCAGATTTGACCCTAAAAGCTCCATGACAGTTTGGGTGATTCACCGCTAATGGTGTGTGACGTGGACTGTGGCGGAAGGAGCAGAAGTGGGGGGACAAACAAAAGGGACAGTTGAAGTGGAAAATGACAGGGTTTATAAAGAGGATGCTGGATGCAGGGATGGACAGGAAGCCTGAGAGAGGCTCTGCTCACCTCACCCATGGGACTTAGGAGACGGCTCTAGTCTGGGAGGCAAAGGGAGGGACCTAAGATGGTGGCTAGGAATGCAGATCCGGGAGGATCTTTCCTGGTTACTGGTCCTCAAGTGCTCAACTCTAACTCACTCTTTCAGAATAAAGTCCTGGATGAGGCAGATAGAGAAGGAAGCGGAAATTGCCTTGCCACACCCTGTCCTCAGCTCTGGGGCAGGCAGCCTTGTGCACGATGGGATGTAGCACCTCTGACAGGAATCTCCTGGAATAAGATAGAGACAGATTAGTAGCTTCATGTCAGTTTTCCTTCCTCTCCACAGAGGATTCTGGCTTTGCTGCTTCCATGTTTTCCTACAGAGAAAGGGGTAGGAAGGAAAGGGCTAATATTCTTGCTTAGGGGCCATCAGAGTGGCTCAGGATGCCTGCCAGTAAGCTTAGCAACCCAAGTTCAATTCCTGGAATCTCCATAAAGTTGTCCTCTGGCCTTCACATGCACGCTGTGGCTTGTAAATGTCCCCACACATCATACGCACATCACACACATACACACACAGACATACACGACGATAATAACAACTAAAATGTAAATATTTCTTAATTATTTGGGGAGAAATTCCAGAATGACTCTTTGTATCTTTTTTTTTTTTTTTTTTTTTTTTTTTTTTTTTTGTTTTTTTCAAGACAGGGTTTCTCTGTGTATCCCTGACTGTCCTGGAACTCGCTCTGTAGACCAGGCTGGCCTTGAACTCAGAAATCCGCCTGCCTCTGCCTCCCAAGTGCTGGGATGAAAGGCGTGCACCACCACCACCAGGCCGACTCTTTGTATCTTAAACTCAGGCCATGAGCTCAACAGTGCTGTAGCTCAGAGTTAAGTCCAGAAGACAAAGCCAACCCATACATTAGGAGCTAAGAAGGAATTTAGAGAGAAGAAAAACTCCCCCGAGCTAGGTTTTAGGGCATATTTGTAAAGGACAGTGAGCAGATGAAGGGCCCTGAGATCTGAAATGTGTTGTTGTGGAGTGGCCAGAAAGTGCTTGCCACCTCTGGACACTCACACTTTTATATGAGCCTTCCTTGAAGAATATGGGCTGGACTTATCTACAAATCAAATACACCAGTGATGACAGGGTGTCACTTCCATGGTTAAGTGACAAATGCTATGATATCAGCCCTGTTCCAAGACTCTCTTTCTCTCTGTGTCTGTCTATCTTTCTGTCTCTTTCACTATCTGCCTCTGTCTCTGTGTCTCTGTCTCTGCCTCTCATTACTGCCACGTTCAAAAGGACTATGTGCTAAGGAACTAAGGACAGCCTGTGGCCAGTATCTCGCACAGCACCAAAGCCTTCAAGGAGGAACTGAGTCCTCCCAACAACTACTTACTAGAAGGAGATCCCGCCTGTTCCAGGTTTGTTTCTATTGCTGTGATGAGGAACCATAACCAAGGAAATTTATAGAAGAAAACATGTAATTTAAAGCTTACAGTTTCAGAAGGTTAATTTCTGATCATCTTGTTGGAAAGCATGGTGGCAGGCAGGCAGGCATGATACTGGAGCAGAAGCTGAGAGTTTATATTTTATCCATAAGATGGAGGCAGAGAAGAAGAACAGAATTGCAGGGAGGAGGGAGAGGGAAAGGGAGAGGGAGAGATACTTGGTCCAACACAGGTAAACCTCAAAACTTTACCCCCTGTGACACACCTCCTCCAACAAGGCCACACCTCCTAATTTCTCCCAAGACATTTCTACTAGGCAATAAAACATTTAAATATATGAGACTACGGGGATGGACCATTCTTATTCAAACCACCTCAACAACCAAAGGCAACCATGGCTGGAGGTACCTAATCCCTGAGGGTGGCAGAGCAGAGAGCAGGGAGACATGCTTGCTCATTGGCTTGCTCACACTGCTTTCGTAGGCAACCCCAGAACCACCTTCCCAGGGTTGGTATTGCGCCTGTGGGCTGGGTCCTCCCCGCCCTCTTCATCTATGCAGTAATCAGGAAAATGCCCTCACAGACTTACCTACAGGCTGGACTGATGGGGGCATTTTTTCAATTGGAGTTTCCTCCTCCCAAAGTCCCTATCTTTTGTCAACTCGATGAAAAACTAACTAGCACAATCCACTCCTTGTCAACCAGACACCCAAACGTGTCGTTATTAAACCATAACCTTTCTTTTTTTGTTTATTTCCAAGACCTCATTTTAATATCACATATAGATATATAACTTTAAAGGTGCATTGTTTCAAAGCACTAACTAGAAGGACTTTGTCACTCCACAGAGGGTAATTAGCACAACCAGGAACCCTACTGAGAGCATGAGAACTGAGTGAGGGCAGAGGTTCCACCCTAGGACATGGAGGTGGTGAGGGCTGTACTTGAGAACCCTTATGGAAGGGACCTCCTCCAGTTGGCACTGTGCGAACCCTGGGTCTGTGTTGGGAGGATGGTGACTCAGTCAGAGCCTTTAGGACGTGACAGCAGAGGCTGCCCCGGTTCCTCCTGTCCCTGTGTGGGCTGGCCTGGAACACTCAGTTCTCATGTATCACTGGCCTTCTCACGGCACGTGAATGTGTACCTTCTGGAAATGCCTGCTTATCTTTGTGATGGTTGTCTCTTGTCTATTTATTCACGTAACAACGAGGAGCTGGACGCTTCTGTGTACATGTTGAGTATCTCTTAGGAATGCGTAGGGCTAGACGTGTTTTAGATTTATTATTCTATATATTTTGGAATATTCGCATAGCCAAAGAGATGTTAGTGTTCAAGCCTACAAGTGCTGCCCATTAACTTCACATACTCTGTATAGACAGTCTAAAGGCAATGTTATATAATATGTTTTAGTAATTTGTACAGGAAATATTATGTTCTGCTATCTTATATTAAAAAGTTTCCAGGTTTCAGAACATTTGGGACTTCAGATTTTCATATTAAGCGTGCTCAGTCTGTAGCATGTAGACATACCACTAATAAGAGATACCCTTCACATCCTTTAGAATTTATTTTGGTGTTACTGTTATCTTTTTGATTGTTCCTCTAAGTTCTTGACTGGGGTAACTTTTACTACACATCCTTTAAGGGCGCATATTCTTCATAGTATATACCTTGTCCCCCTGAGTGACTTCAGGCTTAGTGACCCCTTTGTCAGCACCAGTGATGTGAAATCCCCATGTATATATAGCTCAGAATGCACTGAATTCTTGGCTGTACCTCCACCTGTCCACCCATGTGTCTCTTATAATGCTTGGGACATTCCCAACCACCAAGAGGAAACTCGTTTTCTCTGCTCCTTCTCTCCTGCCTTTCCAAACCTTCTTTGTCATGTTTCCCCCACTATAACCAGGTTTTATATAGGCTGTTATTTTGGGAAAAGAGGCTTTCTGGATAGCCCAGGCTGCCTTAAAACATAAGATCCTCCTACCTCAACCTCCCACAGGGACTGACAACCATAATCTGCTGTCCTAAGTAACCATCATCTGCCCAGATGGAATGTGACCAGATTCCCTCCTGGCCTTTCCCGACTTCATCACATCTTTTTTTTTTTTTTTTTTTTTTTTTTTTTTTTCTTTTTGTTTTTCCAGACAGGGTTTCTCTGTGTAGCCCTGGCTGTCCTAGAACTCACTCTGTAGACCAGGCTGGCCTTAAACTCAGAAATCTGCCTGCCTCTGCCTCCCAAGTGCTGGGCTTAAAGGTGTGTGCCACCACTGCCCGGCAATTTCATCACATCTTGACAAGTGTTACAGACTGGCTGTCTGCATACCTATCTATGCTCTACCATCTCTTAAGATTCTAATTATTTTACCAGGTGATACATTGATCCTGAGTCTGACTTTCCATCCAGTTTTAATGCCTCAGCAATTAACCTCAGGTGACGTTTCTCAAGGATGATGTAGCCCTGGCTCACACTGCAAAGTGAAAAAGTGTCCACACTGGTAAATGCATGGCCCTTTGTGAAAGGCCCTGGGCTCCGTCTCAGCCCCATCTCTACCTACTTGTGCTTACAAATGCTTGCTCTGGTAACATGATCTTTAGTTTGTCCTGCCATGCTCTGGCTTTTTCACTTTGGCTTGGAACTTGACCTTGTAACCAGGTGAACTCTAAGTCCAACTGTAAGACTCAGCCTAAGTGTTTTGTAGACCCACTCAGAGCCGATGTCTCTCATGTTCATCATTATAGAAATAATATGAACTCCTTGAAGGCGGAAATCTGTGTTTCCAGTATTTGCCTGTTGAGACAAGGTCCATTTTGTAGATATGGTGGCCTAGAATTCGTTATATAATTTAGGCTGGCTTTGAACTTGTGGCAGTCTGTCTGCCTCAGCCTCTTGAATGTTGGAATTACAAACATAAGTCAGCGTGGTGGGCTGAGACTTTTTATCTTTAATTCCAGTGAATATCTATTATTGTACATGCAAAGGAAGTTCATTGAATGAGTAAGTGAGTGGGTGAATATATGAATAGACAAACAGTGCAGGGCCGAGTCTCTATACACAGAATAAACTGAGAGTTCTAGGAGACCAGAAGTCCAGTTGTTTTTCTCCTTTCTCAAGGTCTCCTATCCGGACTTACACTCAGTGCTTTTATGTATGTCAAGGACTGGAAATTTAGCTTGGTTGGTAAAGTGTTTGCCTAGCATGTATGAACCCTGGGCTCCACCCCAGCACTTCATCTTCTGTCTGTACTTTCTTCCCGACTATATTCATTTCAACGTGAAATGTTCCCACGGACAAGCATTTGTGCGTCTGGTCCCCAGCTCCTGCTGCTGTTTATGGAAGGCTGTGGAATCTTTAGGAAGTGGAGCCTCACTAGAGGAAGTGGGTCACTGGGGAAAGGCTTGGAGGTTTTATAGCCTGATCCCACTTCCTGTCTACTCTCTGTGTTTCCTGTTTCACTAAGGTACGAAGAAGCGAGGAGCTGTTCATCTCTCAGACAAGCACCACGGAGCCTCCTGCCTCTTGATTTGTTTTCCTCTCGGCGATGGACTATCCCCTCCAGCTGTGACCCAAAATAAAGCTTTCCTCTCAACTTACTTTTGGTTATATATTTTGTCACAGCATTGAGCAAGGTCACTAACACACCAACAAAACACCAGCACTTCTTTGCTTATGCTGTGAGCTTCCTTGCTGGCTTGCCTCTAGTCACATTGTCGGTCAAACAAACTAATAAAGACAAGTGAAAATCTGCTGGTTATACAAGCAGACAAGAAGGGTGGTACACAGTGAAAATCCACTGGTTATACAGGCAGACAAAGGGTGGTACACAGTGAAAATCCGCTGGTTACACAGGCAGACAAGGGGTGGTACACAGTGAAAATCCACTGGTTACACAGGCAGACAAGGGGTGGTACACAGTGAAAATCCGCTGGTTACACAGGCAGACAAGGAGTGGTACACAGTTGAACAGCAGCGTCCTCGCCTTGGCTCCTTTTCTATTGCAGTAAAACACAATGACCAAGACAACTTATAAAATGAAGTGTTAATTTGGTTTATGGTTTTAGAGGATTAGAATCTACAGTGGCAGAGTAAAGAAACAGCTCACATCTTGATCTACAACCATGAGGCAGATTGAGTCCCACCAACTAGGGACCAAGTATTCAAATACACAAGTCCGTGGGAGTCACCATCATTGAAGCCATCACACCCCCCAAACTCGTGTCAGCCAGAAAACTATACCATGGCCTTAGTTGGAGCCAGGACTTCTCTTAGTTTCTTGGACTTCTTAAGAGCCACGACTTGATAATTTACAAATAAAATACTTTTTTGTAATCCTACAGCTGCCAGATTCTATGTCTGCTGAAGGTCTGTTGCTTATGAGTGAAACATCTAAACCCTCACACAGTGGATAGTACAGAAGTGCAAAAAGAGGGACAAATGAGTGCTTTGTCCTCCTGTAGTAAGAAAGGAGACCGAATTCCATCCAGGAGGTCCATACTCCCTTTTGCTGGGTATAAAGACTTCGCCGTTCTCTTCTGACTTCATTTCCTGGCAATTCTAAATGTTTCTCCTCAGCAATGTGTGACTTAGAGCTCTCTTGTGAATTCTGTCTTCCCCATGTTCTCACCAGGCAGGAAGAGTCAGCGGAGCATCCTATTGGGTGGTTGGCATCACATGGACGGTTCCCACTGCCTGTGGCTTCCACGGAGGGTACTGTGTGGAAGCTTTGTTCTGGAGCTTTCTGTTGTCCCTCTGTCCCTCATTTGGGCAGCAAGGCATTTTGTTTCATTGTCTCTGGAACAGGATGATACTGCAGAATTTGGATGACAAAGAAGGCTTACAGGTCTGATAATCCCTGGCCCAGAGACAAACACAATACATTATGAGAGAGAATAAAAGCCAGGCAAATCTCCCAGCCTGGATACAGAATCAGTGGCCTGAGGAGTAAAAAGCATATTCAAGGGGCTGGGGCACAAGGCAGGCCAGAAGTGAGCAGGCCACTTTGGTCACTCCCTCTAACTTCTGTGGGTGTCCCCTGCTGAGTTTCACTTGAATCTCTGTCATGGGTGGCCTCCACCAAGACTGTAGGTCTTTCCTGGAGACAGTCAGTAAAAAAGATGTTCAGTGTGAAAGAGCAGAGGCGTACCCCCTTGTCTCCAATCAGGATAGCTGTGAGGGACCGCCAGCCCCAGAGCTACCCAAGGAGGAGGCAGAGGCCCTTGTGTCAGGTATACTCAAGTCAGTCATGCTCTCTAATCATGACAGCTGTTGTTCTTGAGGGTCTCCTCACGTCTCACTCCCACTGACTCCCCTCCCCCCCCCCATAAACATTCATCTCTCTGAGGGCCCTATCACCTTCTTGGAAGACAACCACAGAATGGGAGGCTCCTTCTTAGGCCTCCAGAGACCCCCAACGCTCAGCTTTGTACGGGAGAGTTGAAAGAAAATGATGTGCGGTCAACATGGACAGAGACAGCTTGGATGAGCCCCAGAGTTGCCCACAGTCTGGAGTTTCTGTCAGAAGCCTGAGTGTGGTTAGAACCATCTATGTGGTCAGGGAAGTTGGGCAGTGAACCTGACCTCAGGGCTGGGATAAAGAGCCTGCAGCTATTGTTGTGTTTGGGATGGCAGCTCGCCTCCAGATAGACCACACCAGGCCAAAGCAGTTCCATGTGGTAGAGGGTTTATGTGAAAGGAACAGGGACAGAGGAGAGAGAGAGAAAAGAGAGGAAAGGTCGCCTTTTATCAATGCTGTGACATAGGCGGTTCCCAGGTGAGTGTGAGGAGTGGGCTCCAAGAAAGTATGCAGGGTTGTCATGGCAACAGATGTCACCTATGTGTGACATTCCTGAGTTTGGAGCCAGTTTGCCAAGCTGGCTCTGGATACAACAGCTATGTCCTATGTGGCCTTTCTTTCTTTCTTTCTTTCTTTCTTTTTGTTTTGTTTTTTTCGAGACAGGGTTTCTCTGTGTAGCCCTGGCTGTCCTGGAGCTCACTCTGTAGACCAGGCTGGCCTCGAACTCAGAAATCCTCCTGCCTCTGCCTCCCAGGTACTGGGATTAAAGGCGTGCGCCACCACCGCTGGGCATATGTGGCCTTTCAACTAGGGGTAAAATGCGTCACCATGACAAAGATGATCTCATGGTGACACTGAGCCTCCGTCTCCAGCTCTCACTGCAAAGTCCTCAAGAAAAGGATATTGAGTGGCAATGGGGACAAGATCTCAGTGAAACATCCCTGTTAAAATAGTTATTTAAAAATGGCCGCTGGTCAAGCCGACTATCTAAGCTGCAGCGGCTCTGCCAAGCTCAGCTGCCATGTTCAGTTGCCAGAGGCCACATGAGCGACACAGCTAGAAACGACCAGCCAGAAACACCAGCCCTGCCACCCACAAAACACCAGTGTGGGAGATGGCTCTGCCAATCTTCCATGCTGTTTCCGCAAGGCTGGGCATTACCCAGACCACCCACCATCTATGCAGGCTGGATACAAATGAAACTCTAATGCTTAGATTATCCAAAGGCTCGGGCAGTGGTGGTGCACGCCTTTAATCCCAGCACTTGGGAGGCAGAGGCAGGCGGATTTCTGAGTTCGAGGCCAGCCTGGTCTACAGAGTGAGTTCCAGGACAGCCAGGGCTACACGGAGAAACCCTGTCTCGAAAAACCAAAAAAAAAAAAAAAAAAAAAAAAAAAAAAAAAATATATATATATATATATATATATATATATATATATATATATATCTCCAAAGGCTTTATATATTTGGTAACGATCAATAACAAGATGCCCATGCAATCAGAGGTGTAATCCAATACCCAACCTAGATATACCAACTATCTTTGACTGCCAAAGACAAGTGAACATCTGCCTCCATGTCCCCCCCACCTCTCATCTCTCTCCTTCTCCTAGCTCCTCCTCTTCCTTCTCCTTACTCCTCCCACCTTAGCTCCTCCTACACATCCCATCCTCATTCACTCTGAAATCATGTTTACTAACATGGTTGTGAGCCACAAGCCAATAATGAAAACAAAGTCAAATAAAAAAGCAATGGACTGAAGAAAATATTCAGCAGATATGACATAAAATTTAGCAAAGGTAACATCAGAAAAAATCCACCCAGAGAGAACCACAAACTCCAAGTGAGACACCAATAAGAGGCAGAAATGGAAGTCATAAAAATGCAAATGCAATAGAATAAATATGTAAAAAGATGTTTCTTTTTCACAAATAATTAGAGGCACAGAATTTTTGAGAGATTATAGCCCAATTTAAATTCTCAGTCCTCCTACTGTGGCTTTCGGGGAGCTGGGATTATAGGCGTGCACCTCCACACCTGACCTATACAGTCACCACCTGTGTCTCTTGCTGCATTTGAAACTTGTTTGACAAAAAGCAGGGTATTGATGTACCCTGAAGGGCGTGGTCACCTCTTTCTTTGTGCTGCTCTTCTCAAGTCAATAAGAAGATTTCTCGATGTCAGTCACCTACAGGGCAGGACCCTTCTTAGATGTGAGGCAGAAACTCAGGCAAGAAAAGGAGCCTCAATTCTGTATAGTTCCTGTAAATCCTGTAAAGTTCACACAAACGATTCTACCTGTGTATGCTCAGATATGTCGAAGTAAAATAAGATAGAAAAGACCAATTTTTAGATACTGAGGTAGTGATTGTACTGCCTACTTGCCAAGCATGATGACTTCACTTGCTGAGTAGAGCTGAATGACCTGGAGAAGTAGCTGGAACAATGGACTGTTGCCCTCAACAGCCAGCTGACTGTCATGTATGCTTCTGTAAAGGCTTGTCGGGAACCACCTCTCCTCACCCCTCCCCCTTCCCGCCACCTTGACGCTGTGACCTTTTAATATGGTTCCTCCTGTTGCGGTGGTTCTCCCAACCATAAGCTTATTCTCGATGCCACTTTTAACTGTAGTTTTGCTACTGTTATGAATCATAATGTAAACATCTGATATGTAACCCCTGTGACCCACAGGTTGAAAACCCCTGTTTTAGCGCACAGCCTGAGAATGCAAACTAGACTTGGTACCAAGGCCTTTTAGGAGTTGTACCGGCTCCAGTCCACCAGTGGATACATAGTAACATAGCAAGTTCCTGTCTCAAAACTAAAACTCAAAGGCATCAGTGGTACAGCTCAGCTCAGTTGGCAGAGTGCTTGTCGAGCGTGTGCAGTGTTTAATCATTAGGAAATAAACTTTTTATAGAGAAAAGATGTAAAACAACACTAAAAATTGTGTTCCCCCAGCATGCTGGGCTGACTGCTAATTTCCTGAATCACCTGGAAAAGGTGTATGATTGTCTAGATGAGGTTGGCCTGCCGTGCCTGCCTGGGGTTTTCTTGGTCAGTTTAATTGAGGATGCCTGGGCCCTGGACCGAGTGTCTCCCACCACAGATTTCTATTGTGCACTACACTTTTTCTTGGCAGTGGATACCACGAGACCGGAAGCTTCAGCTCCTGCCACCTTGACATCCTGACTGCCTGTGAGCCAGAAGACATCTTTCTTAAGTTGCTTTTGTCAGGATATTTCATCACAGCAACAGAAAAGTTAACAAAGGTAAGCGTGTTTTAAACGTATTAATATCCAGTGTTGATGGAAGTTTGAAATGTTGTATTACCTTTCAGGGGAAAACCTAATCCTACATAGTAAGGGTTTAATTAGGTAATCACATCTTTTGCCCCACGATTAACACCGCAGATATCAGAAACACTGTTAAGAATGAGTGGTGATTTACACACTTCATACTTCAGAGTCATTCTCGGTTTTGTAGCTGTGGTAGAGACCAGGCCTGAGGCCTTGCTCATGCCACTCTGCCATCTAATTCTCTGTCAGTGGAGCAAATTGCAATTAGCCAGCACCGCTTAATATAAGAATGGTTACATAAGACATGTCCACAGGTTAAATCTTCTTTCTTGCAGTTATTGAAGATTGTGGGGGTGGGCTGAGACGGGTCCAAGAGGTTCAGAGGTTTGAACACTGAATCCTAGGTAATGGTGCTGTCCAGATAGATTTTTTTCTTGCTGGAGGAAGTATAACACTAGATGATTTGGTGAGAACCAGGTTTAATAAAAGACTTTATCTCAAAAAACTTTGTGGAGCTCAATGGAGGAAGATAAAGACACCTAGCATCACTTCTGACCTTTACACACATATGTACACACATGCTCACACACACTCATACACATATGTGCACATACACCCAAACACATGTGTACACACATGCATACACACTCACACAGGTATGTGCATGTGTACATACACATGCTCATACACATATGTGCACACACTCACACATGTGCACAATTCACACACATGTGAACACAATCACACATGTACACACAGTCACACACATGCGCATACACATATGTGCACACACACTCATACAGATATGTGCACACAAACATGTGCATACACATTCACACACATGTGCACACACTCCCACACATACACAAAATCGCATACACTCACACACACACGTGTGCACACACATGCTCATACACCTGTGTGCACACATGCATGCACACATTCAAACACATGTGCCCACACATTCACACACACACACACACACACACACACACACACACACACGCACACTTTTATTTTAAATGTACCAATCACATGCTGAGAGCTGAACATAATCCATTAGGGATCCAGTGCTCAGGGGCAGGATTGGTTCCCCTTCGTTCTGTACCACCATCCTGGCTCATTACCCATGACGACATTAGCAGTGTCCTGGTTTGCCTCCTAGCTAGCATCATGGATTCACAGAAAACTGGAACTCAGAGAAGTAAGTGTCCCGGCCAGCGCTGCACAGCTAAAGCGTAGATGTGACCCTGAGGTTCCCAAGCTGACTCCAGTTTTCCTGACCCCTATTGTACTTGCTGTTTCTACTTTCCTCTGGGAATTGAACTCTATTTTTTAATATAAACTTTTTTTTAGTGATTTATTTATTTTTATTTTATCCATATGAACTTTTGGCTGCATGTGTGTGTACCATGTTCATGCCTGGCGGCCTCAGATGCTTTGGCTTTGATCGCCTGTAACTGGAGTTACAGTTAGTTGGGTGCTGCCATGTGGGTGCAGGGAATGAGCCAGGACTCTCCGCAGAGCAGCCTGTGTTTTTAACTGCTGAGCTATCTCTCCAGCTCAGCCTTAAGTTTTTCCTCTACAATAATTTTAAGCCTGCTCAAAGCTGAAGCAAGAATGAGAATTCTGAGTGTCCCTCAAAGTTGACATCTGTCATGACTTCGGCACATTAATCACGATGTAGAAACTACTATCATCACCATTCACTATTGTCTTAGTCAGGGTTTGTATTCCTGCACAAAACATCATGACCAAGAAGCAAGTTGGGGAGGAAAGGGTTTATTCAGCTTACACTTCCACATTGCTGTTCATCACCAAAGGAAATCAGGGCAGAAACTCGTACAGGTTAGGAACTTCAAGGCAGGAGCTGATGCAGAGGCCATGGAGGGTGCTGCTTACTGGATTGCTTCCCTTGGCTTGCTCAGCTTGCTTTCTTATAGAACCCAGGACCACCAGCCCAGGGATGGCACCACCCACCATAGGCCCTCCTACCCTTGATCACTAATTGAGAAAATGCCTTACAGCTGGATCTCATGGAGGCATTTCCTCAAGGTAGGCTCCTTTCTCTGTGGTAACTCCAGCTTGTGCCAATTTGACACATAAAATCAGCCAGTACAACTATACTCCTGGCCATTCATTTTCACCACCTTTCTGTCAGTATCTCTCCCCACCCCGACCCCCCAGGATCTGATCCAAGATACTCACAGTTAGAACCTTTTCCTTCTACATAACTAAAGACTTGGAGACCGGCTTTTTAACACCAGAGGGAACACTGCACAGTCTGCCCGTGGTTTTCTGAATCCGCTCAGACACTTTTGCCTCTTCAACAACCTCTTACAAGAACACAGTCTCACCATCTCTTCTACAGCACAAAACATCACTGACTTTTAAAGTGTCTTTGCTAAAATGTCCTCAGTAAGAGGGAGGGAGAAAGGGAGAGAGTGAGAAAAATAGGTTTGAGAGAGAGAGAGAGAGAGAGAGAGAGAGAGAATGAAAGTTGAATTTTTAGGGCTGAGGGGCAACTTGAGTAGAACATAACTTGAGTAGAACATAACCTCTAGGCATTACTAAAGCCAACATTGCAATGAGACTGGATCTCACTGGATCTGAGACAAGCCACAAGGTATTCAAACTTTCCTGGAGCTTCAGTGGAAACAGCATTTAACTAATTCCTGAAAAGAAAGCACGGGGCCAGTCCACATCTGCCAGTTAATCTGAGAGAACACGAAACAAAGCTTGCTCATAAATTAATATTTCTGCAAGTAAACTAAAGTTTACTCTATTCTTCAGGGAGTTCTGCCTTCAAGTAATGCAGTGAGAAAGTCCTTCCTTACACACCCACACATACTTACACACACACTGTCATATATACATTCAGACACACACACATATGCTCTCACACACTCACATACATACACTCATAATACGTATACACATTCACACACACGTATACACTCACATACATATACTCACACACACACTCACAGATATACACACACTCACATACATACACTCACACACACACATAAGATATACCCACACTCACATACAGATATACACACACATACGCTCACATACTCACATACATACACTCACACATATACTCACACATACACTCACATACAGATATACACACACACAGATATACACACACATACATACACTCACATACTCATATGCACTCTCACACACACTCAAATACACACACTCACACACATTCACACACACTCACATACAGATATACACACATAATCATACACAGACACACATTCTCTCACACACACTCACAAGCACATATGTAGACACGCACACATACACACACAGGCCGTGACAAAGGACTCTTGCTTTACATTCTGCCCTTTTTTTTCCTATACCCTCCCTTTCCCTTCCTCCCTCCCTCCCTTCCCTTCTTCCTTTCTTCCTTCCACACATGCTTACTGAACAGTTGCGGCATGTTGCATGATTTTTAGGTGACATATCTGGAAACAGAGCAGTGAATAAATGAAATAATATATTAGGTATGTTCATCCTTCTGGGAAAACAATACGTTGCAGGGGGCTGGTGAGGGGCACTATGATTTTAGGCAAATGGTCAGGAAAGATTCAGTAAGTAGCTGAGGCTGGGTGCCGTGGTGCACACCTATCATCCTAGCACTTGGAAGCCAGAGGACACAAGAGAGAGATTCAGTGATGATGATGATGGTGATGATGATGAGAGAGAGAGAGAGAAAAAAAAAGAAAAGTGTAACAACAAAACTGCGATGAAGCCAGCCAGAGAGAAAGCTTTGTAGGCATCTGAGTGCAGAGCGGGGACCAAGGAACTATGGGAGTGGGGGCTGGAAGTTTGAGCCGCAACAGTCAGAGCGAGAGATGGCAAAGAAGACAGGTCGAGCTGGATCTCGTCCTTTCAATATTTTATGTTTGTTTGCCACAGATACTTGCATTAACTTCGATGCTACATTAAAGCGCTATTATCTTGACTCCTGATTGGCGTATTGACGTCACTTCCTCCTGATGTGGCTGCGGTCCAGTGGAGCAGGTGTGAGGGAAGCGGGAAGGCTGCTAGGAAACCACTGCAGAGCGAGGAAGGACTGGAGGGAGCTGGGTCTCGGCTCTGCATCTACCGGGAAGCCATTGGAGTGCTGTGTGTTTTCTGAAGCTGCCTCAGGAAATCACCACAAGGCTGTGACTGACACAACGCAAGTTTGCTGTCATTCTGCAGACTAGTAGTCCTTACGAGACAACATGAAGCCATTGATGTGACTGCATTTGTTGCGAGAAGATTCCTAACCAATACCAAAGGCATCTGGGATGCTACTTCCTGATACAGTGTAGAAAAATCTAATCTGATTTGTGGCGTCACACACTTTCCCCGGTGGCTTTATTAGAAATTCTGTATTAAAAACGTAAGGGAAAAAAAAAACCTCTTGGTTGTTAAGGGGGAACTTGAGGAGTGTAAAATCTCCAGGAATTACTAAATATGATGTTTTGAAGACTTTCTCAAGACCTTCTCAACAGGCTGCCAGAATCTGGCTGCTACTTGTTTGTCTTGCTAGTGACATTTGGGGACAGTGCTTAGAGGACTAAGGTTGCCTTCCCCTTGCTGCTGGCTTCTGGCCCTCTTTCTCCATATTCAAGGTCAACATAGAGTGGCAAGTCTTTCCCATATACGTTTCTGCAATCCACTTTCCTCCCCCATGACAGGGGAGGGGTGGAGTACGGATGCCAAAGTGTGTGTGGAGGTCAGGGCACAAGTTCGTGAAATTGTTTCACTCTGTCCACTTTTTTTTTTTTTTTTTTTTTTTTTTTTTTTTTTGAGACAGGGTTTCTCTGTATAGCCTTGGCTGTCCTGGAACTCACTCAGTAAACCAGGCTGGCCTCGAACTCAGAAATCCGCCTGCCTCTGCCTCCCAGGTGCTGGGATTCTGTCCACCTTTATATGGCTTCTGGGTATTGAAGTTGGGTCACCAGGCTTGTAAGCTGTCTCCCCAGTCCCCTCAACTGCTTCTAAGGACAAGAGGGCAAGTACGATCAGAGTGGGCCACTTAAACAAACCAGGACAATCTCAAATTAAAGCTGGCCCTCAATCACCCCTATAAATTTCTCTCTCTCTCTCTCTCTCTCTCTCTCTCTCTCTCTCTCTCTCTCTCTCTTTACCAGGGAATGTAACACAGCCATAGTTCCATGGATTAGGATTTAGGTATCTCTAGGGAACTGTTGTTCTGCCCCCAGAAAGGGTTTTTGAGCCATGGCTGATTGCCTGCACTCTACCTGACAACTCTTCACTCTGCTCAGTTGAAAACAGCTAGAGGCAGGGGTGGGGCAGAGAGGACAGGAAAAGAAGCAGGGGACAAGTGAAGAGACTCTAGCTACAATTTGGAGCAAAATATAGAGGCTCCAGCCAAGGGACAGGGCAGCTATGGATGACAGAGTTAGGCTGATGACACTAAGTTGCATGCATTAGCTCAACTAGGTTACAGTCTGCAGTTACCGAAACACTAGTCTGGGGGTTGCAGTGAAGATATTTTATGTGTGTGACTAAAATCCCTAATCAGGGGTAGGAAGATAGATTAGTGGATGAATCACTTTTGGTATAACATGAATATAAGCGTTTGGGTCCCTAGCAGCCATACAAACAGCCAGGCAGGTAAGATGGCTGTCTGTAATCCCAGCACTTGAGAAGCAGAGACCCGGTTCCCAGGACAATCTGGCTAGCTAGACGTCCCAGGAGCTCTGGGTTCAGTGAGAAACCCTACCTCAAATCAAGGCAGATTCCTTCACACCAACATTGGACCTTCATGTGAAACATGTGTAATGCAGGGGCATCTGCCCACACATATCGTGCTCACATAAATGCAAACACACATATATGCATGCACATACATACACATGAAAGAAATATCCCGAATCACATGGATTTTAGTTAAGGGAGCATCCTAGATTCAGGGTGAGTTTGAATCAACAAGTTGGAAGGCCTTAAGAGCAGAGCTGAGGGGGTCCCTGATGGGGAAGTTCATCCTGTGGGCGCTGATTGTCCCGCTCATGTTCCACGTACATACGTACAGATCCCAAACACATTTTGGTGTGGTGTGCCAGAATAACCTGGCAGGCTGGGGGTCATATGAAGGGAAGAGCTGAGGGTTGCTGTGAAGTCTCAGGATGGCTAACTTGTCTCCTTCTGAAGTTTCTAGAAAGGACTCTGACACAAAGGGCTTTGGGAGAACAGACTCAAGTGACAAGAGATGATGCTTTGCTTCCCTCATTTGAGCCCCTTTCAGAGGGGGAGACCCACAGGCAGGCCAGCCTGACCCAGAGCAACAGTGAAACAGTCACCGTTGTGTTCGACAGCATTCATCCAGAAACACCGTGGTTTTCCATCACATTCTGGAATCCACAGGAAACCTGGAAGCTGACTCTTTTTCTTCTGTGATCTCTGCCTCCCCCGCTGGCCTGTGCTCTGTGGGAACTCATTAGTTGAACCCTGGGCCAAGGACAAACAAGCAGGGCTGAATAGAGACTTTATGAACAACTGTTACTCTGTGGGCTACTGTCTTCTTGTGAATAAAGGGGTGAGCCTGGAAGAAGAAAGCAGGGAATTTGGTTTTGTTATTGCATAATCTTCCTGGAAGGCGGTGGGGGCGGGTAGGTAAGAACAGCATTTGTCACTTGAACTGTCTGGTTGGGATAGTTGTCCCTGACCCCTTTCCAGGACTTTCATAATTTGGCATTGAGTTGGCCCTTAAGTTGGCAAACAAAAATTGGCACTGAGCAACACTTAAGAAGTAGAAAGAATGTTTCCATGACTTCAGCCGCTCCAACAGACTCAGAAGGGAGAGAGATACCAGTTCTACCGCCTACCACCCAACCCCAGAACAGCAGCATCCTTAGACCTGCATCTCCAGCCAGGTAGCCTGTGCATCAGACTCACATAGGATATGGCATCTCTATCTTGGGAGAACAGCGCTAATGCTTCAGTTCTGGCCTAGTCATTGCCAGTGTCCTTCAATGGTGCATCTTTGCTAAGAGATAAGCTGACTAATTTCTAGAACCTTCTCTCAATTCTAGTTTGGATTAGCAATTAGCAGTCAGAACCAGACAACTCTATTCAGACAAGTACCAGATGGTGAGAGCTGAGTCCTTAGGAGCCAGAGAAACCTCCGATGATTCCTGACGGGTCTGTGCTTTCTTCCCCTGCTTAGGTAACAGCACATGGGCCCTTAGCAGCTTGCACATAAAAATGAAAGATTTTTGTTTATCCTCATCTATCTTTAGCCCCATAGGAAAGAAAAAGACAAATGAACAAAAAGCCCTGGGCAGTCTGGTTTGGAATGAAAACACACCGGCATACATGATTTTTGTAAAAATTAACTTTGCCCAAAGCATTTTGGAAGTTGGCAGCATCTAAGCTGATTTGGGCAGATTCATGGCTGAAAGCCTATCTGGTTGACAAGCGTATGCAAATGAGGAAAGAGGGAGGTCTCTGTAGTCCTAGTGAGCAGGCTAGGCTGACTCCATGACAGGCTTCAAACTGCCAGTTAAAAAGACTAGGCCTAAATTTTTGTTTCCAAGAACTGGGAAATTCCAGGCAAGTCCAGGCCTCAGAAGCTGCTCCTCTCCACCCGCCAACCTGGCCTGAGGCAAGGACAATGGGTCAGCAGCAGTTTCCAGCCCCCACACCCCAGTAATGGAATGTCTGTAGAGATGGACCCAAAGATTAACATAGAGGTTACCTACCCTGGAATTCCCTAATGTCCTTTAAATCAAGCCTGCAAGCTTACCTGGTTGACTCTTTATTCTGGTAATGGGAGAACCCAGCATGCTGGACTTGTGCAGAATAAAACAGTCTTTGTTTTTACATACTATTCGAGTCTGGGGTATCATTTTTTGGTGAATCATGGACCCTTACACTAGAAAGGAGGTAGCCCAGCATGGTGTGAGGTACTGGGACAGAACAAAGAGTCTCCCAGAGAGGAGGGTGAGAAGAGACTCTTGGCTCCATGAAAAAGCTGAAGACACAAGCAAGAACACAAAGAGAAAGCAAGAGCACAAGGCAGGAAGTTGGACAATATCAGAGCTGTGGGCTGGTCAGTGGAGCTTCTGCCTCTGACTAGTGACCTGGCCTACAGGAGTCCTTGCCACCTATGCCTCCGAATAGAGGAGGTGCAGGATTTGCAGTGTTCAGAGCTTTGTTCTGGTACAAAAGCCACACACACAAGCTTTTCGGTGTGTGTTATGCACCCACAGCAAACCACATTCCAACAGTATTAAATGGAAAACTCTAAAAATAAATAAGTAGTGAACTTTACATTGCAGTGTCAGGAGCGCTGGCCCCTGGATGTGAATTATTTTCTCATGCAGTGTACCTCATCCCTGTGCATCAGCGCTTACGTTGTCCCCAGACATTTCAGCTCTCGGGCCTTCTGTGGTGTTACAGTGATTTAGATCCACATTGAGTTTATGTTGTTGATCTTGAGCTGTACTTAATTTACTTATTAAACTTATTCTTCTAGGTATCCATGGGAAAACTCATAGAACATATACAATGTGGTTCTTCCTTTGTCTCTGCCATCCTCTAGGGTTCTTGAATCCCCCATGAATAAGAGGGTGTGTCCACTGGGGTACAGGGGTGGGTGCACACCTAGCACTGGGAAGCAGAGGCAGGTGGGTCTCTTTGAGTTTGAGGCCAGCCTGGTCTGCAGAGTGAGTTCTAAGTCAGCCAGAGCTACATAGTTAGATTCTATCTCAAAAACAAAACAAAACAAACCCAACCAACCAACCAAACAAACAAACAAAAAACCCAAACCCAAAAAGTCACATTTTGTTAATCAGATTTCTTTTCTGATGGCTCTGTGGTATACCGGTTAGCAAGAGGCCAGACTGACTACACTTGTCTCACGTTTCAGCCATTCCCAGGAATATTTAGCAAAGGAAACGGTGGGTAGAGAGCATAGTAAACTGCCTTGCAGAAGGGTATGCTTCTGGGCAGGAGGGTGGAAAAGCTAATGCCTGTTTAGTGATTGTTATGGTAGGAAAGACACTGCCCTTTGCATCATGGGTACTAACTTATTTAACCCTATCCCTACTCAATGGACGAAGAAGCCTATGCACAGAGAAGTTACGTAGTTTGCCCAAGGCCATAGAGAGTGAACCAGGTTTCAAACTCATACTTCCCAGCTGTGTAATCTTCCATGAACTAGAAACAATACTCTGTCTCCAACTTGTCTTCGATTAGAAAATGGGACAGGACCATGTAGGCGAAAGTGACGTAGGTTTGTTTTGATGTGGATGGCTTAGACCCAGTGAGCAATACAGTTCAGAACATGTAACAGGAAGAATTTGGGGCTGGAAGCTTTCTCCGGAAGGAACAGAAAAACAAAGTGCTTATAAGTAGGTACTTATTTCCCACAGCAAAGTCGGGGTCTCACTTAGCCCTGGCTAACCTGGAACTCACTATGTAGACCAGGGTAGCCTCAAACTCATGAGGGATCCACCAGTCCCTCACTTGTGCTAACTGTGGTACTGTAAGACTCTGACGAGCCTCAGTTTACGGGCGATCCCCTGAGTGAACAACACAGACATTGCAAAAGCAAGAGGAATTTTTACTGTTCCAGCATGCTGGGGTCATCCAGCATCCAAAAGGAGAGGCAATCCCATGCAGCTTGTTCAGTGGACATTTATACGGTCTCCAGGTGTTGCATGGAGAAACAGCAACTAGGCACAATATGATTGGCAGAACAATGTGACTTTTAAACTGATTGGTCTTTAGGGAATGAGGTGGCAGGGCCTTCCCTTGTCTGCGGGTCTGTTTTCCATGTGCTCTGCCCGCTCCCTCCCCAGGTTGGGTCCTACCCCCTGTGGTCTGAGGAATGTTAACCTCTTCCTTCAGGAAAGGAGAGGTGCCTAAGTGTTCTAAGACCTTTGTATTCCAGGAGAGGAGGGGTCTGGTGGAATTCTCCAAAGTTTCCTGAGTTGATCTCTTCATTACCCTTAACAAACAAAATGGCCACAGGTCTTCCAGGCATCATGTGTCAAGATTTAACTAGTGAAAGGTTTTGCCATAAGACACTTGGCAGGTTTTACTGGTCAATGAGAAGATCTACAAGGCAAAACCACCTGCATGCCTCTAACCTGTAAGCTCCACTTACCTAAAGACAGATAACTTCCTGGAATGCTGGGGGCTGATCCTGTAAGATAACAACCTAGTATGTTCACTTCTGTGAACAAGCTTGGTTGCACCAACTGCACAGGATGTGTGCTTGATCACATGTAGGCAGGAAGTATGTCAGGATGTATGCTAGGCTCTGATTGGACAAAGGTAGGGAGTACACAGCCTTGTGGCTTTTGCTTTTATAAGCCCCTGACTGATATATTGTGGCTTCATACTCTGAAAATTCTGAGTATGAACCTGGCCTTACCCATGGTCTTGGTCAGTGTTTATTTAATAAAGCTTGCTTCATATTTGGCTCAAAACTTGTGGTAGTGCTTTTTCTTGATTCATGGGATTAACACTGTTTGTTCCTTTACTCTGACATCAGGAAACCACATGCCCTTTCTTTTATAAGTTGCCTTGGTCATGGTGTTTTATCACAGCAGGAGAAAGGTGATTAAGGCACCTGCTCAGCCTTCTCTTCTTTCCTTGCCTCTAAGCTGTGGGTGCACAAAAAAACTGATCTTGGTCAGGACTGAATACAAATTGCTGAGTCATGACAAAAGCATCCACAGCCAGCTCCAGATGTATTTCTAATCTGAGGCAGGGATTCAGATCCACACAGCTGGAAACATCCGTTCTTGATGCAGCAATGCAGTAATTCCCTGGAAGGAGTGTGGGAGCAGTGACTCTCCATCCTGTCCAGCATCCCCAGGGTGTGAGCACTACTGTCCTCGGGTCTGGTTATACTCTGATCTACCTCACACCTACTCAGGAGGGATCTATTTCTCGCCCACACTTCAGCCCTGTTTCACTCTGCTTTTTTACGAAAGGAGATTTCTCAAAGCGGAAAAGACTTAGATTGGGTCGTTTCCTCTCAAAAGACGTTTTGGGAAATACTGGCACTGAAGCTGCTCATGATCACCGGAGGGAAGGCTAGCCATTTCCCAGCTCTAGAGAGGCAACACTGCATCCATTAAGGTTTACGTAGGCTGGGCAGGGACATTAAATGTAGCTTAAATAAGACTGGGCTGTATTTTTTTTGTCAGCTCCATTATCTGGTTGTTTTTATTATTATTATTATTATTATTATTATTATTATTATTATTATTATATAATTTATTTATCTACATTTTAGATGTTATCCCCTTTCCCCATCACCCCCAAACCCCTTATCTCATCCCCCTCCTTCTACTTCTATACTTCTACTTTTAACTAGTGGGCTGTATTTTTATGTGAGTCCATCTTCTCCCAGAGGGGTTGTTGACCACCCTCCGGGAGATGACAAAGGGAGCAGAAGCAGGATTGGAAGTCTGTGAGTATGACAGAACTTCTGGAGACCTGTACAGTGAGAAAGTCTACTCTATTGTTCCAGGGATAGAGTATACAAGGGCTTTTAGGGGTGTGGGTGGGAAGGGCTGATTGGTTGTTACATAGCATCTAACTATCACTAGGGTGGGAAGGGCTGATTGGTCACAATATAGTACTGAATTATCATGTGAACAGGAAGCCAGAGTGGGACTTGTGTGCTGAGTTGTGCAGTGTTTGCAGAGAGTTCTGCACAACGTCATTTTTCAGACAAGCCCAGGCACCTGTGCTCAGGGACACTCTCCAGACAGGGTCAGGTAGAGAAAGGGAAGCCCCACTGAGAAAGAGAGTCCTCCATTTTGCACTAAGCTTGCAGAGCTATCTGGATATGGAGGCTGGTGACCTTAATAGCAGGGCTCTCCGACATTTTTTCTCTCATACAAAGCCCTGCTAAGAAGCTAAGAAGTGCGTGCCTGTGATACGGAAGCAGGAGAAGGAGGAGTTTAAGGTCATCCTTGGCTACATATGGAATTCAAGTCCAGCCTGGGCCTCATGAGCCGCTCTCTCCTAGAATGAGGACTTCAAGGCATGGGGCAGGTTGGAGGGCTTCATGGTCCCTTGACCCTAGACTGCTTTAGATTTCTGCTCTGTTGCTATGCTGTAGTCCATAGCGGCCCTTCAGCCATGCCATCTGCCTTCCAAACAGCAGGAAGAGTAAAGGGGAGATGACAGGCCAAAGGGCAAAGGTCACCACTTCCTGGAAGCTGCCCCAGAGCATCCCACTGGCCAGATCTTAATCTCCCTGGCACATCTTGCCACAAGGGAAACTGGAGCATTACGTCATATCTTTCAGGATTCTCCACAGAAACAAAACCAGTGTATGTGTATGTGCATAGAAATTGGCTCCCAGGGTTGCAGAAGTTGAGTCCAAACCTGAAGAACGCACACAGACTAGTCTAAAGATAGTCTGTTGTGCATCCAGAAAGATCCAGTGCTGTGGATAAGCCTGAAGCAGTCTACAGGAGAGTTCTTTCCTTATCTGCAAAGCCAGTCTTTTTTGGCCAAGCAAGCTTTCAGTGGGTTGGATAAGGCAATAGAGGCCTTCCCATTATGTTCACAATCAACTAAATCAATCTCATTGAAAAACATCTGCATAGAAATTCCTAGAATAAGGTTTGCCCAAATATCTCGGCCAGTTGTGGGCCAGCCAAGTTAACACACAAAATTAACCATCCTTGCATCTTTAATCAAGTCAACCGATGGCATGTTCATATTAGGCCAAGTGGCAGCAACCTGCAGCTCACAGGACAGATCTGACTAGCCACCCTCCTTCATGTGCTGTCCTCGACTCCTTATGTCCTGTTATGGCAGAGCTGAGTAAATGCAACCAGGCTAGATGCCAAACTTTTGACACAGTATCACTCTGTACTTCAGATGGCCTTGAACTCACAATCTTCCTGCCTCCTGAGCCCTAGGATTCCTGGCTTGTGCTACCATCCCCAGGTATAACCTTTGCTGCCAGTGGCTGGTTGCCTAGCTAAACACTGGGGGTCTGAGAAGGGTGCAGAAGGAAATCAGTGATGGACAGTGATGGACGTATAGGAATCTCAGCAGAGGAGCACAAAGGGCTTGCTGATCTGGTGTTGTAAGAAGTCTGTCGGTCATTCCACAACAAACGTGCTTTGAGCAGCTTAAGCCATACTGAAGGGTACGAAGGAGCAGAAGCCCTTTTCTCTGCATCAGGAGGGTCCTGTTGTCTGGTTAGGAGGAAGCAATGGTCCTTGAACTCACAGCGGCTGAGGATGAACTAATTACCAGCCGTGTGGCTCAGTTTCTCAGAACCTCAGATTTTCTCATCTCTACTGTGAGCAGAGTCCCACTTTATCACTGGGCCATTTCAGGAATTAAACAAAGTCACTTATGTGGTACCTAGCCCATGACAAACCCTCTCACCTTGCTTGATAATGAAAGAAATAATAAATTAAGTGAACTTCGTGTGCGTGCCAATCTAAGGGCTGTCTGCATACTAATTATAATCCTCATAGTTGCCCTACAAGGAGGGCTTGGTCATTATTCCCATTTTCTGATAAAGTCATGGAAAAATTGTAAGCATTCGTGATTCACCGAAGAATGCTATCCCTGACTCAAATAGTACGTAAACGCAAAGAGTGTTTTATTTTGCAGAAGTCCAGCATGCTGGGGTCTACTATCTACAAAGACAGAGATCCTGAAGTGAGCTTGAAGGCCTGATTTAAAGTACATTAGGGGAATTCTCAGGATCAGTAGGTGACCTCTATCTTAATCTCTTTGATCTATCTCTAGGGGCATTCCAGGACCACTGCTGGTATTTGGGGGTTGGAAGTCTGGAAACTGTTGCTGAGGAGGTCTAGAAACTGCTGCTGACCTACTGTCCTTGTCTCAGGCCAGGTGGTGGGGCACCTCTGAGGCCTGGACTTGCCTACATTTGCCCAGTTCTTGGAAACAGAGACTTAGGCCTAGTCTCCTGAACTTCGAATTTTAAGCCTGTCATGGAGTCAGTATGTCTCAAGATCAGGGATCTCACCAGGTCACAGAGTTGGTAGTTAAAATACAGCCTGTATGATATCTGAACCCCAATGCCATGTTGTCCCCACACCTCCCCTTGTCCCAATCCTTGAGTCACCTGTCTTTAATCCTCTGACTACAGGAAATTCATGTTGTATCAGGAAAGCCAAGCTCATGCTTGAACAAGAGGCTCATTGACAATATGAGGCAGTGGAGAAGGTGACACGTGATTGGTTTCACTCAGATAAGGATAGTTGTCAGGGAAGGAATCAGTGGGAATGGGGCCAAGCAAGATGATGACAGATGGGCAAGCATTAGAAGACTAGAGGACAAACAATGTGCCTGGCATGGGGAGTCAAGTGGGTGAGGAAAGGAAGCAGCACGGTTAAGAAATAACAAGCATCCTGTTCACAGGGGAATCCTGAGAGAACGGCTAGCAATTACATCAGAGGAAGAAGGAAAGTGAATGTGGGTATATAAAGCTGCAGTGTATTCAACTGACAGTGGGCAGTCCCTCGAAGACTGAGCAGTGAACTCAGGAGACAAGATGCAGGCAGTATCTACTTAGACATACAGCGGTGGTCGAGAGAGGTGTGGCAGGCAGGGCGGTGGGAGAGTAGAAGCTGTTGGCATGATCTGGACATGAGGTAATGAGAATCTGAAGTCAAGCATGAGCATGAGGTGTTGATGGAATGACAGGGATGTGAGAGGTGTCACGGGAGCTGGGAGTCACCAGGACAGCTGCCAGGATGTGGGTAGCCTGGACGGTAGGAGCCTACTGTTTGGAACAGGGAGGCCTGCATTTACCCCAATCTTTTGTAAGGTCTCTGTATCCACGGAGCCCCTCAGTGTCCTCCAGAGACACCTGTAAAACTCAGCTTTGCTTTCTTCTCAGATGCTTCTATTGGAGGAGGCTCAAATAGAGGGAAACCATCATCTTTGTTTAATCAAACGAAATCGAAATCTCATCTGCCTATCTGATGCAATCATACCAGGGTCTTTATTTGAGCTAGCTCTGGCCCCTCAGCCCACCTCTGACAAGCAGGACGGTTTTGGTGGAGAGGAGCCCTGAACATCTATCGCGGTAAGGCTTTATAGAAAGCAACAAGGAAGGGGTGAGCATTTCTAGCCTGGCAAGCATCCAATTGGAGAGCTACTATGGCCTTTAGCATAATTGGCTGGTACTGGGAGTCAAACGGTAAACTTACCTTTTGCTTCCCTCTGCATTGGTGGTTGTTAGGCAGGGGGCAGCCTTGTTGGGGATTAGCCTGGAAACACTGGATTTGTTGGGCAGGTCATGTTGGGGTTAGCCTAGAAACTGGAGAAAGGCTCGGGTTTTGTTGGGGGGTGTCTTAGTTAGGGTTTTACTTCTGTGAAGAGACACCTCCATGACCAAGGCAACTCTTTAAGACAACATTTAATTGAGGCTGGTTTACAGGTTCAGAGGTTCATTATCATCAAGGCAGGAAGCATGGCAGCATCCAGGCAGGCAGGGTGCAAGGGGAGATGAGAGGTTTTTTTTTTTTTTTTTTTTTTTTTAAAGGATTTATTTATATGAATACACTGTCACTGTCTTCAGCCACACCAAAAGAGGGCATCTGATTCCATTACAGATGGTTGTGAGCCACCATGTGGTTGCTGGGAATTGAACTCAGGACCTTTAGAAGAGCGGTCAGTGCTCTTAACCACTGAGCCCATCTCACTAGCCCCAGGAGCTGAGAGTTCTACATCTTCATCTGAAGGTTGTTAGCAGAAAACTGGCTTCCAGGAAGCTAGGATGAGGGTTCTAAAGCCCACACCCACAGTGACACACCACTCCAACAGGGCCACACCTTCTAATAGTGCCATTCCCTGGGGCAAGCATGTAAAAAAATACGGGGGGGGGGGGGGGAAGGGTAACTTGGAAACTAATGCTGGGTACCGGTCTGTTAGTTTACCTGAGTTCAAGTTCTCAAAAATGCAGTCTGAACTTAAAAGATTTGGTCTCTCTTGCTCACTGTATACAGTTATCTAAATGATTTACATAGGCTGTCACCGCCCTATCTGTGGTAGTGAGGGTGGTCCTATGACTTTCACAATTATCAGAATCTGAGCGTGCTCATATTTCCAAAGTAAATTGGGATTGTACTTGATTTTCTCCCCCCCTCCCCCCAGCAGAGTTTCTCTGTATAGCCCTGGCTATCCTGGAACTCACTCTGTAGACCAGGCTGGCCTCGAACTCAGAAATTCACCTGCCTCTGCTTCCCAAGTGCTGGGATTAAAGGTGTGCGCCACCACTGCCCAGTGGGATTATACTTGAATATAATGTGAGCTCATCATCTGCACATTTAAAACCATCTCTGGATTAGTTATACTACCCAATACAATGTGAGCCCTCTCTAAATAGCTGTTGTATTGTTTAAGGAACATATTCATGTTCAGGGGAGATAGAACTAAAAATGTTCTGAGGGCAGGAGAGAGAACTCAGTGGGTAAAGATGCCACTAAGCCCGACAAGCTGAGTTTGATTTCAGGACCCACAGGGGAAAGAAGATAACCAACTCCTACAAATTGTCCTCTGTTCTTCACATATGCGTGGAGACACACACACACACACTCACACACACACACACACACACACGAGGGAGAATACATATATTTTCAAAAATATAATATAAAATGTGTAGCGGGAAAATTTCCCCACAAGTTGGGAGGGGCTAAGGTGGGAGGAGTGAGGAGAGGAAGAGGAAGAAGAGGAAGAGGAGAAGGGAAAGGAGATGTAGATGGGAGAGAGATGCAGGCGCCGTGGATGACCATGCATGTATCGAGAGCAGTCCTGGGTAACAACTTTTATCTAGGTTAGTTAATTGGGAAATACCCCCAATTGTGTGTGCATCTTGATATTTGAGCATTACTAAATATATAATGCTATTGGATAATCTTTAACCATTAGAGTTTCATTTCTACCAGGTATCACATGGATGGCAGGTTGGTCTGGGCTCAGCCCAGCCTTGTGGAGACATCGTGGAAGATTGGCAGAGCCATCTCCCATGCTGGCATCTCATGGGTAGCAGGGCCTTTGTGGTGTTTCTGGCTGGCTGATTCCAGCTGTGGAGCACTTGGCTTCAGGCTGCGCTGCATGGAGGCTGAGCTAAGTAGAGCCACCACAGCTTAGATGGTCACCCTGCACAGCCCACTTATTAAATATTGACAGTAACAAAAATGAGCTCCCAATAATATAATACAAAAAAGTAATATAAATGTAATAAAATTAATATACACGAATGTTTAAAATAAAAAGATATTTTGATTTATCACTAGTTAAATTTGAAGATGTAGACTCTACGGATATAAAGGTCTATGATACTCATACATACAGCCATCCTACAAGAATACTATTCTTACCCCCATGCAAACGTGAAGAAATGAGGCACACTGTGGGCACAGAACTTGCCAAGGACACA
The DNA here is from genome assembly GCF_011762505.2 of Arvicanthis niloticus. Lineage (NCBI taxonomy): Eukaryota > Metazoa > Chordata > Mammalia > Rodentia > Muridae > Arvicanthis > Arvicanthis niloticus. The sequence continues at coordinate 77,822,543 of NC_047664.1, read as the reverse complement.
GGGTGTACATAGGCTGAGCTGAGGCTAGAGCCCAAGCCATCCACCATCATAGTCTGCACTCTCTACCACTACCCTGTACTTGAATCAATCAGCAAAGCTAGTGGCCATGCTCACAGGGAAGAAGAGCAGAGTTCCCTCTGTAGAATAGGCTGGCCTTGAACTCAGAGATCTGCCGGTCTCTTGCAGATCCCAAGTGCCAGGATTAAAGGTGTGTGCCACTACTGTCCATCTTAAACCATCTTAACCAGAACAACAACAATACAACAACAACAACAACAAAACCCTTCATTTTAAAGAATGGTTTATGACCCCAAACCTCCAGCCTGGAAGTAGTGTTGTCCATCCTTCTTGGTTGTTGGCTCCTGGAAAGAGCACAGGAGAGAGTAGATCCAGAAGCCAGGTGGGGTTACATGGCTGTACAGAAGTGTGTTCTGGAAGCTCAGAAGAGTGGCTTTCAACAATCTGTAAAGAATTATTTCATTATCTTAACTTTGGGCATGGAGATGAAGTGTTCTCTCTAAATACCAGAACTACTTACTTATCAGTGTTCTCTGGATAGCCTCTGGGTAAAACAAACTTAGGCATTTTAAGGACATTCTTAGGTTGCCTATGGTACTGATTTATAAGGTATATCTTATTAGAAAAACTGTGCTTAAATTGTGTTTTAAAAAAATTGAGGCAGCTCATGACAATAAGAAGTCCTTAAAAAAATAAAAGAATTAAGATATGGGAAAGCAGGACTGGGGATATAGCTTAGTAGATGGAGTGTTTGCCTGAATGGAATAAAGCCCTGGGTTTGGTCCCCAGTAACACACACACACACACAATCACTCATACACATATTCACATCCACAATATGGTGCCAAGGACCAGCCTCAGCTTGGAAATGGGGTCCTGAGGAAGGGATGTTTGAGAGTGGCAGAAGAAATAACTTGAAATCAATGATGGTGCAAGCTGACAACTTTGTCTTCTGCTTGAGTTGGCCCTCCAGACAGCTGTATGGATAGCATAGCTCTTATAGATCAAATCCTAGTATTTTATCTATATATCAGTTCAGTCAGTACCCCAGGTTCATTTTTGATTATCCCACAAATCAGCATTTTATGACTTTAGCCCCTTGATTCTTGCCACATTTTTAAATGTGGCAAATGAATTCAAAGATTGGCTTGCCTCTGTAAGCACAAACAATAAGTTTAGCTGGGTGGGATCCCATCCTGAGATTACCATTCTTACCTCATCTGGACCTAAACATGCTCTGTTCCAGGCTGACCTTGATCTGAGGAATCTAGACAGAGTCTTTGTAAGCACAAACAATAAACTTAGCTGGGTGGGACTGTAGAGTGAAAAATTATAAAGGCCATTTTATGAAATATGTGTAAATTTTTCACCTTAGACCTTGGGCAGAAAAGCACCTGCCAGCAGGTTTGGGCCCATCTAATTAGTTACAGAGGAGCGGGAGTTACAAGACAAAGGCCTGTTAAGAACATCCCAGAAACTGACTGGCCAAGGGAGGAACTACACCCTGCCCCCATGGTACGGCCTACTAGTGTTCAAAACAAAAAAAGTAAAACAACCAATCCTGTGTACCCGTGCGAAAGTTCGCTTTTTCCCCACCCTGCCCATATATAAGCGCTAGACCCCTGAGCCACGAGGTCAGTCCCTCTATCCCCTATGTGAGATATGGGGATATGGGCTGGCCCAGAGCTCTGATTTGATAAACCACCTCATGTGTTTTACATCAAGACAGTCTCTCGTGTGTCCTTTGGGTGCATGCTATCCTGTGACTTAAGTGGACCTCCTTTCTGGGGAGTCCCGGACCTTTCAGGATCTTGCCCTGAGATCATTCCCTAAATATCTTTATCTCTTAATATCTTTCTGACAAGCTGGCTCATTAGTGCAGCTGTCTCTGTTCTTTTAGGTTCATGAAGCCCCTCATACAATTCATATTGCATCATTATATTTTGCGTAGTTGAGAAATTATATATTCTTGAACTCATGTTTTCAGAGTTCTTTCCCACAGCTTTAAGGGTTGTCTTGAAGGTCACAGCATTCACCATTTTGCTAAGAAACACATTCTAGTCTTCTGGACTCATGCTGTTTCTAATTATCATGGGGTTATTAACCTTAATGGGGAGAGCATTTCCTGAAGGAAGAACATGAAAATATGTGCATTATTATACAAAAAAGCTTTACTCTTAGCAACTGTCAACACTTGTGCTCCAGGGACAGGAACTGTATCATGTTGTCCCTTCCTTGGCCATGCAGGACTTGACAATATGGGTAAGTCACAAAAGTTGTATGTGTATAAGTGTTTGTGGTATCCTGGATGTTTTGTGTCTATCCAAAATTCCTATGCTGACAATCTAATCTGCAATGTGGTGATGCCTGGAGATGGGGCCATCAGAAGATAATGAAGTCCTAGGGGTGGAACATCCTTATGAAAAAGACTCTGGAGAACTCTCAATCCTCCTTAGCCATATGGAGCATAATGGAAGAACTGTCCATGGACTCTCCCTTGATATCAGCAGAACCTTGATCTTAGATTTTCCAGTCTCCATACTGAGAGAAATATGTTTGTTGTTTGCCTACAGAATTCTGTTAAGAAATCTGGAACCAGGTAAAACAGTTTTATAATTGAAAAACATAATCTGAATGCACAGCAAAAGTGAGCTCCAAATTTGACTCTGAGACTCCCACTGTCCAAGATAAAATGAGAAATAGGGTAAATTTCCTTAAGTTGATTATGAAGATTGATCTAAATTCTTCAAAAAGATGTTTTTTTTTTTTTTAATGATTTTACTTTTGGGGATTATATCATTTCTCACTTCACTTTCCTCCATCTAAACCCTCCCGTGTAGCCCACCTTGCTCCCTTTATAAATTTGTGGCCTATTTTCATTCTGTAATTTTTGACATATATATGTACACACATATTGTATGTACTATACATACATATACATATATTACTAAACACATAAATACAACCTGCTCAGTCTGTATAATGTTACATGTATGTATGTATGTATGTATGTATGTTTTCAAGGATGACCATTTGGTATTGAATAACCAATCAGTATGTTCTTCCCTAAAGAAGACTATTTCTTTTGTTCTCAGTATTTCTTAGTTGCCTATACTTACTTCTTTTCTCAATGCCAAAGATGTAAGGAGAAAGACCACTGACCCAAATCATCATGGATGAATTAATTAAAGCAAGTTTTTTTTTATTTGTATACATAAACCGCCTTCCCCCAAGGTGGGATTCACAAGGTCAGCCTTAGGTGTGAGGAAGTCAAGATTTTTAAAGCTCAATGGTAGGGAGTTTCCAAATGCAGGATTTGTCAGGGTTACAGGAGTTGAACATAAGAGTAAGAAGTTAGTCATAATGACCTCCTGAAACAAAAACATGATGATAAGGTGGTTCTAACAAGGTAGTCATAACAACAAGTAGTCATAACAACCCTCTGAAAAAAAGGTAGGATGGCAAGATGGCTATAAACAACTTTTTGAAACAAAGACATGGTTGCCATTTTCTGGAAGAGGCAGTGCAGGCTCATTTGTAGTTGAAGTTACAGACCGGCCATAGCCCTATCTTTGAGAAACAGAAACTTAAAAAACCAGGCATGGTGGCACATACCTTTAATCCTAGCACCTGGAAGGCAGAGGCAGGAGGGTCTCAAGGCCAGCCTGATCCACAAAGTGAGTTTTAGGGCAACCAGGGCTGTTACACAGAGAATCTCCATTTCAAACAAACAAATAAACAAACAAACAGCAAGCAAACAACCCCCCCTCCCAGAGATTTAACCATAAACAGGCATGAACCTAGTCTGTCTTTACTATAAGAAGGCCTTTATGCCTAAGATGGTAAATCACACAGCTGGTTCATCACACAGTCTAGGGTTGAGGTCCCATAAGCCCCTCCTCCTCCATTTCCATGCTAACATGTTTGTTGGTGCCCTTGTTCAGGTCATGTTTAGGCACTCATGTCGGTGAGGTATCATGGGTACAAGTTCTGACATTTCTAGGAGATACAATCTCACAGCAGACACCCTATTCCTCTTACACTCCTCTGCCCCCCCCCCCCTTCTGAAAGGCTCCCCAAGCCTTTAGGTGGGTTCTATAATTGACCTAGCTTCTTAAATCCCTACACTTACAACTTAAGTATAAACATCAAGATGGCATTTTGATATGAAACCATCAGGCATTCTTGTTCAGAAGGAGGGTTCCACAGGAGCACCCTACAGTCAAAGGGAAGCACACCTCTCTGGCTTGCTTCTGCAGAGTTTGATGGGCTTTGACAGAGAAAAGCAGGAACAGGGTAAGCATGACCTTATAGAAGAGGAATGTGTTTTGGAGCCTGCTTTTTGCTTCAAGGACCTGCCTAAGTGTCAAACTAGTCTGGAGAGGCACTTTACCTAACATGATTTGTATGCCAGTGATGTCCCTGCACTCAAGCATAGGTAGAACGTGGCAATCAGAGTTCCTTGGAGAAGAACTTTGTAAGTACCAGAGAGGGTTGTGGGGCTTTCCAGCTTTTTAGGGAGAGGCAGCCACTTAAATGGTGTGGGATTCTTTCCTAAAGCACCTTGCAACACTCAGAACAGTCTGGAAAGGTCGCTTTCAACAGAGACTTCCAGATAGCTCATTTCTGATGCACTAGAAGGAATAGCTTCTGCCTCACTTCCTCTGTCCTGTGACCTAAGTCACCCAGATCTCAGCACCCCACATAGACCAGACCAACCATCTGCTGACTCAGAGGTCGAACCTTAAAGGTTCTTCCCTTAAGGTTCTGGGACGCACCAGAGTGTCAGGAGCACTGAAACCCAAGCCTGCTCCCAGGTGGGACCATGTCCTTCTGCCTCTGTTCCTTCAGGACATAAGCAATGACAAATATAACATGTGGCTTCCAGGAGGAGAAGAGTGGCCATCACAGCCTGTCCTAGGACAGTTTTGGTTCAGAAAGTGCCTATCACTTGGGTCTGCCCCTGTTTCCACCTCACCCAGGGTCACCTTGATGCCGTTTGCTTTATTTTTATTGGCTAAAAATGGCAAAAAAGAATCTCATATCTCAAAAGATGTAACAGGAACTGACTGATGGTTGGCTGGTAATTGGAAAACGCCAAGCAAAGTGCTGGGACAGGAAACCAAAGATTTGTGGCTTTCCTAAGGGGTAGCTGGATATGTCTGTCCTTTCTCCTTCCCACTGTAAATGCTCAAAGGAAATGGATTTGAATCAATGTTTAGGAAATTCTTTCACTCTTGAGAAGTTGTACATACTTGGGTGTATACAACTGTGCTTTTCCTATTTTATTTTTATCTTTTGTTTGTTGTTTCTTTCTCTCTTTGTTCTCTTCTTCTCCTCCTCCTCCTTCTTCTTCCTCTCTCTCTGTCTCCTTCTTTCCCCCCCCCCCCACTTTCTCACTTTCTTTCTGAGATAAGGTCTCTCTATGTAGCTCTGGTTGCCTTGGAACTCACTAAGTAGAGCAGGCTGGCCTTGAACTTAGAGGTTGACATAATTTCTTCAAATAGAAAAATTCCCCTAGAATGTTGTGTTGATTCACACCTATGGCATATCACATGACATTTTCTAGAGAGGGCACAACAGTTTGTATTCTTTGTAGACCTGCCTTTCTAGAACTTCTCCTTCCAGACCCACCTTTCTATTGGGAGGTAATGTGGGCACGGCTGGTAATCAACAGAATGTTGTTGGTGTGATGTCGGATGATTTCTAAGGCCAGGCCCTAGATGTTGGTGCAGCTGTCGCCTGGATGGAACCTGCAGCCTTTAAGCACTGGAGCATTTAACTACCTGAGCTCACCATAGTATGAAGAAGCTCAAAGGACATCTAAGAGAAACCTCACGGAAAAGACCTGGGACCAGGCAGAGGTGCCCGGCGAGGCTGCATTCCTCTGGGCTCCTCTTCACTCGTTCTCATTACAGCCATTTATGTGACACCAGATCTGAAATCTCCCTACTGAGACCTCTCTGAAATCTTAACACACAGAGCCCAGGAGAAGTAATAAAACAATCGTTGTTTACTGAAGTCTCATTTGCAGGAGGCAGTAGCAAGTCCTGCCTTAACGCATTGCTCTGATAATTAAATTCCCCGACTTTACAAATCAACTGTTTCAGAATTTAATTTTCCTTGGAAAAGGGATGGGAAGGAAGCACAAGGGGGGCGGGGGGAAGGTGATTTGGTAACCTAGGAACATCTATTTTGTAGATTCCCCCAGAGTTTGGTGAACAATTTGGTGCCGGCTAAAGCTGTCAATGTTACTCTGGTTGGCAACCAGCCACCCTGTCCATTTCAAATGCAACCATCAGTGGGGTACCTTAGGAGGGAAAATTCCTAACCACATTAAAGTTTATGTAAATCAGTAAATTTACATAGATTAGGGAGTCTCTTTCCTCTAACTCTTTCCAAAGGTGCTCTAATTATGCAAGATTATGTCATCAGCTGTCATGGACAAGAACAAGTTCATTAACGGAGGAGGCGCCAGAGTCTTGCATACTGAGCTTCCCAACTTTCAAAGGCTTCAAGTTTCAGTGGGAATTGGGCACTAATTCTAATGATTTGTGATGGGGTGGGAGGGCCGTGATGGTAAAGGTGTTTGCCATTTGAATAATTCCCCAGCCCTTGGCACACAGCTCTGAACTCTGCTCAATAATTGAAGACCAGTGCCCCTCACCCCTCACCCGGTCATTTCCTTCCATTTAGAAAAGGCCCGGATCCCTCTGACACACTCCCTGGCTGCCTGCGGCTTGTTTTCTATGGCATCTTTGATAGGCCTCCTTCTATCAGGACATTTGAATAAATAATCCCCTTGCTCCTCTTTTGTTTACAGAGTTTTTGCCTGCTGTTTCTGGTCTCCAAGACAGCTCCCTGCATTTCCAGCCAGGAATTAAGATGCCTGTGAAATCCACCCTGGTACTGAATGCCTTGTAAGGGAGTTCTTAGAAAACACTAACTTCTTTTTCTTGTTCAGCCACTAAGCAGTAGTCACTGGGAAACAGTCCTTTAGAACGGGGCTATTAGCTAAGAATCTCTGCAGACGACAGCCAAGGGGCAACAAAGAAGCCCAAAAGAAAGGGGTTGATAATCTCTCATTTGAGACTCCTTAGCTGTAGCTGTTAGAAGTGACTTCTGCTAGCAGGCAGCTGTTTCTGCCATTTACACATAATCAGATAATCACAGGGCCAGCAGAGCCCTTAATCCACTTCTCTGCATTTGCTGGGACCTTTGAGGCCTCCTGAAGTGCTTCCAGAATTCTCCACTGCTTTCCTCACACCTCCATTTGGAAAAGGTCAAAAAATGCACTTGGGATAGGAGACATCAAGTCCTTCCAATGGAGACAGAAAGACTCTGTCTGTCTGTCTGTCTGTCTCTGTCTCTCTGTGTGTTTTCCTCTATTTCCTTTCTAAGGTTGGGGGAAGGGGGTGCCTCTGCGGGCCCATGCTGAGGCATCCCTTCCCCATGAGGTAACAGTCACATGATGAGTATAGTATAGAATAGAGTTTATTTAGAATATGAGGAAGGGAGTTGAGGAGGTAGTAGAAACAGAGAAAGGCAGAGAGAGAAAAGAAGAGAAGAGAGGAGAGGAGGAGAGGAGAGGAGAGGAGAGGAGAGGAGAGGAGAGGAGAGGAGAGGAGAGGAGAGGAGAGGAGAGAAGAGAGAAGAGAAGAGAAGAGAAGAGAAGAGAAGAGAAGAGAAGAGAAGAGAAGAGAAGTAGAGGTGAAGACCCCCATACTAGGGAGACCCTTCCTCAAGCCTCCGGAAATCGCGACCACCCAAAGATCACAAGAAACCATACCTGGATGCAATCAGCAGAGGTTTATTAGGGAAAGAGCCGGCGGTCAAAACGACAAGCTCTTTAGCTCCAAGAGCAGGGTTTTGGCCCCGAGTGGTGGGTTAAAGGGTCTTTCATAGCATGGGGTGGGGGAAGGAAGGCATTTTCGCGCGCTTACACATGAATGGTTGCATTTTTGCGTGCTTACACATGATTGGTTGTTTTACAAATTTTGAACATAGCACTGGGAAGACCAAGGGAGGGGTAACCAATAACAGTGGAACATTTCAGAGGAATCTAGCCCAAATGATCTAGAGTCATGTGAAATCACTCTGCACACTCATTCTTCTCAAAAATGTGGTTTTTTCCATGCTATTGTGTCCTATCCTGCCATTTACCAACTATTTCAGATTAACTATCTTCCGGCTATAGTCCCACCTAGGTGGCAGCATCTTTATCTGTAGTCAGGAATGCCTTCCTGCCTTGGGCCTCTCCCACCCATAGGTGGAAGAGGCTTGAGGAATGTAATCCAGCAAGTGTCCTTCACCTGGAATGTGAAGGCCTGAAATCTTATTTTCAGTTCTGCGTTCTGTAAGGCGAAAAATCTACACATATTTCATAAAATGGCCTTTATAATTTTTCACTCTACAGAGGCTAGCCGTGAGCATGTAGAGGGAGGGAAGGGACAGAGGGGGAAGAGAGGAAGAGAGTGAGCAGGGGGTGGGTGGGGGTGGGGGGACAAGCAGCTCCTTTTATACTGAGTCAGGCACACCTGGCTGGCTATTGCCAGGTAACAGTGGGGCAGAGTCTACAAGAAATGCTAACATACTTATGAGGGATTTTTGCTTAATTTGAAGTAGAAAGATCCACTTCTAATCCAGATCTTTGAATTGGGAAGACACATTCTTAATCTAGATCATTTGATCTGGGTAACCCCACCTCTAATCTTGGCCCCACCTTCTGCTAGAAGCCTATAAGGACATGGAAGAAGGAAGCTTTTGCTCTTTGCCTGTTTGCTGTCACCTTGCTGGCAAGTCCAGTCCTTCCCTGGCATTAGAGTCTACTTCTTCCAGATTCCAGCAGATACTCAAGACCAGCTGAGACATCCATTGGTCTTTCTCTTCACAGGCAGACATTGTTGGATTAGCTAGACTGCAGCCTATAAATATATTCTGTTACTCTAGAGAATCCTGGCTAATATAGTCCCTAAAAACTAAGGTTATCATTGTATTCATTTTACAGATGGTCAAAGGCTTGGAGAGTTGTTACTGTAGGACTGTGAAAGGACAGCATGGTTTTGGTTGAGCACTGGCTAGAGATGGCTGGAGATGTAGAAGGTTGGAGACTTCACAGATTTCCCTGTAAGGGACAGCATGTATTTTGCCATGCTCCCAGACTCCAGGCCCTGACACGAGGTGGAAGACCTCCATCTATGTGTGCCTTTCAGGCACATAGGATAACACCCCTATTAGGCCCTCCCAAAGAGTGGTTTGTGGCCATCAGTCATGTAGCACAGGTAGAGGGCATGACTACAGGCCCAGACCGTGAGGCTTCTCACAGCCCAGCATCCGCCCAATGCTGAATTCCTGTGGAGGCTGGAGCTCTTGGGTTGGGGATCCCCGGGAGGCAGCCGGGGATTGATTGGTTTCAAGCCCTTGGGCTCTCAGGTGCCGCTGAGAGGTTGCAGAAGAACCAGGATGGGGTGTATGGGCTGGATCGACCTGCGGCTGAAAGGGACGAGGGGGAGAAGATGAGCTCCTGCAACGACCTGTGAGGAAATGAGACTCTTGGTCACAGCGACTCGCTTGGCTGGGTCGTGGCTGGCTTGGCTAGCTCACTTGAGTGGACAGCCTCCGTGGCTGGAATGTACAGAGGTCCTCGGTGGAGATTAGAGGCAGCTTGGTAGTTGAAGGCCTTCTCCACGGTTCCCCATGGTGGACCCCAAAGACTAGAGGTAGTTCAGGGTCTTAAGATATTGTCTTAAGATCTTTATTGTCATGATGAAAAGTGGATGAAGCTATACCTCATATCCTCAGGGTGGGCCTGAGGTTAAATACCTTTTTCGAGGAAGAGGAGGGTCTGGGAAGAAATGTTTAATTGGCTACGCCCTCTGGCCTTTAGGTATCTCACGAATATGGAGATCTCTTGAGGCTCGGCGGCCTGTAGTCACATCCTGTACGTGTACTACATGACCAGTGGTCCCAAACCTCTTGAGAGGGGCTGTAAAGGGCTGTCCTACGTGCCTAAGATGGAGGTCTTTGGCCTCATGTCAAGAGCCTAGAGTTGCCAGGCGGTGGTGGCGCATGCCTTTAATCCCAGCACTTGGGAGGCAGAGGCAGGTGGATTTCTGAGTTTGAGGCCAGCCTGGTCTACAGAGTGAGTTCCAGGACAGCCAGGGCTACACAGAGAAACCCTGTCTTGAAAAACAAACAAACAAACAGAACCTAGAGTCTGGGAGTGTGGCGAAATATATGCCATCCCTTACAGGAAAACCTGTGAGGTCTCCAACCTGTTGGGTCTCCGGCCATCTCTAGCCAGTGCTCGACCAAAAACCATGCTGTGCTTTCACGGTTTTACAGTTACCAGACAAGGGTTCTCTCAACACAGGACTCACAGTGCTAGAATCAGGGCAGTTGTAGGGAAAAGCCAGAATGTGGTCACCTGCCGGGAGCCAAGCCCAGGAAATTACCTGCTGTTTTACAAAGTCTAGTCAGTACAAGGTTAAGAAAGGACATTCACAGGTCTCAGGTCCCAGGAACCTAAAGAACGTCTGGCATTTCCTTGGAGCTGATTATAACAGTGGGATGGTCTAGGGTGATAAGATTATGACAGTGGGAAGGTCTTAGACAGTAAGGATTCCATAGTAAGATAGCCCTAAACAATGACCCTCACCCAAACTTCCCGGTTTGCTGTGTCTTTATAACCTGCCCCCAAAATTAAAGTTTCAGAGCTTGATCAGAACCTCAGACTTGCTCTCATTCTTTGTGTCTCTTGTCCTTTCATTCGTTCGCCCCCTTCCCTAAGGTCTCGTCGAATCCCCGCGGGCCGGGGCAGTCACCCTGGCTTAACTAAAGCCCAAACCCTTTCTGGAACCCAAACACCACCGTAAATTGCTCTTGGCTCAGAGATAGATGGGGGGCGTCTACTGGAGCACCTGGAAGAATTTAGAGTCCTCTCTGAGTCAGAGGGCAAAATCAGATGTGTCAGCTTTGCAAGGTCAGCTCAGAACAGCAAACTGCTAATTCCTCAGAGCCCGCTGTAAAGGCTAGTTTAGGAGACATGGGAGTTCAGTTTACTAGCATGCGCCACCACCTATGTAACATGTCATACTGTAAGGCCTGACAGGAAGGAAGGAACTCCTTCCCTGTTCCTGGGAACTCGCAGCCACCCCAATAACTGCAAAGACACCAAACTTGATGTAACTGCAAGAGGTATATTTCAAAAAAGTTGAGGTCTCACTTCCAGCCTGTCCTACGCAGAAGCAAGTAATGAAGTACGACCCCTTCTGGAAAGAGGAAGGGCTTTTTATAGGGAAAAGCCACAGCCCAGGGGGGATGGGGGGGTCATGATTAAGTGTCTATAGAAAGTACTTGTCTAGTGTTCAGTTCCCGTGACAGGTTCAACAAATGGTCAGGGGGAATATCTTTATGTTCTCTTAAGGATCAGACCCTATTCAATTTTTCTCTGGTATCCAGGGTACACGGGCACGTTGACCTGAACTCTTCTCAAACTCTATTTAATCCATCTCTAGTTCTTGGTACTTACAGCGCTTGGTCACGCTACCCTGATCTCTCATCATATCTATCTTGTAGATAGGTAGTTTCCTAGGACCCGAAGCACAGAACAAGCTGATCTACATTTTGACTCCATCTTTAACTCTTTCAATACAAGAAAGCCATCCTAGAAGAGACTCTAAATCCTTACCAATAGCAATGCCAGTGCCAGGGACTCAAGAGATGAGAGTGAGCTGGAGAGATGGCTCAGTGGTTAAGAGTACTGGCTGCTCTTCCAGAGGACCCATGTTCAGTTCCCAGGACCCACATGGCAACTCACAACTGTCTATAACTCCAGATCCGGGGGATCTGACACTCCCACACAGACATACATGCAGGCAGAACAACAATGTAATAAAATAAAAATAAATCTTTTTTAAAAAAAACCCTCATTATGAGACGGTGGGGGGGGGGGAGGGAGAGGGAGGGGGGAAGGAGACGGAGAGAGAGGAGTGTGGAGGAGGCAAGCTTCCGCTGGAATGCATGGAGCAGAACTGCACTGGATTACTGAACAGCATCTGACCATAGTGTATTCTGACCAAATGTATCCTCCCCAAACCAGAGATCAGAACCATTAGACATTTTCCAAGGATAATTTACCTTCCCTCCTTCCTTTCTTCTTTCCCCTCTTCTTTCCTCTCTTCCTTCCCCCTCTTCCTAACCACAAGGGTTCTCTATTTCCAGGTGTCTCTCTGGACATAGTGAAAAGTCAGGTACTAACCAAACTTGTGAGAGAAGGATGCAGTTGGGACAGAGCCCTGATTAAGAGAGGGCCCCCAGACATGCCCTCAACACGCCCCCAAGCCCCCCATGCCTCTCTCACCTGGCCATGTTGTCTTGTCTATCACTGCATGCTAGGAAGTACAGGAAGCCCCAGAGGAAGGCCAGGTTGTTGGGAGAAATGGGGGTTTGGGAGCAGTTCCTCCCAGGAGTCTGTAAGAGACTATGGTTGAGAGGCAAGGCTATGCTTATACATTGATCCCTTCTCCCTCTGCCCTGAGTTGGAGGACCACACTCTTGAGTCCTGTGCTAGCTCAGTCTTCCCCTTGCCAGAGAGACAGTGCTTCTTCTGTACCAATGCATATCCGACAAGCTCGCCTTAGAGGACAGAAGTTTGAGACAAAGGTCCCAAGGCACAAAGGGCAGAAGAAAGTCTCTGGGAGTCATACCAGAGTCTACCTTAGTGCCTCTGGGTTGGGGAAAGAGGGTGGGATAAAAGGCTCCCTCTCTTTGAATCAGGACCTCTTTCAGCTAATATACAATTTCAAGTAATTTTTCTGCCTTTTTCTATTGGATCAAACATTTTAATGTTCCTTTAGCTTAGTCTTCAAACTTCACATTTTTGTTAGCTCGGTTCTCTTTCTTTTACTCTCTGTCACCAACTAAAACCAATCACAAACATCACATGTCCTAAGCAGGTAGAATCTGTTGCCAGGAATCTCTGTACACTGTGCCCAGCCTGACTGCTCTAAGATGCACGAGCGGCTTGTCAGGCTGCATGGGACAGCGAAACCAGAATGCCCAGGTTGGGTGCCCAGTTTGTTTTCTCCTCAGCTCCCAGCCCGCTGTTTTCTGAGAACACAGGTCCCATCCCTGACATTTCAGAAGTGGGTGGGGGACACGCTCCCTGCCCTTCCTAGCATTTGGAGATTATAGTCAGGCTGGGTGGCCCCCACTTGCTGTATCCTCCCAAATTTCATGGAGAAGGAGGTCTCCTAGTAAGGCACCACCCCCACCCTTTTTGAGAATGTCACCATACTGCTTCTTGAGCAGTTTCTGCCGCAGCAGCAGGCAAACCTTGGAACTGGGGAGTGGAGCTAGGCTTTGGGTATGCAGAGTGAGGCCTCCCTGTACCTTCCTCACCAGTGGGGTGAGGTCGTTCACTCAGTTGCCACCCCCAACCAACCTCATGAGTAGTATGACAAAGACCTCCTCATTCATTAGACAGTGGGGCAGGTATTGGGGGAACATTGGTTCTCATGTAGGAGAGCCATAGGCCACCCTGGGTGAAACAGCCTCACCCAGGCACCTACTGCAATGTGTGGCTTTAGGCAGCCACGCCCAACTCCCAGGCACCAGCTGACTTAGCATACTATAGGAGAACAAGCAGGTCTTAAGTAGGGATAAGGTGATGAAACCCAAACCTGGGATTGAGCACACGAGGCTCACAGAAAGGATGACTTATTGTTCTTGTGACTGCCACAAGTCACCAAGAATCAATGTAGGGCACTGCTAGAACTCCCCTTCTTTCCACCAGGGAACTGGGAAATTCTTCTTCCAGGAGCCAAGGAAAATGTTTTCCCCTTACCCAGTCTCCATCCTCTTTGTACAGATACAGTGTCAACTGCCTGTTCCCTTCTGCTCCTCACACTGATCCAGCCAGGTCAGACCCAGGAGGGCCCTCACATCAGAAAATCACCACACAGCATCAGGGCTGCCAGCCTTTCCATGCTCAAGTTTATAGCTTGGGGGTAGAACACTGAGGGGCATGCTTCCATTCCTAGACAGAGGTGCTTCCTAGTGTGGGTCAATATTGAGCATCTAGAGGGTTACATCCTTCACTGAATTGTTTGAAGTCTTCCCCCAAGAACTAATACTCTGCCCCACACCTCCTTGGTTCTAGAAGTTCTCCATTCTTCAACTGGTTTCCTGACAATCAGTGCCCTCCAGCTTCTGGCAAGATGAGCAGAGCTGTTCCCCTCTGTTTTCTAGGTGGTCCTGTCACTATGTTTACTGTGGCACCTAAGCACGTGACATTTACCTCACATGAGTTCCTTGGAAACAACTATAGGCAGGTCGTAAATATTTATTCATAATATATTTATTAAATATATTATGTTCTAGTATCATTGTTAAGTACTAATATATATTATTACTATATATACTAATATATAATAATGCTAATATATAATTATTAGTATTTATAATAAATCTATGCAATAAATATCATCACTCATACTTTGTCTATAAGGAAATAGGCCAAGAGAAGCTTTGTAAGTTTTCCTGTATCACATAGTTGGTAAATAGAAATGGTGAGGCTTGAACTCAAATCTGTGTGATTCAAAAGTCCATACTTCTTCCTTTCCAGAAACCACCTGTTTCCAGTAACTCAGCAAATAAGTATTTAATACTGACCATATCCCAGGTGTCTTTCCTCATCTTTGGGGCCCCCGACTCATTCTTCCCCCCTTTCTCTGTGGTCATGAAGAAAGTGGTTCAGATGTGTACAGCAAGGAGCAGATCTGCTCAGCAAATAAAAGGAAACGACAACCTATTTGCCTGAGCTCCCTTGCAGCTTGCTAGCTACCAGGAGAACAGAACCATGTGTCCCCACTGGTGGCTGGAGCTTGCAGGCAGAGGCAAAGTGTTGCCTATGAAATCCCCCTGAAACAACAAAGGAGGAGGACAATGCACTCAAAGCACCAGAGCCTGCTCCCCCATCTTCTCATAGTCAGTTGAGTATTGGAACGGTTCTAAGACACCAGCAGCAGTACCAGCCTTCCATCTGACCCACAAGAATACCGGACAATTGTATGCTGGTCTCTGGGGACCAGTGTTCCTACAAAGACCTAGATCCATTCAAAGGACCACTGTGGCCAGCATCTTCCCTTGTCTGGGAGCCGTTGAAATAGTCTTAAGTTGCTGGGAGGTAACAAATGCTTTTCTCATTAAAGAATAATATAAAATGATATAAAATAAATCCCAGAGAGAACTGACAGAGAGAAGACTGTTCTCCTTTGCCTGTTCTGGTGTCCAAGCAGGAATATAGCTTGGATTGTCATTTAAACCATCTCCGAGGTTGACAGGATTGTTGGTAGCCATGATCCCTGGAGTCCTTATGGTGATAGATGGCCAGAACAGCCTGCCTAGATAATGTGAATCTTCTCCGTGGGAGATGAGTCACTCTGCCTGCCTGCATTCCTCCCTGCAAGTGATAGAGTTGGTTACAGTTGTAGCCATCTGACCCAGGTGTGGAAGTAGAAGTCTGCACATGGTCTTTGGAAAATTTTCTCCTCTAGGCCAACAAAGGAATACATAGAATTAAAACAAACAAACAAACAAACAAACAAAGCCCATGGCTTTTCTTCAGTTACAATGCACAGAGCTACAGTAGCCACCTCACCACTGTGACAGGAGATAACACTGCTGCACTGGGCATCACAAGATGAACTAGAAAAAAAAATGGAGGGTTTTAGGGAAGAACATTGTATCATTGAACACTGAAACCACATGCCTTCAGAATTCTCACATGATGTAAAAACTGCTTCATGCTTTCAGCCATATCTGATGTACAGTCAGATCAAGAGAAACAGCTTGATGCCAATATATTACACACGACCAAAACAAGCATGCCTGGACCAAGATGAGTCTTTGCTGTTGCCCATCTATCGGGTTGTGTGGTTCCCAAAGAATTTAAAAATGGAGCAAATAACACATAGTTTGTTGAGGACCTACTATGTGCTGGGCACAATGCGAGGTGTTAGGGGACAAGGACAAACAAAGCACACAAGGTCACTGTGATTATGAAAGTCACATTCTGGAAGACCAATGATGAGCAGGCAAATGAGACAAAGTGAAAAGATTCCCTGGGCCAGGCGGTGGTGGTGCACACCTTTAATCCCAGCACTTGGGAGGCAGAGGCAGGTGGATTTCTGAGTTCGAGGCCAGCCTGGTCTACAGAGTGAGTTCCAGGACAGCCAGGGCTACACAGAGAAACCCTGTTTCCGAAAAACCAAAAAAAAAAAAAAAAAAAAAAAAAAAAAAAAAAAGAAAAAGAAAAGATTCCCTGGCAACTTTTCTAAATATCAGTTTGAGCCATTCCTAAATGTGAACCTAGACTCTGAAATCAGATCTGGATTCAGTTTCATCGCCGGCACATACTGTAGCACTGAGAAGACTATTTACTCTTTCTGGTATCAGTTTCCACATCAACAGGTTAAACAATGAAAGAGCTCAGTTCATAGTGTGGTTTCGAGGATTTGACAGAGGAGGAAAACTTTGCGAAGTGATCCACACAGAGCCTGGCACACAATCAGTCTAGATCCAGATTGACATCATCACCCAGGAAGACTTGTGTTTGTTTGTTCCTTGGGATCAAACATGGAGCCTCATACACGCTGGGCAAGAGCTCCACTCCTGAGCTATACCCCCCCACCTACATGACCATTACTATAGCCCTGGTTGTCAGGAGATCAGTGAGACGTAGACCACGTCGTAAAGAAACCTGGAAGGCAAGCGTCCAGATGTGGTCATAGAAGAGTTAGAAATGAAGGAGCCAAGAGACAGGAAGCTCGAGAATTCCTCTGGGAGCGGGGCTGGCTGGGTCTCTGCTGTCTCCTACACAGGATGTCTCAACAGTCTCTGCTGTTCTTTCAATGTAATTCCAATTCCCAGGAGAATCAAGTGGGCTTTATTTTCTGCAGGCAGGTGAGACACATAGGACCAGTGCCTGGGAAGGCTCTACTTTGTGCTACATACACAGATACTCCCATAGATGATCTCAGTGGCCCAGCGTCGCCTCCTCCTCCCTCTCCAAATCACAACCTCGCGGGTTCATTGCTGCAACTGCCAACAGCCTATCTAGCTAATAAAACAAAAATAAACCTGGACCCCTGGGGTCCTTACACCCACATCCATACTCCAGCATCTCCATCATGGGTCACAGGAGCCCCTGTTGTCTGACTCCATCTTCCCACAACCTCGCTCACACGCTGCCTTTCAAAAGGAGCTTCAGCAGGGGAATCTTTCAACCCTCAGATAGGAATTTCATTTAAAAAGAGCAAATGCAGAAAGAAAACTGAAGAGTGTTCGAGGGAGCCTAAAATTGTCTCCTACCGGCCTGGCCCTCTGCTTTAGTTGTTCCTTGTTTGTACATTCTGTGTCCAAAAGAAAACAGCTTTTCATTAATTGGGCGTTGGTCCAGGCGCTGAGGTTTGGCGCATTGCCCACAGAGTTGTGAATTCAGCCTGGCAGACCAAAGCTTTGAGAGGAGGCAACATCTACCCGGAGTCCAAATAAGGAAGCTGGGGAAAGAGCCAGGGGCCTTCTGCTCTTCCACGTCTCTCAGCAGCACCTTCCTTGCAGGAGATCTTGGTGGCTAAGGGCACAGGGCTGAATGAAAAGTTTCACCGGACTCTCAGAAGTCACCGCCTAAGCATCAAACCTGATTAACCAGGACAGACGTAAGGTCGGGCGACTTTCAGTGGTTCCCGCCTGCCCACGCTGCAGGTTTTTCAGGTCCCTGCTTGAGCGTGCACTCCCAGGCGTAAATAAACGTGATCAGTCAGCCAGCAGGCTATTTAAGCCGGCAGGTACCAGCATCCGCTGCTCCCCAGCCCAGAGCTCGCCCAGTCTTCCACGTAAGTAGCTTCCTACGGTCGGTCAGCCTTGAATGCGGAGAATGAACTTGCCTAGAGATGAGCGCAAAATGATAGAGTTAAAACATTTGCTTTTCTGTTGGAAAACGGTGGAGATCAAAGAGGGGGAAAATGAACGCTTACACTCTTGCCTGCTCTCCACCCCCCACCCCGTGGCTTGGAGTCAGAGTGCTGCTGGGGGTGAGAAACCAGGTCTTTTGCAAAAGGTGTGCGCCAGATCCTGGTGAATTTGGATCAGGGAAGCAGAGAGCTGCTCATGGTTGTTTTACTGATTGTTTCTTTCTGTTTTCATCACCCGGGTAACTGTTCTGTATCATTTCAGCATTTAAATACCAATAACCGTCGCTCTGTATCTCAGCTTGCTATCTAAACACAGTAGCGTTTAAAATATGTATTTTGTGTTGGTATGTGTTTGGGGACTCGATATCTGCATTGAGGAGAGGTGTCTGGATTTTGAACTTGTGGTGTTACATGCTCCTGTGTCTTGTTCTCCCGTATATTTACAATAATAAAAACAGCGATCTAGAAAAGAGACGACGCTGCCCCTCTGGCATTTCCAGAAAGTAGAGTTTTGTGATTTTTGAGTTCAAATGGTGTCCAGGTATTCAAGGTCAATTTTTAGGTGGAGGAAGAGTCATTGAATAAAACGGAACAGGGGGTATCACATATTTTAGATGAAAAGGCCTTGAAGACAGATGCCAGCCGTTCCCTGTCGCTTGTCTCAGCGCAGGGGTTGTATATCCAGGGCAGGTACTGAGGAAAAAAACCACAGGCTGGGTAGGTGAGAGAGAAGAGGGAAACTGGCTCACAGAGGGCTGAACTTCTGTGTTGCAAAAATGCACACAGCACAGTAAGGAGGCAAACTGACACCAAGGACCTAGTCTGTCTGTTTAGGTTGAGAGGCTTACATGATTACCTGTAATCTCAGCGCTTACTAGGCTGAGGCAGGAGAATTGCTCTGAGGTTAAGGCTAGCAGAGCTTCAGAACAAGATCCTGCTTCAAACAAACAAAACAAAACAACCTTTAGAGTGTGATGCAATTCTGGGACCTTTCCCAGGTGTTTACCATCAACCCATCAACCATCCCCACCCCAAGGAGTTTTTTTGAGACCAAGTTTCACTATGTAGCTTGGGTTGGCCTGGATATGTAGACCAGGCTTACCTGAATGCACAGGATTCACTTGAGTTCAACTCCAACACGCATTTTTTTTAAAAGATCTTATTTCTTTTATTTTTTAATATGTTTTTACATGAAATAGAATTTTATTACATTTTTTTCTCCCTTTCCTCCCTCCAGCCCTTCCAAGCCCTTTCCCCTGAGTCCTTCCCATGCTCCTCCCTTACTCCCAAGTTGATAGCCTCTTTTTCTTTGATTACTAGTGTTATATATGTACACTAATATATACACATGTACATATATACACATATACATATATACACATATACATATATACACATACACACATATATACATATACACATACATATATACATATATATACACATATATATATATACACATATACAGTTTACACACACACACATATATATATATACACATATCATGCATGCATACACACATACACACACACACATATGCAAACCGAGTCCATTTTTGTTGATGGTGTGTGTGGGTTCAAGGCTGACCTCTGCTTTGGACAACTGTTAACGGAATTCATTCTCTAACACACATTTTGAATCGAGTTTCTAGATCCATGGGAAGTCCATGAATGCTAAATCAGAGTTGTGCCATGCGTGTGTGTATGTGTGTGTGTGTGTGTGTGTGTGTGTGTGTTTTCTTTTGTTTTGTGTTTAAGGAGCTTAAAGTCAGTAATGAAGGAGCTAACAGATTTGTCAGGTAGGGGGATGGGCTTACACCCTCACTGCAGCAGGCATTTTCTAACCACCAAACAGAAGCCAAGCCGAGTGTGATGTTTGTAAAGGTCTTGTTCCAGGCAAGAGGGGTTTCTCTGAGCAATGTTGGGGCCTGGGAACAAGGGGAGATACAAGTTACAAGGGTGTGTAAGAGGAAGACAGGTGAGAGACAGCAGAGGTTATGTGTGAACCAATCTTCAGTGGGATAAGACGGGTCAATGGTGGCCTGGAGAAGAGGCTTGGGGTGTGGGGCTTCCCGAGAGGCAGATGAGATCCATCTGAGTGATGGATGTTTTCATCTCCCCTTCCTTTTGGTGTTTTTGAAACCCAGATTGGTTTCAAACTCACAGCAATCCTCCTGCACCATCCTCTAGTGGTCCCCCCAGGAAACACTAGGTTTCCTGATATTCCCAGGCAAAAGCATGAGTGGGTGACATTTGTCTTCCTGACTTCTGTCATTCCCACTATCCTCCCCCTCCTCCTCCCACCTGTGTGGATGCAGGTGCTGGTGTGGGGGTGGGGATGGGGCCTGCAGGGCCCCACTGAACCTGCCCTGGCCACTGAACTTGCCCTGGCTAGCTGCCTCTGTTTTACAGTTCGACCATCTGTGCTATTTCTAAGGTCTCATTCTCTCAGGGATTTGTTTACCTATCTTTGGCACACCAATCAAAGTTATGATGTTAATAGACAGTAATTGCTTAATGAACCTTTGGTTCATTAAATACGTTCTAACAAGATAACCTATCTGAGAGTACTTTGAACTTTCTTTCTTTCTTTCCTTATTTATTTATTTTTGCTGCTGTTGTCGTTTGTTTGAGTCAGGGTCTTGTGTAGTAGCCCACCTGGCCTCAGATTTGAAATGTGGCTGGGGCTGCTCTTGAACTCCTGATTCTCCTGCCCCTGCCTCCTGAGTCCTGAGATCATAGGCTTGTACCATTAGGCCAGCTTTGAAATGCTATATAAATATAATTAGCACTTTAATTTAAAGCTAGCAATTAGGAAAATCACTTTCAGGTAAAAATATATAATCCCTATTCGTCAGAATTAATTCTAAACAACTGAGAGAAAAAAATATCAAGATTATAGGTTTTCAGTCTAAGTCACCGTCTAAGAATGGGTCTTGCTAAATTGTCTTTTCTGAACAGAGGTGAAGTTGAACTCAACACTGAGCCGCAGAATGTAGCCTCTCAGAAAAGACTAGGCTGTGAGCATCAGGGCAGTAGGCCAACACTGGGTACCACTGCTGTTCTGTAGCCAGAACTACATCCTGCCATTTACAGTTCATGAGAAAGAGTTTTTAGAGAAGCAATGAGTTCACACAGCTGGCAAAACCTGTGTGTAGAAGTGACAGACTTTTTTCCTTAGATGACTTTTCTTTGAATACATCTCCCTTCAGTTATTTCCAAATCCTGTGTAGAATGGCTTATTTCAAAGGTCACTTGGATTTTTGCTCTTAATGGCTATGCTGTGTAGCCTGGGCTAAGTTATTTGAACACCAATGGATTTTTTTTTCAGACTTCCAAAATGCCGAGTGAATAGGGCAGTGGGTACTAGAAGTGTGGCCTGTGGCCTGGTGGGATGCACAGAGTACCAGCCCATCCAGATAAAATCAGAATGGAAGGAGCACTTTCCTGCCTGCTTATCCAGAACATGCTAGTGGGGATCAGGCTTGCTAAGGATACAGATGAACCCCACTATACAATGGAAGATGTGTGTCTTGGTGGCAGTGCCATAGTCTCCTGGCTCACAACCTCTGGATTTCGGTTAGAACCTAGGTAGGTTTGTTATTCTAATGCTTTTGAGCCCAAGAATGTGTGAAATTTGGAATGAGTGAGGTATGACCATGCAGGTGTAGGTTTGCCCATCCCTTTCAGTTGCCCAGAAAGTTCCTGAATAGTCTTCTACAGACGCCAGCACAGACTAACCCTGGCAGAAGACAGTGCAGACTACAGAGCAGAGCAGAACACAGAGGCACTGGGACCTACTTTCTCAGCTACAATAAGCCAGGACTGAGACCCGGAGATTAGAAGTCTTAATTGAATTTTAAAAATGTATTATTTTTCTTACATGTGTTTATTGTGTGTTGGGAGTGGGGGGGGGGGGCGTATGCCACAGCAGTGTGTGGAGGTTGGAAGACACCTTGAAGCTGTCTCCTGCTATAAGGAGCTCTGAGGACTCAATTCACATAGTCAGACTTGGCAGCAAGGACTGCCTGGGCCATCTCGAAGGCTTACAAGGGATTATAAATAACTGCCTCTTCCCTTCCCTGTTGAAAATACCTGGCTGGGGCAATAAATTATCTGATCCTCTTTGAATAAAACCCATGAAAGTTCAAGAGAGCAAACTAATTTCTCTGGGATCTTAGCATTCAGTCAGGCAGCCTCAGGGACTCATCCCCCACCCCCACCCCCCAATTTTGTCTGTGCTGTGGCACTTACATCCATTGCTAGCGGGTTCTGTGAAGGAAGCTTTGTACCTACATTGACAGGAAGAGAACTGCTATATACATCATCCCAACAAAAGGAGTTCAGAATAAACATAGGGGGCTTAGGGGTTGTTCCTCACAAGGTTGAGTTAGTCTATTTGTTTTGGGTGACTACTAGGTCGTGGCAAGTGAAGCACTATCCGACATAGGGAAGTCCCCGTTTCTTATACCTTACCCAAGTGGTTTTCATAAAATGTGACCAAACATGAAAACCCTGCCAGTTTGTATGCAGTTAAATGGGTCTGTCCTCATACGGTGGAAACAAAGGAACGGACTCCAAGACAGACCTGGAGTCAGTTCTAATCTTAGAGACCACTAAGCAGGAAACTAATGAGAGCCATGCTGGCCATTGGATCTAGATGAATCTAGATGGAAATTTCCTGGAATTCTTAAGGTCATCACAGATCTGCTTACATAATGTAGTCTCTGTTGATGTAGTTCCATTTCCTGCGTGTGTGGCTCCTCCCTAAGGAAATTTACATAAACAGCTCTCCTTAGTGTCTAGGCTCCCTCCACAGTGTCTAACTTCCTAGTCTACTGGTGGCTGGGAGTGAAATTTTATATATATATATATATATATATATATATATATATATATATATATATATAAAATTAGTGATTCTGAAGCACCTGTAACTTCATCAAGCAACCCTTTCAATCTTCATCCTTTTCGGGGGGGGGGGGGGTAGCTGAGAATTCTGGGAATCCTGACGCAGGAGGGAAGGAGGCAAGAGGCTCTTTTTCATTTGCACGCTCAATCTGGGTCAGAGTTCAGACTCCAAAGAGCTTCTGGATGACTAGACAGCCTCAGGGACAGATCTGTAAGAAGCCGTAAGAGGACCAAGTGCTATGCAGCTTGGCTAAGAGAAGCCTAAAATTCCTTTCATTGCTGCTGGAAGGCATGGGAGCCAGCGGCTAGTTGCTCACTCTGACCTTCAAGGAAAACATTCAAGGTCAGGGATGAGTGTGGGGCCACAGCACAAAGCACATTACATTGTATGCCATGACGCACCCTGATGAATCCGAAGGTACAGAGAGATGCACAGGCAAGGTCTGGAAAACAGACTGATCGCCAGTCTTTCAGTTGTTACGTCTTTGTTCATTTGTTTGTTTAATTCGGTCTTATATTAAGACTAAGGCATCTGTTAACTAGGGGCTGGAGAGATGACTCAGCAGTTAAGAGCACAAGCTGCTCTTCCAAGGAACTCAGTTTCAATCCCCAGAACACACACAGGAGCTTACAACCGTCTGTAACTCCAGCTTTAGGAGATCCAGCTCTTCTTGGGCACCTCTCTGGGCACCAGATCCATACATGCTGCACAGAGAGACATGCAGGCAAAACATCCATACACACAAAATAAAATAAAGTAATAAACACTAGGCATCCATTGATTCATACTCACAAGACCCTTCCTTAGGTCTTACATATTATGTTTCCTGATTTTCCTGTTTTTAACTCAAAACTGTTTTTAAAATCCTTATTTCTGATGATTATCTTTTGTTCTCTCTCTCTCTCTCTCTCTCTCTCTCTCTCTCTCTCTCTCTCTCTCTCTCTCTCCTAACAGGGTCTCATTACATAGCACAGGCTAACCTTGGTTTCAAGATCTTCCTGTTTCAGTCTCCCAAATGCTGGTATTATTGACAGGCACTATGTCTGCTGCTTCTGTTTTTAATATAGATTTGTAACTGTGTATTCATAGTTTGTGTTGACAGCTTGCATGGCCGTCTCTCCTGACTCCAGTCCCCACAAATGATTCTGTAATGATCCTTCATTGTATGTTCACACACTAGTTTCTGGCAGTTAAGAGACTAGGGGATGTTAGATTCCTGTGTTTCCTTAAAGCTGCATGGAATGTGGAGCCCACTAGAAGAAACAGACACATGATATACAACTAGGTGCTTCCCTAGTGTTTTAATAAGAAGCTGAGTGACAGTCATTCTAATAGATTCTAGAAACATTTCCTATTTCCATATGGGGCAGAGGTTTTCTAGACAGAAAAAAAAAGTTATAAGAAGTCAGTCCATCCTTTTGTTTTGAGTAAAAAAAAAATATTTAAATTATTTTGCCATTTAACGATTTCAAAATTTGATGTCATTCAGTTACCTAGCATTGTATCTTGAGCCATTGGGAAAGCTGGATCTGTACCTTGAATTTATGATAGTCTTTGTTGTTTGTTGTTCGTAGAGATTTCACTGAATCCTACAAAAATGACCCGAGACAACTGGGGATAGGGTGGCAGCAACTAAAGGTGTGGAGGTCCACACCAAGTGTGACCTGTTCAAAGTCCCATGGGGATGAAGTTATAGAGCCCAAAGTTCAGATTCCCTGAGGCTCCACCTAGTATCTTTCTGCAACATGTCCGAGGGTTAGAGAAATACTCTAGGTTCAGCATTCTGTCCCAAGCAGAACTTTCTAGTATATCTGTCCTCTTAGGTTTCCTGGTGATGACTAGGCTAAAGCTTTACATCTGCTGTTTGTCCCACTAGCTGAACACCTGTTCATAGAAGCAGCTCAACTGTGAAAAAAAAAAAAAGTCCCATATAACTGAGTATCCTGGCAACAGGCAGCTTGGGTAGTTGGACTTTGGCATAATTTGGCATTGTACAAGGTGCCGGTCTCTTTGTTGCCTAATCATGGTCATAAAGTAAGGATGGTATTTGGATCATAAAAAGTAATAATTGATTAAACTGTGTTTGAACTAACTGATAACTCCATTTTGTCAAAGAGTTTCCCCTGGACTTTTTAAAATGTACAAACCATCTGGGGAGCATCCTTGATTCCTTCAGGCAGAGTGCAATGGCCTAAGGGGATGCAGACAGAGCCCTAACCACCTGATAGTCATCCCTTCGACATTACAGGCCCCTAACTACTTACTGTTTCTTACCATGTAATTTGGGTTGAGGAAAAATACTGTAGAACCACTATACAGCTTCTCAGAACAGATCAATAAATCACGGCGCCACATCTCCAGAATTACAAATGCACAACCATCTTCAGGGTCAAGCGATAAGACTGAGGGCATTTTTAGAAAGATATTCTAATTTTAATATTTGAAAGTGAAAACTGTGATTGAACGGCTCCAGGACACGAGAGGCTCGTCGGCTTCACTCTCCACAGTCCAGACCTTTATTATGTGTCTTTAGTTACGAGACTGACTTCTGTCACTTGCGTTTACTCTGGCCTCCCTTATACTTTCCATTGAAAAATTCATCACCCTACTTGCAAGCTAGTGATCTAATGAAGCTAATTAATACTTTTCTAAGCCACTTTAATTTGGGAATTAAATGAGCAACCAAATTTAGTAATATACTCCAAAACATATAAAGAAATTCGTTGACTGCCCTTTTGTTGTATTCGGGACAATTTTTTTTTTTTCATTACAAACTGCAGAAAGTTGATGTGTTTGTTATTTGTTTCCAACCTTGGTCGTACAAATATTTTTAGCTTTAATAGTTCTCTTCAGGGAATACGAGAATTTTGTTCCATGAAAATCTCTGATGCATCAAACATCGAGTATTTGTGAAGATGAAATTTGATCCGTCTTCGTATTGCACAAGTATCTCCTTTTTCAAAATTCTCTGATCTGAAGTTCTCTGAACACCTGGATGCCGGTGGGAGTCTCTGGGATGGAATGCTTTGGGCCCTTTGTTTCTATGTGGTGGCAGGACTGACTCTTTGATGTAATGGATTTTTGTCCTTACTAAGCTTTAGCATGCTGTGCTCTCGGTCCCACAGCAAGCAGAGGCCCTGAGCCAGTCTTTCCCTTCCTCCCAGACAAAAGTCTATAAACTGCAAAAGAAGCAAATGCTCAGGAGATGTGAAGCCATGGAATATCGACTTACCTTTAACCACAGACCTTCAGTCTTAAGCTTCTCTAAGGGTTAAAGCCGGCTTCATCCTCATTACCGTGGCCTACATCTTGCTAATCCGAAAAGCATCAGAGACAAGGAGCTCCTGTCCCCTACCTAAGTGACACATCTGACAGATAATAAGAAGGCCAGACGCCCCAGTTTGCTTGGGATGTGTCCACTGTGGCCTACTGTATAGCTGTGCTTATTAAAAGCATCCATCTTACACATGTGTTCTAGCTTAGATGAGAAATTATATGGCTGCCTTAATTTCACAGGTTGAATATTAAAAGGCACCAAGTTATTAGGGTGTCCCATTGGCCACTGAGTCGTCCTCTGGAGTGGGAATTTGGCACAGTGTAGTCATCAAATCAAAGCCTCTGTAGGCCTCAGACTAGGCCTCTTTCTCCCATTACTGGCACCAGTAACCTATTATTGAGGAAGACCATCGTATGGCCATTCAAAGGCTATACTACTCAGATCACCAGGAATTTAGAAGAGATATCATCCCAGAATTCTCTGGCCCCAAACCTTGTCTTTGTGGATGAAGACATAGTTCCAGTCCTGTGGAAATGTGTGTCATCTCACACGATTCGGAGTCGCTTCATGAGTATCTCATTACCATTGATCACTGGGGCATACAAACAAGGAGCAGAGTTTTTAGATACACCTTACTGTGAAGAAAACCAAGTTTCAAATAATAACACAGCCAAGCTCCTATGGGAACTGGGAGGAGAATTTAAAAGGGAATTGATCTCTGGCTCCCTGTCAGTGTTCTGCTCACCAGTCCACATTAGTTAATCCTTTCATTCAGTCAGGAGGATTTAAATGTGTCCTCTACAATGTATCCAGTCCAAACCCATGAGCGTTCTCTCTGTAATGCATGCTACATAGTCAAAGGCCCCTAGTTTCTGCTTTTCTCTAGCCTGCCCTGAACCCTCATCCAGGCTGTCCTTATCTGATAGTGCCACTTGGCTTGCTAAGAGAATGTGATACAAAACTGCAACTTGTGCCTTTCTCTTGGATGTCTTAGGTAGGATGAGAAAGAAAGGAAAATACAAAGATCCCTTGCTGAGGATCTGCCTTGGCTTGGAGAGGGGTTCTGAGAGAAGGGGTGCCTGGGAATGGTGAAAACAAATGACTCAAAGTCAAATCGTGGGTCCAAGCTGGTGGCCTGTGCTCTGCTGGAGACAGCTTTCCAGACTGCCTTTTCTTTGTTCTGCTTTTTCTGGAGATCTCCAGACAGCTCTGTCTCTAGACAGCTTTCTCTTGCTATTCAGTGTTTGAGACAGCATGTTCTCCCAAACAGTTCTCCCTTGCTATTCTAAAAAAAATTCTCTGGCTAATTCACCTCTTGCCCAGTCTTTTATTTTACATATTAAACCAGTCGAATACTCCAGATTCCCTTTCGATTAGCCTAAGAATTAGCATAGCATGACCTTTATTCTTAGGAGACAGCAAGCACACATTTTCTTTTAACATTTCAAAAGAATTCAGAGATCTGTCTGCTTCTGTTAAGCACAAACAATAAGCTACCTCAGTGGGACCATGTCCTAAAATTACCATTTTTACCACACCTGGACCTAAATTAGTTCTGTCCCAGGCTGACCTTGAACTCAGGAATCTGCCTGCATTTGTATCTTTCTGTCAAACTGGCTTATAGTGTAGCTGCCTCTGTTCTTCTAGATTCATGAAGCCCTTTATAATTAATATTGTATCCTTATATTTTGCATTATATATTTTTTAAACTCATGTTTTTAGAGTTCTTTTCCATAGCCTTAAGGGCTTTCCCGAAGGTCCCAGTATTTACCATTTTGCTAAGACATTAGCCACACCCTTGCTTCTCGGACTTGTGCTGTCTTTGATGTTAACAGTCATTAATGTTAGCAGGGAGGACATTCCATGAAGGAGGAACATAAAATATGCACACTATTATATAAACAATCCTTATGCCTACAGCAGTCATGAACACTCATAGAGGCCCATGCCTGCTGGCCCTGTTCCAGAGGCAGAAACGATATCATTCTGTCCCCACCAAGGCCATAGTAGATCTGGCAATACTTGGCCTCTTCATTATCACCCATGATTAACAGCATAATTAATCAAGTCCCAGGCAGCCCGTGTCTACTCTCTTCCCCCTCTGCTGCTCTCTTCCATTGGTGATGCAATACAGCCTTAACTATTACGTTTCCATGTCAGGATGAAGGAAAGTCATACTTCTCGAAGTGAAAATAAATTCCAATAAGAATTCACAAAACACCTGACAACATTTCAGGGACTGGCGTAATCAAAATTGTGCTATAAACCCCCAAATCTTCAGAAGTTTATTGCAAGTCCCATTGATATCTGAATCAAAGCCTCATTTCCCAAGCCAGTTTCTAATTAAAATGGTTGGTTTTTTTTTTTTTTTTTTTTTTTTTTTTAAATCATTTGCTTTCCAAATAAGTAAATGGCTTCACTGGGGTATTTTGACAGGATAATCTTCTTTGATAGTAGTAATTACACCTATAGTTGCATTTTAGCTCTTCTCTAGTTGTTAGCCTGGGAGTCTATCTACAGTTCATATTCATTCTGGAGAAAACTTTTCTGAATTCATGAACATCATTATAAAAGGCAGACCGCTCGACTGCTCACACGTGCACATCACCCTCATTTGCCCGTTTATTCCCAGATAGATTGGCTGAACTCATCACTTGCTTCCCAGCAAGCTCAGAGGAGCCTAAAGCTTTCCTACGATCTTTGGCACTCCCCCAGACTCCACACACGAGACTGAAACAGCCAGGCAGTCAGCAGGCTCCCAATGAAAAGACACCCGGTGTCTGTGAGAAGAATTGTATGTTAAGGATCAACTAAAGATGGCCTCACGGCTGGAAGCCATTCCCAGACACCTGCCCCACCCCCTGGTAGTTTTTCATAACGCCTTCCTGTTTTCTGAAGAGGATATAGAAAAATCTAAACCATAGCAACATACGTTTCAGGAACTTCCACAATCGATTCAACACAAATGTCGAATCTATGATGTGACAGCAACAAGTACACCCGGCTGCTCTTGCCAGAGGTAAGCTGCACTCTGTTCTGTTGAATGCTGCAACTTGTTCTGGTTTGTACGCCCGTGTTCTTCACCAGTGGCGTCTTTCAGCTATATCTGCACCAATGAGAGAAGAGCATGTGAGGTAGGAGAGCCTGTTGGTTTGAGCTCATTTTCCTGGCTTGTCCAGCTGGGTCAAGGCTGTGTCTGCTCACTAAGAGTCATGCCACAGGCAGACAGGACATGGCCTCGCACATGATCCTGTGGCTTCACATAACCCTACTTTGCCTTTTCCACAACTCCCCAGTAATGGCCATCTGTTCACTCCGCTACTCAGCAGGGAGGAAAGATGGTGCGGTAGTTAAGGGTGTAAGTGGGGAAGTCAGGCTTCCTGAGTTTGAGGCTCCACTCTGTCAATTAAAAGAGTTGAGATTTGAAGCACCCAAGTGATTCTCCTGTCTCTGTTTCCTATCTTGCCATGGAATTGTTGGAATTACAGATGTATGTCACCACATCAGCCTTTGGGGTAAAAAGTGGGGACTGGGGATAGAACTTAGGTCAGTCAGCACTTTTATCCATCCCCCTCCCCCAAGCCTCTTCTCCATCCTATGAATGTAGCCTCAGGGAAGAAAGAGAAAGCCAGGAGGAGATGGTGGTGGGGAATGAGCAGAAATTCACTCTCTATTTCTTCACAAGGTAGACTAGAGTAGCTGGCTAGCCAACTTAAGGCACAAGCGATGTGTAACAGACAGAAGGTAATCTGAAGGTGAGCGACCCTCACCCGGCTCGCCAGCTCACCCATCAGCATCTTCTCACACTGAAGCTACGGCCTCAGCATTTGAGGAATGGTTCTAATTTCCAGCATTGGGCTTTACTATTCTTGAGAGGCTGAAAAAGAGAGATTGTAACCCAGAAAGAGTGAAAATTATAAATGGTTCTTTCTTGGTGTCTAATGAGGACATACCTTGCTGAACTCTTAGCTTCCATCCCTTTAACCACACAAGACACACTTTAGAGTTGTGAGCAATGCCTTTGAACACAGCAAGGGAGGTTACCCCAGCACTGGCTTGAGTAAGGTGTGTGTGTGTGTCTCCTCTTTATGGGAGTGAACAGAGTATTTCCCACTGAGTAGCACTTGAGATGTCAAAGTATTTGAACATTTTTAAAAACTACATTAACTCAAATTTCATTTTGAAACTGGTATGTGTGCATTTGCATGCATGTGTATGTGCATGTTTTGTGTGTGTGTGTGTGTGTACATGTGGAAGTCAGAGAACAATCTCAGGTTATATAGTCTTCAGGTGCTTCCTTTCTTGGAACTTCACAGGTAGACTAGAGTAGATCAGGCAGCAAGCTCATAGTGATTTCCTTGTCTCCTCTTCCCTTCTTGACATTACCAGGATTACAAGTGTTAACCACAACATCTGGCTTTTTACATGGGTTCTGGGGATTCAAACACAGTTCCTCAAATCTGAGAGCAAGCGCATTTCCAACATAGTCCTCTCCCATTTCTGAGAGCAGTAGGATTTCTAAGGCAGAAGAAAGCAAATGTGAAGAAAGAACATTGGGAAACAGCAAACTGAATCGAGAACAGCACAGGACCTTTCTGAACGATCAGAAAATGTAGGACTAACCAAGAAAAAGACAGCATCTCATATTTTTAAGACCTGGATGACTCAATGACAGATGCCCAATTCTATGGCAAGTCCAAAATATCAGAACCCCAGCATGATGTCATCTCCGCCCTTGTAGGCATGAGGCTCCTGGTGTGGTCCCTAGCAACCAGATGAGACAGCATGGATTCAGGTAGTCACCTCAGTCTTTCTGCCTTGAGTCATATGATGCATATTCTAGAATTGCATGCATGCATTCCCGTCATTGTGAATTAGTGGTTCTGCCTGTGCTGTAGCTGTCACACTGGTCAAAGGAGAAGAGGATCTCCTGTCTTACAGGATACACTTGGACAAGATCTCCAAGAGACGTGAACTTTAGCTTCTTCATATGTCAGATGGTGTCAGAACAAAGTTTTAATGGGCTACATTCCATTATCCCTTTTGATTAATGTCAAGTAAATACAAGAGTTTTAAAAAGAAAGGCAGAGAAGTCTATGTGAACGTCATCCCAGAAGCCAAGGGAATGAGGCTGGAGAACCCAGTAGGTCAGCAATGGCCCGGGTCACTTTGACAAGGATCTTCCGTTCTCACCACACTAACTCTTCACCAAAGGTGATGGATGATTACAACAGTGTCACAGACTCTGTGGATGATTCATTGATGGCCTGTAACTTGTGATATCCGCACAGTTTAAGGAGCTTATATTTAGAGGCATAAATCAGCCTGATGCTCATGAAACCATCAGGTGCCTTTTCTCTTTCCTGTAGCTAAACTAAGATAAGAGGCAGAGTGTTTGGCCTTCCCCTGACTCCGCAGACAAGTTAGTTAATGTTTCTTGACTGCAAAACAAGACCAATTATACTATGGTTTCAAAAAGGGGGCTTTGAGAGTAACTATGACCTCAACAGAAAACCAGATCTCAGCACACCATGATCTCCATTGCTTATTCCACGGCCTAATAATCTCACCCAGTCTCTGTCCCTGCTTCTGAATCTTTCCATCTGACCTGGAGTGCGCGTCTGGGGACTAATACTTGATTGTTGTGGTGGAGTGTGTGTGTGTGTGTGTGTGTGTGTCTGTGTGTGTGCATGTGTGTGTGTCTGTTTAATTCACTAAGCCATTTTAAATTGCAAAATCAACTTCTGACTTCCAAGAGCTCTGGAGAAGCAAAACAGTCAGACTTATAGCAGTCAGGGATGAGAATTCCTAGTAATTAGCTTTCCAGCCATCGATCATCATTGTTCTGATGATCAATGGAAGCCACAAAGCTAGCCTGGGGACAAAGTCCACACTCTAAAAAGGAAAATACTTCCAATCCCTTCTGGGCTGGAACAGGAAATGCTTTCACACAGTAAATAGTCATCAGATGGGGCCTTTAACCCTACAGGGTCACAGAAGCTGGAGATAAAAATAGCTTAGAGAGGGTTAGATTGTATTCACAGATGACAAGAGAGAGTGCACAGGCTCTGGCAAGCATTAAGGACCGCACAAATGCTGCTGAAGAGGCAGAGAAGCAGGATGCTGTGGCTCACAGGGGAGTTTTACTTTGGAAGAAAATGTTGATGTAAATGTCCTGTAAAGAGAAACAACTGTACATCCTGTAGGCCAACAGGTCCAGCCCTTGTAACCACTCTAGAGAGCAACCCCAGGTGGATTTCAGAACCCCTGGAACTGCCAAAGAAATAACACTATTTTTAAAAACTAAAACTTATCTTTCAAACTTACTTCCCTAAAATCATCTCAGCTTACTGCCTACTCAGACGTTGAGACGGCACAGAGCCAAGAACAGGTAGACGAGCCGAGCCCTAAGAGTTTCCAAACGCTCACAGTTAATTTCAGTAAGAGATGACCATAGTTGGAACACTACCCTTGTCTCTCCCACACTGGGTTTGTAAAATGTGGTTCTCATTTGGGGGGGGTGCAGAATAGTCCTAGATATAGCCACAGATGATCCTGAGACTTTGCAAGGCTTGACAATGACTGTTCTTCACTCCAGGACAGTGGTAACAAGGCTTCTGTTTTAAAGAACACCTCTTCTCCTGGCGTTTCTGTCATGGGTACTGGAATGTAGGGGCAGATGAATATCCTGCCTTCTCTTTTCAATTGTTCCATTTAGGGCTAGAGATAGAACCTAGGACCTTGTGCGTGCTAGGTAAGTGTCCTACCCACTGAGCTATACTATGCCCCAAATATTTTAGTTACTGTTCTATTGCTGTGAGAAGACACCATGACCTAACTTATGGAAGGAAGCATTTAACTGAGGGCTTCCTTACAGTGTCAGAGGCTGAGTGCATGAACATCATAGTTGGGAATGTAGCAGTAAGCATGGCACTGGAGCAGTTGCTGAGAACTTAAATCCTGGTGGCAGGCAGTAGCAGGGAGGGGTGAAGAGGAAGAGGGAGGGAGAGAGACAGAGAGACTGGGTCTAGTGTGGGTGTTTGAAACCTCAAAGCCCACCCCATGATGATATATTTTCTCCAACAAGGCCACACTTCCTAAGCCACCCACCAACGGGAAACCAAGCATTCATATGTATGAGCCCACTGGGGACATTCTCTTTCAAACCACCACACAGTCTGCCTTTTTGTTAGTTTCTAAGAGACACTGAAAGTTTGGGTGAACCCCCTTCATCTTCTGTAAAGCGGTAGTTAAGTAATCTGTGAGTAGGAAGATCCCCCTCTTCCAAAGCAGAGACCCATCACTTCTCTTGGAAAAGTAGCCACACAGCGTTTTTTTCTCACTTGGGAAAATACAAAATGTTTGCAGAGTCAATTGCTTACAGGCAGTTCACAGTGAACACAAGAAAAATATGGGCAAAGAAAACTGGGAGATGTCCCTGAGCAGGGATTCACCTGGATTGTCAATGTAGCTCACACTTGGTAGCATGCTTATCCAAAATGCATACAACCCTGGGTACACTCCCAGGATGCACACATGGGCACAGGTACACACACACACACACACACACACACACACACACACACACACAGAGAGAGAGAGAGAGAGAGAGAGAGAGAGAGAGAGAGAGAGAGAGAGAGAGAGAGAAAGAGAGAGATGGTAGGTAGGCTCAGAAGTTCAAAATCTTTACCAACTATATAGCGAGTATGAGACCCTGTCTTAGGCAAAAAAAAAAAAAAAAAAATCCATCTGCTTTACTCCCGTGGCCAACTCCAAACCACTGGAATAGGTTTATGGAGGTGAGGAGAATTTCTTTCTCTCTTGATCGAGTATTGGTAACATTACGGAGAAGTCATAATTCTGGGAGAGGGGGATGTTTAAGAAGGCAGCCAAAGCTTACAGAGTTCATAGCACTTTGTATGAGCTAGTTAATATAGGTAGATATGTTCAAAGCAAAGGACCACGGGCTCAAGGGACGTAAAGCTGTTTGAGCCATACCACGGTCAGCCCAGGCTTTGGAACTGATTTAGAAAAAAGGCCAGAGGTTTTCATTTGAACTCTCGAAAAGGCTTGTGCAATGACTTCCCCAACCCCAAAAGAAAAACCGCAATGACAGGACACATTGCTCTGCGAGGTGTTTCACAAGATGTGAGCGACCGCGGCAGTAACACTGGTGTTAAGATTAAAGTTTACAGGGCTTCCAAATAGCTCTCAGTTCTTTGTATCTGAAACTGTTTAGACTAAGTTCAGAGAAACTTCTCAATGGCTACTTTATTTCCTTACTGGGACCGGTTGAGAACCTTTACGAGGCCAATGTTACCAGGGTGGTTTGATTCATACAGTAAGAGAGAAACAGAGCAACAGCAAACATTTGCCTACCAGGGAGGGCTGAAATAACAGTGCGGGGCTCTGCAGAGCAGTAACAAAAGAACCTGACATAGAGCTCTTGCATCCCCACAGAAAGCTAGGTGCTGGCAAAGGACCCTCCCACAGTCTCCTTAGCAGCCAACCAAGGCCAGTGGTCCTCCACCAACTCACCGTAGCAATCTTTTAAAATCAACCAGGACCTCCCCCATATAACCCCACTCAGTTTGGTAACCGAAAACCACAGAAATCTAATAAAATAAAATGCACTTGATCCTGCATAGCAACCCATGATATATATATATATATAATCAGCAGTTACAAAAAACTGGGAAAGCATAGTGCACACGTCCAGGTCACGTTGCTGCAGTGTGATATTTCTGAAGGCCTGAGGATTCCAAAGGGCTTCAACAGAGGTTCTGGTGGAAGAACCAGCAGGACCGTATTAAATGGAATGGGTAGAAACCTTTCTAGGGCAAGAAGTAAAACCAGAGGCAGCTGTCACCTCTGCTATGTCCTTTCAGTTGACAGATGGAACAGTGGTGGCCTTGGTGGACAGCTTAGGCTGGGATTAGTGTCTAACTAGATACACTCCCTTTGAAAATGGCGACAAGCCCTTCCCTGCACTCACACTGCTACCCTCCTAAGTTTCTCCTACTAATCTGAAGACAGACTGCCTTACTTACTGTAAGGGGGCTAGCACACCACTGGCCTGGAACCAACACTCAGTATTTCCACTCTAGAGTTCTGGCCATTGTTGAAATCGGTAAAATCTTTGGATTCTCTGCCTCAATGTCCCTGACTGTGAGATGACTTTCAAGAGAGTGTCATAGAAATGGGGGGGGGGGGTGCTAACAGGGAAGGCATTTCTGACCCGGACTCTCCATCGCCTTGGTGCAGAGACGAGGATCCTTGGTACAAATTTTAACTAGAGGGACATCTAGTTCCCTGAAAATGGTTTGCTGGTGACTTGGCAAATGCTTTGAGCCCCAGTCCCGCGTAGTCAAAAGGCTTCTCCTCCTCTGTGAAATCTCCTCAAGGGAACTAGAGGACAGGTAAAAACCTTTATTTAGGAAGTAAGAGGTGTAAGTCACAGGTGACAAGGTTGGAAGCCGAGCACAGAGAGTTCACCCCCAAGCACAAACCACATCAAAAACCGGCTCAGGACTCTGCTGGGGGTTTCTGCAATTGTTTGTTAACAAGCCAGAGTGATGCCCACACTTCTGCTCGGCTCTTACATCAGCTAAGGCTAAGCCTGTACAGAATCTACGGCCAAGAATATCTTGAAGACCAGCCTTCTTTACCTCCCAGTTTTCAACAGGGAGCAAGGGAACACACCTGGTT
Organism: Arvicanthis niloticus; assembly: GCF_011762505.2. Taxonomy (NCBI): domain Eukaryota; kingdom Metazoa; phylum Chordata; class Mammalia; order Rodentia; family Muridae; genus Arvicanthis; species Arvicanthis niloticus. Next base: position 77,786,654 of record NC_047664.1, on the reverse strand, counting down.
GTTTTCTTGGCCCCACGTCTGAAGCTACACTGGTGTGGTGAGAACCCAACAGGAAGGTTGTTGTCGCAATACTCCAACAATATCTGTCTTTAAAGCGAAGACACGCTAGGAGGTGGACCTATTTTTCTGTGCAGAAGTCTAAGGTTTTAAATGACAGTTGTTTTTGATTCTGTTTAATTGGATAGATTTTGAAAGGTATCACCCACACACAAGAGAACGCAGTGAGGCAGGTAGGCTCTTGGGATGGAGGCTTGGAATCTGGGGTTTAGGTGCATTCTGCATGCTGGTGGCTCAGCCTCCTTCACGCCACCACCCGGCCGCAAATCGTAAATCATTGCCTCTGTGTTACCGTTTCCATCTCTGTACATGTACATCGGAAATATCTGTGAAGTATCATCTACAATTTTATAGCCGTTATTTTCGGGCAGTTGAATTTTCCCTCTGTGATTTTAATATACTTCAGATTTTCTACAGCACGTGCCATTTTGTAATCGGGGCTGGGGCGGGGGGAATGTATATATCTATTGGTGGTATTGTTGTTTTTAAGTGCGGTCTCCATTTCTCCAACTTGTGCAGTGGGCATCTTTCCCCAAAGTGCGCGGTGCTCAGCGCTCCCTGGCAAGGCCCCCACGTGCTAGCCCGCAGCGGAGGCGGGGTGTGGCGGCCCGGGAGGCGTGCCCACTGAGACTCGAGCCCAGCCCCTCGTGTGTCCTCAGTCCCTAGGGCAGCTCCGGATCTCCGGAGACAGCTCTTGAGGCGCTTCCTCTACTGTCCCCTCAGAGTAGCAGGCGGGAGGCGTCTTCTTCCTCCTCTCCATCCTTAGCCAGGTTGGGGACGGTCCCGGGGAAGGAGGCCCCCAAACTCCTGCAGCGCGGGGCGCCTCGGTGGGAGGGGGCAGACGGGCCTCGCTCACCCGGTGCATCTGCTTCCCCTGCAGACGCGCACGGACCATGTCGGCGCAGACCGCGAGCGGCCCCACGGAGGACCAGTTGGAGATCCTGGAGTACAACTTCAAGAAGGTCAACAAGTACCCGGACCCCACCACGCTGTGCCTCATCGCGGCCGAGGCGGGTCTCACGGAGGAGGAGACGCAGGTGAGTCCCCAAGCCTCTTGCATCCTCGGGTACTGGCGGGTCCCCGCGCCTCCCGCGGGCCTCCATCACGTGTATCTCAGTCCCTAAATCACTCCGCAGCTTTCTGAGCGCCCAGTCCACCTCCACCCACCACCATCCTCTTTCTGGGTTTCCACTGCCTCCCAGAGCCGCCGGCCCCTTGCTTTCTCCTCCTGTAGTGGGAGCGTGTCGCCTGCTTTCCTTTCGGTTTCCCAGCTCTTAACTCTCCCCGCTGTGCTTCAGGAAGGTTTATTCTCATCCGGGTTGTCACGGTTTTTTAAAGGGACGTTAGCGATCAGCTGTAAATTCGGTCCTTGGGTTTGTCAAAAGACGAAACTAAGGCGAGGGTAGTGTTGTGCGGGCGTAGGGATAGGGGTGGGGGACGGGACCTGCCAGGGACGTTAAATCGCTGGTCCCATCACATCGCCACATCTCGGCGCTGCACCTAACCGGCACACTGGCATCCTTCAGGTTCAGGTTTTGTTGCTGTTTTTATTAATGCTCAGATTCTGACCTCCAGGTTCAGCTTTAGAGTCATTCTCTGGAGTTTCCCAAGAAGGTAGCCCTCAGTCACTATGGCCGCAGTACCCGACCCCCTAGCATGATGATAATTTGTCTGTCCCTCGCTATCCCATTATCCCGAAAAATTGCTTAGGGCAGAGATCGCAGTACCGCCTGGCGCAGTGTTGGAGCCAACCCTCCCTTCAGTCCAGTCTAACCTCTGACTTCTTTCTTATTCCCTTTGGGTGGTGGAAAGATGATTTGCTCCGCATGACAAACTATTTGGGAGTCGATCCTGTTTCTCTCAAAGCATTTCACACCGTTCAGTTCTACCCTGAGCTGCGATATTCTTATCCCTCCAGTTAATACACTGGAGGAGGAGGGGCTTTGTCCTCACTTCACCCTGCTCAGTTAAAGCTTAAAACCTTGTAATGAGTGCTCCCTGGGATACTGGAACCAATATCCTGAGCCCTGAGTCCTAGATGATCCTTGCTAAGCCGGGACAACTTGGAGAATTTACCCATAGGTCCCAGATCAAATAGAAAGGCCATTTAACCAGAATCAGAACCCAATAGAAGATGATTTATTGTAACCCAAGTCTAAAAGCTCATATTTCTTGCAACTCATCAAAAGGCAAGCTGTTGGAGCATTAGCATTTTAAACCCCATGCTATATTTAATGATGCAGAGATGTGTGTCATGTCTAAGAACTAGACTACTGGCTGTTACGGATGCAGTGCCAACTAGGGAGTCAGCAGAATCGCCATGTTTGTCTCTGTCCTGTGGTGTTGGAGATCAAAGCTAGGGTCTTGAGCATGCTGAGTGCACACTGCCACTGAGCTGTGCCACCGGTCCCGTACTGACCTTTGGAGTGATAGATAACTGTTATACATTGTTTCAGATACTTGCTGAGTCTCTGCTAGTTTTGTCACTCTCTTAAGAGAGAAAGCACCGTCAGCTCAGTAAAGGAACTGATGCAGAGAGCTCAGGTTACTAAAACTGAAGCCAGAGCACAGCCTGCCTCCGAATTGTAGACTCTGGGCCTCCATCCCGTTCTCCATCCTATCCCCTATCCATTCTTGCAGAGGAAGGTTGGAAACAGCTGTACGGGGTGATGGGGGAAGGAAGGGCAGAAAGATCGGCTTACCCACGCATTAAGCAATGCTCATTCCAGGCTATTGGTGATCTTTCCTCTGGACTTACCTGCTATTAGAGAATTGAAATGTAACCTAGCATGGGCTGGAAGAAAGGGCATCTCTCTGCCTTTCAGTGGTCAGGATCAAACAGTGCAGAAATCTACATGACAGGGGTCATGCCTATAGCAGTTCTTATGTCTCCCCTCTTCTGCCATTCTCAAGCCTGACAAGAGTGGGTGTGGGTGAGTCAGCCTCATGGGAGGGCCTGGCTTCCTCTTCCTGCCACAGGCCGACACCTTCTTCCTCCAGAGATCTGCTGCAGCTCAGCTTACCCTCACATTCCTGTCTAGACCTGCAGGAAAGTGCCTGGAACCCAGAGCTCAGAGTCTCAGCAGAGCAAGCTTCAGGAACAAGGCTTCTGCTTGCCCTGTCCTCTCTTGCCCAAGTCCCATCTCCCCATCCTTCCTAACTCCACGCACCACCTTCATGAGCACTGGCATATGAAGGTGATTTGTAAGCTACTCTAACATTTACATTTTAAAAGATGTCTTCTACAAAAAAAAAAAAAAAAAAAAAAAAAAGTCCTGCAGATACAAAGTCCAGTAATGAGATTGCAAAACAATTGCTTTCATCTGTAGCAGGTCTTTAAGGATATTTAACAGAAATTTGTGGAGGCCAAGTTCTTCCCAATCTGTGATTTCTACTGTCAGCACAGCCCCTGACGCTCTCCCTTCTAGTGTGGTCCTCTTCCAGACAAAATGAGATTTATCACGTATGCCAGAATCCCCTTCCCATCCAGCCACCTCCAGAGATAGACCCATGCATGCCCTTTCTCTTTCTTAGAGAGTGAGACAGGCAGGGTCTTCCTATGTAGTCCAAGCTGGCATGAACCTACAACTCCTCTGCCTCAGCCTGCTGACTGTTGAGATTACAGACAGATATTACAACATCCAGCATCACATTCTTTCCCTAAAACAAGTATTGTGTTACTAAAAGAGATATGCACCATCCACTCTTGAGAGATAGTTACTAATTCACGCTGTTCACACTGTGGCAAAGGTGAGAAAGACTGGAGGAGAAGCTTTCTGGCTGGGGACCTTTGTGGACCTCCTTTTCTTTTTCTCCCCACACTGTCCATGAACTAGGTAACATACCAACATCCCTATAAGGCTCGAGGGAGGCACATCTCAGAAATTGGTGTGAAAAGCCAGTCATCCTGTTGATGAGTCACAGACGAATCTGTAGAACTTGTAACGGCCCTACTATGAAAGTCTCTGCTATGGGGAGGCACCTGCAGGAACCCAGTGCAGTGAGAGCCTCTTAGAGAACTTGACTTGCATTATTGTGATCCCCAAAGGAGCTTCTCATCACTAGTGTTCTGTATGTCTCCTACGTTTAATTTAAATGAAATCCTACAAAATCCCACTCCCTGTGTTTTTTAATGTCTGGAAGTCAATGTAAAGGATAAAGGGGGCTGGGAACATTCCCTCCTTTTCACCCCGAGAGGCTGGAATAATACAGTATTCTTCATATACCCTCACGTACGCAACACACACACACTTAAGTACAGTGTAGTTGGCATTGGTTCTTGAAGAAGTTCCCAGTATTTTTTTTTTTAATCTCTTTTTGATGTTCTGGACTTGTTCCCAGAATCCAGTGTTTTCAGTTGTTGGATGCTTTATCAGTGGGATAAGACCTCTAAAGGTCTCCCTCTGAAATGAATGAAATGCTAGTTGTTAAGAGAAAAGAGCAAGAACAATGTTGTTTTGCCCCAAGCCTTCCCTACCTCAGTGTCCAATTATCATGTGTTCACTCGAAGTAAATACGTTTCCGTCAATGAACGGGTAATGAGAGCACCCATTCATGAGCAAGCCAGAATCAATGTCTTTCCCAGGGGACAGCTGCAACAAAGAAGGGAGACAGACAAAGCCAGGTGGAAAATTAGTATTTATGTGAGTCAGAAGCTGCAAGATCCAGGGCTAGACAGGAAAGAAGCTAGCGAGAGTGCATTTTGTCACTAGCATCTTGTCTGCTGAGTTATGATATATAATCTTCATTGAAAGATTCCCCCAGAAAACAGCTGAGCTGTTCTCACACCTCCTCCTAACCCTCAGTGCCAGGGCTCAATTTATTAAGCATTTAGATTGTACTTTACAAATTCACAAATGTGGTCCAGGTCGAAGCTATTTTGGGTAATAACCCCTCAATACTCTGCATGTGAAGGTGCGGGTGGCTCTTTAGAATGAGGCCAGCTTAACCACTTTGATATGAGTCCTGATAGAAACTGAGGTTTTTTTCCTCCTTTCTAGGTTTTAATTAGTCTTTAAAGGCTGCCACTTATTCTACTCTAGTCCCTGGAAACCCTATTTAATCAGCACTTGCAGCTTTGAAACCCCCACAGTCACCTCATTAATGAAGCTGGTGCCGAGCTGCTCTCAAGCCAGACCCACACATACAGATTAAAAGAAGAAAATGTGCCCAGTCTTCACAATCAGAGTCAGGTTGAAGTCAACATTACATGAGCCTTCTCTTCTCCTTAAGATTAGTGATGCCCATACGGATGGGGTTCATTGGTAGGGTGCTTGCCTAGCATGCACAAGTCATAAGCTCCATCTTCAGCACTGCATAAACCAGACACCGTGAATGGCTGTAACCCCAGTGTCTGAGAGGTAGAAACAGGAGGATCAGAGGTTCAAGCTCTTCCAGATGCATAATAAACTCAAAGCTAGCCTGTGCTACTTGGGCCTGTTTCAAAAGCAGTAACAGGAAAAGGGAGGAGAAATTAATAATAATAATAATAATAATAATAATAATAATAATAATAATAATAATAATAATAATAATAGTTGTTATTATTATTATTTCCAAGAGTGAGTCCTACAGAGCAGGTTTTACTCTGGTGGTCAGACCATTTGGCTTTCTGTTGCTTTACTTTGCTGCCACCATCAGGATAAGGGTGGGAAGACAGCTGCTCCTGGCCAGGGCGAGGCTCAGCACGTGGGTCTGCAGGTGGGTAGTGTCCTCACACAGCCCATGCTCAGCCCACGAAGCATTAATGGGAGACTTTCTCAGTCCTGAATGACAGACACCCTGTCGCCAGCACTTGCCATTTAGAGGCTCTTCTGTCCTGTGGTTCACATTCTTCTGGGCTTATGCTCAAACTCTTCTCTAACTCCTTAGATCACAGAGAGCCCAGGCTCTTCTCCAACAGGGCCCAGCTACTGATGTGAGGCTGAAAGCGAATGTCAAATAGATGTTTCCCAGCGGACCACCTCTGTCTGTAGTACATCTCTGTGTAATACAGCACACCCCAGTGTGGCTATATCATAGCACTACTGTCTTTTTTTCCTCACTGCCTGCCCTTTCATTCCCCCTTCCCCTAGACTTAAGAAATGCACAAAGGACAATAGAGGCCACCAAAGCTGACCGAATCCTCTACAGACGAGCTGAGTGACTGATACTATTCTGAGGGGCTTCTTGCCGCTAGTCAGTGACAATAGAGATGACCATTGCCTGTGCCTACACCACTCACTTATCCCAGCAGTTTGATCAATTAGACCAGTGCTACAATAACCTGACCATTATGGATGTACCCCACGGCATGTGAGGTGTCAGGCTCAAGGGGAAACTCCATCCCATCTTCCCGGAGAATAGAACCTGATGCTTCTGTTTCTGCATCAGGGCCTCTTCCAACTGGTTTCTTCAAATCCCAGTTTCCTTCTGACCTGGTTCAGAGGTAGTCTAGTCCCAGGACCCTCCATCTGAAGTAACATTGTAAAGGCAAGCCTGGTTGTTTAGTGTGTGCCACATCACTTTAAGGCTTATAGAAGGGGTTGGGGATTTAGCTCAATGGTAGAGCGCTTGCCTAGTTCAGTCCTCAGCCCTGGAAAAAAAAAGACAACAACAACAAGAAAACAAAATAAAGCTTATAGGAATGTCTTGAACCTCCTTTAGCACCAACCTAGAAGCATCTCACTGACGTCTCTCAGAAATCGGTGTTGACACTGGCTAGGGGTAAATATTTGAGTGATGACACTGAGCAAGACAATTCTGATTCATGGGTAAACCCACTGCACACCTTCTGTTTCTGCTCAACAGTCCACTCCGTGGATTCCCTAACATGTCGTGGTCCAAAGTCATTTAGTGCTTAGTTGTGAGTTGTTTACTGAACAAAATTTTACTAGAACACTGCTGATGAGCAAAGCCTGTGCTTATGTCAGCACCAGTCATAAGATAGTAAACCCAGAGACTAGAGATCATCTGGGGCATCAAGGTGTTGTTTCCGTTCCTTTTATTCATTCAACAAACACCGATGAGTCGTGATTCTTAAAGATGCCATGGCGGTAAGATGACAGCCCGGGGGTTCCTTGGACCTTCCATTCCAGAAGATTGTTCGTGCAATTAAAGCAATGAGGTTGAAAGTCGTGTGACGTTGGCAAAGTACTATAACAGAAAATAAGGAGAGCCTGCTTTTAATAGAGTGGTCTGGTTTAAGCTGAGACCCAAAGGAGAGAGAGGGAATCAGATGAAGAACTTCCTGAGGCAGGGAAGGTTGGCGTCATGGTGCGAGAACCATCCCAGCATCCTTTGCGTCTCTCCTTCCCAGTTGGACCACACAGTCTCCTCAGGGATGAAATAAAACATTTTGACCTTTCAGTATGTGATAGATAATTGTTCGCATCTCTCTTTCAGAAATGGTTTAAGCAGCGCCTGGCGGAGTGGCGGCGGTCAGAAGGTTTGCCTTCGGAATGCAGATCTGTAACGGACTAGGGAGCCAGGCCCTTGAGCTTGCTCCGGGAACTCCATCTGTTCTTCCTTGTCTCAGCTTACCCAGGCTGTTTTGATGTTTCAGTGCAGTGTTGAATGTCTCATTGTTTGTTGTCGTGCTATTTAACACAATGTGTTTTTAAAATGTATATAACTAAAAAAAAAAAAAATAATAGGAAGCATTTTTAATGCAGTTCTGTGTACAGCATTGGTTGGACTGGGAATGGGGTGTGGCTTGCATTTCCCTTTGAATTTTAATGAAAGATGAGTGGGAACACTTTTTGTTCGCCTTTGACCAGCACCTTCCAGTAACAATTCACACGTACCATCCACTTCAGAGCTGTCTGGCTTCTGTTGAAAAGATAATAGAACAGGCAGGGGTACACCTCCTCGGTCCACTTCCCTGTGCCTTTCCTTCTGCTTCACTTGACACACTGGTGGTTGAATGAGAACGCAGGTGCAGTTGAGTCACTCAAATTTTGTATATTTGAATTATATATATATAAACAGTTCCTTCTCTTACATCTATGTTACCTTGGAAAGCAACCTAGCTTAGCAGCTACAGAGTAGCTAGTTTAGTAGCTAAAAAAATTAAAAATAAATAAATAAAAAAATACAGTCTAGAATTTACCTTATTTAAATGAACTTATTAAATTTATTTTGCTGAATAAAATGAACTGCTTTTTGTCTTAAAAATTATATTCTAAATAAAAAAACTTTAAGTTGAAAATTCATGGAGTCTTTTTTTTCTTTCTGTAGCAAAATAGGATGTTTATGAAGAGACAAGGGCTGAAAGAACCTTCATTTTCCAAATCTCCAAGTGTGGTCCAGGATCTACCCCATCAGTATTAGCTGTAAGCTTGTGAGACATGCAAAATCTGACCTGCAGACTCCGGGGTCCTCCCTCCCCCCATGAGCCACACTGTTTCAACCCCACCCCCACCTCAGTCCATTTACTATCTCAGCATGTGATAGCCTTGAGAGTGGTTGTGTGTCCCATCACACAAAAGAGTAACTTGGTTGCGGTGAATTAGACACACAGGGGATGTTGGTTTGCTTGACTTTTAAAGAGGCAGCAGTGAGCCCAGTGTGGTGGTACACACTGCACCTTTAATCCCAGCACTCTGTGGGGCAGAGGCAGATGGAACTCTGATTTCAAGGTGAGTTCCATGACAGCCAGGGCTACACACAAGGCTACAACACAGAGAAACCCTGTGTTGAAAAAACAAAACAAAACAAAACAAAGGCATCAGCTCACCAGCTGGTTGGCAATTCTGGGCTGTTGGAGTAACTCCATAAAGTCACTGGGGATTTAAGGTCATTCTGTCTACATGCTTTACAATGATTAGTTGGCTGATTGACCGGTTTTGAGACAGGTTCACTATGTAGCCCAGGTTGGTCTTGAACTAAGATCCTCTTGCCTTCCACCGCCAAGAGCTAGGCTTTCTGGCAACTTCCTCCTGTATCTCACTGGCTGAAGTGGGTAGCATGAGCAGCAGAATCAGGGTTGGGAAGGAAAGAAAATAGGAAAGGATGGAGATTGAGAAGGTCCTTTAAAATTCATACTAGACCATCCGAGTGTGATGCTGGCCACACTTCTGTACTCTCACTTACCATGCTGGCTCAGTCTTTCCATTTCTTTAAAGTAGAGCCCATGAGTAGAACACCAAGAATCCTTGCTAATACAAATGTTTACAAGATCCTATTAAACATCTTTGGCCAGCTTCCTCTTCCTCTACCTTAAAACAGTTCCTCTGTAAACAAATACACTATGAACCACAAATAAGCTGTGAGCCTAAACAGAATGGCCTGGCATCTGGCGCACTGCCCTGTAACCAGCGTTCTGAGCAGCCATCAGCACCCAGGCTAAATTTCGACATATTTTGGGAAAACAAGAAGGGCAAAATCGGGGACAAAGCAGGAGGGGACACATGACGGAGAGAGAGCATATGGAGAACAAGTTTTCCTTTTCAACACATTCTCCTAGATGCTGTCTGCTCATGGTGGGAGAAGAAGAGCGGCCAAGAGGACTATGGGGGAGCAGACATGGTCAGATCTGCCCAAGGGCAGTGAGAGGGATTTCAACAAGGTCTACGATTGGGTCAGAAACCAGTTTGTACTTATGTGTACTTATGTATTAGTGTGTGTGTGTGTGTGTGTGTGTGTGTGTGTGTGTAGGGGTGGTCACCATGCTCTTGGGAACCTCACAAGATAACTTTCAGATGTTGGTTCCCCCTCTTCCACCATATAATGAGCTCAGGTCATTGGTTTGGCTGCAATCACCTTTACCTTTCAGGCCAGCGCACTGGCCAAAGGTCAGAAATCTTTCAAGCACATCTGAGCCATGCTGTAAGCAAGAACAATTCAGGACCAGAAATGTTAATCAAAGTATGTCTTGCTAGGTAGGACTACCACCCAAGCATCCAGAGTCCTTGAATAGCACGTGCTGGGGGAGGGGGGGGGGCAACAAGATCACTTCAGAAGTAAATTTGTTGCAAGTTCCAATCAACTTGAGTTGGCCTTTTCTTCTCTTTTAAACTGTAACATGTAAAAACAATATGCATTTTTTTAAAAAGAAAAAAGGCAATAAGCAACTATTATCCTCCCTACAAGTCTTGGAGAAGACTGGAGATGGCTTGTTTTGCTACATAAGGTTTGATGAGATGTCAGAGTGTGGAACCCTGGGGGCAGGGTTTGAAGGAACAATTTCACATTTCTTGATTAGAAGAGCCGTGTGCAGCAGACACTGTCCTTTGCCTTGACCCAGTGACATTGACTTCAGAAACAAAGATAGCAAACACCGAAAACGAAAAGCAGCAATGCAGCCAGGATCCCACCACCCACAGGGAACCTCTTATGAACCTTAGTGTTTTACTGCAATGTATGGGGGGTGATAACATACATGGAGACATACTAGGAGCTATGCAGTTTAAACCCTTCCTTTGTCCTGAGAGATTGAAGAGATTCTTCCTAAGGTGGGGGGTGGGGGAGATTGGCTCTTGTTTAGAGAAAACAGCTTGATGTAGTGGTGAACTGTGGGGAGGAGGAAGAAGTGAGGAGAGGGAGGGAGAGAAGAGGAAGATGCTGGGTGGCTTTAGTGTGGTCCTGGGAACTTTAGGCTACTTGGACATTTTAAGAAAGACAAGAGTCAGAAAAGAGGGAATGCTGACTCAGCAACTTCTCGGCTACTTCCAAAGGGAACCAGAGAGAGTCCTGAGTGCTGGGTTCAGGGACTTCACAATGCTTCTCTCTGGCTTTCCTTGACTTCAGGATCCACTAGACATTAGGAACTCCTGTACCTCAAGAGTTCCTGGTTAGAGTGCCTACTGATCCATCTAAACACAACTGCATCCAAGGTTCAGGGAACACAAGTCAAGGAAGTGGGTGGAGAAAGATTGTGCAGAAAGATTGTAAGAGCCAGAGGAATAGGAAATCTGCTATGAGATTTTTGTCTCTGAGAAATATGAAGGAATCTAAGACCCAAGACGTCTCAACAACATGGCTGCCTAAATGAGACTTGAGCAAGGGAGAAGGGGACAAGTTCACAAGGCCTCAACCCTTGACAAAGAACTACAGGCAACTAAGGATACTAAGAGCTGGAGAAATGGTCTTCCCCAAGGAAGAGCTCCTCCCCCCAACTGATTATTCAATGTCAGGCAGTCACACAATAAACACAAACAAAATACCCATACAAGTAACATTACATGGACTGAGCAAGCTGTATTTATATATTTAGGAATGTGTGTGTGTATGTATGTATGTATGTGTGGAGACAAACACACACATATATGTATATGTGTATGTATATGTATGTATCCTCCTCCAGAGGACCAGGGTTCAATTCCTAACACCCATATCAAGTGGCTCACACCTGCCTTTAACTCCAGTTTCAGGGGATCCACTGCCCTCTGGCCTCTAAAGGCACCAGCATGCAAGTGGCCTACAGAAATTTATGTAGGCACACACATGCACATAAATGAAAATGATTTTAAAATGTTGTGATAAATATTTATGCACACACACAACCTTTATATTTTGATATGCCTTGACTAGCTCAAGGCTAGGCACTTCCAAACCTACCTGAGGTTAGCACACACTCACCTCCAACATTCTTGAATACTTCTAAATCTATATTTTATCTCTGCTACCCCAGAACCAATCAGGGGAGTGGCCCCTGGGGCCACTTTTCCAGATTCTTACATGTCAGTGAACTTTTAATTCTCATGTTTCTGCTTCTCCATCATGGTTATTCTGCTTCTCCTTCCTCCTCTGCGTTTCTTGTTCAGGAATCCTAAAAGTCCGGCCTCTATCCACCTGCTCAGCCATTGTCCATTAATAACTTTATTGATTAATCAAAAATCAATTGGGTGCAGAGACCCTCAGCATCTGGACACACAGATTTTCATGTAGTAAAACAAAGCATTAGAACTGATTCACAACAACAACAAAACCCCCTCATACCAACTGTTTCACATGTACCCCTGCCTAAACTCAATCCCCAAATGATGTGCAACCATGAGTGTTGAAGTAATTATTTAAAAACGGCCACCAGTCAGGCCGACTGTCTAAGCTGCAGCGGCTCTGCCTAGCTCAGCCGCCATGTTCAGGGGCCAGAGGCCATGTGCCCGCAGCAGCTAGAAATGGCTGGCCAGAGACACCAGCCCTGCCACCCACGAGATGCCAGCGTGAGAGATGGCTCTGCCAATCTTCCACGCTGTCTCTGCAAGGCTGGATATTGCCCAGACCATCCTGCCAACCACACGGGCTCGGTACAAATGAGACTCTACTGTTTAGATTACCTAAAGGCTTTATAAATTTGGTAATGATCAATAACAAGATGCCCATACAATCAGAGGTGTAACCCAATACCCAGCCTAGATATACCAACTACCTTTGACTGCTAGAGAGACGTGAACATCAGCCTCCATGTCCCCCTCTCTCGTTGTCCCTCACCTCCTAGCTCCTCCTCTTCCTCTCCTTACTCCTCCTCTTCCTTTCCTTACTCCTCCCACCTTAGAGCCTCCTACTCATGAGAATAATAAAAATACAGGGAAACTTTGCACTTCCTTCCTGTGATGGAGTGCTGAGAAGAACTGGCCAGGGAATATGTCAGACCAGGATTTAGGAGAGCAACCACTGCTTACATAGGCCAGACAGGTGCTATGAGGCCTGGAGCTGTGATGTGTCGCTCTCTATAAACAAGCATGCAAACAAGGAAACCAGTTCGTAAGATCTGCTTCCTTCCTCTCATCATGCGCCGAACACAGAGGCCCTGCCTGAAGAGGCTGCTCCTCTAGACTCAGGTTACCTGTGCTTCTGGTAAGAGTCGGCTGCCTCAGCTTGCAAAAACATAAGAAGCATAGATTTGAATCTCAACTCAGCTAGCACATCTAAGAAGAACGGCAAACAGCCATGAGCTGACTCATAGTCCGGATGAATCATCCGTAGAGTTCAGAGCAGCAACGTAGAAGATTCTCTTTCTTCTTCTTCCAGATGGACGCTCCCTTTCACTCCTGTCTTTTTCTCTTTTTCTTCCTTCCTTCCTTCCTTCCTTCCTTCCTTCCTTCCTTCCTTCCTTCCTTTCTCTCTCTCTCTCTCTCTCTCTCTCTCTCTCTCTCTCTCTCTCTCTCTCCTTCCTTCCTTCCTTCCTTTCTTTCTTTTTATTTAATCTTTCTGTATGGGAATTTGACATTTCCCCTAAGAGGAAGAATCCTTGGGAGGTATAGGTACTATGATCTCAAATCCTTAGGGGTGGGTATAGGTTTAAAGGAAGGAAGAGAGAGAGAGAGAGAGAGAGAGAGAGAGAGAGAGAGAGAGAGAGAGAGAGAGAAGAAATGGAAGGAAGACAGGAGTGAAACCAAGTATTAATTTTTATCTTCCTTTATGGATGTATTTACTCATTCTTACCCAAAAGAGACAATGAAAACAAATAGTGCATGTCTGTTAGACTGCTTTGACTACGAGTGACTATCTTAGCTGAGAATGGCAAATCTGACTCCTGCTTCCTTTACAACGGAGGCAGGGGTTTCCAGATTTAGTTAGGCAACTCAGGTTCTTGAGACTCTTCTTTTCTTCTTATGGTCACACAATAATAGCTTCAGCTCCAAGCACTGCTTCCTGCACTCAGTAGTCAGTGTGCAAACACAAGGAAAAGTCCCAGCTTCCTCATTAGACATCTCTTCACTTATTTTATCAGAGAAAGAAAGCCTTTCCAAGCATCTCCCCATCATTTTTATCCTTCCTTCTCATTGTTAGGCATCGGGTTAGGTGCCCATCTCCATACTTATAGCTGGCAAATCAGAAAAATTAGTGTTAATAGTAGGAACTTATTGAATATTTGATAAATGGACAAAAAGCGTCCAGGACCACCATGGTTTTCTTAGACAGCATGCTCCTGGGGGCCCATCCTCCTAGGACATTCAATTGTTTGATAACTGGAGAAAACTGCCTTTTTCTTCCTAAGGAGGAGTTAAAGAATGAGAGGAGCAGTCATTTGCAACATTGTTGCTTCTTAAACCAGGGAATGGCTCAGGGGGAAAAGCTACTGTTTCCTAAAGGTTAATAAAATGCCTTAAGATCATAGAAAGGGCACGCAGACATGGCTCAGTGGTGAAGATGTTGGCTGCTCTCCAGAGGCCCCAGGTTCAATTCTTATCCCTTAAAATACCAACACACAAAATAATAAAATAAACCTAAAATAATGTAAGGCTGGAGAAACTGTTCATGCAAAAGTATCCCATCAGCAAAGAAAAAAGACATACAAAGATGCTTTGGAACCTCAGTTTAGACATCCTTCTCTTCCAGATTCGTCATCTACATAGAGTAGACCTCATTTCCGTGTATTATCCCGTGTATTATCAGGTGAGCCCTTCCTCTGAGTACTACGATAGTTACCATGCTGGCTTATAAATCCTTGTGTATTCACTCCAGTGATAGAAGGCTTACCTCCCGACTCCTGCATACAGAGACCAATCTCCTGGCTGTCTTTAGTCTGCTGGCAAAGTGTTGTGGATCCAGAAGACTGCCAAAGGATACTGGCTCCCAGGATGATCACATGAACAGAGCATCCATCCTCCCACCAGTCCAAACCTAACTGAGATGAAATGCAAGACGAATACGTTTTTCTTTGTCTAAGCTGCTAAGGATCAGGTATTTTGTTATGTGGTCCTCCAACGTCAGCAAGCACAGCTCCCTATTAGTCTAAACCCCCTCAAAGTGAAGCCACGCCTACTTTGTTCTCCATGTTGTTCCTTGCCCTCCCGATTTCTTGGTTTTTATTCCATCAAATCTTTTCCACCCACGGGCTCTGACTTCTGAAGAAGAATGAATAAGAAAAGTTCCTTCTTTAATGGGTGGATTTGACTAGGGCCCTGTGGTTTGGGCCGTCATCTCAGCCACACATATATGCCAAACTATAGACATGGCAGCCAACAGGCTTGGTAAGAAGCTAGCAAGGGAGGACATAGCACACCGGAGGCCAAGACCACAGAGGCCAAGGTTAGGCCTTGTTAAACAAACCACGGTGTGTGAGTCAGATCATTAAAGAGGACGCACAGGCATGTGTTTGCACTAGCATGTTCTTGGCTCTTTAGATCTTGCATTTCTGCCTAGAATGTCATAAACTATAAAATCCGGGGTTTGCAGAGCAGAGGGTTCCAGCCCACTTGGATGGACCCCAACTTTTGTTCTAACACAGAACAAATGAATGTTGGCCCACAGTTGAAACACAATGATTGAATCCAAAGAGGCAAGGGAAAGCCTAAGATTCAGGTCCTCCAAAATAATTGAACATCCCAATTCCCCATGAAAGTTAGAACACGAATGGGCAGGAGCAAAGGGACCCATTCTGTGAGCCGTGAGCACTACAATGCTGGGAGAGGACAGGAAGTAGCAGACAGGAAGCAAGAGTGGTCACTTTATCAGACACAATAGCACACACCTGTGATGGCAACACTCAGTGAGTTTGGTCAGAAGGCTCACACATTCCAGACCAGCCTGGACTATGTAGGAAGGTTCTGACCAGCCCTGGCTACATAATGAGACCCTGTCTAAAGTAATCACAACAATGAAACAAACCAAACTAAGAAATCATTTCCATAATGGGTACAACCTGTAGGCTGTGAAGCTCCAGGTCTGTGATGCCCAACTTGGCTACAGAATAGAATCACAAGGATGCTTTCAAAGCTGCTTTTGGTCTTGAGCCTACCGTAGAGATTCTGGGTCCACTAGGGTCAGAATCAGAATTTCCTCTTTCTTTCTTTCCTTCTTTCTTTTCTTTCTTTCTTTCTTTCTTTCTTTCTTCCTTCCTTCCTTCCTTTCTTTTTGTTTAATTGGATATTTTCTTTCTTTCTTTTTTTTTTTTTTGGTTTTTCGAGACAAGGTTTCTCTGTATAGCCCTGGCTGTCCTGGAACTCACTCTGTAGACCAGGCTGGCCTCTAACTCAGAGATCCACCTGCCTCTGCCTCCCAAGTGCTGGGATTAAAGGTGTGTGACACCACCGCCCGGCAGATATTTTCTTTATTTACATTTCAAATGTTTTCCCCTTTCTAGGTCTCCCCTTCTGAAACCCCCTATCCCATCCTCCCTCCTTCTGCCTCTGTGCAGGTGCTCCCCACACCTACCCGCTCACTCCTGTCTTCCCCCATCTGGCATCCCCCTACACTGGGGCATCGACTCCCCTCAGGCCCAAGGGCCTGTCCTTCCACTTATGTCCAACAGGCCCATCCTCTGCCACATATGTGGCCAGAGCCATGGGTCCCTCCATGTGTACTCTTTGGTTGGTGGTACAGTCCCTGGGAGCTCTGGGGGGTCTGGCCGGTTGACACTGTGGCTCCCTCCATGGCTCTCAGGTGATGAGCGGGCAGAACACTACCAAGCCCCATGGAGAAATGTTATTTAACCATATAGAGAAATAGCTTTTAATTTTTGTTGCTTTGTTATTTTATTGAGTCATTTAGGGAGCACCAGCATTAATGAATGGAAACTCTACTCATCATTTGAGACTTTGCCGCTGGTTAAAGAAGTCATAGATCATCTCCGAAGAGAGTTCAAAAACACTAGCAGCAACCTGCGAGCTCTTGCAGCTGGGTGTGGTAAACGCTAACCAGGAAGCTGATTCAGAGCACTGGACTTGCCCTGCTAGAGGAAAAGCACCAGCCGGGGTGGCTCTAACACAGCCCCAGATGGAGCTGACTCTGCCAGGACCTGAGCAGCTGGCTGAGTGAACCAAGCCATTCCTGCTCATTCCTTCATCCTCTCTCGCAAGCAATCCATTGCGTTGTCTATTCCTGGTACAAAATAGTTATCCCATAAAAGGCACGTAGCATCTGAGGTCAAGGACCTTCTAATCTGCTTTCTGCACTCTTATTGTGCCCTTGGAGAAGAAACAACAGAAGAAATCCAACTTCAGAACACCAGGGACATCTATATCATTTAATAACACTAGTTTATCTCTTTGGAGCCTGAGACTTATTTGGGGTTGTGGTAAGTGATACCCAAAGGCTACAAGTAGATTGAATGTAGTTTCTTTTAATTTCAGTAAACATTGACGGAACGGCTTCAGTGTGGCAGATTCAGAGCTGGACACTGAGATGTGGGGCTGAGGGAGGCTTTCACCACACAGACTCACCCAGCCTCTGGCCTTTGTACTGAAGCTGAGTACACAAAGCCCATGTTCCTTCCCTGCCTTGACTGGTACAGTTGCTCCTCTGGGTTGTGTGCAGCATCAGAATGGAACAAAGTGTAAAGACCATGCAGAAGTGTAGAACACTTGAGTTAGGACCTCAGCCCTTTTCACTGAGAGGTATGAAGGGCAGAAGAACATTATCTCATGTATGCTGAGATGTCCTTGTGGTGTCTCCTAGGCAGGTCGCACCATACATCCCAGAGCCTCTTAACTAGAAGGTGCAGGGGCCATGCCTATGACACAACTCTCCTGTTCTCCATTCCCAGTAGGCAAGAGAAGTTTGTCTAGGTGAAGTTAAGATTACATATCATGCTTTCCTTGGAAGGTGCTAGAAGTCTTAGAAGAAAAGCATTAACAACCTTCAAAGGCTTAGTGCTGAAGCGCTGGAGAACTCCGGCAGCCCTGGGTGAGGAGTGGTGGAAAGACCGGGCAAAAAGCAGATACTCTTTCCTCCTAGTGATGGGTCACAGCCTGGACCATGAGATTCTGTCCCCCAGAGTGAGCAGAAATCCCAGAGAACTGTATGCCAGTATAAATATGCAGCTTTGGGCTCCATGCCCAATTGAGTATGGAATGACTAATGCTCTCATGGAACAACTCTCAAAAAAAAAAAAAAAAGATTGCAGTGGTTTCCAGAGTATTGCCTCTGCAGGAGCAGGGCTGAACTGGGCAAAATTGAGCTTCAGGGTGAGCTCCTAACAATCACATCCATCCCCACCCACTGGGAGTCTGCAGTCTTTTCTCCTCCCATCCCCACCTCTTCCCATCCAAACTTACCTGCTTCACATCTCAACCTTTGGGGGGGGGGGTTCACTTGTTTAGCAATCCCCAAGTTCACATAAGGACATCAGCAAGCAGCACACTTGGACTCTAAGATGAGCATCTGGTGCCTGTGCTCAAGGTGTATATGCTTTGTGAGCTCTCGAATTCCCTCCTCACAGTACTGTGGTTTTTTTTAAATATCTGCCACCCCTTTTAATGGCTTGGACTAGAATCTTTCCATTTTATGAAAAAACAGTTTTAAAATTCCATCGAGTCTGGTGAAGTTTTTGTTCCAAGGTACCCAGTGTCTCCAGAGGTGACCAAGAATGCAATAGTTGGCAGAGCCGGGGATGGAAAGTCTTAGGATTTAGCAGCAAGTGTGTGGCTTTTGACCATGGGATAATCCTAAACTTTACTCAGAACTGACCAAGGCATCGGAGAGCGACACACCAAGAAACATACCTCAAATTCTACCAGGCTGAGAAAAACAACAGCAAAAACAACAACAACAACAACAACAACAACAACACCCTACTACTAGAGAGCTTAAAATTTACCAGGGGAGAAAAAAAAGCTACCGATAATACAATTGCCCCTCAGTGTCCATGGGGCTTGGTTTCAAAGCTCCATGTGGATATCTGAGCCAATGGATGCTTGATGGTTGTATTCGCGTACAACCCATGTTCATCCTCCCATATTCCTAAAACCTCCTCTGGATTATTCAAAACACTTAATACAAAGTGAGTGCTATAAATAGCTGTTTAAGGAATAATCACAAAAGGGGTCTGTGCCTGTCCAGCACAGATGCAGATGTTGGATATGCATGTAGAGTCCAGGCTTGACCACATGGCTTCATCTGTTTGGTTGAATTTGTAGTTACAGAATCTGCAGATACAGAGAGGCCAATTATAAAATATATGGCCAAGTGATCCTTTGAAGTGTGAGTTTCCTCCTTTTTTTCCCTTTCCCATTCCTTCTCTTCCCACCGAGCCCTGCCAGCAACTCTCAGGGAAAGAACGCAGCAAGAGGAAATGGGTGCAGCTTGGAGGTGGTTTTGCTCCTGATTCCAAAAGTTGAAATATTCCGAGTATTCTAGGGTTGAGGTGTTGTGAAGGAGGCCAAAGGAAGCGAATCTGTGTCATTTCCAGACTAGGACCAGACATCCATAGCGGGGAGTGAAAAGGGAGCTGAGAGGGCGTGGGCTCTAAGAACAGAATGATGAAGTCTGGCTTGGCAGCACAGTCACACAAAGGGTAGAAAACCCCAGAGAGAAGCGGTTGTGTGCAGGCTGGTAGGATTGGTGACAGCTGTCACACATCCCACATATCAGGCAGGGCAGAGAACTCGAGAAAGCTAGAGGACGTAACAGGAACACAGGGAGGGGACAGCACATCTCAGCAGTAACCAGTGTGGACCAGGACTAACGGTCTTCCTAATTCCATAGGCCAGCCCCCGATTCCCTCCACACATTATGTTGGCATTGAGGAGACTTCTGGAACACCAGAAGAATATGAAGCTATTTTCCCACTAGCTGGGTAGGAAAAGGCTCAAAGTCAGAAAGCAAGAATTATAAAGTCCTGTTTTTCATAGTTTGTGCCCAGGTTTCAAGACCTGGAAGTTGTCTGGTGGCCAGAAGGAACAGGATGCAGGTGTCCCAGGGCTGCAGGAGGTTGGTATTTAGCCAGGCTAAAGTCTCCTGGATTGACCAAACCAGCACCACAGAGAAGGACCCATAGACTTATCTATTTCTCTGCAAACGCATAGGTATGTCAGCAAAGCAACGCTTGCTTCAGATCAAAAGGATGCATGCTTCTCGATGCTGATCTTACCATTGCTTTCAAAAGCATGAATCACCATACAGTTGTCATGACTTAAAGCAGCTTCTTAAGTAGCTTCACATATGTCTGTTAGTGGAATGAATCCTATGGTGAGAATTGCTAAGATACGCTGTTTACTTAACAAACAGGCTGAGGGAGGCTTGGAACGGTTCCTAAAAGGTAAAACTGATTCATCTGCCCATGTGGAGAGGATACTCATGGGAGTCACTTAAAGGAGTGATTTTGGCAATGGATACAAAGTCTCTTTCACATCTGGTTCTTAATCTTTATGCCTTGCAAATAAGCTTGTTTCGGCCTGGTTGGATGATTCAAGATTTCCCCAGGAGTAATATGCAGCCAGTGTTCTTTGCTGCCTGTTTACTTAAAAAGAAAAGAAAAGAAAAATCTAGATTTGTTTGTTTTTCTTTTTCTTTTTGGAGACGTTGTAAGTTTACAGAGGAAAAAAAAACTAGGCAAAACCTACAACATCTTACATTAGTGAAATACAGTTGATAAGTAATTGATGAGCCAAAATGGTTAGGTTATTAATTAAAGTTCATAGTTGTTGAGGTTTTTATTCTTGGTGTTGTACATTTTGTGTAGTGGCCAAGTGTCCATCAGAATCATTTTGAGCAGTCATTGTTCTAAAAGTCTTCATATATATATATGTGTGTATGTGTGTGTGTGTGGTGTGTATGTTGAGATATATATATATATATATATATATATATATATATACATATATTTATATATATTTTTCTTTTTTCTTTTTTTTTTATTGGATATTTTATTTACATTTCAGATTTTATCCCCTTACCCCATTTCCCCCCCCTGCCCAGGAACCTCCTATACCATCCCCCTTCCTCCTGCTTCTATGAGGCTGTGCCTCCCCTCCCCCCCCCACCTCTCCTCACCCACGAATTCCCCCACACTTGGCGACCAGCCTTCATGGGACCAAGGATCTCTTCTTCCACCTATGCCTGACAAGGCCATCCTCCCCTACATATACAGCTGGAGCCATGGGCCCCTCCCCATGTGCTCCCAGGCTGGTGGTTTAGACCCTCTGGTTGGTTGGTATTTTTGCTCTCCTCATGGGGCTGCAAACCCTTTCAGCTCCTCCAGTCTTCTCTCTAACTCCTCCATTGGGAACCCCTTGATCAATCAGATCAATGGTTAGCTGTGAGCATCTGCCTCTGAATATGTCAGACTCTGGCAGACCTCTAAGGAGACAGCTATATCAGGCTTCTGTCAGCATGCACTTCCTGACATCCACATCAGCGTCTACCTTTGGTGACTGCACATGGGATGGATACCCAGGTGGAATGGTCTTCAGACGGCCCTCCTTCAGTTTCTGTCCCACACTTTGTCTCCATATTTGCTCCCTTGAGTATTTTGTTACTCCTAAGAAGGACCGAGGCACCTGTGTTCCTTCTACTTATCCCTCCTTCCCTCATCCCACTTCCCTCGTTCCTCCAGCCTGAAAACCTCCAATTTGGTTTTATTGATCACACCGCTCCAGAGATCATGGGAATCCAATGACTCCAAGCATCATTTATTGGTACTGGGAAGCCAGGTTCCACCCCTGAGCCACACCCCCAGTCTTTCACTGTATCTCTTTAAATTATGCTCCAGTCTTTAAAAAAAAAAAAAAAAAAATAATAATAATAATAATAATAATAATAATAAAATTTATTTATTTACATATATGAGTGTATGTACACCTGCATACCAGAAGAGGGCCTCAGATCACATTATAGATGGTTGTGAGCCACCATGTGGTTGCTGGGAACTGAACTCAGGTCCTCTTAACCTCTGAGCCATCTCTCCAGCCCTCATGCTCCAGTCTTTATCAGCAGCCAAGGGGATGCATTTCCGCAGCTGTGTGTGTTATTTTACAGTCTAGTGGCTTTGGATCCATGTGACACGGTAGCCCTATTTCTAGGTTCTAGCAGAGTCCACACACGCACTCTCTCACCATGTGTAAGGATGCATTCTGACAGTTTGAAATGACCTAGCTCTTCAACAGAAGCAACCAATACTAGAACACAACTTGATTTTTTTTTCCCCTCTTGTGAACTAAATGTTTTTAGTGTTGCTTTTGAGACAGGGTTTCTCTGTGTAGCCCTAGCTGCCTTGCCTCTGTAGAACAAGCTGTCCTCAAACTCAGAGAGTTGCATGCTTTTGTATCCTGAGTGCTGGGATTAAAGGCACGAGCAACCACCACCCAGCCAGGAGAACAGTCTTAGTTCCCCTTGTGCAGAACATTTGATTACATCAGACATTTACTCTGGATTTTTTTTTTTTTCCTTCACAATCCCATTTTTCATCAGAAGTTTTGGCCACATCATTACTGGAGTGTTATCTCTCTAGGATTGATATGATCTTTCCAAGGGAGTAACAGCAACAGAACAGCAAAGCAGTGACTACTAAGCCCAGAAAGTTTCAGCCCTTTTCAAATATCAGAGTCCTGACCTGGAGCATGAAGCCTGTCACAGTTTACAAGCTAAGGGGGGCCTCTTGGGTGCCAGCAGGAATGGATAGAAGCTTACAAATTAATACAACACAATTTTATACCACACTACTTTAAATGAGCAGATCAGAATTGCTTAGAACGTTTGTCCACAGCAGATGGAAGTCCCCAGCCAGCCCAACTGAAGTGCGCATATCTAAAAAACACTGTGAGAATGTTTTGCTCCTTTAAGCTACAACTGACTTTATCTTAAAGATAATAATTTTTTTTTAAATCTCCTTTGGAATGTATGCTTGAAATTTTCTTTACCCCACTCTTTATGGAAAGGCCCAAGGGCTTGGGCAACAGCAATTAATTAAACAGGGTTTCCTCTGAGTCGTGCAAGAATCAGCCTGATTCTCAGGGGCTATGTCCTTATTTGGGAGATTTTCCTTTGCATACATGGTTGTCAATGCTGAGGTCCTGTCCAGCCACTTCCCACGGAGGACTTACAGCCTCTGGGCTAAAGGAAAGTTGAGAGTAGAAACCTATGGAGGCTGCAGAAATCTACCTATCCAGTCTGAGCTGTGATTCTGCAGAGCTCATTAAATCTGCAGAATAAATGATGTTCTTCATGAGAATCCTGCAGCAGCTGCTTCTTAGATACCAAGGCTATGAGACTGGCTGTTTTGTTTTAACAAGTGAGTTACAGCAGTCTCTCACATAGTTTAGAGGTAGTCACCTTGCATGGTTTGCAAATACAGTCAGTCCCCAGTATCCCGGGTCCCAAATCCATACATTCAACCAACCACAGCTTGAAAATGTTTTTGAGGAAAAATAAAAGTGTGTTTCCTGAAGACCTGCAGGTTTCACAATTCCCTAAATGATGTAGTATAAAACCTTTCATATAGCATCAGGGCTTCTGATGCCCTCTTTAGTCTCTGTAGGTAACTGCATACATGAGTCATATTTTAGTCAGTGTTCTATTGCTGTGAGGAGACACCATGACCATTGTGACTCCTAAAAAGGAAAGTATTGAATTGGGGGCTAGCTTACAGTTTCAGAGGCTTAGTCCATTCTCATCATGGCAGGGGGCATGGTGCCACTGGCTTTGGAACCTCAAAGACCATCCCTAATGTTGCACCTACTCCAACAAGGCCACACTTACTCCAGCAAGGTCATACCTCTTAATCCTTCTAATCCTTCTCAATGGGGAGCCATTCTTATTCAAACCACCATAGGACCATACACATACAGAAAGTAATGAGAATAAATCTTAAACAGTTTTAAAGATTTGTTTATTTTTATTTTATGTTTATGGGTACTTTGCACGTGTTTCTGTGCACTACGAGTGTGCAGTGCCTGTGGATGTTGGGGCATCTAGAACTGAAGTTACAGAGGTTGTAAGCTGCCATGTGGGTGCTGGGAACTGAACGTGGGTCCTCTGCAAAAAGCAACAAGCGCTCATAGCTGCTTAGCCATGTCTTCAGTCCCAGTAAAAAGAAATCTTAAAAAAGTAAGAGTCAGAGGCTCTGGGTCTGGTGCTGTTGTCCTTTGTCTTGCCTCGAAGTGGGTGTGGACAAGGCTCCTCCAGGACAGCTTAAGGACTGTTGGTGCTGTCTTTCCTAATGGCTTAGGAAGGCTTATATTCTAAGTTTCTAGACTCTCCACTTGGATTTTGTAAACAGCACTCTATTGAGGTGCAAATGTTTTTAACATGTAACGAGACGTCTTCTTTTGAATGTGTTTGCATTTTTGAAAGAGGTAAATCCTTAGGTCATGGGAAAATAATTCTGGAGATGGAGTTTTGAGCGTCAGGAGGCTGGTAAGAGAGATGGAATCTGGATAGGACCATAACTATGAATAGAAATAATCAGTGAGGATTTACCATGCACAAACACTGGACCTACAGCATCCTCGTTGTCTTACTTCATCTTCACAGGAATGCTGAGGGTAAGTGGAGAGAATGTGAACTGAGACCAACGACACCCACGGCTTACTGTCTCTGTGAGCGTGATTTCCACTTTTCCCTTCAGAAATATGACTCCGGGAAGCTTGCCCACAAATATGAAACTACCAGTAACCTTTGTTACTATCCTAAAATATTTCATTAGCCTTGCCAGCTCTCTTAAGGCTCCTCCGGTCCCCGCCTTGCAGTATCTTGTCCTTTGTCTAATATTAATTAGCTCTTCCTCCTGAAAGGTCTGCCTTAGACCAGACCCTTCAAAACTCGTAAAT
This sequence comes from Arvicanthis niloticus, assembly GCF_011762505.2. Classification (NCBI taxonomy): domain Eukaryota; kingdom Metazoa; phylum Chordata; class Mammalia; order Rodentia; family Muridae; genus Arvicanthis; species Arvicanthis niloticus. Next base: position 77,762,187 of record NC_047664.1, on the reverse strand, counting down.
ATCACACACTGCCCTCCCCTTGGTGCATGCTACAAAAGCCAAGCTGCTGTATTTTGGGATTAGCTTTTTCTAAAAATGTACGGCTTTCAGAAACGTGTACTTTTGCCCAACCTTTTGGCATTAATAATATTCTTTGAGACCACTTAAAACTACTCGATCTGTTTTCCTACTGGTACTCAGCCTGTTTAATAACCTATGTTATCCTGGGTAACCAGTACATCAGTCTCTTTCCCTGTAAAACTCTGTTTAGAGGTCTGTTAAAAAGTATCTTTCTGAACATGGTGGTGCACATCTTTAATTCCAGTACTCAGGAGGCAGAAGAAGGGAGGTCAATAAGATGAAGGCCAGCCTGGTCTACATGCTGAATTCCAGGCCAGACAGGGCTACATAGAGACCCAGGCTCCAAAATAATAATAATAATGATGATGATGATGATGATATCAATAATAACAATGATTAATTTTGATAAATAATGATAAATGGCAATAATATTAATAATAATAAAATTGGCAAAATCTTTGAATGAATTGTATAGTTTGAATTTGAATGGTTTGAATAAAAACGGCCCCCATAGACTCATAGGGTAAGGCGTTATTGGAGATGTGGTCTTATTGGAGTAGATGTGGCCTTATAGGGAACAGGGTGTCTCCAGGTGTGGGCTTTGTTTCAGACGTTCAAGCAAGGCACAGTGTCACAAGGCACAGGTAGACTGCTGCCTGCCAGAGTCAGGTATAGAACTCTCAGCTGCTTCTCCGGCATCATGTCTGCCTGTGTGACACCACGCTTCCTGCCATGATGATAATGGACTAGATCTTTGAACTGTAAGCCAGCCCCAATGCATATAGAGCAAAACCTTTTGTTTGAGACAGGTAGACAGCACTGACACCAGACACATACAACAGATGACACGCAAACCACGGGGAACATACAATAGGATAGACAAAAGACACGGTAAAAGGAGAATTTAAATTTGGGCTCCTTCTTGGTCTAAACCACTCCAAGAGGGAAAATCTTTGTATTCTTTAGTGTGGCTTTGATGCACTGTGCCTCAGCCACCCATTAGCTCAGCTTTGTTTTGTTTCAAAGCTACATGATGGTCTTTGGGAGCCAGAATTTAATAACAGTATTATTCTTGCTTCCACTTTATTAATGATAAACACTGCTTCCCTCTAACGTTTGAAGTTACATGATACAGTCATTTATATTTTAACCTAGATCCAACCAATCACATGGCATTCATTCCAGAGAAGTCTCAAAATGGCTCCCTGACATTGGCTGTGTTTCAAGTCTGCCAAAGCCAGGAGGGTGGCACTTTTCAAACACTCCAAGTCCCACAGAATGTCTGCAAGCTTACACAGTACAGTTCATTCCACAAAGCTGCCTACCCACTGCGCTGTGTTCCTGGCATCTGGGTGTGTCTCCCTGCCCTCTTACCCTGAAGGCTCTTGCTCCCAGATCTCCATTCCCTGCAGCCAGCTTTCCCTATCCCTGGCTGCATGCCTACCTTATCTTGCAATCCCACTCAGAATGCCCATCATCCTGGAAGTCCTAGCAGGACACACCTTGGCTATAGGAACCAAACAAGCAGGCAGACGCATGCCACTGTGAGTGGAAACGTTCTTTCAACCGGGAACACCTCCCACGTGGAAAAGGAAAAGTCTCACAAAGTCTGTAAGAATGGATGCCTCTAGGCCCTTTCCTGGCAGCCTCTGGGATAGCTGTTGCCGAGGCTGCCAGGGGCCAGGACCTCCTCAGATGGGCTCTTCAGAACTCACAGACTTCTGAAGGTGGCAAGAAGAGTCAGCAAAGGTTGGGGAGAAGGTCCTGCCGTGACCCACATGCTTCCCCACTCAAACTGTACAGGCCCTTACTGTGAGTGGGTATATGTAAACTGCGCGGGGCCCGAATGAAGTATTACCTGCTCTTTTTTTTTTTTTTTTTTTTTTTTTAACCAAAGTAAGAAACCTGTTCACAAGCCCATGGAAAGCCGCCAACAGCTGGCAAACCACTGCAGTTTCCCCATTTGATGAGCCAAAGCCAATCTGCAGTCTTCCTTTCCATTAACTTATTCTAACTCCGTAATCTGTGACGTCATTTTGTAAAGTTTCAGTTGCCTGCATTCAGTCATATTTTGAAGCTATTAACTAGCGAATCCCTGAGATAAACAGTTTGTAGGTATCTCATTGTCTGCTGTTCTGACTATCAAAATAACCTCTCCTAATCCCCCTCTCCTCCGACCTGAGACGGGATTTACCTTTGTAAATCATATGTGTCACCCATCTGTAAGTCACTTAATATGAGGTCGGTTAGCACTGCCCTTGTGGGTATCAGAGTATTTGTCTTCAGGAAATCCTAATTTTACTTAATCATTTCCCCAAAATACAAGAATGCGGCAGGTAATTTAAATGTGATTTAAATGTGCTAAGGAGAATATGTGCTACGCTCCCTTTAAACAAAAAGATAAACAGTTTTAACTAAATAAGAAAAAGATTGCATGCGTGTAGCCAGCGTCTGCTATTTTGTGGGTTCTTTTTTTTTTCTTTTCCCACCCTTTCAAGCCCCTAACACTAGATAAGAGAGAAAAAAAGGATACAGGAGAAAGGGGCAGGGGTGACATTATCATTAGACTACTTTCTGATGAGTAGGGGCATCGCGTTCCTTGGGGCAAGTTTGATCTTCGCCATCAGGATACTAATTTCTTCTTCTTTCTTCTTTGTGCATGGCCACTTAACAGCCCTCAACCAACAGCAACCAACCAGCAGCCAATAACCCTCGCTGCCTCGCAGGACCCTAGCATTTGTATGCCCTCTGAAATGTCCCCAGAATTCTAAATGTCACACAATCGCAGAAACTATCTCCCACTGGTAAATCATGCCCCCGCTAGAGAATGAAGCAAGTCACAGTCAGGTGCTGAAGTAGCCCCATATTCCACACCTGGGATTGAAAGGAAGGCATATTCTTATATTTCTGTGGTTTTTAAGGAAACCAAAAGTGTCACTACACATGTAGAATGATCTAGTTTATGCCCTTTTGACATAGCAGAAGGTTAATGGTAGCCTAGTGCTATGTCACAGGCCTGTCGTTCTTATAGCTTTGTCTAGTCATGGAGACTTTGGGACCATCTCATACCACCGCAAAAAGGATGACGGACTATGCATGAAGCTATGGGGGGCACACTAACAGTTTGCATTATAATGTTCTGCTGTAATGATAGCTATTATGAATCTGAGGTCAGCTTTATCTTCATAGTGAGTTCCAGGACAGCCTGTGTAAAATTAATGTTGATGAAGGTGATGGTGATGATCTTAAATTAAACTATCTCGTATCTACTCATGTATAGTATACATACAAATATATATGGTTTATATATACATGTATATATAAAAATATACATGGTTTGGCACGTTCCTTAGTTTCAGATGTCCACAGAGCCTTGGAATGTATCACCCAAGGACAACGGGGAGTTACTTTTATAACAAACTGATTGAGCTGAAACTAAGAAGCTACCCAAGAATCCTTGTACGCTCTCTGTCTACAGTCCAGGCATGCCTTAAAAGGACAAAAGATCCTCTGTTCCCTTTTCTAATGAACTAAACTCAGTAGCTTCCCATTGCCTTTAGGATGGAGACTAAAATAGTGGACCTGACCTCTGGTGCTCCAAGTGCCTGGCTCCCATCCCCCAGCTTCCCCTGACATCTTACAGACCTTTCATTTAGGGCCATGCGGACATTCTTTCAGCCTATGGTGTGCTCTCCCATCTGTGATGAAGGATTTACTAGAAGGCTATGGGGAGTTCCTGAATCGGAGGACTTGCCAAGGGCCAGGAGACTAAGAGACGCTCAATCGTGACAGGTGGGAACACATCAGATGTCACCTCCTACCCCTACAGCCCTCTACTCATGACCCAAAGTTTTGGACAATGGCCACTAGGCCCAGATGGCTTGGTCACATATCCATCCTTTCACTAGGCCACTTTGAAGAAAAGTCACTTTTTTTTTTGAACAGTCTCTTGTATAACCCTGGTAAACTGGAACTTGATATTTATACTGGGTTGGCCTCAAACTCAGAGAGATCTTTCTGTTTCTATTTCCCAAGTGCTGGAATTAAAGGCATGAGCCACCACACCCAGCCCCATAAACTTTGTTACTTGGGTTTTTTTTTTTTTTTTTCTTTTAAAGATTTTACTTTTATTTCAAATGTGTGGGTGGCTTTGCCAGTAACATATGGAACCTGACTGGAACCGGAACCGGAACCGGAACTGGACCTCGTGCACGCATTCCCTGAGGTGGCCGGAAGAGGGGCTCAGACATGGTAGAACTGGAAGTACAGGCAGTTGTGAGCTGCCCCGTGAGTGCTGGGCACTGAACCTGGGTCCTCTGCAAGCAACAAGTGCTCTTAACCCCGGAGCGTCTCTCCAGCTCTCTTATTTATTTGTTCACATTATAGGGAATGGGGTTCGTGGTCAGAGCCTTGCGCGTTAGACAAGTGCTGCCCCCAACCCCAAGCTCTGTGTCATCCCCCTCCCTGTGTAAAGCTTGAGTAACTTGAAGGTAACTCCAAAGGGAAGAAGCTCTCCAAAGGGAAGAAAATCGCAGGATGACCAGAAACTCCAATACATCTCTGAAACACACATGTCCACTCTGTGGAATGCCTTGCTGTCCACTCTGCAATCACTTGGCCCTACTCAATGTTTGGGTTCTAGTCCAGCTGTCTCTTCAAAGAAAACCTCCCTCACTTTCCTAAGAGACGGAAGCATTCTATTCTGTAATTTCACAACATTACGTCATAGCGTTATTACTATGGCTGTGTTACCCTTATTTGTAACGTGGATGTAATGGAGATGAGCAGGCCATAAGAGCAGAAACTGGCATCTGATTGGCTCGCTGTGCTGTACCTCCCATAAGAGAACTGGCATCTGATTGGCTCGCTGTGCTGAACCTCCCATAAGAGAACTGGCATCCGATTGGCTCGCTGTGCTGTACCTCCCACTCCTTGTCAAAAAAACAGTCAACAAACAGTTGCTCAACGGAAAACCCAACCCACTTTCCTCATAGGTATTAATGATGCCGTTCCTCCCTCCCAGCAAACACAGTACGTTTTCATTCAAATTCATGCTTTATTATATGAATTTTTCTATTTAATCTTTACAGCACTGTGGAAGGACCTACTTTATATATAATGAAACTGAGACATAGGGAGTGAAGAAGTTAGTTTAAGCTCAAAAGCCCAGTCAATGGCCCCGGAGGCGTACAAACCCAGGTCCCTCTGACAGCAAACACAGTAAAAAACTACTGCTATAATACTGCCTCTCAACACCCTTCCATTCGCAGGAGCTCTTTCACTGTAAAATAAGATTCTGAGTAAATTCGTCTTCATGCAAACCTAGGTATGTCCCATAAAAGTTAAAATTTTTAAATAGTGGTACATGGAAAGAAGTAAATTCAAATACTCTAAGCAGATACAATTCGGTAGAAAGTTTTTTATGCTTGCTATTAAAAACAATGCATACACACACAAACACACACATATATACACACATGCACACAGACATACACACAAATATGTACACACAAACAAATACACACACACACACACACACACACACACACACACACACACACATATACACACTCCAAGACACGGTCTTTTTATGGAGTAGATCCTTTTGCTTCTGTCTCCCAAATGCTGGGAACAGACACGTACGGCATCACTAGCCTTTTCTTTTTTAAAACTTATTTATCTTTTTGGGATAGCATGTGACTGACTGTTGCCCACTGCTCTTGAACTCTTGGGCTCAGGTGATCCCCTCCTCCCCTGCCTCCCGGAGTAGCTGGAATTATAGATGCATGCCATGTAGATATCTCTTTTCTCTCCTTCATGGTGAGCGGCTGTGAGCGTGGAGCGAGGCAGGAGAGACCGGTAAAGAAGTTAAAGTAAGCTGGTCCCTAACGAAAACTATGAAAACCTTTCATCCCACCCAGAGAAGCTGTCTGTATCTCATTTTTGTAGGTGATGAAGGGAGACAGACAAGGCCGTGATAAGAATGACCTCGATGGCCAGGACTTTGTAGAGAAGGGCTGGAGACAGAATTCAGGAGGTATCGGAGAGCAAAGGGTACCCGTGAGAGATGGAACACAGTGCAGTGCAGAAAGGGGCGGGGCACTGAGATCCCAGTCTGAGAAGGGATAATGAGGCAGGCACTGCTTTCTCTTTTATTGCTGGGTGAGGTCCCCAAACTTGGTAAAGACAAGATCACACACAGTGCTATCTGACGCTCACAGCGGTGTTTCTTGAAGCCTCATGTTTGGGAGGTGATTGGTAAGATGCAGACACCAAGCCAGGGAACAAAGTTATCTTCCGCGTGGTCTAGATACATAACTCGTGTCTGTCTTGGGTGGCTTGCTGTAGTTAACGCACAATGGGTTCCGCCAGCTCCTTGATCCTGGAGGAACACTGTGCTTTCAAAGCAGAAGGCTTGACTTTAAAGACGTCTGGGTCGTAATATACAAGGTGCGCTGGACTCCTGGAATAGGAGAAAAAGAAACCAACATGTGAGGAAAACAGAAAAGGAATTGACATTTCCTAAGCACACCCTCGCCCCCATTCTAAGGAAGGGGCATATTATCGTCCCATTGAGATTTCAAGGCCTCCATTAAATAGATGAGAAAACGAAGGGTCAAAGATGCTATAAGCATTGCGGGGCAGTGGTGGCACATGCCTTTAATCCCAGCACTTGAGTTCGAGGCCAGCCTGGTCTACTGAGTGAGTTCCAGGACAGCTAGAGCTACACAGAGAAACCCTGTCTAAAAAAAAAAAAAAAAAAAAAAAGATGCTATAAGCATGATCTAGAGTCTGCAAGCTGTCAGGTTCCAAAGGTTTTGCTCTTTTCAAAAAAAAAGCTATGGTTTTGTTTTTAACTTTATATCAACTCCCCCCCCCCCCTTTTTCCAGGCCCCCAACCCTTCCCATCTCACTTTACCTTATGTGTGGATTAGCTAGCTCTTGGATCCTGTCAGACACCTGAGAATGAGTCGCAGCATAAGATACAGGCCATCGGGCGTCTCGGACAGGCTGATAATCTTCATGAACAGGTTTGGACTTTGCTAGAAATATTGTCCTTTCACTAGGATTGGCAACTAGGGCAGCAGGAGCTACCTGTAGCAAGCAAGCAAGCAAACAAACAAACACAAATAAAGCAAAGACACAAATGCCGTCCCAGGAGTCCCCGTGCCCCCGTCTCCCTCTCACTTCTCTCCTGCAATGCTGCAGTCGTGCTACCCGCTGACCCCCTTGTCTCCCCTCTTAGGCAAAGCAGCCCAGCCTTTCTCTGATGGTGCTGGAGAACAAACGGCTCTGAGCAACTTGCCTCCACCATCCCCACTCCTTTGTCACAGCCCCACACCCTGCACGGACTTTCTAAAGCTAAGTTGGAGCACACCACCCTCAGGTGTTAGCTTCCTCTGAGGAACCCTCATTTTGCTGACACTGGAGTAGGTTCCTTCCTGTATCTGCAGAACCTCCATAAAATTGGAACCTCACATCTCTGACCTTATCTTTCCCCCCTCCCCATCAGGACACTGTGACCCTTGGGAGCCACACAAGGCCTCTGTTCTGGCTCTTTCTGCCTTGGGACCTCTTCACTTGCTAGTTCTGCCTGAGACATCTTTCCTTAGCCTTGGCTGAGACACATTTTCCGAGTCTCTAGATTCAGACTGAGACCCTCATGGAGAGATCCCTGACCTGTAGAAACAGATCACCTTTTCTAATGGACCATTCTCCACAGTACTTATTTAATCTTCCTGTTTGTCTGTCTGAGACCGTCTTACAAGCCTCGTGCAATACAACTCAACTTTGCCTCAAATCTGAGATCCTCCTGCCTCAGGTGTCCTAAGCACAGAGATAACACATTTGTTTCACCGTGCCTGGCTCACTTAATCTTCCTCATAATATGTATCTACAGCACAAACTCGTCTATCATCTGCTTTTTCCACTACAGTATGAACTGCTCAGGGGACACTGTTTGCCCTATTGCTTAATAGGTGCCAAATGAATACATGTCGCCTGACCATTCTCCTCTGGTCTGACTTTGAAAGGCATGCCTTCCATATTGTTTCTTGATTGGTAAAAAACGAGAAGGCTGTTGCATAGCGACCAGCCAGTCCTCCCCATGGAGAGCAAAGACTCATACCCAGCTCGATAACTTCAAAGCCCACATTCTTTGCCCTCAACTCCTCCGACTTCCTCCTCATCATGTCGCTAGCCCTCCCTTCCCATTATAGGACACCTTCAACACTGTCTCTTCTGATGATTTTGGCCTAGGCCTTGTTGAAGCAAAACAGCGTCTTAGGAACAATCAGAAAGAAAGCCGATGAGGGGGGCGGGGTGGCTTACAGGACGGATGGGCAATTCACTCCTTTCTCTTTCATAGCATAGGCCCTCTATCTTAATCCTAGGGTGGGCCAGGTCTACAATCCTTGGACTTGCAACAGCACTCAGGGTAGAGAAGGAAATCTTGGTTTCAATCTAGGAAGGAAAGAGAAAACGGTACGTAAGTGCACGCCCAGTTCAGCATTGTAAAGCTCTCGACGGAGCTCCAATAACTCAACAGAAAGGGTGGGAATCCTTCAGTAATCCTGGACAGGATCAAATTCCATCTCACTCAAACTGGACTGTATGGGTTCTAGGCCAGCTATACATAGATTTAATTTTTACATGGCGGGTATGGAAGAAACAGCCATCGAGGTTACAGATTAACTCAGAAATCCGTGGTGACGCTGATCTTGGTGAGATGGCTCGGCAGGAAAAGTGCTTGCCTTACAAAGCTGATGGCCTGCGTTCCATCCCCAGAACCCATATAAAGATGGAAGGAGAGAACTGGCTCCATAGGGCTGTCTCCTCACTTCCACAAGTGTGCCGTGGCATGGTTGCATGTGCACAGGCACTTGCACACATGCTGGAGCGTGCGTGCTCACATGCATCTGTGTACCCACACATAAGTAAATAGATGTGATGAAAAAAATTAAAAATAAAACACGAAGTTGGCCGAGAGAAGGGGTGGCTGTATCACATGTGTACACCTCAGAGAGAAGACTGTGTCCTAATTTTTTAACCCTTTGAGGAAAGGGGCTTTTGACATCACATATCGCCACAGTGAAGGGCATTTGCTGAAGCTGCTCTCTTCTAACTGGAACAAGTAAGAAAAGTAGTAAAAGCCAAGAAGAAAGCAGACGCATGTGTCTCTGCTCGGCAGCTGGTTAAGAGTTCAGCAAGCTTGTGGGGCTTTGGGGCATGACCCCTCCGTCATAGTCAGTAGACTAAAACAGAGGACTGAAAGGCTCTCATTTAGGGATCAGAGGAATTAGACCTGAGTCCCTACTTCTGTCCCTGAAGAGACACAATGCCAGAAGGCCATTAATGAATAACTCTCCAAACCCGAATCTGGGAGCCATAAACCTGATAGGATTAATACCTAGCAAAAGTCTCTCTGATGTGGACCAAAGACAGACTATTATTACTGCCTCTCCTCAGAGTTAAGTGACACACGTTGGCTTGTTTGAATTCTTAAATCAGGACAGTGTCTCTCAGAAAAAGGTGCTCATTCTAAAGACTATTGAAAATAGAATAAAGCCTGCATGAAGTATAAAAGACAGTGGTCTCTTTGGCCACAGTCTGTTCTCGGCCCTTGAAAGTATACTGTATTTTTCCTTCCTTCCTTCCTTCCTTCCTTCCTTCCTTCTGTCCTTCATTCCTTCCTTCCTTCTTTCTTTTTCTTTTCTTCTTTCTTTTTTCAATGTGTATGAGTATTTGTCTGCATGTATGTCTTTATACCCTGTGTGTGCCTGGTCCCTGAGGAGGCCACAAGAGGGTGTTAAGTCCTCTGGAATAGGAGTTATGGGTGGTCGTGAGTTACCATGTGGGCAGTAGAAGTTAACTTCTGCAAGAACAACTGCTCTTAACCACTGAGCCATTCCTCCAACTCCAAAACTGTAGTTTATTTAAGAACACAGTCTGTCTCCCACACTGTATTCTCTATGTCCTGTTTGAACTCTTAAATCAGAGATCACAGACACCAGGGAACTAAAGGATCGTGATACTGCCTCCAACAGACCTGGGAGTCCTTTATCAGTATCTAAATTGTGAAAACTTGCTCAAATCATGAGCTCTGTCTATTCACACTACTTGTATTTGAGTTTGAAGGCAGGGGACGGGGAGCTGATTCAGTGGTTAAAAGCACTTGCTATTCTTATAAAGGACCAGGGTTCCATTTCTAGCCCACACCTGTGGTTACAGCTGCCTATGATTCCAGTTCCAGGAGATCTGTTGTCCTCTTCTGATCTTTGCTAGCACCAAGCATGTAAGTGGTGCACATATAGACATGTAGGCAAATGCTCATACACGTAATAAATATAAAATAAACATTTTTTTCATAATAATATTTAATATTTAAAAAGTAAAATAAGTCTAAAATTAAGTTTGAAGAGTTCGAAGCGGGGTGTATCAATCAATCAATGGCAACAAAACAGCACTTTAATCGCAGGCAGAAAGGGTAGTAAATTGTCCTCCAAATTTGTTCTTGTGCTGTTTAAGTGAAGACAACAAGGGGAAGTCGTCAAGTGTCTGCATTTTACATGCATTCAATAATGTATTCCCCACCTGGCTCACTGTTTCCATCCCTGCTTCGCTGATGGAAACACCAAGACGTTGGAGGCTTGATAGTGTAGGTTTATATAATTAGAAGATGGCAAAGCTGGGATTCAGGCCGAGGATGGTGCGTGTCTCAACACCATGGAGACCTAATTAAGCATTTAAAGCACCTCGTATGAGTAGAGCTTTGTCCGCTACAGGGCTCTAGGCGAACTGAAGGAGTATGTCTACCGCTGCTTTTAATTAAGCCTTTCAATCAAAAGCAGATTAAAACAATCACTCATTAGTCAATTACATAAAGTAAAACACGACAGTCGGAAAGTCAGTGGATTCTAAGCCTTGTGTGGAATGCAGAAGGCCTGCAACAGCCAACACGTAAGCGAAAGTGTGACCGAAAATTATCTCTTGATGGCTCTATTCTCTATTGGTTTGCTTGGTTTGTGTGTGTGTGTGTGTTTTAAGATTTATTTATTTATTTTATGTATGGGAATACACTGTAGCTATCTTCTGACACACCAGAAGAGGGCATCAGATCCCATTACAGATGGTTGTGAGCCACCATGTGGTTGCTGGGAATTGAACTCGGGACCTCTGGAAGAGCAGTCAGTGCTCTTAACTGCTGAGCCATCTTCTCCAGCCCAGTCTGTATGTTTAATAAAGGAATAAAATGATACTTTTATAATTTGTAGTAAGTTTTAAACTATTAGTATAAATCTGGATGCATACTTAAGTGTGAATATTTAAGAGAATTTGGTCTATTACATGTATCATTGAGGAACTGAGTGAAGATTGTGGCTTTAAATAAAGATTTTTGTGTTTATTCTTAGAACATTAAAATTAAAAAAAAAAAAAAAAAAAAAAAAAAGACAACAACAAAAAACCCTTCATTTGGAACTGGAGAAATAAAACCTGCTCAGAGAATGGAGTTCAGAACCTGGGTTCAATTCCTGGCACTCTCAAAATGGCCTGTTTTGTGTTCTCGCTGAATGGGGGGTAAGGGGTGTGGAGGGGGTTGGAAGGGGGCGGGCAGAAGGGCAGGAGTTCCACCTACAATACCGCTGCCACCAGTTGATACGCCTCCCTGCCATGATGGACTGTAGGCTTCGAACGGGCGAGCCCAGGTAAACCCTCCCCGAATTTGCCTCTTGTCGTGTGTTTGGCCACTTGATAAGAAGAAAACAGCACAGAGTGCTGAGCGCTGAGGTCAGTCACTTACAGTCTTCGGAGGGATGTAGTTGGGGTCTGTGCCTTTGGCTATGGAGAGTCGCAGAATCCGGGGAGAAGGATCAGAGAAATGAAGAGTGCCTGGTAAGTTCTCTCTGAGGGGGTGATATGCAAATGGAAACAAAATGTGACCTTTGCTGGAAAAACAGTAAGAACTCATTGCTACAACCAACCTGCAGGTGTGCGCATGCTCTTTTCCCACACACATGAGAGGCTGGGTTTTGGTTTTTTTTTTTTTGTTTTGTTTTGATCAGATTGCTGTTTCTCACTTATCCACAGTGTGAGATACATTTTATGTGTCACAGTGGATGCAAATATTCTTGTATGTAGAAAACAAAATTCCAAGACATTGCTTCTATGCCTCATATTCTGATTAAATTCCTCAAAAGTTTGATTTCACTAGGAAAAAAAACCCTAGAATTATATGTCTCATTTTGGATGGGTTCTGGCCTACTGTCTGCAGAAAAAAACCTCACTTCCTACCAACACCTCATATTAGTTCCCTGAAATAATTAGTCCCCTCAGTCCCCACTGAGGATGCTCTGTGGACCATTCTCCTCTGTAGTGTGGTGTGTGATAGTCCTTGTCTTAACTCCCAGCCACCTGGCCAGTTACCACAGGCTGTGCACCCTTTCTCTGATCACAGATTTACCAACCAATCAGCGAGTCTACAAACTAAGCATGGAAAAAGTTTTTCTCAAATAAGTGGTGACTTCCTAAGGATAGACAGCTGTAGGTTTTGTTATTATAATTGAGATAATTACATGCATAAAATTACTCTTTCAAAGTATACAACTAAGTGGCTTCTAAAATATCCACACACTGTTCAACAATCAGCATTAATCCGAGGGTATTTTTATCAACCCCAAACCAAAATTCATATACTCATACAAAGACCCAGAATAATCTAGAATGATCATGAACACGAAGAACAAAATTCAAAAGCAGTTCACAGTTTCAAATTCTACTAAAAAAAACGGTGACAATCGTGATCGTGTGTTATTGCATAAAGATATTTAGGACCTGGAGTAGGGCTGGCTGAAATAAAAGTTTGCACTTCTAGTCAACTGGTTTTTGACAAGGATACAAATTGCTCAATGTATGTTTGGGTTTGACTTGCTAGTATTCTGCAATGCATGCACGAATGGGCCTATTTGCAGGGGATAGTGGCTTTGTAACTTTTATGTTGTATACTGGATTTTTCTGGATGCTGTAGGTTACAAGCAGGAGGCATCATACCAGGCTGAGAGACTCCTTTAATTATCTAATAGTGAGAAGCTTTACTGTGAATTTTTGCTCCAGCACTCCCAGTCAGCTGCGATTGCTGCTGTCGGGCCTCTGACCACCCACACCTGTTGCAGATATTCAGCAGTTTTACCCAGTGCTTTTGGACATGGACAGCCATGTCCACTCAGGCTCAGACTCACGCAGACTAGAGCTGTGGCACTTAAACAAACGAGATCGGGATTTCTGCAGAGTTTAAGATACTCCACCTATTTGGCAGATACTGCATTTTGAATCTGTTGGGCTTGGCCAGCTTCTGGATCCGCTTGGAAGGCCGGGTAAACAGCGCAGGAGGAGAGATCTCCCAGATAACAGACTCTCTTCCACAGCTGTAGTAATATTGAGCTCTGCAAGTAGCAGAAGAGAAGAAAACAGTGACATATGAATTCAAATCATTACCGTATTCTCCAGCCTTGATCCCCGGGCTTAGGAGAGCAGACAGGAAGCTTACAGGTGTGCTACTGGGGAATTCTCCTCACGGGGAAGAAGTGCGTTGTTTTAGAAACGGTTACAGCTGTCAAGTTTTCAGTTAGTTTCTATTATTTTACTCTAAAACAGGTAGTTTTCCTGTGTATCTTCCAAGTGGATAAAAAGGTATACTGATGAAAGGAGATGGCTAGCTCTTTTTAAAGCCAAATACTTCTAGGAGTGGTGGTGCACACTCGTAATCCTGTGCTCTGGAGGCTGAGGCAGAAGGATTCCATTTGAAACCAGGCTAGGCAAGACACATACAAACACTCCATTGCAAAAAAAAAAAAAAAAGAAAGAAAGGAAAAAGGAAGAAAAGGAAGGAGAGAGGGAGGGAGGGGAGAAATGAAGGTAGGCATGTTTGCAGGCTTGCTTTCTGGGTATCCTGTCCCCATGTCCCTTTCTCAGCCCTATAGTGGTGGTGTCCGAGTGGTGTGGAGCAAGGCTGACATCTCTGACTGTGAACCTACATGGGGATCCTTACTTCAGGTGGACATACCTGATGTGCTCCATGAGAGAGAATGTCAAGTTGACAGTGCACACCAAGCTACACTGGCCATGCTTCCGAGCTTTCTGTGACAGAACGTGAAGACGGCGTTGGGTGACTGTACCATACGCTAACTGAGACAACAGACTATGCCGAGCTCCTTATCTGTCTATTTCTACAAATTCAGACTTTGGTCTGCTCTGATGAGCAGGTGGGAGAGGGGGCAGGGGCCACCACCAGAGAAGAATTCGCTAAGATGAAGCAAGCACTGTGCAGCAGTGGACGCTGTGTAGCTCACTGTCTTTTAGAAGACCATGTGCTCCCATCAGGTTTTTCTCCAGTGGCTTTCTTCTCGCCTGTTCTCAGTTAAACTCTGCCTTTTGTGGTTTTCTGGAGTGGAAGCAGGAACTAGACGGGGAAACATTGAAGATGGTTGGCAGCTTAGCAGACCACACACTCCGTCTGGAGTTAGAGACAGGGTGGCTCCTTTGAGCAAGAGAAGAACTTCCTTCCCTGTTACAACAAGACCAAGGATTCCTGAGCAAAAAGGGGCAGATGAACCTGATTTGACCAAAATGTCACTGATGACTATACGCACACCACAGCCGGCTTGTGTGACTTGGCCTTAAAGGAGGAACACAAAGGAACAAGTCACGGCTGAGGACAGTAGAACTGCTAGGAAAACTTAAGAGAATAAGGAATGGAATCCCATCAGATGGAGACTTAGAACTGACAGAATTCATACGCTCCTATATGCTCAACACAGAGGACACAAGGATCTCTTATACGGACAAACCAGAGGCCGTCATATGAGAACTCAAAGAACCCTTTGAACAAGGCTGATTTAAGAAGCAAAAATGAAATGCATTCTCCTTATCCTGACACTGGAAGATAAGTGCAGCTCTCCCCCTCTACCAAGGAAACTTCTTTTTGCAACTAACAGAGACAATCACGGAACTGGCCAAAATGCCAAACCCAAACCCAACTGCCACACCTACAATGAAACCCCAGCTTGGGGCTCAAGAGACACTATGGAAGAGGAAAGACTGTGTAAACCAGACAACCAGGCCGTCTGCTGTGAGGCTGTGCCTTCTGTATATGACAGAGAGACCGTCCATGACATCTCAAAACTGTGGTAACCTTAACAAGAGCTTCCCAGTGACATCACCAGCTAACATGTCAATGTGTATAGGGGAAAAGTCACAAAGCCCAAGCCCTAAATGAAGAGCTTACAGGAGATGGGGAATCAATCTTCTTTATGGACAAGCCCCCTGGTAAGCTACTCAACTCCAAGATGTCAGCCCTAAATACAAAACATATATGAACAACTTTTAAAGGGCTCATTGGGCTATAGTCACATCGATTTATTGTTCCACACATATATATGAGGCCATACATTTGAAAGGGGCATGGGACATTTAAGTGAATTGAAGGAAGTTCAATTCTTCTAAGTTTTCAGTAGACAATTGTACACTTAAGTTCAAATATTTTAAAAAAGATTGTCTTTTGGTTTTGATTTTTGAGATAGGGTCTCACTACATAGCCTAGAATGGCCTGGGACTATGTAGACTAGTCTTTCATAGAGCTCCAAACTCACAGAGACCTACCTGCCTGCTTCTGTCCCCACAATGCCTGGATTAAAAGCATCTGCCACCATACCTGGCCTAGACCAGAGAATTTGATGGTGCACGAATGCACTAACTTGTGAAGAGAGTAGATTAATGGCTCAAGTGTGGGGGACTCAGCCTTAAATATCTAAAATCAGACAGAGATTCTGCCAGAAGAAAGCCACATACAGAACATAGACACTAGCTGGTGCCGTGGCACATACCTTTAATCCTCTCACTAGGGGGAAGGGGTGTGGCTTTCTGAGTTTGAGGTCAACTTGGTAGATAGAGCAAGTTCTACGACAGCCAGGGCTATATAGAGACCCTATCTTAACCCCCCACACACACACACACACAAAAAAAGCAGTTAAGGCAAAACCATAACCCCAACAATTTATTTTGTCTAAATAAATGATGAAAGCTACATATATGTGAATGTATATATAATTAAAAAAATAAAAATAAAGTCTTGCTATGTAGCCCAGGCTGGCCTCAAACTCTGCATCCTCCTATCTCAGCTTCCTGAGTCCTGGGATTACAGTAGTGTACCACCACACCAACTATTCTTTTTTTTTTTTTTCCTTGAAGAAATTTTAGGAAACTTTTAAGAAGGTCTAGAGATTGAAAGATTAAGGTTTCCTTTTCCTCCCCCTCAACCCATTCCAGGTCTCTTCCAGAGTCTTTCCTTTTGGACCTGCAGAAGAGAAATGGATTTGTCATAGTTTTACCTTGAATGCATGTCTAGAAGGTGGTGACTCCCCCCAAACAGTCATTGTGTCTTACCTCACTTTGTCCCTACAACAGATGTCACAACAGTTTGCTGAATTATATTTAGTGATAATATGTTAAACAAACAGGATGGGAAAATGCCACTTGCTGGAAGAGATGACATTAACCATGTATAACTGACAGTCTCTTGTTCAGACAAATGAGATAATTTCCTTTGAGGATTTTGAAAAACTGTTTAGAAACTTTAAAAACAAACAAACAAAAACACCAATGTGTGCAGCCCACACAAATGTCATTCTGAAACAAAGTCTACTTCAGCCAACATTAGATTGGGAAGGAGTCCTGTGGAGCGAAAGGGCTGTGTGTGGCAACCTCCATCCGGGGAATTCAGTGAACCTGAGGTAAGTAGAGAGAGATAAAATTTTGGAGGCCTCAATTGTCAGGAAACAAAACCCTTAGAAGAAGATGTGTTTAGGGAAGGACACCCAGGGGGAAACCAGAGAAGCTGTTTGGGAGCAGCAGGTATGGCAGACAAGACGGAAACACAGACAGAAAAGATCTAAGACCCCCTGAGACCAGCAAGAGGAAGGGCATGGCCAGTCCTCTGAGGACAGATCCCACAGATCCTTTCAACTCCTAAAATGACTCTCATAAAGCAATTTGGGTAAATGTTTTCCTGGGAAAGACTATTTCTCCAGGTCCTTAGTTGCCAGTAGTTCTTTGTGTAGGTCTGAGACCTCGTGTCCACCCACTTCACCCCATTTCCATCCATGTCAGCACGTCTATTGTCGGCCTTGAGAAGCCAAAAATTTAAAACAGAGCAAGCTGGGGCATATGGGAGGGTCTGGAGAGAGGAAAGGGAAAGAGAATGATGTAATTATATTAATTGTTAATCTCAAAAGGATAAAAGTTCTTTCTTAAAAAAATAAATAAAAGAAGTCCTTGACTTGAAAAATTAAGAGCTTCTATAAGAATTCCTGAAAGACAGCTTAAGAAGATGTTTTCTTAACTATAAAGAGATCCTGGGGCCGGATATGTGATTCAATGATAGAAACTCTTGCTGAAAATGTCCTGGGTTTAATACCCAGGACCAGGAAAAAACAAAACCAATAAACCTTTAGTTTTTCTGTTTTTTTTTTTTTTTTTCTGTGTATAAGTGGTTTTCCTGCATGTATGTATGTGTATCAAGTGTATGCCTGGTGCCATGGAGATCAGAAGGGGTTGTAGGATGCCCTGAAACTACAATTTAGGATGGTTGTGAGCTACTGTGTAGGTGCTGGGAACTGAACCCAGGTCTTCCTGCTGGAGCAGTAAGTGCTCTTAAGCGCGTAGCCATGTCTCCAGCCCCTCAAAAGAAAATCCTTTAAACAGAAGGTAAGATGCATGTGTTTGCAAAAGGACCTGAGTTGGGGTCCTGTGCCCACCTAAGAAGGTAGGACAGTTCACTTACACTGCCTATTGCCCCAGCACTAGGTGTGGCAGAGACAGGCAGGTCCCTGGGCCTCGCTGGCAGCAAACCTAGTCCCAAGTTCAATGAG
This sequence comes from Arvicanthis niloticus, assembly GCF_011762505.2. NCBI lineage: Eukaryota > Metazoa > Chordata > Mammalia > Rodentia > Muridae > Arvicanthis > Arvicanthis niloticus. The sequence continues at coordinate 77,744,206 of NC_047664.1, read as the reverse complement.
AGACCCAGTTTCAGAAAAATAAAGTAGGGAGTGATAGACAGGACACCTGAGCTCCTCCTCTGGCCTCTGTCCAGACACACAGGCAACCCCCACCCCATGTGAACATAACACAGGCACACATGTACAAGCCCACACAGACCAAGGCATCAGGAAATAGAATGCAAATCTTCAAGGCTATTGTTAGAGCTGATCTTGTTCCTGAAAAACTTGCCTGTGGTATTGTTAGAAATAGGCTTGGGGTTGTAAAGAAAAAGACCACTATTCCAACTGAAGTGTCGACAAGGCTCTTGCTCAAAGGGGTATGCCCAGGAAGCACAAACACACTGGGACAGGAAGTGCCCAGGAAACACAAACACATCAGGACAGGAAGTACCCAGGAAGCACAAACACACTGGGACAGGAAGTGCCCAGGAAACACAAACACATCAGGACAGGAAGCACCCAGGAAGCACAAACACACTGGGACAGGAAGTGCCCAAAACACAAACACACTGAGACAGGAGTGCATTTGATTTTTATTCTAATGTGATGTCTGTGTCTTTTCCCCATTGGCTGGGGTCCGACCTCACAGTCTCGTTCAATTGTCTAGTCAGGAAAGTATGGATGCACAGGAAATGGAGGAAGGGGAAGGAATCATTTTGAGCAAACTAAAGTTTTACTAGGTGGAAGGATTAAAATATTTGCAAGTCTTATAAGGTGAGAGAGACATAAATATCTTAATTCCTTGTCCTAATACAAGTTTTTATAGTATTTAATAGAAATGATTCATATTTGCTTACAGTATGAGACAGTATACCACCCTATAGCATAGTAAGTTTGGATTCCAAGTTCAACAGTTTACAGCTGATGAGAGAGTCGGGCTCTAAGTTTGTTTTCCTTGTGGAGTCCTGACGAAGCACCCTCATGGTATGCCGGCACCAACCTGTTAGGGACATAATGTCGGGAGACCAGCCTGGGCTGAGCAAGGTCCTCGATCCTCTTGCTCAGCGGAGCTTTCAAAGCAGCCTCAGACACAGGGCGGATGGGATCTTGATTTCCCCAAAACAGCCTCCTGTTAAAGAGGCAGAAAGGTAGAATACAGTTTTAAATAAAATCTGACGGCAAGCAGCTCAAAGATGGCTCTTAATGCCTGTATGAGTTTGCCTTCAGGAACATTCTCGCTCTTTTATAATTGTTTTTCTTACATTTTATTTATTCGTGCTAACACACATGCCGATGGCGTGAATGTGAAAGTGAGGGCAACCTCGGGGGTTGTGTCTCTCCTTCCGCCGTGTTGGTTCTGGGCATCAAACTCAGGTTGTCAGCCTTAGCAGCAAGTGCCCCCACCCACTGAGCCATCCCTCCATCCTCATCTCTCATAGACTTTTATAATTTTCCGCACACCAGAAAGAAATAAGCAATGAACATTAAAATAAAATGGAGTTAGATACCCTCGTCTACTGTGTTTAAGAGCAAATGGTAACCTTGGGCCAGTGGGATGGCTCAGCTGGTAAAAAGGCAATAGACACACAACCCTGGCAACCTGAGTTGGAACCCTGGATCCCACAGTAAAAGAACAAACTGACTCCCAAAGTGTCTTCTGACCTACACACACACACACACACACACACACACACACACACACACGGAAAGGGAGAGAATATAATAATCATAAAATTAATGATTAAATTAAATAAAATTAATAGGTTAAAAAGAACCTGTTAGAGATAAGATAGTTCAGTCTTGCCACTATAGAGTTAGTATAATTGTCATCAGGTTGGGCATGCCAGCATCCACGCCTTTTGGGGTGAAATGCTGTATCAGGAGGTCATACAATGAAAAGGTAACAGAATAACGTTAATTGCAACCGTTTGTGGAACATTTACTGTGTTGAGTGTGCCGGCCGGTGATGAGTGGTTTAAAGACACCTACCACATTTAGTCCCACTAGCCCTGTGAAACAGGTATTCCTGCTGTTCCAGGCTGAAGAAGAAAGGAGACATCAGCACAGGTTGCCCTTGAGAAGGTGCCACAGGAAGAGGCAAAAGGTGTGAACAGCCAAGATCAAAGCTCACAGCCTGCAAGGGTGGCAATTGGGAATGGAGTCCATCACTTCCTAAACTAGGCAGGTTTGCATCAGAGTGGAAGGAGATGTTGGGAGATGAAGGCAGAAGGATCAGGACTTCAAGATCATCCTGGGCTACATAGAGTATTGGAAGCCAACCTAGAAGACTTGAAACCCTGTCTCAAAGTAGTAAGAGAAAATCCAAGAGATGCTGACTTTGGTAATTAGTCTATAGATAACAGAATTCATAACAGAGAAAACGATAAAGCTGAATTGAGTTGAAATCAAAGCATTGCTCTGTGAAAGACACCACTGAGAGAATAAAAGGACAAACTCAGACCGAAAGACAGTATTTACCTGGTAAAGGACTAGTTCCCAGAAAATACAATAAGCACTCGAGATTAAGTAAAAAGCAAGGACTCCAATTAAAACTTGTCAAGAATCTCTGGACAGCCAAGGCTACACAAAGAAACCCTATCACAAAACAAACAAAAACAAAAACAAAAAAACCCACCCAACAACAATAACAAAACCACCACTGAAAACTTGTCAAGAGTTTTAAACAGATACTTCATCAAAGGAAATAGCGAAGAAGGCTGTAAAACATGTTCAACATCCTGTCGTAAGGGATCTGCACATTAATACATCGAGCTACGGTTACAAGCTTCTTAGAATGGCTAAAAAGCTAAAAATACTGATAATACCAAAAGCTGACAGGAATATGAGAGACAGCAGGGACTCGTATCCACGGGAGATCAGAATAGAAAACGATCCAGACACACTGGAAGAGACTCCTATATTCCCTTTCAATGCTAAGTATACACTTACCATCTGATTCAATAACTATACTTGAATCCCAGACACTTACCCCACCTCAAGTTAAAAGACACCAAAACCTGTACATAACTTTTAAAACAGCTTTGTTCATAATTGCTAAATATTAGCACCAACCCTTTTTATAGGTCCATTGATAAACTGAGGTTTCCACACAAAAGAGTGTTTCTGGGTTCATTGGGATATGTTGAAAGGAAATGAGATTTAAAAAAAAAAAAAAAGATTTATTTATTTTACTTAATGAGTACACTGTAGCTGTCTTCAGACATACCAGAAGAGGGCATCAGATCCCATTACAGATGGTTGTGAGCCACCATGTGGTTGCTGGGAATCAAACTTAGGACCTCTGGAAAAGCATTCAGTGCTCTTAACCACTGAGCCATCTCTCCAGCCCCCAGAAATGAGATTTTAAAACATCGACATACATGGACAAGCCTAGAATGTCTTTTGCCAAGTCAAACAAGCCCCTGTGGAGTCATATCTCAAGATTCTATCTGTATGACACACCAGAGAAGGCAAAACTGCAGAAACAGAAAGAACTCAGTGGCTGCTTCGGGTTTGGAGAGTGGGAAGGGAGGAAATAAAGCACAAAGTGGATTTTAGGGCAGTGAACTATTCGGTTTCCACTATGCATTTGTCAAACCCCACAGAACCATAGGACATGAAAAATAAACCCTAGGAATGTATGGATGTTGCCTCCTCAATTGTAACAATTAAGCACATTATTAACAATGTAACTACACTAACAGAAACAATGAATAGCAGGGAAGATCGGAGGAGAGGAGTAACTACACCCAATTTTCCTGTACATCTAAAACTTCTCTAAAACGTACCAGGCTTTACTCAGGAGCCAAAGAAGAGAAAAAGGAAGTCCGTTAGTCAAGTATGAAAGACTTCAGTTTGGGCTGCTGGAGACCCAGAGAATGTCCTGGGCGAAGGCTTCGAGTCTAAACAAGAGTGTGCCAAGAGGCTGCCAAGGTGGACTTGTAGGATGGACGCAGGAGTTTCAAGGGAGTCAGAGTCGTCCCTGGGGCAGTGTTTCTCAAAACTCTGTTTATATGAAGCATCTGGGGGAGCTTCTGAACACTCCTAAAACTCTACCCCCAAACTCAGTTAATCAGATTTCTGGGTATGGGATCCAGTCTTTCATCAGTATCAAAGCTCCCTACATGATCCTAATATGCAGACAAATTTGGGGACCACTGACAAAGGTTAGCTTTTCATAGGTTGAGTCCCCTTGGGTTAACAATATTGGCAAAGGGAACCCAGGTAAGAAGAGATGGCAGCTACACCTGAGATTCAGGTGTAATGACTGACTAAGAATAATATTTATGTCATCGATGAGGCGAGCACAGTCATTGCAAACAAAACCATATAATATTGCCTTACCTATCTGGAGTTCCCCATTGCTTTTTCGGTCTTGAAAGATCTTGAACTCTTTTTCTAGAATAAAAACTAACAAAAATACCAGCTAGTTAATTCAGAGCATGCTTAAGAAATATTTTTACAACAGATGACTCCTAGTAAAGACATTTTCTCTGGGGAGGGGACGTGCATACTTGGGGCACCTTCGGCTGCTGAGAGAGGGTCTGAAGAGATGACTTGGGGGAGTGATTAAGAGTGTGCCCTGTTCTTGCAGGGAGTTAAGTTACCAGCACCTAGGTTCAGTGGTTCACAACTACCTGTAACTCCAGTTTCAGGGAATTCAGCCCCAGAGAACCTGAGCCTCCAGGGGAACCTGTATTCACATTTGCATAATGATATTTACACATAATGAAAAAAGTAAACAAACCCAGCCCCTTTCTACCATCTCCACCATAGCCACCAGATGTCCCCTGTCTCTTCTCAGGACATAACTTGGCTGTTGCACTGATGGATTTGCTGCAGCTATGGTGACATTCGCTAAATCAAACCTTCAGTGTCATTCAGCACTCTAGCAGGCACCACTGATTGGAAAGGATGTGAAGGCCAGAGGTCGTAGGGGCGGAGGTGGAGACATTGGGGGCTCACCCCTTTAAGCCCAGAACTGCAAAGGTAGAGGCAGGCTGATCTGGTGTGCATAGCGAGTTTAGGGCCACCCAGGGCTGTACTGGGAGACCCCCATCTCAAAATAAAAAGGGGAATAATAATAATAAAGACATTTTATAAAAGTGAAGGATACTTTTTTAAAAATTGTCCTGAGAGATACCAAGTTGCTAAAATATTGCGGACTAAAAAAGTCTTGCTTCCAGATGGGTGGTGGTGGCACACACCTTTAAGCCCAGCACTCAGGAGACAGAGGCTGATGGATCCCTGGGTTCTAAGACAGCCAGGGCTAAACATAGAAACTGTCTTGAAAAACAAAACAGAAATAGATGTTACTTCTAATAAGATATACGATGTATTATATATACGCAATAAAGACATGAATACGTAACAAAGGAAAGGACCCACTGGCTCTAGGAACAAACTCCTTTGGTAAAATGGGTAACTCGACAACAGGAAAGGAAGCATAGCTGGTGTATCCGGTTGTAGGTGGCTTGGTGACACTCGGTGAAGGGACTGTACATGTGGACTTCAGAACTAACTAATGGGGACACACTTCTAGAAAGTGGGAAGAGGCAATGGGTAATTAGCAACTCCCGAAGCTGAACACTCAGAAACCTGAGCCATCTAACCAGAGAACAAGCTGAAAGTCATACAACAGATTGCCTGTCTCAAGTCAGTGGATTTAACTTCTTGCTTGTTTTTCTTTATTGACAAAGTATTTTGTCCTCGGAGCCTCATTTGGGCTATGCTATAGGAGTTGTGCAAACAAGGATCCCATGACCACAAGGGGACCCTAAAATAAACAGAGCAGCAATACAGTGTTACCCTGGATGCCAGCACTGACAGCCAGTGACAAACCTTAGGGGACCTAGGGTTAAAACCCAATCTGTTCTCCTAAGAGGTTATTATCCCAGCACCTTGGGGATTCTGGGTTTTACTATTTTTAAATGAAGCCCACTTTCCTTGTGCCAATTTTTATTGAGGCATAACGTGTGTACCTCTTTATGTGGTAGTTACAGTGAATTGGTACAGTATGTAATATATTAGGGTAATGGGCACTTCTATCTCATTTTAATGTGTTGAGAGTTGTGTCTTTCTAGTCATTTTGAAATACTCAGATTTTTTCTAAACCAATAGTTATCCTTCTGTGGATTTCTGGTTTTTGTAGTTTGGGGGTCTCTTTAAAATTTTTACATGTGTTTATCTAGTGGTTGTGTGTGTGTGTGTGTGTGTGTGTATGTGTGTGTGTGTAAACACAAACATGAAGTAGTACACGGACCACGATAGATGTGTGGAGGTCAGAGGATAGCTGGGAGGAAGCATTTCTGTCCTTCCATCATGGGGATCCCAGTGTTCGAACCCAGGTGGTTGGCTGTGGTAGCAGGCACCTTTATCCACTGAGCCATCTTACTGGCCTGTTTTAGTGTCTCTTATGGCCAGTGAACTCAGTTCATTCATTCAATAATTTTCTTGAGACAAGGTCTTGCTACGTAGCCAAGACTGGCCTCCAGTTCAAGGCAATCCTCCTACTTTTTCCTCTTAAGCGCTGGCACTACAGGCCCATGCACGACCACGCCTGGCTATTACCCAGTAAATGGTTATCACTCACTTTCTATCAACCCATAGTGTCCTGGGGTTAGATGCTCACTGGTGCATAAAACAGACTCATGCATAAATGAAATAGCGTATGTATATACTATGTTACTTAGCAATATGAAAGAGAATAAAAGAAAAAAAAAGCCAGAAAACAAACAAACATGTCCAGAGAGATTGTTTAGAGTAAAGTTAGTTGTGGGCAAACCTTAGTGACCCGAGTTTAATCCCCAGGACCCACACATACATTTGGATGAATAACTACGTGGTTAGAAATTACATGAGCAGCTACTGAGGATGCTACAATTTCCATACATAATGAGGCTATAATTCATCAACCAAACAAAGCCAAGTACCAGTGATAAATAACAGCAAAAAGTTGTAACCAATCCTCACATTTTTTTGAACCATTAAAAAAAAGTAGATCCGGGGACTTGGAGAGATGGCCGAGCCGTCAAGAGCATGTGTTGCTCTTGCAGAGGACCCAAGTTCAGTTCCCGGCACCCACATGAGGCTCATGACTGTAACTCCAGCTCCTGGGGATCTTGTGCCTTCTTCTGGCCTCTATAGGCATGTGTGTGATTCACACACATACATGCAGGTAAACATTCATACACATAAAAAGTAAATAAATCTTTTAAACAACAACAAAGTAGGTATAGATTATTTTCCCTGCCTGTTTAGACACAGAGAAGTTTGCTCGCGCTCAGCAGGTATTAGGATTAGAGCAATGTACATTTTGTTTGTTTTGTTCTTGAGACAGGATCTCACTATACAGCCAAGGTTTCCAGGGGTGGCCTCAAACTCATAGCCCTCCTGCCTTTAGCTTCCAAATGCTGGGATTAAAGGCAAGCACCACTTTAAAATATTTTTTAAAGATTTGTTTGTTTGTTTGTTCATTATGTATACAGTGTTCTGCCTGCACTTGTGCCTGCAGGCCAGAAGAGAGATCAGATCCCATTACAGATGGTTGTGAGCCACCACGTGGTTGCTGGGAATTGAACTCAGGACCTCTGGAAGAGCAGACAGTGCTCTTAACCTCTGAGCCACCTCTCCAGCCCAAAAAGATATCTTTAAACTGCAAAGCATCACGCACAAATAAGGTAGGAATATTGACTGTCTAAAGAAAGAAGGGGGAAACTAGAAGTTCGGAAGATAGAAAAATTTACAGTAAGTCTGAATAATAAGCATAGCTGGAAATGGTTGTGATTAAAAATACACAGGAATGCTTTTAACCCTTTTTTAAAAAGTAGATAAAACTACAATGTAGTATTATTATTTATTTCTCATCCATGTGCACTACAGCTGTAAATGCTTGGTATTTCTCCTTAATATTCCACTGCTTCCCATTCTAGACTACATCTTGGTCAAAGCAGGAGTTAGCGTCTGTCCTCATGGGGCACTTATTTGGTGCTCACACACACCTTTTTCCTCTTGCACAGAAGGTATTCGTTTATTCCATTAGCTCCTGTGCCTTCGTTAGAAGCAAAGAACACTGAGATCTACTTGCCTGCAGTTTCGTGCAGTCCATGATACAAGATTATCAGCGGGGACCTACAACCCTACAAAGTGCAGGTCGAGTATGAAATGTGCCAATCATGGGGTCTCAGTCACTTCTTGCTGCGTCTCTCTCCTCTGTTTACTGTTTTATTACTTTTTAGATTTTGTGTGTATAAATGTTTTGCCTGCTTGTATGTCTATGTGCCGTGTGACTATAGGGACGGCGGGAGTCAAATCCCTTGGAGATGGAGATACAGATGGTTGTGAGCTGCCATATGGGTGCTGGAATTGAACCTGGGTTCTGTGAAATTGCAGCCAGTCCTCTTAAGTGTTGAGCCATCTCTCCAGCCCCTTTCTTATGTGCTTACATTTTTACTTTGGTGGTGAATTGGTTTTAAGGAAACACTACTATTAAGCTACATTCCCCAGCTCGTCTTCTTTCTTCTTCCCCTTGGAACTGTGATTTGAAAAGGGCCTGTCGCAGGGGAAGACAAGGAGTCTCCTCAGAAGCCCCAAGGTTTCTGCTCCAGGAGTCTAGCATCTGACTTTGCCGGTCACCACTTAGGGTATGAGAATAATATTATCCTCACAGTCTTACCATTTCTTTACAAGGTCACGGGTAACAGGGTGTGCTAAAAGAAAATAAAAGCAAAAATTAGATTCAACAGGAATAAAAGATACAAGATAAGGTCACAAATCAAAAGAGATCACAAAAGTAACTATTGGGGAAATAATATTGGAGTTGAATACATCATGCCGTGCACTAAAATGCACGGAACACAGATCAAGGGGTTCAAGATTTCTAAAGCTGGGCTGGAAAAAAAAAAAGAAATAAAACATTTAATCACTGGATTTTAATTTTCTAGGGTTAAAGTTGACCAAGTAGATTAAAATATCTAAAACTTTAAACCTTATGTGTGTCCAATAGAATATTATTCAGCTATAAAAAAAAATAAAATCATGATATTTGCAGGAAAATGAATAAAATCAGAATTGTATTAAGCAAAGCAACCGATACTCATGAGGACAAGAGCGCATTTCTCTCGTATGCATATACTTAATTTTTATATGTGGGTGTGGCTGTGGGATTTGCCATAAAATTAGAAAGGGAACCATAGTAGAAAAAAAAAAAAAAAAAGAAGTCTTAAGGAAGGGGATAAAGGAGGCAACCGACTACATTATCAGTCAGAGTCTGACATGAAAATGGACCTGTGGGAAAACTGAGGAGGATCAAGAAGAAAGATGTCACAGATGCAGTACTACAGCCTATTGCTTTACATGCTGACTTCAATTTTTTTAACTCTGTGGGTAAAAAAAAATTTAAATCTATAGAAGAAGCAGAAAATTCAATAAATGTCAGACAGTAAGGATAAATGCTTAATAACGTTAAGTATTTGAAGACTACAAAAGTAAGAACAAAAACCATACTGAAACGTGCACCAAGAGTAAAACAGCAGAATTGGGTCACGACATGTGAAGACTGCTGAGCCACCTCTCCAGCACCTAGGACAGTTTCTTTGCTGGAGGTGAATGAGTCGCACATCCCGTGCACAGCGGGCATGGGTTTTAAGTTAGTGCACAGTAAAGGGTAAGTCGGGGTTGTGAGTCAGCAGTCTTCACATGTCGTGACCCAATTCTGTTTCGAGACATGTGTCCTAAGGAGATCATTTCAAATGTGGGCCAAGATGTATGCAAAATAAGATTCCGTGTGATGTCTTTGACAGTAAGAAACTGGTAAACCGGAGATCTCTAAACCAGGAGGCCTGATTAAGCAAATGAAAATGCATGCATAGAAGTTCATGGTTTGGGTAGAAAAATGTGGTCGATTATAAGGTCACCATATCTGGAGACCTTTCAAAATAGGCATCATAATGACAGACTTTTCCAGACAGAGTCTCTTCACATCTGAAGAGTTTTCAGTCATATCTGAAGGCCCTGAGAGAGCACACTCTGCACTCTGCAGTGTTTGCCAAAAAGGGGAGCAGGTGTGTGCTGGCATCTGGAGATACTGCTCCAACGCCAGCTTTGTTGGTTGTTCAACTACATGATCTTAAGCAATCAGATTAAGTTGCAAGATTCAGTTTCTGTCTTTCATACTGGAGGGTAATAAATCTGTGTAAAAATTTATGTAAAGATCCATGTAAATTTGATCTGTGTAAAAATCAAAGATAGATAGGTAGACAGACAGACAGACAGACAGACAGACATAGATAATACATAGTAATTGATGGGTGTGCATGCATGTAAAGCACCTTGTATATATGAATGGTAATTTAAATTACTAGTTACAACTTTAGTGTACCCAAGGCTCTATTAGATCACTGTGAAAGAGTGAAAGAGGAAAGCTCCAGCCAACTGCAGCTTTGGCTTTTATGTGCAAGTATGATGGATGTGGAGAGAACAGAGGAGGTCAAAGTACCTGTCCTCTCAGTGGCAGCCTGGTGGAGGAGATCCTTGGTAAACTAGAAAGATGAGACTCAGTGTCAGGAGCCATGTAGGTGAGGCTGAGGCTAGCAGGTGGCTTTCCTGGAGGTGGCCCATATGCAAGGCCTACATTGGGTGAGCTCTGAGAGGCAAGGTCCCAAGACACCAAGGATGGCTTCTCGCTGCTGATATGCCTTTTTTCCTATCACTATTACATAGTATAATGATCCCTGGGCATCAGCCCACCCAGTTGGGCAGATTTCTTGAAGATCAACATAAAGATGAATTAATGCTGTTTAGATGAATTAATGATTTTATAGAATTTCCTGATTTAACTAAAATAATTTTAGGAAGAAAGTTTTAAGAGGTGGTTTTAGTTGTTTTGCCAGAAAGATATAATAAAGTTAGAATCAAGAATAGAATGTGTCCACTCCTCATAGAATAGCAAATAAAGGCTGCATAATAAGAAATATAGTGAATTTTCATAATTACACTAAGAGGCCAAATGGGCTTGGGACCAACTTGTGATCAAGGAAAATACATTCACTCTAGGTTAGATCCAAGGATGATGGAGCCACAGGTGTGCACTGTGATAAAGCAAGGTCATGTGAAACTGTGGCTGTGAACTTATAATGACCTCACAGAATGAAGCACTGCTTTGAACTTACTATGGAAATCCTTCTGTAACTCCCCTTTTATGTAACATTTTATCTATGAGGTAATTTTCTAAAGAACTTTTGTCTAAGAAGGTACAAAAAAGACCAGAAAGAAGAACTAAAGTGTGGCATTTGGGGATCAGCCCCACCTACCAAATGTACACATGTGTATGTCTGTCTGTCTATATGTATGTATACACATATGTGTGTAGGTATATGTGCATGTACGTAAGTATGCATGAATACTTGTGGAGTTGATGAGACAAGCAGTCAGCCCTGACCAGAGTATGTGTATATATGTCTGTATGTGTTGCCTGTGTAAAAGATTTTTCTTTCTTTCTTTCTTTTTTTTTTTTTTTTTTTTTTTTTAATTTTCCTTTGTTTTCTCTCTGGTTCATGAAGAGTTAGAATTCCAAGCCTCTTGCCCGGACAGAAAAGGTCCTTGAACCCAAGGGAAAAGAAATCAGCACTTATTAAAGCACAAATAGTAAGATTATCAGGCCAGGGTTCATCAGTCTGTGGCCTGTGTCTGTCACTGTGTCCCACCTGGTACCGTTCCTGTTCCAATGAAGGCTGGGGCAGGCCCTGGCGCTCAGGCATTTCTGGTTTTTCTTTTAAGGCTAGGCTCATTCTGACCTAAGGAGAGGGAGAGGGTGCTTTACGACACAGTCGTGATGCTGCCATTCACGGAAGCTGCGGCTCTCATCCTGTGGGCTTTTCCTATGCTACTAACTGGTTCTCAGTTTCAGACACTCGGGTCAATGCCAGTTTAATGCTGACTCCATCCTAAAGGATTATCTGTAGATACAGTTCACAGGAGCACATAACAAAACCGTTACTCGTTCACGCTATGTCTCTCAATGAGCTTCACTTTTCGTAAAGGACTCCCTTAAGGTTACCTCGTTCACTGGCAGGATGGACTAGCTCTGCAGTGGCCAGTGGTAGGCAGTGTCCCAAGCAAAACACCACTATATCATTTCCAACGTGGTCTGTAGATCAGACTCACCTGAGGGATTATTTAAAAGTCCCGGGTCTCAGTCCACATCTCAGATCAATTAAATCACAATCTCTGGTGATGGGACAAAGGTGTCAGCATTTTTGAAGGCCATAGACTTGGGGATTCTTACAGCATTGTGTTATAGCTAAAAGCAATGGCTATGGAGTCAGACTGCCTGAAACCAAGCCTGCCTCTAGGCTTTGACCTTGAGCATGTGGACTCCTGCTCTCTGTAACTTGGTGAAGTAGGTCCACAAGGTAAGTGAAGGTTAAATAAGACTGTATGCAAGAAGAGCTGTACCACGCCTAAACAGTAAATATCCAGCAAATGGAAGCCATAGTTCATTCCAAAACTTGTAAGTGAAGATGCTGTTTAAATTTCTACAGCTTAAAAAAGTAAAGAATGCACTGTAAATGGAATTGTGAACATGCCCTTCTTTTTATTTCCGTTGACTTAGGTGTATATGTTTTCCACACTTTTGAGGATGCTTATATGAATACACACAGGAAAATACCACAGAGATGTTCTATTTTTAAAATTAATAATTTAAGGAGGGAGGCAAACACTAGTGGGAGAAGAAAAAAACTAAAACAGAACCAGAGAATACATGGAAACGCCCATCACAGTGTCATATGCAACATTCTGCCCCTACAAACACTAGCTTTCCTTCACACAGAAATTCCCTTTATTCCTGATTTGGTTTTTTGGTGGTTTCTGGTCAACCGAAGCCTGAAAATATTAAGTAGAAACTTCTAGAAGTAAGCAAGTCATACATTTTAAACAACTTTCATTATAACACGTTACAATTGTTCAGTAAGACTCTCGTTTTAATCTCATATTACACCTAATTTATTTAAGTCAGGCTTCATCATAGGTATTATAAATTTTAAAAACCATACTGTACATCAACTGAGTACAATGTCTGCTCTCGGGCACTTGGAGAATGTCTTAGGATGTCTTCCCTACGGACAAGAGGGGAACTATTGCGTTAAAATGGGGGTGACTTTTGGAGGGCTGCAAGGGCTTCACCAGTTTTATTTCTTGTTTTTATTCCTTCATAGACAGATTTTTTTTCATAACATAATGTTACTAGTTCTTTGAGAATTATGTACATGTATACACTGTATTTTGATCATACACCCCACTCCTTGCCCTAATTTGAATGCCCACCCACAACTCATACATCATCAAAGTTCAAACAATCGGGAGGATGTTCAAGGGTTGTACCGGTTTGTGGACTTTGCTGGGCAGGTCTGTGTGAATGTCTTGGTTTTCTACGTTTTCCTTCCATGCACACAGGAGAGGCTCCGTGGCCTCTGGTGCGTTGACTCTTCCCTTGTCTGAGATGTGCTGGCACTGTTTGGTAAGGACGCTCTTATGGAGAAGGATGGTACTGTTGAACATCCGAGGCGCCTGGCCATGGGCCTCCAGAAGCTGTGAGTGGTGGAGCTTAGCTATCTCTGTCTGCAGCAAGCAGTGTCGGCCAGGTAGAGGACACCCACAGTGACTTCATAGGCGCAGGTCTAAGGTCGTGCCCTGCCTCAGGGTCGGGGGAGGTGGGGGGTGGGGGTGGGGGGACGGGGAGGTTGTGGTAGCAAGGGAGGAAGGAGGTGGGAAGGAGGTGGGAGCAAGGCGGGGCTTGTTTGGGTAGCGCCTTCCGTTGGTCAAGTATTGACACTGACATCATAAAATTTGCCCTATGAGATCTTAAAGGCGTCATGCAGGGCACAGATTAAAGTAGTGTTGACCATGGAAAGGTGAACAGAATTTCTATGTTTCTTCTTCAAAGTTTACTTTCTAATCTATATGGGGCAAGTGAGTGTGTAAACGCCTAAAGAGGCCAGAAGTGGGTGTGGGGTGCCCAGGGCAAGTCACGAGTTGAGGGTTTGCTGGCCCTGGGTGCTGGGCCCTGGTATCCTAATTCCCGTCCTCTGGAAGAGCATGAGTCACCTCTCCAGCTCCAAAAAGTTACTCTTGAGGTAGTTCGTGAAATGAGATTAAACTCAGAACATCGAGGATATTCCCAGCTCATTCTTCCCTAATGTATTTGTTTTTTGTTTGTTTTGTTTTGTTTTGTTTTGTTTTTTTGGTTGGTTTTGTTTTGTTTTTGTTTTTGTTTTTGTTTTTTTTTTTTGTTTTTTGGGTTTTTTTTTTTTTTTTTTGGTTTTTTGAGACAGAGTTTCTCTGTGTAGTCCTGGCTGTCCTGGAACTCCACTCTGTAGACCAGGCTGGCCTCGAACTCAGAAATCCACCTGCCTCTGCCTCCCAAGTGCTGGGATTAAAGGCGTGTGCCACCACTGCCTGGCACAAGTTTTTTTAATAACACTATTTTGTGTATTTAAGGATTTCTTTAAAAACAAACAAACATAAATCCCCAAACCAAGACCTGAAAAAGTGTGTTCAACTTTTCAGAGTGACACTAGGGTTGTTAACAAAAGAGCAGAATAAAAAACTTTTGAAATGAAATACTAGAAATAAGAAATATTTTTTGAGCCCTGCCTGGTCTACAATTCCAAGCTGCCAGGCAATACACGCCCACTAGTGCAATAGTGGCCTGATAGTTATGGAAGGAGCCAGCTGCTCTCTGAGGATATGAAGCCTTTTCTATAGGAATTATTTCACGCTTGATACTATAAGCATGGTCAAAAGCCCATAGCTCATAAGATCCTAGGCACGAGGGGAACCTACCATTTGTTTTGTTAAATGGTCAGACTGGTTCAAGAAGCTTCTTTTTGTGGTAGGTGAACACTAAAACAAAGAGTTAAAACTAGTCAAAGGGACAGATGTAAGTAACTGAACAGTTGTAGGTTGGTTTATCCAACACCCAGGAAGAACATTAAGAGCAGTCAGGGTAGAGAGATGGTATGTGCTGGCTTCTGGATAGAACAGAGCTATCTCACACACCAACTCAGCAGCTGTGGGTACAGGCACAGACCAACACATCAAGTCGGTCAAAATCCCATCATGGATGGGGGAGGAGCCTCAAATCCACCCCTATTAGAGAAGATACCAGAAGTTGATGGAGTGGTAATCATTCTGCAGTTGGGGACTGAAAGCTGGTAGATGGCATGGCCATGAGCAAAGTAGACTCTGGTTTATTGATAACAATTTTGAAAAATAGGACATGAAGTTAGGAAAGAGATGAATCAGGGGCCACAAGTCCCTGTCCTACACTCACGGAGTTCATGTACTTCATGGAAGGAGACAGTAGCAGGTGAACGTGAGTATCACACACTGCATGATTGTCTGAATGCTTCAAAAACTAATTCCAAACAAGGAAACTTATGGCTGGTGATGGATTTTTTTTTTTTTTTTAAAAAGCAGGAAAAGAAAAATAATTCTAATGATGTTACTCATTAGTCTCATGTGCACAGCTAAATCAAGACAATTATGAATATTCATTTGCCTATTTTGTTTCTAAAAGCTTATATATTTAAATAGGCAACACACTTTGGCAGCAGTGTGTACAGAGGAAACAACTCCCTGCAAGGCCTCAATTAAGTAATAAATCAAATAGGTCACCTGAAGTATCCACTCAAGAGGCTGGGGCAGGAGGAGTTCCAGTTTGAGGTTAGTCTGAGTTAGTAGTGAGACTTTATCTTAAAAAATAAAACAACACCAAAAACTAAATAAGTAAGTCAGTGATTAACAAGCCAAGCCACGTAGTGGTGATGCATGCCTTTAACTCCGGCACTCAAGAGGCAGAAGCAGGCAGATCTTTGTGAGTTTGAAACTAGACTTGTCTACAGAGTGAGTTCCAGGACAGCCAGAGCTAAATGAGGAACGTTGTCTTGAAAAAATTCAAATAAATAAATAAATAGGCCAGGTGGTAAGCCCAGTCCTCGAGAGGCAGAGGCAGGTGAATCTCTGAGTTTGATCTACAAAGTGAGTTAGTTCCAGGACAGTCAGGGCTACACAGAGAAACTCTGTCTCAAAAACGTGTGTGTGTGTGTGTGTGTGTGTGTGTGTGTGTGTGTGTGTGTGTATACATATACTACAAATTTTAAAAAAAAGGTCCCCATAAAGGTCCCCAGTCTACCCACCTCACTCCTTAGACAGAAAAATTTAAGGCCAAAAGTAAATTCCTATTCCCTGCTTCGTGGGTTCAGTGCTCTCTCCCATGGTATCCGACTTTCTCCTCTCAGAACTGAATGCTTAAGCTAGAACCCCATAACTCAAGGGCAGCAGGGTTTCTTTGGGAACAGCAGGGAAGACTTCACGCATCCAGTCTGTCCTCTTGCTTGCCGACTTGAAGCACAAATAAAGTATGGGTCCCGGCCTCTGAAACATCTCACTTTTCTTGGCTTTCTCCCACACAAGGCCGGTCCTCTCAGTCAATACAAGTGTTTGTACAGATTTGAAAGCTGGTCCCAAGTACTAGGTCTCAGATTCCTTATCTGTAAACCAAAAATCTAAAGACAGAGAAGGAATGAGGGAGGCAGGGAGGGAGGGAGGGAGGGAGGGAGAGAGGGAGGGAGGGAGGGAGAGAGGGAGGGAGGGAAGAATGGAGGGAGGAAGAGAGGAAGGGAAGAGGAGGAAGAAGAGGAGGAGGAAAAGAAGACTAAAAGAAAGAAGAAAGGAGGAAGGAGGGAGAGACAGGGACAGAGACAGACAGACAGACAGACAGACAGACAGAGACAGACAGGGGAAGGAGTAGAGTGACTACTTGGGATCAAGCAGAATCCCACATCACTTGTCTGGACTCTTCGGAGTAGCAGTTCTCAACTTGTGGGAGTCAATTCCTAGGGTCGAATGACCCTTTTACAGGGATGGCATATCAGACATTCTGCACATCAGATATTTACATCATAATTCATAATGGTAACAAAATTGCAGTTATGAAGTAGCAATGAAAATAATTTTACGGTTGGGGTTCACCACATGAGGAACTGTATGAAAGGGTCACAGCATTGGGAGGCTGAGAACCAGCGCTGTAGAGTCTGCTCCAGCTTTGTGTGTCTTCTTATTTCTCTTACCCTATACATGACTTAGGAAATACTCTACTTGCTACCCTTACACCACACAGTCAAGCAGAAGTCCCACTCCTGGAAGGAAGCACTAGGCATGATTCACTATCACTAACCATGACACTGAGCACTTACAATGGCATAAGGCCGGGCTCTTTCTGCTCATCCTCTGTCATCTTTACTCTTAGGTCACTCCTAGGACTTCCCCATGAAGTGAGGAAGAGAATATGGTTACGATGAAGAGAAGGCTATGGGGTTTTACTACCCTGCTTAATATCCGCTGTTACTGTGTGCATGACCTCTGGTTAGTCATTTAACTCCTGTGTCCCAATTAGTTCATCTGTAAAGTGGACACATAGATAGTGCTTCCTCTAACGGATTGTCTTCAAGATACAACAAAATGCTGTCAAATATTTAGAACACCCCATGGACACCTGAATCTAGAGGGTAACAGAAATATTCGTATAAAATATTCCATTCATCCACTTGTTCCAAGCTTTCGAGTAGAAAAAACCCAGGAGTCTAAAGTCCCTGCCTCATCTTCACGTAGATTAATACACTAGAGAGAAAGATGGACAAGAATCAAGTAATTAGGTCCAGGATAGTGATGAATGCGTATGATGTGCTGGGTGGGCAGAAGATGTTGCCTACTTTAGGAAGAATGGTTTGGGAATATCCTTTTAGAGAAATTGATACTTGAACTGTGTGTTGGGGGGTGGGGGGGATGTGTGAAGGAAATGTGGATGAGAAGGTACCAGATACCTGCTGATGTGGAAGAAGATGAATTAATTCTAAGAAAGCATTACAGGAGAGAAAGTCTAAAAGCCCTGTGGAGGACATGGGTCATTGGGTCATAGGCACAGCAATGCCATGGGGACAGCATGGCTGAAAACAGCAAGGAGGAAGGCCTGTGGGCTTTGTGATTCAGTCAGATGACCTCCAACCCTGGAGAGAGCTTGCTTCTGCTCTATGGGATCTAGCAAGGTGCAGCTGAAGGATCTGGAGCAAGATGGCTGAGCTCTTCCTCCTCCCAGAGACCATCAGAACAGTACAGCTTCCATCATACCCTCTCCAGGTTTCAATTTTACCTCATAGAACCAAACCCCATTGTTTTTAGCATAGTCTCTACAGCTGGCCAACAGGCCGATGGTGTGGGACTCTGAGGCATCGGTGGACAAGACTGCCACCTTCTGGAGGGAGCCTTCCGGGCCCTCGAATACTTGGGACCCAGTCATTCCTTGCTAAAGGTAATGAAGATGAAATGTCAACATGGGAGAAATTTTCATCTGGCCCTGCCTGCCTTCTAAGAAATCCATACCAGTGAGGGAGGGCAAGGCAAGGAAGAACTCTACCAAGAAAATTTGCTAAGTGCCAGGAACAGAAGGGATTTCTGTATTTTCGAAAGCTGTGTATGTGCCTGCAGCGGTAGAATGTTCCAGATGACACTGTGCTGGGCTTCGCTACTTATGCTTTTGTTTGTTTTATTTTCCTTTCTCCACCAGTGCTTGCCTCCCTCCAGTTAATTGTTAATTTCTAAAAACAGATACATCTCTTTGTGGTGCATTCCTGTGTGTATTCATGTAAGTAGCTTCAAAGGAGTGGACGGCATAGCACATAAGTTGGTGGCAATACATATATGTCCGTGCTCACAATTAGGCTCAGCTGTCAACTGGACACAAACCTAGAGTCACCTGGGAAGAGGAACCACAATAAAAGCATCGCCTCCTTTGGGCATTGAACTGGCTGGGTTTATGTGTCAACTTGACACAAGCTAGAGTCATCAGAGAGGAGGGAGCCTCCGTTGAGGAAATGCCTCCCCATATAGCAATTAATGATCAATGGGCGAGGGCCTCACCTGCTGTGGGTGGTGCCATCCCTGGGCTGATGGTCCTGGGTTCTATAAGAAGGTCGAGCAAGCCATGAGGAACAATCCAGTGAGCAGCACTCCTCCATGGCCTCTGCATCAGCTCCTGCTCCATATGAGTTCCGGTCCTGACTTCCTTCAGCGATGAACAGCAGCGTGGAAGTGTGAGCTGAGCCCTTTCCTCCCCAGCTTGCTTTCTGGCCATAGTGTCTCACTGCAGCAATAAGACGCTGAGACAGGCAAGCGTGTGGCGCATTTTCTTAATCACTAATTGTATTCTGCTTCTAGACCTGCGACAATGGCTTCTGTGTGGGTGTCTGTCATACGTGACTTTTTTTCTGCTGGGTCCTGAAAGCAGTGAGGGATCAGACAACGGATGTGACATGCTTTTGTTTTGTTTTGGACAGGGTCTCACTGTCCTAGAATTCACTCTGTAAACCAGGCTGTCCTCAAACTCAGAGATCTACCTGCCTCTGCCTTCTATACCTGGCAGATATGCATTTTTTTTTTCAAAAAAAGAGAAAGAAATGCTATATTGTCCAGTGGAAGAAAGAATGCAGAATCATGTACTGCGCTACTATGGAGGAAGAAACGGGAAATCACCCTTACACTTGCACAGAATGTTCTTGTGTTTCTATAAAGATATGCAAACTAGTGGTTCCCTGTAAAAACGTCAGAGAAGAGTTGGGAGAGAACAGAACAGTGCTGAGATGTGTACTTTTTGTATGACTCTAGCCTTTGGACCTGTGAAAGTCTTACAAACTTCAAACTCGTTTTAAAAGATTTTAAATTGCATTTACACTGTGTGTGTGAGTCTGTGTGTGTGTGTACTAAAACAAACCATCTGCTTGCTGGAGTTGGTTTCGTCTACCATGCGGGTCTTGAGGATTGAGTTTAGGTTGTCGGGTCTAGTGATGTGTCTTTCATCTGTTGAGCCATGAGTTTTAAGTGTTTTAAATTTAGACAATTCTTGGCAAGGTGTGGCAGTGCACGCCTGTAATCCCGGCACTTAGGAGGTACGAACAGAAGGCTCCGGCTCTGGAGCCGAAGGCCAGCATGAGTTACATAGTTACATAGTGAGTGCTGCCCTATAGAACCGAGGATGTGAGGAGACAGCCCAGCTGTGGGTTTGATCCCTGGCACTGAGAGCAGGAGAAAGGTCTCACTCACTGTGACTTCCTACTATACTCTTCTGAGATGTTATTTAAAGCACTTCCCTAAATCCACGTTAAATACTCTAGGTCAGTGGTTCTCAGCCTTCCTAATGCTGTGACCCTTTAATACAGTTCTCATGTTGTGGAGACTCACAATCATAAAATCATTTAATTGCTACTTCATAACTGCAATTTTGCTACTGTTATGAATTGTAATGTAATTAATTATCTAATATGCAGGGCATCTGATATGCACCCTCTGTGAAAGGGTCATTTGATCCCAAAGGGGTGGTGGCCCACAGGTTGAGAACCACTGCAGGCTCAGGCCATTGTTTCAGGTGACTGGCTTTAAGGAACACTTTTGGGGTGTGCTTTTTTTTCTTACCTTTTCTTCTATTTAAAAGGAGGCTATGTGGTCTGCTAACTCAGAAAAGTCAAGTCACTGTCCTGTGAGACACACCAGTCCTCTTTCCTTTTATGCTAAGGATATGCTATTGCTACCGACACACCCAATCTCCCTAACCACATAGCTAGGAGCTCAAAAATGGAATCTACATTATAGCCACTCACCCACCTCCCAGAGCCTATATGTGAATATAGTATTTAATAAATTTTAGTCATAGCTATATGGTTAGGTGATCTGATGGTAGATGAAGCCCTTTATATGTTCTAACACTTTGAATCTCGATAGGTGCCTTATTCTTCATTGTACATCAGGCACAACAGAGCACCTTCTAAATAGGTACAGACAGTGTTCATTGGGTAGAAGAGTTATTACTGAGTGAGCAGGGACATGGTAAAATTCTGGCTAAATACAGCTTCATGTCTATACTACTTTGTGTAAATATTACCTAAATATACTTGGCATATACAAATTCCAAATGTTAAAATAAGAATGAACAAAAATTGTTATTTGGAATTGACAAGAAAAGTCTAGGAGCCTAAGGAAGTGTTTTCTAAGTTGATCCAGAAACTCTATGGAGACTCATCAAGCTATTTCTAAAAATCTGCTTCAGGTACGAACAGAGGCAACCTTCCCACACAAGAGCTTTCCAACGTTTACAGAATGTGGGCTGTGACCCAAATGCCAGAAACTGACAGCAGGACCAAGGCAACTCTTATAAAGGACATTTAACTGGGGCTGGCTTATAGGTTCAGAGATTCAGTCCATTATCATCATGCCATTAAGCATGGCAGCGTCCAGGCAGATATGGTGCAAGAGAAGGAGCTGAGAGTTCTACATCTTATTCTGAAGGCAAACAGGAGAAAACTGGTATCCTCGGGCAGCTAGGAGGAAGCTCTCAAAGCCCAACCCCACAATGACACACTTCCTCCAACCAGGCCACACCTCCTAATAGTGCCACTCCCTGGGCCAAGCATATTCAAACCACCACACTGACTGTGAGATGATGGGGGCAGACAAGGGCTCCAGCAGGGAACAGCATGAGGCAGACACTGAAGCAGGACAGGGAAGCTACACAGGGTGAAGAGTGGAGAGGAGGGATGGGGGGAGAAGGGTAATGGGGGATGAGGATGGGGTGGGGGATGGGGTGGGGCCTGGGAGCTGGAGGAGCTGTGAGGTTGACTCTCAGAGCAATTGGAAGCCACAGGAATGACTGAGAAAATGGAACAACACTTAGGTTTTTAAATAACTACTCTAGCTGGGGTGGCAACGGGACTTCAGAGCATGAGGATAAAAATAAGATGATGATTCTGGAAGCCACAGTAGGAATCCAGGTGAGAAATAACGCTAGCCCTGGAGAGGGGGTGGTTAGCATTGCTGTGAATGATTGTTTTTGTGAGTGAGGAAAAAAGAGGAACTTGGGAAGAGCAGGAAACTGTTTTAGCTCAAGCAAGCAGGTGCTACTGTCTTAGATGAAAAGCACACAGGGAAGAACCGGGGTGAGAGGGAAGGAAGACTCCATCAGGAAGCACATTATGGAGCTGGCAAGATGGTGCAGCAGGTTAGCCATCTGCACCAGATGCAAGCCCGATGGTGTGACCTGGATCCAAGCAACCCACTAACGGTGGAAGGGGAGAACCAACTCCACAGAGTTGTTTTCTGACCCTCCCCATGTGTGCCTTGGCACGTACACAATATGCATTGTGTATATATGCATAATACATCACACACTCGCATGCACACACACACACACACACACACAATCAATGACTGAAAATAATAGTACTGTACTTTGTAATAGAGATACCAATATCCTATCTGAGTGGATGTCCAGTAGGCTATTAAATATATGAGTTGGAATTGTGGGAGAGAGAGTAGAGTGAGAATATGAAACATTAAGCTTGTTGCTGGGCTTGGTAACACGGGTCTATAATCCTAGTTACTAGGGAGGCCCAGGTAGAGGAATCACAAGTTCAAGGCATGTCTGGGTGATGCAGCAAGACTCTATGTCAAAATAAAACAATAAAATATCTGCTGAGATGCTCATGAGATATTGTTATCTGATGTAAGCTTGATGACCTAAGCTTGGTCTGAGGCACCTTATACTATTTTCAACACCAGAAAAAAAAAAAAAAAAAAAAAACTATACTTGGAACAACACACACTTGCACACACTTGCAATATCAGCCCCCAGGAGGCTGAGGCAGGAGGATTATGAAATCTGGTCAGTCTCCGTTACATACTAAGATTTTTATTTTAAGTGAACAGATAAGACATAGCATCAAGAAGGTATCTGTTAAAATTTGGGAATGCAGGGGGCATTCAGTGAATGAGCCCGAGGAACAAACTAGGGTGTGACGCCGATGTGGGGGTCAACCTTGTGAAGGAAAAAACCAAGATGGAGAGCAAGGCGCCACAGGCTCCTGCAACTCCTCGGACAGTCCTGATCTACAGCACAGGGCATTAGCTAAGATGGCTCCTGGTGTGAGACAGCAAAAAAGTAATGGAGGCCAGGGCGTCCCTCCCTCCACCCCGATTTCATGGAAGTCCCCACAGGTGATGATACTCCCCCCCCCCTCTAAGTATTAGTCAGGGCTTTCATTAGAGCGCTGTAATGATGTGGCGAGATACGATTGGCCAAGGATTTAGGAGCTTGGGATTGGCTCAAACACTATATATAATAAGCTTATGGGCTGGGCAATCAACTCAGGTCCGCACCCTGATGTTGGTCTTCAGACTCAGACTTCCTGGGGCTCATCATGTGACCTTCTGGACACTCTCTCCCCCACCCCCATCCTAAGTCCTGTTCTCACAAGGATGTGCTGTCCCAGAGGACATGAGGAGGTCTATGTCTCAAGGGAATAACCAAATGTATAAAATGCTACCAAGAGATTAAATAAGCCACTACTGATACTCGCACTAGTGTCTACTGTACGCATATCTGGTACCAAAATCTGTTCTCCATCCCTCACAGGTATTAACCCCGAATCTTCTTACAACACCCAGGACACAAAAGGACCCGTTGGATTTCATTGACACAGAAGTCAATAAAGAGCATCTTCATCCAACAAAAATTAAGTTTTACATTCATGAGAGTGCAATGATGTAAAGAACTAAACACAGAGACACGTATTAGAGTTGGATATGTGTGGGTTTTTTTTTTTTTTAATTAGCAGATCAAAGATTATTATTTTTGGTATGAGGAGAGACCAAATACTTGATCTGAGAGTGTCCTAGCCAAAGAAAGGTGACGTGATTCTGAGGTAGGAGGGAGAATGAGAGTCCTAAAGTTAAGGACATGCCAGGTCAAGTTCAAGGTCAGGTTAGTGAGCTGGAGCTGTATCTCTCATCAGTCATACACAAAGCGCTGGCTTCCATCTCCAGCCCAGCATAAACCAAGTACGGCAGCCTGTGCCTGTAATTCCAAGCACTGTGGAGGAGACACAAGGATTAGAAATTTAGGGTCACCCTCTGCTACATAATGAATTTGAAGCCAGCCTAAACTAATGGAAATTTATCTCAAAAGCCAAAATCAGGTTAATGTTTAGGCTAGCTCAATCGAGGTTTGGAGACCCTCTAATTAGACTTTAGATTATTGAGCCACATAAGGAAGGAACTACCTCTCGGGTGGTTAGGAGCAGGAAATCTGCATGTAATATATATTTTAGAAGACGGCCCTGACCCCTGTGTGAACGATGAACTGAAGGGTAGGGCTAAGAACCAAAGCACACGGCCACCTGAAAGCCATTGTGGATGACTAGGCAAGACATAAAAACAATAATACAATAAATGTAATAGACGATATAAAATACAATATTAATTTTTATACTAATAAAGAGTCATAATATATAGTTTAGGATTTATTTGTGGTTTAGAGCTGTCAAGGTTTTTTTTTTGATACACTGAGCTTGTTTCCTGTGGGTAGTCAAGCAGGAACGCTAGATAATTGAGTTCTAAGAAGAAGTTAAAGCTGTAAGTAATTTGAAAAGTGACTGGCAATGTGGCCATGGAACCGATGACATCATGCAGAGAATAAAGGGGAGTTCTAGAAGAATCTGAGAGGACTAAGCCATCATCCATGGCTTCAACCTAAAGGCTGGGAAGAGATGACTGCAAGCAAAGGAAATAGAGTCATGAAGAATTTATGAGGTAGGATAACAGGGATGCTGGTATTCTGGGAAACAAGACAGGTTCCTGAGACAAAAGGAAATGTGTCAAATGAAGGGTTCACCTATGCTTTGGGCAGGAAGAGATCATTGTGACCTCAACAAAAGCAACCTGGGCTAAGTGGAGGGAATGAAATCTTAATTTAACTAGTTCTTAAAAAGAACGGAAAAAGAGGACACTGAAATCATGACTTTTAAGCAACCATGTTAACTACTTTGAAGATTTTTGGGGGTCCCCCTCGAAGTCAAGCAGAGACATAGAGTAATACCTGGAAGGGAAGGGTCCTCAGGGATGAGGAAAGGTCTGTGATAGTTCTCAGGTACAGTAATTGTATAATATTTGTATCCCAATGGGGATGGTCCAGGAAAGAGAGGACCAAATGAAGCAGCAGAGAGAGGTTAGATGGGGCTGGTGTGTGGCCTGACAGAACCCACATAAAGATAGACTCTGAAAAATAGTTCTCTGACTCCACCTTATCACCATGGTACACACACACCCCCACATATATGCATCGTTTGTATACATCCATACACATATAATAATTTTTAAAAATTAAAGTTAGATGGGATGAGATCAAATAGCCATTAATAGATGTAATGACAGTTCATCCATTGGTGACTGGAGAAAGGGGTTTCTTTAGGTGCAGCATTGTGGTCAAGAAAAAAACAATATGAGTGTGAGGTGTGTGTTTGTGTGTGTGTGTTTATGTGTGTGTGTGTGCACATGTGTGCATGTGAATGCACATACATTTGCTCAAGGAGGCCAGGCAAGGATGGCTGGGTATTGGGTTTGATCATTCTCCACTGTATTCCATTGACACAGGGGGATCCTTCTGTCTGTCTCCCCCATCTGGCCCCTGCACTGCAGTTTACAGGGGGAGAAAGCCACATTCATGACATAGGTGCTGAGATCCAAACTCAGGTCCCCATACTTATACAACAAGCCCTCTTTCCCACTCTCTAGCCTCAGTTTCCTATGTTTGTTGACGCAGTGTTAAAGAAAGGGATAGAGGGAAATAAGGAAAGTGGACATTGGCAATGACTTCTGAGACATTTAGAAATGTAGTTCGAGATTGTAAGGGGACCACTTGAAGTTTCAAGGTCATGAGTTTAGAGACTAGTCCACACAGTTGTCTAGCTTCCTCTCGTATTCTCTGTCTGTCCCCAGAAGAAATAGCTAAGGGTAGCAGCATATGTCTGTAATCCCAGCACAAAGAGGATTCAGGAGAATCCCAGTCAAGGGCAGCCTGGGACTTTCAGAAAGAGAACACATTTCTAGATGTGACCTAGGGACAAAATGGGCTGTGGAGGGTCAGGTAAGGAGAGAACAGAACACAGGGAGCGGCAGCACATAACCAGAGGGCAGTAGAATCAGTAGGATAAAGGTGCTTGTTGAGTAAATTTTGGAAAAAGGAGACAAAGAATTGAGAGTCTATTATAGGATGCAGCTGGAGAGTGCGCTGCAAACCGATTCTGAAATGGCAGAGCACTTGAAAGGAGCTGGGGTGGGGGGAGGGAAGGAGAGACCTAAGGTGGCAGGGGAGGGAGCAAAACCTTCCAATGAGGACATCAAAATGATAAATCCAGTAGCTCAGTATCCTAGGGATACTCAGGGTCCCCCCACACAGGACAGGGATGGGGTACATGGCAGCAGTATTGATGACATAAGAGATGAGAGAGACCTATGCAGGTAGCCAAGAGGGAAATAAGAGGAAGAAGTGAGGGCTGCAGGAGGCTGCTGTATACATAATTTAAAAAAAAAAAAAGAGGAGGAAGTGGATGTTCCGAGGATGTGTGTGTGGGTGGATGGGTGGGTGGGGGGAGGAGCTAAGAAGGCATAGGGTCAAAGGTTATTTCAAGATAAGAGTGTGTTAAGAGTATGAGTGATTCATCAGAAAAGGAGAACCTGACACTAGAGAGGAGTGGGGACAGACGTAAGGACTGAGTTCTTCAGGAAACAGTGGAATCTGAGGCATAGAAGGAGAACGTGGCTTCATCAAAGACAAGCACAAGTCTCTCCTGAAAGATGAGAAAAGGCAGACTCTGAGTATTCATGTCAGGAGGCCAACAAACTGGTGGTAACCAAGTGAGTTCGTGACCAATTGCATCTATTTCTTCATAAAATATAAGGTACCTTAAAATATAAGGTACCTTAAAATATAAGGTACAATTTCCATTGAAGGTTGGTGGAGAGTAGAGAATGTAGTTGGGGGCTGGAGAGGTGGCTCAGAGGTTAAAAGCATCGACTGCTCTTCCAGAGGTCCTGAGTTCAATTGCCAGCAACCACATGGTGGCTCACCATGGTGGATCTGATGCCCTCTTCTGGTGTGTCTGAAGATATATATATATATTTATATATATATATAAAAAATAAAAAAATTTTTAAGAATACATTTAGTCATGTCAAAGCCTGGGGAAACTTACCCCAGAAAGCACCCAGTACAATTTGTAGTAATGAGGTTGAAATAAAACCAATCAGGACAATGATGTAACTTCTTATAGCAAGAGTGAAGGGCTCAGGGTATATGGAGTGCTGCGGTTTACCAAGGTTGGAAATCTGTCAGAAGTATGGTGGCCAGCGAGAGCCAGTGAAGTGGTGGGAGATGTAGTAAGGGGTGACTGAGGTGATAAACCATAGAACTGAGGCCAGCTGCCAAGCAATCCACAGGGAGTACATGGGATTGCTGGTCCAGTGCAAACGGCCTCTGGTGAAGCAGATGTGAGCTCAAGTGGTAACAGTGGGGGTGTTTCCATTCAAGTCCTGTCAGCCTTGTTATCTTGTACGTTTGAGAGGGTCTGACCAGATGGTGACCTGTTCCATTCATTCTTTCAGTATTTGTTCCCTGAATGTTTGATTTTCCCTGGGCCGGTGCACCAGACACTGATAAAAACATCCTCCCTTTGAGGATCTATCTTTGGTTGGGGAGTAAGAGTAATTATTAAAAGACAAGCCAAAGGATTGGAGAGATGGCTCAGTGGTTAAGCCAAGTTTACTGCTCTTCCAGAGGTCCTGAGTTCAATTCCCAGCAACCACATGGTGGCTCACAACCATCTGTGATGTTATTTTGGCGTCTTCTCCTGGCATACAGGAATATATGCAGGAGGAAAACACTGTATAAATAAACTTTTTAAAAATTTAAAACAAACAAACAAAACCCCCAAACCTTAAGGTGTAACCTAGCAGGATGCAATGGTGTACTGAACCGAAGAATTATGAAAGGCTTCTGGCCCAGAATGCCTGCCTAGTATGTGTCAAGCATTAGGTTCAATCGTGGAAGTGTGTGGTGGCTTCTGTCATTATTAGGGTGTCGATTTCCCTTTGGATTCCTTGAAGTGCAAAGGGAGGTTGCTGCAAAGCAGCAGGTGGCGTCACGTTCCTTTAAACACGCGGAAATTTAGCGCAGACTCCCGAGTTCTAGATGGCTGGATTTCGTCGGGGTCAGGGCTAAACCTACCTCTCAGAGAAGCCAGCTGGAGCCGCGGTAGGTATCTGGCCAACAAAGATGGGGAGGTCGTAATCACTGCGTTGGGAAACAAGTCATCTTTTCCATCCTCCTCGCTCTCCGATGACTGAAAGAGCTCACTGTCCTTGGGGGACAGGAAATCACTGGCCTTGCGGGACTCCAGGGGATCATTGGCCTTGCGGGGCTGGGGAGGATCCTTGACCTTGCGGGCATCACTGGAGTTGTGGGACTTGAAGGATGCGGAGGCCTCATGGGATTTGTGAGTCTTGGACGCTTCCTTGTTCTCTTCTTGTCCTTCCTCCCCAACCGCTTTGGCCTCATCACCATTCTGCACCTCCAGGAGCCTGAGCACAAGGGGCTTCGGTTGGAGTTCAGAGGTTGTGCGTGTTTCTATCGTTGTCGTGGTGTTCCGCCCATCCGTCACCTCAGATCGCACGGATGAACCTGAGAAGTCTCCTTCCTCCATTCCGGTTAGAAGCTCCGGCTACCCGGGGCTCAAACTCTCCGCCAGCCGCCCAAGCTCAGTCCGCGGAGTGGACAGGTGTGATTCGGGGCCGCCGGCGCCCTGCCTGGGACAGACTCAGCCCCACCCCCGCCGACTAGCCCCGCCCCGCCGGTCCGGCCTCTGCGCCGGGTCATTGGTTGCTATGGAAACATGATGCTCTCCTAGGGTGCGTCTCTGTTGACATAGCACAGGAGACAGAGCCTGGGGAGGGGGCTCCTGCTCCCGCTTCCGGTGTGAAGGGAGAAGACTCAATGCGCGGGACCAGTCTGCTTCCTGACTGGTTAGGTTTCCGAGGTTTCCCAACACCGACTCTTTACAAAGCGTGGGAGTGGATAGGAGATTTTTAAGACCATTCCACCACTCATCACTAAGGCAGTAAGAATTCTGCAGTTGGAATGAAGGTGGCGAAGGGGAGGACATCAATGGGCACTTGATCCAAGCTTAGTATTTATCAGAATAGTGTTCAGCTTTAACCGCTTCTTTACATGAAATTCTGCAAGCCTTCACAGCAAAACACTTCAACAGGTTCTAAATACATATGCACATTCAATGACTTCTTGTGTACCATTGTGGCTCACTATCAAAACCGAGATTAGGCGTTGGACTGTGAGATAGGGAGAGGCCATGACTAGATAATAAAGGTGGTGAATTTCCAAGATGGCTGGCTGCTTCCTCAGTCTCCTGACTTGAGACAAAAGCTTTTCAGGCTTTTATCTCCCACCAACAGATGTCCTGCTGATACACTGTCTCTACAAGTTCAAGACCTGCTCAAGTGTCACACAGCAGTTCTGGGCCGATCAACCATCCTTGCTTTCTTCAAACTGACCAACCCTAAATTAGGGAGGGAAAACTGTCCTGAGGCTTTAAGACCCCAGTCCGGAGTCCCTCTCTGCAGAGGGTCTTGTGTGTGTGTGTGTGTGTGTGTGTGTGTGTGTGTGTGTGTGTTTCCTCGCCCCCAATAAATGCTTTTCTTCAACTACTAATTCAGTCTACGGTGCTTGTGATGTGTCTACTGTAGTCTGTTTTGCTGCAGACTTTCCTGCCTGTTAATTCTTTTTTTTTTAACCTCTTAATTTATTTAACTTTATTTTTACATGCATTGGTATGAGTGTATCAGATATCCTGGAACTGGAGTTACAGATCGTTGTGAGCTGCTATGTGGGTGCTGGGAATTGAACCCAAGTCCTCTGGAAGAACAAACAGCTAGTGCTCTTAACTGCTGAGCTAAGTGAACTTGACCAAGACCCCTAGACTATCACTACAGATAAATTAGTCCTGTTGATCATGTAATTAATCTTGTGAACAGTACAGTTGTGTGTTCATCTATTTATTCATAGAGATACTTCTGAAATATACCAAGATTTTTGTAGCCTTGTTGGTTAGGGCACCTCCTCTCCCTAGTCTCTCCTCCCTACTTTTTTTTTTTTTTTTTTTTTTTTTTTTTTTTTTATTAACTTAGTCAGCAGTTCAAGTTGGCCTGGAACTATGCAGTTCACATTAGCCCCAAACTCCTGTACTTGTGGCAATCCTCTTGCCTCAGCGTCCTAAGTTACAGGTGTGAATCATGGTGCTGACTTCTGTGGATTTACTTTTATTCTTAATGATGTATCTGTGAGTGTCTGTGTAGGGATGTGCACTTGTTAGTATCGGTGCCCGTGGAATCCAGAGGCAGGCATCAGATCCCCTTGAGCTGGAACTGCAGGCAGTCGGGAGCTGCCAAAGGAGCTGGAAACTGAACTGGGAACCTCTGCAGAAGCAGCACCCCTCAAGTGACGAGCCATCTTTTCGGCCTGTACCTTGCGCTTGAGCATGTGTGTCTGCGTGTGCCTGTGTCAAAGCCTGGAAAGTGTTCATCACCAAAATAGTATGAGAAAGAAAGGCAGAGCTGATGGGGTTTCAGTCGTGTGCTTGTTTTCAAGGGAAAAAACTAAAAATGTTAAATAATCTGTCAAAATACACAGCTAAAGACGCCATTTACATAATCTGGGGTACTTGAATTTACTATCCTATAAAAAAAAAATAAAGACAACGTTTTTGTGGAAATTAATAGGAGTGGAACTAGGAGACTCATTCTAGAATATGACTATATTAGGTAATCTGTTGCATTAAACTCATTTTAAAAACTAATTACATTGGGGGGGGGGGGGGTTGGAGGAGATGGCCCAGCTATTAAGATCACTTATAGCCTTGGAAAGATGGCTCAGTGCTTAAGAGTATTTACTGCCCTTACAGAGAGGACCTAGTATGGTTCTCAGCACCTACATGGTGGCTCTCAACAGTCTTTAACTCCATTTCTAGGGAGTTCAACACTACTTCTGACCTCCGCACGCTCCTGCATACATGTGATGTACATACCATACATACACCCAGGTATCACACATATGCTTAAAAGGGTTTTTGAAGACCACTTGTTGCTCTTGCAGAGAACCCATGTGGTGACTCACAAATGACTATACTCCAGTTTCAGGGAATCTGGCATCCTCTTCTGGACTCTTCAGGAACTAGGCACACACATATAGCATGCTTTCAAATGTGCAGGTAAAACATTCAGTACATAAAATGCTTAAAGATTTTATTACGTTTCTGTATATGTGTTGTATGTGCATGTATACCTGCCACTGTGTACATAAGGAGGTCAAGCCCACGCACCCCAATACGCATGTGTCAGGATGACGAGCTTCCTATGCTGGCTGCTAACCCCCTTTTCTGGTACAGACAAATGTGAGTTAGATTTCCACTGTTTCAAACTGAAAGTTCCAGCACTTCAGTGGTGCTCAATAAATGTTTACAAAGAGAATAAGCAAAACTGGCATGCACCTCTTGGGTGTTTTGACTGAACCCATATTTTCTAAGCCTGGAAGGCTGGCAATTGATACCAGGTTCTCCAAGGAAATAAATGTCACCTAATGAGGCATGATGGGAAAATTACCAGCCAGGCAGCCCCTTTGACAACACAATAGCTTGGGTGAGCTTCATTTCCCCTAAAGCTCTTGTGACATGCGTCTGTGTCACTAGCCTGAGATGTCTCCAGTACAGAGCTCTTACTTTATTCAATGTCAGCATCGAGCAGTGAGAGTCATGTTGTTTCTCAATAGCTGTTCCCCAGAGGACAATCTCCAGCCTCATACCTTGTTACCAAATATAGAATTTAAGATCAGAATGTGATAACATCCCCCCCCCCCCCAAATTGCTCTCACCTCTAATAAAGGCACTCAAGGGTTTAGATGTCCTAAGAAAATGCATGTAGCATCTGAGTTTGAGCTGGAAGGGCTCTGCATCTGAGACAATCTTTCCACAAGGAGAAAACCAGGGTGATTAAGGAATGTGTCCATGGGTCCATTCATGGAGGACTTGGGGCAGAATCCAAAATCCCAGGTTTCCAGTAATCCCGAATCAATGTACAATCCAACTTGCATATGCCGGAGAGGAGGAGCTTTGATGTTTTCTTACCCGAGTGATACCTGTGATAAGACACTGCTAAACACGGCTCAGCAGCATTGAGTGTGAGGAAGAACTCACTCCTCAGAGGAAGAACATGGTGTCTGTATACATATCTGTGCCGGCAAGTTTTATGTCAATGTGATACGAGCTGGAGTCTTTTGGGAAGAGAGAATGTCCACTAAGAAACTGCCTCCACCACACTGGCCTGTAGGCAAGACTGGGGTGCATTTTCTTGATTGATGATTGACACAGGAGGATGCAGTGCACTGTGGGTGTTGCCACCCCTAGGCAAGTGGTCTCGGCTGTATAAGAAAGCAGTCTGAGCGAGCTATGGGGAGAAAGCCAGTAAGCAGCTTCCCTTCATGGCCTCTGTATAAGCTTCTACCTCCAGGTTCCTGTTCCAGTTCCTGCCCTGACTTCCCTGGATGATGGACTATAAGTGTAAGATGAAATGAACCATTTCCTTTCCACATGCCTTTAGTCATAGTACTAAAACCCCACCCAAGACATACACCCCAGTTAAACTATCTACTATTGTAACTTAAGCGTGGTGGCAGAGACAACTCTGTGCTATGAACAGGGCTATCATCGTCACCATATTTGCTTATTTTGCCAGAGTTTCCTAATTTTAAAAGGATGTATAGGACAAATTCTCTTCTGAATATATACACGTTAGTAAATTAGAGCAAAGCATTATAGTTGCACATTGGACTGACTGTGTCTGCAGTTAAGTTATAGTTAATTGCTTTTATAAAACACTCCTAATGGAGCTGGAGAGATGGCTCAGAGGTTAAGAGTACTGGTTGCTCTTCCAGAGGTCCTGAGTTCAATTCCCAGCAACCACATGGTGGCTCACAACTGTCTATAATAGGACCCAACGCCCTCTTCTGGTGTGTAGGTATGCGTGCAAGCAGAGCACTCATACATGAAATACACACATCTTAAAAACAAACAAAACAACAACACCAACAAAACAATCCTCACACCCTGCATCATGGCATACATAGCACCCAGGAGGCACTGTAAGGTCTTATCTCAAAAGACACAACAAATCTTATGAAGAAACCCTGTCTCTTTTTTTTTTTTTTTTTTTTTTAAGACTTGTGTATTTTATGTATGTGAGTACACTGTAGCTGTCTTCAAACACACCAGAAGAGGGCACCAGATCCTATTACAGATGGTTGTGAGCCACAATGTTGTTGCTAGGAATTGAACTCATGGTCTCTGGAAGAATTGTCAGTGCTCTGACCCTCTGAGCCATCTCTCCAGCCCTGAAAGCCTGTGTTTTAAAACCACATTTCTACTCCGTGTCTTATCTAGTGTATCAGGCTGGCATCGGACAAGTTTCATGTGTCTTCCTGCATTTAGTTAAGCTCTATTTGTGGGTCTGGGAGCACTCATGGTCACTGCTCTGGGTCTGGGAGCACCCATCGTCACTGTTCTTTCCTGATACTTCTGTCCTGCCGTGTTCAGTAAACACACTTAAAGATATCTGCGTTTTTATTAAAAAAAAAAAAAGTTTAAATATATAAATATAAATATATTGCTGTTGATAAAACACACAAGGGGGTAGGCAGGAAAATGGGAGTTAAGTATTTGCTGTGCAAGCATGTGTATGTGGGGTCTGATTCCAAACAAACAACTCCTCCCAGCAACCAAAAACAACAAACAAAATACCTTACCATATAAGATTTATGGTTCCTGAGAAAGGACACCTAAAATAATCTGACCTCACGTGTACACACATGACCATACAAAACAAAGAAAGCCACAGGTAGGATGAAGGCTTACCAACACATTCTTTACTTTTGAGTAAAAACCTTAATCCAGGTGTGTGGGTACAGCCCCAGGGTAGATAGCATGCTTAACATGTGTGAGGCCCAGGGTTCATCATTCAACTCTCAGCACCAAAAGCAAAAATCCACCTTTCTCTCAAAGAAAATAATTTAAAATTTTTAAAGTTAAAAATCTTAAAAAAAAAAAATCTTAGTGAATTAGCTAGCGGTCTCTGTTTATACGCTGTGCATTGAGAGAATAGCCATGGCTTATTTTTTATTGAAAGTGGAAAGCTTTGGTTTAAGCCAGCCTTAACCCTGCTTGGTGTTGGTTGGATGGCAGCGGAGTAGCGGGCCGGGTGGGCTCTAGTCTCTTCTACATATTTATGGCCAGATGTGCAATCAGGTCTTTGGCATCTTGCATGGTGGACGGTATCTCTGAACCATTCTTAGTCACCTGAGTTCCAAACAAGAACAGCTTCCTGTCGTTCCCCACTTCAGAGAGAGCCAAAGCGTCGTGGATATCTGTAATGCCATAGGCTGCTCCAAGATCCTTCTCCCAGGACAGAAGAAAGAACAGAAAACTTTGGTTAGTCTGTACTCTTTTTGAATACAAATACTTGTTCTTTATTCTAAAGGACTCCACCACCTTAATACAAAAAACACTGAGACTTTATTATAACCCCAGTAATAACATGAATAAAAATGTTTTTTAATCAGAATTATGCCAGTGTTTTCTGAAGGAGGAGGAGAATGATTTTATTTTTTAATTTCATGTAATTCCCTTCTTTCTTTCCCTTCTTTCTTTCCTTCTTTCTTTCTTCCTTCCTTTCTTTCTTTCTTTGGGTTTTTCCAGGAGCCTCCAAGGGTCGGGTTCACAGGCGCAAGGCATTATACTGTACTTGTACTTATCAGTTAGTTTTTGTCCACATCATATTTTACTGATTTTAGCACTTGTCACTGTGAATTCTTTGTTGCTATCTTATTTATTCTGACCAAAAATTGTATGCCAAATTTGTGGGATATATGGAGGCTCGTGGGTGTAATCTTATCTTCATAGCCTACAATATGTTACCTAATCAAAACCTGAATTCATTTAGTCATAGAGCACTTAGTGACTTCGGTAACAGAGTAATGGACTCAGTAGTATATAGATACGTCTCCAGTTAATGAATCCATCGATGAAATTATAAAGAAAAAAGTAGGGGAGAGACAGCATGCGTAGAAATAGAGGTTATAACCAAAGAATGAAGACAATAAAGTAATATATACATATACATATGCATATGCATATGCATATGCATATACATATACATATACATATACATATACATATACATATACATATACATATACATATACAAATACATATACAGGGCCTCCCTCTCCAGCCCAAGCTAGCCTGGATTTTGCAATCCTTCTGTCTCGGCTCCCCACTGCTGAGAGTACAGGCGTGAGGCCCCATGCCCAGCTAAGATAACATTTAGAAAATCCTGATGTAGCAGATTGACCTAGTGATTCATCTAAAAACATAAACTAAACATTTTGATAAAAGAGTATAAAAACAAACATGCATTAAACTAGAATAGCTAAGCCTTTTATCAGTAAGTCCAAGCAAAGTTTCCAACTTAACTAGGTCTAGTGGCACATACAGCACTCAGGAGGCAGAGGCAGGCAGATCTCTGAGTTCAAGACCAGCCTAATCTACAGAGTGAGTTCCAGGCAAGCCAGGGCTACACTAAGAAACCCTGTTTGAAAACAAAACAGGAAGTAAGTAAGTCAGGAAGTAAGTAAGTCAGTCAGTCTGGGAGAAATGGTTCAGTAATTAAGATCCTGTACTTTTCTTCCAGCACCTACATCATAGGGTTCAGAGCTGTCTGTAACTACAGATCCAAGGGAAGATGCCATCTTCTACTCTCTGCAGGCATCTGCACTTACATGCACAAACACCACTGCCACCACCACAACTACACACACACACACACACATGCACGCACACATGCATGCACGCAAATTAAATATTTAAAAAATTAAAAAAATGGGAATCTCTGCTGGTTATTGTGGCACACACCTTTAATCCCAGCACTTAGGAAGCAGATGCAGGCAGATCTCTCTAAGTTTGAGGCCAGCCTGGTCTTCATAGTGAATTCATAAACAGTCAGAACTATGTAGAGAGACCCTGTCTCAAAAAAGGGTGGGGAGGGGTGGGATGTCCAATATAAAAATAAAAATACGAACCATAAGCAAAGCAAACGATAACCGCTGAGTTAGTGGGGGAGGTGTCAGTGATGCACATAGCCAACAAAGAGATGTTTTTTCCAAAAGATATTAAGTATCCTTATGTTTCAAATAAGGAAAGGGAGAGACTCCAGGTCCAGCTTAGTGGTAAGCAATATGCTTAGTTTACAAGAGGATTTGGGTTTGATTCCTAGCACCACTAGGAAAAATCAGAGGGGACATAAGAGGAAATAGGAAATCTACATATGTAGAACTCAACCAATAGCAAACACCTTAAAAATAAATAAGGATGATAAAACCCAACTCCAGCCGCATCACACTGGCAAAAATGAACAGTTACAGCAGCGAGTCTTGACGAGGAGGTGGGGCTACTTGTCTCCCAGAGGGAGAATCAACTAGCGCAATTTAGGAAGCTCTAATACAACTATTTGCAAATCCGAAACTCTAGCACTTCAAGGTACACACACTCGAGACATGTGAATCCTCGTGCATAAGAGCACACTCACCCGAGAGCTCGCAGAGACACCGTAACAGTAAACAACTGGGGATACTAACAATGGCCGGCAACAAGAGAATGGCCAGATTAGACCCTTCAGCACAGCGTTACTCAGCTCTAATGATGCACTGGGGCTTCTAAGTCTTTGCAGTTTCCTCCTCACGCGCTGCTGGGGTTCAAACCCAGGACCTCTCAGGTGCTGAGCATGCCCAGTGCCATTGAGCTACATCTCTTAGGCCCTGAGTCCTTGAAGTTTTAGGATACCTCACTTAGACATGAAAAACCAGTTACCAACCCTTCTTTTTCAGATGCAGGCAGAATGTCAGAATGTGCTGGACCAGCCGCTATCCTGGACGTCAGTCCAGGTTCCTGCTAAAGTAGTTAAGTACTTATTTTACTTCCGCAAACAACATCCCACACATAGAAGACATAAGGGAAAAGGCTGGCAACTTAGCTGTTCTTGATTAACAAACCTAGCAATTAAGAGAAGAGTTTTGGTGTTCAGTGTTTAGATATCTAAATGGCGCACGCATGTGTGTGCACGTGAGTGTGCGCGCGCACGCGTGCGCACGTGAGTAGTAGTAGTTGTTGTTGTAGAAGAGTAAGAAGGAGAAAAAGAAAAAAAAGAAGTTATAGTCATAGTAGAAGCACACATAAGATTTACCATTTTAGTGTTTTAACCCATTACTATCAACAGCTCTCCAATCTTGCTAAACTGAAGCTCTATGTGCACTAAGCTAACTCCACTTTGCACCCTCCTTCAGCCCTTGGCAAGCCCCAGTTCCACTAGGGATATTGACAGATTTGATGAGTCTGGGTGAGCAGAATCACACAGCACTTGTCCTTCTGTGGCTAGCTTATCCATTGGGGATAGTATCTGCAAGGTTCCTCTGTGTGGTTGCATGCGGTAAAGCGTCCTTCCCTCTGAAGGTTAAAGAGTGGGCTGTATGGAGACACCACATTTTGTTAAGCATTCATCTGTGGATAGACCCTCTGATAACTTCAAACCCATGGCTATTGTAATAACAATAACACTGCCATGACCGTAGCTGTATAAAAATAGATTGGCTCTCTGATTTCATTCCTTTGTGTCGTATACAAATAAAGGAGACTTGCTACAGCAAACAAATTCTATTTTTTTCCTTAATAGCTTACACTCCCAAGAACAGGGCACAATGTTTCAAGTTTCTCCTTGGGAGTTTATTGCTTTTAATGCATGCATCAAATAAATTCAGTTTAAGTGTAACTGATCTAAAACAAGACCCTTTTGTTATACACAGAAGCCACTCCATTATTGTGTTGAACGAAATCAACAATCAATATTGGTTTGTTGAAATAAGTTCATTGCACATGGTTCAATTCCTTCCATTTCTCCATGAGACAACAGACAAAACAACTCAAGGACTTGGAGGACACAAGGTAAATAAATTATCTTTCTACTGAAAGAGTGTATATTCCAGGAGATCTAATACATTAAGTGCAGAGTGTATTATTGAATATCTAGCTATTAAAACCAGACATTTCTGAGTTAATAATGAAACTATTGAGTATGGGTTACATTAACATTCTTGTTTTGGGGGACAATCCTGAAAACTAGGCAAGGGGCTCTGCCACTGAGTCACAAAGCCAGTTTTACCTGTTT
This sequence comes from Arvicanthis niloticus, assembly GCF_011762505.2. NCBI lineage: Eukaryota > Metazoa > Chordata > Mammalia > Rodentia > Muridae > Arvicanthis > Arvicanthis niloticus. The sequence goes on along the minus strand of NC_047664.1, from coordinate 77,706,016 downwards.
GTTGGCAAATATGACGAGAGGGAGCCCTGGATTTGGATCAATTAGCTGATGAAGATATTTCTTAGCTTCAGGTAATCGTTTGTGATCAGCTGAATCTACCACAAAGATCAACAGCCATCCGTTGGGTAGGTACATCTCCCAGAAGGAGCGGAATGGCTCACTGCCACCAACTGCAGAGAGGAAGAAGTCGTAAAATAAATTCAGAGGCATGTCCACCAAGGAGGGAGTGGCAGAAGACATCTGGACATGCTTGGGCTTTTTAGGTAGATCTGGGTGTCTCTAGATAGTATTTAGGGCCATGAGGACAAACAAAGTCTTGTGGAGGGGTGAGGTATAAGGGGAAGGCAGGAGGCACGACCTGACTCTGGGTTATTAGTAAGGTGGGACAGTGTTGCCACATAGGATCTAGGACTGCCAGCTAACTAGAAGAGGTTTGGGACCGCCTCCATTTTATCACTGAGGATGCACATGTACTTGCTTAGACTGCTGTGTATCTGTAACAGTGAGGGAAGAGGGCGACTACAGGAGATACAGGAGGCTGTCCTTCAGGTTTCCTCTAAGCCCACTTTGTTGCCAGCACTACAAAGAAGGGAGAAAATGGAGACAGCAGAAAGCTGACTCCTGCACCCTGCACCGCTGGCACCTGAGTATTCAACTACACATCATCCCGGAGTGTAGAAGAATCCTGTCCAGTGTCATGTCTCTCAAGATCACCACATCAGCAGGGACTGCAGCTTCTGGCTGAAGATGAGTGCCAATGAGAAACAGGACTTACTCTCCAGGAACTCCATCTGCCTGTCTTCAGAGTTGATGTGAACTGCATTGAAACCTTGGGTAGGTGCAGTGCTGTGCTGGACTGTATTAGAAGCCAGCAAGTGGAGGACACTGGTCTTTCCTGCTCCATCCAGGCCTAGTACTAGGATCTGCTTATTTTTCACCTGTGAAATAAAAGATAAACCAGTAAAGCCATGCCAATCGGGGCTGTGTTTGGCTGGCTTCTGATAGCTGTGTTAGGACCTTATAACAGTAGAATTGCTAACCAGTCTAAACCCAAACTATAGCTTCTGTGATATTACTCTCATGTCCGTTATCTATTGTTCAATTCTATGTTAGTCTATCAACAAATATATGTACACACACACACACACACACACACACACACACACACACAGAATGTATGCGCTGTGCAGTGGCACAGATCTGTGGATCCCAGACCAATTTCCAGACATTTTTTCTTCTTTTTTAACATTGTGTGTGTGTGTGTGTGTGTGTGTGTGTGTCTGTATGTCTGTGTACACGCACATGTTCTTGCACAGGGTCACCACACCATGCATATAGAGGTCAGATGTCAACTCTCAAGAGTTGGTTATGTCCTACTCTGTGGGTCCCCAGGATCACATTCAGGTTGTCAGTCTCTCATGCAAATGTCTCTACCTGCTGAGTCATCTCAGCACATCCCTTCGAGAGAATTCGCATCTACTGACAACTCCACTAGCGTGGTTTGTCTACCAAGTATGGACTGTTCCAACAGTCCACAGGGACACACTTGAGGTCCTGTAATTTGTCTTGTCAGTTGGATAAATTGGCTACAAAATATTAGGACAAGGTTCCACCCTTATGTTTTTGTTCTTTGTTTGTTTCCAGGACAAGGTTTTTCTGTGTGACAGCTTTGGCTCTCCTGGAACTTATTTTGTAGACCTGGCTGGCCTCAAACTCACAGAGATCTGCCTGCCTCTGCCTGGGGTATTGGGATTAAAGGTGTGTGCCACCACCACCCAGCTCTCTCTTATATTTTTAATAGAGGTTTCATAATCAAGCAGAAAGGCTTAGACTATAGAAATTGTTAAGCCTGTCGCAATAATGAAGGAGCATTTGTTATAAAGCCAAACATTAAACCTGGCCATTTGTAGGCAAACGTCAAAAGCGGCTTCCTACTGACATTCCGGTCTCAGAGGGTCTCATCACCAATGATCAGAAAGGAGCTTATACCTTTAATCTCAGCACTAGGGAGGCAGAGGCAGGCAGAACTCTGTGAGTTCAAGGTTAGCCTTGTCTACATTAGTGAGTTCTAGCACAGCCTGAGCTGCATACCAAGACCCTGTGTTGAGAAACAAACACAAACCCAGTGATCAGAAAGGGAGTACAGTATGAACGCAGACATAGCCCAGGGTGCTTGGGGGATGTGGTTTCTATAGTGCAAACAATATTTAAAGAAAAACACTAGCAATTGTCTCCAATGGTACTGCTTCCAAAATAGTAACATCATACAACTCTGCTTACTCTGTTGGAACACTAGAACGTGTTAACTGAGCACAGTGCTGAGGAGTAAACTCAAGAACGTGGACTTGCTAGGCAAGTATTCCCACCCCTAATCCAAAACATGATCTTACTGTGTGAGTCAGAGGTCACTATGCAGCCCTACTTGGCCTGGAACTCACTGTGTAGATCAGGCTGGCCTTGAACTCACAGATCTACCTGCCTCTGACTCTGAGGTAAGTACCACATTTGCTTCAGAAGGTGATCTTGAATAGCATTACAACCTTTAGCCCATCTCGTTTGTCTGTTGAATTTTTTGTTTTCTTGAGTCTCACTTTTTAGCCCAGAGTGGCCTTAATTTCTCTCTAGTACTGGCACTAAAACCATTCTCATCTGTTAAAAAAAAAAAAAAAAATCTGTGTAAAAGAAAGGTGTTTTAAGGTATGGGCTATGGGCTATTAAGGGCTTATGCTGAAAGCAGGGTCTGGGAAGGCCTCGGGTTTTAAAGACAGTACATATTTGGGTTTATGCAGTGTAATCTGGTACACTCCCCTGCATGGGGGGCGGAGGACAAATACACCAGCATTGATGCTTAGGTTTGACGTGGATGCTGGGGATTCAAAGTCAGGTCCTTGTGCTTCAGCTTCCCAGCCCGAAAGAATGGGTATTTTCATGAGTATTTCATACCCAGGACCTTACCTCCTTTCCTAATCTAAGTGTTACGGTGCCTTTCTGAGAATACACTATGGTAAGGAATAGGCCATTGAAAATTTCAAAACTGCACTCTTTAAAGTAACAGAGGCACCAAGAAATGGCTGCAGGGCGCAGATTGTGTCCCTACAGTTTCTAATATGAGTCCTACCCAGGCTGTCCCATCATACTTCATTAATTCTAAGATCATGCCCATTGCTGAAATTAGAATATATTTTATTCTGGTTGGTCATCTTATTGCTTAGCAGCAGCTTTTCTTAGTGATATCTAAAATAATGGCATCTGAAGTCTTAGGAAATATTGTATTAAAAACTATCCCCCCCTCCCCCTCTTAATCCCCAGGCCTATCTTCCCTAGAAATTTCACACTCATGGCTTACATTTTGCTTATATCTTAAGTTTACAATGACAGACTTTGGGCTGAAGGTGGCGTGGCTCAGCGGTAGAGTTCCCCGCTTAAGTTCTGGGTTCTAATGCCAACTCTAAGAGTCAAGCCAAACCGAACCACAGGGCCTTTCCCGTTTATTGTCTAGAGACAGCTCAAAACACTGTAAATTGAGAGTTTAGAAGACAATCTAATTTATTCTCCCCTAGGAGGGCGCGAACCCAGCCCACAACTAACAAAAACTATGCAATTTCTCACATTAAGGGAAGTGGCAGCGGCAGGCACATCCGAAGGGCAAAGTGAGAAGCCTGGCACCCGGAAAACCACCCTGGAAGGTAAATACTCAAATCTAATTCTGAACATCAGTGTTCTTTGTCAATAGTTACTTCTTCTATCATCTGTGCTTCTGTGGAGTCTGTATTTTACAAGGGATCAAGTCCCGTCAATAATTCAAACCGTTGAGAACCAGGCTCTGAGGCAAGGAACCAGCCAAGGTTCTGACCTACACAAAGCCTGGAGTCCTGAGACTAATTAATCTTGCCACCCACCCTCCTACTGCTGGTGTTCAGAAAGCCATCAGATAGTAACTACAGCGCCCATGGAAAAAACCAGGGAGCCCCAACACATTATGTATTCATCGTGCATGTATTCAAGAACCCTATCTCTTCCAACAAAGAATATATTTACAGTAAACTCGAGGAGGTAGAGGGTTCAGTATTGGTTTCGGCATTGTTTACGTGGTCCGCACGGTGCTGTGAAGCGCTGCGGGACAGAGACAGGGGCAGTGTCTGTGCTCCATCAGGACAAATTAAGATCCCTGATCTCTCGACCCTAGACAACGAGGGGTAGGGCCCTGGGATATGAAAGGGGTGAAGTTGGGGACAGGAAGGGTGTGTTCGAACCTTGGCACATCCCCCCATCCATAGACAGAAGCCCTCGGCCAAGACCCGGTTCTCTGCGTACTTCGGCCACGACGTAACAGAGCCAGCGGGTCTGGATGCCCACAGTGGCCTCGGAAGCGAGGGTCCCGATCCCAGGTCTCTTACCGGCGGCGGGTACAGGGTTTTAATGGAGGTGCTGCTGTTCTCCTTGACCTGTTCTGTGACCTGTTCCTTCTCTTTCTCCGTCCCTTGCTCCTCCTTGGCTTCCAGCCCTGTCCCATTCTCCTTGTCTTTCACATCATTTTTCTTTTTCTCTTCCTTCCCTTTGTCTTTCTCATTCTCCTTGGTTTTCGAGTCCACACTCTTTTTTTTCTCCTCTTCCTTGTTCCCAGTTTCCTTGGTTTTTGAGTCCACACTCTTTCTTTTCAGGTCCACACTCTTTTTCTCTTCCTCCTTCCCTTTGTCTTTCCCGTTCTCCTTGGTTTTCAGGTCCACACTCTTCTTTTTCTCTTCCTCCTTCCCTTTGTCTTTCCCATTCTCCTTGGTTTTCAGGTCCACACTCTTCTTTTTCTCTTCCTCCTTCCCTTTGTCTTTCCCATTCTCCTTGGTTTTCAGGTCCACACTCTTTTTTTTCTCCTCTTCCTTCCCTTTGTCTTTCCCATTCTCCTTGGTTTTCGAGTCCACACTCTTTTTTTTCTCCTCTTCCTTGTTCCCAGTTTCCTTGGTTTTTGAGTCCACACTCTTTCTTTTCAGGTCCACACTCTTTTTCTCTTCCTCCTTCCCTTTGTCTTTCCCGTTCTCCTTGGTTTTCAGGTCCACACTCTTCTTTTTCTCTTCCTCCTTCCCTTTGTCTTTCCCATTCTCCTTGGTTTTCAGGTCCACACTCTTCTTTTTCTCTTCCTCCTTCCCTTTGTCTTTCTCATTCTCCTTGGTTTTCAAGTCCACACTCTTCTTTTTCTCTTCCTCCTTCCCTTTGTCTTTCCCGTTCTCCTTGGTTTTCAGGTCCACACTCTTCTTTTTCTCTTCCTCCTTCCCTTTGTCTTTCCCATTCTCCTTGGTTTTCAGATCCACACTCTTCTTTTTCTCTTCCTCCTTCCCTTTGTCTTTCCCGTTCTCCTTGGTTTTCAGGTCCACACTCTTCTTTTTCTCTTCCTCCTTCCCTTTGTCTTTCCCGTTCTCCTTGGTTTTCACATCTACACTCTTCCTTTTCTCCTCTTCTTTCTCTTTCCTTTGGTCGATTTTCGGCCCTACCTCCTTTCCCTTCTCTTCTCCCTTCCCTATCTCTTTCCCCTTCTTGTTTTTCAGCTCCACAGACTTCTTTCTCTCTTCTTCCTTCCCCTTTTCTTTCCCCTTCTCCTTGCTTTTTACTTCCAAGTCCTTCTTTTCCTTCTCCACTTTTCCTGCTGTTTCTCTACTGGTCAAAGAAAACCTTTGATTCTCTTTCTTAGCTTTCCCCCTCTCCATCCCCGCTGCCGCCTTTTCCTTCCTATCCCCCGCGCGCCCGCGCGCAGGAGCTGCGGCCCTGGATCCTGGCAGGTGTGGCCCTGGTGTGGGGCTCAAGGTGGAGACGTAGGACCACAAGGCGTGGGCCACACCCGCAGTCACCGCTGTCCTCGCCAGTGAGCGCGGCTGGCAGTCTGGCATTCTGCGTTAGCGCGCCTGCCTAGGGCTGGCAGCTGATTCTTTGAACTTGGCCCCCAGGACTGACCGTGGAACAGGGAAGGGCGAGGAAGCTAAGGGGGATGGACCGAGCCCAGTCTAGAGGAATCTGGTGATCTTCAACAGAGAACTGGGAGAAACAGACAGGATTGATTATTGTTGCAGGAGGTCCTTAGGCACCCCGTGCTCCAGAAGGCACAAAGGCACTATTTGGCAGTGTTGAAGAAACTCCTTAAGAGGTTCAGCCCTCTGGAGACTTCAAGACCCAATTTGCTCAACCAGTCATGCCTCTAACTTAATGCCTAGAGCACCAGAGTCCCTAGAAGACTCCTGACCTTTCCCCATCTTACAACCCACCACCCCAGAACACAACTTACACATCCCTCTGACCCAATTCTACATAAATTCCCTGGGAGCCACAAAAAGGGCTGCTACTCAAGCTATTCTGTCAGCTAAGGACAGAGATTGCAGGTCCTGAGAGCTAGTCAGGACAGATACCAAAAACGAAATGAACAAATCCATAACAAAGCAAATGAAGAACAAATTGAGGCAAGGTCTAGTCACCCTCTTTGATCACTATGTAGTAACCTAAGTGAGGTGGCATCTTTAACTAGCCAAGGAACTGACCCAGGATATTTCCTATTTAACAAGGTTAGTTTTTAGGAATGGGGGGAGTAAGTCAGTAATAAGGCCCTGGGTTCCTACTCAGTAAAGAGAGATCAACCAACATTAGGGCATGGTTGCCTCATGCCTGGAACTTAGCATTGGGGAGCTCAGAAAACACTGAGTTTAAGCTCAGTTTAAACTCATTTAAACAGTGAGTTTAATACCAGGCTAGCATGTTGAGACCCCTTTCTTCCCCCACCATAGAGAAAAATACAGTTCCTACGTGAAACTGATATTCTTTCTTTAGATATTCCAAATAAGCTGGTAAAGGAATGATGGCTTGAGTTGTCTTAAAAATATTAGGCTCAATACTTTACAAATGCACAGAACAATTGTATGGATTTTTCTTCTACGATTTATTGTTTTATGTTTATGAGTGTTGTGCCTGCAGTATTTTATATGTGTATCACACATGTGTTACCAGAGGGGCCAAAGAGGGTATCAGATTCCCTGGAACTGGAGTCACAGACAGAGGGGAATTGCTACGTTAAGTGCTGAGACCTGAACTCAGGGTCTCTGGAAGTGCAGCGAATGCTTTTAACTACTGACCCATCTCTCTGGCCTCTAAATTTTGATTTTTTTAAACCAAGTTCTCCAAATCCTACTAGATTTGTTGTTTTGCTAGGGGGGAAGAAGACAATTTTAGATAGTCACTTTAAAAGAAAGTTCTTAGAAATATTAATAAGGAAGTCCTTCATACAATGTCAATACCCGAAACATCTTTATTCACATTCACCGCTAGGTTTATTTTAAAATTAATTTTAAAATGTGACACAGTGAATGGACGTTTTCCACATTGTTTTTCCACATTGTGCACACTCGCACACACACACACACACACACACACACACACACACACACACACACACACACACACAGTGAACTGGTTAAAGATTTACCCCAAATAGTTACTAGAATGTTAATACAGATGCAGTTTAGATAAATAATTTATTTGAAATGAGGCTTCTGTGGCTTAGCAATGACAGTATCAAGTGCTGCTAGTAATGCCAACTAAAAGGACTATGTATGTATTTCACCATGATGTCTTAGACCAAAATTCTCAAAGTTTAGAACACCAAGATTCTGTTGGTCAACTTAAAAACCCGTCCTTAAGCAAAGGAGATGTAATGGACTCCTAAGTGACAGTTATTCCTGCGGCAGGGTGTCCAGTCCTCTGGAGAGACACTGCAGACACCGATAGTGTTCAACAGAAAAGCAGCCCCATTTCTAATTCCATAGAGCAGGAGAGCCTTATAAAACCCACCGAAGAAGTTCCAATAAATAATGCTCAAACACAGCAGCACTTTTATTAACAAGAACAGAGTAATCTGATCACAGCAAATATAGGTGTGAAATAAATGATATCTCAGGTGACATAGATGAATACTAAACAAGGGGAGGCACCCATGTGTGTCTCACAACTGTTGAGTGTGGAAGTGGCCTGTTAGCAATGGAAGACAGGAGCAACATTTACACCACAGAATGACCGCAGACCAGGTCACTTTGAAAAAGGGAACGAAGGTCATGTCCCATAACCAGAAAGGGGAGCCATCTGATTATTAATCAGGCCAAATGCTCTTGGGAATTTCAATACTGCCTGATACTGTTTCCTCTTTGAGATAAAGAAGTCAAAGTTTATGTTCTTGATAGTGGCCATTAAGTGTTCTGATTGAGAAGCCTAAACCCATTCGCCCTCAGAACACCGGGTCTAAGAGTCAACTACTTGGAACACTGATACATTTTTTTGAGGTCTTCGGTGGAACTAAATCAGCATGTTAACATAATCTGAAAATGAAAACAACCAAGGTACAAAGCAGTCAGATGTGCACAAATACACACACACGGGGATGAGTCCCAGTTCCAGTAGCACAGGACAGAATCTATGGTTAAGATTATTTCAGACAGTGAGTCTTTCTGGCCACTCAGTTACTAAGATCCCTTTTCATCACATGATAGCTCTAAACACATCCTTGGAATGCTCAGAAGATTCCACTTTTAGCCTTGTAAGACATAATTTAAGGTGAGACTTGATAGGAACATGTATCTTCACACTAGTTGAAACAGGAGAGACACTTTCTATTTAAATCCCGGGAAACCTTAGCTAACGTGTCTTACGCTGCCATCTTCAGGCCCCTCTCTGTAAAGCTACTTGGTACAAGCAGGCCAAATTTGATCAGGCAGCCTGAGGAGGATGTCTTTCCATTTGAAGTGTAAGAAATCATTTCAGGAGTCTGGGGATGAGGAGGGAGCTCTGTGCTTCCTGCTGTGTTACCTTTATTATGTTCCTAACATCACTGACACTGGATTAAGAACAGCCTGCAACAAGTACACTGTCGTCACCAGCCACTTTTCCCTCCTTTCTTCTTCTTCTGTTGCTGTTTCTTTTTCGTTGCTGGGGCCCCTGCGGGTTTCTGGTGTCTTGGGGGTACGATGTTACTTGTAGAGGAAGATATCGTCGTCGCTGCACTGCCGGGTCTTGGGGAGGTGGGTGGGCTGCTCACAGTTTTACTGGCATCCCTGAAATCATCAAACCAGAAGGTTTTTAGTCATTTAGAAATGTAATATAGGAAAAGGTGTAAGCACGTACGCGCATGGATTTCACTTTCCACAACAGTGAATTTCCCACGTTTTCAGGATGAATGTGCCACACTGTATCCTCTGTACATGATTTTCTTGAATATTTTTAAACCATTTTATAGCTAAAGATGTAATATAATCCACATGCCAAATGTTTAAAGTTTAGAACATCAGCTTTAAATGACTTATAATTCTATGTAGAAATAGTTCACATTTTATTTAAATTAAATTCACATTTAAATGAGTCATTACTTAGTTTCTAAACTAAATGTAATTACTTGTTAGGCTGTTTCATGGTTTGTAAGACTAGCAGTTAAACCCAGGGCAAGAATTCCTTTACTGGGTCATCCCCACAGCTCCTACAATACTTTTTAACATTATAATCACATAATTTTAGTGCTTGCTATAAAATCAACAGTGTATTTTTTTCCTTTCACATACTGCAATCCTTATCAAGGCAGGAGGACTGTATTTCTCACACAGCATGTCAGGGAAGACTTGAGTCAACCTCCAGGATGAACTGCATTCTCAGACTACTGTCTTGCAGCCACAACTTACAGTTCAGAGGAGGCTCCTGCAGTCGCTCCCTGTGTTCCTTTTCCAATCTGGTCCTTCTTTTTACCCTTCTTTCTTCCTCTGTAGTAAGAGCGCTCTCGCATTGGTAGCCATCTTTCTGGATCCGGGGTGACTTTTGGGTCATAATTCTTAGGCAGTTTTCCTGGAAACAATTGATAAATGAGAAATGTACCTAGAACAGCTTAAAAATTGTCTAAATAATGTGTTCATGCATTGGAATAAATAACACAACAACTGAAGTTGGGAGGTGTGGCCTTATTGGAGGAGGTGCCTTGTTAGAGAAGTGAGTCACTGGGGAGGTGGAGCTCATGCCTGGCCAGAGCCAGGACCTCTTGCTGGCTGCCTAAGGAAGACAGTCTTCTAGCTGCCTTCAGAACAGGATGTACAACTCTTGGCTCCTCTAGCACCAAGTCTACCTGCATGATGCCATGTTTCCCACCGTAATGATAATGGACTAATCCTCTGAAACGGAAAGCCAGCCCCAATTAAATGTTTGCCTTTGTAAGAGCTGCCTTGGTCGTGGTCTCTTTATGGTTATGGAAACCCTAACAGACAGCAGCACTCTGAATTCAGACGAACTCTTAAGGGAACACTAATGTAATGAAAATGTTAGTTCCAGTCAAGATAAAAGGTAGTGTTTGAAAAGACCATAAGAGGAATAGCATTTTAGGTCCAGAGAGTTCTATTAGGCATAAACTATTTTTACTGTTGAAAAAGGAATCTAAAGCCAGGCATGGTGATGTACACTTGTGGTTTGAGCACTTGGGAAGCTGATGCAGGAGGACTGCCTTGAGTCTGAGGCCAGCCTGGGCTATCCCAACACCGAAATCTAACATGCATTTTTTTCTTCAAAGTCTCACCTTTCTTTTTCTTCTTCTTCTTTTTCAAATCTCCCTGTCTAAAAAGAAACAGAATCATTATCACTATTGAGATAATACACATTAAGTACAACATAAAACTCTTTACAATATAAATATTACCTATTCTCTGAGAAGAGCTATCATGCCTAAATTACCAAGATATCCTCTAAGTAGTGAGTAGTGTATGAAGTGCCTCAGAGTACCAGAGATCTACTAAAGTTACTCATACAAGCAGAAGCCAACCAGGCCTTAATGAGCCACGGTCTGGCAAGATTTTGAAAATCAAGAAGCTCTTTGCTGGAGAACATACACAGGTAATCCTTTAGGAGGACACAGAGATCAAAGTACACTGGTCATAGCCCTAGAAAGGAGAGGGACAGATGGGTGCAGGGACACTACTCACTTAATTTTGCACTTCTTCTTAAAGAGGGCCTCACTATGAAGCCCCAGCTGGCCTGAAACTCACTATGTACATCAGGCTGGCCTTGATTCGCTAAGTTGGGAGGCCTCCCAACTGCTAGGATTATAGGCATACCTAGCCTGGTTTTGTTTTCCCTTAAAAACATGTGTCAGGTAGCCAATGCTGGCCTTTAACTGATCCTTCTGCCTCTGTCCCCCACATACTGGTAGTACAGGCAAGTACCACCACACTTGGCTAACATGTAGAGAAGGCTGGCCTTGAGGTTGGGATGCTGCTACTTCATCCTCTAAGTATTCTACTATAGGCTGCTGACACCATGCCCAATTACTCTCTCTCTTTTCTCTAAAACCAAATTTATTTTGATGGTTCTAGGGATCAAAATCAAGGTGTCCTACAAACCAGGCAAGTGCTCTAAGACTGAACTACACCCCTAGCCTCATTTTTCAAATTTTGAACCTTACAAATTTGTTAATTTTTTAAATCAGTAAAGCAGTTTACTAAGTATATTGGCAAAAAAGAAAAAGCAGATACTTAGCAGGTACCAAGAAATCAAGAAAATATTTTAAAGTAACTATTAAGCATTCTGAGAGCTAGAAGACATCTCTTTGTATATGTCACATGTGATACAGCTAAGAACTATTAATCACTGAACTAAGGCTGAAGGTGACAAAAGTTTATTCCACAAGAATGAAGCATTGTGTCTTTGTGTTATCCAGACTGACAGCATTCTTCCAGCTGTTCTACCTGCTCTGCTCCCAGCAAATCCCACACGAAACCTCCATTCCAATTACTGTTTAAATGTATTTTTTTTCTGCTTAACTTTTTCTCCCTTTGGTCAATATCTAAGATAAACACAGCTTCAAAATATACTAAACCATTGCTATTTAATAGTATAAAGAACACTAATATTGTCTAATGAAATTAATGTGCTGGCAATTTGAAGCTCCAAAGTCAGTGTAAGTGTTCGTTCACTCATTTGGTGGGTTAATAAGGTACCTGCCGACCTGAGCTCGAACCATAGTAGAAAGAAAGAATGGACTCTACCTCCCCACCAGATTGTTGTGTGGCCTTTACAGAAGTACAGTGGCACAGGTGTGCCTCTCCACTAAATAAATAATGTAAGAAAGAAAAGGTCAGGGTAGATGGGCATGGTGGTACATGCCTTTAATCCCAGCACATAGAAGGAAGATCTCTGGGTTCAAAGCCAGCCTGGTCTACATGGTAATTTCTAGGCTATCCCGGGCAACATAAGGCCTTGTCTCAAAAAAAAAAAAAAAAAAAAAAAAAAGGAAAGTCAGTGTCCAGGTGGAAAAAGACATAATAAGCCAGGTGTCTGGTGAGTGACAGGAAACACTGGGTACCTTCTTCTGGCCTAACCCTGTATACACATATGGCATAAACATACACTTACACACAAAATCTTTAAAAGAAAGTCAATAATCATAATGATTAAGAAAAAATATAAAAGTATCTCAAAGGAAACAGCATTTTCAACAGCCATTCATTTATGTTAGAGAAAATATTAAATATTTAAATAGATGGTACTTTAAGAATTTACTTGAAATTTAGCTTTTTTTTTATTTTGGTGTTCTCCAAAAGCTTGAAATTTGAATCAGTTGAAGTGATGGATTATGGAACACTGTAGCATCTGAGGCTTCTTTTAAAAGGTATTTTTAAAAGATGAAAATTATAAAAGAAATGTTTGGTGTCTTCCATGCTCTGTTCATCCTGAACCAAAACAGAAATCTTACACATTTAACACCTTAAACATGAAGGTCTCTGAGTATTTCAGACGTCAATGTGTGAAAACAAGGAAGGAGCAGAATTTGACGTCCTGTGCATTAGAGAACTTGACTAATTTTCTCTCCAACCAGCAAACCATGTGAACTCTGGTTCAGAATTACTGAGGATGTACTAAATTTGTATTAGTATCTTAGGCACATGAAGGAGGATTCAGCCAGTCAATCCTAAGTTGTTGTTTTTCTGGGCATTAAGACATTCATTTTTAAGCCTAGCACTCAAAAGTGTGTGTGTGTGTGTGTGTTGCTTTTGGAATCCAAAAGAGGGTGTCAGATCCCACAGAGCTGGAGTTCAGAGGTGGTTGTGTAGCAGCCCACTATGGGTGCTCAGAGCCAAATTCAGGTCCCCTGGAAAATTACATACTATAGTTAACCACTGAGTCATCTCTCTGGCCTTTAATTCCATATTTTGTATAAAGAGAATGAAATTATTCACATTTTTTTGTGTGTGCATATGTAAATAGGAAGAGAAGATCAGCAAAGATCCACTGACTGTCTGAGGCTTGTTCTGATGTGACAGGACAGGTGGGGATGAGGAGGAAAAGGTGGAGGCAGCCATAGGGACAGCCCAGCTGGTAGGCTGTTTACTGCAAAAACACAAGGACCTGAGTCCACAGCCTTAGCAGGCACATAATAAAAGGTTTGGCTAAGTGGCAAACTTCTCTGTGCCCCTATATGCTAGGGAGGCAGAGGCAAGAGGATCCCCAGGGCTAGCAAGTCAACCAAACCAGCTGAATAGGTGAGCTTCAGTGGGAGACCCAGTCTCAGAAAGCGTGGAAAGTGACTCATGTCGTCCTTTGGCCTCTGCACACATATAAAAAGTGTACCTGAACACATGCACAGAAGATGAAAGATTTTATTCCTTATGAAAGTTTTGGTTTTATCTTTATACAGTCTCCTGTAGTTGAAGGAGGAGGAAGTAGCTGAGGCTAAGGAATTGGAATCTTGATCCCTCCTGGTATTCTAGTTTATGTGATGCTAGGGACTGAACTCAGAGCCTCCTGCATGTGAGGCTGGCATTCTACCAACTGAGCTATATCCCAACCCCATCAAGTTCTCTTACATAATTTCAAATCAACCTTAGAAAATGTTTACAGACTCTGAATTAGAAAACCATTACCCTTGTTCGTTCGGTTGATTATCTGCAGCGACCTTCCCACCCTTCTTCCGGATGTACGTAGCACCAGGAGAGTTTTCAAGAGCCTCGACATCTACTTTTAGAGACATACTATCCGATGAGGGCAGGTGTTTACTAAGACTGGAGGAAGACAGGAGTTTAGGAACACAACATACATTTGTATCTCGCAACACAACTTTGCTAACAAAAACTACTGTCTTCCCTGGATGGCCTTTATTAACAGCAGAAATACTCTGAATTCTCCTATAACAAGTCACACCAAATACACTGTATATCATTCATTCCTTAACTCAGTGATGTTGTTCCAGGTATTTCCCAACTATCAAGTGCACAGGCTGGCTAAGTGCAGCGGCTTTGACTGTAGGTTCTTAGCATCCTGTGGACAATTCAGGTCAGGGAACATGGCCTCATTTCTGTAGCACTTTGAACCCAAACTGATCAACCAGGATATTTAATTTTCTTCTTCGAGTCCAGGTTAGTCTCGAACTCACTATATAACCAAGGATGACCTAATTCTCCTGCTCCTGCCTCCCAAGTGCTAGGACTGCAGGAACATGCTACCATGCCCTGTCTGTGACTCTCATCCACATTGTTTGCGATGGGTATGTGACCCCCTCCCCTGCTTCATTACTATTTTTCAATCATACTGATACATAATTGTACATTTTGCTTTCACAAGGTGGAAGCAAGTCTATCAGTTAAAATTTCTAACAGAAACATTTCTGCATGAATCCAAGTGTTAGCAGGGCTCTGGCGCTCCAGGGAGCCGTACTACAGAGGATACGCTTTTGCTTTCTCTGGATCCACAAGTGAGTAAGCAGAAATGAGCTGAGCTAGGGTGTGAAGATCTTTTGAATTCTGTCTAAAAGAAGAAATAAAAAAGTTAATAAAAGTTTATAAAATCACCACTGAAATAAGCAAAGAAATACCCTCCCGCCCTCCCCCGGGAACAAGGTGTGGGCCCCACAGCGCTCTCCACAGCTTACTTCCACAGCTGCTCTAGGTCACTAACCGCCTCCTTCTTCCGTCCATATTTGAGCTTGAAGTTTGCAGCTTCTCTTATCAAGGACAAATGAGCAGGGGATTTGGGCTACAGGTTCAACAAAACAAAATAAAATAGCAACGTTTTAAGCTAAATATTCAGCCTGTCAGTGAAATCCTACTTACTAAAGGCCCTTTAAAATGGACCTGCTCACTAAATTCTACATCTTCATATGTGAAAGAACAAGCGGTCATCAGTTTATGGAACCAGACATAACCATTTCTATCTTGGTCCCCTAACAAAAAAACCAAGCTGGGAATGTAGGGCCAGTGGTGCACTTGCCTAGGAGGCTGACGGGCTCTGTCTCTAGCAACGGACCCCAACCACACAACAAATCAAATCTTAAAAGATATGGCACATTCTCAAACATTAATTCAACATAATATTTCCCAGGACACTGATGCCCTCCTATTGCTAAAAGTTAGTAACAGTGTAAATATAACACATTTGTATGTACAGTAAGGCTGATACTATGCAGAGACTGATACCAAAGACAACGAAGATGCTTCTGTTAGATAAGGCACAATACTCAACCCATACACTTCTCTTCTAGTAACCAGCCACCCACAGGCACTTAGCTCCTTACCAATAATGTACTATGCCATGACGTCTTGAGTGTGTGTATGCGTGCACATACACATATACAGATGCATGCGTGCACATACACATATACAGATGCATGCGTGCACATACACATATACAGATGCATGCGTGCACATACACATATACAGATGCATGCGTGCACATACACATATACAGATGCATGCGTGCACATACACATATACAGATGCATGCGTGCACATACACATATATAGATGCATGCGTGCACATACACATATACAGATGCATGCGTGCACATACACATATACAGATGCATGCGTGCACATACACATATACAGATGCATGCGTGCACACACATATATAGATGCATGCGTGCACATACACATATATAGATGCATGCGTGCACATACACATATACAGATGCATGCGTGCACATACACATATACAGATGCATGCGTGCACATACACATATACAGATGCATGCGTGCACATACACATATATAGATGCATGCGTGCACATACACATATACAGATGCATGCGTGCACATACACATATACAGATGCATGCGTGCACATACACATATACAGATGCATGCGTGCACATACACATATACAGATGCATGCGTGCACATACACATATACAGATGCATGCGTGCACATACACATATACAGATGCATGCGTGCACATACACATATACAGATGCATGCGTGCACATACACATATATAGATGCATGCGTGCACATACACATATACAGATGCATGCGTGCACATACACATATACAGATGCATGCGTGCACATACACATATACAGATGCATGCGTGCACACACATATATAGATGCATGCGTGCACATACACATATATAGATGCATGCGTGCACATACACATATATAGGAAAGAACTTCTAAAAATACAAATGAGCTTTTTTGTTTCACCTTGCAGCTGTTCCTTATGTATAACAATTTTATTTGGACCTGGGATACTTTATAAAAATTAATTTGATAGTCTAGTAGCTCAGAATATTTCAGTTCTCTGGAATTTTTGGTTCAGTAGAACATTTTATTATTGATGGAAAAAATATGCCCTTATAATACTTTGCTCCAGTCCTTTACCTGGTGGCTTTGATACCACTGGATAGCCTGTGTGAAGACGTCAATGGCACTGTCAATATCCTCCTCATGGCTGTACATGGTCACCAACGCGGACACCTGTACAGCGAAAGTGACACGAGCAAAGTGAATGAACAAGATTCTTCCTTCACTCTCAGAACATAGTTTTTTGTTTTTTAACCATACTTTTTAAAAAATTTATTTTATTTATGTGTACACTGTTGCTGTCTTCAGACACACCAGAAGAGGGCATTAGATCCCATTACAGATGGCTGTGAGCCACCATGTGGTTGCTGGGAATTGAAATGGGCTATCAGTGCTCTTCCATCTCTCCAGCACCTTCAGAACATAGTTTTTAAAAATTAAAACTACTAAGGAATGGATACAGAAGAATGGGGCTCTCTGCCAGTCCTAATTCCCCATAAATTTTATTCCTTTTAGAGAACAAAATTTCTAGAAATATTTATAAAAATATAGTCTTTTCCAAATAATGCATTTATCTATAATACAGACCTTCCTCTAAAGCAGTATCAGTTGGATAAGACCAAAACATGAGAAATAAGCATTTGATGCATTTATACAAACTACTGCTGGACAGTCAAGGGTCTGATGAAGAAGCTTCCAGCACAGCTGAACTGTGATGAGTTAGATACCCATGGTCTAAGCTGCAAAAAGCTTTCCTGGTGCATTTGTGGGGCAGCCAAAGGACAAGAAATAGAAAAAAGGTTGCATTTTAAAGAAGCCTTGGTATAACTGATGCAGTCTGGCCAAAGTAGTCAGAGAGAGACAGCACACATGATGGCTATCTTAGATGTTAGCTTCACACACCAGGAAGCAGGAACCTCAACTGAGGAAGTCTCCTATCAGACTGGCCTGTAGCTGGTCTGTGTGGCATTTTCTAATTGTTGACTGATGTGGGCAGAGCTAGCCCACTGTGAGTGGTGCCATCACTGGGCAAGTGTCCTGGACAACATAAACAAAGTGGAGCTGACTATGAGCCGGGAGCAAGCCAGTAAAGGTGTTCCACAGTCTGCTTCAGTTCTGGCTCCCAGACTTCTGTCAATCATGTATTAGACAAAAATTGTAAGTTGTAAGCCAAATGAATGAACTCTTGCCTTCCCAAAGTGGTTTTGAAGAGTATTTTATCATAGTAAGAGAAAGCTGATTAGGCCACGTAACCAGTGTCAGATTCTACGTTATTAAGAAGATGATAAAGGAGCACTCGCACAGTCTCTATGGCAATACAGTTCAGATGGAATGGATACAGTCTTTAAATAGTAAAAGGCCATATTTTTCAGTCATATAATGGTATAATTCTAATAAAAAAGAAAGACAAACAACGCCAGCATAAGCCTTAAACTATGAATGAAGAGAAAGCATGTGGAGATGCACCCATGTCCAGCTGTCAACAGCTGTGCTAGAGGAAAGAAACAGGAAAGCTAGCTCTTCTCTTTTACTGCCGAGGCAGTGAGTGCTGGAAAGACACTTTCACAGCGAGAGAAACCTGCAGAGTTTTGAGCTATATAAACCTGGCCCTTTGAGACAGGGTTTCTCTCTGTAGTTCTGGCTGGCCTTAAAACTCTGAGATCATCCTGCCTCTGCCATCTGAGTGCTGGGACTAAAGGCGTGTGCCATCATGCCTGGCTTAAACCTTCAATACCTGAATAAAGAACTACATTTATTGACCACTACTTTTAAGTTGTTTTAATAAAAACAACAACAAAAACCCCAAATAATAACAATGACATAAGCAATCTAGAAAAAAAAAGTTCCACATCTCGGTCTGTGATTGAGGCTACCTTTTCTGGACAATGTGGGGCCTAAATGGGCTGTAACTCACATGACTACCAGAGCACAGAATGACATGTATCCCAGACAGATAACTGTTGTTATCCTACCTTGTCTCACAGTAGGAAATAAGGACAAATGAAAGAGAACGTAAGGCAAGTGCAGACATGCAAACAGAAACTTACCATGCCTGGCTTGTGCTTTAATTCCTCTATGCTTCTCAGTATTAGACAAGCCTTGGAAATATTGCCTAAGAAGATTAACAAGAAAAGCAGCACCATTAGTGATTAAAGCATACTGTGAAAAAAAAAAAATACAAGAAACTTTACTCCCTATCACATTTCCTTGGGCACGAGATCATCAGTTCTATGTTTGCCCTATCTCTTCCTACTTAAGCTCTGGAAACAGTGGATAGATAGTGTGCCCACTGCTCATTTCTTAAGAGACTGACATGTAAAAATATCTTTTTTTTTTTTTTTTTTTTTTTTTTTTGCTATGTTTTGTGTGCTGTGTGGTGCATGAGCTAAGTATGTATGTGAGTGTCCCTGAGCATGGAGAAGATGTGGGGTGTCTTCCTCTTAGCCCCCTCCTCACTGTGGAGAGTCAGGGTCTCCCATTGTTTTGGCTAAGCTGTGGGGCTGGCACTCCTAGAACCTGTGTCTAAGGGTGGATTTCAGGTATGTACAGCCGTGGCCAGTGTTTCCTGTGAGTGTCAGGGATTCAAACTCAGCACTCCTTAGCACAGCTGGAGCTCTTTGGCCATGCACTGTCTTCAAGCCTGAAAGCATGTTTTCCTAAAGCTCACAGAGTTACTAATGGAAGAGCTGGTCTTGCAACTCCAGGCTATTGAGTGACATTTCTTCTTTTTCAGATGGCAACCTGAAGGAGGCAGGAGCCCCTCCCAAAAAGCCTTGGAATATACGTTACTATAGACTAGAGTCTAATGGAAAACTGGTGGTACAATTTTATGCTCACTGAAAACTTGAGTAACCCAAAGCTGTCACCTTTAATTCTCAACTCCGTTTCACTAAGGAGCCTCCCCCCTCCTCCCACTTCTTCTTTCTTACCATTTTTCCTAAATGCCAACTGTTCTTCTCATGAAATTTTTGTCTAAGCCACTGTGGCCAGCTCAAAGTTTCTGGACCATTTGCTACTACCAACTGAGAGCCTGAGCCATCTGATATCTATCTGTGAAGTCAAGTTCCATTCATCTGTGCTGTTCTACAGGCACATTAACTGTATCTACTACTGTAGAGAAACTGAAACTTTAAGTTTCTGAGACAGGAAACAAACTAGCCCAGATTAGCTTTGAGCTCAATCCTCCTGCCTCAGCCTTCAGAGAGCAGGGATTATAGTCATGTGCTCTATGCCAAGCTGTAAATTTCATTTAATTTTGATCAGTTTAAAATTCAAATAGATTCAAATAGATATTCAAGAAGATAGCAGCTAGCACACTAGACAACTCAATTCTAGATAACCAAGCTTATTTTTAAAAAATGTAGTTTTCCATTGCCCATCAAATGTATCACATCTCATCATTTCTGTACTTAGCAAGGTATAAAAAAAAAGGAAAAAGGAACCAACTATGATATACTGGGAAGTCCAAGCCAAAGGAACCCCTTTCTCACTCTGTACAATCTCTCTCTACATGAGACATCCTATAAGGTGCTTTGCAACAAATGGATCTCATGCTTGTATGGACCTTTAAGGCTTGAGAATCATTCTGACAACACAGGACCAACTCAAGGAAAGGGCCAACTTCTACTCAGTCTGTTGACGATCACACAGTCTAGCATTGTTTGAAACAACAGTTAAACTTCACCACTGAACAAAGAATTTAAAGTCAAATATTAATTAATACCTTGGGAAATTTTCAATTGTGCCATGGTAAGCTTGATTTCAGCTGCATTTTCTGGATGTTGATCACAAAATTCCTAAAATATTTTTTAGTTGTGGGTTAAAAACACATAAATTTGATTTATACAACTATAAGACATTATAATTATTTAGCTCAGCTATATAAGATTTTAAAGTTAGCTTAAAGAATTAAACTTCTGTTTTCAGGTCAAAATCTCCAACCCCTACCCCCTAGGACAAGGTTTCTCTGTGCAGTGCTGGCCTGAAACCCAAGAGAACCTCCTGCCTCTGGCTCCTCATAATTTGTGAGAGCTGGGATTAAAGGCGTGTGCCACCTTGGGAGACACGTTATTCCACACCAAGGCTTTACAGCAAGGTCTACACGCAGGTACAATGATGTCACATTCCCACAGAATCACTGATGGAGATGCTCCAGAACCCCCTTGTTTTAAAGAGACTCACTCACCTACTACCTTCTCACCAGGGTCTCTGCTAGGTAGCTTTCCCTCAGGATGGTCTTATTTTTATCCTGTCCATTTCCCCAGCTATCTAAACTCATGTAACACATAATGTAATGAGACAACTGGTCTGGGATCCTCAAAACCAAGTCAGTGCCTCCCTGACTGATGATGTGGACTAGGACGCACGGAGGAACTAACAGGTCACTGAAATGGGGGAGCACAGCTTGGTACTGCAAGCCTAAAGCTTGATCCTCTAACTCATGCTGAATGGATCTCTTAATGAAAAAGTATTCTTCAGAGTTCAAACAAATTAACATAATACAACATATAAAAAAAGTTCTAACTTAAAAGTCAACTAAGAATGACACTAGAATCTAGTGGTACACTACCTACTAGTCTGTGGGTTGTTCTAGCATAATGCACCAACAATAAAACAGCTGACAACTACCTGACACCTCATTAAGCATTCAAGTTTAATGTCTTTACCTGAAGCAGCTCTATTGCTTTCGTATGTTGCTTTTCACGACAGAGCTGGGCAGCTTGGATTAGCACAGGCAGGAGATGCTCAGGACTCTGGGACTGCAAGCTGGCAGCTATTTTTCGGCACTGATCTGCCTAAAAGATGCCATGTCTTTATTAATAAGTGTATTAATAAAGTTAAACATTAAGTAATCCAAAATAAAAGGACAGGGTAATCAGCTTGTAGAACAATAAGTGAAAAAAATGCAGAGGTTAAGTTTATAGCATCCATTTTATATCTTATTATTTTTATTTAGATTTATAGATTTATAATATACTGAATTTAGTGAATTTAAGAAAGTTCTAAAAGCAGTAAACAAAAGGCAAGCTCTAATCATTTGAATACCTAAATTCCAGATAAATGAAGTTTAGAATTTCTTCCTTAAAGCAATACAATGGAAAAAAAATCACAGAAATATACTTCTTGCTGAAATGAAACATGAAGAATCCTTGACTCAGCTCTAAATAGTAAGAACATTACTGCGTCTCATTGTGGACTAAAATCTTGTGCTCTAGAGTATACATTCAGAATCTAACTAGGATACAGATAAACAATTGACTCCCTTGGGCTGGAGAGATGACTCAGCAGTTAAGAGCACTGGCTGCTCTTCCAGAGGACCTGGATTCTAGGGGATCCAACAGTAGGCACACATGTGGTGCCCAGACACACATGCAAACAAAATACATAAAATAAAAAAAATAAAAAATAAAAAAAAAAAAAAAACTGAACCTTTTCACAGTTATAATTTGTGATACATCAAGTAAAATAAAAGTTGGATTTTAGCTCTGAATGGTGTCTTTAATGATTCCATTTTAATTCGGGAAGATTAGTAAGGAAGGTAATGAAAGGGCCGGATATACAGCTCAACAGTATGAACAAGGCTGAGGTCAAGCATCAGCACAGTGTAACTCAACAGGAACGTAAGAGGAGAAGGTGTCCTTTCTTACAGCTGTTAACACTCTTAAAGTTACTACTGCCATATGCTTGGAGAACTGGGAGAATTACTTAACAAAATTAGTAAGCCTAAAAAAGGAAATAAGACAAAACTCAGAGAGATCACACAAATCCCCACTGTGCCTAAGGTCAGCTGGAAACTAGAGACTTACCTGGTTTGTATACATGGCAAGTAAAGCTTTGTTAAACTCTATGGCTTGCAGCTGTCTCTTTGAGAGCTTAAACTCTACTCCTTCTGCATTGGTTAACTTCACTTTCTTCTTGGAGTCAAAGACATTTTGGTCCTGACAAAGAAAAGTCCACCCACCATTAGCAGGAATCTCTACTCATGCTTTTGTGGCTCTCCCAAGAGACCCTCCTTTCCACTCACTTATTTCAGATACACAGCAGGAAAGCTGGGGTACACTACTGGTTGGGGGCCTAAACTAACAAGACATGTCCACATTTGCCTTAAGTTTTGATGCACCCGTACCCAAACAAAATGTCTGCAATTCAAAGCTACTAGGACACATAGTTTTCCCAGTCCAGGTATGGCTATGAAAGGGCTGACATGACATTAGAGGGAAGAACAAGATTTTTGTTTTCTCTTCCTATTGTTGGTCTTTTGTTTTTAGTTTTTGGTTTTCGGACAGGACAGGGTTTCACTCTATAGCCCAGGGATTCTGGCCTGGAATTCCCAGCCGTTCCTGGTTTTGGCTGCTAAAGTGCTGAGGTTACAGGAGTGAACTATCTTGTCTGTTTGTTTGTTTTTTAAGGACTAAATCAGGACACCATAAACCCTAGTCACTTAAGACTACAAAGAATGTACCTGCAGTTTCTACAACCCATGCTGTTTAGAGTTTAGATACACAGTGAAGAAGGCAGCAATCTTGCTTGAATCCTGGCTAAGTAAACTATTTTTCTGAAACAGACACCCCATCATGGAAACCACTTTTAGCAGACAATATGCACGAAGCACAGTCACTATTTCCTTTCCTAAGATCTCTTTTCTCAACTAGGCAGAAACACAAGGAATCAATTTCTTAAACTTCTTGCAGGGCAACCACCGTCCTTTGCACTCTGAAAGCTCTAAGTTCAACCCCCACCAAGAGGGGGGTGAAGGGAAACCAAAATTATCCAGTAGCATGCATTTCTTAAGAAAGCAAGGCAACTAAGCCACAAAGCATTCTGAAGGTGAATAATTTACTTGCAAGCATGTTCTTATTTTTATTTTTTGAGACTGTCTTAGGTGGTTCTAGGGGGCTAAATAAAGATGGCCTTGAATTCTTAATCCTCCTGCCTCTCTCTCCCCAGTGCTGGGATTACAGGCGTGAACTACTCCTCAAATACTCATACTTTTGAACCAAATCTTCTACTGATTTACAGACTAAATTAAAAAATAAATCCTACTTAAAAAAAAAAAAAAAAACTGTATGCTTTAAACCAATTTGAAGCCAGAAGTAGTGGGGTGCTTCTGCAGTCCTTGACAGACAGGCTGTCAGAAGAAACCCTTGAATCCTGGAGCTAATGGGAGCCTGGGCTGGCAGAACAGGATCCTGACAAACACAGGCGTTTCCCAGTTAGTGCTCATGTATTACTTGTTATAAGTCAATTCTTTATGCACTCAGTGGAAGACTTTTCTCAAACTTTGTCACGACACTTTTTGAAAAAATTGTATTTTCAAGGTCTTCCATATGTTACTATCATTTAGTATAATCTTAAATTTTTTTGGTACCTATCTTTTACTCCCAAATCAAATTTTTCTTCATATGTAAAAATGCTGTTATTTAACCTTTAACTCTTCAAGATTTGGCTTAATTTTACCAAGTCAGAGACCTTTTGCCAAATATAGTAGTCAGGAAGTGTGAAGACAAGACATTTAATGTACATAATTATTTCCAACATCAGAAAGAGGTGAGTTGCCTACCACCCACCTCTACGGCAGGGTCTCACTCTATACTCCAGGTTCAGCTTCCTGAGTTCTGGGATTATAGGCCTGTACTACTAAGTCTTGCTTTTCAAGATGAGATTTTAAACTGTAATGATTTAAGAATTTTTATTTTATTATTTATTTATTTATTTTTGTTTTTTCGAGACAGGGTTTCTCTGTGTAGCCCTGGCTGTCCTAGAACTCACTCTGTAGACCAGGCTGGCCTTGAACTCAGAAATCTGCCTGCCTCTGCCTCCCAAGTGCTGGGACTAAAGGCGTGCGCCACCACCGCCCAGCAGAATTTTTATTTCTTAAGTATTACCTATTACCTGGAGTATTTTAAACATAAAGTAAAAAAATACTAATATGGAGCCAGGCATGATGGCATACTCTTTAATCCTAGCATTCAGTTTTAGGCCAGCCTAGTCTACACAGTAAGTTTCAGGATAACCAAAGAGAGACCCTGTCTCCCCCTGCCTCCCCCCCATCAAAGTACACTGAATAAAGTTCAATGTATAAATTATGTGGAGATGTATATTTAATATTTCCTAATTCTCTTCCCCACAACTGTATATCTGATAAAAAGCATTCATTCTGACAAAACATTTCAAAGTTAAGTACTTCTGTAAACTCTGGCGTCCATGCTTAGAAACTTACCCCATGCCACCATGCCACATCAGGAGACCTCCATCACACAGTGAGTACCAGGGACAACCTCTGGTGTCAGAAAATGGTATCTGAATCCATGTTCTAAATCTTCCTGGCAATGACCTCATACAAATGACTTCCTTTAGTCTCCTACACACTGAACACAAGGAGTACTACCCAAAAACGAACTGAGTATTTCAAAACTCCACATGGAACAGGGAAGACGGCTCAGTTAAGAGAACGCACAGCTTATTCAGTTCAAATCCTAGTATCCATATCGGGTAGCTCACAACCATCTACAATTCCAGCTCCAGTGTGATTGGACAATTCTGGCCTTCCTGGGCATGGACACACACATACATACGTGTAATTAAAATGAAACCTTTAAAAAGGAAAAATTGCATGGCATAGCATGAAAAACCAAGTATTAGTTGCTTCTCTTATTTATAATAACTTGATTTCAAATCTCAACTTGAACTGTTTTTTCCATCTAAGCCATGTTGCACTTGGTAATTAGTACCATAGTAATTTGATTAGCACAGCACTCTTAAGTTATAAGTACCTACAGCCACAGCGGTAATTTTTATAGAAGGTACAGGGGTAGGACAAACCATAGCACCTACCTATACCTTGCCCCTCCCCCCCCCAATTTAGACTCAGAAAAGGAATGTAAAACACTCATGTACTTATACACAGATTCTAAACTAGAAAGGTAAAACTTTATTAAAACCCAAGGCCTATAACTACAAAGTTTTATTACTTGAATAAACACGGCAGAAACACCAATATTAGGAATTGAAATACTCTCCACTATGATTTTGTAACACCTGAACTTTTCTTTGTCATGGAAAAAAAGAACACACCCTAGTATAAAGCTGGGATAATTATGTTCTCAGCATAAACCACTATGTAGAAATTCCAGAGAGTTCATACCTTATTAATGGTAATGATGTTATTTGCGATTACAGCAAGAAGTGCCACATCTGTTGGCCTGTGAACAAGCAATTGTTAATACCAAAACCACTTTAAACAACAGTCAATAAAAGCCTCATCCCCGAAAGAACGCTTCATTTTAACCACTCACTTCAGTTTTATTATCTGGTTGTAAAGCTGCAGCGCCTCCTCTATCCGACCCTGCAGCTGCATGATGTAAGCCATTTGGCCGTGAATGATGGCTAGTTCGGCCTGTGGGTCTTCCTCAGTCCCATCCTAAGTAGAAAAAGAAACACAGACTTATTTTTCTAAGTGATTTAGACATTTGAAATAGATACAATCCTAATGAACCATATAACTTCAGCAATCTTCCCTGAGCCTGAGCTGAGGATTGCCACTGTAGAGAACTGTTTATGGGACAATGGGAGGGAGAGGGTGAAAGAATATGGCTGCATACAGCGTAGTAGTCTGTAACATGGGTTTTTGATATTTTTCCCCAAATTCCTAAAAAGTTTTCTTGCAAAACATATTTTAAAAGAATGCTTCTTAGGACTGGAGAGATGGCTCAGTGTTGAGAGCACACCCTGCTCTTGTAGGGGCCTGAGTTCAGTTCCCAGGACTCATCTGGTATCTCACAACTGCATATTAACTATATTTCCAGGGAATCCAAAGCCCTTTTCTGGACTTGCTGGACATTTGCACTCACACACAGAGACAAACACATTAACATAATTAAAAGCAAAATAAATCTTAAGGGCTGGAGAGATGGCTCAATGGTTAAGAGTACTATCTACTCATCCAGAGGTCCTGAGTTCAATTCCCAGCACCACATGGTGGCTCACAACCATCTATAGTGGGATCTGCTGCCCTCTTCTGTCGTGGAGGAGTACATGGAAACAGAGTGCTCACATACATAAATCTTTAAAAGAAATAAAAAGTGCAATAGCATTACACATAAGTTCACTGCCTGGACTATACTTAAAGCAAGTAGCAGCTGGACTGTTGTCACAGACCTGTAATCCCAATCACAGGGATACTACTGAAGCAGGGAAACAAAGGTCAAACCCCTCCTGGGCTACAAAGCAAGTTCAAGTCCAGTACAGGAGACTTAGAGACAACCCCATCTCAAAGGGGGGGAAGGGGTTTCTGGGTATGTAGCTCATTGGTACAGTGCTGCCTAGCATGCATGAGAGCTCTAGGTTCAATCCCCAATACCTAAAACAAACAAACAAACAAACAAACAAACAGTAACAACATAAAAAATCAGACGTAGGTATCTTTCTTAATTGACGCTAGAGATGAAGCTAACGTGATTTATACAATGAAGAATTATTCTCCAATAGTAAGTATTCTACATTAGAAAGCTGTATTCTGCCGGGCGGTGGTGGCGCACGCCTTTAGTCCCAGCACTTGGGAGGCAGAGGCAGGCAGATTTCTGAGTTTGAGGCCAGCCTGGTCTACAGAGTGAGTTCTAGGACAGCCAGGGCTACACAGAGAAACCCTGTCTCAAAAAACCAAAAAAAAAAAAAAAAAAAAAAAAGAAGGCTATATTCTTTATGTGTATACATATTCATGTACAAGTGTACATGTGGAGGCCAGAAGACACCCTTGAATGCTGTTCCTTGGGTGTGATCTACTTTTTACTTTTTAAAAGATTTTATTTTTATTTATGTGTCTGTAGAGTACATACTATGTTTCTGTGAGCTAGAATTACAGATGGCTGTCAGCCGTCTGACCCTGGAGCTTGGGTCCTCTGGCAGAGCAGCAGGTGCTCCTTAACCTTTGAGCTGTCTTTCCAGCCCATCTACTTTCTCATTTGAGATGGACTCTCACTTTCTTGGAACCTGCTGATCAAGGTAGGCTGCAGGCTCTTGGGCTTACCTGTCTCCACCTCTGGAAGGCTGGGATTGTAAATGCAAGCAATTCATAATGTCCATGAACACAGCAAATCAAACCCATACCATTAGCTCACACAGCAAGCACTTTACAGAGCAAGCCATATCTCCCCAGCACGCAGTATGTGCTCTTTTCCTAACCTACACCAACCTGCTGAAGGTACGCTGGCTGGGTGGTATGAGATGCTTATTCCCAAACACATGATTCCATTTGTGTTTGAGAGAGAATATTAAGTATTTTTATGTAAGTTTAAAAATAAATATAATATTCAGTCACTATTATATAATATAAATATTTAACATATTTATTATATAATATAAATATTTAATATTATATTTAATATATAAATATAAAATTAAATAGCAAAAGAATCACAAGTGCAAAAAGATGCTTGTCTGATGCAAGTTATATAGAATGCACAGAGAGATTTGGTGAAGGCAAGTTCCTAAAGGAAATTAGTATGTGATTAGGTATGAACCAAATGCATGGTACCATCTATCCCATGAAGCTGAATAAAACTTCCTAAACTAGTATTAGTCAAAAGCATTAAATTTGTTTTTTTTTTTTTTTTTTTTTTTTTAATACGTACTGAATCTTCTGAAAATGAACGCCGACAAAGATCTAGAGGAGGAAAACAGTTTTAAAATTAGCATCATTGGGCATTTCCTATTCTCTTCACAGTTCCAAAAAGCAAAAAACTAGTCCTGAGCAGATTTCAAACAGTAACTGACATCTGTCCTTGGACCTATTTTTTTTTTTTTTTAAATTTTTAATTTTAGATGTGTGTTTGCCTGCATCTGGGTGTTACATATGGTTATTTGTACATATTGTTACATAAGCCACCTAGTGGGTGCTAGGAACCAAACCCGGGTTGTCTGAAAGAGCGGCCAATGCTCTTAACGGCTGAGCCATCTCTCAGGCCCATCACAGCTTTTTATGTGAGGACTGGACTCGCAGTGAATTCATTCAGGGCAAGCACTACTGACCACACTATTTCCCCAGCTCCCATGGACAATTATTAACAACACGGAAACTCATGCTATTTATAAGTTCTTGTTCTCCTAAATAGCCCTTCAATTGATCTGGATTTCTCCAGAAGACCTTGGCTGTCCTGAAATGGCCTCTGTAGACCTAGCAAGGGGTTAACTATTCCCCTAGCATCCTGTTTTTATATCAAAGTCTTTAAAGCATGAAATGCATGTAGAAACATGTTAAATGGGCTAAAATGTCCTTGAGTGGTACTATAAATATACGATTATATATATATATACACACACACACACACACACACACACACAAGAGTAGTATGTATTACTTAGGTAGAAATAATAGAATAACAATATGTATGGAATGGTTTTCTTTAAAAACTTTTAAAGTTTAAATTTATCACTTTGATTCTGTGCATGTGTACATGTGTATATATGCATGCTATGTCAGGTGGCAGCAAGAGGACGACCCAGCAGGTTTAGTGGAAGGGTCCTTGCTTGATGAGCTATTTCACTGGCCCATAAATGATTGTTTTTACATACTGTTTTGTCACAGAAAAATTATGCCAATTATTTTACATTTAGTATTCATATAGCCCACTCAAAGGCCTACTCTTTAAAATTAAACTTTGGAAACGTCTTTAATTCTTAAACAGATATGGAGATAGGGCCAATGGGAGACAGGCTAGATAAATGCTTCAAAATTCTCACTACTTCAGTAACTTTCACCAAAGAATTTTACAAATATCAAATGTAATTTTGGGACTGTCTAAACTTATATATCCCACACTATATTTATAGAAAGCATTAAAAAAAATTCCCAACCTTCAGCTTTTTGTAGAATTTTCATTGCCTGGGTCAGCTGGCCTTGCCCGATCAGTGCACACGCAGCGTTGTAACAGAGTTCGTGTGTGCCTTCTTGGAGACCCAAGTTCTCCTGCCACAGAGAGAGATGCCAGTCAGACAGTGAGTGTGAGTACTGTTCATGGCTGTCTGGGTCACGCACAGCATACTCACAGGAACCACTTTTTCCCAGTTGCTCTGAGCGGCAACGACCGCTGACAGGTTTGTTTTCCTCTCCTCGTCATAGTCATCCTGGGAGTTCCGGACAAGATCTCTGTACACAGCCAAGCACTCATCGTAGCGTTCCAGGCGGTACAGCTGAGGCCAAAGCAAGAGGTCAGAGGTGACTAACACTGTCTTGTTTTTCAGACCACACTAATGCTTTCTGGAACCACTAAGTAGGGAATGTTAAAACATAAGATGGGCAGGCCAAGCATTTATCTTTATATATTTTTAACTAGTTTTGTGTGCTAATACTTAGAAAAAAAGTTACTTGAGAAGAATCTATATTATAGTACATATTTAAAAGCTCTTTATTTTAGCTAAATGCCTAACGTTTGTGAAAGGAAATCTTTATATAGAAGTTTATGCTGTTACCTGAATTGCAATGAAAAAGAAAAAAAAAAAAAAAAAAAACAAAACATACAAAATGATTACTAAGTTACCAGTAAACAGAATAAAAAAATAAATGCTCCCCGAAGACTTAAATACCCTAGAAGTTCCCTGTCGTTTCTCAGCAATCAGACACTGCACATGATGATAGTAGTACCAGAGTACACACACAAAGTCAAGTCGTCCTTAAAGGACAGGAACGGGTGGGCATGATGGAACATGCCTTTAAACCCAGCACTCAAAAGACAGGCAGGCACATCTTTCTGAGTTCAATGCCAGCTTAATCTACACAGCAAATTTTAGGACAGCCAGAGTTATATAGTAAGACAGACCCTTTCTCAAAATATATAAACAAAAAGGACAGTAAAAGCTGGTACTCTGAATCAGTTAGTTCCCTATGTATGACTGAGACTGGTCTCCTTCCGTCGACTCCTGGAATTCACCCTAGAACCACCCAGATAACCCTCTGTCCCCTCATCATTGATAGCACTTTCAGATCAGGCTGAATTTTGTCTCGAATGCTTGAGAGGCTGGAGAGATAGCTCTGTGGTTAAGAATACTTGTTTGTTCCTGCAAAAGACCTGGGTTCAATTCCTAACACCTACATGGTGGTCCACAACCATCTGTAACTCCAGTTCTAGGGCATCTGATACCGTCTTTTGACCTCCATGGGCACTAAGCAAGCATGTGGTGTATATACTATAGATGCAAACAAAATACCCATACATATATAAAGTTAATAAATCTAATTTTAATACATTTCAAAAAAGTATATTTTCAAAGGGCATAGTTTTACGAATAAAATATATATAGTTCAGAAAAAGTTTCCCAAATCCCTATCTTTCATAATTGTCCTCTTTTAAACTTAGAACACTAGTTTAATATTGGAAATATTGTCTCAACTATATACATAGCTCACTGGCCTTTACCTTTCTAATCAAATATTATATGATGGCACTGAAGAAATCAGAGTTTATAGAATGAATACTCAATGCACAATTCTTTCGGTGAAGAGCAAGAATAGAGAACAGAGCCAAACCTCAAGAACTAGTTTGGTGGCTAATTTTGTGGAGCATCAAAATTTCCTCATTCCTGCTCCAAGTTAGGGATAGAACAATGTTTATTTGAGGTGACTGCCAACAGGTATTTAAAGCAGTAATTACCACTTGTCCATAAAGCTCCTTCAGTTTGTCTGTCTGCTGGTTGGCACTTTCTATCGTCTTCAAGGCATTCTCAATTCTGTTCAACCTGTACTCGCAATATGCCTTCTCAAAGGACAGAGAGTTACTGAAGGAAAACAAAACCAGATCTGATTATTATCTAATAACGTACATACAGCACTCTATATACTCCAGACTGCTTGTCTCTGCCACTTCGTGGACTCCTCTTTCCCACCCTTTATCCCCCCACCCGTTTCACCCCCTATAACTAGAGAGCTGAGAAAGAAGGATGGGGGGGGGAATCTGAATCTAATTTTTTTCTCTTTGTTTCTTCTTTGAACATGACTACTAACAAACCACAACCAACCCTCCCTGAAAGGCCAACAACTACCCATCCCCTACCCCCAGACAGGGTTCTAGCATTTATATACCCTCTGAAAAATCCCCAAAATTCCAAACATCATACAATCTTAGAAATTAGCTGCAGCTGGCAAAAAACATGCCTCTGTTACAGCACCCAACAAATATAATCAGCTGCTGTGGTCAGCCTACAGCAGCCCCACATCTCTACACCTGGGATTAAAACAAAAGCACATTCTTATATGTGTGTGTGTGTGTGTGTGTGTGTGTGTGTGTGTGTGTGTGAGAACTGTCACTGCATACATGCTAACTTCTTTAACTGTCACAACCATCTTTGTGACTTGCCTCCCAATCACACGCCTTAAAGCAGCACAGCGTGCACATCCTCATCCTCATTTGTTCTGTTTTCTTGACTTCTGACAAAGCTACGGGCATTCTGAAACAACTATTAAAGGAGGCAACCATGGAAGA
Source organism: Arvicanthis niloticus (assembly GCF_011762505.2). Lineage (NCBI taxonomy): Eukaryota > Metazoa > Chordata > Mammalia > Rodentia > Muridae > Arvicanthis > Arvicanthis niloticus. Next base: position 77,673,978 of record NC_047664.1, on the reverse strand, counting down.
GCTCAATACAAGACTGCCTTAGTTAGATACAGGGAACACTTAAATGGGCCACATTTTGAGACTGGGGATGTAATTCAGCTTGTCCAGTACATCCGAAGCCCTGGTTCTATGCCCAGCACCCTTCAACTGGACGGTGGTACATGTCTGTTATCTCAGCACTCAGGAAGTACAGGTAAAGATCAGAAAGCCGAGCTCTTCCTCACCTACCGAGGAGCTCGAGGCTAGTGTGGGAGACATGAGCTGCTGCCTTCAGAGAAGAAAGCTTTTTAAATCTACTTAATAAAATATATAATACTTGTTAACTTGTCATGAAGAAAATGATTAAGAAAAAAATAATTAGTAATAAAATATGATATCTATAAGTAACTGGAAAAGAACCAAGCAAGTAGTTATTTACTCCAGATTTAAAATTCACCTACATTTAATGTGATATTTAAAATTCATTTTAAAGTTTTGACCATAATCCCCTACCCAGAAATAACTTATCAAAGCAAATGTTAAAAAGTAACAATTCAGGAAGTTCACATTTTGTGAAATGATAAATGAGATTTAAAAAAAAAAATTCCATCAATAATTAAACAGAAACAACTCAAAGGTCTTGGCCTGAATAATTAATGGTCTGAGGGCCAGAAGTCAGGCCAAGTTCACCTTAAAGACTTCTATGGATGTAGATGTTTATGTGCTGTAAGTTTACACATGTCTAGTTGATAGATACATGATTGCTTTCTCCCTAGATCCTGCCTCCATGAACCATTACCAGCTCCCTCACCCCACCTTTGGAAACAAGAGTCTCAGTACATAGCCCAAGATGGCCTCATACTCGAAATTTTCCTTAGTCCCCCGCATGCTGGATTACAAGCACAGAAGGTATATGTAACCCTTTTCACATATACGTTCTTCAGTCTTTTCTGGTTTACCCCCTTCTTAGCAGTTCGACAGAAAGACAGCTCTGGAAACTGTGCACATCCCACCATTTAGGAGGCTGAAGTAGGACTGAACGTTTAAAACCAGCTTGGGCTACAGAGTGAGTTCCAGGCCAGTAAAGGATTAGATCCGGAACAAACAAACATACAAATACAAAACAATAAATCCCCAGGAAAACAGAAAACAGCAAACAAACAAACAAAAATTCTGAAATTCTTCTAACAGTCCAGTAGAACAGAACCAAGATGACTACTTTGTCTCCCAACTTCAGAAAGACCAATAATAAAGGAAAGAAAAGGAGGGCAAAGGTGAAGAGCAGAACGGAGCAATGGGTGAGGTGATAGCGCTGACCACAGTATTTCCAGTGACGGCGACTAAGAATCACTTACTTGGCTAACACTTTGGTGTGAGTATTGATGACATTCAAGGCTTCTTTGAAACTTCCATTCTGGATAAGGCAAACGACTTTACAGTGCAGGGCAGTTATATCATCCTTGTTGATCTGCAATACTAGAGAACCATTTTTAGGAAAGCCATTTTTAAATCCATTCCTCTTGCACACTTTTACTAAATAAAACCGGGAATACAGCTTATCTAACATATGTGAGGCCCTGAGTCTAATTTTCAGCACTGCAAAACAAACAAAAAATACAATGTAGACATGACTTATCTTTGGAGTGTTCCAAAGAAATAGTCAAAAATCTTCCTTTCCCATAAAGAGATCAAAGAGAGAGACAAATAACTCAGGCAGCCAAGGTTCAATGCTAACAGCATGTCAGTGTCCAAGTGACCAGGATCACGGTTCCCCTCGCTCCTAGTCGACCACAGGAATCCAGTCTCACTTTAGGAGTCGTCAAAGGAATTTCTAGAAATTAATAGGTAGGGCTGAAGTGACAGCCTGGGCTGAACTGCTACAGAGTGTTACACTGATACTGCAGGCACAGTGAAGGGCTAATGTTAACTCACGTAAGCTTGGCAGTCATCAAGTCTAACTAGTAGCTATTTTCCTTAATGCACTCCACTATCACTACTTTTATAGTAACTCAGGAACCCAAAGGTGCAAAGTGTATGTTACGGCGATATCCTTTCTGTAACTAGTGCTTTGTACAGCTGAATGGTTTGGTAGGTAGTTGCACTACCAAACCTAACATACAAAGGTGTGTCTACTGTACAGAATACAGCATGGCCATATTACAGGCATGTAGTGAAGAATAACTTATGGAATCTCATATAGAAGGCAACTAAAATTAGAAATTATGATTTATAGGGGCTAAAAACGCAGGTCAAAGTTTCCTTATGTTATTTTAAATGCTGGGGCACTCACGGGCTCTCTCTCTCTCTGGCTAAACACTATGGGGGAGACCTTGTACGTGGAAATGAATTAAGACCTGACATTCACACCCCTTCCCTTTCGAATCTGCAACGCTTCCACCTTGTCCGCAACAGCATGGATGGGATGCTACGTGTCAAGCAAGGCAGGTTCCTTCCCCTGCCCCAGCCCCAGTCAACAAGTTTCCTCCATGACACTGTCTTGATCGCTTCGCTCAAGATAAACCAAGAAAAGTCCGTCTGACACCTTTGCAAAATCCGGCAGCGGAGAAGACATCAAGAACAATTTGGAAGCGGTTCCGGGCGCCATGGTCTCTTTAAGTCCCCCCTCCCCCTCGCGGCGGGTCTCGCGGGGACTGAGGGAAGTACACGTGGCCCTAAGCGACCGAGCTCGGGCCGCCGGTGACCGTGGGGCAGCGACCCGCCCCCGGGCTTGGGGCCGAGCCTGGGGACGGAGCGATCCCCTCCGCGCTGTGCAGAGTCGCCGCGCGCTGGACCCAGGCGGCGTCCTCCCGACAGCCCGGGCCGCCCCGACACTTACTCTTGTTGACCGTCTTGAGGGCACGCGTGAAGTCGCTGTTCTGTCCATAACGGTTCACCTCACTCCACAGCGCAGGGACTGACACCCCACCGCTGCCGCCGCTCGCCATCTTGGAGGGGGAGGGGGTGGGGGACGAGTAGGGCGACCTCTGCCCCGGAAGAGGATCTCGAAGTTGGCCCCGCGAAGGAGGAAGTAGGTGGTTGCTAGGAGGCCGGGAGTCGCGAGCCTGTAGGTCCCAGAGCTAGCGTCAGAAATCGGTTTTCTTTCAGTCTTGCAGCAAGACATTTGCCTGCCTTACGCCCCTACTCTTAATCAAAAGGCGACTGGAGGTAGAAGTGTCAGATTCAGAAGGTGCTCACCGAAACTGTCAGCCTAAAGCATCCGGCGTTCTGGTGAGAGCACCGTGGTCCGACTGTGGCCGGGCGAGTCTTTGGGAGAGAAAACTCCCGGGTTTTCGGGTGGTGTAAAGTGGTAGCGAGAGTCGCTTAAAGGAGGCAGGTAGAGGCACGGCTTTTCATAGGTGCTTCAGAATTGCCATTTTAGGACATGAACAGTGATTAGAACCTGGGACTGAATCTCGGGAAGTGCAGATAGACCTGGTACTGACGAAAATACAGTGAAAGGTACTGTTTGACCTCCCTTTGAGATCTAGTTCAGGAGCAGTGTGGGCTGGAAGCCCAATGAGATGAGATGTCCAGGTTCTGAACGCATTCTGACTTATGTAGATGTTATTCAATAAACTACGTCTTGGAGGACTTCCTTAATGTACTTCTTTAAGGAAACTTGTTCGTGCAGCCTAGCCAGTATACATTCTGGTTCCGAGGCTCAACTTCCTTGTAGAGAAGACCCATGCATGCTAAGCAATGGTCTTAGCATTCAGCTACACCTTCTACAGGGCTCTTTATTCCTGAGTACTGGTCCTTAAGTCCTCTCTCTTCGAATGACCTATAGTCAGTCCTAAGGCCAGCGACCTCATTTACTTTGCTAGTTTACTACCTGGGAGACCTGAACCAAACCTTCCTTCATTTCTCCTAGACGCAACCTTAAGTTCTCTTAATGTTACTCAGCTTTTAAACCAAGTATCTACTTCATATTTCTTGTTTGAGCCAAGGGCTGAAACTGTAGCCGATTGTCGTATGTGTAGTCAGTGTAATAATACATCATACTGAACTTAAGAGAACGTTTATTTTGGGTCATGATTTCATAGATTTCAGACATAGTAGGTTGGTTTTCTTGCTCTGGAACCTCAGTGAGGTGCATCTTCATGAACTAGTCACCCAAAGCTGCTCACTTAATGGTTACTGGGAAGGAAGGAGCTGGAGAAGCCCCAAACTGTCAGTTTTAAAAGTACACTCACACTAGGCACTATCTCCTACAGTACTGGTTCTTAACCTTTGAGTCGTGACCCTTTGAGGGGGGGAACATATTAGATATTTAAATTACTATTTATAGCAATAGCAAAATTAGTTATGAAGTAGCAACAAAATAATTCTATGATGATGGTGGTGGGGTCACCACAACATGAAGGGTATTAAGGGTCACAGGATTAGGAAGGTTGAGAACCACTGGCCTAGACATTCTATCACCGTTAAACAGTGTCAAAGGAGCCTTTACAGAATACTCAAGACCCCAACTATAATATATTTCCCAGCTGCTGAACATGCATTAGTCTAATAACTCACACGCAGTTCTGTATCCTCATCTTTGGGAATTTGCACTTTTATTCACTCAGTGAGTACTTTAGTACTGTGTATATGCCTGTGTTAGATAAATAAGATGTCCAGTGCACTTGGATTATGCGTCCCCTAGTTAGGTGAGCTAGACAATAAACAGTATAGTAAGTGGTGGTTCTGAGAAATTGAGGATAGCTGAGGATGGAGACCTAATTCTGCGTGTCTGCATCTGTCTTAGCCAGTTTCAGGTAGAGCCCCTCAGACGATTGCCACACCAGGCTCCTGTCTGCAAGCACATCTTGGCGTCTGCAAAAATGTCTGCAGATAGGATGGACCCCAAAGTGGGGGCAATCTCTGGATTTCATGTTTTTGTCGGTTTCCTTTAGAGAGGAACAATTCTGGGTTAAAATTTTGAGATGGGTGGGTGGCCCCATACTTCAAGTAGGGGCCGTGTCTATCTACTGGAGGTTCCATCTATCCACTGTTGAACATTTCAGCTAATATCATCCCCATTGGGTTCTGGGAGCCTCTCCCACCCCTGCCATCTGGGACTTCCCACCCCCCACTATTCATTCTCCTGGCCCTCTGGACTTCCTGTCTCTTCAAATATCTGGTCCATGCTTCCCCTTTCCCTCCTCCTTCCATCTCCCACCTATTTACCTCCCTCTGCATCCTGTGATTATTTTGTTCCCCCTTCTAAGTTGTATTGAAGCATCCACACTTTGGCCTTCCTTCTTGTTAAAAACTTCGTATGGTCTGAGTTGTACTGTGGGAATTCTGAGCTTTTGGGCTAATATCCATTCATCAGTGAGTACATACCATGTATATCCTTTTGGGTCTGGGTTACCTCACTCAGGATGATATAATTCTAGTTCCATTCATTTGCCTGCAAAACTCATGACGTTCTCTAATAGCTGAGTAGTATTCCATTGTGCAAATGTACATTTTCTGTATCCATTCTTCCACTAAGGGACATCTGGGTGTTTCCAGCTTCTGGGTATTATAAGTAAGGCTGCTATGAACATAGTAGAGCACATGTTCTTGTGATACGGTGGACCATCTTTTGGGTATATGCCTAGGAGTGGTATAGCTGCGTCTCCAGGTAGAACTATTTCCAATTTTCCAAGGAACAACAGTCAGATTTATTTCCAAAGTGGTTGTACCAGATTGCACTCCCACCAGCAATGGAGGTGTGTTCCTCTTTCTCCACATCCTCACCAGCATCTGCTATTGCCTGAGTTTTTAATCTTAGCTATTTTGATTGGTGAGTGGGTGGGAAAGCACCCTCTTAGAGGCAAAGGGGAGGGGCACGAGCTGGGGTGTTGAGGAGGGGAGACCAGAAAGGGGGACGTTTGAAATGTAAACACTAATAATAAAAGATAAGAAAGTATATCAAAAGTACTGTCATTATTCTGTATTAGGATCATTAAAGGACTGAAGCTCTAATTCAGTGGTTGCCATCTTAACTAGCATGCACAAGGCTGTAGGTTCAACCCTTTGTTGAGGGGAGGAATCTCACAAAACACAAAAATCAACAAAAACCAAAACAACCACACACATACACAAAACCTCACACCCCAAACCAAACCAAACCAAATCCCCAAATACTACAAAGGACTATTTAATGTTTTGAAATGATCTGACCCCACATATATTATAGATTGTATTTGTGGGAAGGCTCCAGGGAAAGAGAAGCAATGGTAAGAGTACACACACACTTAGAATTGATTAGCCTGACAGCTAAAGAAATCCCACTCTGTCATATGCAAGCTACGTCACCACTACCCCCCCCAACACCCCAACCCCAAAATAGTAGTAATGGTTCTGGGTTAAACATGACAGCTAAGGGCAAATGATGTTCCAAACTCAAACAGAAATCAAACTCACACTTTTTTTAAATTCAGGTTTTACTCAGTCTATATTCAATGCTATTCTCTTCCAGAAACATTCACAGAAATAACTTTAGCAGCTACCTGGGCATCTCTTATTGACATTGTCACTAGGTAGGCACTCAAAAGCTTGTTTGTATATGATTAAACATGGCCAGTTAGGATTCCTAAGAAGCTTCTACATACACTATTTTATACCAGCAATCCCATGAGATAAGTGCTCTTTTGCCCATATCATCCTCAACTCCCAATGTTCCATATCCTGGAACTGCAGGATAACCTGCTCTAGGGATTCCTGTGCTAAATCGTGGCAGACTGGATGCTCCACAGTCCAGAAGCAAAGTAGCTGATGGTGCTCCTAGTCAGGGTGGCTTTCATGGAGTTCATTAGAACCTTTATTTCCTATATAGGTTACACATAATCTAACATAGTAACCCGCCAGGACACAAGCACATACATCCCTATATATGTATACATATTTAAAGTTCAAGGTTACCCTGGGCTATAGATCAAGTACGGGGTAAATGTGGGCTACATGTTAGTGTCTCAATAAAAACTAGACTACTTGTCTAGACTAATTGTCTCAAAAAACAAAGTTCATCTATAAACCATGGAAACGTCAAAGTTTGTGTATGCTTTTACAAAATACTTTCAGATATACACAACACTAATTACACTGCACAGTAGGGGAAAGGGTTAGAGTAGTTGCCCAATGGTCCAGCGCATTTACCATTCTTCCAGAAGATCTGAATGACTCCCAATACCCATATCAGGTAATAACTATCTCCGGAAAAAAAAATCTTTGACACTTCTAGTCTTCTGAGGGCACCAACACATGCGTGCGTGTACCCACGTTACAAAAACAAAAAAGTGTACAATGAAATAATGCTGTAATCATTCACATAAAGAATTCGATAACCTACAATTATGCCATCTCTAGACTTTGCATATCTGTAGCAAACATGCTGGCACAGCAGTTGCCACTGAAAGGTAGCAGTCTCAAGCTAGGCTTATTAAATATATTCAACACTGTTGAGAGTCCTTAAGGTACAGAAGCGAGAGGTAAACAAGAGACCCAACTGGATCAGTGTGTTTATTAGAGCCACTTCTCTAAAGCAGACATGTGATGACTATGGCAAAGGTTGGGGAAACTCTGTGACAGATCTGTACTAAGCTTCATGAAACACAAAACTTGGACTTCCTATAACATAAGCTCCTACAGAAATGAACCTGGCCCATTGTTCAGACATACACTAGCAAACCAACCAATCAGACCACCACCCCCACCCACTCCTTAGTTATGATTACAAATTAGAAACTCATTTTCTGAAAATGGTGGCAGGATGGTGATTGCAGGTGTGGCAAATGTCTTATCAGAGAGGTAACTAGTGATCCTAGTTAAGCGGCTAAGCAGTATTCATTCCATCTTTCCCTGGAATGGCTTTATTCCTACTGCCAAAGACCTCAGGAAGGAAAGAAAGCCCTTGCTAGCACCTTTTTTTTTTTTTTTTTTTAAACCTCTAATCTCAATTTCTTTAAAAATTAAACAATCAAATACACCCAAACAAACCACGGTTGAAGTATAGGGAAGGACCTAAGGTTTCCTCAACCACTGTAAAGACAAACCCCAACAAAGCACAAATACAGTCCTAAGCTGGAGATTCATGTAGCATTAACTTAGATAATGACTTAGAATGTACAGACCATGAAGCGAGAATATAATGTTATACACAATACAAATATTTAAATTTTCAAAGTGTCAACTCAGATCAAGCAGTTTCTACTGAATAATAAAAAATGCTATTACCATTTAGAAACAATACTCTTTTAAAAAACATTTATTTTTTAAAATTTTGTGTGTTGGGTGAGGGAATGTAACAGTACTTGAGAGCACGTGCATAAGGAAGCCAGCGAGTCAGATCCCCTGAGTTAAAGGTTATTTATTGTGAGACAGTCAGGTTGTCTACAAGAGAGCCATACTGGTTCTTGAACCGCAGACACATTGCTCCAGTTCCATGACATATTAACCCAACAATGACTGTACAGAGGATGAGATGTAATTTAGCAGTGTCATGCCAATTTTACTAACTATAAAGATTCCTTCCCAAGCAAGTACAGAGTCTCAGTACACAGTTCAGGGTAGCCTTGAACTTAGTGATCCTGCTGTCTCAGTCTCTGGCGTGCTAAGGTTACAGGGACATATCACTATGTAAAGCTACAAAATATTAATAATATGCACTGACAATGTGCCAACTCATAAACATTGAGGACCATTTGTCCAATTAGTAAACTGAATTGTTTTCTCTTATGTGAAATCATTCTGCTTGATTTTTCTTTAAATCCAAACCAGGTATTGGATAATAGTGTAACTATTCTCCTAAAAATTAAATTGCTTTTTTACAAATTGCCTTCTCTGATCTTCTTATCCGCCTGCTTTAAGTATATCCAAGTGTTCAATATGCTCGCTCGAAGTTTGGCCCACACCAAATGGTTATTCAACCCAAATATCTGAGCAGCAAACTGGGCTGATCCTTCTGGAGAAAGTATAGTTGAACAGCCAAGACCTATTGGTTCAGAAAAGACAAGACAGAAAAATGAGTTGGTAGCTTAAAAATTAAAAAAGATAATAATAAACCCAAATCCTTCTTTCTTAGAGATGCATACTTAAGCATCTAAGTATAAAATAGTTCAAAAATATAAAATCTGATTTAAAATAGTAGGCTATGGTTAAAATATGCAGTCAAATATTAATAGATGAGGCTGGATAAAGACATTGAGACTGTATCTTGAAATACAGTACTAAAAATTTTCAAGGTCTTACCACTGGGCAGTCGAAGAGATGACCACACATCCTGAGCACCCCAGTCTGGTGTGACTGGGGGACAGCTGATAACTGGATATGCAGTATTACCAGACATCACTGGGCCTAGACCATTGCTTCTGCCTGCCACTGCGACAAACACAGTAGGAATGCCATCCCCTAGGGAAATAATAAGACGGTCAGGTCCTTTTGTTTTGTCAACAAAAAATATCTAGGTACAAAACAGTGAAGGACAGGTGAGACAGTTCAGTGGATAAGGGGTGATTACTGTCAAGCCTGATGACCCGTGTGACCTCTGGAACCCATATGGTAGGAAAGAATGAACTCTTGCAATTGGTACATGCATCTGCACACATATACAGTAAAAACAAAATAAGAAATGAACTTTAAATCTTTGAGTAATTTGCTATGGAGAAAGTTCTAGAGGGTAATGACATACTTAAGTTCATTTCAAAATGTATCGTTTGTCTTGTCACTGTATTGTAAGCAATAGCCTAGGCAGAATAGGTTTGACCATTATTGACATCTGTTGTAGAAAAGAAATGTCAGATCAGTGAGAGAATAGCTTAGAGCTTCCTTCTGCTATTCTTGCTTTGACTCAGCAAAATGAAGAATCTCACCAACTAAACAGCTACCTTTATGTTGGGTTGTCTTTAAGTGGTGCTTGTAGACTCATTTAATAGTAATTAAGAGATTTTGTGGATACTACCTAAATTATAAAAGTGTCCTGGTGCGAGGATAAATGTAGTATAGCACCCACATTTCAAGTACTTAACATGCTTGAGACTAAAGGCTCAATAATTTGCAGTATCAAAACCCAACACCAAAAGTGCACATATATTTCAAATTCTTTACTAACGTTGATATATTTAACAGAGGGCCTTACTCTGTGGCCCAGGCTTACTTTTAATCTACAGTAATCCTCATGTTTCTGTTCCCAACTGTTAGGATTACAGGTGTGATACCTACTCCTGGTTTTACGTGGTATTGAATCCTGGGTTTCTTACATGCAAAATGAGTATTTTACCAACTGAGCTACACCATATCTTCAGTCCATCTAAATTATGTATCTTTTTATTTTTTTACTGGAAGAGAATCAAACATCATTTTTTTTTTGTTTAGAACAGCTTATTTGTAAACAGAGTCCAGTATCTCAGATCAATGATATCCTATCACTTATTTAATGTACGGTCTACTGAAACTATAGCTTTCTTATTTATGTTTCCAATAAGTCTGACAAAGATACCAGAGAGGCTCTGCTGCTTCAGCCTCCTGCAGCTGGGTAAGGGTCTTCTCTGTCCGAGCACACAAGAAACAGTGCTAAGGAGTGCTGCTTATTAGATAAGGAGACCACACTTCCTCACAGGTCTAGTCTGTTTTCTTTCATGCTTGTACTTCCTAACTTGTATGGGTGTACTGCCTCCATGCCATGTATCTATGCACACGTGTGCAGTGAGTGCCCTTGGAGGCCAGAAGAGGGTGATAAGATTCTCCTGGTGCTGGAGCTACAAATGGTTGTATATGTTCCTAATCACTGAGCCAAACAAAGATTACAAAGATTAATTTAAAAAATTATGTGTGCCTGCATTGAGTTTATGCACGCAGGTGACCACGAGATGTCAGATCTCCTGAACATGCAGTTCCAGGCAGTTGTGAGATGCCTCATGTGGGTGCTGGGAATCCCGAGGCAGCTCTCCAGCTCCTCTATACCTGTACTTTAAGTTTTCTCCTTGTTCTTTCATAGGCTTCTACAGAATCCCTTCTAAAGTAAGTGTAATAAAGTATACACATGACACATGCTTTTCCTGGGGAATATGAAAAAGCTCTTTTAAGCATTATTATTCAAAAATATATATTTTAAAATCTTTAACCCAAATTAGAAACTCCAGTTACTTAAAGTTTACCTTCATATTCTGCTTTAATCCTCAAAGTTTCATCTGGTCCTTTATGCGCGGATGTTACTCTAAGTTCACACGGAATTCCAAAATTTCCACAAGCCTTCTTAATTTTCTCACAGTGACCAAGGTCAGAGGTTGAACCCATCAGCACTACCACCCTGCACTGACTGTCTGACCTGAGCAACAACTGAAAAGAAAATGGGTGATAGTCAATGTAACAGTGTTTTATCTTTTACTTTTGTGTGTCCGTCAGGGTGTTGAGCCTGAATGCTATACAGCCGAGGATGACCTTCAATTCCTGATGCTCTTGCTTCAATACCAGACAGCTGGCTGTCCTCATTTTCCTTACCTTCTCTTCCTTCCCTTTCTGAAAGGGTCTCACATATGACTGGCACTCACAGGTAACTAAGTAAGTTACCTTCTGATACTAAGTAAGTTCAACTTCTGATACTCCTGAGAGCTGGGTCACAGGCTGGTTCCACAAACTGTTCTATGTAGTACTGGGCAATCAAACCTAGGGCTTTGTATGCTAGGCAAGCACTTATAAACTGAGCTACAACCTCAGCACATGTATTTGTTTGTTTGTTTGTTTCTTAAGACAGGTAACTTTATGAAGAGCAGGCTGGCTTCAACCTCAGAGACATGCCATATCTGCCTCCAAGTGCTAGGGTTCAAAGTCTGTGCCATTATGCACATTTTCTTTTTGAACAGACCAAAATTAAGCTGAGCAAAACAGATCATGAAAAACAAAACAACAACAACAACAAAAAACTCGGCCAATAACAACAGCAACAAACTCACTAGGCTCTGTGACACAAACCTGTAATACCAACACCAAGGAGGCAGATCAACGGGATCTACATAGTGAGGCCCTGTCTCAACACACACACACACACACACACACACACAGACACACAGACACACACACACACACACACACACATCCTGTTGAATCTTTAAGGAATACTCAACCAAATTAGGTTAACCTGTTAGTTGGCTTTTTGAACAGTAAATATAGATAAGTTAGAAATATTTGTCTATGAAGTATCTATGAAGTTCATCTCTCATGGGTTCATAGTAGTAATATAAAAATTTAAGTGAAACAGGTTAGACATAGGATCCCAGGGTTCCACACTAGCATCTGGGAACAGCATGATTAACTTAGTGGCAGAGTTTTGGTATACCAGTAAGTAGCTTGCTGTGATCATTCCTAAAGGCGATCCTCTTGTTCAAGTCACTGAAAACAGGCCTCACTTTATTCTTTTCTTTATTTCAGCCAGTTTCACTTAATCAGGTTCCACACTGGCTTGAAACTTGAAACCCTTTATGTCTTAGCCTCCAGAATAGCTAAAATTGTTGGCAAGCTCCACCTGGTTTGAAACATTTTTCATTTTTGCTGTGTACATACACACACATGTGTAGAGGACATCCTCAGGTGCCACCCGGCTTTTCTCTTTCACTCAAATTTTTTTCTACTTATTTTTGTGAATGTACATGTGCACACATGTGGACGTCAAAGAATTTTGTAAGCGTGGCCTTTTCCTTTCAGTTAAGTATGTATGTTCTAGGGATTGACCAAGGTATTGGAATTGTGTAGTAAGTGATTTAATACTAAGCCACCTTGGTCAGCCACATCTATATACCTAAGGACCAGGGGGTCCTCCTGCCTCTGAAGGCTCAACCATGGGATTATAAACGCCTGCAACTACATCTGGTATTTTTGTTGTTGTTGTTTTATATGGGTGCTAGAGAATCAAAGTCAGGCCTTTGTTTTTGTAAGGCAGGGAAGCACTTTACCAACTACTGAGTTAATTTCTCAGTCCAATGATGTCATGAAATAAAATACATAATGTTATTACAGGTTTGCTAGAGAAGAATTACCTCCACTCGGTCTGCAACCCACTCAAAGTTTTTCTTTACCATCTGAAGTCCTTCTGAAGTTACTTCTTTGAGATCACGGTAACACTAGAAAATAAAACAAAGTTTAGAAAGTTACTTTCTCCTGCTATCTTAAAACATGTTTCTTTCAAGTCATGATCATGACATGTTTATATAGTGAAAATGCACCATGACATACCAATACTTTTTCAGTGGAAAAGTTGAGAAGCAAAGTATTTAAGTTCAAATGCTTTCTTTATTAGGAAAGTAACTGACTTAAGAATTAACACGTACATATAAACAGGATGTTGCCTTAATTTTGTTAGAACTATAAAGCCCCTTGTGGCCCTGAAGACTTGGTGTATATCCACCTCCATCACTTAGCCTTGATGCTGTGAGGATATTTACTTATCAGATAAACAAGGACACCTGTTCTTTTACTGTTTCAGAATCTGATGATAAATTCAAAAACTGTTTATAGGTTAAAGTATTTCTAAGCACCAAGAGACTTTTGTTCGCTTTTACTTTTTTCTACTAAAGAATGAATCCAGAGCCTTGCATTTGCTAAGAAGTGCTTTGCCATTGTGCCGTATCTCCAGCGGAGAAATGATAGGTTATTTTTTTTTTTTTAAAAGCTTTGTATTATTTATGAAAGTACACTGTAGCTGTCTTCAGACACACCAGAAGAGGGCATCGGATCCTATTACAGATGATTGATTGTGAGCCACCATGTGGTTGCTGGGAATTGAACTCAGGACCTCTGGAACAAGCAGTCAGTGCTCTTAACCTCTGAGCCATCTCTCCAGCCTGAAGAATGACTTTTAAAACCAAACACTTATCAATAAGACTAATATCCTTCCCCCTTCAGCTCTATCACAGCTTGCTTAATAAGCCCAAATAGCACATACCTGTTTGTCTTTCTGCTGGCTCCGATCTCCTGATGGCCACAGTCTCCAGGAGTCATTATCAATGACGTCAGCAAGAACAATCTCTTTGGTGTTTATATCAACACCAAATTCAATCTAGAAGCATTGCCAAGGAAATGATTTGAAAACACATTACTAAAGACATTTCATAGTCACAATGTTCACTTTTATATCACCTATTTTATCAATACCTTCATATCAACCAGTGTACAGTTCTGGGGCAACCAGGATTTCTCCAGAATTTCAAAAATAGCTTGTGTGGCATGACTCATGATGTCCACTTCAGTCTGCCCTATAACAAGTCCAGCAAAACAAAAGTTTGCAGCAATGAGTTGCTCCTCAGACCACTGGGGATCATTATTGGCATCATCCTAAGAAGAAAACATAGCTGCATGGTTAATTTAAATCTTAAGAATTTTTAACTTTCCAGAAAAAAAGTTTTTTCCTTTAAATATATGTTCCTAAAAATTGCTACTTTAAATTTAATTTTCTCCCAGAATATCCTATGATTCAAGTAATTAAGTCTACTTTAGAATATTATTTTGTTTAATCCCAGCACTTGGGAGGCAGAGGCAGGCGGATTTTTGAGTTCCAGGCCAGCCTGGTCTACCGAGTGAGTTCCAGGACAGCCAAGGCTATACAGAGAAACCCTGTCTCGAAAAACCAAAAAAAAAAAAAACAAAAAAAAAAAAAAGAAAAGAAAAGAATGTTATTTTGTATCTTATGTGTATGTGGATGTTCTATGTTTGGAGAGGAGGACAGCACATTCTGGTTCTTGGGAAGAGTAGAAAGTGTTGAACCAATATTCTGACCCCAATCTGACTACTTCCCCCCCCCCCCCAAAAAAAAAAAAAAAAAAAAAAAAACCATAAAAACATTACTTTGTCTTTGTGGGTCTATGTGTGTTTTGCCTGCATATATGCCATCTGCATTCCACAGGCGTGCCTGGTGTCTGTGGAGGTCAGAAGACTGTAGCACACCCCAGGACTACTAGAGTAGCTGCCATCTGTGTATACTTTTACCTTTTCCTAGAGTTTAGATGAGTCACTTATTCTAGGTAATGAAATAATTCATTCAAATTTGTTCTCGCCCGAAAAGCTGTTTTTATGCGCATGTTTTGCCTACATGGATGTGTGTCACATGCATAGTTTGAAAACAATGTCAATAGTGTATTTTTAATCAGAAAGCTGCATAACTTGTTATACATTATAATTAAATTTACAAAAATCCCAGCACTCAGGAAGCAGAGGCCAAACTGGTCTACAAAGCAGGCTCCAGGACAGCCAGGCCTACACAGAGAAGCCCTGTCTCAAAAAACAAAACAAAGCAAAACAAAACCAAAAACTCCTACAAACTAAAACCATTTCCCCCTTCCTCTGAATATATAAAAATTTCAAATGTAACAAACAAACAAACAAGCTTTCTGACCGGGCTTTATTCTACAGCTCAGGCTGGCCTTGAACTAGCAATTCTTCTATACCTGTCCTTTCCTTTAAATCTTATTTACAAGTAAGTATGGGTGTTTTGCCTGCATGCATGACTGCACCTGCAGGCCTGAAGAGACTGTCACATTTTGAGCTACACAGTTATGAGCCACCAGTGTCAATCCCAGTAGGTGCTGGGATCAAACGTAGGTCCTCCAGAAGAGCAGCCAGCACTCTAGAAGTATTCTAGACTACTGAGCCACCTCTAACCCTGCCCTGATTAAATAGTAGGCAGGCGTATGGGTGCGTACCACCAGGCCAATGTGCAAGCAAATCTTAACTTTCTTCTTAATTTCTGCTCAAATTTATTTTTGTTAGTCCATTTTGTCAAAAAAAACATTTTCACAGATTCCCCTCCCCCAAGTACGATTTATCATTTATTATCAACATAAACTCTTGAAAGACACATAGTTTCAGATGTTTCAATGTTAAACATTCTGAGTTTGTAGTTTTAAGTCACAAAAGCAATTACCTTGAAGAACATCTCTACTTTTGGTGGATAGAACTTATACCCCTCCTTTACGCCAGGGTTCCTTTTGAGAAAAGACCCAGTTGCTATTCTTCGGCATACCCATTCAATTGGAATCATCTCACATTGAGGTGCAATGAAGGCAGTCTCCCCAACTTTCTTGGTGAAAGCAGTTTTTATACCTACAAATTGACGATGGTGGGTAGGGGAGAAACAATTAATTTTGTGCTTAAGGAAGACAGATAAAAGTCTAAGAACCAAAGTTTTCATCCTTTCATTTTTCCTCTCAATTTCTGCTGCCATGTATGTATGTGGTTGTGCATTTACATCCATGAGTGTCTAAGAACATGCATGTCGTGTGTGTATGCATGCATGAGTGTCAAAGACCAGTTTTCCTCCCTGTTTAACATAGTTTCTGGGGCTGAACACAGAAAGTTGCATTTCAAGTGCTTTACCTTCTCAGCCAACTCAAAACACTAACAAAAATAAATGCTGCCATGGGATTAAAGTTGGCTCACAGGTTAAGAGTGTTTACTACTATCCTAAAGGACCCATCACCCACGACCAGATACCCACAACCCCTTGTAACTCTAACTAACACCAGGGGATCCAATGCCTCTGGCCTTCCATAGCACCTGCACTCAAACACACACACACCCATACACAGACATACATAATTAAAATCATAAGGCTAACAAAATGTTTTCTATTTATCAAAACAGACATTTTAATATCACATGGCTCACCATATATGACACCTAAACTCGAGTTCAGTATTTTGGGCCCCAGCTCTTCACTCATATTCAGAGTGTCTCCCCTCTATTATCTATCTTTGTAGAAGGTACATAAGTCATCCAAGTGACATCACCTCTGAAGATAACCTGACTACAGAATTTCTCATGTTTACATTTCAGTATCATAGTAATCTTATAGATTGATCACCTTATCAATCAGAACAGTTCTAAATTCTAAAGATACTTCTTCTTTAACTGCTTAAATAATCCCCGAAAGCATCCACCAGGTGGTATCTGGAATACATGTTCACTTCTCTGCCACTATGACTGAAGGCTTTTTTTATGTAGTGACCTTGAAAACAACTTCTCTGATAATAGTTCAAACCTGCCATCTCCCAGGCCTGGGAACAGTTAAGAACATTTGCAGAGGAGCAGGATGTGGTTCCTTCCCAGCATGTGCAGAGCAGTTTACCAGCACCTGTAACTATAGTTCCTTGGTGCTGGATGCCCTCTTCTGCACATACACAAAACACAAAACCTCATGATCCAACAAGGAGAAGCAAGCACCCCAACTGCCCTTTCTTCACTCCAGCATCCCAAAGGTAAGTTCTAATTTTAGTTTCATCTTTTACTTCTCCAATGGGAGAAAAGTCTTCCTTCAATTTTTCATAAGGTCTTCCACTTAGAACAGGACAGGAAGGCACAGCTGCTATCTTCAAATACTTCTCAGGGTTTACAAGCAGAAGAGAGACTTACATTATGTACTGTTGTCAACAGGCAGAACAAAGAACAACTGTGCAGCATTCCAGGGGCTGCTAATAGCAGGAAGGCTTCTTTTTAAATTCCCCAAGGCTAAACTAGCAATTCATTTGACTGATAAGATTGTAGGAAACTTTGTTTCTTTCTCTTAAATTTTCTCTGTGAGGTAGTAGTTTGAATGCTTGCTTCCCACTTGGTGGAACTCTTTGGAGGTGTGGCCTTACTGGAAGAAGTCTGTTACTGGGGCAGGTTTTAGTATTTCAAAGGCACAAGTTATTCTCAGTGTGATGGTTTGTATATACTTGGCCCAGGAAGTGGCACTCTTAGGAAGTGTAGCCTTGTTGGAGTAGGTGTGTCATTGTGGGTGTGGGCCTTAATACTCTTGTCCTAGCTGCCTTCAGATCAAGAGATGGAACTCTTGGCTCCTCCAGCCCTATGGCTGCCATGCTCCTGCCTTGATGATAATGGACCGAACCTCTCAACCTGTATGCCAGCACCAATTAAATGTCATCCTAAGCCTGGCTCTAGAGGTTTCAGAGAAGAATGTTAGCATATAACCTAGAGAGACTGTTCTTGTGATATTTTGGTGAAGGATGTGTCTGCCTTTTGCCCTTGTCTGAAGTGTCTACCTGACCTCTCCGTTACAAAGGAAGTCTCAAAAATGCTCAGCAGAGACTCCTTCACTGGCTAAGTCTCATGAAAAGCATTCTGAATAAGCATAGCAAGCTTAGAAAGGAAAAAATATATTGTTCAAGTATTAAAGGAGCACCAGGAAGTGAGGTGGAGCTGAATCCTGTGTTCAATTGAATTAAGGGAGTGGTGACCTTGGAGAAAGATCCCACCCAGCTAAATTTAGGTCCAGGCTTGGAGGCACATGCCTTTAAACCCAGGCAAGTAGATATAGGAGTTCAAGGACAACCTGGACCAGAGCAAGTTCTGAGTTGAGAAAAGCTTAAATCCAGGTGTGGCAATTACATGCTTTTAATTGCAACATTCAGAAAGCCCATACAGCCATGCAGATCTCTGAAATCAAGGTCAATCTAGTTTGGGACAGCCAAGCTAAGCAGTGTGCAGGAGCTGGAAATCAGAAAGCTGGTGATGATGTAATAGAAAAAGGGGGCCAAGTTCCAGCCCCAGCAAGCAGCAGCTTAGGCCACATGTCTCTGGCTTTCTAGTCAATAGGAGGAGACTACTGGGACAACTGATGCTGGTTAACTGGAGCTAAGAAATTAGTGGTGATTAAGAAGAGACCAGCATCACTGAGGTAAAATCTTTTGTGTTTTCTGAGAGCACAAAGAAGCTATGTTCCAGAGATAGTCAATGTTGTATCTCATGCTGCAGCTGTAATTGGCAATGTTTAAGAGTCACCCAAGTGGTACTGGTTTTGAAGGCATTCAGGGGTCATGAATTGCAGCTGGGGCTTGGCGCTGTGAAAGGCCATGGAAGGCCACTGGTGAAGGTACAACCTCATTTGCAGATGATGGCCCAGGACTGAAGGGGTCATGCAAAGGTGTTCAGGCTTGGCAGAGAGCCTGTGAGAAACTATTGGCGAAGGCTAGCTGCAGTAGAAGACGCCAGTATATTGGAGATGCCAGTACCATGGGATGATCACCAACAGCAATGGCAGTGGAGTGGATGGACCCAAGCTTAGAGTGCTAGAGAGGGCAGAGCTGGAGAAGTGATGCCAGCCCTTTGGAGGAGCCCAGAAGATTATGTGTGGATCCCAAACATTGAAGCATTGTAACACTGAAAGGAGATGCCACGGTAGAGATGGCTGAGCTGTGGACTATCTGAGGAAAGCTGCTAACAGAGTGGAACCAGCCCAGGAGAAAGAAGTTTGTTATAGTTAACAAAAATGAAAAAGGAATTTGGAGATCTAAAGACATCAGAGGTGGAGATGCAGAATTTGGAGTTTGCCCAGCTGGTTTCCTGTCTTGCTTTGGGGATTACAGTTAAGTGGTTGGATGAATCTCAGAAGAAACCTTGAACTTTGGAATTTTAACATTGTTGACACTGCTACAGACTATGGGGGCTTTAGAAGTTGGACTAAATGTATTTTCATTATGCTATGGGTTGGTATGGCCCCCACAAATGCATGAGTCTGAATAAGTCTATGGAGGCCAGGGAGTGGAATGTGATGACTTGCATATGCTTGGCCCAGGGAGTGGCTCTATTAGAAGGTTTAGCTTTGTTGAAGTAGGTGTGTCACTACGGGTGTGGTCCTTAATACCCTTGTCCTTGCAGCCTTCAGACCAAGATGTGGAACTCTCACCTCCTCCAGCCCCGTGTCTGCCAGGCCACTGCCATACTTGCTTTGATGACAATGGACTGAACCTCTGAACCTGTAAGCCAGCCCCAATTAAATGTCATCCTTATAAGAGTTGCCTTGATCATGGTGTCTGTTCACAGAAGTAAGCCCTAACTTCTACACCCAGTGAGCTTTCTTTGCTTCCTACCTGCAGTGTAAGCTCTTGGCTACTGCTCCAGTGCCTATCTGCTGAATGCTTCTGCCAGGATGGTTACTGACTCCTTGGAACTGTAAGCCCCAAATTAAATTCTTTTTGTACGTTTCCTCAGTCAAGGTAATATCAAAGTAACTATGACAGTGGCAACATTGAAAATTGAACCTAATGCCACTGGGCTATCCTTAGCTTAAGCTTCTTTAGAACCTAAACACCATTACTTCCAAACCAGGAAGCTGGTAGAATGAACCTTAGAAGCTTGCCTCTTCATTTTATTATGTGCAACTTAGCTTGTGAGACATTCCCAACAGGTTACATCAAACACAGCCATTACCTGCTTTAGATGTAATAACACACAAGAAAGTATAACATTTTCTTGATCTAAACAATTCCTCCCCTGGAAAACGACCATTGCAAAAGACAAAGTTTAGCACTCACCAGCCTCCTGTAACAACTGAAATATGCAGCTGGTGATCTTATTGGAGATTGCAGCTTTGCCTTCCAGGTGGTTCTTTCTAGCTGCATTCCCAGCTGTAATCTGGTCCTTGGACTGCAGGAGGACTCTTCCTGGATGATCTATCAATTCATAGACTTCTTTTGTTTTACCCTCGTAGAGTTTCTTCCCGATGTTCAGTACTGTGGGAATAAAACAGACTTATATCAGATTCTAAGATTTCCTAAATAGTAAAATGTTGAATCACTGCATAGACAGATTTTAATGTCATAAAAATAATAAGAACCACTTACTTACACAGAACCATATACTCTCACATTAGTGTTAATTATAACTATAGAGACTAGAAAACTAAGGCTCACAAAAGTTGAGGTCACACAGAGCATATGCAGACCTAGAAATAATCATGGGATATCATCACCATGCTTTCTCTACTAGCTTCTCTTTGAATGGAAAACAACTAAAATTTTACAGCCATACTAGTATTTTTTGTATCCACAACTACAATAGTTTATTTAACTTACAGGAAGAAAATGCTTTATTTTCCCTGACTTTTCTTAGCAGGCTAAATGAGAAAATTCAGAACACTTTCTTTATTTCAAATGAATGTGTAAGAGGTTCTTCTGCTCATCTAAAAAGAAAAAAATCAGATAAGTAGTGGAGGCCATGAGTGGGAGCGCACTCAGTGGAGCTTGCCCAACATGTAAAAGGTCTAGTCGAAAGTCTAGCACCAAAGGAAAAACAAATTCCAAACCAAAAGAAAATGTTATGTTAAGTTCAGAAGCTAGCTCCACACCCACTAGGCATGGAGACGACAACAGGCTCTCCTTTATTTTATTTACATTTCCATTAACCCAACTGGGTTATTTCTCAATCTTCTGACATCAGTACCCTCTTTATTAAGAATGTAGGAAAGTATCAGGAAATTCGCACAAAGGCATTTTCTTTTCCCTGAGACATGGTCTCATTCCATAACCCTGGCTAGCCTGGAATGCCCTTCCCAGACCAGACTAACCTCAAACTCAGACTGTGATTAAAGATGCAACAGACCAAGGCAAACCATCTAATTTTAAGTTACTCACAAGACCTAAGGAATACTAGAGTCTTCATTAGAATGATTTAGATGAAAATCAAATGCAACCAAAGTTTAAAGGTATTGGGATAGCTTCTCATGTTCTAATCTGCAAAAACAACTTTCATTTTTTTGTAAGTAAACGTTGTCTCCAGGCTATTGTCACAATTTGTTAACCTTGGCCTAGTCCTGGAAGCTTTAGCCTCTTATACAATCTAATCATGGCCTAGAATGTTTTCAGCCTCTGAGACTTACTACTGAATAAGCTCACCCTTTCTAGTTCTTTCTGAATTCTGGCTGGATGGTTCAACTCAGCTGCTCTGGCTCAAACTCATCTCCAGGCTGACTGATGCAATCTGGCTTTTCTCTCCTCTGCTAAATTTTCTACTTGACCTCAAACTAACTCTAATCTGCTCTGTCTTCATCTGTGTCTAGCTTGTTGTCTCTCTTCGACCTGTCACTGTACAACTGTCCCAGTAAAACTGCCTCCTCTCTGCACTTCTCCATAAGTAGCTTCCCTTTCTTCTCTCTTGTGAGAGTTGGGCATAGCCTATTTTGTCAAATTTTTCTGATTCATTACTTTGTCTGCCATTCAATTAGACCCCACTTTCAAACATGGGTGCTTCCTTCTACAAACTAACTTTACATCACAACTAGAAACAGCATTATTGAGTAAATAACACATTCTTGGGGGTTCAGTGTGATCAGATATCTTGCAACATTTATCCTCAGTACTTTCTTAATGTATCTGTGTGCCAGGGACTGTGGACAGAACAGCAAATGAAATCTAGTTTCTGTTGTCAAGGACCTAAGTCTTGAAGAAAGCTGGTAATGGGAAACCATAATAAAATGCGAGGTAGAGACTATGGGATGACATATTCACAGCAGGACCACCTTAGAGAAAGTCTAGAACAAAGTAAAAGCTAAACAGAGACCTGAAAATTGATCAGAATTTAACAAGGGGTAATTAAAAGATATAAGACCAAGTAGCCAAGTCAAGGTCAGCATGGCTAAGCACTGAGTGTTCTGGATTTTTGTAGACTGGTGGTGATTAAGAATCAATCAAGTAGCAGGGCAGTGGTGGTGCAGGCCTTTAATCCCAGCACTTGGGAGGCAGAGGCATGTGGATTTCTGAGTTCAAAGCCAGCCTGGTCTACAGAGTGAGTTCCAGGACAGCTACACAGAGAAACCCTGTCTCAAACAAAACAAAACAAAAAACAAACAAACAAAAAAGAAGCAATCAAGTAGATAGGAAAAAAAAACAAAACCCCAAACTAAAGAAGAGCTGGCAGGGAGGTCGTGGCACACACCTTTGATCCCAGCAATTGGGAGGCAGAGGCAGGTGGATTTCTCAGTTTGAGACCAGCCTGGTCTACAGGGTGAGTTCCAGGACAGCCAGAGCTATACAGAGAAACCCTATCTCGGAAAACAAACAAACAAACAAACAAACAACAAAACAAAACAAACAAACAAAAAAAGAAGAGCTGATCAGGTCACACCAGCTGGCACAGGAAACAGTTAAGTGTCCAAGAAGAAAATCAATGGCCTATCATTGGTTCATTAGTTCAGTGTACCTAAAAATGGATGCAAGAGGCCAATTCCTTTCTTGGATCAAATTTTAGTTGGCCACAACTATGTGAGATGACCTTTGGAGTGGACCAAACCGGGCTTTTGGAACATCAAATTTACAACCTGTTACCTACCGTATACGACCTCCCCCCCCCCCCAACTACCCAGAGATAGTTTTCTTTTTATCAGAAAACCTAACTTTTGGTAGCAACTATACTCCTGTAAGTGATTTGTTATGAAGCTTTCCTGTAGTTTAAAACTATAAAAAGGGCGTCTTGTCAAAACTAGATACACTATTCAAAGCTACTTGCCTTTGGGTATCTAAGATTACAATTCTAATTAGCACTAAATAAATGTAATCCCCCCCCCAATTTGACTCTGGGTTGATACTGGTGATAACAATTTGACTAACAATTGCCACTGTGGTTCAGTGACTTAAAAGATGAATGCAGTCTCTTCCTAACTTAATGATCAGAAGAATTAACCAAGTTTAAAAAGGCCCTCATGGTATAACTCCAGTTCTGAGCTGTACATTTCCTTTCTAGAACTCCCATTTCCTTATGTTTGGGTGGCTCTCTCGTACTCCACCTTAAGGCAGGACCTGGCTTCTGAGACTCTGTACTCAAGTGTGCACAACTACACCAGATACACAACGAACAAAGTAAAATAGAAGCCAGAGAGATTGCTCAGCAATTAAGAACACTCGCTGTTTTACAGAAGACCCAGGTTCAGTTCCTAGTATGTACATGGTAGTTCACAACCATTCTAAACTACCGATGTGAACACTTTCTTCGGACCCTTTTTGGCATAGGGACACATGGGGGGGGGGAGGGAAGGAAGATTCTAAGGTTTTTCCTGATCTCAGCATGTCTGACCCTAAATCCCAATGCTGTGGAGCTGTATCACCTAAACTTCAAGGGGATTTTCTTTTGGTTTTCATAGATGGGAGAGAATGTGATGGATTGCCCACACAATTTGCTTCAATATTAATCTAGAAACTTGTGTTGTTCCAAGACAGTGTTTTGTTAGTATAAAAGAACCATCTTTCCCGAGGCTCTTACCATGCAAGGACAAAATGGTAATGTAACTATAAATATATCAAATAAAAAGTGGATAAGTAACTTTGCCTTCGATTTCCGAACCCTCCGAAGTTGTTACTAGCCCACACCCATAATCCCAAATCATGGGATTGCAAAGCAGCACTTGACCAAAATTTTTGGACCTGTTTTCACAGTTTAAACTACTAAGCTTGCAGCGAAGGAGATTATTGGCATATTAGCTTTACCAGAATCAACAAAAATCCTGCTAGATTCTTCCGATTGTTTATCTGCTTATTACAAGGTTTCTAGGAACTGTTACGTTTCTGGCCATTTCTCCTCTATTGTACTTTCCGATTCTGCTACTTTCCTCCTGTCTCGGGGCCTTTTTTTGGGGTATTTAGGTAGGCCCTAGGTGCTCAGAGTTTAACTCACGTCTCCCAGCGCTTGGACCACGTGTGCAGGCTCCGGGCCCCAGGCGCCGTCTTGGGGAAGCCGGCCCAGCAGTTTGCCTGAAGGGCTGCTATCCGACCCCGGGGCAGCCCGCGTCTGCTTCAAGCCTGCTAGCTCTCGGACAGAGGGTTGGAGCACCCTAGCGGGTCCGAAAGCGAGTTACTCACCTTCGGCTGTCGCCATTATCCTAGGTGAAGAAGAGTAGCAGACCGCGCGGGAAAAAGAGAGAGCGCTCTGGAATACAAGCGAGGTCACAGGATTAGAGGGCGGGGAAGGGAGGAGCAGTTTCCGCACACGCCTTAGAGCAGCCGCTATTAAAACTTCAGCCCTGCAACCCACCGGCGAACCCAAAGTACCGGGCTGGCCGTGCTTGGGGCTGGAACCGTGTCCCCAGGCTTCCCGCCGCGCAGGCGCGCTGACGCGACCACGCTTCCGGGCGGCCCCTCCCCGTAGTCAGCCAAAAGTGGCGCGCAGGCTGCAGGCCCCCGCTGGCCGGAGAGGTTTCTGGGTTGGAGCGGACCAAGTTCTGACGGCCGGGGGACGGCGTGAGACCAGGGACACGCACAGCTTAGATTTTCTTAGGGACCAACGCGATTAACTGCGCTACTCTCATCACCTACGCCTTGAGAGCGGGAAAATAACGAAGACTTCCACGTGCGGAGAAGCAGCGATCCTGACCTCTGCGGCGGAAGGCTAACCCCACCCCCTTGACTCCATAGCTCCGCCCCCGCCCCGTGCCCTAGCTGATTGGCGAGGAGCTGGAGGCCGAGCTGGTCACGCCCCTTCTGTGAAGCGCGCCGCCGCAGTAGCGAGAATCTAGCCCGCGGGGAAGGAGGAGGCAGTCTGTAGCGCGAGCCTCAGAGACGCTCTATAGCGGAGCGGACAGCTGGTTGGTGCTTGGACCACGCTGCGGCAGCAGGTCCCTCCACGTGCTTTCGGCGGCGCCATGGAACTGGAGGAGTCGGGGATCCGTGAGGAATGTGGCGTGTTCGGGTGCATCGCTTCTGGAGAGTGGCCCACGCAGTTAGATGTGCCGCATGTGATCACTCTGGGACTCGTGGGGCTACAGCACCGGTGAGCAACAGGATGAGGGGTGGGGGTGGAGTAGCAAGTATTTGCACAGTTCCACGAGCCGCTTCCCAGCTCTGCTACGGGGACCGCTAGACTAGGAGGGTGGATCAGGACTAGGAAGATGGATCTAGGCTAGAAGCACGGTTGATCGGGACTAGGAGGGTGAATCGGTACTAGAAAGGTGGATGAAGGCTAGGAGGGCGGATCAAGGCTAACTGGGAGGGTGGGTCAGGACTAGGAAGGTGGGTCAGGGCTTGGGGAGTGGATCTCGACTAGGAAGGTGGGTCAAGGCTAGGAGGGTGGATCTCGGGAATCAGGACTAGTTCTTACGCAGGATACTGACCAAGTGGGGGTGGGGTACACCTTGACTGCATAGACATTAAACTAGCCTGTCGCATTGCTCCCGAAAGCTCTTTATTGGTTAACTCCAAAAATGTGCATCTCTCCCCGCGGGTTTGTTACGCTGGAGTTTGCTTACACTAGCCAGGTTGGGAAGGGATGGTTCAGATCTCCTTGAAACTAGGACTGTTGTAGAGCTAAGCTTCTGTATGATGGTGGTGCTGAGGGTCCAGCCACGCTTGAAGGTTTTGTTGTTGTTGTTTTGTTTGTTTTTTGTTTTTGTTGTTGTTTGCCGGGGCCTCCAGCTTGCAAGAGCTTTGTTTGCAAGGGCAGAGCTATTGAGTAGATTGTCAGCCTGAAAGCAGGACTGGTGGGGGGATCTTGAGTTTGAAAGTAGCTATGGGAAAATTGGGTGATGCCTTTGAGGTAAACAGAACAGAGCAAAAAAGACCTTTGCTTTCTGGCAGTTAGTATAAATCTGATTATGGAAATAATACAAACCAGGGTTTTGTCTGTTTTCCAAAACTATCATATCATGAGTTTGATAAGACAATGCGGTAGCGACAATATCTAGAACAGAGCTGTGCAGTCACCCTTATAAATGCATCACTAATGATTACCTTTCGCTTACCGTGCTCAACGTTGTCTTTTTGCATCTTTCAGAGTCCTAAGTCTTTGAATTTGCATTTCACATTCTGTATACTCCTTATTTATTAAAAAGCATCTGGGATGAATCACGACAAACATTTGAGTCAGCCTCTTGAGAAAAAGTTTACAAACTGAGCAGGTTGAATTTATGTACACCCGTGTAACAACAACTAATGAAAAATGGAAGGATTTATGGATGATTTTGCAGTGCTGAAGGAGGGGGGAGTGATTTGATCAGTTATACTTTTAAAGAGTTAAGAGCTGGGAATGTAAACAAAAATAAATGAATAAAAAAGCTGGGCACTGGTGGCCCACACCTTCAATACCAGCACTTGGGAGGCAGAGGCAGGCGTTTTGGGGTTCGAGGCCAGCCTGATCTAAGGAGTGAGTTCCAGGACAGCCTGGGCTATACAGAGAAACCCTGTCTCAAAAAAACAAAACAAAAAGAGCTGGGAATGTGCTCAATGGTAGAAGACTTGCCTAGATTAGTAGAAGCTATAGGTTTCAATCCCTAGTATTGGGGGGTGGTATTTAAATGTGATTATATGCTTCTGAGGAGCAGTAGACGATGGTATATTTAGATATTTTGAATCCCATTAGGAGCAGTGGGAATGGATCTAGAGAATTTTAGAGAGCAGATGAAAGGGACTCCATCTTTTTCTTAAGTTCCCCTCATGAATTGTTGAGAGAGAGAGAGAGAGAATGAATGAATGAATATGTATGTAGGGTTCTATGTGTGGTGTTTTTCTTTCTAAATGAAGTACTACTTGTCAGGTGCGGTGGCATATGCCTCTATCGCAAAGCACTGGAGAGGCAGAGGCAAACTGATCTCTTGTTTTTGAGGCTACATAGCAAATCTCAGGCCAGTCAGAGCTACAGTGAAGCCCTGTCTCAATCAATAAACAAATAAACTACAACTTATTCTTAGTCACACGTCCCTATGTTATTATTTTTCCTATACTTTTATATGAAAAAGCTATACAATTAAATAACGTGAGGACAATAAAGATGTGTTAGTGGTATCAATGGATTGTATTTTATAGAAGAGTAGATAATCAAAGTACTGACAAACATAGCAAAACTTGTCTACCAAAAGAGGGAGAAATGACTTTATTAGGATAATAAACTAAGCAAGCTTTTGTTAGGAGACTAGTGTTGAAAGTAGGACTGTGGGGTTTTTGTTTGTTTGGTTTGGTTTTTGTTCTTGTTTTTTGTTTGTTTGTTTGTTTGTTTTTTGAGACAGGGTTTCTCTGTGTAGCCCTGGCTGTCCTGGAACTCACTCTGTAGACCAGGCTGGCCTTGAACTCAGAAATCCCCCTGCCTCTGCCTCCCAAGTGCTGGGATTAAAGGCGTGGGCCACCACTGCCCGGCTTGTTTTTCTTTTGAGCAGCAAATGATAAACTAGTTTCTGGGGAACAAGCAGACTACCTAGCAACTTATGATTTATTTTCCTTGAATAAGAATGACATTAAGGTTTACCTAGATCTCGGTACAAATCTAGGCAATGCAACATTTTAAGTTATAGAAACATCTCTTATCATTTAGTAGAAAACCAGTGGAACTACATGCCATTATGTTTAGAAGATCTAATAATTGCCTGTTACCCTAAACAGTAGGTCAGGGCCAAAGAAGATTAAGAACACATATTGAGGAATGACGTGCTCAGGGTGGCAGAGGGGCCTCACATGGACTAAGCACACCCTGTGCCACTAAGTTACGAACCCAGCCCAGGAACTGATGAGTGTATGAATGCAAATATGAACACCTGAAACCTAGAAAGGTGATCATAGGTGAATAGATAAGATTATAGACACTGTTTCTTCCAAAGAGAAGTACGATAGAGTGGGGTGGTGGCAGTGGCTGCAGCACATGCCTTTAATCCCAGCACTCAGGAGGCAGAGGCAGGAGGACCTCTTGAGTTCCAGGACAGGCAGGAATACACAAAGAAATTCTGTCTGGAAAAAAAACAACTACAAACAGAGGTGTGGCTTATTGTAGAAGCCTGCATTTTTACTTCTCACATGAAGATGTGCTCACATAAGAGTCATAAGATGACCAGATACTGTGTGGGCTTGGAAACATCAGGTCTAGTCTTTTGCAGCGTTCTAAACAAACTAGACTTTGGTCACTCACTTGTATCTTTAAGTCACCATCACATCTTATGGAGAGTAGAGCAGTTTGGATCTATTTATTTAAAATTCTTCTTTAAAGAGGAATTACTAGACACATCCCATGAGTCAGCTGCTTAAAGGTTCTTCCTGTAGTGTGGATAGGGTTTAGTCTCCAAAGAGTTGTGTGTGGGAAGTGATGCTTTGTGGCAGTACTGTTGTGGTGTCTTTTAAGAGATGGAGTTTACAGGAAAGTGAGTGGTTGAATATTGTGGATTAACAGTGATCTAACTGAGTAAGTTAGCTCTCTGAGAGCAAGCTCCTATGAAAGGGTGAGTCTGACTCTGGAATTCTTTTGGCCTTTTATCCAACTGTGTTCCCCCTCCCTTCCTCACCATTACACTGGATCACCATGAGGTCACACCACACAGTGAGGTTATCACCGGAAGCTGAACTGATGGGACTTTCCAAACATGATCTTCCAGCCTCCCAAACTGACCAAAATAATAACCTTTTAAAAGAAAAAGAGTACCTAGGCTGGGCATAGTAATATGGACCTGTAATCCCAGCACTTGGGAGGCAGAGGCAGGTGGATCTCTTGAATTGAAGTCCATTTGGTCTGCAGAGCGAGTTCCAGGCCAGCCAGAGCTACACAGAGAAACCCTGTCTCAAAAACTGAAAGAAAACCAAGATGAAAAAAGTACAAAGTACCTAGCTTCTGTGTTTTGTTAAAGTAACGGAAAATAGATGAAATGAGCATGTCCTCTGTCAGTGAGTGGTTGTGTTCCAGAACAGAAGTTAAAGCCAATGACTAATATTACATATTTTTATACTTCTCAACATTTGTGAAATTTACCTGATAAAGGTGAGGGTCCTGATGGAAGAAACATCCTGTAGAACCTTCTAGTTCTGTTAAGCTTTGAGGAAACCAGTTTGTAATGATCTCAGGAGACGTTCTCTTGAGAGGTGTAGGCATTGTTTCTGTAACGAGTGTGTAATATCACCAGAAAAGCACTTAGTAGGGAGAGCTACACTCAGACTCCAAGCCAAGTATTTTCAGGTTTCTCCTGAAGTGTGTTGAGGAACACAGTACAGTAGGAAGTTCTTAGGTAAGTTTTTAGGGTGCCAGATTAAGGCCGCTGGTGTTAACAATGAAGCTAAAACCCCAGCTTAGTCTTGGCAGTCCTCATAAACTTCTGGATCTATTTTGTTATCTTTTGGGCTACAGGTAAGTACTTTAAAGTTCTAGTGTTGAGATTTAGTTGGTTCAGAAGGATGCTTTTAAGCCAGTAGCAGTCACTTTGCATGACATTCAATGGAGGTTAAAGGTGGGCCAACTCATCTGACCTACATTTTATACATTAAAAAATGGTACTACAAGATTTTTACCTCACTTGAGTTAACAAGAGTTGGAGGGGGTGTGTTGTGTTTCCTCTACTCCCCAATGCTGTTGCCTGCCACCTAAGTACGGGGATATGTATTCCAAGAAGTGCATCATTAGGCCATTTGGTTGCTATTCAGGTCAGTCACTCAACAAGGTATCTTGGTTCAATCCAGAGACTTGGTAAACATTCCATGTAGGAGGCTGCAACCAGGGTAACGCAGCACAGTTGTTTTACGTCATGGGAGCCTCTATAAATAGCCACGCACTGAAATAATGATGAAAAGTACAGTCTAGCAAATACAGAATCCACTAGCAGTTGGCCGCTACCATTAGGTGCCACGTGCTGTTCCGAGATGGTGCTGTACTTTGAGGAAGATTTTGTCCTGTGGTGCTTTATGGTAAATGTCGCTAAGTGTCCTCAGCTCCTTTGTAATCTTCCAGGATTCCTCTAGCACATACCATCCACCTCCTATGTTGCCCTGCAGCACAAAGCTGTATTTCATTGAGCTCCTCCTAGGTGCATACAGGGCACCTTGGTGAGTAGGGGACATGGGGCAAGCTTGGCTTCTGTCCTCACAGAGGTGTGTAACTCACTAGTTCAGAAGCACAGAATTCTCTAGCACCCAGTTTCTGCATTTTAAATTGTCCGTGATGATCACAGCTACATCATAACTTGTATGGACTAGATTCTTCTATATGAACTGTTTAGTGCCTAGATATGTGTATGGCCTACAGCTCTGTCCCACACTAGGATATGCACTTAGTAGAGGTGCATACAGATGTTCATTGACAGACATGCAATTACTCATAATGCCCTTAGTCTGGAAAAAAGCTGGGATAATATAGTAGAATGGAGTGGGGGTGATGAAATACATTCTCCTACAATAGGCCATTCCAGAGAGTACTGCGCAAAATTCCTAACACAAGCACAGTTCGGGATGGATCTCATAAGCACTGCTGCATGAGAAGAACTTGACATTTAAAGTTCACACTAAGGAGAAGAAAAAGCACAAATCTGGGGTTAATCTATGATGGTGGATTGATTAGTGATGGTCTTTATGGGATGGAGTTAAAAACTAACAGGGGGATCTAGAATTATAATTTTGTTGGTCCCGCTTAATTGTTTGTTGTGCATACTTTTGCTCTGTGACCGATGCTGGCTTTGAACTTTTGATCCTTCTTAGCCTCCTGAGTATTGATTTGGGTGATGGTCACACAGCATGCTGTCTAATTGGGAGCGGTGAGAGACTAGAACTCAATTTGTCTTTTCTTCAGTCTTGTGCACATTCCTGTATACAGTCAGCCATCTGTCTACATGCATTCTGTATCCATGGTTTCAGTCCATAAATACTGAAAGTATTTTTTTTAACTAGCTGTACTGAACAATAAAAAGACTTTCTTGCCATTGTTCTTTAAAATATATATATATACATGGTGTGACTTTTGTAGTAATTATGTTGTATTAGCTCTTAACAGCAATCAGATGGTTTAAAATTACAGGAGGCTATATATAGTTTATACAAATAAGGAACTTGAATAGGCTATATATAGCTTATACAAATAAGGAACTTGATATATTTGCATGTATATTTGCATTTTGCAAAATATTTGCATTTTGGGGTTTGTTTTCTATATATTGCATTGAACTTTCTCTTCTGGTATCTGGTTGGCTCACATTTTTACATTTTGAGACAGGGTCTTACACTATGCCAGGCTGGCCTGGAGCTCTCTTATGTATCCCATGATGACCTCTGCCTCACTGTGGTCTCCACTCAGTCTCCCAGGTACTGAGTTTACAAGGAAATGAGTTGTAACATTGGGATTGCTGGTTCTAATTTGTATAATTCTAAAAAGGCTTCAGAGTTTGGCTTATCTTCATAGTTATTAAAACAGTATACCCATTATTACCTACCCTATGAGAAAACCAAATTTTATAGCCTTTTAATTTGTAGGCCCCATTCTTTTTATGTAACTAAGTGCAATTTGAAGGGGCATGGTTATTGCACATTTACCTGACTGGGAACCCATCCAGTGGCTTTTTGAATTCCTTTTAATGAGCTGTGAACTAATTTCCCAGCATTCTCTGCTCTCAGATAGTTCACACACAAACAGTGTGTTTAGTCTAGTTTGTCAGGGACAGGGCTAAATATCTGTGTTATCAGGAAAATGCAACAAAAGTTTTTCATGGAAAAAAAGCCCTGGCCTTTCCCAGGCTCTTACCGTCTAACTGTGCTTTTCTCTTGATTCTCCCAGTTCCCGGGCTTCCAAAATGATCTTCAGGTAATTCTTAAACAGTCATCAGAAAATCAGTGACACCTTGTGGTCTGTGTTAGTTTTCAAGTAAATTAAACTAGGAATACTGAAGTGATTAGAAAAATTAATGAAGAATTAGGAGTATTTTGATCAGGGCTTAGGAAAAAAAATCTAAGTTAGAAATATATTTTTCTAATGATAATTATAGTCAGTTGAATAAATAATGGTGGTGTATGGACTTCATTTTTACGAGCTTTTTTTTTTTTTTTTTTTTTTTTTTTTTTTTTTTTTTTTTTTTTTTTTTTTTTTGTCTTGTTAACTTAAATACAAAGAGGAAAGTTTTTGTGTTAAAGTCATTGCTGAGGTCATTGCCGGGCTTACCATGTTTCCATTTGGTGATTTCAGGAGTCCTGCTTTTTAGGTCGCAGTCAGTTTCATCATGAAATCTCTGTGCTCTCTGAGGGCTATCATTTGTCTTTTGTACAACTCTGTATTCATGTTTTGGATTTTTACACGTGGTGCCATGACATCGTTTCCAGTCTCTGTCCATCCCAAGCTGGATCGGTCTCCCGGCAGCTCCCTCCAGCATTTCTTTGTTTCTGGTGGTCTCTTCAAGCACTTGCCTGATTTTTTTATCAGGCCATATTTGTACCAGAGCTCTGACCTGGTTTTCAGACCAGTGCTTTCCAGCTCCTTGATCATTCGTTGTTATGGTGTATGTGTGACTTTCAGAATCTTCTGGGGGAATGCGATTACCTGCAAATTAACAGGACCCTTTGGGTTATTCAGATGCGTTAGCAATTCTTATGTTTTGGGTATCATTCTCTTAACACATGAGGATTGTCATAAATTGCTGAGAATTAGAATAATTTTAGTAGGGAGGATCACACTTTTTTCATAATTCTGTATTCAATCTGAAAATAAGTCAAATTGCCACCTGATATAGCTGCTTCCAATCAATAGGTTTTCATTGGATATTTACAAATATAGAAAGCTATATTTAGTAATTTCTTTTGGTAAGAAATAGGAATAGACATTTTTCTTCCTCCTATCATACCCAAAGCTCTGAGCTAATATACAATAGAGCCCTAGCTTTCAACTACTTAAGAAGGCATGTAATAGACTGGAAATATCAAAAGAACACTCAAAATCTGGACCCTGACCTGGGGTAGTAGTCATGGTATTTTCCTGTTAGAAAACAGAGAAGCAGTTTGAATTTAATCTGTTCGTTCAGTTGACGGTTGTGCTGAGCCCACCATCAAGGCAAAATTCTCTCTTCTATAACATAATACTGAGACTGAAAACATGTATCATTGTCAACCACATTTAAGATGGCCGTGTTGAAATTGCCTTCTGCAGTGGGCTGAACTTGGGACTGGGATAGTATTTTCAGGCCAAGTCCATCTGTTTAGTACCTAAGAACATTCTCATTTGCTCCTCATCATAAGGATGCTCCTTGGTGTGGTTCATACGAAGACAGGAGACCACTTCAGCATCTTCATCAGTGTCCATGCTGAAACAGTAGTCTGCATTCCCCAGAAGAATTTGACTACACAGATTTCTCGATCATCAATATTTTCAGGAACCTCTTAGTCCTAAGCCTAGTAAATGCCATGGGGTTATCTGGTATGCTGTGCATGTCAGTTGTTCACACACTGGGTAAGGCCCCGTCACTCCTGTGCGTCTGAAGAGCTGGAACTGAAGGCATCACCACACCAGTAATAATTCTTTTTAAACTAGAGAATAATTTGTATTAATAAGCCAGTGAGGCAAAATAATAGTTAGGAGACCTGTAAGTATATGTGATAACAGGTATGAGGAGAGCTTCCTTGGGCCAGGGCCCAGAGCTTGTTATGGACATATTTGCACAGTAAGACCAAGATGAAGTATAAATTGTGGCAACATCAGACCTCAATGATAGACTGCATTCTGGAGTCACGTAGAGCCACTCAATAAGACACAGTTTAGTCCCTCTTTCCTCTGTTTGAGACAGTGTCTCCATATGTAGCCTTGGCTGGCCTGGAACTTGCTTTGTTGATCAGGCTGGCCTCGAACTCAAGACATCCGACTTGCTTCTGCTTCCTGAGTGCTGGAACTAATAGCATGTGCCACTCATACCCTGCAGTTCTCATTCTTAGTAATGACACTGTGTAAAACTGACATGAGTACTGGACCATTTCCCCCAGGGATACACCCCCCAGAGTTAGGCTCCTGGAAGGCTCTGGTTTAGAATACTTTTCACTGTAGACCAATCTATAACTCTTGTGTATTTCTGCTTAATGTAGATTCATTAACATTGACTTCACTGCCAACAGCTTCTGTAAGTCATACCTGAGTGAAGGTTATCTGATGTCTTTTATCCACAAAGTACCTAACCTTTAGAAGCTCTAGATAGTATGGTAACACTGCACTTCGGTGTTACTCAAATAAAAGTCACCTCCAAGTGTACAAGAAGGTGGGAAAACATGGTTGTGCATACCATATGGGTAACGAGCTGGATCAGAAGTCCAAAGTCATCCTGAGCTACATAGGGGGTTAGAGGCCCAGCTGAGCTACATGAGACCTCTATAAACAAACACATTTAATTAGACCCTCTATTAATTAACTAGAGCCTGTACTCTGGAAAATGTACTTGTCTTTCTAGTGTTGTATTACCACAAGAGTATAGCTTATAAACTACATTGATTTCTCAAGTATATTCAGCTGTTTCTTATTAATGTTTTTCCAGCCCAGGTACATGGCGTTTCATTTTTATTCTCTTAATACTCTTGGGAAGGCAAATATTTGAGGAAGGATTTGTCCGGTGCATATGTATGTGGATGTTCCTTTTCCAGTGGGAGAAGAAAATCATCAAAGCTTGAAATTTTAAAAAAAAAAATCTTGTTTACATTATGAAGCTAACATAAAGGCAAGGTGTTACGTTATCTGACTTGTACTGGGCAAACCTGAGTATGCCTTTGTCAGGGGACTACAGATTTCCGGGCTGCCCTTTGCATAGCAAATGTCCCTGGAAACCACTTCAAGGACTGATTTTTCTCACGGCAAAGCGTAGTAAGTAATGTACCTGGTTACTCTATACCAGAGCCGCATATACTAGGATAGTGGGTTGTTGGCACAGGCTTTTGAAGAGAAGTAAATATCTTTTTCCATCCGTGAAACACTTGCACACTTGTTTACAATTTTCTTACATATAAAAAAGCTTGAACAAGAAAGGGACTCTGATCATTCTCGGATACTTTAATGAAAGCAGTTGCTGGGGGTTATCTCCATGAACTAGTGAGTGGCCTTAACAAATGCTGGTGTAGACCAGCCAAAGGGAGGGAGGAGGTCCTCATCTCAAAATTGGCTAGGTTTTAGTGCTAAGTGATTTCCAGGCCTCCTGCAAGTCTGGGCATCTGTTTAAATCACTCTAACTCAGTAGACTCTTAAAGATTGTAGTGAGAAGATAAGATGGTTCAGTAACTGCAACACTTTTATACCGCAGAGTTGAAAACAGGTTCAACATAAAGTCAGGAGCTTGCTCTGTATAACAGTATGTGCAAGTTCTTTTATAAACATTAAATACATTACCCAGACCTAGGAGTTTCACTCTCTGTCGTCCTCCCGCCCCCATAAGAATTGAAGCTGAAGCCGAGGCTTTTGTGTACTCGTGTTCTTCACAGCAGCATTGTTCAAAATAGCCAAAAGGCAGAAAGAACCCAGATGCTCTTTGACAGGTGAATAACTATGCAGATCATAGCACAGATTTGTCCTGTAACACCCATGAACCTGAAGACATCATGCTTAATGAAGTAAGAGATAAGTCCTAGTGTAATACTGCATACATGAGTAGTCACATTGAGAGCAGAAACAGAACAATGGTTATCATACAGTAAGGAGAATTTGGAGTTCCTCCTTAAAGGATATGGATATTTCAGTTTGAGATAACAAAGCAATTCTGTCCTGGTTTCTTTTCTAACAGGAGTAGTCTGAGTTTTCATGATACTTGTTAGTGGCTGCTTCCTCTTGCTGCATTCTCATGTGTTTTCATGTGAGAGCAGACTAGGATTGGCTAATTTTTCTTCTGAGTGGAATCAAATTGGTGTTTGTGTGCCGTGCTCTGTCATGTGTCATATTGTGGGCTGGTCATACTGTCTGAGCATGGCAACATGACTGGGATTCCCAGCAACAGCTGTGCTTGAGGACAATTAAGAATGTAGGTGCTGAACTGAATTCTAGGTTAGCTCTGGAATTTTCTATCTTCCTAACGCTGAGACCCTTTAATGCAGTTTTTCATGTTGTAGTAACCCCCAACTGTAAACTTATTTTTGTTGCTGCTCCATAACTGTAATTTTGCTACTGTTATAAGTCATAAATATGTTTGGAGATTGTTAACACAGGTTGAGAACCACGGTGCTAGGCAAATCTCCAGGAACTTGAACTTAGGAATTAGTTATTGACAGTCCAGGAGGAGCTGCAGCCCTGGCACTAATAATAAAGAACACTTTATAATTTATATTTAAAGTAAGAAAGAAAAATTTTAGAAGGGGAGGGGCATTAACCCAGCAGAAGGATAAGGATGTACTTTTATAACTGTGACACAATCTGTGTATCAGAGTTAATATGAATCAGTTGTAATGCTGGTTACAAAGTTGACCAGCCAGGCATTCTAGCAGTGAACACTACTCCAGCTCTAACAGCACATAGTTTTTTTCCCCATGGGACTTTTCTTGTTCAAAAGTGTGATCTGATTGTTAACTAATGACATTTCCCCCCCCTCCCAAACCTAGGAAGCACAGAACTCTCTCTAGTAAATCAGAGAAGAAAGGCTTCTAGATTGTGTGGCTTTGACTGTAAGTCATCACAGGCCTTTCTCCTTTCCAAGGCTGTCCGAGGCTTTCTCCTGCAGCCCTGTGGTCTGAGTGGAAGGGGTGAGCCATCAGATAGCAAGCTGGCACTCAACACCTTCCTCTCCTCAGCCACAGGGCAGTAGTTCTCACTTGGAACATGCCTCGCCTCACCCGGAAGATTTGCTGTGGCCCCTGGTCTCCGCATTTCTGGTGCTGGAGACCAGTGATCTAAGTTTTAAATCAGTTCTCTGACACCAGCTCCCTCTACACTTTAAGAACAGCAGCCAACAGAAGTTACCTTATTCTTGTTAATTTCCCTTTCCATTCATGTATTTCATAAATATGAGTATTACTCAACATTTCACATGTTACGTCTTAAGTAGCAGCTTGTGTTCTTGTAAAACATTGAAGGTCCCCCCTCTCTCATGACCTCATCTAAACACACTTGTTCTCTAGAGCTATTGGAGTTAGGGCTCCCAGTATAAGAATTTTCTGGAAACTGAGGTGGGAAAGTTAAATTTATTTATAGCAGTACCCTATAACACCTTATTTTTGTTATACATCTGAAAAGCTCTTCTGATATATTGCCTACTGAACCATCCCTAGTGAGGTCTCCACCAGTGACTGTAGGAACATTAGGAGATATGTAGTTTTTATTTTATTCCCTTTCAGAATTTCACTTTAAAGTCACTAGTACTCTGTGGTTCTTTGCTTTTAGATTCCTTGACCTTGGGCACCTTTTGCCTTAGGCCACTGGTAGGTATTGATCATATGTAAATTTCTAAATCTTCTGACACAGATTCCTTTGGGCAGTGACAGATCACTCCACCACCTGTGGGCAACTTTCCTGTGGATAGCTTACATTTTCCTTTCATGGAAATAGCTACAGAAATACCTAACATACTTTCTTCTTCTACTTCCATGAAAGTTTCTTAACTGCTATTCCCTCCTGGCTTCTTTAGGTGCACACAGCAGGGTTGCATCATTTAGCCACAAATAAAATCTTTAGGAAAGTACTTTGTAGAGGTCTTCAGGGCCACTTTCCCTGATCCTCCCATTTTCGGCAAAAGTGTCCTAGGTTGCGTCAGGGTTCCACAGAGGCTGACTTAGAACTTAGATTCCTGGCTCCTGGTCCAGAACTGGTTCAGTTCCTTTCATGTTACCTGGTTGTGGGCGCTGTATCTCTGTCCTTTGAACTACAGTTATTTTTAAAGGTCTCCATGATATTTCTCAGAAGGCCTCACCCACCTCTAAGGATTTCTTGACTGCCATTTTTAGATTTTCTATTTTATGCAGTTGCTGTGAAAACATACCTTCTGTGATCTGAGATTGCATATTGGGTTTTTGAAAACTTCATCTGTTTTAAGATTTGTTCTAAAAAGCCTACTTTATTTATTTTTTCTTCTTTTTTTATTGGATATTTTGGTTATTTGTATTTCAGATGCCATTCCCTTTCCCCATTTCCTCTCCCCAGAACTCCCTATCCCATCCCCCCTCCTCCTCTTTGCTTTTATACCATTTTAATTACATGCAAGTACTAAGATCAGTTCTAGGTTGAGGAACTATCAATACAATAGATGCAAATCTTCAAAGAACAAGCAAGACAATAAACACAAATAGTCAAAGAACAAGCAAGGCAAAATTCTATCAATACTCCTGTGGTCACTGTTTCTTATCAGGAGGACCAAAGTATCTGAGCCAACTTCCCTGTCCTAGCCCAAAGTCATTTTCATGTCTGAAGCCTACTTCCTTGTTCTAGACTAAAATTTAGATTCCTGCCTGAAATTACTTCTTTGTTCTAGCCTAATATTTAGATTCCTGTCTGAAGCCCACTTCCTTGTCCTTGGCCAATGCCACATTCCTGCCAAGCAGCCCCAAAAGCTCTCTCTCTCCTCCCCCTTTTTTATTTCAGTCAACAAGACTGAGCCTGTCTTAGGTAGTTCTGACAAGAATGCCTTTCTTACCTCCTTTTGTGTGTGTGTATGTGTTTATTTCCTCCTTTGTAATTATGTAATCTTTTTTTTTTTTCATTTTGGAAAACAAACATCCATTAAATCTATTTCATTATCAATTCAACAACCAGTTTATTAAATAACATTTAAGGGGCCCACCTGATGGTTCAGTGGGTAAGTGGCATGCATGCCTGGCAACCTAAATTCACTCAAAGAAAGAACACAAATTTCATAGAGTTGTTCTGACTTCCACATGTGCACTGTGACACATGCCCCCTCCAGCATGTGACACAGCAGCATTGTAGCAGATACGCAAAATAATAACTTAAATGTGTAACATTTAATGAAACCTACCTAATGCAGCTGAACCAGCCCCTTCATGATGTGACAGTCCTTTTCCTCCCCTCCCAGCATGTCTGGTCTGCTCCATTTCTACATGTGCACGTTGTGAGGTTTGTTCCCCATCTTGGAATTCACACTTTTGTGATATTTCTGTTTTGTTCTTTCCCAGCATGGCACTTTATATTTCCAGTGATGCCCAGGACTTGGGCTGTTCTTACAGTCTTGTTTCATGTTTTACGTTTCTGTGCTTTGTTCTGGGTGGCTTCCAGTCTCTTTCTATTCCAGTGTTTTGAAGCCTGCTCACAATTTGTTCAAATACCCTTTTATTTCTCACTGTCCCTTCTAGCTGCTGTGGTAAGTTTTTTTCTGACCAGATGCCTATTAGAGCCCAGACTTCTGTGTTTCCCTCCTTCCTTTGCTACCATTGGAATAAAAGTTGAATTATTAGGGGGTTTCGGTATATGCCTGCATCAGCTAGCGAGAGAAGAGCACACATGGATTGTGTAATCAGGCAAAGTATATAAGCAGATAAAGTGGTAAGTCGCCGTCTCCATAGGAAGCGAGGTAGCAAGGGTTAGCTTTTCTCTTGAGGCACAGACATGAGCTAGTTTGAGTAAGGGATTAAAAGTAATTAAAGTGTACGTGATTTTCTTTTATTTACTTCAGATGTGAATTTCTATTCATCTTGTTAGACCCCTAGAAAGCTGACATAGGTGTGTTGTTGGGTATAGGCTTAGCTCTGAGATTTCTAACCTGATTTAAAGTGTAAAGTTTGGAACTTACAAAGCCAGTATTTCTAGGAAACTTGATTTTACT
The DNA here is from genome assembly GCF_011762505.2 of Arvicanthis niloticus. NCBI lineage: Eukaryota > Metazoa > Chordata > Mammalia > Rodentia > Muridae > Arvicanthis > Arvicanthis niloticus. Next base: position 77,633,864 of record NC_047664.1, on the reverse strand, counting down.
AAAGAAATTATGTGACCTAGAAATGATAAATTTTCAGTATAGATTGTTTTTTTTTAAAAAAAGGAGAAATCGTTAATTCTAAGTCCCTGTCAAGGGGGAATGTCTATTTTCCTTACAATTCAAAGCCAATCTGACTTTCTAACCTGAAAGATCAGTTTCTTTACATTTTGGCCTTTTCATTCTTTCTGATACAAGAGATGAACAGTAAGATTCCTTGGTGTACTGGCTGGTTTTGTGTTAACTTGACACAAGCTGGAGTTATCACAGAAAAAGTAGCTTCAGTTGAGGAAATGGCTCCATGAGATCCAGCAGAAAGGCATTTTTTTCAATTAGTGATCAAAGCGGGGAGAGCCCAGCCCATTGAGGGTGATGCCATCCCTGGGCAGGTAGTCTTGGGTTCTATAAGAAAGCAAGCTGAGCAAGCCAGGGGAAGCAAGCCAATGAGTAACATCCTTCCATGGCCTCTGCATCAGCTCCTGCTTTCTGACCTGTTTGAGTTCCAGTCCTGACTTCCTTTGGTGTTGAACAGCAATGTGTAAGTGTAAGCTGAATAAACCCTTTCCTCCCGAACTTGCTTCTTGGTCATGGTGTTTGTGCACGAATAGAAACCCTGACTAAGACACCTGGGTTCTGGGTTCTGATGATGCTGATTTCCTGGGATAGCGTCCTTGTGTTCTCATGATGCTGACAGTGTACCTAGAGAGAGACAAGAGTTCTCCATGCTGAAATGAGGAGAGAAGAGCTAGATTGATGCAACTGATAGCTCCTGTAGAGATGGACACAATTTATAACAGTGGTATGATATAGCTTACTGATGTGCATAAGAGCTGGCAAGGTGGCACAGTGGGTAGAGACACTTCTGCCAAGCCTGATGATCTGATGACATGCTTGATCCTCCAGACCCACAAGGTAGAAGGAGAGAACCTATGTGGCCACATTTAAACTGTCTGTTTAAAATCAGGTTTCACAATTAATTGGGGCTAAATTGCCGGTAAGGAATGGTCCAGATTTAGATTTGAAATTTAGATTTAAAATTTTGCATTAAGACAAGCAAGGGGAACATGGATGCCACAGGTCACTTACCATCAGAGCCTGGCTAGGGCTTAGTAAAGAAGGATAAACATGTCTATTATCTGGTTTTATGGTCACAGAAAAGGGCTGGCTCGAATGGTCGGTGGAATGAGGAAAGGCTCTTACACCTACCTCTTTGGAGGGTTTTTTCCCCTTCAAGTTGGTCATTTGTGGTGTGAATCATAAAAGTCGTACAGAGGCCCTGGTCTTAGAGATGTTAAGCTGGAACACTTACTGTTCATGGTGCATTTGTAAAAAGCAAGGAGAGACAAGTGAGTGGACTCTTAGCCACTGTGGAAATATGACCCTGATCGCTTTCACTTATGAGAACATGAACCTTAAGTGAGATGCCATTGACGTGAGTAGTCCTTTACGGAAGTGTGTAAGTCTAAACGTGTTGTGCACAGCTAGTTAGGTGTGAAAGTGTCAGTGGTGGGGTCGGGAGTGAAGAGGTTAATTTCTTAGCACTGCAAAAGATAAAAGAAGAGAGGGGGAAGAAGGGAGAAAAGGAAGGAATCATCTACACTGTTATAAACAAGGACATCCAACCAGCAAGAGCTAACAGGAAGGACTGGAGGTGTGTGGTAGCACTTGGTCAGCAAGCCTGAGGCTGTTCATTCCCAGAACTGCATAAGGTGAGGGTGGGGTAGTAGGTTTTAGAAGTTAATTATTCTTTAAAAAACAAAATAGAAACAAATGGGTGGCAAAGGGCTTCCGACAGGAGCTAAAGAGAAAAGAGAACTCTCAGAGCAGCTCCCCAGAAAGAAGCATCAGTGCTAAAGATGGCGCCAGCTACTATCCCTGTCTCCTTCATCAAGTTCTCTTACTGGATCACAGCCTGGCTGTGTGTGCAGATGTTTGTCTGCACTGAGACAGTGACTAGTACACAGAGAAATGGGAGATGGCTTATTTAGTCTTCACCAAAGCTGGAGAGAAATCTCTATCTGTTGACCTTGCCTGTGGCAGTGACGCATTGGTTGAGAAGAGGAAGGTCTTTGTCCCACCAGGTCCTCAGGCAGCCTGTTCTCATTCCTGGCATTCAATCCCTGGAGGAGCCCCTAGTTCTGGGGCCTCCATTTTAGATTTATTTATTTAGTCTTTTTATTTATCCATTTAAGAGGTGGGGATATTAGATGATAAACTTCGGTCTTGTTTGGAGCTATGTAAATAACAGCAGCCGGACAGCATTATTTGATATTTTCCCTTTTGCTAAGGATATAAAAATAAGTCCTAAAGTATTCAGACCTGTCTGTTTCAGAGGCATATCAACCCAGCCATAGTTACTAGACCAATTTAGGGCTGTTTTAATGTGTCTTAGCTGTGTTGGGATGGTTTGGAAGTTCATACCTTGTGTCAAATGGTATTTTGGGTTTTTTTATCTTGATATTTCAGGCTACGCTTATCACACATGTATTCAGAAATTGTAAATGCAGTGACAGACAAAAGAATGGCGTTTTTCTTTTTACCTTCTCTGATCTCTGGGGCGATACTTGAGCTCAGGGCTGCCAGGTACTTGTTGTTACCATCCTTCTCCTCTGTTAACTGTGTGGTTGCTTCAGACTGCAGGATTGTGTCCAGATCTCGGAAGAACTTCATAGTTCTAGAGCCGTCTCCTGACCTGTGGGCATGCTTAACTGTCCTGTATTCATACTTGAGGTTTTTATACTTTGCCCGGCACTGTTTCCAATCTCTGTATACTCCTAGTGCTCGCAGCCTTTTAGCAACGTAAAGAAAGATTTCTTTATTTCTCAGTGTTCCGGAAAGTTGGTTTCGTACACTTCTTTCTGCCCAGACACTTAATAAAGCTTTAACCTCCTCCTCGGTCCAGTGTTTTCCAGGACCACTCTCCATGTTGAGAGTGACCTGGAAGTGATTTGCCATTTCTAGCTCATGTTTTTGTTTCCTAAGAAACCAGAGGACTGGTTGTCAATAAGCTCCTAAGAGCTTAAGGGGGTGTAGTTTAACTGGTTCAAGCTGCCTGAGGGAGTAACTTGAGGATCTGCCAAAGAAGCAGGCTTGGTGGTTAAAGAAGCCTGGGGCTGTGCTAATCTTACATATTGGGGCTTTAGGGAAAAATTAACCTTGGGACAAAGGGACTGAAAAGTACTTTGAGGGGGTAAGGAGTCTATTTCTTATAATTTTTGGATTCATTGAAAGTGTTGGTTATTAAAAATTACTTGGAAATGGTTGGCAGTAGCTGTGGGGATTTTTTTTTTTTTTAAGGTTTATATCTAATATGAATAGCTATGTATTTAAAAAGCACTGCATTTGGGCTGAATTGATAGTTCAGTGGTTAAGAGCACTTGTTCTTGCAAGAGAGGGGACTCAGGTTCTGTTCCCAGCACCCATGTAGCAGTTTACAAATGTCTTTAACTCCAGCCCTAGGGGATCAGACACCCACATGGTGCTTATACATACGTATAAGCAAAACACCCAAACACAGAAAATAAAAAGGAAAAACACTTGCAAAAGCATTACAGTTTGAGGTTTATAGTTAATAATAACTTGAAGACTTGTTTCATACTGCGGATGATGGTGATGGCGCTCCCCTCTGATCCCAGCATCCAGGAGGCAGAGCTGAGTTTGAGGCCATCCTGGTTTACATAGCAAGCTCTAGGACAGCCAGGCTACATAGAGAAACCTGTTACCAAACAAGGAGGGTGGGGATTGATTTGTTGGAGACAGTTTGGAAATTATAAAAAGCAAAAGATAAAACCTTTAGCTGGATGTGGTGACAAGTACCTGTTAGCCCAGCACACTGGAGATCAGAGCAAGAGGTGCCCATGAAGCTAGCCTGTGGTATACTGAGACCTTGCCTCCGAAAATTTCACTTGATGTCATGTACAGTTTTGGTGTATGAAACTAAGTATTCTTGCCTTCTATTACATCGATATCTCATACTTCACCGGTTGAGACTTTATTCAGAAGCAGATTATAGGCATTAGATGCCCAAATTCTGGAGTTGGGTTGTTTGTTCTGAGCTCACAGTACAACCTACCCGCTGCACATGTAGTATGTTACTTCAGTTTCTTTGCATTTCTCTCTGAGTCATAACCATAATGTCAGTTTCACAGGATTGATGTGAGAGCCAGATCAGATGATTCACATAAATACTGATTACTGAAGGACCTGGCACATCAATTAGAATTAGATGACACTATCCTGTTGTTACAGTCCAGAGACAGGAGGCCAGTGTTAGTAGCATTTAACATGTTGGGAGCCTCAGCTTGTGGGTTCTCTCCGGGAAAGGTATGCTTGATAAAGCTCTGTGGGAAGCTATCAGTTGGCCTGATCTAACAGATGATACATTTATTTTGTTCACAGAGGTCAGGAGAGTGCTGGTATTGTGACCAGTGATGGGAGTGCGGTGCCTAAATTCAGGGTGCACAAGGTAAGTCATTAAAGACAGGATGCTAGTGAAAACTGTTGGCAGCTGGTCATTAATGTCTAGGGTGAAGGCTGGGCATGGTCAGGACTTGAGGTGCAGAAGCAGGTGGATCTGAGTTTGAGGCTAGTTTGGTCTGTATAGTAAGACCCTGTCTCTAAGTTAGCAAGTAAGTAATAAGTAATTATGCATGGACGTGTAAATAAATTTGCGGTTAGAAGCCATACTCTTAGATAGGTCTGCTTCCCACTGTGTGTCCTCGCATTTGTCAAATTAGGACGCACTTCTTCTTTCCCAGTGATCTTTTGCTAGGCTGGCTCATTCAAGCCAGTAGGTCATCTGTTTAAATACTTTAAGATGCTTTGATTTTCATTGCCTAGTAATAAAATCTTATTGTTAACTATCTGTCATAAGATAGAAGTGTTTCGGTGTTGTGGCAATCCTAAACTAATAATGTGAGTATCCCCAGTCCATTATAAAAAGTGAGTTCATCTGGGCAATGGTTGCGTATGCCTTTCCACCCCAGCACTCAGAAGGGAAGGCAGAGGCCGGCTAATCTCTGAGTTTGAGGACAGCCAAGGCTATGTAGAGAAACCCTGCCTCACACCCCCCCACACACACACTCCAAAGTGAATTCATTCAGATTCTAGAGCACAGAGACAGTATGCGTCTGATTTGGGTTGCCCAGGCAGTCTTGTTACTTGGATTGTTAGCAATCCTAGTTTCTGTTTTTTCCTAAAATCTACTTTTACTTTGACTTCTCAAGGGAATGGGTCTTGTAAACCATGTTTTTACTGAAGACAATTTGAAGAAATTGTATGTCTCAAATCTTGGCATCGGACATACGAGATATGCCACCACGGGGAAGTGTGAGCTGGAGAATTGCCAGCCATTCGTTGTTGAGACTCTTCGAGGGAAAATAGCTGTGGCCCATAACGGTGAACTGGTAAACGCAGCTCGGTTGAGGAAGAAGGTAAGTTTTCTAACAGCTCCCTTTTGATGGTTAATGAAAGGAAGCTGAAGACCTCGACAAAGGGCATCTTCTAGTTATTGCCTCTTGTTACCTCGGTGCACAAAGCCATTGCATCAGAATTGCCTGACATGCTTGCTGTAAATCCATATTCGTATACTCCCCAAGTGATCTGAAGCAGCGCCACTTTGGTGCTGTGATTTGGAATGTTGTTTTATTGTTACTGTCAACAGCACAGAAGGCTACTATAAACATCTCCTTATAACTCTGTTCCTATGTTCATGTTCTGAGTTTGTCCAAACTCAGCCTCAGCACACCCATATTCCTGTGACCTGTGCTTCCGTTCTCCCTCGGGTCCCCTATCTCAGGTCCCCTATGTTAAGAGCTCATTCCATAAGACTCTCTCAGGTCAGATACCCACCCCGTGTCTAGGTCTTTGGCACTTAAGGGCCCACAAGCTGTAAATTGATTTCCTACATCCTTCCTTGATTTTGGTAGTGCAGTGGTTCATGGAACTCAGAAAAATGTTTGGATTTGTGCGTGTTGATGTATTTTAAGAGACATTATAAAGGATACGGAACAGGTGATGAGATGGGGACAGGCTTGTGAGAGGACGCGTGGAGCACCGTTGTCTTCTGGACACCACTCCACCGTGCACAGCATCCAGATCCGTGAAGCTAGCCCTTTTAGGTTTTATAGACACATGTCTACTAAATTATTGGCCTTTGGTGGTCATCTTGACACTTGACACCTGTTTCCTCTTTGGAGGTTTGGTCTAAGGCTGAGTGTAGCTCTCTGGTCACGTGATTGGTTTCTGTGGTAGCTCCCCTCTATCCTGAAGCTGTCAAGAAGTATCTAGTCAGTCCCGTCCTTATTATATTATTGTACAAAATACACTCACTTCGGTGACTCAGACAGTTTTAGGGTTGTGTGCAGGAGAGATTAGGCTGAAATCATTATGCACTTGGCTCTTCAGATCTCTCAAGTGTAGATAAAAAGTATTTGGAAGTAGAAAACAGTGCCTATTCTGAACACGCACAGCCTCCTTCCTTGTTACGGCCTAAATAACCTGTCAGTGGTTTACATTGTGTTAGTTACTGTAGGAAACAAGGAGGCTGGGTGGTGGTGGTGCTTTCCTTTAATTCCAACACTCGGGAAGCAAAGGCTCTCTGAGTTTGAGGAGAGCCAGGGCTACACAAAGTAAGAAACCTTGTCTTGGAGGAAAAAATAATCTAAAGGGGATTTAAGTGTCTTTTTGTTTAAGACCTTATGTGTGCTCAGTAAACAGTGTGCCCGTGAGCCATGTCCTGTGTGTGTTTTCAAGGGATTCGGTCTGCCGTGGTGGTTGGGTGGTTAGGTAGCCCAGATCAGAGCTCTAGCTCTAGCTCACGTCAAACTCATGGTAGTCCTCCTGCCTTCATCTCCTAAGTGCTGGGATTACAGGCATTTCCCTATCTGAACAATACCATGAAAATGTAAGAAGAAAGTGGAGCACAGACTCACTCAGTATTCCTTGTCTGAAATGCTTAGGTGAGAGGGTTTTCAGATTTTTAAGTATTTATGTGCCCATCGTGAAATGCCAAGCCAACATGAAGATTATATTTCATGGTACAAATTAAACACGTTGGCTAAATAAAGGGGATTTTGTACATTTTTTTTTTTTTTAAGCTGGGGGATTCTCTGCTCCATAGGCATAGAAATCCTGAGGACACAAAGTGCAGCTCCCTTGCTGTCACAAGTTTTGAGCCTAGGGTGTCAAGGCCCTCTGCTGCTAATATTACCAATCTGGGCTTTCCGCACCAGTGACCCAGAGTCTCATGTTACAGCCCTGAGCTTGGGGTGTTGGGTAGCCAGAGCCAGCGAGCTTTGGCAGCGTTTTGGAACCCTCCCAGCTAAGGTCTTGCAGCTTCTTCACAGCGTTTGCTATCCACAGTTCTTTCTGTTTTGTACCATGTGCATGATGGAGCCTCTGGAGACAGGGAGTGCGTTACATCCCTAGCTGCTGGAGTTGCGGGTGGTTTTGAGCTGCCGTGTTGGTGTTGAGAATTGAACCTCAACGATCAGCTGTTGCTCATAGCTACTGAGCCATCCCTTCTGCCCTTTCCCACCGTTCTTTATAATTCTCTACAGCCCTGGCCACCCCCTTAGAACTCTTTAGGCTTCTTCTAGATGTTCCTGGGTGTCCCTGGGATGAGGAGCCCCAAGGGATTCTCTGTCCTTCCTTCAGTTAACTCAGCCAGCTGGATCCATAGTGAAAGATTCTAAGTAGGCAACAGGGCTGACCAAATGAGCCGGCTAATCACAGTGGCGGCTGCGCTGCCACGCAGAGGCAGTGGACAGGAAGGAAGTCTCCCAGACAGATGTCCAGAGGGGGAGAGGAGCCTCGCTTATATATTTGGGTTGATGTGGTTCAGAGAGGAACTGTCCCCAAGGTGCTGAAGACAACTGTGAAGAGGTCCAGGGGTTATCTGAATGAATGGCTTCGGTCTGCAGGCTGCATTGCTATCCGAAACTTTCATGGCATAGTAACCTTTGAGGGTTCTGAGAAGTAAGTCTTATGGGTGACCACTGTCAGTCTGAGTCTCCCCTGCAGTTGTCCTGACCCATTCATTTGGCAGCTATCAGGATTTCCCTGAAAATGATGAAAGCTGCAGTTGGGGTTGTCACCTTCCCCAGGAAACACCAGTCACTGCATCACAAATGACACAGCAGTGTTCCACACAACTCAGCCATATCTGAGGGCCACCAATTTACCAGTAGCAGCTCTGTAGCCAGTCTCTGGCTTCTGTCTCTGCTGTCCTCAGACAAATACAGGCCAGCTCTTGGGTAATTGCTGCAATGGCAAGTCTTAACAGGGTCAGATCATGAGGCTGAATGTCTAGTTCCTGACACTTTCGCTTAATCTAAAGGAATAGATAATTGGAAGTCATTACAATGAAGATCTGTCGTGAGGTTACTGTTAACAGTCAGCTGAGCAGCCTCAGTGAGGGCTGGGGGCTCCTGGTCTAGACACTTTGGAGCTGTCTTGATTTGTCTGTATGTTGTCTAAGCATAAGAAGGCATGAGAGGAAAGTGGAATATGAACTTAAAGGTGACAAATGAGAAAATTATAAATTAGAAACAATCACAGGAAACTAGAATCTGGGAAGAAGGGCGGAGTGCTTACTTGTACAGGCTGAGTGCTGTTTGGAGCTTCCTTTGTTAACGGTCTGCACTTTCTAACTATGCATGGTCATTCCATCTTTTTGCTGCTAATTACATGGCATCTTTATGTTCCTGGTAGCTCCTTTGGACACATTTGTGCCATTCATTTATTATCTGCTTTCTTCAGCTCAGATTCTGGTTATCTTCATTTGATAACTTCAGGACCAGGCAGCGGTTAGTAAAGCATCCATACTTCTCACACAGATGCACATGTGTTGTGCATCCTGTTTCGTGCTGGTATCTCATGTGTGATAATTCGTTATAGAAGCAACTGATGATGAAGTGGTGATTGGAAGTGTGTAGAGCCCAGGCCCCATTGCTGCTCAGTGTGGCTCTGCTTTCTATGGTAGCTTTAGGGTTCTTTGTGAGCACCGGCACTGTGGCAGCTATAATATACATTTCTGTCCACAAATTGGGAAAGTATTTTTTTAAATGTAGACAATCACAAAATTCTAAATTTGAAGTGACTTACAAAAAATTCACTGCTGCCGGGCAGTGGTGGCGCACGCCTTTAATCCCAGCACTTGGGAGGCAGAGGCAGGCGGATTTCTGAGTTCGAGGCCAGCCTGGTCTACAGAGTGAGTTCCAGGACAGCCAGGACTACACAGAGAAACCCTGTCTCGAAAAAAACCAAAAAAAAAAAAAAAAAGTTCACTGCTTAGGAATAATCCTCACCAAGAGTTCAGTCTAAACAACACAGTTAGCCAGCTATTAAATGCTTTTTCGTGTCCACTTAAATCATTCTGTATGTGTCTATGGTGAAGCCTCTGTCTTGGTCAGTCCTGGTGAGAATTTATTGATCATAAGATATATTCAACCAATGCTTATTAAATATCTCCTACATTCAGTCATTTAAAATGCTGGTTCCTGGCTTCTTGGTGGTCAGAAGTGTGGGTGCTCACGTATGCCACCAACAAGAGTGGAGTTTGAGAGTCATTGGAAGGAATGTGCCCTATTTATTTATCGGGATTGTGGAGGGTAGAAAAGGCCACAGGCCAGTCTGCTCATCCTCAGACTCGAGTTCTGCTTTATTCTGCTGAAGTGCTTTTCTCCTGCTTAGCTGTGGAACCGTCATTGTTCCCAGCAGTCGGACCACTGCTATGAGTGTGCACATACCGTGTGGGGCGTAGGGGTTGTAACTTAGTATCTGTTACTAAGTATCTGTTATAAGTATAGAACACCTGGTTTCTGTTACTGTGTGCTCTTGGGTCGGGAGTGGGGCATCTAATGGTCTAATGATGAAACTTCTCTCTCCCGTAGCTTCTGCGCCATGGTATTGGGCTTTCCACATCCTCAGACAGTGAAATGATTACCCAGTTACTTGCATACACCCCTCCTCAGGAACAAGATGATACTCCAGACTGGGTAGCAAGGTAACTATAGAACTGGTCTGTAGTTGAAGCTCCGGCGGTGAGAGCTTTGCTTGTGTGCGTTTAGAGCCAGAGTGATTCATTCAGTTCCCTGTAATTCCAGAATTAAGAACCTGATGAAGGAAGCGCCCACGGCGTACTCTCTGGTAATAATGCACAGGGATGTCATTTACGCAGTGCGAGACCCGTATGGGAATCGGCCTCTGTGCATCGGTCGTCTTATGCCAGTTTCTGATATAAAAGGTAATGGGTCTCTGTGCATCCGTCGTCTTATGCCAGTTTCTGATATAAAAGGTAATGAGCCTCAGAGAACTGATTCCCATAATGCTTTTCAGAGTTATTGGCGAGTCTTAAAATCCTTGCCCTTCCTCTCCTTTTTCTTGTATGAGTCCCCAAACCTGTGGTTACAGGAAGCTTATGGATAGGAAGAAATAGGGAAGGGAACATTTTTTATTTTAAAATTTTATGCGTGTTCACACTTTGTATGTGGCCATGTGCTCCTGTGCTGCCTAAGGAGGGTAGGAGAGGGTGACATCCTCTGTCAGGCTCTACCTATTCTGGTGAAGCAGGGTCTTTACTGAGCTTGGAGATTGCCTAGCCTCGGCTGGGTTTACAGATATGTGCAGGGTGTCAGGGTTATTATATGGGTGCTGGGATCTGAACTCTGGTCTTTGTATTTCACAGCAAACTCTTTAGCCCTAGATATTGGTGTTTTTAAAAATATATGTAAGGGGTGGAGGTGTCCACATGGATTTATGCATACAGGTGTGCTTGCCTATGCGTGTGTTTAGAGGTCACAATTACCGACTTCCGTTGCTTTCTACTGCGCTTTTTGAGACACGATCTCACTGAAACTGGAGCTCGGTTTTCAGCTAGAGTAGCTGGCTGGCCAGCGAGCTCTATGGGACTCTCCCGGAGCTGGGGTTACTGAGGTTATGGTGATTACTGCCATGCCTACCTTTTACCTAGAAGCTGGGAGCCAGCCTCAGGCCCTTTTGTTTGCATAGCAAGCAATTTAGTCAATGAGCTTTAGCTTTAAAAATACATTTCTTTGGCCACGTCTTTCAGTGTATTTAATACCATGTTCATATTCTTTCCTGAATTGTTAATAATTCAAGTTTTTGGCTTATCCTTATTTCTTTTCTTTTCTTTCCTTTTCTTTCCTTTTCTTTTCTTTCTTTCTTTCTTTCTTTCTTTTTTTTTTTTTTTTTTCTTCTTTGAGACAGGTTTCTCTGTATAGCCCAGGCTGTCCTGGAACTCACTCTGTAGACCAGGCTGGCCTCAAACTCCCGAGTGCTGGGATTAAAGGCATGTGCCACCACAGCCCGGCCCTATCCTTATTTCTGCAGCAGTTTTTCTTTATGATTTATCTCTCCTGTTAATTCATGCTAGCATAATGAGAGAAGGAAATTTGGCTTGTTCATTGTCTTTTTTTAAGTCATGCAGCACCACCTGCTTTTAATGTGATAGATGATACTCACTTTTCTCTATTTGATGTTTAGCTGTTCTATGGCAGAAGCGTCTTTAAAAAAAAAAAAATTACATCCTGCATTAGAGTGCGCAATGACAGACAGCAGTGGCCTATGGAGATCAGAGGACCTCAAGTCTGGGAGTCCTTTCTCCTTCTGTCACTTGGTTTTCAGGGATAAAGCTTAGGATGTCAGGCTTGGCAGAAAGCACTTTTATCCAGTGAGCTATCTCACTGGCCTAAAAGCCTTTTGAAATAGAATTACTTGAGGGGTCCGGGGATATAGCTGATTAATACAGTACTTACCTGGGTTGTGCAAGGCTCCTCCTGGCTTCTGTCCCTAGGACTCCATACAAAAAAAGGCAAACACTAAACAAGGGACCCTGAGTCCATTCACTAAATTGCTTGTCTTGTGACTTACAGAGAAAAAATCTTCAGAAACTGACGGATGGGTGGTGTCTTCGGAGTCTTGCAGCTTTTTATCTATTGGTGCAAGGTAAGTTGTATCCTATTCATTTTATTATTTCCCTCTACATTTAGGAGAAAAAATTTCTACCAAATTTGATGACACATGACTGTATTCTTAGCATTCAGAAGTCTGAGACAGCAGGGAGCTTATAATTTTGAGAAAAACCTGAGTTTTGTAAATATATATGGACACAGTGTCCTCTCCCTACTCCCTCCAGAGGAGGGCTGGTGAGTGAGAGGAAAGAACAAACTTTCTTTGAGGCATGGTGACAAACACCTAATGCCCAGAACTGGCTGGGGAGGGGGAGTTAAAGCGGGAAAAGTATTTGAATCTTAAACTTAGGAGTTAATGCCAGCTTGGGCAACCCTGTATCCAAAAACAAGAGAAAGAAATGAGAGGTTGGGATTATAATTTTTTCAAGGTGATAGATATTTTCTTATTTATTTACTTTGTTTCTTTGTGTTTTATTTCTGAGACAGGGTTTCTGTAGCCTTGGCTATCTTGGAAGTCACTCTGTAGACCAGGCTGCCTTTGAACTCAGAGGTAGAACCACCTGCCTCTGCTGGGATTAAAGGCGTGTGCTACCACCACCCATAGGGATATTTTTTATTTTTCCATACCTTTTTCTTTGCTGTGAGAAAGCATTTATATATGTGTTTTGTTATTTATAGTGTACATAGCAATTGTACTGACTTATGTTCAGTACTGCCTTCAGATTCTGAAAAATTCCTACAGAAAAATTAAAAGTCTTTTCTCTTTTGCCTTTTGAAAATTAGCATATATTCATTGTATAAAATGATAGGCTTCAAAAATATCTTCTTGTCTGTATGTTTTTCCTAAGATATTGCCATGAAGTCAGGCCTGGAGAAATTGTAGAAATATCCAGACATGGTGTCAGAACTCTTGATATAATTCCAAGGCCTAATGGAGACCCAGTGTCGTTTTGTATCTTTGAATATGTTTATTTTGCGAGACCAGATAGTATGTTTGAAGGTAAGCCTATTTCTTCTCTTTGTTTAAATAATTTCATTTATCTTACTGAAACGTGAGGATCCGTACTTACGTGGTTCTTGGGAGGAGCGTGGCTTTGTGCTGTATGTTACTGAGTCACAAGTCATAACTGCGCCTCTTTTCAACTCTCAGATTTTGTTTTTAAGTAATGAAGATTATCTAATACATATTAAGGTGAAATTATGCTAAGTTAAGACAATTTGGTTTCCTTTCCAAACATTCCAGACCAAATGGTTTACACAGTAAGGTACCGGTGCGGTCAGCAGCTGGCGATTGAAGCACCCGTGGAGGCAGACTTGGTTAGCACGGTTCCAGAATCTGCTACGCCTGCAGCTCTGGGATATGCAACAAAGGTATCTACGTTTAATTATTGTCTGTGAGTCGGTCGTCTGGCAGTGAAATAAGAAATGTGAACCCACTAAGGGGAAATTCATTAACTGACTGTAAGAAGGAAAGATTCTAATGTTGATTCCTGTGCGAGAGTTATTAGACATCTCTTTCACACTGTGGAAGGGGAGAGCTGACTCAAATGAGCTGTCGTCATACCTCCACACTGGCTCTGGGGATTGTACATGCACATGCAGGCACACAATAAGTTTTTAATTACCCAAAGATTAGAATATTGGCCTCATCTTAACTGTTTAGCAACACACAGAATAGTGGGTTTCACTGTGGCATTTCCACACACGTCATTTCCGGTGTTCTTACTCCTCCCTCCCCCGCTTCTCTCTTGCTTCCCCACAGTAGTTCTCCTCTGCTTTCGTGTCACATGCCCTCCATTAGCCTTTACTTCTACTTTCCCCTTTGGAATGTAATGTCTTGGTCCTGCCTGGGTGTGTGTCCCCCAACCCAAAACACACACACACACCAACATAGATCTTCAGGTTGCCTAGATACATTTCAGTGGCGTGCTCATCCTTTTCTCAGTGTTCCACATTGTATCAGTTCCTTTGTGAGTTTGTACAGTGCTTCTTCCTTTCCTTGGAATACAGTCTATTTTCTCTTTCTGGCTCTTCTACATGGGGTCACACAAGCTTCTGGTGTAGCATCTTACTTGAAAGTCTGTGGCCTCCATGTTTTAAAAAGATAAGGGCTCTTTTGTGGTAGCATAGACTTTCAATCCTAGTACTAGAGAAACCTAGGCAGAAGCATTGTGGTGAGCCGGAGGCTAACCTAGGCAACACAGTGAAAGGCTTCTAAATGAAGTAATGTGCATGTACTACAGACAGTACCTTGAGCATGGATGAATACCTTTTGTTTCTAAAAGGCATTGTTTTAGGCCGATATTGCTGCTAATGTGCATTTCTTTCCCCTCCATCAGTGTGGGCTGCCATATGTGGAAGTGCTGTGTAAAAACCGGTATGTTGGAAGAACCTTCATTCAGCCAAACATGAGGTTAAGGCAACTCGGTGTTGCAAAGAAATTTGGCGTGTTGTCTGACAACTTTAAAGGCAAAAGAATCGTTCTCGTAGATGATTCAATTGTGAGAGGCAATACTATCTCACCCATCATAAAACTCCTCAAAGAATCTGGTGCAAAAGAGGTAAGTATTTTAAAGCATATGCTGTAGCACCAATAATTAACCATAGAATGTGGGCATAAAAAATGCTGTATCCAAGTGGATAACCAGTGTAACCTTGTATATCAGATTGCTCTATGATAGTCGGGCAGCAATCTGGAGAGCATGTGCTAACTGCTCTTACACTATACTGAGTTTAATCTTTAATAGATTGAGAAGCTAAACATAGAAAGAAGGTCACTCCCAGCACTTGGGAGGCGGTGGCAGAGGATCAAGTTTTCAAGGCTGGCTGTGGCTGCTGATAAACCTGTCTCAAAAAACAACAAATAAAAAGCCCAAACATTTTTCTCAATATAATATTTTTGAATTTTATATATTGTTCCTTTAGGCATCATGTGTCTTAGTTAGGGTTTCTATTGCTGCAATGAAACACCACGACCAAAAAACAAGTTGGAGATGAAAGTGTTATTAATAAGGTTTACATTTCCATATTATAGTTTATTACTGAAGGAAGTCAGGACAGGAACTCAAACAGGGCAGGAACTTGGAGGCAGGAGCTGATGTAGAAGCCATGGAAGGGTACTGCTTACTGGCTTGTTTGGTCCTCATTGTTTGCCCAGCCTGCTTTCTTATAGAAGACCCAGGATTCCTAGCACAGGGATGGCACCTCCCACAATTGGCTGGGTCCTCCCCATCAATCACAAGAAAATACCTTACAAGGTTGCCTCCAGCCGCCACTATGAAGGCATGTTCTTTTTTTCTTTCATATATATCCCTTTACATCCTGCTCATTTCCCTCAGTCACCTCCTCAAAACTTTCTTCCCTCCCCCTTTTCCTCTGAGTGGGTGCCCCCCCCCATCCACCCTCCCCTGCCACTTCAAGTCTCTGTGGTGCCAGGTGCTTCCTCTAATGGAGGCATTTTCTTAATTGAGGTCCTCTTCTCTCAGATGACTTGAGGTTGACAAAATTAAGCAGCACAACATGTTACTGTACATTTTTAATAGACAAAAAATAATGTAAAATAACTTTAAAATTCTTTTGAAAAACTCAGAAGAAAATCTTTGTGACTCAGTTCATCGCAGTGTTTGCTCTCTTGTAGCAATCTGAAACAAAGTTTTCTAACTTTGAATATTTCAGTCCCTTAAACATTTAATAGGAGTCCAGGCCAGCCTGGTCTACAGAGTGAGTTCCAGGACAGCCAGAGATACACAGAGAAACCCTGTCTCGAAAAATAACAACAACAAAAAACAACAACAACAACAAAAAAAAAAAACCCTGCCTGTGTGATGAAATACAGTGTCGCCATTTAAATCTGTGTGAAGATTTATGATATAAAGGATTAAAAATAAAATGTAAATTTTTTTTTAAATTTACATGGTTTTAACCATGTAAATGAATCAAACAGAAAGGGCAAAACCAATAGTAGAAGAAGCCGTGTTAGGATTACTAAGATTTTTATTATAACCTAGCCGATGTTATCTTTTTTTACTGTGGTAAAATAAAGATCAGCAAAGTACCCTTAAAATTAGGCATTCGAACAAAACAAAAGCAGCAGTAGGAGTGTATATCCACTCAACAGGAACGCATAATTAGTTTGACTGTGAGTATATGATGTGGTTTTTTTTTTCCAAGGTACACATTCGAGTCGCTTCGCCACCAATAAAATATCCGTGCTTCATGGGAATTAACATTCCTACAAAAGAAGAGCTTATAGCCAATAAACCAGAATTTGAATGTCTTGCAGAATACCTTGGTAGGTGTTAACATTTCTGTAATGTAAACTGTTTGTTTTAAATTTTAAGTGTACTTTTATGTAAAACAGCAAGTAGTTGGAAGATACATTTGAGTGCTGGGGAGGTGGCTCAGTAGTTACAGTTCTGCCTATGCAAGTTTTGGGGAACCAGTTGAATTTGTAAATGTTACACAGGGTAGGTGTGTCTGTAATTCCAGAGACTGTATACCCAGAGTAAGCTGGCTAGTTACAGTCACAGAATGAATCCTGAGACCATTAACCTTGGCCTTCTACAGACGGATGTATACATGACTGTGTGCACACATACACACTGGGGACAGTCATTCACAGTTTCACCAAAAGTTATCTTCTAGAAGTAATTTAAACATATAGATTGCAAATCCTATTTTATGAGGTGGCACATGCCTTTAAATCTAATACAGGAAGCAGGGGCAGTCAGGTCTGAGTTTAAGGCCAGCCTGGTCTACAAAGGAAATTCCAGGATAGCTAGGGCTACAGAGTGAGACTTTGTCTCAACAAAACAAAACACAATAATTGTTATAATATTGAACACAATTCTAAAGAGTAAAAGGGATGGCGTACTTTTTATATTAGAGCTGTAGGTCAAAGCAAGATCAGAAAACATAGTGTTATCATAGAATAGAATAACCCCCTCCCCTACACACACACACACACACACACACACAGGGTTGAATGGAGAGATTTGAATGTTCTAAGCCAGCATTTTACCACTAAGTTACATTCCCAGTTTCCCTCTTCTTTAAAAGTTTGAATTGTCCTGGTTGGCTTGAACTTAGGGTCACCTTGCCTCAGCTTCCGAAGCAGCAGGGACTGTAAGGAATATGTCATCAGATCCAGCTTTTTTTTTTTTTTTTTTTTTGGAAGGCTAAGAGAAGTTTTCACGTTTTCACTCTGACTTAAAAACAGCCTGTAGCTGTGTTGTGGTGAGGCATGTTTTCCTTTTCTCTTGCAGGGGCAAACAGCGTTGTCTATCTGTCAGTGGAAGGACTGGTTTCATCTGTGCAACAAGAAATAAAATTCAAGAAGCAGAAAGTGAAAAAACATGATATTTCAATTCAAGAAAATGGAAATGGTCTGGAATATTTCGAGAAGACAGGACACTGTACGGCTTGCCTCACTGGGCAGTACCCTGTGGATCTGGAATGGTAGCTGTCTGGACAGATGCTTCCAGACTGAAAGGTCATCAAGAAGTAGTTTACATACTGTTACTCAGTTGGTACAGTGGATACCACATGCTTATGTATGTATACCTTAAGCTTTGAGATTTTCTGAAGTTACTAAGTTGTTATAATTGAACCATGGAGATTACATGTAATAAAACATCTGGAAATTCTTTTTGTACATGGACTGACTTTTCACCCAAGAGAAAACGGGAGGTTAGTGGCATTTCCCAGACCCATGCTTGAGTGGTTTTTAAGAGGCTAAACCAGGGATGTTATGTACACAAGACGGGGGCTTTATAAAGATTATATATATGAAGAATTTGAATTCATTGTGCCCCATAGGTATCTAGTCTATACAGTCAAGCCTGTAATTATGGCCTTGATCTTAGATTCTTCCACCCCATACACACGTGTGGCTCTGGGGACCAGTGTAAAACTCTTTAAAAAATGAAAACCTACATGGGAAACCGAGGCAGGAGAAACCCTAGTTCAAGGCCAACCTGGACTTTCCTGTCTCAAGATAAAAAACCTTTCTGTGCCTCGGACTCCCCATCTGTTTCCTGAGTCTGTCATACATTTAATACATAGTAGGAATGTGTGTACCTGTTGTAGGATGTTTATTTAGAATTTCCTTTCTACCCCTGCTTTTTATGGTGCATGGTCATTAGCTTTTCAGAAGCTAGTGTTAATTAGCTTTTGCTAAATCAGTTTTCAGTTTGATTGTGATGGAGGGAAATGTACAGGTTTGTGGACCTTTTCCATTCTCTTTGGGATGCACCAGAATGACTGAAAAATGTATCTGGAGCCTTTTTGTGTTTTCCTACACTTGATGAAAAAATATTTAGCCTAGTAACTAACTTAGTCCATTGGGAAGAGTTTTAATTTCAAGTAAGCCTTTATCCTTAATTTGATTAAACTTGGCTGTTTGAATTGAGAGCTTGATCATTAACAGTAATGTATATACTTATGATTTAAACCGAGCAAATAGAAACACAGTAGGGCTGATTTTGTTAGAGGCTAAGGGGAGCCAGTGTTTTGGGAATTACATTGCCTGTACCCAAGTGTTAGCTCATTATCATGTTTTTTCTACTTTATTTTGTTAGGGCTAGTGACATTTTATTTTTAATTTTGTTTTTATTGTGCAGATTTAATGGGTTGAGGTAATTTACTAACTCCTGTTTGTGTAAGATTTTTCACATGGAATAATAATAATTTCTATATTGTTGCCAAAATTTGCTATATACATTTCAAACCCACTTAGAAATATAATATTTATTAATAACTGAAATTATTAGTCTACATTTGGTTTCTAGTATCATATGTTACATAATGGCAGGTCAAGATAAAATGTTAGTACTTTAAGGTCCTGTGCTGCAGTGCCTGAGGTTATCCTGTGGTGCAGATACAGGCAGATTGGCGTTTCCCAGCTCTGGGGCCATTTCAGTGGGTGCAGACTCTTATGTTAAATGCATTTCCTGTGGCAGCATGGAGGGGTAAGGCCTTTAGGTCAGTTTGTAAATGGCCTTATTTAAATTTGATGTTTTACAAAGAAACTCAGGGAAGGTACTACAACCAAAATCTCTAATTGACTTTTGCGTTTTTTTCCATAGTTTTTATTTTGTTTTATTGGAATACTTTTATAAAGGGAAATAATAACCATGGTTGTTTGTACAACTTTCTTAATTATTACTTCATTGTTACCTTTTATTTTACAAGTTTCTGAATATGGATTAAATTAACCTTTTTTACCAGTTTCAAGCCTTGTTTTATCTGCTTTAAATGTATATAACTAGAGTACTATATGCTGAAAATATGAAAATGTGTTTGAACACAATTAACGTCCCAAACTAATAATGTAAGCCTATTTTGTTTTGTTTTTTCCGTGTGATTTTTTTTTTTTTTGGCGACAAATATATGTAATAAATGTGTTTATATGTGTACTTCTTTAAAAATAGCAGTAATTAGTACTACATTGGGCCACATTTCACACCTGGCACCAGCTGGTGAGATCTTATTTCTCTGATTCAGGCATTTTAATAAATAGTCCATCTCTTATGAGCAGGGCAAACACAGCCAAGTAGGAGGGCAGGAAAGTAATTGGAAAATAGAATGTCAAGGCATCATTGTGGAACAATTTCTTTGGAAAGGTGAAGGCATGGTTCAAGGTTCAAAGTGTTTAGAGGGCTTGAAACAGTCAAACAAAGTAACAAATGGACAAATCAGAACATCTAGACAGTGGGGTCCAATCCAGTGGTAAAGGAAACAGGTTGGGAAGCAACACAAGATTTAGACACTAACATGTAAAACGCCTGGCAGTGATTCCCTCCCTATTTTTTATAGTAATAGCAGGCTTGCTTTTTGCTTTAGGAAGGTATCCCTGATAATATGAAATTCATTACCCCAAGCAACTCTGAAAACATGAACTGGATAGAGTGGTCAGGGCTTTGCATTTTTGACGGGCCTGGTAAGAAAGTGTAGGGACATTTTTTTGAAAGCCATGACAAATGGCTTTCAAAAAAAGCTGAATTCTCAAAAACCAAGGGCATGGGGAACCAAACTAAATAGCTACTGAATTATGAATTAGGGGTTAGAGGAAGATTTATGTTTAAATTGCTCATCAAGCCTTGAAGAAGGCTCTCTCTGTTAAAAATCCAGCCATGCAGGGGTGGAAACAAGGCCTTGATATGTTGAGAAGACTTACCACCATCTTAAGGCTAGTAATGAAAAAAACTCTAAGGGGGATTCCCACTCAAGGCTCAAGGCGGTGCCCACCCAAAAACTCAAGGAGAGACTGGCTTGCTGCAAACACCTGAGGCAGTTTAATATCAGAGCTCTGGGACAGCCCATATTTCCATATCTCACATAGGAGATAGAGGGACTTACTCAGAGGCTCAAAGGATTAGGACTTTTATAGGCAAGGTGTAGTGGAAGTGGGAGATTTTTACATGGGTACACATGATTGGTTGTTTTACATTTTTGAACATCAGCAGGCTGTATAGGCCAAGCCGGCCTAAAGTGGGGAAGGGTGGAAGAACACCAGATGGCCCATTACTCATTTGGACATATCTCTGTTCTAAGGATGTCCTTATACTTTTTATCTTTATGTCTAGCCAGGTCCTTGGAAGACTTAGCAGGCCTTTATACTTCGTCTTATAACTCTGTATTTTTAGTAACTAATTAACTAGGCCTCCAGCTAGCAAACCCTGCAGGCAGCAGTTTCAGCTACTTAGGTTTGGGAGAAAGAATCTACAGGGCCCTGCTACTTTATTAGTTTGGGCCTCTTTCAAAATTTTCTTTCAGTGACCTAGTAAAGGGTATGGCATTGTGGAAAATGGGGTGTGGCGGTTAGAATGGGAAAAGCCCACATAGATTCCTGTGTTTGAATGCTTGGCCAGTAGGGTGTGGCATTAGGTGTGCTTTCCTTTGTTGGAGGAAGTGTCACTATGGGGGTGTGAGGCCTCATAAGCTTAAGGCAGTTTTTTATGCCTGTGGGTGAAGATGTAGAACTCTAAGCTCCTTTGTGCTTCTCTTCATGATATTGGACTAAACTGAATCTGTAAGCCAGCCCCAGTTAAGTATTTTTTCCTTGTATGAGTTGCCATGGCCGGAGTGTCTTCACAGCAACAGAAACCCTAAGACAATAGCTGTAGGGAGTAGTGACTTGTTGTTAGGGATCAGGCTAGGGAGACAACTGTCTCAGTGTTTGGACTGTTACCCCTGACCACACTCACTAACCAGCAGATTATCCCAGGTAACACTGGTCTATTCCTGCCAACTTTACCAGCATAAGGAGATGAAACCTTTAGAGAGATGCAGCTTGGCAGTAAGAATGTGCTTGCCTGTTTTTAAAACAAAATCTCATTCAGTTTTACCAAATGAAAACTCAGGAGCTAGATGCTCTGGTCTGCTAGCTCAGAAAGGCAGAAAAAGCACCCACAATACCTTTCTTCATCTCAGAAGGAAGAAACTAGTTCTCCGTATTATCTTAAAAGCCTTCCAACTGAATGCTCCTCCCATCTACTTCTTGTTTGTATTTGTCCTCCGACTTCTTGGTTTTTTTTCCCCATGTTCGATCCCTGTAAATGGTTGCTTGTTCCACATCTTGACCAATGGTTGATTTTAATCTTGTTCACAGAAAACAAAGCTCTTGGATTAAAGGTGTGTGCTAGGGCTGAGACTACTAACTAGAGACAGGTTTTTCCAATACATAGTCTTAGGGGTCACAGTATAAGATAACATGCAACACTTGCCATCCTAAATTCTAGCTTGTGATAAACCAGGTGCATTATGGGTGGCCAGATAATTATATATAAACTTTATGCTTATGAATCGATTCATATAAAAAAAAGGTCCTAGCCTTGCTCTGGCTAGGACCACAGACTATCAGTAAGTCCACAATAAACTGCACTCTGTTCCATCCTGAGTCTGTTTATCACTTTCCAGTTTCATGAACCTCATCCTAGAACACTTGTTTACCTTGCCAAAAGGTCAGTGTAAGTGTGGTGTACCTCTGTGCTCTCATTTACTTAAGATCCTGAGGCACTGGTATCTGGAGTTCAAGGTCTGCCCATGCTGTATCAATGGAAATGACATTGAACAGAAGCCGAACTGAGGTGCACCCTACACTCTATAACCCTTCTTGATTTTTAGAAAGCTTTAAAATAAGAAGGGATGTTCATGGAGTATTACACTCTAGAAAAGTATCTTTAAGATGAGTGAGATAGCCCAAAACCAGAAGGAAGAAAAGAAGCAATGGGAAGGAAGGGAAAGCATGGATAACTGAAGGTAGACAAGCACCCTAACAGACAGATGGGAAAAAGAGGCCATGGACAATCACCAGGGCTTCTTCATCCAGAACAAAGGCCTGGTGGGCTTTTTCACTCTGCTGACATGCCCAAGGTCAGTCCTGGACATGTCTCTGCTTGTGTGAAGCTGTGCAAATCATCTCCCTTTTATTTGTAGAAGTTGGCCAATCCAGAATAAAGAGAGGGGGACGCACCCTACACCACTAAAAACATAAATGTCCAGGGAGAATGGGTCGAGGGGAACTTGGTTTTGAAAATCCCCTCTCCACTAGTGGAAAATATATATACTTTGGCTTTTAATAAAACTTGTTTGCAATGATTTATTTCCTGACTTTTAAAAAGAAAAAGCTGGAATCAGACATCTGAAGGATGAGGTGTTATGGGCTGAGTTAGAAAGTTAAAGTTCTTAAAGCCATGAAATACTGGAAAGCATTGGAAAAAGCAGTTCAAAATCTGAACTAAGATTTTTTTAAAAGTGTAAACTTGAGACCCTGAATGGGAAAACTTGAAAGCCTATGGGGATAAGGACTAGGATCCACCTTTAAAATCATCCCAGGTAGTTTTGATGGAGTTGGCCAGAGGCTGGAACACCAGAGCATCCGAGTGAATAAGGAGCTAAGAGGAGCGGTTCACTGGGCAGATAAAAGATGGTGTGCTTTCTATAGAGAGAAAAACAAGTGTGGTGGCCCTTTGTCAACTTGATCCAAGGCAGAGTCATGGAAAGAGGGAACCTTAATTGAGAAAATGCTTCTGAGCCGGGCAGTGGTGGCGCACGCCTTTAATCCCAGCACTTGGGAGGCAGAGGCAGGTGGATTTCTGAGTTCGAGGCCAGCCTGGTCTACAGAGTGAGTTCCAGGACAGCCAGGGCTACTCAGAGAAACCCTGTCTCGAAAAAACTGAGACAGAGAGAGAGAGAGAGAGAGAGAGAGAGAGAGAGAGAGAGAGAGAGAGAGAGAATGCTTCAATCACATTGGGCATTTTTCTTGAATGATTGATGTGGGAGGACCCAGCCCTTTGTGGGCAATAACACCCCTGGGCAGGTGTGCCAGAAAACAGCCTGAAGGCTGGAGAGTGGTCCAGGGGTTAAGCCCACTGGCTGCTCAGAGCGCCCAGGTTTAATTCTCAGTATCCAGGGTGTCAACAACTGTAACTCTAGTTCTAGATGACCTAACAATAAGATCCTTTTGTGGCCATGCACCAGGCATGATGTGGTGCACACACCTGCAGTGAAAAGACCCATACACATTTTGAAAAGAAAAGGCAGGCTGAGCAAGCCAGTAACCACCATTCTAACATAGTCTCTGCTTCAGGTCCCACCTCCAGAGTTTGGCCTTGAGTTTCTGTCCTGACTTCTGTTAGTGGTAGTGTTTTGATAAATCTTGGTTCCTCCAAGTTGCTTTTGGTCATGTTTTATCACAGCAATAGAAAGCTAACTAGAAAAAATAAAACACTAAAAAGGTGTTTGGAGATGCCCGTAGTACACAGGAAAAATGTAGTTTCCAAATGGGTATTTCTTGCACTGTTTGGTACAACAGATGAGAAGGCTAGGCTGTTTCCATGACAGGCTTCAAATTGGCAGTTTAGGAGACTAGGCCTAAGCCCAGGCCAGTCAGTTACTAGAAAAAAGCAGGCTTCAGGCAGCTAGTCCGAAACTGCACTGCTTATCAGAGGTTGCCCACCACCTGGCCTGAGGCAAGGACAATGGGTTAGCAGTTTCCAGACTTCCTCAACATTAATTTCTAGACTTCCCTACAAACGAAGCCTAGAGATAAAGCAAGATAAAGATGGTCTACCCAGGGTGTGCTGGCACATGCCTTTAAGTTTAGCATTCCGGAAGCAGAGGCAGGAGAATCTATGTGAGTTCAAAGCCAGTCTGGCCTACTTAGGAAATTGTAGTGTAAGACCCCCACACGAAGGGAGGACCTCCCTTAAGCCTCAGGAATTCTCGGCCACCCAATAACTCACAAGACACCATTCTTGATGCAACAGCAAGAGGTGTATTTCAGGATCTGAAAATCTCCCACAGGTGGGAGAGGCTCAAGGCAGGAAGACATTCCTGATTACAGATAAAGATGCTACCACCTAGGTGGTGCTATAACCCTATAGCCAGAAAAAGTAAAGATAGTAATCTGAAATGGCAGGATAGGGCACAATGGCATGGTAAAAACCACATTTTTGAGAAGAATGCAGGGCGATTTCCACATGACACTAATCATTTAGAGTGAGTACCTCTGAATTGTTCCACTGTTTTCATGTTTTGTATCTTTGATAACCCCTCGCCCCCCTTCCCACTCCCCTGGTTTGTGGTTTTTCCCTTTAAAACCCCCCAAGGACTGGCCAAGGAGGTCGGACCTTGACTCCAGCTCGAGTACCTGGTCAGACCACTGGCTGCCAGCTCTTTCCCTATAAACCTCTGCTGATTGCATCCAGGTATGGTTTCTTGTGATTTTTGGGTGGCCGAAATGTCCTGAGGCTTGAGGAAGGGTCTCCGGAGTTTGGAGCTCTTCAGGGTAACCAAGGAAACATAAAAACAGTGGAACATCAGCTAGTTCCTGAAACCACCCAGATGGCTTGCATCTTTCTTTGTGGTCAGGAATGTGTCTTCCTGCTTTGGGCCTTCCCAACCCACAGGTGGGTTCTCTTCTCTAAGGTCTAAGGAATGTTAATTAGTCCCTTCCTCTCTTAAATGTTAATCCAGCAAGTGTCCACTGACTCACGGATAAAGTACCCCTCCCGGAATATAAATGTATCCTGGGACAGTGAAGGCCTAAAATCCTATATTTAGTTCCCCATTCTTGGAACTAGTGAACCTGCATTCTTTCGCTCAGGTCTAAGGGTCATAAAAACTTTCTATATTTTTCATAAGTTTTCAATATCTTTCAGTAGGACAGACAGGACTACATAGAGACAAACAACAAAACACTGTAACCAGCCAAACAAACCCCATTCCAAAAAAAAAAAAAAAAAAAAATCTTGGGCTGGAGAAATGGCTCAGTGGTTAAGAGCACTGACTGCTCTTCCAGAGGTCCTGAGTTCTATTCCCAGCAACCACATGTTGGCTCACAA
Organism: Arvicanthis niloticus; assembly: GCF_011762505.2. NCBI lineage: Eukaryota > Metazoa > Chordata > Mammalia > Rodentia > Muridae > Arvicanthis > Arvicanthis niloticus. The sequence continues at coordinate 77,608,588 of NC_047664.1, read as the reverse complement.
CCATCTGCAACAGGGTCTGATGCCCTCTTCTGGTGTCTCTCAAGAGAGCAATGGTGTACTCATATATATATATTAAACAAATCATTAAAAAAAATAAAAAAACTTCATTTACACCAGAATTCCAGTGTGCTTTAAAACGAGCTCACTTGCTTGTCTATCTTGGTAATAGGGAACTCCCAGCATGCTGAACTTCTACAGAATAAAACACTCTTGTGTGTTTACATGCTATTTGAGACCGGGGTGTCATTCTTCAGTGAATCATGGACCCTTACAAACTTCTGCTCTCCAGCACCTAAGGACACACTCCTATGTTTTTTAAGGCTCTGTAGATGAATGTCTAGCCGCTTCCACTTCTCTTTCAACAGGAACAAAGACAAAAATCCCTGCTCCTTTTCTCTCTGTTGGGGCACAGTAACTCACCACAGGTGTGATCCTTCACCTTTATTGTAATAATTGTCACCCTTGGAAAACACACATTCAGGCATATAGTGGGATTAGTTCCCAGAAGATGTGGAGGGGGATAAGGCCAATTACTCGCCAATTTGGCGGTGATTTCTTCACTTCAGCCTTTGGGATATTTCTACCCCCACTTTAGGAACAAGGAGATTCCCGGTCAAATTTCAATTGTGTTGGAGCGATGTCTCTGCTGTCAAGGAGCTCACTGCCCTTCCAGAGGTCCCTTTTGGATTCCCAGCACCCACGTGGTGGCTCACAACCACTTAGATGCTACAGGGAATCCGTTGGCACCGGCAGGCACACGGTGCACGTAAACTCACGCAGATGCACACACAAACACAGGTATGTTGCCTGGAATGTATATCAGGCTTGAATCTGCACAGCCCAAATCCTCCAGGGAAAACACCCTTCAGGTACCACGCCCTTCAGGACCAAGCGGTGCGTCCGGGCGGAGCCCGGCGGCGAGAGCCCGCCCCCGACGCTGGCGTGACGTCACGGGCGCCGGCAGATGACGCGAAGGTCCGCTTTACGGCTGCTGAGCGTCGTCGGCTGCTGGGCTGGAAAGTGCACGCCACGGGCTGTCGTGAAAAGGTGGGGCGGGAGTGCGCGGGACACTCTGGGAGACTGTGGGATCCACTGTCTGCTCCCTCCTCGTTCCGGCCGGCTTCCGGACCCCGGCTTGGAGCGGCTGTATGTGTCTCCTGGAGCATATGCTTCGCCACGTCCTAGCGTGGTCCCGAGAGCCAGTGAAAGACTTTCGGGATCCACGAAGTGCATTGTAACTAAAGGTGGCTGCATGATGTGTATAAGATGAAGACGGATAATTTACTAGTATTTATAATGCCCAGTATAGGGAGAGCCCTTAAGATCAGGATCTCTTGGTGAATAAATAGCTTCATTTACAGTTGTACATTAGGGAGCCACTTAATCTTAATGCTACAACTCGAAAGTAGCTTGCTGGATCATCCCTTTTCATGGTTGACTTGTTTTTTATTGTCTTTTCATTTAAAGTATGTGTGTGCGCTCACACAGCATGCTTAATAAACAAAAAGGACCTTTCGGAAGTGGGTTCTTTCCTTCTATCATGTGGGTCCCATTATCAAACTCAGGTTTTCTGATGTGATGGCAAGTTTCTTTCTCCACTGAGCCATCTAGATGGCCCAAGTCTGAAGGGACGGAGGGGACAGAGAAGACAGAGAAGACAGGGTCATAGACATAAAATTCAATGACTGAAATGAAAACCTGGACAAAACTGAATTTTGCCACTGGGAACTTTTAAATTCAAAGTAGAAAAACTCCTTGATTATAGGTTTTGTGTGTTGAGTTTTGTAGTTAGTTATAAAAATGACATTTTTTAATAACTAAGTTATAGTCTTGTTATTCTACTGCTGTGAATTATGTTAGTAGATTATATTTTCTTGTAAGAAATTAACAGTTACACATGTACTTGCTTTTTTTCAGGAAAGGCAACTTTTAAACAGACTTTTTTTTTTTTTTAATTTTAGGTATAGGGATGTTTTACCTACATGTATATAGTAAGTGCAGCATGTTCATGCCTGGCGTCTTCAAAGGCTGTCGGATTCCCCAGAACTGGAACTATGGACTGTATTGAGCTCCCAGTTGGGTGCTGGTATGGAACCTGTGTCCTCTGAAAGAACAAGGAATGTTTAACTCCTGAGACACATCTCCAGGTCCAGACTAGTTTTTTGTAAAAATAAGTATAATACATTAATGTGGAAAACTGGGTGCTTAGCAAAGTTTATTTGGTTATTTTGTGTTCTTATACAGGCAAAAATAGCAAGACACACTCTACTACAATAACCTTATATCCCCAAATAAACTCATTCTCTATATCGTGTAGAGCATACTGTAGTTCATATAATTTGTTTACTGTCCATTTGTGTATCTGGAAAATCATTTGTATACACAACAGTTAGATTTATGAAATACTTATTTTAAAATACCATAAGCATTAAAATTGTCTTGTTCTTTAAAATTTGATACTTAGGAATCACATTTCAAATTTTTGCATTATTTTGGACATTTTTGATTTTATGGGCTTAAGAAGCCCTTTAATTACCAGCTAGATGGTAATTAGATAACACAATTGAAATTCTATTTTGAATCAGTAAGTAAACCACTTAAGTATGAACAGGTAAAAAATTGGAATGACACTTGATAAATTTTATTTTTCTCTGATATATGTATTTTTGTTTGTTTGTTTGTTTTTCGAGACAGGGTTTCTCTGTGTAGTCCTGGCTGTCCTAGAACTCACTCTGTAGACCAGGCTGGCCTCCATCTCAGAAATCTGCCTGCCTCCCAAATGCTGGGATTAAAGGCGTGCGCCACCGCCGCCTGGCTCTCTGATATATATTAACAGGATTCAGTAGAAAGTCTCCTTTGTCGTCAAGGATACTAGGAGTTACAGTGTTTTTGTTAGCATTGATCCCTAGTGGTTTTTTGTTTGTAGTTTTTTTGAGACAGGATCTCTGCCCTAGCTGCTCAGAAACTCTTCATATAGACTAGGTTGGTCTTACAAAGATCTACCTGCCTCTGTCTGGGATTAATCTGCTGGGATTAAAGGCATGCTCCACCATGCCTGTTTTTTTGTTTGTTTGGCTTGCTTTTTGTTTCTCTTTCCTTTCTTCTTTCCTTCCTTCCCTTCTCTTCCCTTCCCTTCCCTTTCCTTTCCTTCCTTCCTTCCTTCCTTCCTTCCTTCCTTCCTTCCTTCCTTTCCTTCTCCATCCCTTTATTGCTTACTTTTAAATGTCTATCCTTTTAATACTGTGGTCAATTGAAAAATAAACCTACATCTCTCCCTGCTTAATTCTATTATGTGACTGTCACATCCTTCCTACATGTTTAAGTTTTGATCCAGTGTTCATTGACTGTCATCAAGTTTGTTTTTTATGTCATTGCTTTCAGCAAAGTTGCTACAGGTATTTTGTAAGTTTAGAGCTTCAGTTATGTATCTGTGAGACAGATTTTGTTTGTTTTAGTTACACAAAGTACTGCTGTTACCCTAAGGACAAAAGGAAATCATTTATTCTGAGCCAAATATAAGTGGCCAGGTTCCAGGACCACAGATTTAGGTTACTATAAAAATCACATCCCAGGGTAGAAGCAGATCTATGAGCTTATATTGTTAAATGACAAAGGAAAGTAAAATAGCAAGGCTTTTCAAATACATTGGTTGGAATTAGGTAGGTGGATTCCAGCAAATCAAGGGATTTCCTATTGTAGGTTTAGGGTGGGATCAGATGACATTCTTAGCTCTGGGCTTGGTGGGAGCTAAGGTACTTAACTTCACAGAAGCTTCAGATGATAGCCACTAGGACATTGGGTGGACACACAGGTGTGCAGTAAACCTGCTGCCAAGATAACCCAAGCTAGTTTATCTGAGTATGCAACATTCCCAGTCTCCAGCCTCCTGCATTTTCACCAGTCAGCCTTACAGAACCTTAAATAGACAGTTCTTATCTGGGCACTTCCTTTTAGTTCATTGTTTTGTAGTACTGGGGACTGGATTGGGATCTTGCACATTGGTAAATGATCTGTTGTCAGTAACCTAGGTACTCAGCTGATGGTCATTTTTGCTAGTAGACATGTTTCCTTCTCACCTCATGAAAACTCCCCTAATGTCTAACATTTCTCTAAATGTGTAGTTTTCTCAGCCACAGGTGTTTAGACAAACCTCAATAAAATGATGCTTCAGGAGTTGGTGCGTCAGGCTGCCTCTGTCTATTTGGATAGAACAGCTGTATGTTTTGACCAAGGCAACAACCAGCCTCCAGTGTGCTATACCTACAAGACTCTGTTGAGCGAGGCTTCAGAATTATCCGATTTTCTGCTAGCACACTGTGACTTTGGAGGAATTCGGGAAGTTGGTCTCTATTGTCAACCTGGGATAAACTTACCCTCCTGGATTTTAGGGTAATACTTCTAGTATAAACTGATATTACTCTAAGCTAATTTAATAGTTTTTAGTACATAGTATACATTGTACGCTATTGTTTTATTTACTATTGGATTCTTCTGTGTTAGCTTGTCATTTTCTTCTGGTATTATTTTTTGATCATGTACATTAGTTAATTTGAGCTAATTAAGGAAAGACTAAAAGTTTTTACTAATAAAATATTTAAATATCTCCAAAGTATAAAGGCCTCATTTTTCTGTCAGAAGAAAACAGGTAAAGCATCTTATAATTGTCCTTAGGTAAAGAAAACCATTGAGCCGTCAACTCTCTGAAAATGTTATCTTTCTGTATATTAAGTGTTAAGACCTCTTTCTTTTTTCAATACTTTTTTTCAATACTTTTTTCAATACTGAGTATTGAACACAGGGCCTTGTACATGCTAAACAAACTCTGTACAATTAAGCTGCACCCCCATCCCAAGTTGGGATAAGAAGTGAAAATATAATTTTACAATATCTAGATAGCCAATGGGTGCAAGATAAAATAACTACAACCAAAACACGACCCTGAATTTTGTGAAATGCTAATGAACAATGAAGTTCTTAGAGACATCAAGTGCTCATGGGAGAATTATATTTATTGTAGTAACCTTGTACTTGCCCTACAGGATTCTTCAGGCCCAGGCAGCTTATGCACCTATTGATCCAGACTCCCCACCATCACTATCAACCCACTTTATGAAAAAATGTGACCTAAAGTATGTTCTCGTTGAAAAACGGCAGGTTAATGTAAGTCTTGGTGTTTTAAGTGTTTGGGGGAGGGAGAAATGGGAGGGAGAGAGAGACAGGCTGACTTCAGTTTAAGAGTTCTTTCATCTGTCTTGACTTCACTAACTTTTCGTTGATTCTCAGCCTCAGTGATGTCATCATTCTGGTTGAGCACGTGTTGTGGGAAGTTCCCACACAGTATAAGATGGTCAGTACCATTACTGTCTCTTGCACATTAGATACCAGCAGTACCTTCTAGCTGTGGTATCCAAAAATGCCCAGATCTTCCCTAGGGTTCCCTGGCTCCCTCCCCAGTGCATGTTACATTGAGAACTACACTTTATGACATGGAAGTGTCTTCTAGCCTTATGATGGTTCTGCATTTTTCCTTCCTGCTTCCAAATTATTTCCTATGGTTGAAAGTGTCATAGTACTTGCACAGTTTACTTTTATGTACTTTTATGTCAATTACATATTGGTCCACTATGTTAAAGAATTATAACTGAGCTTACATTTTGAAAAATGGATCAGCTCTTAGACCACACATTAGTGGAAAATTTATTATTTAAAAAGTTTTACGTGTGGAGGTGGAAAGATATCTCAAAGGTTATGAGCACTTGCTGCTCTTGCAGAGGATGTGGGTTCAGTTCCAGCACCCATATCGGATGCTGGATATGATGTTACAAGCCTGTAACAACAGTTCCAGGATGTTGGATACCCTCGACTCTGCAGGCACTGCATTCACATAGTATACATACAGATAAGAGTAGGCACACAGCCGGGCAGTAGTAGCGCACACCTTTAGTCCTATAGCACTTGGTAGGCAGAGGCAGAGGCAGGCAGATTTCTAAGTCTGAGGCCAGCCTGCTCCACAGAGTGAGTTCCAAGACGACAGTCAGTGCTACACAGAGAAACCCTGTCTCGAAAAACCAAAAACCAAACAAACAAAAAAAGAGCAGATACACAGATACACATAAAACAAATGTTAACAAAAAAAATTTAAGTATCTGCCAACTGACAATGCAGCTGAGAAACAATACTGCTTTAGAGACAGGAGTTAATACTGGGTGTTCAGCAAGAGGTAGTCCGTGTTGTATTATCGTTAAATTATTTGTTGTTGAGAAAATACTGTCTGTCCAGTGAAGACTGTTATAGAAGTTCTTTTTGGTTTAGTTCTCTTTTACTCACTCATCTTCTATGAGAACCAGTTTATACTTGAGAATAACTTAATGCATTGTATGTGTATGAGTACATGGATGTATGAACTGTGAAGCTCGTGAGTATTAAAGTGTGGTCTCTAGAAAGAAATTTGAAAGGTTAACCTGGTTAATAAGTGTTTTGAAGTAAATGTTAGTGTCTAGCTGGGGCCTTCCCTTGTACTCCCGAAAGTGCTCAGTCCTTTGTTCCCACAAATAGACTTATCTCAGAGAACAATGCCCTGCTTCCCTTTCGTTTTCTTTTCTTGTTTGTTTGTTTGTTTGTTTGCTGCTGTTTTGTTTTTTGAGATAGGGTCTCACTATGTGGCTATGCTGCAACCAAATATGTAGACCCAGGCTGTCCTTGAATTCACAGAGATCTGCCTGGCTCTGATTCCCAAGAGACAGGATTACAGGGTGTGCCACCACACCTGGAATGCTTATTTTTCTTAAGTCTTGTTGGAAGGAAGTTTTATAAAAGATGGTCAGGTGTGAGAATTAATTGTCAGTATCAGGATGCTTTGTGAAGGAATATAGCAAGGGTTTGATACACAAAGCCCCATAGCTAATGGCTTGACTTCCTTGGCCATGATTTCCATGATCTGTGAGCATTCTTGCTTCACTTAATGAAGAAGCAACGAGCGGCCATTGAGCACCTACTGTTTTCCCACCAGATCAGTTACTCTTATCTAGGAACAGTTCAGCCTCCCTGGAGGTACCGCCAAATGTCTGGAGATATTTCTCATTGTCCTGATAAAAACAAGGGGCTATTGGCATCTGTAGGAAGTAGATGGTGCTAAAATTCCTACAGTGTACAAGACAGGCTTTCACACAGAATTGTGTAACCCAAATGTCAGTGGTGTAGCACCTTGGGCTAGGTAGAGAGAAGGTGTTTGGAAGGATATTGGTGTATACAAGTATTCTAACTTTATGCCCTGTTGGGGAAAAAATAAGAGCCAGTCCTTTAGAGCCTCCCCTAGATCTGCAGTGTGGTAGTGTAAGGCCACCACGAATGGAGGACCTCACTCAAGCCTCGGGAATTCTCGGCCACCCCAATAACTGCAAGACCCCAAACTTGATGTAATCAGCAAGAGGCATATTTTATTCAGTATTTATATTTATACTGAGGTCAAGACCTGTAGCCCACACAGGGGCAATGGGGTCTGACCCCAGGGCTTTGGAGACAGAGAGAATTTAAAGCCCAAAACCACAACTCGGGGGGAACCACAACACAGGGGGAGAAAGGGAGGGCTATTGGAGAGCACCTGTGGAAAGTCCCAGCCCATTATTCAGTTTGTGACAGGGCACAAGGAACAGGCTATTCTCTAAGAGCCTATACGTAATCAGCCAAGTTCCTGGTATCCAGGATGTACAGGCACGCTGAGAACTCCCAACTCAAACTCTCCTGGTATCCAGGGTGCATGGGCACGCTAACTTGAACTCTCAGCTCAAACCCTATTCAATCTATCTTATGGTTAGTTTTTAGTTCCTGGTACCCATAGCTCTTGGTCACGCTGTCTTGAACTCCCAGCTCTGAACTCTATTCAATCTATCATCTATTTTGCCTTGTGGATAGCTAGTTTCCTAGGACCCAGAACGCAGAACAAGCTGATCTGAACTCTTGACTCCATCTGTGGAAGGTTTAAAAATTTTTAACTCTTTCAGTAGGGTCCTAAGGGGTGTGACTCAGCAGAGTAAAGTTTTAATGGAAAAGAATGATTTTGAGCTAGGTCTTAAGAATGTATAGGTCATGAACTATTTTTGTTGTTTTGTTTTAAACAAACAGCCTGTTATTAAAAGCCTGTTTTTTTTTTTTTTTTTTTAAATCAGGCTGTCCTCAAACAAGTTATTAAGCTGATGACCTTGAACTTCTGTTTTTGTTTGGTTGTTTTTTTTTTTTTTTTTTTTTTTTTTTTGAGTATGTTCTGGCTGCCCTGGAACTCACTATATAGGTCAGGCTAGCTTCAAACTCACAAAGGTCAGCCTCCTGAGTGCTGGGATTAAAGGCATGTACCATGACCCCTAGCTAGGCTTGAGCTTCCTTAGCTGGGTCCTGCTGCCGCCACCCAAGCCAGCTCAGTCAACTGGGTCTCAAGGGAAGGAGGGAGGATTGGAAAGAAAAAGATGATTAGACAACATTATAACACAACTCCAGCCAGTGCTGAGGCTGAAGAGGGCTTACTTTTCTCCAGCCTGCTTTTACATCATTTTAAGTACATGCAAATAATAAAATCAGTTCTAGGTCAAGGAACAAACAAGGAAATAATCAAAGTTCCTTAATATTTCTCTCTCTCTCTCTCTCTCTCTCTCTCTCTCTCTCTCTCTCTCTCTCTCTCGGCTTATCAGAATGACTAAGATAAAAGGAATGCCACACATTCCTTGGCTAAGTTTATGAGTTTACCTTGAGCTTGTTTCCATGTCCTGGTCCAATGTCAAATTCCTGCCAGATTTCTACAAGTCAGCCCCAAAAGCTCTCCACACACCTACTCTGTTACAGATGGGTACTATTTGCCTTTTGTTTTAGCTTTATGGACTACCTCATCCCACTTCTGACACACACATATGTAAAACACACACATGTAGCAAACTTTACAAGCTACCAGGGTTTGACCTTTTGTTATTTATATTTATTTAATATGACAACTCAGATTCTTTCAGTTAAGCAGTTTTAAAATTCTGCCCAAGAAGCTCTGTTCAGAAGACTCCCACTTTGAATCTGTACAGGTCAGGTGTGGCCTGTAATCCTAGTATAGAATGAAAAATTATAAAGGTCATTTTATAAAATATATACAGAGTTTTCTTTAAAGGGCATGAAAAATATAAAAAGTTTTTATGACCCCTAGACCTGAGCAAAAGAATGCAGGTTCACTAGTTCCAAGAAAGCGGAACTAAATGTAAGATTTGGGGCCTTCACTGCCCCGGATTCATTCCACATTCTGGGAGGGTACATTATCCCTGAGTCAGAGGACACTTGCTAGATTAACATTCCTCAGACCTCAGAGAAGAAAACCCACCTGTGAGTGGGGGAAGGCCCAAAGCAGGAAGACACATTCCTGACCACAAAGAAAAATGCAAGTCATCTAGGTGGGGCTGAGAAACTAGTATCCACTGATGACAGGGCAACAACTGAGAAATAGTTGAGTAAGTGACAGGGCAAGACCACATTTTGAGAAGAATGGGTACACAGAGTGTTTTCCACATGACCCTGATTCACTTAGGTTGGGTTCCTCTGGAATTCTCCTATATTTTTATGTTAGCAACCCCTCACTCCCTCCTCACTCCCCTGGTTTGTGGTTTTCCCCCTTAAAAAGCCCCTCAGCTGTTTCGGCCCGAGCTGCCCCACATTGGGTGCCAAAAATGTTGTGGCCAAAGCTGCCCCACGCTTGGGGGCCAAAATGTTGAGGACCGCTCTGTCAGTGTTGGAACCCACGCTGCCAAAAGCCTTGGGGGCTAAGTTGTTAGAGCCTGCGCTGCCCCAAGCTGTTCTGGTCCGCGGGTCGGGGTTCAGCAAGAGAGAGAGTGAGGACGGACTCGAGGAATGGAGACCAGAGTGTGATTCAGTCCCGTTTATTCTTCAGTCTGTCTTCTTCTCTCCAAGTCCCAAGTCTTGAGTTCCTAGTCCCTAGTTCCTCCAAGTTCCAAGTTCTTTCTCCAAGTGCTAAGTGCCTACTACCTAATTCTCTTTCTCAAGTGCCTACTGTCTAATTCCAAGTTCTTACTCCAAGTGCCAAGTGCCTAATACCTAATAATAATTTCTTCTGTCTGCCTCTTTTTGAGACAAGGTGTCTCTGTGTATCCCTGGCTGTCCTGGAACTCACTCTGTAGACCAGGCTGCCCTCGAACTCAGAAATTCGCCTGCCTCTGCTTCCCAAGTGCTGGGATTAAAGGCATGCGCCACTACCACCCAGCTGCCTCTTGCCTTTTATATGTCTCACTTCTAAGCCACACCTTTAAGTCATGCCTTTAAGTCATGCCCTTAGGTCTTGTCTCTAAATCTAATCTCTAAGCCACGCCCTTAAGTCACACACCTTTAAGTCTCACACACCCAAGGGAAGATCCTGGGTGTCTAAAGCAAGATGTTATCAGAGTGTGCTCAGCTGTTGTAGGCTATTGTAATCAAGTCTCTTGTCAGAGTATATGGCTAAAGATGGCTGCAAGGATGATAGCCGCCTTCTGTAGGCTTCCCACACTCAGCCATCCGGTCTTTGTCAAATTCAGCTCCTGCGTGAGCAAGCAATTTGACCATTGGCTGGCCAACTCTCTCTAAGAGGTTTATTAACCTCTGCTGATTGCATCCAGGTACGGTGTCTTGAGATTTTTGGGTGGTTGTGACTTCCCGAGACTTGAGTAAGAAGGGTCTCCCGAGTTTGGGGGTCTTCATTAGCACTCAGGAAGCTGATGATGCCTCAAGTCTGAGGTCATGGTCTACATAGTGAATTCCAGGCCAGCCAGGGCCATAACAAGAACTTATTCCAAAAATCCAAACCCAAACAAACTAAACATAACCCTGTTTCATCCAGCTTATTCCAAATCGTACAAAAGCAACCAAGTCAGAACCCTGCAGTTGTTGGCTCAACAGGCAGACAGGCACAACGTTTGCGCCCAAATGATCGCTGTCCACTTGTAGTACAAGACTAGCTGAGAACTATGGTAAAGGAAGGGTTCAGGAAGTGGCTCTTATTTAACAGTGTAGTCCCATGCCTTTGCCACCTGGGGTCAGCTGATCCCATCACATACAGGTTAAGGGCCAAACTTGTTTTTTTTTGCTGATTATGCAAAATAATTGAGGATTCTTATTTCATCTCTTGTCAATACCAAACCTCACCCTCTCCTTCATTTTTGCATTTTTGAAGTGCTTAGTGTTCTCCAATGTCAGGTTTCTTAGATCATGCACTCTGATTGTCTGAACTGTCTATCTTCTCATTTAGAGAATAACAAATATTGTCTATGAAGTCTCTGACCCTTTGTGTGGAGTTAAGTTCAGTTTCTCTAACATTTCAGTCATGTGCCATTATTACCTTTACTGTGTTCCATTGTAAGTGTGTGCTTTTCTACATGTCTGCTTTGAAGGTGAGTTTGAAAATAAGAACATTTAACTCTTGAGTTAATGAGATATGTCTCATTTCTGTCTTTGTCCCAGGATACAAGCTAGTACGCCCATCCTTGGTTAAGCCACATTGATGGGTAAATGGCTGTTTTACATTCTCTATAAAATAATTATTTTTTAACATGTGAATTTTATTTATCTTTTTCTTTCTTTTTTCTTTCTTTTTATTTTTTATTTTTTTATTTTTCCCCTTCCTTTCTTTCCCTTCTCCCTCTTGCTCCCGCCCTGCTCGCTCCAGGTCCTGGACCCACTCACTCTGACCTTTTTTTTTCTTTTATTATATGTAAGTACACTGTAGCTGTCTTCAGACACCCCATGAGAGGGCATCAGATCTCATTACAGATGGTTGTAAGCCACCATGTGGTTGAACTCATGACCTCCAGAAGAGCAGTCAGTGCTCTTAACTGCCGAGCCATCTCACCAGCCCTATCAGTTTCTTTTTGAGACAAGGTTCTCTTTGTGTAGCCCTGTCTGTCCTGGAACTCACTCCATAGCCCAGGCTGGCCTCAAACTCAGAGATCAGCCTGCCTTGCCTTCCAAGTTCTGGGATTAAAGGCATGGGACATCATCGCCCAGTTTAACATGTTAACATTTGTAAATTTCTTCTCTAACAGAAATTCAAGTCTTCACATGAAACAGTTTTGAACTATGCTATAGTTTCAATGGAACATAAGGACCTGGTACTCTTCAGACTGCATTGGGAAACTGGTGAAGCAAACTCAATGCTCTGTGACAGAACAGATAAATACAAGGTAAACGAGGGAGAAGACAGAGTGAATGGTGACAACAGGACCCAAGAGAAGGAACACATGGACATGCAGCGTGAGGGTTGCTTGGCATATGTCCTCCATACCTCAGGGACCACAGGGACACCAAAGATTGTCAGAGTGCCTCATGCATGCATACTACCTAATATCCAGCACTTCCGGTAAGTTCTGTCCTTGGAATCCTTCTTAGAGTTTCTGTTTTAAGCTGGGTGTCATGGGACTCAGTGGTATTTGAGAGGCTAGAGGCAGAAAGATTAGACGTCTGATGCCAGTTTGTACTTAAGACCCCCAAACACGGGAGATCCTTCCTCAAGTCTCAGGAAATCATGACCACCCAAAAATCACAAGAAACCATACCTGGATGCAATCAGCAGAGGTTTATTGGGGAGAGTTGGCTAGCCAAGGTCAAAACTTGTCCATGCAGAAACAGAATTTTGACAAAAGGTCAGCAAGCTGAGGGGCCTTTTTTATAGCACGGGGTGGGGAAAAGGAGGAATTTTCGCACGGTTACACGTGATTGGTTGCATTTTCGCGCAGTTACACATGATTGGTTGTTTTACAAATTTTGAACATCAGCAGGCTGTAACACTAGGAAAACCTCAAGGAGGGGTAACCAAGAACAGTGGAACATTTCAGAGGAACTGACCTTAAATGATTTAGAGTCATGTGAAAATCACTCTGCACACTCATTCTCAAGAATGTAGTTTTTCCATGTCACTGTGCCCTACCCTGTCATAACCAACTATTTCAGGTTAACTATTTCTCACTTGCCATAGCCCCACCTAGATGACTTATATCTTTCTCTGTGGTCAGGAGTGTGTCTTCCTGCTTTGGGACTTCCCCACCCTGAGGCTTGAGGAATGTTGCTCTTCCCTGAATGTATCCCAGGGCAGTGGCAGTAAAGGCCTGAAATCTTACATCCAGTTCTGCGTTCTGGAACCTGCACACTTTCTGCTCAGGTCTAAGGGCAAAGAAAAAGCCTGCATATATTTCACAAAATTGTCTTTAGTACTATGGAAAGAGACTCAGGAAAACAAAACAAAAATCTGATATTTTAAAAAATAATTTTTAGTATCTGTTTTATTGTAAATCTTGCTCTAAATGTATAATCTTGAGTAACTGAGCAATTGTATCTGTCTTGTTTGATCTGTACATGATCCTTAGTTCTCTGTAGGCAGGGAATACACTTAACAGTAACACCAATCACAGAATAAACAAGTGAGTGGACAGAAGCTGTTCGTGCGCATGTGTGTGCGTGCGTGTGTGCGTGTGTGCGTGTGTGCGTGTGCGCGTGTGTGTGTGTGTGTGTGTGTGTGTGTGTGTGTGTGTGTGTGTGTGCTGAACTCTGGGCCTCACACATGATGGCTAAAGGCTAGACCTGTGAGTTGTCTCTAGCCCCCATTTTGCATTTGACACTGGATCTTACTGAGTTGCCCAGGATGGCCTTGACCTTGCTCTGCAGCTAGGCTGGCCCTAAGCTTGTTATTCTGCTGCCTTAGCCTTCCAAGTCACTGAGACTACAGGCCAACTTCACTTTTTTGATTTTTAGTTAATAGTCTAAAAAGAAGAAGAAATGATTCCTTGGCAAAGGTACCAATTAAGTATGGTGTAGGAATTCAGTTAAACTTAAAAATTAACTGCCCTAGGACACATCCTGGGAGGAGCACATTCCTTAGTCAGAGGACACCTGCTGGATTAACATCCAGAGGAAGAAGGGATTAACATTCCTCAGACCACAGGGAAGGGACCCCACCTGTGGGTGGGGAAGGCCCAGAGCATGTAGACACATTCAGCAGAACCAATCCTTGCCACTTACAAACAAGGGAGGTCCTTGCCACCTCATTCCCCAAAAGACCAATCAGTTTAAAAGTCACACTGTTCCACCAATCATATTGTGCCTAGTCACTGTTTCTCTAGTCCACCCCTTAAACTGCATTAAAAACTGCTCTTAACTTCAACTCAGGGTTCTTTTTGCCTGTGAGTGAGAGAACCCCAGTGCACTGGTTATTATTATTAAACCTCATGTTATTGCAGCGAATCCCCTGTCCCTGTGTGTCTCTGTGGGAGCACGTCCCCTGGTTTGGATCTTAGAGTTCAAAAATGGGAGGAACTAGGTTTTCTGTATGGCTCTGTCAGGATAGGAGCCTCAAATCCCCAGTTCAGGTTCTAACTTATTCTGTTAGATTATGATGAGTCACCAACAGATTTGCCTGCCATTAATTTCCCCTGGTGTCAGTATGTGTCTCTTCTTGTGGGTACTCATTTTGTGAAGGAAGAAGCAGAGAGGACATGAAGCAGTGTAGGCATGGCCCCAGGGAAGTGGGGCGGGAGAGTTGCTAAGAGGGGTCTGGTAAGATACTTATCCAATTTTATATCATTTAAAAAATCTGTTGTTCTCTTCTTGAGGCAGAGTTCCTCTGTGTAGCTCTGACCGTTCTGGAGCTCAGAGATCCACCACCTCTACTTCTCAAGGCTGGGAGTAGAGGTGTGCCACCACAGCCCAGTGGAATTTAAACAGTGTTATAGTTTGCTCTGTGTAATTGGTAGGCTGAGGCACAAGAGTGAGGCTCTTGGCAAACACCATGGCTGACAGTGTGGATCCAGGGGAGGTAAGACAGAAATTTGGTCCAGCATGACTCAGTAGCTGGTGTTGGTTCATACTTTGAGATTCTGACATGGCACAGTTTATTTTAGGCATGTTAAGAACAACACAATTTGGGGAAAAGTTTCCTATAATAATTAATTCAACCCCATGTGTACAGCAAAGCTTAAGACATGACTTTATGGAGACTCTTGTAAAGGACCAGTAACATCTTTATAAAGATTATCTATAGATTAACTGAGGAGGAGGCTCAAGGTAAATAGTATCTCAGGAAGGATAGTTCTATGGATTGACTGAGATAAACATAGGGTCTGACCATCCGGATAGTGCCGCGGTCACCAGGCTATTAACCATATCTGTTCTCAGCCTTCTGGACAGAAAACAGGTTATACATCTACTGCTTATCCGTGAACACAAGTGTAGCCATTTAAATTATCTAATATTTATACCAATAAAGACACAGAAGGCATAGACTGAGGTAGAAACCTGCTAGCTCAGTGAAGTAACTTTATTTATTTATTTATTTTGTTTTTTTTTTTGAGACAGGGCTTCTCTGTATAGCCCTGGCTGTCCTGGAACTCACTCTGTAGACCAGGCTGGCCTCGAACTCAGAAATCCACCTGCCTCTGCCTCCCAAGTGCTAGGATTAAATGCGTGTGCCACCACTGCCCAGCAACTTTATTTTCTTAACTATATACAAAATATCTATTCACAAGCCTGATCCTACAACTGAACTGTTAGCTCTTTAGGAATTGCTTTCCATCTGCGTCATTCTACAGAGCTAGTCTACCTTTCTCTTGAGCACCAACAAACCCAAGAGGGCTCTTAGCTTGCTTTCTTAGAATATTGTGTTATCTGTGTCCTGCCAGTTGCTTCTCTGTTGTTTCTGAGGCCGAAAGAGGAAATCCCTATCTCTTACCTGGAGGTCCTGCTATAAAAGTTCTTCCAAGCTGAGAGAGAGAGAGAGAGAGATCTAGCAAAGGTCTAGTTACTGTACAAAAAGTCTATTAACTCCTCCACATCCTTGCCAGACTGAACTATGATGTAGCCATGGTGGTGTAGCTCAAGCCAAGTCACTAGGTGCTGAACCATTTCACCTTTACTGGTGATGTAGCTTCAGACCACCCAACTGACTTTGCCTTGGATCATAGAGCAAAGGCCACAAGACCTCTTCCAAGCAACTTGCCTTATAATAGGCAGGAACTTTCTATTCTTTCCCATTCTTATCTAAGGAGGCTTTTAGAGGCACACCCAAACTGCATCTCTTCTGGACACATCTAACTGCATCTGACAAATGCAATATCTATTTAGGCTTTCATATTTTGCTAACAATTAGGTTTTCTACATACAATAATCAAATATCCTGTAACACACAAGTATATAGGCATGTTTCCTACACAGAGGGATGCCAAGCTCAAGGTTCATAGTGAGACCCTGTCTAAAACAGAAGGAGTGGAGGGAGGGAAGAAAGAAAGTTTGCTGACTTCGAACATCTCACCGTGAAACCAGACAGTATATACAAAGAACAGTTTCATTAAAAATTGAATTTGGGTTATTCATTATGTGAGGCACAAGTATATCATATTTAGATTTAAAAAAAAAAACCTTAAGTTCTTTTTTAAACTTCTTTTTAAATGATTATTTATTTATTTATTTATTTATTTATTTATTTATTTATTTATTTATTATGAGTACACTGTAGCTGTCTTCAGACACCAGAAGAGGGTATCAGATCCCATTACAGATGGTTGTGAGCCACCATGTGGTTGCTGGGAATTGAACTCAGGATCTCTGGAAGAGCAGTCAGTGCTCTTAATGGCTGAGCCATCTCTCCAGCCTCCTTTTTTAAAAGATTACTTATTTATTTTTATGTGCTTTATTGTTTACCTGCGTATATGTCAGTGGGAAGGTATCAGACCCACTGGAATTGGAGTTAAGACAGCTGTGAGCTAACATGGGGGTGCTGGGAATTGAAAAGGGGTTCTCTAGCTAGAGCTCTTAACCGCTGAGCTATCTCTCTAGCCTCGATTTTAAAAAAATCTTCATGCCACACTTAAAGATGTTTTTAAGTTAAAAGAGTTTTCTTAGGGAGTGATTTGCATGTTCAGTTTTTAAAAAGCAGAAGTATAGACTAAACAAATCCCTGCTCTGATATCCTAATTTAAAGTCTCCTGCTGTTCTTTGTTCTCATGCAAGAGAAAATTCCAAATAAGAGAAAAAGGAAAGGCTGGGCCTGCAGTAACATCGGTGAGTATCAGGAGGTTGAGACAGGAGGCCTTATAATGTATCCCTGCCCAGCCTGGGATACATTGTAAGGCCTTGTCTCAAAACATACAAATGCCGGTGGAGAGGTGACACAGGGGTTAACAGTGCTTCCTGCAAGTTCCTGCTGACTGAAATACTTTTTTTTTTTTTTTTTTTTTTTTTTTTTTTTTTGGTTTTTCGAGACAGGATTTCTCTGTGTATCCCTGGCTGTCCTGGAACTCACTCTGTAGACCAGGCTGGCCTCGAACTCAGAAATCCTCCTGCCTCTGCCTCCCAAGTGCTGGGATTAAAGGTGTGGGCCACCACTGCCCGGCCTGACATTGGAATACTAAGACCCATGTCACAAGCTGGGCATCCGACACAAGTTCTATAACACCAGGCACGCGCGCGCGCGCACACACACACACACACACAGAGTCTTAAGAAATGAAAATGAAAAATCAATCCAACAGAAGAGTCTACTGAAAGGAAACCGGAGTGTAAGAGTGGATTATTACATGGAACTGACTCACACACGGTGTGGCCATGGGTAGGCAGCTAGGAGACAGTCAGCAGCAAGCTGCAACTCCATGGGCATCAGCACAGTCGGAACATAGTCAGGTGGGGTGGAAATTAACTGCAGGTCCAGCTGCTACTGCGGCTAATTTTTTAAAAATATTGTAATTATTTTTGTTGTTGTTTTTTGTTTGGTTTTTTGGTTTTTTGAGACAGGGTTTCTCTGTGTAGCCCTGGCTGTCCTGGAACTCACTCTGTAGACCAGGCTGGCCTCAAACTTAGAAATCCACCTGCCTCTGCCTCCCAAATGCTGGGATTAAAGGCGTGCGCCACCTCCGCCCGGCGTAATTTGTTTTTAATTATGTATATATGTGCGTATCTACCTGTGAGTATGTTATGTGCATGCAGATGCCTGAAATTTCGGTTCCCTCTCTAGCTGTGTAGAGTGAAAAATTATAAAGGCCATCTTATGAAATATGTGTGAATTTTTCGCCTTAGACCTTGGGTAGAAAAGCACCTGCCAGCAGGTTTGGGTCCATCTAATTAGTTACAGAGGAGGGGGAGTTACAGGACAAAGGCCTGTTAAGAACATCCCAGAAACTGACTGGCCAAGGGAAGAACTACACCCTGCCCCATGGTACGGCCTACTAGTGTTCAAAAAAGGTAAAACAACCAATCCTGTGCACCCGCGCGAAAGTTCGATTTTTCCCTACCCCACCCATATTTAAGCGCTATGCCCCTGAGCCACGACGTCAGTCCCTCTATCCCCTATGTGAGATATGGGGATATGGGCTGGCCCAGAGCTCTGATTTAATAAACCACCTCATGTACTTTACAGCAAGACGGTCTCTCGTGTGTCCTTTGGGTGCATGCTATCCTGTGACTTAAGTGGACCCCTTTCTGGGGAGTCCCGGACCTCTCTAGCTGGAGTTAGCCTAAGCCACCTGACCTCTCAGTAGGTGCTGGGGGTAGCAGCTTGCTCTGGACCACTAAGCCATCTCTGCAGCCTTGTGTGGTTTTTCATTAAGGAAGAAACCCAGCCAGCTCAAGATTGATAAACTCAGTTGATTGCAGACAGGAATGTTTGACCAAATAAGTGACAGAATGGTGTGCTTTACTAAGTGGCAGCTGCCAAACTTCTAGTCTTTAGTTTCCTCCTTAAAGGAAGCCTATATCACTGGTGATGCAAGTCTGAAATCCTAGCTATTGGAAGACTGAAGCAGGAGGATTGCCATGAGTATGAGGACAGTCTGGACAACTTAATGAGTACCAGGCCAGCCAGAGCTGCATAGCAAGACAATGTCTCTTAAAAAAATGAAAGAATAAAAGAATAAAAACAAACAAAAAACAAAGTGAGAGCATAGTAGAAAGGGAATTCTGGGGATTGTAGTTCCCTCTATCCAAACTGACATCTCAGAAAGTGGTCACAGATGATAAAACTTGTGACAAAAGAAAAAAAGGTATTATTTGTTTATTGAGACAGGGTCTTACTATACAGTCATGGCTGTCCTGGAACTCACTGTGTATACCAGGCTAGCCTCAAACCCATGGAGGTCTGCCTGCTTCTGCCTCCCAAGTGCTGGGATTATAGGAGTCTACCACCAAACCCAACTAAAGGGCTTTCTGTCCCACATTTTATAAGTGGTTTCCAGTAGCAACAGTGCCATTTTGAATAATCTGAAGAATGAAGTCTGAACCATGAAAACTTTTTTCTCCATGATGATACTGTTGCTACTGCTGCTGCTGCTGCTGATCTTTCCTTCCCATCCTCCTCCTCCTCTTCCTCCTCCTCCTCCTCCTCCTCCTCCTCCTCCTCCTCCTCCTCCTCCTCCTCCTCCTCCTCCTCTTCCTCCTACTTTATACTTATCTATTCTTATTTCATGTGTATGAATGTTTTCCTTGCATATATGTCAGTGTAACGTGTCAGAAGAGGGTATGAATCCCTTGCAACAGGAGTTCTAGATGGTGATGAACTACCATGTGGGTGCTGGGAACTGAACCTGGGTCCTTTACAAGAGCAGGAGGTGCTCTCACCCACTGAGCAATCTCTCCAGTGCAGGGATGATTAGCTCGACTGGGCACGGGCGCATGGTTCCTGTTGGGAGGAGTTGTGGGTCCCGCGTGTCTTCTGCCCAGGGTGGCTCCGGGAGGCGTGCCTCCGGAGAGAAGCAGAAGCACTGGATTTTTGACTGAGTTCGCTCTGCCACGGTGCCTGGCGGGGCTCACGCCCAGGCATGGGGAGTTCTCACTCAGTCTGAAGTTCTGTGGGGGCAGGGCCTTTAAGTAGATCTGGAGGCTGGTAGCCTTCATTCTGCGACTCCCAGATACCACTGGGGGGGGGGGGGGGGCTGCAGCAGACTGGAGACGTGCCGAGGTGGGTGAAGAAAATAAGGCCCCGGACAGTGCCTGTGGGAAAGGACCCTTTGTTATTGTACTCGCTTGGCAGGGTCCTGGAACGCAGAGAAGTCCTCAGGCAGGAAGTTAGGCACAGCGGCTGCGCTCATTAAAGGCCTTCTCCACAGTTCCCCATGCTGGCCCTAAAAACACGAGGAAGTCCATGGTTTTTATAAGGTTTATTTTTATGGCAGATGGTAGATGAATCTTGTTGTATCCCCTGCACCCTCAGAGCAGGCCTTTGGTTAAATATTGTTTGTAAGGAGGAGGGTCTGGTAAAGAATACTTAATTGGCTACGTCCTCTGGCTTTTAGGTGTCTCATTAATATGGAAATCTCTTGAGGCTCTGAGACCTGTAGTCACACCCTCTACCTGTGGTGGGTCTGGTAGGGCGTTTCCCTATGTGACTGAATGAGCCAGATCAATGGAGATATTTGCCACTGTCAGGAACCTGGAATCTGGGAGGTGGCGAAATATATTCCATCCCTTGTAGGGTCTCCGGCCATTTCTAGCCAGTGCTCTACCAAAAACCAAGCCATCCTTTCATGGCCCCACACTCTAGTCCCTATTTACTGTTCTTCAGGGTCTGCACATACCCAAGCTTGGGCCCGCCTCATGACAGCTGTGCTCTGTTTGCCTTTAGGTCACTTTTTGACATCACTCCAGAAGACGTTTTGTTTCTGGCTTCTCCTCTGACCTTCGATCCATCTGTTGTGGAGATATTTGTTTCTCTGTCCAGTGGGGCCTGCCTGCTTATCGTGCCAACTTCTGTCAAAGTGCTACCATCAAAATTAGCTGACGTTCTCTTTTCCCGCCACAGGGTGACTGTTTTACAGGTACACTTCACTAGCAGCAGAAATGCTTTCTTCTGCATTCTCCTAATTTATGTGGTTTAGAGGGTCCTTTATATTTAACTAGCTCACCCGAAGCCAGCACCTGTGATAGCACATGTCTATTTTAAAATGAAAGAGAAATCAGTTAGTCATGTCTATAATAGTGCATGCAACTTGACTTTGACTATGGATGTGCTGTTGGGGTGTCTTCTATCATAACATTCAAGCATATTGTGCTTCCTACCGGAAGCTAGTATATTAGGGTACTATTACAAATGAGCTAAGAACCAAGTAGGTGTGTTAGCATCTGCCTACAATCTCAATACTTAGGAGGTAGAGGCTTCCAATAAGGAGCTTAAAACCAGCCTCTGCTACCTAGTGAGCTCAATGACAGCCTGAGCTACATAGAATCCTGTCTTTGAACAAACAACAACAAAAAATTGGAACAGGAGAGGTGGCTTAGTGTGCAAGAGTGCTTGTTTTGAAAGTACAGGGACATGGGTTTAAGTCCCCAGCACCCACATAAAAGCTAGGTGTGTCACATATGTCCGAATCTCAGTGCTGCAGGCTGGGGCAGGTGGATCCTGGAAGCTCACTTACCTGCTGGCTTAGCTGCAGTGCTCAGCTCCAGGTTCAGTGAGAGATTCTCTCTCAAAAGAAATAAAGTAGAGACAGGTAGAGGACTTCACTGGATGTCCTCTGGTCTCTGCATGTGCACATGTGTACAGTAGCACACACCATACCTTTCCCACAATTTCAAAACACATTTTTTATTCTTTGAGGATTTCATACATTTTGATAACATTCACCTTCTCCCCGGTCTTTAGAGATCCCTCCCTCCCTCTCTCCCTCCCTCCCTCTCTCCCTCCCTCCCTCTCTCCCTCCCTCCCTCTCTCCCTCCCTCTCTCCCTCCCTCCCTCCCTCTCTTCCTCCCTTCCTCCCTCCTCAGTTTGTGTCCTTTTTTTTTTTTCCCTCAAGGCTGGTTTCTGCAGCCCAAATTTTCTTGGGTCTGTCACCTTCCACTGGCACATGGTCGCTTGCCGGGGCTATACGCTTCAGAGAAAACTGACCCTCTCAGCTGCTAGCAGTTGTCAGTAGCTCCTTGGCTAGGGATGGGACATTTTGCCCAGTTCCTCTCTCCATGCTAGGACCTGGGCTGGGCTTACATAGACTTCGTGCACATTGCCACACCCATTGTGTGTGTGATTCATATGCTGTTCCTGCAGAGGACCTGGTGTCAGTTTCTAGCATTCACATGGTGGCTCATAATTGTCTGTAACTCCAGTTCTAGAGGAGCTGACACCATCCATCTTCTGACCTCTGAGGACACCAAGCGCACATGTGGTGCACATACCCATGCAGGTGAAACGCTCACACACATAAAATAAACAGAAAGACTATAAAATAAGAGTACTAGGATATAAGTGTTAAGATACTACATTGGAAATGGCTAAAAATACTGAGGAGATGGTGCTGGAGTGATAGCTCAGAGTATAAGAGCACTTGTTACCCTTCCAGAGGACTTTAGTTTGGTTTTCAGCTCCCACATGGTGGCTCACAACCATCTGTAACTCCAGATCCTAAGTTCTAGGGGATCTATCATCCTGAGGCACCCACATACAAACATGGAACAGAACACTCATGTAGATTAAATAATCTAAATTTTAAAAGATACTGCAGTCTAAGTGGTTAAAGATGCTGACATTGACTAGGTGTACCCAGCTCATCCCTTTAATTCTAGCAACTGAGGGAGATGCTGCAGGTAGATCCAAGTGAGTTCCAGGCCAGCCAAGACTAAGTAATAAGACCCTATCACAAAAACCAAAAAATAAAAAAGTACCGAAGACATGTACTGGAGACATGGCTCAGTGGCCAAGAGGATTGGAGTTCAGTTCTCAGCACACACATCAGGTGCTCCTCTCTGGCCCTAGGGAATCTGACACCCTTTTGTGGCCTTAATGGGCACTTGCACATAAATGCGCATGCCCACACATAATCACACACATATACACATAATTAAAAAGTCTTAAAGACAAGTTGAAGAGAGCCTGTGTGGTTGTGCGTAAGTTAAATTCCAGTGCTCTGGCAGATCTGTGAAGAAACCCTGAGTGGTTTCACCAAAAAGATGAAGATGTGCCTTCTGCTACTTTTTCTTAAGGACTGAAGGAAGGGGGAAGAAAGAGGAAGAAAAGGAAGAAGAGGAGAAAGAGAAGAAGTGGAGAGGAAGGAAAAGGAGGAGGCAGAGGAGGAATTTCCTATGCAGATAGCATGGTCTTGGATCTAGACAATCAGGAGGGCAGTGGGAGGAGGATGCTAGGACTCCTGAGTACTTAGCAACACTGGAAGATACACACTTGATGTAAAAATCAGCTATACTTACATGTACACACTCATGCATTTCTATATATGTGTGTTTCTAAGTAGAAATGCCTAAAGTAAAATGAAAAGCATATTTTGTTACAATAGCATAAAAATGATAAAATAGGAATAAGTTTAAAGAATAGCCAGACTCATCCACTAAAGTCTCCATAACATTGATAGAAATTAAAAACCTACCTGTGTAAACAGGCACTTCACGTTTATGTAGAAGCTGCAGCATTGTCCAGAGCACAGTTCTCAATAAGTCGGTCTGTAAACTATGTTACATGTACTGTTCTACCAAAATCCCAGTAAACATTTGTAAAATTTACAAGCTGATCCTAGATTCTATATGGAAATGGTGAAAATAGTTCTAATTTATACAGTGGAAACCACTTGGTGATAAAAAGGAAATGAACTGTTTATTTGTACAATGACATGGCTGGATTGTGAAATATTTACTTAGGGCTTTATAAATAGGGCTTGCCAATTGAAAATTATAGCCTTGGGGCTAGAGAGATGTCCCAGTGGTTAAGAGTGTTTCCTGCTCTCCCACAGGGCAGGGTTCAGTTCCCAGCACCTGTGTCTAGTTGTTAGCAAACACCTGTAACTCCAGTTATATAGGCATGTGATGCTTTCTTCTGGCTTCCACAGCCACAAACATACCGAAACTAATAATAAATATTAAATTTTTAAAAAAGGAAAACACAGCCTTAACGTCCACTTGGGCTCTGAATGCAGGGTTTGAATAATTAATATTGTTTACTTGAGGAAGGAGGAAACTAAGTGATTTGAATGTGTTTCCAGGCAACACCAACATTGCTGAGAAGATTTGGATCTGAGCTTATCAAGTCCACTGTCCTGTCAGCCCATACTTCTCTGAGAGTCCTAGCCCTCGGTGGGGAAGCCTTCCCCTCACTGACCATCCTCAAAAGCTGGCGAGGCAAAGGCAATAGAACACAAATATTCAACGTCTATGGCATCACAGAAGTATCCAGTTGGGCCACTTTTTACAGGATCCCAGAGGAGATTCTTAATTCTCCTGTGAAGTAAGGGCTTTAGTTATCCTCAAGGGGAGAGAGGCTGTTCTTTCTGAGACCTTAGCATTGATGCTGAGGTGAGTGTTTGGGGATGACAGTTGAACATGGTGATGGTAGAAGTCATGTCCTTACATGGGAAGCACACCCTTGCCTGGGAGCTGTGCTCCTAACCCTACCAATGGTCGTGTCAGGCACTGTCGTGATATTCTGTCTAGTGTTTCAAGTTAAGAATCCAAAATCTTTCCTGTAACTCATGACAAGATCTTGGCAGACCCTTTTGGTACTGAATTGGTAACACATCTCTTTCTGGCAAACTAGTTACTCATGCAGTCTTTGGATTGTATTGTAAACTAGTTTTGTCTTTATTTGCTATAGTGTACTTTTAATACACTGGGAAATCGTCTGCTCAAATGTGAATCTTAAACTTGCTCTGGGCTGTGTTTTTTGCAGACATGAATCCCCTGTGCAGCTGGGGTCTCCACTACTTGGAACAGTGGTTGAAGTCAGAGACAAAAATGGCTCTCCAGTTCACGAAGGCATTGGCCAAGTATTTTTAGGTTGGCTTATATTTGTTCGCTGATTTTTGAAAAAAGAAAAATCAGCTTCTTTTCTTAAATTCATTTTATGATTTTTTTAATGTGGAGTTTACTTTTCAGTGATAAGTTTTAATCTGTTCATAATCATGAGATAGAGTTTGCATGAATTACTTTAAATGCAGTTTCTAATAATTTAGAAAGTTAACTTGAAATGTTAGCATTTGTAGACAAAGCTGTATCAGTATTCTATGGATACATTTAAAGTCATACATAGTTTTATAAATATATTTTTATTTCTTTACTAATTTCCTAAAGTTATGTGCCTAATTTTATCAAATAGCATTTAAAAGTCATCTCATTTTAATATAAACAATCAAGGTTTGAGTCTTTTTTTTTTTTTTTTTTTTTTTTTGGTTTTTCGAGACAGGGTTTCTCTGTATAGCCCTGGCTGTCCTGGAACTCACTCTGTAGACCAGGCTGGCCTCAAACTCAGAAATTCGCCTGCCTCTGCCTCCCAAGTGCTGGGATTAAAGGCGTGCGCCACCACCGCCCAGCCAAGGTTTGAATCTTAGTTACTGAATTTTAGAGGTACTTCGATTTTGATATTGATAAATCAATTTTCCATGGATTTTATGACAATGGAGTTTGTCTTTGAAAGGTGGAGAAAACAGAGTATGTTTTCTTGATGATGAAATGAGAGTGCCCCTTGGCACTATGCGAGCCACAGGAGACTTTGCGACTGTGAAAGATGGAGAGATATTTTTCTTGGGAAGAAAGGACAGCCAGGTCAAGCGCCACGGCAAACGACTTAACATTGGGCTTGTGCAACAGGTAGAGCCACTTATGTATTAAATCATAATCTACTTTAATAAAATTAAACCTACCAGTATATAAGGCAGTAGAGGCAGCTGTCACCAAATTTCTATGCCAGATTTTCTATCGGCTTGTCTAAAGCTGACATCTTTGTATTTGTAATTAATCACAGTAAAAGACATGGAGCTGGGTGTGGTGGCTCATGCCTGCAGATGTCACTCGGGAGGCTGAGGGTTACAGGCCCAAGTCCAGCCCGAGCTATAGCAGGAGCCTACCTTTAAAAAAAAAATCAATGACCAAACAAAAATTGCAATAAAAGCATGAGTAACTCATTGTATCACTTCTTTCCCTCAGGAGGATATCGCTTGTTTTGTTTTGAGACAGTCTCTTTATGTCGTCCGGGCTAGTCTGAAATTCTGAGTCTTTCTGCCTTCCTAGTGTTAGGATTACAGATGTGCATTCCCAAGCCTGGCTTGAGGTGGCCACTTTTAAAATAAATAAGGGGCTGGGGAGATGGTTAGCAGTGCTCACTGCTCTTTCAGAGGACCCAGGTTTGTTTTCTAGCACCCACATCAGATGACTCCCAACCTGTGTAACTCCAGGTCCAGGGGATGCAGTACCTTCTGGCCTCCCCCAGCACCTGCACTCACATGGTGCACACAACTCACACCAGCACACATACACACATAAGAAAAGTAACAATATAGACTTTGAGATCTATGAAAATACACTGATTTATTTGCTTTAGGATGCATTATTTTTGAAAAACAGTAACTTTCTGTTAGTAGGAGATACTAATAGCAAGCAGTTCTTTTTAAAGAGCCCAGGCATTGCTGGGACTAATTCAGCAGCACTGAGTTCAGACAACAAATCCGAGCCTTCAGGAGTTCGAGTCTAGATGTCCCCACGAGTAAATGAGGGTAATCTCTCTTCCAGGTAGCTGAAGAGCTTCCCCAGGTGGAGTCCTGTGCAGTTACTTGGTATAATCAGGAAAAATTGATTGTCTTCATCGTGCCCAACGTTGATTTGGTAAAGGATTGCATCTTTCAAGAGTTGCAGAAGCACCTTCCAGCCCACGCGCTGCCTGATGACGTGGTGCTGATTGATACCCTTCCGTTCACATGTCACGGTACAGTGGTGAGGCAGGCGGGGCGTGGCCAGTGCTGGAGACACTAGTGGGGCTTGTTAGTCAGCGGCCACGGAAGGACTATTCCAAGTGGTACTGGCATTAGAGGGTAGACCCTTTGTCAGCCAGCTTGTGTAACTAACTCCCGTGAGCTGGTGGTCTTATTGTGATATATGAGTTACAGAGAGGCAACTTCTCTGCAGATTATTTCGCTTAGTGTTAATTACTTGTTCATTCCTGTGACAATACCTGACAGCTTAAAGATAGAGAAATTTGGGCTCACAGCTTCAGGGTGTGTCTGTCCACCATGATGGGAAGTCTCAGTGAGCAGCTCAGATCATGTGATGGTGGGCCAGGAAGCAGAGAGAAGGACAAAGCTGTCAAGCTTGTCAAACTGTCTCCTCGGTTCTTGCTATGCCCCCAGCCCACAACCAGGAATGGTCCTTCTAGGTTCGTTCATCCTCTGAACATCCTCACACACACACACCCAAGGAATCCCTCAGCCTTTTAGGTGATTCTGGATCCAGTTAGGTTGGCCTTGAAGGTCAGCCATCACAAATAGTCAGTATCTATATTCCTGAGATCATTAGAGAAATAGAACTAATATTTAGAAGATATATAGATATATAAAAATATTACAGGGAACTGACTGGTAGAGCTCCAGAGGCTGAAAGCTCTCATACTGTGACTGCAAGCTGGGCGTGGCCTAAGAAAGCTGGGGCTGTCATTTTGAGTTTTGAGACCTGAGAACCAGTGGGGCTAGTGGTTGAAGTCCCACGAGCAGGCATCTGACATATATGGTGAGGCTGAGGCAGAGGTTAGCTCCTTTCTTCTGGTTTTTGTTTTGTTCCGGCCTCCAAGCCAGTTTGGGAACACAGTCCCCGGTACTGAGTTCAGTGACTGATATGCTAATCTTCTCCTTCATTATCATTTTAGATGCACACAGAAACAGTGTTTAATCAGTGTTAAACAGCAGGCCAACCCCATGACTTGACCTAGTCAAGTTGACATGTAAAATGAACTATCACAGTGGTAGAACTGAAATTCTGCCTAGTGCTACTGAGCATCAAATTATGTACCGTTTTGGCAACAGGATGTTGATATTTCAGAGTAGCCTTAATTTCAGTTTGTAGCCCAGGCTACAAAACATACACTCTTAAATATAAGACTCAGTGCCACATACCTGTAATCCCAACACTGTGGAGGCTGAGGCAGGAGGATTATGAAGCTTGATGCTAGCTTGAGCTGCATAGTAAGACTTGCTTTATAAAAGAAAATGTGGAGCCGGAGAGATGCCTCAGCTGGTAAGTGTGGTTTCTGCACATGCGTAGTGGATTGATGACTTGATAGTATGATAGGAGACACTCAAGTTCTGAAAGCTGTACTGACTTACACCACACACAAGTGTGTACACACGCACACACACACACACACGCACACATACTTTTAATGTATGTTTTATATATGTATATGCATGTATAGTGCCTTATCCATGACACATACCATTATTTTTATTTAACTCATACATAAGAATATAGTAACTGCTCAGTTACTCATGTTTTAAAAGTTTTAGACGCGTTTAGTTACAATACAAAATAATGGAATCCATTATGACAGTTTGTTTGTTTGTTTGTTTGTGTGTTTTCTGAGATGGGATTTCTCTGTGTAGCCCTGGCTGTCCTGGAACTTGGTCTGTAGACCAGGCTAGCCTCGAACTCTCAGATTCCTTGCCTCTGCCTCCTGAGTGCTGGGGTTTGTGGGGAAGAAACCTCCCAGGCGGGGGGAGGGAGTCCGGCATCAGGGTCCCGGGCGCCGCCAGCGGAGGATCCCACATTCACGCAGCTGTTGGTGGGCGGGCCGGCCACCTTGGGCTGCATCGGCAAGGTTCCAGGGTTCCAAAAGCTGGGAATCAGGCGGAGAGACCATGGACACGTGGAGTCCGGTTTTCAAAAGCTTTATTGTTCATGACATGGTAAATGGATGCAGGTGGTACGCGCTTCCCCCGCCAAAGGCCAGGGGACTCTCATTTTATAGGGAAGGAAAAAGGGGAGGGAATAACTTAATTAGCTACGCCCCTGGCCTTTTGATAATTCATTAATATTTAAATCTCTGGAGGTAGAGACTTGTTAATCACGCCCTCTACCTGTCCTACGTGACTGAAGGTAACAGGTTAAATGGAGTTACCTTGTCCAAGGCCCAACAGGGTTAAAGGTGTGCATTGCCGCCGCCCCGCCTCCACCGCTGCTCTGCCTGTTATACATTTTCATACAAGGTACTTTTCTTTCCTCCCTTTGATGCAGTGCTTCCCCTCCCCACCCGCACTCTGTATCACATCTTGAGCTCTTTAACTTAGATACATGGCCTCTCTTTTTCTCGTATGTGTTACTCACTACAGTCTTTGTGGCCTTGGCCACAAACTGCACATCTGTTCTCCATGATTTCTGACCTTTACAGTGAGGAGTGTAACAAACACAACGGCTCCGGCTCCTGGGCTAAATGGATCCATTTGCTTATTTTATGGGTGGAGTCATGCTTGGGACCTTGTATGTGCTCAACACTTGCTCTACTGCTTAGCTGCAAACCCAACTGCCTGGTTAAAGTTCAAATGTCATTTTAATGTTTGCTGTTTCTCTTCATATTAAGGTAAAGTTGATGTTTCTGAGTTAAACAAGATGTATTTAGACTACATAAACTCAAAACCTAGGAATGAACTCCATGGAAAAGAGGAACTTTGGGGAAAATTACAGTATTTATGGAAGGTACAACTTTTTAAATGCAAATTTATTTCTATAATTAATTCATTGTAGGGAATCTTAGTATCCCTAGTAGGCCAGTAAAAATATTTTAAGAATGATATTGCTGCCCAGAGGCCAGTTAGCATACTTTCCTTAATCCAGTTTGTACATAATAAAGGTTGGAGTGTTTAATTAAATGTCTTACAAAGAAATGCATTGAAAGAGAGGTAATTTAAAAGGTGCCAGTGTCTACTTACTGCTGACATGAGTTTCCCCTGGAAAAGGCAATGCAGTGCCTACTGCTAAAGCTATGCTCTACTGAGTGGGCTAGCCATTGCACTTGGGGTTCTGCCGTTAGTCTTGAGAAACTTGCAGTAGCTGCATGTTTCTTCTCAAGGCATTTTTAATGTAGGTCTTAATAGGTAAGCCAGATTTCTTAGATAAGATACAGATTTTAGCTGGGCAGTGGTGGCATGCATCTTTAATCCCAGCATTCAGGAGACAGAAGCAAGCAGATCACTGAGTTCGATGCCAACCTGGTCTACAGTGCTAGTTCTGGGACAGCCATGGCTGCACAGAGAAAGCCTGTCTCAAAAAACAAACAAAAACAGTTCTGTGAAGTAGGTACATTTGTTAGTAGGTCTTAGGAACGGAGGGCTAAGTTCTTCTCACTCCACTTGTAAAGCTGTTTGACTGACATGAGGTGGATCAATGTTATTTCCATGTGGGGACTATCAGCTGTGAGGGCTAGTCGGTAAAGCAGGTGTTTCTGTGAGTTTATGCCCTATTTTATGGGTAGGAAACCTGTTCTAAGCAGAATTATATTTAGTAATTACACAGTGACCCTATGACAGAGTTGGTAGTGCAGCAATGACCATTAGTACATAGAAAATCATTGTTTTTTTTTTAAGATTTATTTATTTATATGAGTACACTGTAGCTGTTTTCAGACACACTAGAAGAGAGCATTAGAGGTTATGAGCCACTCTGTGGTTGCTGGGAATTGAACTCAGGACCTCTGGAAGAGCAGTCAGTGCTCTTAATGGCTGAGCCATTTCTCCAGTCCAGAGAAAATCATTTATAATTTAATTGTTAGCATTTTCCCTTGCCTTTTTCAAATGATGCTATCTGTGTTACAGGCATTGTGAGTTTTACTGATACTATCTGTGTTATAGGTTCTGTGAGTTTTGCTGATGTTATCTGTGTTATAGGTTCTGTGAGTTTTGCTGATGTTATCTGTGTTATAGGTTCTGTGAGTTTTACTGATACTATCTGTGTTATAGGTTCTGTGAGTTTTACTGATACTATCTGTGTTACAGGTTCTGTGAGTTCTGTATCACTTGTTACACTGTAAAGTCTTTTGGTTTTGACCGTTTACCATTTCCTCCCCCCATCCCTCTCATTTGTAGTCCATTCTGTGTCTCCCTGAGGATCCAGAGGATACTTTGAAGGTTCCCGACAACTCTGTCTTTTTAGATAGTGGTGGAGATTCCCTCAAGTCCATGTGGCTCCTCAATGAGATTGAGAAGCTTACGGGTACAGCCATACCCGGTCTTCTGGAAGTTATCCTCAGCAGCTCCATCTTAGATATTTACAACCACATCGTTCAAGCCGTGTTTGCACAGGAGGACCTGAAAGCCAACAGGAGGTACACCACAAAAAGGAAATTCAGTGACACTGATCCAGAGGAAGCCAGCAGGAAGCCTGCATGTCTGGAGTTTACCTGGCCTTCAAACCATGACAGGGAGACCAACTCCGTGATTGCTCTGAGCAGAGGGAGTCAGGTTTTGTCTCTGGGTACTAGGGGGCTGTTAACTGAATTAGGACTCTGCCCTCCAGTCCGTCCTCTGGATTTAATTCCACAGACTAACACTCAAATATTAAAAGGCATAAGTGTTCCAGCTCCAGATGAGAAGTTGGCAAAGCCACCACTTTCTCAGCAGGAGAACCCTGTGGTGGGGGCTGAGATGATGGTGCTGCGGGAGAGGTGGCGGTCAGACACCGGCAAATGCGTAGACGCTTCCCCTCTGCTTGTGATAGCAGCTGTGGAGGATAAGCCCTCCACAACTGTGTATGTCGGCTCCCACTCGCACACAGTGAAGGCAGTCGACCTTTACTCTGGGGAGATGAGGTGGCAACAGCTTTTGGGAGATCGAATTGAATCCTCGGCATGTGTGTCTAAATGTGGAAACTTTATTGTAGTGGGTAAGTTTCTGAATCTGGGGTCTGTAGAGTTAAATTTGTGTGTGTGTGTGTGTGTGTGTGTGTGTGTGTGTGTGTGTGTGTGTGTGTTTGGTTGTTGTCACGTCAGTGGTTAGTTAACTCTGTCCTGTTTAACAGCATGGCTTGGAGTTCGAGTCCCTGGATATAGACCTATCTCTATATTGTAAACTCTGTGACTTTGGCAGGTTGTTGGACTTACTTCACTTTACTCATGGATAAAATGGAAACGATAATGAAATACGATGCTCTAACACATTGTGCTGAAACCTCCTAGCCCACAGTGGTTCCTGGGTCAGGAATCTTGGAGGCTGTTGATCAAGAAGACCTGAAGCTTCTGTAGGCATCTAAGGCTTTATGGACTGGAAGATACACTTCCACGATGGATTGCAGACAGCATTGTTATCATGGGGGCTCGGGTCTTAGGCTCGTTCTTAGCTCACTTTTTGCTGAGAACATTCGGGTTTTGCCACATGAGCCTCTTTCCAGCTGTCTGAATATTTGCATGATGTAGCATCTGACTTGCCTCAGAGCGGTGATCCCAAAGAGAAAGCTGTAGGAGCCACAAGGTGCCTTTTAATACCTATTCTCTAAGACTGGGGACTACCATTTTTGCTTAATTTGTTCATTGGACATAAATCACCTAGTCCACTTCTGTTCTGGGGAGAGAATTAGTCTCCACATCTTGAAGATCATCTAAGAATTTATATGTGGATTTTAAATCCACGACAAATAGCAGAGTTATGAGCAGGATTAAGCAAGCCATTAGAACACTGCACAGCACAGATGAAGCTCTCACTGAGCTGTGGCAACAGAGCGTCATGGAGACTGAACCCTGGGTGAGAGCAGAACCATGTAAAGCGTAGACAGTGAACCTGTCCTAAATGGCTGCCCTCACATTCCGTCCACTCCTCTGTTTTCTACATGCCCAAGTGTCTGTGGTGACTTCATTTGTAGGTTCTTGATTTTTTTGTTTTTTTTTTACCATTTCTACTCAACTCCACCAAGGTCTGGGATCTCTGTTACTTTCTCATCCATGGCCACCACTTGGGAAAGAAGTCCAGCGTAGTTGCTAAGAATACAGGCGCTTAGATTTATTAAGTCCTGACATTGCCACATGGTAACTTTGAAATTTTGCCCTGCTGGTTAATCTGCTTCCTTGCTGTCATCCATAAGTGTGGACATAATTACGCTAAAATATTTGAAAAAGTAGTCTGGGATGTGGCTCGGATGGCAGAATGCTTACCCAGCATGCTCAGGGCTCAGTCCCCAGCACTGCATAAACCAGGTGGTATGTGATGCACACCTGTAATCCCAGCACCTAGGAAGTGGGGCAGGAGAATCAGAAGGCCCATACTTCCCTAATAGGCTACCTGAGGCTAGCCTGGGCTAAAGATCCTGTTTCCAAAAGAAGTCCGTGATACATAGGAAATGCCTAGTGGACATCGGTTGTTACTGTTAGCTTTTTGAGCGTCTTTCTTCCTTGTATGTTTACGATACCTGTCGGAGTGGAAGGAGAGTAACCTGACTCTCTGTGACGCTGGGTAATCTATCCATCAACAGCTGGATGGATTTGAATCCACTTCTGTCAGTGTGGGTATGTATATACATGAACTCCTGAAGTCAGAGGACAACTTGTAGGAGTTGATTCCATCTTTCCCCCATGTTGCTCTTGGAATCAAAGTCAGGTTGACAGGCTTGGTGGCAGGAGCCTTTACTGACTTATCTTGCTAGTCCTTAGAACTTTTAAAAAGTAAGGGACTGCTGGTTGCAGTATTGACTGTAACTCCAGCACAGGAGGTGAAGGCCTAGGGCTGGACTGAAACACTAAGTAAGCACTTTACACAAACGACTGTAATTCAGTTTCTCCTTCTGTTTACTGAAATCTAACCAGATGGGCGCACATAAACATATGTGAAGAGTGTGAATAGAAATTGTCAGTATCTAAATACTTTATGTAAATGTATCTCAGTCTCATCCTTATATTTTGTTTCTCTGTAGGCTGTTATAATGGATTAGTTTATGTTCTGAAAAGTAATAGTGGAGAAAAATATTGGACATTTACTACTGAAGATGCTGTCAAAAGCTCGCCAGCCATGGATCCAACCACAGGACTCATTTACATCGGCTCTCATGACCAGCACGCATATGCTTTAGACATTTATGTAAGAATTCACCTCATCAGTGTTCATCATAAACACAGAAGGGGAAGTGACTGTCACATGCTCTTGAGTCTGGGAGCAGGTGTTATCTGTAGCCCAAGCATAACACTGGGTCTGGAAAGGAGTGATAGTTAAATTTTAACATCTTTAGACATTTTTAGCTTCTTTTCAAATAATTTCTGCAATATAAAAAATTCAGAATGATGGTAACAAGAAAAAATCAAAGATATCAGTAAGCTTTTTTAAGGGACCATTATATGAAAATAAAAACTACAAGAAATAGGCTAAGATAGTTTTTGAAATAACAGTGAATCAAATCTCACTTATTGGTATAAATAGAAATAAAGAGTAAATATAAGTTAATTAGAAAGAGCCAGATAGAAAACAAAAACAAGGGACATAAACACATAAGATCTCCAGGAAGGAGCTGCTGAGGGCACAAGTGTCTCAGACCTTTAGTTTTCATCAAAGCCACGAGAGTAAGGCTCTGAGACCCCGAGGCACACAGATCCCCATGCTACCATGATTGACAGGCGGTGTCCATGAGACAGACACCAGTGGCTGAGGCTCAGTTGGTACAACGTTTGCCTAGGATGCATGAAACCTTGTGCTTGATCCCTGAACTATACAGACAGCCAGCTTATATATAATCCCAGTACTTATGAGGACCATCCTTGGCTACATGCTGAGTTTGAGGTCAGCTGTGCTACAAGCCTTAAAATAGAAATTATTTTGGTTTTGTTCTGGGTTTTTTTTTTTTTTTTTTTTTTTTTTTTTTTTTTTTGGTTTTTCGAGACAGGGTTTCTCCGTGTAGCCCTGGCTGTCCTAGAATTCACTCTGTAGACCAGGCTGGCCTCGAACTCAGAAATCCGCCTGCCTCTGCCTCCCAAGTGCTGGGATTAAAGGCATGCGCGCGCCGCCACCACCACCTGGCAGAAATTATTTTTAAAAGATGATGCACACACACAGTAAGTTTAATTAAGAAGCAGTGTGGCTGAGTAATGTTCATGTCCTTTGACCAAAGAAATTTTTTTTCTATGATTGTATTCTGGCAAAATAATTAGAAATAGACAAATATATGCACAAATCAATCTTATGTTTATAAGATTGAGTAACTAGTTTCTAAGAATTTTTAGATCAGGAAGACACATCATTTTGTTTTTAATATAATGTATTAAAATTATCTTTAAGTCATTTTATAAAATCAGTGGAAGAAACATACCAAGTTGTATATTCAGAATAAGTACATGCACGCGTGCGTGTGTGTGCGCACACACACACACACACACAGCATATGTGCACGTTGCCTTTACACTAACTTACTTGGTGTGGTGGTGCATGTCCGAAATCCTCACACTGAGGAGACAAAGGCAGGAGGATTTGGAGTGAGTGAACAGGGAGGGCAGAGGAGAAGAGAAAAATCTGCATTTCCCTGGTTTGTGACAACTGCTTCATGGTACAGCATGCACAGGCTCTGGGTTCAATCCTACAACCAGGAGGAGCACAATTGAGCCAAACCTCAGCTGTCTTGTATACAGGCTTATTAACCACAAGCACCACACAATTAACTCGAATTCTTATTTGCAGGAGAAGAAATGTGTCTGGAAGCTAAAATGTGAAGGAGCTCTCTTTTCTTCTCCGTGTTTGAGCCTGAGTCCACACCATCTGTACTGTGCTACGCTGGGGGGACTCTTGCTGGCTGTAGATCCTGTAGGTATCAAGTACCACGTGATGATTGTATCACCTATCTTTATTTTTGATTTTGATGTTTAAAAGTCTGAAAACTTTTCAGTTAAAAATAATACATCTATCTATTAATGAGCTAGAATTCGCTTAAAATGATTGAAATTATGTCGAAAAACAAGTCAATAGGAGTTTATGTTTTTATTGTCACTTGTTTCTTCAGCTATTTTAACTGTTAAAAGAGGTTTGTTTTTACATTTGTAAATATTTGTTTGTTTGTGTATGTGTCTGTATAACATGTGTCTGGTACTTAGAGAGTCAGAAGAGGCATGGAATCTCCTGGAACTCTGCAGTGAGGTGTTGGGAGTCAAACCTGGGTCATCTACACAAACAACACGTGCACTTAAACACTGAGTCCTCTCTCCAGACTCTGTTTCAAACTTTCTAGACAAGATTTTCTCAGTCATGTTAAAAACTTGTCTATCCCTCATAGTGGTGGACGCCTTTAATCCCAAAAATTAGAGGCAGAGGCAGGTGGATCTCTGAGAGTTCCAGGTTAGCCTGGGCTCCCTAGTGACACCCTTTCTAAAAAAAAAAAAAAAAAAAAAAACCTAAGTAAAACAAACAAAACAACAAAAAAGCTTCCTTACTGTAAGGACAGATCGATCGTGTTAGTTTCCCCAAGTTTTAAATTGTTCTTCCACTCTAACGCTAGGTCTCTGTGTAGTGCTGCATTGCTCCATGTTCTGGGTTGATGTTCGCTGTGTCCCAGCTCTCCTCAGTGACTGTGCGTAGCTGTCAGCTTCATCAAAGCACCAGTGTGTCCCTGTCACTGTCACTCTGGCTTTGAAGAGCTTTTGTTTATTGTAAAATGGCCGTGCACTTACTCGCTGCCAAGCCTGACAACTTGAGTTCAACTCCTTCCCGTGTGATGGAAGGCGAGAGTCAGGTCACACATGTTGTCCTCCAGCCTTCACGTGTGCCTTGTGACACATACTTACACACACGCATGTGCACACACTGTAAGTAAATGAATATAACTAAAATGGTAAAGGTCCATGGTTAGTAACTCCAGTGCTTTGGCCACGACAGGCTGCTGGGAGCACGATCTGGAAGCACCCCTGTGGGAAGCCGCTCTTCTCTTCCCCACGGTGCTGCCAGCGCTACGTCTGCATCGGCTGCGTGGACGGCGCTTTGCTCTGCTTCACACACTCAGGAGAGCAGGTGGGAAGATCCAGCTCTGCTCTGTGTGTGACCCTCCCAACTCCCAGCCCTAGAGACGGAACCCAGGGGCTTGATCAGTGACTATTCGGTTACTGAACTACATCCTCAGCCCTTGGCTGATCTCTCTCTCTCTCTCTCTCTCTCTCTCTCTCTCTCTCTCTCTCTGTAGATCTGAGGTTGATGTGTTTCCTTAATTCACTCTCTCTCTCTCTCTCTCTCTCTATATATATATATATATATATATATATATATACACACACACACACACGTGTGTGTGTGTACATACATGTGTCATATGTGTATATGTATATACATACACATACATACATATATGTATGATATATATATTATATTAAATTTTGTTTGTTTGTTTGAGATAGGGTTTCTCTGTGTAGCCCTGGCTGTCCTGGAACTCACTGTGTAGACCAGGCTGACCTAGAATTGAGATCAACCTGACTTTGCCTCTTGAGTGTTTGTATTAAAGGCGTGTGCCATTTGACAATGCATAGATTTTATTTTTTGGGTTTTTTTTTTTTTTTTTTTTTTTTTGGTTTTTCGAGACAGGGTTTCTCTGTGTAGCTTTGGCTGTCCTGGAACTCACTCTGTAGACCAGGCTGGTCTCGAACTCAAAAATCCACCTGCCTCTGCCTCCTAAGTGCTGGGATTAAAGGCGTGCACCACCACCGCCCGGCTATTTTATTTTTTATTTTTAATATATATATATATTAATCACTCTCTTCAGACACACCAGAAGACGGCATCGGATCCCATTACAGATGGTTGTTTGTCACCATGTGGTTGCTGGGAATTGAACTCGGGATCTCTGGAAGAGCAGTCAGTGCTCTTAACAGCTGAGCCATCTCTCCAGCCCCAGATTTTTGTTTTAAGCTTTAGATTGTTACATGTAAACTGTTTTCAGTGCAGTTCCTTTTTGCTTTGCTTGGAAAACTTGAGTAAAACATAGGATTTTTAGGTGTGTGTGTGTGTGTGTGTGTTTTCCCTACTGTTTTTATTTAGAGCAGGAATTGGAACCAAGTTCCACCCCCTGTCCAAGATTGTTTTTGATAACATACACTGAAGACCTAATGGAGTTTTTTTTTTAAACACAGTGTCTCTGAACATACCAGGATTTTTCAAGAATGTTCAAGGTTAATTGTAATAATGTTTGGGTGTGTCTTATCCTGGTTTTTCCCACTAGAGCAGTCTAGTGTGAGAGCGCTACTTCCCAGAGACAGGAGCCATCGCTGGTGTATGAGGTACCCAGTGGTCTCCGTCTCACCTCTTCCATCTGGATGGAGAGACCCTGTCAGACTCAAGTGTTGCAGTCAGGTGAGTGAATGATTGCTCCTCTTCTCCTTTACAGGTTTGGCGCTTTTCTGCTGGAGGACCAATCTTTTCATCCCCATGTATCTCAACATCAGAACAAGAAGTATTTTTTGGTTCCCATGATTGCTTTCTCTACTGCTGTAGCATGGAAGGTCACCTCCGGTGGAAATTTGAGACTACAGCCAGGGTGTACGCAACACCCTTTGCTTTCCGTGACCCCCTTCGTGGGGGTGAGACACTGCTGGCAGTAGCATCCACTGATGGGAAGCTGTGGGTCCTCGAGTCTCAGAGCGGAGAGCTGCGAAGTGTGCATGAGCTCCCTGGAGAGGTCTTCTCTTCCCCCGTGGTCTGGGAATCCATGCTTGTCATTGGGTGCAGAAATGATTATATTTACTGTCTGGATTTATTGTGTGGTGATAAAAATAACCAAGTGTAGCCCTTATACATGTATAACATATATGTCGGTGAGATGGTTGGGAATCTCATTGTAAAGCTTATGGGTGGTTTTATATTAAAGATTCTATTTTGGTTAAGGAATTTGTCTGGTTATTTCAATAGAGAGCAGCCATGTCTCTTTCCTTTGGAAGCAGCAGGAGCTTGTAGGATAAAGATGAAGCACCTGATGTATTAGTAGCACCTTTAATTATGTGTGATGGCATGCAACTTGACAGAAGCTAGAGTTATCCGAAAGGAAGGAATCTCAACTGAGAAAATGCCGTCATAACATTGAGGTATAGGGGACTGGAGAGATGGCTCAGTGGTTAAGAGCACTGGCTGTTCTTCCAGAGGTCCTGAGTTCAATTCCCAGCAACCACATGGTGGCTCACAACCATCTGTAATGGGATCTGATGCCCTCTTCTGGTGTGTCTGAAGACAGCAACAGTGTGCCACATACATGAAATAAATCTTTTTTTTTTTTTTTTTTTTTTTTTTTTTTTTTTGTTTTTCGAGACAGGGTTTCTCTGTGTAGCCCTGGCTGTCCTGGAACTCACTCTATAGACCAGGCTGGCCTCGAACTCAGAAAACCGCCTGCCTCTGCCTCCCAAGTGCTGGGATTAAAGGCATGTGCCACCACTGCCCAGCGAAATAAATCTTTTAAAAAGAGAGAGATTGAGGTGTAGGTAAGTCTGTAGAGCATTTTCTTAACTAGTGATTGATGGGGGAGAGCCCATCCCATTTTGAGTGATGCCAACCCTAGGCTGTTTCTAGCTTCTATAAGCAAGCTAATGAAGTCATGAAGTCATGAAGAGCAAGCCAGTAAGTAGTATTTTTCCATGGACTTTGCGTCAGCTCCTGCCTCCAGCTTCCTGCCCTGCTTGAGTTACTGTCCTGACTTCCCTCAGTGATGAACTGTGCTGTGGAAGTGTAAGACTAGTAAACTCCTCCTCGCCTTGCTTTTGGTCATGGTGTTTCGTCACAGCAATGGTAATCCCAATTAGGACAGGTGGTTAATCGTCGTATGTAATAGACACATTTATTTTCCTTTGTCAAAAGAACACTGCTCTGGTTTGAATGTCTCCCATCAAGACACCCCCATTGTGTGGTATTAAGAAAGTGGAAACAGAACCCCAGTGAGGTCCTTGAGGTGGTACCTTTGAGAGAAGATTAAGGTTATTTGAGGTAATGGGTATGGAGGTTGCTGCTGAGGGACTGGAACTTTGTAAAAGACAGACCCAGGCCAAGGTGCTGTGCACTGCTGCGTGATGATGCTAGCCTCACTGTGGTTGGGGCTCTGCAGGTCTCTACAGTTGTGGTCAATGGATCTCAAACTCCTAGGATTTCAGAACTGAGAGCTGAATAAACCTTTATTTATAGTCCATCTGTGATGTTCAGTTGTAGCTAAGACAGGTGATCACCATTCCTTGGTGAGGATATGAGGTTGTATATAAAATGGTTAGCATTTGAAGTCTAGCCACCAACAGAGATCCGTCTGTCTTCACTGGTGCGCCATTACGAGGAAGTTGTGGGGGCGTTCTCCCACCTGGTGGTTGTCTGAATGGAAGGCAGGGGAAGGAAAATGTCTTTTTCAGCTGGGCTCCTGTATTTCCATGCCCTTGGATACCAGAGTTCCTAGACTGAGACTTAGCACCAGCTACTGTATCTCCCTGCCTCTGCAGGTTACACCATTCATTGATTCCCTGGTCTTGAGGCCTTTGGCCTTTATCTGAATTGAATTATGCCATAGGTTCTTTGGGTCTCTAGTGTGTGAATGGCACATGGCACTTCCGGTCTCTACACCCTCACGAGCCAATCCCTGAACCTCTTCTTTTACAATTGTTTCTTCAGAGAAATCATATTAGACTATACATTTTGCAGTAAGTAAATAACCTTTTATTTCTGTCTCTCCACCTAGATAAATATGTCTGATCAGGTATGTTTCTTTAGAGACACTAATACATTAAGGTAGTTTAGTGGGTTTCAGGGGTTTGAAGATCTCTGTGGAAAAGAAAGAAAGGATCAGAATGTATTTTGTAAGTCATAAACAGAATACTTCATTTACTACTTATTCTGAAATTTGAAAAAGATGTTTATCTTTTGTGTTTTGCCTACATGTATGTAAGACGTGCACCACATGTGCCTCCCCTCCAGAGACCAGAAGAGTGCGTGGGAGCCTCTGGAGCTGGAGTGAGCACCATGGAGATGCTACGAACTGAGCTTGGGTCCTCTGAGGGAAGCAAGAGTTCTTAATGAACCATCTCTAGACTGAGCTAAAGGTTTTTAAAGGTAGGATCATCTATCAACTTAGGCTCCTTATTTTGATGGGGACAGGGGGTGTTGAAAACCAGTACATGCATTGCTGGGACTTGAACCCAGGCTTTGTTTGTGCTAGGCAAGTGCTCTACCACTGAACTACGTCCTTAGGATTTCTAAGCAAGCAAAAGTGCCTGTGTTATTCACACACTCAGTTCCACTTGATGTATGGTAACATCAGGCATTCATCATCCCTTCTCTGCAGCCCATGCTGACTTGAGTTTTTCACCAAGTTATTCTTGAAGGTCACGTGCTCACGTGGACCCGGGTGTGGCCCCGTGGTAGCTGGCCCTCAGCTGCACTGCTCACAGGCCCTTGACTCAGACTAGGAGACTGCAAGATCATCTTATCCACGACTAGATCACTAGCTCCCAGTTTGGAATCGATATAAAAACATTTGCCATCCTTATTCATGGATTCTTCCACTGGGATTTTTGGGGAAAAAAATAAAGTAGCATTAAAAACAACTTGAAGTTTTCTTGTGCATCCAGAACTCCGCCAACATGAGATTACTCATAGATGTCCATTAAAACCAGTCA
Source organism: Arvicanthis niloticus (assembly GCF_011762505.2). NCBI lineage: Eukaryota > Metazoa > Chordata > Mammalia > Rodentia > Muridae > Arvicanthis > Arvicanthis niloticus. The sequence continues at coordinate 77,567,277 of NC_047664.1, read as the reverse complement.
GAACGGCAGCTTAAAAAGGAGCTTCCACCAGTGCCAAAGAGCTTGTCAGTATTTTATTGAGAGGTCTTATCCTTTAAATAATGGGCATCTTTATATTTCAAACCGTACTCAACCCAAAATCTCAAAATAATATTAAAATCAGACTAAGGAATTTTTTATTAATTATCTACTTAGTTTTATTGTTGGTAAAAATATTGCAAGACACTTGTAGCTAATGTTGCTGCTTGGAAATGAGCCAACTAAACATCACGGGAAGAGACGGTGGGGACACACTCTAGATTTGCAGATAACCAGCTAAAACGAGAATTTAATGGTAATCAACCATGTTTTATAAGAAACAATTGCACTTGAAACATTTTCAAAGTAAACAAAAAACTCTACTTCCATATATAAGTCTATGAACAGAGGTTAATCATCTATAATCTTGCCAGAAGTGTGTTTAAATTAAAAAAAAAAAGCTTGTATATTCGTATATTTAATACAGCAGTCATTCATTTTTTAAAAAAAGGAAAAGAATTGTTTGTTTTCACAGAATTTCCCCTTAGTTTGTTGCTCAGAAGAGCGCAACACAGAAATAAGCAGAGTAACACTTGATTGGTATTTAGTGCAGGCTTGGAGTGATTTTAATGAAATGTTAAACATGTTCTCAGCAAGTATGACGACTGCCTTTTCCTCAGTAGATCCTTCTTTCCAAGATATCAGTGGGGCATCTTTAACTAAGCTGTTTCTTGTGCTGTGTATGGGCTTGTGGTATTGAGTCAAAATGAACGAATCTACTCTTCTTTGTTTTGAGACCGGGTCTTCGTTATGTAGCCTTGGCTGGCCTGGAGCTCATTACGTAGACCAGACTGGCCTCGAACACATAGAGAGCAACTTGCTTCTGCGTCCCAAGTGCTAGGATAAAAGGCAATGCACCACCACGCCAGCTCTCTTATTTCTTAGTCGTCTTATTTCTGTACCTGTTTCCTGCCATGACTGTGGTACTGGCCAAAGTTGGCAGGAAGGAAGAAGTCAATTGGAAGAATCACTGTAGCACTATCATTCTAGGGCTTTGGTGGAAAGATTCCCACTCAAAAGTGTTATATCAGTGAGGAAATAATTAAAGGAACAATTGTCTACACATAAAATTTAGGAATGAACACCAGTTTGGGAAACGTGCAGTGGAATATTAGTTGCTTACAATAACAGTAAAAAAAAAAGTTACATTGATTCTTAACAGTCTGAAGGTCCAGTATATATAATACTAAATCCAACTTGCAATAGTACAGCTATCCACCTGACCACACATGCCAGCTGCTTCATGAAGCTGAGCTATTGTTTCTAGAGAGAAAATGGATTGTTTCTATATGGCAAACAGCATCCCTGTCATCCTGTAGGGGTAGACAGAAGAACAGCACATTGCATATTGAGTCAGCGTAAAGGAGAAGTAGTAATGGATGCTGTAAGACATGTTAGTGTAGGAGGAAGAAGGGTGTAATCCCCCTTGCACTGGGCAAAGAATCCGCACCTACATTTTAGAGTAAGAATCTACAAAAAGGAAAATATGCCAACAGCATGAAATACAAAGCTAGTGCCAGCGATGTGTGGGCATTTGCTGGTATGTCTAGTGTCGTGTAAAGCAAAGCTAGAGAAATAAATGCATGTGGCTTTGAAACTGCCAAGTCCCTTCTTTGTATGCACGTGTGTATGATAACAAGGCCACGTAAAACTCTGAGATGCTTTTTTTTTTTTTGTTTAAAGGTATCAAGGTGAATGCTCTAAATTGTAAATGCTTTGGAACATTCGACTCTGAATTATTCAAGTACAGTAAAGAAAAAAAGAAGTTCTCTGCTGGAAGTCCTTAGTACAGAAAGGTTACACATCTTGGCTTGCTCATTTTCCCTAAAGGCCACGGGAAAACTTGAGGGGCATGGAACACCAGCCACCTAAACCATCGGACAGACATAGCTGGTGTGGGAGACATTTTATTTTCTTGTCTCGATTTTGCATCTTGGGGTTCTCTTCATAGTGTGAAAAGCTTGATGACACCAGTCTACCCCAAGGTTCTTCAGATGAATGGAATTCATCTGAAGAGTCTTCCCTAAAATGTATGTTCTAAGCCCTCCATTCCCAGAGTCTGGGAACACAGTCTGAGCTGCAGACGAGCCACTGTACTGTGTGGGGATTCTCAGAGACAAGTCTGACACAGAATTTCCTTTTTCACCAGGTTAAATACAAATGTTCCTTAGGAGCCAGCTAGGCCAAATGGTCCGTGTGTCTTTAAGGGTACTGGTACGACAGGGCACACCACAGCTGGAGGGTAGTAAGAGTGTGAATGGATTTGCTACGTTATGGTTTTTAGGGTGGGGAGAATTCATGAAAACCAGACATAGGCACAGAGTTGGGAGCCAGCTTTTCCTTATTTTCCAGTCCCTGCATTCAGGAGAGTGACACCATGTTTAATGTACATGTGAACCTGTCACTGTTACATATGCAAACACAGTAGGGTCAATGTTTTGGATAGAAGAGTAGAGAATCAAAAAAAAAAAAAAAAAAAAAAAAACCTTACAAAGATTGGCAAAAGGACATGTTCTGAAATGGTGCGTGGTGTGCATATGTGAAGGCCATGGGTGGGCACGGCGGCTCTCCTGAGGAGCTCTCGCTTGGAGACTTTGCATCACATGGTCCCTCAGACAAAACTGTCTCTTGAGAACTAGGGGGAGCTCAAGGCACCAGGACCCAGGTTGTGCAAATACACTCTTTACAATGAATACCACCAGTTCCGTGTCTAAACATTATCTTAGAGCCTATAAAACATGCTGCTTTCCCCTAGCCTGGTTCCCTTACCTCATATAAAAAAATAAATAAATAAAAAGGGCAAGAGAAGAGCCAGCAACTGGCCACAGAAATGGATAAAAGTCACTGTTTACTTAATAATTTGTGGACAGTCACTCCAGGCCTTTGCTTTTCTTTTGGCCAAAGCCAGCCAGGCAGGTTCTGTGGACACGGGGGCAGCGTCTGGGGTGGAGAACCTCTTGGTGACCTCTTTTACCAGCGGTGCTGAGGGCGCAGAGTCTGAGATCTCCACTGCAGTGTTTCAAGGGAAAAGAGAAGGGAGAGCCATGTAAAAACAGAAAGTTTAGTTAATAGAATCATACATACTTACTGTACATGAAATGCTGTTCACACAGACACACACACACACACACACACACACACACACACACACACACACACAGAATAGCCAAATCTAGCTGTTATTCACAAAGTTATGTAAGAACATTTGAAAATCTACTCTGAGCATTTTAAGAATTCAGTAGGCTGGTCGCTATGGCCGCTGTGTTACACAACAGATTCCTTGCACTTCTTATTAGCAAACACCTCTCCAGGTCACTCCCCGGATTCCCACACATGATAGAGCCATGATGCCTTGCTATGTCCCTCAACTCCTGAAATCCCTGCCTCCACCTGAGCCCTAAGATGAACTCATGGAAACTGCCAGCTGTCATGGCTTGTAGTGTTGTCTTGTAACTCCTATGTCCCCGTCACCTCTTTGTAAGACATCTCACACTGTAGCCCAGGATGGCCCTCAAACTCATGTAATCCTCCTGAAGGTTAAGAGTTGCAGGCCTGATGATGCCTGATTATCCTGCTTTCTTTCTTTTAAATAGTTATTTATTTCATGCATGTGAGTACATTGTCGCTACCTTCGGACAGACCCAAAGAGGGCATCGGATCCCGTTACAGATGGTTGTGAGCCACCATGTGGTTGCTGGGAATTGAACTCAGGACCTCTGGAAGAGCAATCAGTGTTCTTAACCACTGAGTCATCTCTCCAGCCCTCTGCTTTCTTCACTAGAGATCTTGGGCTTCTGTGAGGAGGTTCTCTGTAAGAATTTCGGAGCGCTCACAACTTTGGTGCCCAGGGACATGGCCTGCATCCTTCTAGAGCTCAGCGGATATTAATTGAATGCGAAGGCAAACACTTTGGAGCAAAGGCTTGCTTTATTAAGTTGGAGCTGTTGTAAGCGGGGATCACCTTTTTGTACATCTAACTGGGTACAGAAAGGAAAGAATGAAAGAAACTCAGTCTCACTCTAACACTTAGAGCCCTCAGTGTAAGACCAAATGCAAGAATGCTTGAGGGCCAGGAGAGCAGTTTTAGGGTAGCTGTGGTATATAAGCGCTCCTGCTCCACCACTAAGTACTAAAACATGTTTTAATACCTCCACATCTCCAGACCTCACGTAGTAGGTGGCCAGGGCACGGGCTTAGACACCGCTAAGGTTTGAGGAAATCTCTCCAGTATTTTCATGTAGGATCTTTAATTCTCTAGTGCTGGTGGCTGGTCTGTTGCTATGTATTCAAAGGATAAATTCTGAACCCCTAGATCTTGTCGCCGTCCAGACAAGCGCATTCTCATGCACACCGGACTTAGTTATGCAAACCTTGCTCCACAATTTAAAGCTGATTGGCTAATAAAAGGCTAGAGCCTGTGATTGGGCAGTAGAGAGAGGGAGGCGGGACTTGAGAATTGAATGAAGGGTCTCAAGAGAAACCACTAGGAGAGGAAAAATACAGAGAGAAAGCAGACAATGAGGCTGTTTGTATTATGAGCATGAGGCCAGAAGCACACCTTGAGGACAGGCTGAGGGAGCAAAGCAGCCCAGGCGAGACTCAAACCGCATATGGAGTTCAAGGGGCAGATGGTTTGTGTAGAGGGGGGGAAGAGCATAGAGCCTGCCCAATCGAGGCTGACAGCTTGGAAATAAAATACCAGGTTTCTATGTCTCTTATATGGGTGAGCTAGAATAAATAATTCATTTACCCTCTAGTGCAGCGGCACTGAATTCTCCAGTGTGGGGAGGCAGAAGCCTAGTGGTGTGTGTTTGGGTGTCCAAGGCCCTCAAAAGTAGATTAATGATTTTCTCACACTACCATTTGAGCTCACCTGCTTTCTCTCTCTCCTCATGTACATGCGTGTCCATTCACTTTCCAACCTAAGATGAAATAGCACAGGGCCCTCCCAGCTTGATAAATGACCTGGCTTTGGGTATTCTGTTAGCCATCTGAAAATAGACCAAGACAGACATGCTATGCTCTCTGGGGATCAGCACAGCCGTTCGGGGAAACAGATGCCCTGTTAGTTCCTGGGAATATATGTATTCAGAACAATCCATCTCCTGAGTGATCTGGAGCCAGGCAATAGTTGGCCATTTCATTTTTTTACATCTTGCATGTGTTATACGCAAAGAAAAGTGGCTGTTGTTAATTAGCGGCAGGACACAGTGCAGAGACAACTTTCTCTGGAAGTCAGATGATAACCTTCTCTAGAGTCACATCAGTGGAAATACCTGGCCATCCGAGCCATGTTGCCAGGGTAGAGACGTCACCAGGAAGTTAGGGGTGGGCAGCGCAAGCTTCTGCTTCCAAACTCCACCCAGAGGCCCAGGGCAGCTTTCACACACTTACCTCGACTGTGTCACTTCTGATGATATGACCCTGGAGTCTATTTCCAAACCCAGGCTTGCTCTGCCTCAGTTTTACCTAAACTTTACACCTTGCCTTGCCCAGTCCTATTCTTCTCATCTCTTCCTTTGTTTAAATGTTCTGGCATATGCTTTTCCTTGCTATAGCATTCATACACACACACATACACACACACACACACACATACACACGCACATACACATAAATATACACACACATACACACACACACCCTCTACTGTGATGCTGTCTCACACACACACATACACACACACCCTCTACTGTGATGCTGTCTCACACACACATATGCACATACACGCACATACACACACATACACATGCACACACACATGAACAAACACATACACACAAGTACACATGCACATATACACAATACACACACATGCACACATACACAATACACACACATACATACACAACACACACACATACACACACACATGCACGTACACACATACACACGCGCACGTACACACACATACATACACAATACACACACACATACACACACACACACGTACATGCACACGCACACGTGCACACACACACACACACGCACGCGCACGTACACACACATACATACATCTGCACACTCACATACACACATATACACACACACACACACACACGCACACGCACACGCACGCGCACGTACACACACATACATACATCCACACACACACATACACACACACATACACACACACACACACACATCCGCGCACACACATACACACACACACACACACACATGCACACACACACACATACACACACACACACACATACACACACACACACATATACACACACACATACACGCACACACACGCACACACACGCACACGCGCACACACACGATGGTAGACGACACATAATAGATAGATGATAGATACAGTGGCTGATGGGCAATGAGGTACTAATGATGACTCATTGTCCTGTTAAATGTTCAGAAGCTGAGCAAGCCAGTTGGTGTCACATCAGTAGCTCAGCCACAGCTGAAGTACTTATAATAAATACTGCAGAGGTATCTGTACACCTCTATAAAGAGTTGACTGTTAAGGCATCTTACTGTCTCTCCACGGAGAGCTGGGGCAGTCCTGGCATTTGCATCAGCATCAGAGTTTATGCTCAGGTCTGGAGAGAGCCTGTGTTCTGTGATGTCTGCGATGCTGAGGCACTCAGTACACGGTAGGAAATAAAGATGCTCTCAGGGAAACTGTAGGCACAGGCAAGCAGGGAAGGACCTATTCTCTACCTGTCACAGACGTGGGAAGAGTGTTGGACTTTTTCAGCTGTTCTCTGCGCTGGAGCCTGGACACTGCCGTTTCTGGCTTTTTCTCTTCAGATGGAGCAGCAGGCTTGTGCACGGAACCAGCTTTGCTTACCCGACTGCTTCCAGGCTGTAGGCCGACACTGACCTGCATTGGGAATGACAGGTAAAGCATGTTTTCAGTGCATGACCCCTGACCCCTAACCTCTGCACCCCAGCAGAGGAACTGGGCTTCACTCCCACGAGAGCCCAGTGTTGTGTACCGAGGGTGGAAAGTTACCATCCAAGCTGATTATAAAATTAGCTCATAGAACAAGGCTCTTGCTACACTGTGCACACTGCACAGTCATTTCTGTATCTCCCATATATAACAATTGCCCTTCTCAGAGATGGATATAGCCTAAGATCCTCACGGGATGTCTGAAACCAAGGATAGAACTAAACCCCGACTCTTCTGCCTTGTCTCACCTTAGATTTGGACCACGTTGGCTTATGATTGCTTTTCTTACTAACAGCTTTCGCCTGGGGAAGCACTTTATAGCTTCCTGGCATGTGCTAATCTCCCGTGTCATTACAGTCACACTGTAATGGGGCCATTCTTAAGTAAAATAGGATGGATGTAAACATTGGGACCCTGTGACAGGTGGATGTGACAACCAAAACGGTTATCAGGTAACTAACCAGTAGTTGGTGCCTACAGTTAAGATACACTGGACAGAGAGTCTTCATGCCCCATGGAGTAAGACAGTGAGGTTTCATCACACCAAATGGCAATTTGTGTCTATTCATAGAATTTTCCATCTAATATTTCTGGATCATGATTGACCTTCAGTCATTCAAACCATAAAAAGTGCAGCCTTTGACAGGGAACAGGGACATTACTGAAACCATTGTGTGCGAGCTGTTGCTATAAATACATCTTAGATTCTGCCAAACCAGGTTCGCCTAGAAGCATAATAAAACCAAGTTAAGTTGTATACCGAAAACACGCTTGTCCTGATTTAAAGTTAGTCAACCCATTTCCTTCCCTGCCCTTGGTAATCAGCACCTCCAGTACTAATCTTAAAAACCAAGCCAGCAACTTAGAAGAGAGATAAGCTTAGGGCAGCCACACCAAAAGCACAGTGAGCTACGCACGGTTTCTTTGGAGAGCTTTTCTGCTTGTTTGGCCTCCCGGGCTTGCTTCCTCTCCTCCCGAGTTGCTTGCTGCTCACGAAATCCCTTTTGCTTCTGTAGTGCCAATGTTATCCACAGTGGCTGAGCAGTTTCAATTTTCTCTGTCAACTTGGAGCCATCTACAGAGTGCCTGCTCTGAAGCACGGGCTTCTCTGTGAAGGAAGATGATGTTTGCTGTAAGGAACGGATGACGTACTCCTCATTTCGTACAGTCCGTGGTATGGGTACTAACAGGCTGATGCCCAAGGGACCCCACGGAGGGAGAAGACAACATCTTTGACTAACAGAAAAACAGGGGTACTTTTCTTCCCTAAAAGTGAAACTGCTTTACAAAAAAAAAAAAAAAAATTAAATCTCCAGTGTGATAAAAATTCATGTTTACAGGAGATCCAGAAAGTGTGTGGTTTGCTGCCTTGGTAAGGTTTGTGTTTAGCAATGGTACCCCAGAGGAGGAGGAGGAAAGGGGACCCCGGATTATGAGAGAGGCTGCCTTAGAAACAGGATGAAGGGATCAGATCCAGCTATGAACAGTGGAGTCCACTCCACAGGGAGGCCAGTATCCCAAACGTATCTCTATGAGATCTTCAGTCGAGATCACAGAGAAGGTGTGTTGCCATTATCTAAGAATCGGGTAGACAGAGTCCTGCCATTTCTATGCAAGGCATCAAAGATGGCAAAGCCACCCATGCCAAAGACCTGACCAACATTCCCACAATGTGATGGGGCAATTCAGAGTCCACGGTGTTTTTCTTGCCATCTATCTCCTAAAAACAAACTGAAAATGAAGACAAATTTGTCCTTAAAGGGAAAACAAGGAAGTTTGTATTTCCTGAGAACTGCACTTTGAGTAATCTGGGGTTAGGGATTGTCTTTTTTTTTTTTTTTAAAGATTTATTTATTTTATATATGTGAGTATACTGTCACTGTCTTCAGACACACCAGAAGAAGACATCGGATCCCATTACAGATGGTTGTGAGCCACCAAGTGGTTGCTGGGCATTGAACTCAGGACCTCTGGAAGAGTAGTCAGTGTTCTTAACCACTGAGCCATCTCTCCAGCTCATCATATTTTTCTAAGATGGATGTAATACCCATTGCTGTAATGAGGTACCTTGGATCGGATTTTAAAGAGTAAATATAAAGACTTACTAGGTCTAGCTCACAGGACCAAAACCAGGACATTAAAATTGGGTTTCTGTTCGAGCCTCAGCCAAGGTTTCTTCCAAGGCTTGTGGAAAAATAATCACCTTGTCACATGTTCCAAAGTTGAGGACCACCTACTAGGGACTGGGACCATGAAACAGCCAGTCAGCCACCACTAAGACATGGAAAAACCGAGATGGCCGCTGAAGACTAGACGTCGTCTGGATATCCCACTGACCATGCATGGCCTCCAGAAGACAGGAAGACAGACTCCTTTGTGAGTCAGAGGTCTAAAAACTTGGCAGAATGACACTTCATTGGGGTGAGGAGACTGTGAGCATTTCAATTTGTCAACTTTTAAAGATTTATTTTATTTTGAATTGTATGTGTGTGCATGTGCGCACACACACATGAGTACAGGTATCCACATAGGACAGAGGCATTGGATCCTCCTGGGGCTGGAATTACAAGTAGTTGCGAACTGCCCAACAAGCGTGCTTGTACCTGAACTCTGATCCGTGTCAGAACACTATGAAATCTGAACCACTGAGCCATCTCTCCAGCCCCTATTTATCTCCATTTAAATCTATGGATAATGATGAATATCCAGGCTCATTCAGACACCTTCCCTTAGCCCACGTTACCAAAGGTTGTATGTATGTATCTAAGGTTAAAAAAAGAATCTTTTTTTGGTTGGGGTTTTGTTTGTTTGTTTGGTTGGTTTTGAGACAGAGCCTCACTGTATTGTTCTGCTTATTCTGACTCTAACCATGCAGACAAGGATAGCCCAGAGCTCACACAGAGCTGCCTCCCAAGTGCTTCGAGTTAAGAGTCCTGAGGAAGATTATGCAGAGGAGGGCCTGTGCAGGCTGGAAGGTGTGGTGCTTTCATTCTCACTGTTAGCATATTGAAGGATTCTAGCCGGGCGGTGGTGGCGCACGCCTTTATTCCCAGCACTTGGGAGGCAGAGGCAGGCGGATTTCTGAGTTCGAGGCCGGCCTGGTCTACAGAGTGAGTTCCAGGACAGTCAGAGCTACACAGAGAAACCCTGTCTCAAAAAAAAAAAAAAAATTCTATAAGTAGGTAAATATTTGAAAGCTCCTACTTCCTTTAAACCACACGATTCTTTAGGTGATAAGTAAAAAGATGCGGTAAAAAGTTAGTTTACTATTAATAACAAAGCATCAAAAAACTAGCAGGGGCAGCAAGTTCTTTAGGAAGAAACCAGATCTGACAAGAAGCTAACCAAAAAATCAAAAGTGACAACATGATTTGTAAAGCAGATACACACCGTCCCTCCTGAAGCCTGCTTAAGGTGTAGATAATATCCTGGAAGTTTTATGATGCCTCTGCATATACACAGTCAATAACTTGTTGCCCTCTATGCTTAACGGATTTTAACCGGACGGGGTGTTCTGGTGCCCGCCCCGGCCTAGAGTAGTTGACTAGCAAAACTCTACTGAAGGGAGGCGACAATTCAAGCAAGTAGTCCTTGCCTTCATGCTTGCTTCTTTCTTTCTTTTTATTTGTTTGAGGCAGGGGCTCACTAGCTGGGTGCTTGTAACTGAACTCTCGTCCCTGTAAGAGCACTACAAGTTCTTAGTCACAGAGCCAGGGCCATCTGGTCTGGAAATGGCTATGTAGACCGAGCTCACCTCTAACTCACAGAGACCTGTCTCCCTCTGCTTCCCAAGTACTAGGACCAAAGGCATTTATGCTGAAGGGACTCAGCTTGAGCGTGGCCATGGCTCTAGGAGGCCTAGCCCATCTCTTCCATTCCCACCTGCCTTGCCAAAAAACCGTTAGATTGCATTACATTCCTAAAGCAAGCCACCAAGGTCCATGCCCTTATTTGGCTACTTCTTCCTCCTGAGGTTGACTACCAAGGTCCAGCTATCAAAGCACTGAAGTCAAGCAATCAGAGGGCCCTAATTAACATGCCCAATTAAAATTAAACACTTCATCCTAACACAGGGTTTCCCCCTTTACATTTATAAATGGCCATTTGTATCCTATGTTCCATACCTGTCTCCTCTCTATTTGGAGGCAGTCCTTTGTCCTCTGGGACAGACATCCCTGCCCACCTCTCCCTTGTTCCCTCCCTCTGTCCCTCTGGGGCAAATAATTCTCCTCTATGCTAAGAACTTGGTCTTGTGGGTCCTGAGCCACCATGCCCAGCTTATTTAATTTGGAGCCTGACAATCCAAAATCCAAACACCAGGAAAGAAGACAGGGGTGGTAATCATTTTGGAGAGAAAAATTACAAGAATCAAAGAGGCGTCTCCAAGATTAAAAAGCTTTCTCTTCATGGGGGAGAGAGGAGGCTAACTGAGCACCTCGGGCTGAGAGGGACTTTGCAGGCACAAGAGCTAATGACACAAAGGCTACCGTCCATCCAACAGCGGTCACTACAGGCAAGAATGTGCAGGCTGTGCAGGCTCATGCTCACCCAGGAAAGCAAGTAGGGCAGATGGGTCATTTAGAGAGGACTGATCTTTGGGGATGTCCTTCAGTAGTTCGCAGAAATGGCCAGCAAGGGGAAAGAGGAAGCAGCCTATATATGTTCTCTGGGCCAGTTAGAAAACATGGAGTTGTTCCTCTGGCCACATCTATAAGATGAGTGATATAGTAGACAATAAGAGGACAGACACTGGTAAAAAGGCACGCCTCATAAATGTGACCGTAGCGAAACTAGGAGTCTATGCCATTGCTCTGCACGCTGTCGGCACTGTTGTAAACAAGAAAATGAAGGGCAAGAGTTTTTTGTTGTTGTATCTTTTTTCAAGACATGGTTTCTGTGTAGAAACCTGTCTGTGCTAGAACTCACTCTATAGACCAGGCTGACCTCGAACTCAGAGATCTACCTGTCTCTGCCTCCTGAGTGCTGGGATTAAAGGTGTGCGCCACCAGCTCCTGGCAAGGGCAAGATTCTTGTCAAGAGAATGAATCTGCATGTTGGGTATGTTAAGCATCAGAGACTAGAGATGGCTTCCTGAAATGGATGAAGGAAAACAATGTGGAAAAGAAAGGCACTAAAGAGAAAGGTACCTGGATTCAACTGGAGTGCCAGCCTGCCACTGCCAGAGCAGCACACTTTATCAGAACTAAAGAATGCTCTTGGGCTGCTAGAGCCCATCCTTATCAATGTGTGCGTGGCTGACTGGCTGATCAGATGAGAACAACAAGCCACTAAAAGGTAAAAAGAAAAAGAAAAAGGACTTGTTGAGACCCTGCTATGCCATAAGTTACTCCACATTTCGTAAACAGTAGCTCTCAATCTGTGGCTTGCCCTAGGTGACTCCATTTTGGGCTCCATTTTGAGTGCAAATGCAGAAGCAAGATGGTCCTGCATCTCACGGAAGCCAATCCAGTAGACTAGGAACATGTGGGCACTATTAAAATCATCTTAGAAAGGCTAAGCCTGAAGATTTATAGAACAGACCACATGGAAGGATCCAGCCTGCTGCTCACCTGTAACCCCATAAAGACATCGAACCCTTTCCATGGTTCCGTGGTCTTTCACCTACAGCTGTTTTTGCAGCTGGACTCAACCCTAAGGTCTGAGGTCTAATTTAACTTAAACCATGCTCCTCTGGCAATAGTTCTTTTGTGTGTGTGTGTGTGTGTGTGTGTGTGTGTGTGTTTATGTGTGTGTGGTGTTCATGAAGGCCAGAAGAGGGTGATAGATCCCCTGGAACTGTAGTTACAAAGAGGTGTGTGGTGCCATGCTGAGAATCAAACCATGGTTCTCTATAAGAGCAACCGTGCTCTTACCCACAGAGTCATCTCCTCAGCCCCTCCTGCTAGCTTTATTATTGTTTTCTCTGGTTACTCTGTAACTCTGTGTTAGCCTCCAGTAAGTCCTCTCCGGATCCCTGGAACCCGGTCGAGGGCTAACATTTTATAGGTAGTCCTTAACACAAGTGCATGCTGGAGAATGTGTGCATGCACACATGTGCGTGTATCTACTTTATGAAGTGCAATGTATGATATGAGATTTAATGTTAGTAATGAAGATTGGAATAAGAGAACTTGGTTTGGCAATGGCCAACCATCAAGGAAAATAGAGACCACGTGGCAGTGGCTAGCAATAAAGCCGGTGTAGCTTGTGACTTTATTGTCATTCAATCAGTTCTGACACTGCAGAAATACGGAACCTCGTCCACCGGCCGTTTCTGGCGTAGCACACCTGAGCACAGAGCACGGCTCAGCAGTACTCGAGGGGCTTTCATGAAAGTGAGACAAACTAACACTTCTCAAGGAAGCAAAAGCGCCCCACACCTAAACATTTAAAAAGAGACACTTCCTGGCCACGATCCAAACTTTGTCTCTGGGAAGATTAGGTGAGCATTCTTTAAAGGCAAGAAAGTCAACTTATCTGCTTCAAATGTTTAGTATGAAGAAAGAGGCGGCCAGCTCTGACGGTTCTGTATGGGAAGTCTGCTGTATGGGGAAACGGATGTGAAGCTGCGTTTTACCTAGCACAGTGGAGCTTGGAGCTCCGCCTTCCTGCCGCTGCTATCCAGGCTGAAGGGCAGACATTGGTCTAGGAAATTCTGCTTTTGATCATCGCTACAGACTTGTTCAAAATGGTTAACCGTATCTGAGTTAACTGGGGCGACATTCCAATTTGAGGAATGTATAAAATGTAAAGGGACTGATTTGGGGCAAACCTGTTCCTAATTAAGGTGTTCCCAGAGGCAGCTTCCCCGGGGTTCCCTCTCAATTCCTTCCCCACCGAAGAAGCCACACTCACTCTGCAGTCACACACCTTTTCTACCTGTTTCAGGAGTTAGGGAAGGTCTCTCTTGCTGGCTGGCTGGCAGAGGCGGGGAAGCTGGCTTCTTTTCTGGCACATCTTTCTCATCCCTCTTCTGCCCCTTCGGCTCCTCCGACAGTGATGGTGAGAGTGGCTGGTTATCACTGCTCTCCTGGTTCTCCTTGGCAGCCTCACTGGGCTCAGAGTCGAGCTTGCCAGCTCGTCTAGCGAGCAGCTCTACTATGTGGGGTCTGCTCAGTTTGGAGAGTGGGGATGAAGGTGGGGTCTGGCTAGCAGGCTTGGGAGCCAGGGCCGGCTTCTGAATGGATGGCATTTTGCTTGCTGCCTTGTCTTGTTCTGGAGCTGGGGTCTGGCCACTGGCTGGTGGGAGTCCAGACTGGGCTACAGCAACATAGTGACCGCTAGAATGGCTTTCAGCAGAGTCCTTCCGAGGGGGTAGGGCTGGCTTTCTCTCCTGGGGAAGGGATGAGCCGTGCTTGAATAATGTGGCTTCAGGCTCTCTCTCTCCAGGGGCGCTCCCAGTTGCGGGAGTGGCCCCATCCACACTGTCTCCAGTGCTGCTGTGCCTCTTTTTCTTCTTCTGTTCCGCCTGTTGGTCACAGTGGAAGCGCAAGGAATAGTTGGTCCTTCTCAATTTTATCCCAAAGGGCGAGGCCTTTTCCTCGCTTCCAGGAATTGCAGGGTCTGGGTTTCCTACGTCACTCGTGGTCTCGCCGTCCAAAGTGGTCGTGGACTCTGTGCGGGACGCAGCTTTCTGCGGAGAAGGCAGGCTTGGAACGAGGAAAGATGGAAGGTCTTTGGCAAATTTGCATCCGTCAGTGGTGTCTGGTGGTTCCTGGCTTACTTCTTGCTGAGCCGCTGCAGGCAGAGGCTGGGGTGCGGTCTCTTCACTGGGCACTAGCCCCAGCTTTTTCTTTATGCTCTCACCGTCCAGGCTCTGTTTGAAGATCTCTGTGCCGTCCGAGAACTTCTGCCAGGCAGGCATGATGGAGAACTTGGCGTTGACTGGCGGCGTCCTGCGCACGTTCCCTCGGGAATCGCACCGTGCTCGAGGCATTGGCTCGTCCCCGGCTCTGGCCGGCTCTCTGTCGCCACGCTGGTCACCCTCGGAGTTCTTCAGGATTCTGGATCGAATGGAAGCCCACTCGGCTAGCGCCGCTGCATTGCTCGGTGACTCTGGAGCAGGCCTGGACTTCCCGCCGCCAGCCCTGGGCTCCACCGTGGGAACGTCCACCGGGCGCTTTTCATCCGACAGGCCCAGGAGAGACTTGCACGCGGTGTCCTTGATCTGGCTCAGGTTGACTGCCGGGCCGCAGAGCTGTGCTCCGGTCACCAGAATGGCCGTGTGTGGGATGCTCAGCGCCGAGGGCAGGGCGTGCGAGGCGGCACCGCGGGGCGCGGACGGTTCCTGGGCCGCTGGGGCCAGGCTCGCGTCCTTGGCTGGTGTCACCGGGCTCAGGTTGACTTTGGAGAAGAGAATTTGCCTACTCCCGGAGGATACCTGGAACGTGTAGGGCCGGGGCATGGTCTGCCGCTCGTCCACCTCCTGCCATCGGAGCTCCTCCACCTTTCGATCGATGTCTGCGGCAGTGGCTTCCTTCTCCCCCGGGGCCGGCGTTCCTTCCATCAGTCTCTCTTGAGGCTGGAGATTGTCTACCTGAGAGGCTTCTTTCCCTTCCACGTCTACACCACCGCAGCGCACGCTCAAGTCTCCGCTCTGCTCTGCCGGCTCGATCCCTCCTCTCTGCTCCTTGGCGATCTCTCTCTGCTCTGTGGATTCCAGATCTTCTCGTCCCCCTGGCTTCTCAAGGTCCCGCTGCAGTGGGCTTTGCTGGACAGCATCGTCCGTTAGCCAGCGCTGGCTCTCTCCTTCTGGACTCGGCGGTCCTTCTTCCACCAGCCGCTCAGGCGCCTCCTTTTCCCGACCGTTCAGCTCTTCCACGCGTTTGGCCTCCTCCTCCTTCTGCAGCATCCTCTTGGCTTCCTCCTCCTGAACGGGCTGCCTCTCAGCCTCCGGCAGCCTCAGTTCCTCCTCGGTGCTTTCAGCCTCACGCTGCCTCAGTTTCTCTTGCCTCTCAGCCTCGTGCTGCTTTAGTTCCTCTTCTTGCCTCTGGGCTTCGCGCTGCCTCAGTTTCTCCTGCCTCTCAGCCTCCTCGCGTTGCCTTAGTTCTTCCTCTTGCCTTTTAGCTTCCCGCTGCCTCAGTTCCTCCTCCTGCCTCTCAGCCTCGCGTTGCCTTACTTCCTCCTCTTGCCTCTCGGCCTCGAGCTGCCTCAGTTTCTCTTCTTGCCTCTCGGCCTCGAGCTGCCTCAGTTCCTCCTCCTGCCTCTCAGCCTCGAGCTGCCTCAGTTCCGCCTCTTGCTTCTCGATCTCGCGCTGCCTCAGTTTCTCCGCCTGCCTCTCGGCCTCTTCCTGCTCATGTCTACGCTTTTCTGCCTCCAGGCGGGCGGGGTCGTCGGCTTCCTCCAGCTCTTGCTCTGCACAGCGATGTTGCTCCAGACCAGACTGCAGCCCTTCCTCTGGAGGTGCCTTCCCTGCCTGTAGCTGCAGGCCCACCTCTTCGCCCTCCTCCTCCACCTCCTCTAGCATCTCCTGTCTGAGGCTCTCCTCCCAAAGCCTCCTCTCCAGCGCCTGCCGCCTCTGCTCTTCCTGGCGCTTCTTCTCAGCAGCTTCGGCTTTTTGTTGTTTGCACTTGGCTTCGAGTTCCCGCCAATACTCTTCCTGCAGTCTTTTCTCTTCTCGGGACTCCAAAGGCTCTGCTTCCTCTCCGTGCCAAACGTGCTTGTCTTCTCCTCGCTGCCCGTTCTGGTCCAAGGAGGACTGACTCTCAAAGCTGCCTGATTCATTCTTTCGGTCCTGACGTGGGGAAGGGAAGCACAGTTAGTCTTTCCCCACACCGCCCTAACTAATGTCCCAGCCACAGGTGATAGCTCTTAATCTCGAGAGGAAAGGCGTTCCGAGTATAGACACAGCAGTCTCCGCAGTGATGCAAGACGTTTACGCCTCGCTGTTAACTTGACTGGACTTAGAATCAGCATGGAATGTACCTTTGGGTGTTTCCAGAACAGCTTAAATGAGGAAGGGAAGGCCCAGATTAAATGTGGGTGGTTGGGGTCTCGGAAGGAGTCGGAAGGAGAAAGCAAGCTGGGCACTATCCTTTCTTTTTCCTATGGCATAAAGTGACTGCTGCCTCACACTCTTGCTGCTATGACTTCTGGGACAGGATCAACTGTATGCCCAAACTGTTAGGCAAAACAAACCCTCTCCTGAGTTGCTTTTGTCAGATATTTGTCACAGCAATGACAGTGATAACTAATACATCCCCTTTATCAAAGGTATTGCTCTCACGGTTTCTGAATACTAAGGGCAATTGAATCTCCAGAAACAAAATGTTTCAAATGACTTAGTATGGTGTGTCATTATGATTGTTGTAAATTGTTATTGTTGGAAATCTTTTATACCATACCGAATTTAGGAATTAACCTTTATTATATGTATGTACCTATATTCAGCATGGGATAAAACAGTATATACAGGGTCTTAAAATGTTTTCCTTCCCAAGTGAATTCAAGCATTGGTCACACAAAGCAAGAGGAGTGGAGGAACAGAGAAAAGGAATATATTTTGTTTTGTCCTCTAGCCCTCCATTCTCAAGTTTATTTCTCTTAGTCTGGTTTAATAACAGGAAAACTAACCCGGCATTAGAAAGATGAGCGGAAAGGGGGAGGGGGATTTGGATTTCACTGTTGTCCCCTGAAGCTTAGAAGCCCAGAGCTAAGCAGAGCTGGCCTGCTCTTTTGCACAACCCCCACCCCTCAGCATCTGGCACCTCCTTATAGGCAACACCCTGAGGTCCTCCTCCTTGGGCCGTGGAGGGTAAAAGGACCGGACCGATTGATCCCTATAAACTTTGAACACTCAAGTCCCTGATAGGGAGCGAGTTATCTCCCTACTGCAGCACAACAGGAAGGTAGAATTAGGCCGGGCAAGCAAGGGCACCGCCTCACCTGCTACGACACGCTACACACCTGGACAAGCCACCTGTGCTTCCTTGACACCCTCTGGTTTTTTGGCTTTACAGCGAGTTTGTGCTTGGCAGCACTGTTGTCTAGACGAGCGATGGCCAGGGGGATGGCATCCAGGTTGACACTTTCAATGGTACCAGCGGAAGGCAAGTGCCTTTTTGGCCGAGAGGGCTTAACTGGAGCAATCTACAATACAGATTAAGTTATAAAACACCAGCATGGATCAGAACCTGACCCAGAGGGGATCCAACACAGGCAGTACTCACTGGGCTCTGTTTGCCTGGCTTAGCCCAAGGAATGGGTTTTTGTTGTTGGATTTTTTTGTTTGTTTGTTTGTTTGTTTGTTTTAAATGAGAGTCAAAGTCAGCCACAATACAAAATTTTGAACAACACAGCCAGTTCCTAAGTAGCTTCTGAGGTGGGAGAAAGTCGGGGAGTTTCTTTTGCTGGCAGAGGGTAAAGAGGCCCAGAAGCAGGCCAGAGAAACAGGAGGGGCCACCTCTAACAATCTCAGTAAGTTATTTAAGAAGAGCAGGGGATGGGAGGAGGAGGAGGAGGGAATGGGAGGAGGAACAGGGGATGGATATGACCAAGATACGGACACGTGTGTGAAACTGTCAGAGCACATGAAGATTGTTAAAGCTTTAAAAATGCTTTGACATGCTCACTCAAAAGTCACGGACTGTGGAGGACGCCAAAAATCTAATGAAGTGCTCAGGTGAAAAATAACCAAGTGGCAAAAACATGACCCAGGGCCAAGTGTCATTCTTGAAAGGGAACTGGGAGAGCCTGCAGTTCAAGAATAAAGTCACACCCACTAAGAGACCACTTCCCACCTCAGCATGGTGGCACACTCGTAATCTTAGCATTTGCAGGATGGAGACAGGAGAATCAGGAAGCTCACCGTTGGCTATGTATTGAGTTTGAGGCCTGCCTGGACTTCAGGAGACTCTTGTCTCAAGAAATAATTTAAGGATCTGGAGAGATGGTTCAACAGTAAAGACCTGGGTTCACCTCCCGGCACCCACATGGTGGCTCACAATTATCCAGAACTCTAGTTCGACCTCCATGGGCACCAGGCATGCATATACACGCAGGCAAAACACTCAGAAACAAAACATAAAATGAATAAATCTTTACAAAAGGAGACCGAAGCCTTAGACAAACTGCACACATCTAGAGAAGTTAGAGGCCATGGCACAGTCGCCATGTCAGAGGATGCAATGAATGAGGCAGGAAGCCACACTGGAGAGCTTCTGTGCCAGTGTCCAGCAGGGGGCACTCACCGCCCTTTCAGTGCCTCACCACTAGCTCTGAGCACAAAGGCCAGCACTGGACAGGGCCAGGCTTGTGAACTGTGTGCGCTGTGATGTGTAAAGTCTGTGAGGTTTGCAAGCAAAGGGTTTGCAGTTTTGCAGTTACCTTCCACATTTATTCACAAATGATTAAAAAAGATCACACTAGCATACAATTCTAACTGGGAAAAACTAATTAGTACACACAAATTAATTAATTAAAAAGTATGAAACAAATATCTCCAGCTTTTGGCCTTGTGGCTTTCAATTGTTTAGGATTACTCTTATAACAGATATAAAATTCTGAGATGAATTAAACATTTATTTCCATTTCTGAAGTGGTACATGTGTGTGTGTGGGGGTAGGGAGTGGGGGAGGGAATAACAGAGCCACTGTGACAGACTGAAGTCAGGGTGGGGCACTTAAAACTGAGATCTCAGTGTTAGGCTTTGTTTCTAGACATCCTCACTCAACCTCATCTCTGTCTGAGTGGTGGTACTGTTCAAAGCCACCCCCTCATGGGTGCAGAGCTGTGTGTGTCTAATGTACACACACTCTCACACACTCTCACACACACAAATTAATAATTAAAGAGATATTAAAAGTGAGTGTGTGTAAAAGCAAAGAAAGGTAGGGCTGGGTTTGGGATTTGTTTTTTACATTTGTACACAACATCACCCTACAGTTTCTTCAGAGAAGGCCTTCCCCATGTAGAGATGAAGAGTCTCATCAGAGAAACCCAGCTCTTACAGGATGCACGCTCTGGGTGAAGGGTCTAGACTCCCCAGACTGTAGGTAAAATCCCAAGGCCATGGGGGAGGAAAATGATCTGTAGGCAAGTCTGAGGACCTGAGTTCGGATCCCATCACCCATGTAAAAGGCAGGTCACAGCCATTCATGTATCTGTAACCCAATGCTGTGGAGGACAGACACAGAAGAAACACTGGGGCTTCCTGCTCAACATTCTGCTCCTGGTTCAGTGAGAAGGCCCTGTCTCCAGAGACTAACACAGAAAGTGAGAGAGTGGGACTTCTGACATCCTCTCTGCATATGCATAAACATACCCACTCACCCAGCACACAGACACTCTCACACACACTTACACATACACTCACACACACATACATACCAACTCACACACATACACACACCCCCACACTATCTCACACACATACACACATACACATACTCTCTTACCTACATACATACTCACACACACATACACACAGAAACACATACACACACTCTCTCTCACACACATACACACATACACACTCACACAATATATACACATATACACACTCTAATGTACACAAACTCTCACACACTCATACACACAAATTAATAATCAAAGAGATATCAAAAGTGAGTGTGTGTAAAAGCAAAGAAAGGTAGGGCTGGGCTTGGGATTTGTTTCTTACATTTGTACACAATAGAAGACTCTTCCTAACAGTCTTGAGTCCCTGCAGGCATTCTAGAGTGCCCTTCTCAATGGATTAACAGTGTCTTAAAGTACACGATCCATTTGCATTTAGGGAAACTATCACTGTCTAAAACTCCCAAGGCATTATGGGAATAGGCTGTTCTTTGGAGCAGGGCTTGGGAGTCTAGCAGTTGTGTTGCCATGGAAATGGATGCTTTAACCTCTACCACTGGTTGCTCTGATTTATGAAAAGAGTATGAAACAGCAGATTTTAAAAGAAGGAAATAAAAAACTAAACAAAAAAGCTCAAGCCCCATTACCTTCTCTTCCATGTCACTTCCGGCTTCAGGTAGATTCAGAGGACTTGAGGAACTTGGTGTATCACTGGACTGGAAAAGAAGAGAGAGCACTTGGGGTCAAACGTGGGGACAGGAAGTGCTGGGCAAACAACCTGCACAGTCCATGCCTAATCAGGGCGGCCTCCTGCTCCACACAGGGGGACATCTGCTCTCTTGTAACCAACAAGGATCACTGTGGTGACTCAACTATCCTGTGCCACGGAGGGGCACTCTTCTCCATTTCCTGAGTTCAGTGTGTTTCCCACCTGGTTTGTTCCTAGACTTAAGTCCTCATGCTTCCTCCCATGGCCTGAGGGAAGCTGAGGGGCTACATGGCAGCCATCTTGCCTGGGAAATGGGGGAAATGGGGCCATGTTACACAGAGCTCCAACCTCAGAGCTTTCAGCTTCTCAGACTTGCTGGGAGCCTTCTTCCTACCTTTTACCCCTGAGACTCCTACTCAGTGAGGACCAAAGATCCTCCCGGAGCCAGGTACAAAGGGCCGGACTTAGACAGTGAACGACTAGGGAGGGAAAGCTGAGGGAGACACACCAGGCTTGCCCTGGAGACATTCTCAGGTCACATACATCTTTAGGATGGAGTGGCTATACTTCAGCCTTGTGCCGGTGTGTCAGCTTGCCTGGTCCACTCTGTGCTGCACATTTTAAAAGGTATCTAGACACACAAGTCAGGACTTTGTGAGATGAATTAATAATGAGCAGGTGCAGACCTGACGGCCTGAGTTTAGTTCCCAGAACCTATAAGGTAGCAGAGGCAGGAGAGAACTATTCTTATGGACCATACTCTGACTTGTACACATGGGCCATGGTGTGCAAACACACACACACACACACACACACACACACACACACAAATTAAAATGAAAAAGAACATAAGTCAGCTCCAGAAGTTTCCTTGCTTGCCATTATTACTCAGACTTCTAAACAGGACTGGCTCCTTTTCAAGGCTTCTAGCATCTGGCCCTGGCACCTGCCCTCCCCAGCATCCATCCTTCCACACTGGACCAGCTTCCTGGTCTTCTTTTCAAATCAGCCTGCTTTCTTCTGGGTCTTTGTGTTTAGCTCACTTCTGTGCCTTGAATATTCTTCCATCTTGTCATCTCTTGGTCTGTTCCCAAGCCTGCATCTAAAAAAATCCAACCTCTCTCACACAAAGTTACTTACTGTCTGGTTCTCCGCAGGCAGCATTTAGCCTGATCTGAAACGATTATCTTTACCTGAATAGTGACCTGTATACTTGGTGACACTTTCTCATTAGGATGTAAACTGCCAGAGTCCCTCCCTCGACAAATCTCACTCATCCCTCTACACCCACACCTAAGATAAGGGCTGCCGAACAAAGAGCCTCCCGCTCTCCCGAGGCCGCCGCACCTCCCACTGTGAAATCAGAAGTAATAGAGCAAGGACATTCTTCAGTCCTCATGAATTCCGTGTGAAAGCGATGGCTGTGGCTGCTGCCGCCTGAAACTGGACAGGTGGGGAAGAACATTTTAAAATCCAGGAGGAAGGTGGGACACTGGTTCCCGCTTCACCCACCATCCATGGGTCAACACGTGGGGTGCCAGGGGTCATCATGGCCTAGTCTCAGCAGAGGTGACAGTAAGATGGATTGTCTCCCTTCATTTGGACTTCTTGTGTTGGTTCCTACTCTTCAGACATATTGGCTGATAACAGCTATGCCTATTATAATAACAAACACCCAAGTTCTGGAATTCTGATCGACCAAGTATAGAAAACACTTTTAGAAAGACTCCAATCCACTGTCAGTAGAGAAGCCCAGATTCTGGCTATTCAGAGGACTTACATGCCCTCTCTCCTGCATGTAGTCATCCCTTCTGCTGCAGGAAGAATTCAAGATCTATTCAAAGCACTCCCTGAAGAGTGTCAACGCACCAAATGTAGACAGCGAGGTGCTGGAATGTGACTGCAGGCTGAGGGGACTTCAAGCTGGCCTGTGTCACTATCTCACCAGAACCTCACTGGTTTCTTTTCTGTTTCTCTTTAATTAGTCCAATTTGACAAATAACTAGTCAGTGCTACTCAGCTGGCATCTCCAAGTCCCGAGGAGACGGAGGTGGAAGATGTGGTTTTAGATACAAAGAAGCCAGCATTTAGAGAAAGAGTGGAACTAATTTGACAAGAACAGATATAGATGGAGGCTGTGAATGGAGAAGCATAGAGGAGACAGTGCAGCTTGAGGGGTGAGGCCAGGTAAGAGTCACCCCATATCCCAAATCCAGGAACAGCTTCTCTGCCCAAGCCTCGAAGGATGTATAGAAGGCAAAGGGCCTGTGCCTTCCTCCTCCTCCCCATCTTTCTCATCAGTCCTCAGTACTCTCAGGCCACAGCCTAAGCATCAGAAAAACTTCTCCCTACCTCGTTCCCTCCACAGCCCCTCCAGTGTAGATCACAGGGTCATCAGGATGCCACCATCCACTGCCCGACATCCTGCTCTCTAGCTTATCAGAATCAAAATTTCCCCTGGGGGAGACTTACTTTGTTCTCCGTGTCTGAGAGGACAATATCCTGCTGGGTCACAATTTCCATGGGACTGGTGAGGACGAAGTCCTCCTCTGAGCTAGCATCTGCACTGCCTGCCTTCTTCATGGGAATGGTGTTAGATGGCCGCTGCCCAAACTTGATATTCTTGCCCAACTGTCGCTGAGGAGAAACAAAAGGAAGGCATTCTGAAACAGCCAAGGTCCGTACAGTTATGACCAGGTTCCCCCGCATAGACAGGAAGCAGCAGGAAGCAGAGACGGGCATGCCAGGCTGCTGTCTAGAGAGGCACCGCCATGCCAAGGAACCTCAAAGCCACCTTACAGTGGGTCCACTTGTTTCCTTCTGAAGAGACATAAGCTTTTGAAACTCCAGCCACCCCTTGCATGGAAACAATGACAGGGTCCAGTAGGTTACGGGAACCACATTTCAGAACCAAGGCTGGAAACACATGTTTTTATAATTGTTTTGACCCATCTATAAATCTAAAATCTTTGTCACGTGTGAAGAAATTATACAGAAGATAGGTACATGAAATGTAGGACCCGTGGGGAGAAACCGAGACGCTTAGGGTGGGTACCTGAACTGCACAGCCACTTCTGAGTGGATACATTCCCCTGTGGGTGTTTATACTTCTTCACCTAGCTTATGAATGCCATGCCAAAGCCACATGCTCAGGTCACAGTGGGTCATGGCTGAGGTGAAGAAGGTCCCAGGTTCAGCAAGACTTTCCTTGATAAATGTTGAAATCACACCGGGGTGGGAGTGGTCCAGTTTCCTTTCTTTGCTACAATTACATGATCATGAAATAGGGGCCATAAAGAACCTGGGGTGGGGGCAGGGAGAAAAAGGCCACAGGACTGATGACTGGCAAGTGGCAGCAGAAGGGGCAGCTGAAGGAAGGCCAGAAGGGGGCTCCAAACAGGAATCTATAAACAGTAGATTAGGCGGGGGCCATATTTAAAAAGGAAAACCGACTCCAGATGTGGCCAGAGTCTCCTGGGGAGTAAACTCACCTCCCCCGCTGCTAAGAACCACTGCTCTAGGTTGACATCCATATAGCTCTCATATGTAACGCAGCTTGATAGCTTCAATCTGGCTGATAGCTCTAACAGAGCTTCTAATGCGAGATTCAGCATCTGCTCCAACCCTAGGCTGGTTAGTTTTTCTGAGTTTGACACAAACTAGAGAAACCTGGAAAGAGGGAACCTCAACCGACATCTGGGGAGGGGGGAGTGTTTTCTTGATTCTTAATTGGTGGAGGAGTGTCCAGCCCACGGTGGGTGGTGCCACGGCTGGGCAGGTGCTTCTGGGCTCTATAAGAAAGGTAGGTGAATTGGAGTTACTTAAGCGGCCTTCCTTCAAGGTCTTCAGTTCCTGCTCTGAGTTGCTACCCTGGTTTTCCTCAGTGATGGACTGTAACCTGTTTGATGAGATAAACACTTTTCTCCCAAGTTACTTCTGGTCAGTGTTTTATCATAGCAACAGGAAACCAAACTAAGACAAACCCACTCGCTTTGCAAAACCCAGTCCAGGTTCCTGTAGGGAGAGGTGACTTGCCCAAGCTTATGGGAAGGCTGAGGGCCCCAAAGGCATCTTGAGCCCGGGTCCTCAAAACCAACATCCAGCCCTTTTAAATCCAACAGTGTACTTCCCTCTTGCAGGGACAGTTACATAAGAAGATGAGGTGGCATTTTTAATATTTCTCTAGAAATCTCCAGCAAAAGAATCCCTTGAGGGACATGTGTCCTCTCCCTTAGAACTCAATGGGACCAGAGTCCATCCATGGTCAGCCAGCCCATCTCTTACCCCAGGCTTGCCCACTGAGCATGACAGAGATGAGCCCGGGGACTCCCATCTGTGCAGCACCCTCCAGCCCCAGTCACCCAGCATGCCAGGTCAGGCACAAGGGCTGGCACTCGGTCTGCTGAGATTTCAGCCTGCACCTGGCCTCACAGAAAAAGGTGCACACCAAAAGCAACCCCCCCCACACCCCATTCAGCCAGGGAAGGAAAGCTTCAGCAACCCCCAAAAGTTTGCAGGTTGCTGAAAAAGGATGCCTTCCAAAAACAAGTCTAGCAGGAGCCGGCAGTTAGTATCTGCTCTAAGCAGGTCAATAAGCAGCACAGTTAGAACAGCTGATGGAGTCAGACAAGAGGACACGGAGTCACAGCCACAGGCTTCCTCTGTGGCCCCTGGGGTAAGAGGGCGGAGATAGGGGTGAGATAGGGGTGGAGAGAGGTAGGGGTGCTTCCTGTGGCCTCCCAATCCAACCTTTCCTAGGCGTGTTGGTCATGAGCCTGCCATGGTTCTAAATCGCCTTGGACTGGAGAGACTTCCACTGACAGAGTCTTTTTGGTTACCAGTGCTCGGGGATGAGATGGAGTGGATGGGTTCTTTTACTCTCTTCTGAGACAGCATCTTGCTAATGTAGCCTGGGCTGGCCTTGGAGCCTCCCGCCTGCACCCCCTGAAAGTGGGAGTTACAAGCATTTTCCACTTGGCTGAGTTTTCTCCCATTTCAATTGATTATTTAGGACTGGACACATTTGTGGACTATTGTGAAATTCAACACATGTATATAATACATATAATACATAGCCCGGTGACTGGCACATCCACCACTGCACACGCTTGCTGCATCTTTGTGTTGGGAATGTTGAAAGTTCTCTTTTCTAGCTATTTTGAAATAAACTACACATTATTGACCATAGTTACCCTACTGTGCTGTAGAACACCACAACTTTATTGTCTTCCTAACTGTGATGGGTCTGTTGACCAACAGAGATGAAGGCCGTTTCTTATATCTCCAGCGGAAGGGACACTCGCAATGCACTTCTTGGCATCACACTTAATTGACACGGGGTTTTGTCATCTTCACAAAAAGAACACGTATGCTACTTTGTGTGACCAGGGCTCCCTTTTAGAATACGGTTGTTAGCTAGTTCTGATGCTTAAGAGACAAGAAAGGGTGTGGCAAAACACAGCCACAGCCCAGGCGGAAATAAAGTCCAACGACAAGATGGCCGGTACGGTTACAAATGGGAAAGGAAAGGGCAAGCAAAGAAAAACAGCTGATGGGGTAAGGATGGCGGGGGTAGTAGGCTGCATAGAATCACGCTGGGAAATGGGCAGGGGGATGCTGAGAACGGAAGAGGAAAAGATCAAAAGTGGGGCGGGGAGATGTGGCAGTGACAGCAAATGTGGAGCAAAGAAGAGGGCAAAGTGAATCCAGGACAGTGGGTTCGGCAGCTGGGGACCCGGGGGACACACGAGGGGAAGAGAGCGGGAAGGAGGACATGCAATCATGCCGAGGATGAAATAAAATAGTGCTGTTGCTGCTGAGAATGACAATGGGCTCTTCAGTGTAAGCCTGACTTGAGATTCCCCAGAGGAAACAGACTCCAGCTGGTGGAGGGGGACCTGAGGGAGAACAACTTTGGGCAGTGGGGATGGGGACTGGGAACAGGGCTGGTCTCTGTCAAGTGTGGTTTTTAGATAAGAGCTGGTGGGCTAAGGTTGGGGGCAAGGCTTGAAGCAACTGATGCCCTATGTGGTTGGGCATCTGGTGCTCAGGGACCCATCTCTCACACCCTGCCACACACCCTTCCTTCTCCACAGGCCCTTCTCCAAATACCTCCCTTAGGTGACTCAAGGGAGAATGAGTTACTGTGACATTTTGTAAGATGTATTGGCAACTAGGAGATGATGGTTAAAATCCATCTGGTAATTTGAGGTGTCATACAAACTATATGTGGATAAATTATATTTATTGCCTTTCATTGCTCAGTATTCAGGCATCATCATGAAAGGACCCATGACAGAACTTGAGCAATCACTGAAAAAAATTAGGCTGTTATAAGCGGGGCCCTGAAGCTTATCTTCCCCCACCAGCTCTGTCTTTGCACTCGTCTCGGTTATAACCGGAGACCAGAGTGGAGATCGGTCCATGTGTCACCAGTGGTTATGAGTGGGGATACTGTTGCAACTGGAATGTGAGCGTGTATTTTATTCATGTCACTTGGACCATTTTGCAGTATGGAATGCTCGTTCGGGAATGGCACTGCAGGGATGCACATCCATATTTATGAGGCTGGATGCTGGTGGCTGGTGTGGAAGTGCTGGGCACAATGCATTCTGCACCTTCCTTCTCTGCCAGGGTTTAGAATTGCTCACATTCTTTTTTTCTACAGCCGCCCCCCCCCCAACCATGCCTGTAAGCACAAACGGGAGGGGTACGGGGGAGGGGCTGTCTTTTTGAGCAAACTGCAGACCCTTTCATCCCAGAAGTGAATTCTTTTTTCAAAGAAAAAAAAAAAAACAGAGCATACGGATTTAGACACCTGTTCTAGGAAGACTTGGCCAAGAGCTGGTAGTTATTCTTTCTGCCCTTGACAGCTGTATTAGATGTCAAAGAAAAAAAAAAATCCTCAAATGTATGATTTTGGAATTCTCATGTGAAATCCAGTTCAGTGGGGGACATGAGGCTACTAAGAATGGGGCCCCCCCACCTCACCGCACCTATGCCAAATAATCTGTGTTACAAATTACACAGCCATTTCCCGACTAAAGTGTGATACAATTCTATAAACCATCTACAGGCACAGAATGGGCTAGCCCTAGTTTCACCAGCAGCAGCTGGTACATACCTCACAGCTGGGCC
This sequence comes from Arvicanthis niloticus, assembly GCF_011762505.2. Taxonomy (NCBI): domain Eukaryota; kingdom Metazoa; phylum Chordata; class Mammalia; order Rodentia; family Muridae; genus Arvicanthis; species Arvicanthis niloticus. The sequence goes on along the minus strand of NC_047664.1, from coordinate 77,539,156 downwards.
TGACCTTAAATAGAGAGGCACTCTCCCTTATCTGTGCTCCCAGGGTAACTACATAGGTAATGCCAAGGTCATTGAGGCATAAATATAACCAAGTGCAAAGCTTATACAGCCGCCGTGTGCAGCAGTGAACAGTGGTCTCATACAGACTTGAGATTGTTAAGACCTGGAGGAGCCTTTAGGCTTGACCATCACAGTTCAGGTGGGGGCAGTGAGAGTCACCGAGATTTAATAAGTACTTGGCCCAAGGTCATACGACCGCACAGAGGCAGAGGCCTGACTCAGACTCTTCAGTTCTCCTGTGCTCTCGCATCCTTTCAAATGGTACCCATCCTACTGGCTGAGGGTCAAGTGACTTAGGTACCAGGTCCTCAAAAAGGACACTATTGTTCAAACTACACGTTCACTAAAATTTGTTCTCACGGCACATTTTTATACTCAGAAAAGCGAGCACTTGTTCTTTTAGAAAGCTCAGTGGTTCTCCACAGAAATGTTGCCACAATCTAGTGATATTATTCAAGACTGGGAAGGTTCACTGTGCTCTATGACATTTTTCCATCAGTGGAGCCCGGCTGCCTCCTGTGGGTGCTCCATGACAGTACTAGCTGCTACGACATAAGCGGGCACTAGGGGGCAGTCTTTGCAAATACAACTGTCATGATGATGGGTTCTAAATGAACGCTGGTCAGATAGTTTCTTAAATACTTATTTTTGTTGTCAAATAATATTCGAGAGAATTTCATTATGAGAGAATATTCAGATCACCGTGGCTAATCACCTATCCAGAACATTCACTGTCAAAGAGACGTTATCCATCCCCTTTCTCTTAAAACAAAACAAAACAAAACATCAAACAAAGACATACACAATGACAATTCCAGACATGAAAAACACACATGCCCCTGACACAGCTAAACTCTCATTCCATGCTGGAGTCTGTGAGGAGGCGGGCTCGTATGCTTCTTACTGAACATCAACACCAGCATACCGTTGTGGGAAATGCGAAGCACTCATGCAAGTGTATAAAGTCACTAGATTTGGGGGACTTACCAGGAACATACTGCTTAGTCGACTGAAAAATAAAGCATAATCTTTTGGGAGTTAATTTGGTTAAACCTTTAGGTCACTTAAAAAAAAATCCCATTTGCTCTGACCATGGTCCCCATTTCCCCACCTTGAAGAACAAAGCCCTTAATATTTTCAAAGCTATCGCTATAGAGATCAAAGGAGGCTCCCGACTCCAGGGGCAAAAGCAAAATTAGGCAGACCTCATATGACTGGGACCACACACCAGTCATTTTGCTCTGCTTACCACCCCCCTCCTTCTTGTGTTAATCAAACTGTCACTTCAGGAAAGTTGATGGCTCTCTATTTTATCAATTATGAGGTCAGCTTACTTAAAAGCATACCTTCATGTTAAAAGAAATCAGACACTCATATATTTTACTGAGTTTCCATTTTTTTTCAATACTGCACCATTAACATGCACTGTACAACACTTAAATCCACTTTTTAAAGAGGTGGTGGCATGCGGCAACCGTTACAGAGCAGATACACTGAAGGCAACAGGCCAGGACCGACCCTTGGGAGAATTTCTTTTTGTTTTTCAAGACAGGGTTTCTCTGTATAACCCTGGCTGTCCTGGAACTCACTCCTGGCCTTGAACTCAGAAATCCTGCCTGCCTCTGTCTCCCAAAGTGCTGGGATTAAAGGTGTACGCCACCTCTACCCAGCTGGAGAATTTCTTGAAGCCCCTGTAAAATACAGCTATTTCATGGACTGAAGTCTGCACACCATTCCCTTTAGTGAAGGGATGTGATAGGGCCAGGGGCTCAGAATCTATCGGTAATCAAAAGACTGGAAGCGGGAAATGGGTTAATGCTTCCTCTGACTACTGCAGTCTTCTCTCATCAACGTGTGTAAAATGTGACAGCTTGCTTCTTTGGAGTCTCAAAGTACAAGGCCACAGCCAGCAGGAACAAATAGAAGGGATCCCGCTCTGAAGTGCCGGCATTTGCAAGCCAGGCTGAGCTGTCTGTGTGGGCAGGAACTTGGCCTTGGTCAGTGGTGGCTGCAGGCATAAAGATCTAGGCAAGTTTGGGTGTGGCTCCAGGGCATTGGCTGCTTCCTGGTTTCTTGCACTGAGTGTATGACCTTAGGTTATAAAAGACACAGCTGGTGCCCAGTAGAAACAAGAATGGGTAAAGAGAATAGAAAAGTTACTTTTGAGTGGAATGTTTCTTTCTGTCCATCAGTTCTCGGGCCACCATTGTTTCTTCCTTTTGCTTTCTGTCTTCTCATACATTCAATGCTGTAGACATAGTCAGATGGGGCTGGGTAACCCAGAGCCCTCTGTTCAAAGTCTACAGCAGGGTTCTCAACCTTCCCAATGCTGTGATTCCATAATACAGCTCCTCAGGTTGTGGTGACCCACACATTATTTTTGTTGCTACTTCAAAACTGCAATTTTGCCACTGATATGCAACCCCCAAAGGGTTAGGTCATCTCCAGGCCTCACCTCAGAGAAGTTGCTTGCCCTGACACTGATTCCTGTGAGGGAAATGCTTCTGAGCCATGGTACAACTCTACAGAATGACAGCCTTTGTTCCTTTTAAAAAAAAAAAAAAAAAACCTTTCCTGGGCCCATCCTTTTAAAACCCACATTTAGTATAGTGCTGCTTGACCACATTTTCATTGCTAGGGAGTCACCAGCTAAGTCACTGTTAGTTGACATGACTGCCCACATTGCGGGGAGAAAGAGTTCCTTCTAGACAAGGTGGCCAGGAGCTGCATTTGCAGACACACCAGAGTCTCGCCTCTCCCGACCTCATGCTGGAGGCTCACACGATGGAAGTGTGCAATGCAGACTCTGGGTAGCAGCTCAGACAACTTAATGGTTAGGAGCCCTTTCTCCACACGCAAGCCTTGTAGCCTCTCTTAGGGACTTGTTCTCATGCTCAGTCGAATAGGAAGCAACGATTGGAGGAGGGGAGAGGACAAGCGGGTGTTGGGTGTTGGGGGTGAGGTACCACTGTGCTAAGTGTGTCTCTCACAGGGGAACTGAGTGGGGTATAAGAAGTCAAAGCTTTCTCTCCTGAAGTGACCCCTGACCTCCCCCACTCTGTCACTCAAGGACCAGCCAGGGACTCTTCCACTTCCCTTCACAGAGGACAGGGGTGGGGTGGGCTCTGGCTCTCATCCTCCAGCCTCAGGCTGCCTTACCTGAAGAGTTTTGACTTTGCCCAGGATGTTGTCCTGTGACATTGCTTGAACTGTCTGCTGACTTTCTGCTCCCCCATCAGGGATAAAAATACTGTCATGGGAGAATGCCCGTGCACCCATGGAACAGTTGAAGGACCTGGAATGCAAATCACGTGCTTCATTTTATTAGGATGATAAATGCCTTCTCCAGATTCAGTTTTCTGGTCCACCCTCCCACCCTGCCCCCGACTCAAAGGGTTCCACCCACATCTCTTAGCTTATTCAGAAAGTCCTTCAACGGCATAGCCTTCCTGCAGAGGGTTGACCAGGAGCAGAGGAGATGAAAGGTTCCCATGGGAACTGGAGAATGTCACCCCAACAATCTTTCTCAGAACCACTCACAGCGACAACCTGGAGCAAGGTATTTATCTGTAGAACCAACGGCGCTTAACTTCTAACCAGAGGATCTGCCCGGCTGAGGTGCGACTATCAGGTTTGTTCCAGAAAAATCTTGCTAACTACTTACAGAAGTCACGCACAGATCTTAACAAGTAAGAGTGTCTTTCACTTTCAATCAGGCTGCAGTATAGATGTACAGAGCAAAGACTTTGGAAGAAGGGACTATCAATTCTTGAAGAATATGACCAATGGGGAGAAACCCATGTTTAAGCCATTTGATGGGTTTTGCATAGATCATAGAAAACTGCTATGCTTCAGCTGTGGTTTGAGTTCAAGGTTCCAAGTGTTAGAAGCTTGGTCTCCATTGTACCAGCATTAAGGAATACTAAAACGTTTAAGATGTGTGGTCATTGTGGACAGTGTCCTCAGGAGGAACTGATGTAATTCCCATATGAATGAGTAAGAAGAGGAAGCCTAGCCCTCCCCACTAGGCTTCCCTACCTTCCCCTCTCCCCAGGTGAGACATACTGTAAGAAGCGTCCACTTCTGGTTTACATCTATCCTGCTGTGATACCATCCGTGGTGACACAATGTAACCGGGTGCTGGCCAGGGCCAGCGCCATGCTCTTTGGATTGTCAGCTTCCATTTCTTTATGCACCCAGGCCTCTAGGAACTCGGGTAACTTTGTCCCAGGCATGAACAATGTTACACTTAATGGAAGACAGTGTTACAGTTAGTACAGAGCTCAGGGTGCACAAAACCCTAGGCTTAATGTCTAGCATCAAAAAGTAGGAAAAAACCAGACACTTTCCAGCTACAGGGTTGCACCTCAAAGATGTATGGCCATCTAGCTACCTGATGAGAGACACACACAGTGGGGAGCTCAGGAGAAGGAAGCCCCAGGACACAACTGGTCCTTACTCCAGCAGACACAGAAGCCTGCCCTTCCTATGACAAGGCAGCCCATTTCAACAGTGCCAGGTGACAAAGGCTCTTCCTCCCTCCTTAGAGAGGAACCTTAAAGGGAGGTTTTTTTTCTCTGAGACAAAGTGTGGAAAGCATAGGAGGGCACTTTCCACACTGCACTGCAGGCGGCCTGCTCCTCCACCCAGGTCTAGATGAAGCTAGAAAGACTGATTCAACTATGGCATTTAATTTGCTGAGGTACAGGAAGGAAGCATGCTAAAGAGCACCTGAGGTTCAGAGCCAGAAGGCTTGAGTGAGAGACCGTGTGAACTTAGGTAAGAACAAGTAGCCATGTAACGTGTGATAAGACCTCACCAGAGAGTGTTAATGTCACCTCCTTAGTTCTTGCAGCATCGAAGTGGACCTGGCAGAGTGACCGACGAGATCCCATGCCAGGCAGCTGACATATTTTAGAGACAGTTCTAGACTATGGTCAGCCAAGAAGGACAGAGGTATGGGAGAGAAAGACATATACCAGGAAGGCTGGTGTGTACAAGGCTAGAGATTCAAAGTAGACCCTCTTCCGCCTTCAGGAGAATCACAGGCCTAACAAGGCAGCAGCTTGGTTTGTGAACTGTGGCACATTAGTGTTTTTGGAAGTATGAAGTGAAATGAAATCTCTCACCATCTCCTAATCCTAAGAAATGGTGATGCTACATCCATGCAGGTTTAAACACACACACACACACACACACACACACACACACACACACACACACACACTGGACTTCCAGGCCCATCTGATGACATCAGAAAGTAAAGTTTTCAATGGATGGGACTAAACCTTTCCATATTTTCTGTCTTAAATTCAAACTACAGTTCAGATAAGAGAAGAAGCAATTCACTTCCACCTGGCCTATTAAAATTTTTATTTAAATTATTATTTTTTTAGTGTATATTATGTGTAAGCACATGTGTGTGGATATGCACGTAGAGGCCAGAGGTTTGTTGTGCCTCACAAGCCATTCACCTTATTTTTAGGACCAGGGTTTCTCACTGGGCCCTGCAGGTTGCCTATTAGGTGAGGCTGGCTAGACAGGACATCCCAGGGACCGCCCCTGACTCCCCTGTGCAGGCATCACCAGTGTGTGTGCCTTCAGGAATGGCCTTTCACATGGGTGCTGCATCCCGAACTCAAGACCTCACTCATGCACAGTAGGCACTTTACTGACTGAGCTATTGCCCCCAACCCATCTACATGATACTCTTACAGATACACGAAGACTCTCAACTATGTGCCCACGCACAAGCAGAAGTCTGTGTCTGATACAATGTCAATTAACGTCTTACAGCGGTGTGCAGAATGTAACAACACCTGGCTAAGTTCCCCTTTCAGCTGCTATGATGTCTGTCTTGACTGAGTCATGAAATTCTTAGCATGTGTGTACCTGTTAATTTTTTGTATGGAGGCTAAGAACTGGCGCCTGCGTTGCTGTGTGGGCCCCAGCGTTTGACGTGCGTGATTTATTTCAATGTTCTATCTTTATTTGTAGGTATTCTTCCCAAAGACATGTCTGATGATGCCACAACCCACTGTATCACAGGAGAAGTAAATGAAGGACTTTTTATATTTATTATAGATTCAAGCACATGATAAACACATCAGAAGTTTGTGTTGATATATATAGCCAAGACTCTGTAATCCCAGCCCTTGGTAAGATCAGGAGTTTAAGGTCATCCTTGGCTACAGAGCAAGTTCAAGACCAGCCTATTATATATGGCCATTACCCTTAAGGGGATTGAACATGTATATGCTTTTTTTTTCTGTTAAATTTAGTTTTTGGTTTCATTTTAGAAGAAATAACAGAGGAGGTGGTAACTAATATCTTAGTTACATAAGTACTCTCTTGTTAGTTACTTCATCTAAGTTCTCAGCTGTTTGTGTAATAATATGCAATCATTAGTGATCACAAAAGTCGCTTCTGGCTCCAAACACCTCTACCGTGTAGACGACTTCCTTTTCTCTGAGTGTGGGGCCGAAACAAAGACTTCGAAAATATTACTCAAAGCTTCAGCGTTTAGGCAATCTGGAGCAGGACCCACAGAGCCTGCGTGGTGGAGAACTCAGCTTGAACTCTCTTCTAAGGAACAAAGAGCAGGGTGGAATCATTGTCCTTAACCAGCTGGAGGCTTCAAATTACATGCTTGGGAGTGGAGGACAATTTACCACAAATTGTACCTTAGCAGAGTTCGTCTGGACCCTTTTATTCTTGACATTTAAAGTCTTCCCCAGTTGAGTGTGAAGTAGGCAAGCCCCACGTCTTCCTCTTTTCTTGGGTGGTGAAGGGACTGAGAGGCAAGAGGCTTCTGTATTTCTTTGCTACAGCTTTCTTTTAGGCTCCTCCTGATCAGGTGGAAGGACAGGTCTGGTGTGTGGAGCCTTCTCTTCTGATGCTGGAGAAATGGAGCAGCTTCTAAATGGTGGCAAGAGATACACAAAGCGCCCCAATCTCAGGGTCGTAAACTCTCACTGTAGGACTGTGCATACAATACAGAGTATCAGGGGAAGAAAGGAAAGCTGCTAAGTCAGGGCTCATTCCAGGTCTAATCAATTACCGCTCTCACTGTGCATCTTCATGGCTAAGGATGTACAGGCCCAGCCAAGTGTGGACAAGAGACTCAGACTGCACTGAACTCAGCCCCTGACTCATGTCACAGAGGGTTCTACTTTAAGATGTTGGTATTTGGGGGTGAACATAGATGCAACATGAGCAAAGTTGCTCAGTCACAAGGCAGGAGCACTAATCAAGGGGGCCCTGGCAACTCACAATTACAAAGTGTACACAGAAGACAATGAGCCAGTTCTACTTCCAAACTCATCAACATCAAATGGGATATTGGTGTCTATAAACCTTAAAAATATCCGTAATATTGGTTCAAGATTCTTTTAAACTGTAGCAAAATATTTAACATGAAAGTTTACCATTTGACCCATTTGAATTGTACAACCCACTGACATTAAATATATTCATCTTATTATACAACGCTCATCCATATCCATCCTAAACAAACTCTATATCCTGTCAGTAATAATTCTGCACCTCTTCCTCCTCCATGGTCCCTGGTGACCACTAGTCTACCTTCTGTGTGTACGAATATGCCCATTCTAAGTGCCTCTCATAAGTAGAATCAGAAGTGGGAGAATCTCTCTGAGTTCATGTCTAGCCTGGTCAACACAGTGAGTTCTAGGCCAATCAGAACTTCACAGTGGGATCCTGTCTCAAAAAAAAAAAAAAAAAAAAAAAAGTAGTCTTAGGGTTTGCATTGCTGTGAAAAGACACCATGACCAAGGAAACTCTTATAAAGAACAACATTACCTTAACCTCAGGTAGACTCTTCAGACAAGGGCAAAAAACAACCACATTCTTCACCAATATAATGCAAAACCAGTCTCTAGGCCACATACTGAAACTCCTCTCCACTGAAACGCCTAGAGCCAGGCTTCCACGGTTCAAATCACCCTCAGAAACAAAATCTTCCATATTCCTACTAGGTCAGCCCATTAAGCCCCACTTAAAGCATTCCAGTGCTTTCCAAACCAAAGTCCCCAAAATCCATATTCTTCCAAACAAAAGCATGGTCAGGTATCACAGCAAGACCCCAGTCCCTGGTACCAACTTCTGTCTTAGGGTTTCCATTGCTGTGAAGAGACACCATGACCAAGGCAACTCTTATAAATGGCAACATTTAATTGGGGCTGGCTTACAGGTTCAGAGGTTCAGAACATTATAATCATAGTAGGAAGGATGGCAGTGTCCAGGCAGGCTTGGCAATGGAGGAGCTGAAAGTTCTACATGTTGTTCTGAAGGCAAAGAGGAGAAGACTGGCTCCCACGTGACTAGGAGGAGGGTCTCATTTTCTACTCCCACAGTGACACACTTCCTCCAACAAGGCCACACCCACCCCAGCAAGGCCACAGCCACCCACCAAGGCCACACCCACCACCAAGGCCACACTCACCCCAAGAAGGCCACACCCACTAAGAGTGCCACTCCCTGAGCCAAGCATATTTAAACCACCTCTGTAGCATTATGACTCTTGGCTATACAGGGACCCCAAACTGTTAGCTGGTAGAACAAAAGCTCTTTTTTCAACCTAAAGACTTGATATCACCTCCATACACCGTCCTAAATTAAAGTCACTATCTGGAAGATTAGAAATTCTATAGGACAAAAGAGGAGGAGGAAGTGGAAGAAGAGGAGAAAGAGGAAGTAGGTGATGAGGGAGGAAGAAGATAGAGAAGATGTTCTTGGTATTGGCCTAACATCATGTGAGATTTGAAGGTGCAGTGCTGGTGTCTGGTGCACAGAGCCATTAGCCCTAAGGGTTCCATCTAGGAGTTCAAACATAAGGAGAGATACTAAGACCTATTAACTATGGAGGAGAGGCTTTGAATGGGTGGAGGCAGTTCTGAGGTAATGCTTGTTATAACAGCACTGAGAAAATTAATGTGGTGTTGGGGGTCCTGATTTTCTTCATTTGTAAAAAATTAATTTGCTTTTACTTATTCACTTTACATCCCACTCACTGCCCCTGTCCCTGTCACCTTTTCCCACAATCCTTCTCCCATCCTCTCTTCCATTCTCCTCTGAGCAGGTGATACCCTCTGGGTATCTCCCCAGAGGGTCCTATTTTTGTACATCCTAGGACATTTAAGCCTCTGAACTATAGTCGTTGGGAATTTGGAAAGACAGGAGGAAGCAGACGATGGATTTCTCTCATATTTCTCTTCTCAAATTTCATGGGCCCAGTCAATGAAACTGACTCTCATGGGAGGCTAGTGTGACAGGAGACAGAAGAAAATACAGGGTTGTTCTGAAGATTCCACATTTGTGCTTGAAGGTATCCAGGACACTTGGCTGAATGACTGCACTCTGTTGTAATGTGTGGGCTGGGTGGAATTATTGCTCTAAGACGCTCATCATCACCATCAAGAATCCACATCTTAACCTCTGTTCAGGTGAAGGGTTTACTTTCTCTGTTGTTGATTCTGAAGCCGCCATTTCAGATTATTTCCCTGGACCATTTCTGAGGATGCTGCTACCCTGATGCTCTGTTGCTTGAACGAGGGTCGGCAGTGAGGTCCCAGAGTACACGCACGCTTCATTACAGGATATGACGTGTGTGTGGGGGGGCTCACAAAATGAAGAGGAGGAACCAGTGATGGCAGCTGTAGGGCTAAGGGCGTATGACATCACTGTTGCCTGGGTTTCACCTCCAATCTATTGGGACATGATTGGCACATGTAATGACCTCCGACTAGAGCCTTTCCCAACTGTGCTTTCTCTCAAACTTGGCATTAATTGTACACAGCCCATTTAGCAGCTCAGGAAACAACAGTGCTTCCCTTTTGCCAAATATGACTGAACAAAGCGGCAGTGTTTTCCCAGCATGCCAGGAAGGGATGGGGCCTGAATTACTCCAGCTCTGCAAAGTGGAAGTTATGTTGAGAGCTTTGAACTAGTGGCATGCCTGTGCAATACATGCATGAACTATGCCCAAGGAGGCCAGAAGAGAGTATTGGATCCAATGGGACTGGAGTATGGATGATTGTAAACCACCATGTCCATGCTAGGAATTGAACCCTGGTCCTCCGGAAGAGCGACCAGTGCTCTTAACTGATGAGATACATGTAGTGACTGTTGACATTGTAACTGTGCCTTCTATAGAACTAGAATCATCCTGCCTAACAACTTTCCAGCTACTACTCAAAGCACTGGGCGGTTTCCAAGACGCACTGACGGCACCTTGGAGTCACACACAGCCTACAGAGGGAAATTCTCCCATCTGAATCTGAAGGCTCTCCAACAGCTGCACAGTGAATGCCGCCTCAGGCCAGCATGCTCCCCACCCCCTGCTTCTTGTCCTTTTGTCTTCTCTCTCTCTCTCTTTTCTTTTTGGATGAGCATCATGTAATTTGGGACCATAGATATTGGGTAATTACTATAGCAATGACTTCAGACATAAGGAAATATAATTACAGTCCAATTTCAGCTTGTTTCCATGACAACGGGGCAACTGCAATTGATCAGCAGTTTTCTTTCTAAAAAGATCCATGAGCCTCATTCAAATGAAATGCTAATGTGCAATTAAATATCTTCGTCAAACAAACTACAGTTGTTGGGGGGAAAAAAAAGCTGGAACCAGACTCTATCAGGTGTGGCATCTTCAACACATATCCCGGATTCTGGAATCCTCTAAATATATGTGGTGCTTAGTAGACCACAGAGTAGTGAATTGCCTGTCAATTACAACAGAACAGGGTATGTCACAGTTATTCAAGGAAAAGGAAAACATTCTGAAGTCTTAAACAGTCTAGAGGTGTGAGTTGGAGGGTTCTCTAATTGTCCCTACATCACAGGGCATGTGAGATCATGTAAACATGTCTCTCAAGCTCTGGGTTCCTCAGGACTTCTGACTATCTATCTTATTTCTTGGTTGTCCCACATGGAAAAAGATCTCTTCATAAACCTCTCTCGCTATCATGTGAACAAATTTCCTCTAGGCTTGAGCTCTGGAAGTAAAACGCAGGCTATCAGCAGTGGCGTCTCTATCTTTGGTAATATCGCTCTGTGTTTATAAAGGACTTTACAACAGATTGTGCAATATCATGTGCATATTTTGACCTTCTGATAATCCTAGGAGATGGCTTGTTAGCTTAGCAGATCAAGGGATTGGCTTTCCCCTGTCATCCAGCTCCTGAGTGGTAACTTCTGCATTCACAAGACAAACCCCGCCCCGTCCTCTGCTGCTTCCTTCGAAACTGCTACTGCTGATTCGCCAATAGCTCTTTCCCTAGACTTACACAGCCCAGGTCCACTCCTAGCTGGTTTCGATATTACAACTGATAGGATTATTTTTTGTTTTTCTTAAACTTCTCTATTCTCGTTCAACTTAGCCACAAGCCCTTATAGATGGAACGATGGAGCAGGAAGAGGATAAATGGTCTAGTATAATTGATCTTTTCTGAAAACCCGTCAAGGTCAAGTGACAGGAAACACACAGTGCGACCAGGCAGCCCTGAGCTGTGCTGACATTTCGCTGAAAACACGGCTCATGATGCTGACTGTGTACCTTTCCTTTTCCAGAAAGTGGGGGATGCTAATAGTCTTTATCATCTGAGGAGGAATTAGACGAATACTGACTTGTAGAGGGGGAAACATCAATAATGTCAAAACTCGGTATTCATGCATTTGTTCATCCAATAAAATTACCAAATCCCTGGAATTCGGTAATGCCACAGGGCTAGGGGCTGGAACTACAAGCACAGTAGGTCGTAAGACTCACCCTTATGGGAAGGTGAAGAGGCTGTGAGAATACTGGGGGATTGGGGGGGAGAGACTTATGATTTTGATAAGAAGGGCTCAGGAGTTGGAGGTTTGGTCTTCAGTTGGTGACACTATTTCAAGAGGCTTTATAAAGTTTAGGAGGCACTTAGCTGGAGAGTGTGTGGGGGTCCTTAGGGGGATTTTCTCCCTGGCCTTGTCCTGTCTTTCTCTTTGTTTCCTGTCTGTGATGAAGTGAATGGGTTTTTTTTTTTTTCTGACATATGCTCCCACTGTCAGGATGTGTTACTCAAGTGCATGGGGACCAGCAGCCATAGACCAGAACAGTCTGGTCATAGCTATGCAGAATTAACAGGCTGATGAGTCCAAGTGGATTGGAGGGACTTGCTTCCCCAGGGAAGGCACAGTTGTCTAGAAAACCAAAGAGTGAAGGGAATACTGATGGGTTGCTCCAGATGAAACCCACCATGTATCAAGTGCGGCCTAAGGTTAGAGCCACACAGCTACTGGCATCTCTCTGCTGCTTGGTTTCACTGTCTCAACCTTACCATGAATCTTTCTTTAAAAAGATTATTATTTCTTTTCATTGTGTATATGCTTGTCTTTGTGGACATGTATGCACTTCAACACATAGTGTCCTTGGAGGCCAGAAGTTCTTGGCTTCCCCAGAGTTACAGGTGGTTGTAAGCCACCTGATGTTGGTGTTGGGAATTGAACTAGGGTCTTCTGGAAGAGCATTATGTGTTTTTAACCTCTGAGTCATCTCTCCAGCCCCTGCCCTAAAGCATCTTATCAATTTATGTTTTACCACCAAGGGATGAAGGTTCTAACCACGACACGTTCTTGCCAATACTTACTAAAAATCTGTCTTTTGGGCTGTAGCTCATGGATGTGATGTGTTTCCCTGTTGAAGAAGCACGGCTTATTTTAACAGGTCTCTCTTTTCTCTCTCTCTCTCTTCCTCCCTCTCTCCACTCCTTCTCTTTCTCTTTATTTCTCTCTGTCTCTTTGAGTAGAAATATCTACCCAAATCCTTTGTCTAGTTTTTAAAGAAGGTTTTGACCTTTTATTATGGAATTGTAAAAGTTCTTTACCTGCCCCCAATACAAGGCTCTTACCAGAAATACCACTTGCAAGTGTCTCCCTCCATTCTGTAGAGGATTTTGCATTCCTGGAACTCAGTGGAGACACAAAAGCTCTAACTTTGTTTCCTGTAACCTGGCTCAGCTCTTCTCATAAGTCTAGTAGATTCTTATGAGTATGGATTCCTTAGACTATTTTTTGGGGGACAGGGTCTTTCTTTGTAGCCCAGGTTGGCCTGCTTTAATCTTTCCAAAAAAAAAAAAAAGACAAGATATGTGTGCCTAAATCATGAGGATATTTGTCTGTATTTTTTTTCTTTTTTTGCTTGTGACATCTTTCCTTGTTTATGGTGTAAAGTTAGCACACACCTACAGAAAGAGATGTAAGCTTTATACCCTCGTCTACTTCACCCTCCCTCCCCTCTTTCATAGAATCTGACTAGGTAGCCTGAGTTACCCTGGAATTCACAATCCTCTTTCCAAAATCCCATGTATTCTGGGATTCTAGGTATACACTGCTATACCCAGCTTCCCACATTCGTTCTGGCATTAAAGTTTCTGCTTATGCCATTACCTTGATGGGTCCATGCCCTGCCCCTCAGCTATATCAAACCCTGTTCATTGTTAGAAGACACTTCAAGGCTTCCGCATCCCTGAACCCTTTCTTGATTATTCGGATCTGGATGTGAGCTCACTGTGTCTGGAGACCTATTGGTTTATAAAGGGCACTTACAAATGCTGCAGTTGGGTGTGCTAAGGTACACGTCAAGTGTCCAGGATGAACTGGAAGCAGAACAAGAAGCAGCATCAGAGTTTCATTCAACAGCAGGAAGCAGGCAGGAATCTGAGCCCAGAGACCCAAGAGCAGTACGATATCATGGCCCTAGCAATATTGCAGCCTCTCTGGGAGGCGGAGCTGTGGACATTAGGAACACACTGTTTACTGTTTGCGGTTGCTCAGGGATTTATTAGTTCTCTGACCTTGGGCTAGCCACTCTAGCCTTAGCTTTCTCATCTTTAAACTCGGATACTAAGAATCTTAGAGAGTTATGGTTCATGAGTTCATCAGTGCAAAAAACATATTAATGCTAACAAGGTGTGGCTATTTCAATAAATGTCATTGGTTCTTCTCTGTGAACAAAGGGTGTGTGATCAAAGGATCACATAGGATATCCCTGCTATATAGGATATCCCTCTTTTTAAAGACTCACATGGTGCATAGCATAGTAAAAGCCCTGTAAAGACTTAAGTAAAATTACTAATATATATTATATATAATCAATAATCATACACATATGCACACATATTCACCAAGATGGCTCTTTCCCTCTTTTTACATGTAACATTTATTCCTTCTATTTTCTGTTATCGTTGTTTCTGAGAGAGGGTGTTGCTACCTAGCCCTGATTGGTCTGGTCCTCACCATGTAGCTTAGGCTAGCCTTGAGCTCATAGCATACCTCCTACCTCAGCCTAGCAAATGCTGGCTTGTAAGGCTTATTTAACATGCTTTTGGAAATGTGCTATTCATTGTAGTTAATGAGCAAAGGAGATGCTATTAAATTGTTTTAAACTATCATGGTCTAGGCTTCACTTTCCCAGAGGCATGTTTGATTTAAAAGCACCAGCCAAAGAGCCACAAAGGCGCCTGAGCTACAGAGCAGCAGAATGGCCTGAAAGCCCCAAGGGATGGCCAACATGAGGCAAAGGGAGCAGACCAGTGAGGAGCTGTTCTTGGCCACAGAGACATTTCTAGAACTATAGATTCTTGAAGTCCATCCTGTTAGGTTTCAGCAACTTCAATGACTAAATGCCACCTTCCTGGGCCCCGACCCCCGGGACACAAGCTCAGCCTCCCGGGTTTTTAGAGTAACCCTAATACTCAGGAAACTCTCCCTCAACACTGGATGGAGTCCGCCACCTTAACCACGTCCACGTCCACGGGACGTGGAAGTCTTGTGTGTCAGTGAACACTTTCCAGTTTGGATGGAAAGAAAAGACACCTTCAGACTCATTTCTAAATCTTTACAGAGCATGCAGTAGCATGTCTGTCTGTCAACTGAGCCGTGAACTGGAAATCATTTTAGGAAGGCATAGTTCTCAAATTTTTCCATTTGTCACTAGGGCAAACGTGCTATAACCTTCAGCTATAGGTATTCATGTACTATATCCGTGAAGGAAGGGACATGCTTCTTGGTGTTTAGAGACAGGTCTTGTGTATCTTTGGCTGGCCTGGATCTCACTGGCATACTAAGTCGCTCTCTGACTTAACAGTCTGTCCTCTCCTGGAATTACAGGCATGCACAGCCACTGGTAAGTCTTATCTAAAGTTACTTTTGTTTTCTTATATTACTATTTTAATTTTTAAAGACAGACACAAAACTCCATAGTCCAAACATCCTTTTAGCTACTTTACTTAAGTGACGAGTGTTTTTTTACTTAGATAAACAAATACGGAATTAAAATATGTCCCATACCATATGTGCAGGCTTCTGAACAAAAGTCAATAAGACGAGCAGGTGATGTTACCTGTATGATAATTGCTTAGCCCAGAGTGGAGTCTCCCAAGATTTCTTAAAGCTTTAAGGAAAACCACCCTCAAGAAGTAAGTGGAATGCAGAAGTTAAACAGGGGGAGAGATCGTGTAAGAGTCCAAAGCAATTCAACAGGACACGGAGGCTGGGAAAACCCACGGCCTACTATGAAAGAGAAGTGTGTGTTCAGAGGGCTGTCTGTCCAAGGTGGACTCTGTAGACTGATGGCTTTTCCTACTGATTAAGTCTTGGTTCCATATTAGTAGTTTTGTACCTCATTCTGCTATGAGGTGCTATGACCCATGTTCATGGTTTACATGATGGGACCACAGTCAACTCCATGACAATACCCACACCGCAGCCAGGCGGTCACATAACTGTTTGCTACACTTTCCTTTCAGGGAAGGCCTTTCCTTCCTCAGAGTTTTATTACTCTAAAGGAGAGCAATTAAAATTGACCATTCTTTTATGTGATAAAACCAGTGGAAAGCAAACTCAGGCTTGTTGAGGCAGAGTTAGCGCTGGTCAGAATTAACATTGGTCAGGGAAGATGCAGTGGCCACCGCACAGCTTAGCAACCGTGTGCCGCCTTGCCTGAGGGTTTGTAACACAAATAGTTATCTGCTAGAATCTTCTTATTGTCACACACTCTAAAGAGCACTGTTATTTTTGGTGCCTGATAGGTAAGTCAGGCACCAGCACTCAACAGGAGGCTGAATGAAGCCTGGTCCCTGAATTCAGGAGCCAGCCCAGTAAGAAACAAGCAAACTGTCAGGCATGTACTTTGTTGAGTCAGGGAGAAATGCTAGCAAGCACAGCAGGGCTGAAGACATCACACCCATGGCTGGGATGGTTTCCAAGAGCATTACCAGCACCCAGGTGACAAAGGTCACACCCCAAACCCTCCATTCCCTTAGTTTTAAGATTCTTGATAAGATTTATAGTACCTGTGTCCTAGGAAGGGAGAAAGAAGAGGGGCAAGGGGAGGAAAAGAGAGATAGAGACAGAGAGAGACAGAGTGAGAGACAGGCAGAAAGAGACGTGGAGAGATAGACACAGAGAAAGGCAGGAAGGTGGAGACAGAAACAGACAGAAAGAGACAGAGAGATAGAGGCAGAGAGAAAGGGAGAGGCAGATAGTTAAGAAATAGAGGGTGGGGATGGAGAAACAGAAACACACAGAGACAGAGATAGAGACAGAGACAGACAGACAGAGGGAAAAGGTGGAAAGAAAAAGAATGACAGGAAGGAAAGATGAAGGGGAAAGGTAAGATGCCCGTCATGAAGAACACATTCCCAAAGCAGTAGAAGCTTCCTGGGGTGTGTTGGGTGGCTTTGTGAGCCCGAGATTTGTATTCTTGCATCAGATGTAAGCTCTAGACTGTGGGTATCTTTTCCTTGCCACATAATGGGTCATGGGAACTTGGGTCCTCAATCAAAGAACCCCCGTTGAGCCCAGCCAGTGAAGTGCTGCCCTCCGCCACCAGCAACGGCAAACAAACACAGGCTCAATCCCTGAGGTGACTTCCCCACCCAGCACACCAGGTGCCACCCTCATGCCCAGGTGGGGCACCTCTGTGATGCTGCCCATGCCCGCCAAACCCAAAACCTGACCCTCCAGGTGTTTCTTTCCTTACCCTGGGACTCTGCCGGCAACATGCAAGGAAAGGGCGGGAGCTGTTACCTCAGATTGTTCTCCAGGGTTTCCTCATCTGAAGAGAAGGTCTCATTGCTGGCACTTGGGGGCGAGTGACTCTGCCTCCCAGCTGATTCCTCCTGAGACAACAGAGTGCCTTTCTTTTTCTTTTTGCCAAACAACTTCTTAAAAGGCTGGAATTTGCCTCCCTTCTTCTTGTCTGTGAATTGCAAGATAAACAGACGGCTGCAGTTTGATAGGGCTGTGCCTCTGACTAGGAACAAATTATCACTCAGCTACTTCGGGCCAAGAGAGCCAGGGCAAAGGGCAGCCTGAGAGACCAAGCTCGCTGCTGAGCATGGCAGGGACGCCCAGGCATCAAGGTGCACAGTGAGGCAGGGCACAAGCCATAGGCGTGATGCACCTTCTGACCCTCAGGCTCCTAGAAGATCAAGGGGAAGTTCCGACTGCAAGGCCAACAGGGCAACCACCCCCCCCCACCCCACCCCCCCCGCATGTGCCACATGAGGGTGGCGCTTCCTTTCTTTAACAAAGCCAATGGTCAGGGTCAGCTTCCAGGAGGGGAGTTGTGAAAAGCATCCAAGCCATACAGGAATTTTCACAAGTATACGACACAAACCCCCAATCACTCTGGTTTAGCCTTGTCACATGCAGAGGATAATGGCTAACTCTTGGCACAGGTTTTGTGTCAATGCCACCCATGACCAGATAGCCCTTGATATCTCCCATATCTCCTTTAAAATTTCCCAGTGAAGAGATACTAGGCAGTTGCTATAAACTTCTTTCCATTATTCTACTGCATCTACTAGGGACCGGGGCTTGCTGCTAAACTCTGCTGAAGATATTTTTGACAGTATCTTCCACTCTGCTCCTTTGGATACAAATTCCTTCACTCCAGTTCTACCAGGGAACAGAAAGTGTAAACCCTTCTCCACCAGAAGAGTACCCTTTGTCAACTTTCCTTGAGAACCTTAGAGCTGCTCACAAGGCAGTCTCGTGACCATCTTTGAAACTGCTTCACCCTCACTCTGCCGCCGCCACTCCGAGGGCCTGCTGGAAAGATCAATCTCTGCGCTAACGCCGTGATGTTATGGAGAATTATTAATGTCCCTGTGGTGGGCTTTGCCCATGGGAAGTGGCACCATTAGGAGGTGTGGCCTTGTTGGAATAGGCGTGGCCTTGGAGGCAGTTTGTCACCCTGTAGGCGGGCTTTGAGGGCTCCTAGTGTTCCAGTTCTGCCCAGTGCAGAAGACAGTCTCCTCCTGGCTCCCTTCAGATCAAGATGTAAACTCTCAGCTCCTCTAGCACCAAGTCTGTCTGCATGCTGCCATGCTTCCCGCCATGATGATAATGGACTGAACCTCTGCAACTGTGAGCCAGCCCCAGTTAAATGTCCTCATTTCCAAAGTTTACACTGTACTTCCTTATCGGAAATAGCTTTATTAAGTTCATGAGTTCATCTTACGCTTATTTTACTATTAAATTTGTTAGCCTTCTTTTGAGAAGATTTAGTAACGACCCTTAGGTCCAGCCTATGTTTAGACACTAAAACGTAAGGTGACATTAATAGATGTGGATTCTTTTAAAAATAATTTTTTTTAAAGACTAAAACATAATTATACCATGTCCCCCTACTCCTTCCGTTGCCTTGCAAGCCATCCCATATATCACTCCTTGTTCCCTTTCAAACTAAGCCTCATTTTCACTAATTCTTATGACATATATAATATATAGAAATGAATACATAAGTATAACTGGCTTACTCCACATAATGTTGCCTGCAAGTGTGTTTTCAGGGCAAATCATTTGGTATTGGAGATCTCTTTCCTGGGGAAGGCCATTTGTCCCTCTCAGTGTCCCTTGGCTGTCTGCAGGTCTTCGTGTAGGGCTGAGGGGCCTCATGGACTTTCTAGTCACGTTAGCGTGTCTTTTGTTGTCTTTGTTCAGCTCATGTTTAGTCAGTTATGACGGGGAGACTTTATGGGTGTAGAGTATGAACTCTTTAAATCATAGCAAGAATTATAAATTCTTACTTATTTGATTCCCCCAATTTATAGTCTCAAATATAAAACCTCCCATCCCCCCCCCCCCCAGGCTAGTTATAACAGTTGCAATTCCCTGTCACACCATGTGTAAGTCTGGACATGTGTCTGTAAACGTCCATTAAATAAACCTAGGACTTTAAGGAACACTGGAAGTCAGCTCCATAGACTCAGCTGGCTTAAGGGCACACAGCCCCCAGTAGCCGCTATTTTCTTGACAAGCGACTATGCTATTGTTAATATTCTTTGAGGCAAAGATAGGGCATGAAAGAACAAATTTCACCAATTAGTTAGGCAGTTTCACGATTGTGGCAAAACCCAGCACACACTCGCAAAGCTAACTGGAAACATTTCAAGCACACTGCCATGCAGAGCAGAGCAGAGCAGAGCAGAGCAGAGCAGAGCAGAGCAGAGCAGAGAGCAGAGCGCAGAGCAGAGAGAGAGAGAGAGAGAGAGAGAGAGAGAGAGAGAGAGAGAGCGCAGAGAGAGCAGAGCAGAGCAGAGAGAGCAGAGAGCAGAGCAGAGCAAAACACACAGACGTATTTGATTTTACAACACAGACTTTACTGATCTTGGGTAGATGGACAACTGGGAAAAGAGAAAAGAGAATGATAATTACTAATAACGTGGTATTTCCCTGGCTACAGACACATCTAGTGATTAAAGGTCTGGGCCCCAAAGACAGGAGTGTTTGGCTCAAATCCCGATTCTGTCCCTTACTATATCTACCTCCCACTCCTTCTGGGTTCTCATGCTCTTCAGCTTTATGACTGAGTTCATGGGTGAGCAGCAGGCTGACACATTTCCTTAATATTCCAGCAGTTTTCCACTTTAATTTTCAGCCTGGAAGGCGTTATAGACGTACACATGCTGCTTTAAAATCACAGTGACTTTTATTCTCCAAGTACTGAATTAAATTAATTTGTTTTTGTAGTCCAATAATTACTTTAGGGCCTTTTTTTTTTTTTAACCCATTTAAAGAAGTGCTCACTATCCACTATTTCATGGACAACATCATATACCACCTGAGGCCTGCATCTCATAACCACTAATTTATATAGATAATCCTGAAAAATTAAAAATCCCACCTGGAAGTTCAAGCAAATAAGATTCCTTTTCCCATTTTTCACATGGATAAAATTCTTACGTGTTTATTCCTAATCTTAGAATTATTAAAGAACCTAACTTCTCTGCACTGCATTCTAGGCTGTGCCACCAACTCAGAAACAGATGGTAGAATTCAGTTTAAGCATCGTCATAAATGTGTTGGTCTGAGGTTCTCAGAAGTTGACACCGGGTTCCTAAGGTCAGAACATCGGAGATTCCAGGTAAACCAAAAATGAAGTGCACATCTTCGAGAAGCAACTTGCCAAGTCTCTAATGTGCTATTATCACTGCTCTCCACAGAGCAGAGAACAGGCAGCGCTTATCTGGAAGCTTTTCTTGAAGTCTGGTTAGGTTAAAGAAACTTGACTTCCTCCTCCTCATGCTCCACCTCCTCTTCATGCCCCGCCTCCTCCTGCTCCTTTTCCTCTTCTCGACCCTCCCCCTCATGCTCCTTATCTTCAAGCCCCTCCCCTCATGCTCCGCCTCCTCTTCACGCTCCTCTGCCTCCTGTTCTCCCTCCTCTTCAAGCCCCTTCTCCTCATGGTCCTCCAATTTTTCCAGGAGCTTTCCTGTGTAACTCAGGTTGGCCTCAAACTTGTGACAATCCTGCCTCTGCCTCCCAAGTGTTAGGATTACAGGCACCGCTTCCTGTGGGCTTCTCTGAACTCACTTTGATAGAGTCTTCATCAATCCCCCCACTTCCTACTTCCACCTCCTACACCGCCTCTTGACCATTTGCATGTTAGGCAAATATTCTACCATTGAGCTACATGTCGACTTCATTATGTCTTTTAGTTTCTCTAAGTAGTCTTACATCACACACACACACAGATACACACACACAGAACACACACAGAACACACACACAACATACACACAACACACACAACACACACACAACACACACACAGAACACACACACACACACACACACACACACACACACACACACACACACACACACACACACACACACACACACACACACGGCCTTCTTTCCTCTAACTCCAGTGCACACTCCTCTGTAAACCTGAGAGAGAACTGAAATATTTGAGACTTTACTGGTTAAATACACTTAATGTTTTATGTAAACGTCTGCAAACACTCACATTTAAATAGATACATTACGATAGATACATTAAGACAACAATTGTCTGAATCCCAAGAGTCTACTAATTGAAGGAATTTTCTTACCCTGGGGCCATCTAAACACTTTTTTTCATATGGAACTTCCAAGTTTAAAAAGATAACAGCACACACTGTGTGTTGCACAGGGGCTGTGGTCGCCACATTTGTACCAGACCCCACAGTCCTGGGTTATTTTAGTCACGACTAAGGAGCTGGCAGCATGTCACCTGGACTCCACATCACAGGGCCATGAGACGGCAAAACAGGGTCTAGTATTCTGCTCCCAGGAGAGGTAGGCTGGTATTCCAGCAGCTTGCCAGATCACAAGAGGAAAAAGAAGCATCTTCTCATTTCCCAGGGGAAGCAGGGAAGGAAGAAGGCATTTGCTGCCATGTTGAGAAGATGAGAAGACAGTATCAGGACTCCTTTAGAACAGGGTATAGGTCCCCAGAACCAATGGAAGACCAGAGATAACGGGGAATGCCCTCACGTCTCTCTGCACCTACGGCATCTGACATAGCACCTGACGCTCAATAGCACGGATCACCTGTTCCTACCCCTTCGGGGCCATGTTCTTTCCTGGGCACGGAGAGGTATAGTTAGATACTTGTGGGGTTTAAGACAGCACTGGATAAACAAGCACAACGGTTTTTGGAAGACATCAATATTCATGAAGGTGCACCAGCCTTACAAAGACCTCTGGGACACTGGCAGCACAGATCAAGGAGAGGGTTCCTCTGTGCTCTTGATCAGTCCAGCAATCGCACCTGCTTTGGAAAATATAAATTTGTTCCACCTGATTGATGGGTGCAATCTCACCCACAAGACATACTAGGTGAGTGCATGAAATGGTTTGTGCTTACCCGGGTCTGAGCAAGGACCTCCTTGACCCCAGTGGCAACTGTTTCTGGTTTTCTGTCTTGCTTATCCCTCAAATCCAGGAGTTTTAATATTTCTAGTATTTTCCATTGGCTTGTCAGAGTGCCCTTTTCCACATGCTTCACTATTCAAAAGGGAAATCAAATATTTAGAAATAGCAACAGAAGCAGCAAGGGTTTCTAACGTAAAGCCTCCGTGTTTGGATACATCTCTCCTACATCGTGTGAAGTGCGTGGGTGGTGGCTTCTCTCACTGCCAGTCTCCGCTGTTTCAGAAGGTGTGAGCCAGTGTGGGATCCCACCGTGAACTGAGACTAACTGTGGAGAACTGTACCATTTCTACACAGGGGCGGGACACACAAATGTCATGATACACAAGGGCAGATCACATCAGTGCCACAGTACACAAGGCCAGAACACGAGAATGTCACACAGCTCTACACGTAACACAGGAAACACTTGTAGGCTTTGCTCTGGGACCAGCTGGTCAAATTGATGGATAAGACAAAATCTGCAAGGAGGGGCTTCAATCAAAGAATGAAACCAATAGGGAAATATCTATATATGATGTATTAAGAGAACTGTCTCAACCTGGACTAAGAAGGTCCGAAATCGTCAGAGAGGATGCCATTTACAGGCACAGGCTGAAGCCGCTGTCCACAGCTCAGGTAAGCGACATCAGGTGACCAGGGATGATAGACTGGCCAAGTTGGCACACAAAAATGATCATTAGGCTCCACCCTTCCAATATGGCACCCATATTCCTGTCCTAAAATAAAGCTGAATCTCAAAATAAAGGCAATTTGCATGCTGACGTGTGATATCCTACCCACATCTGAAACCATTTTTTCCCATCCCCATGCCCCAGACATGCTATGCCCTTGAGTGTTCTAATGCCTCCTTTGAAACCCTGTAACTTCAATTCCAATTTCAACTTTATCATCATCATCACCATCACCATCATCACCACCACCACCATCAATCATCATCATCTTTTATATTAGGTCACAAAGGGATGAGACAGAGAAGACTGGCTAGCTGGGGGACACCTATAATACCAGATATTTAGAAGGCCGAGGCAAAAGTATCACATATTAAGACCAACCTGCGAAATGTAGCAAGATCTTGTCTCCAAATAAAAAGCTAAAAGGCTAGGAATGGGTCAGAAAGATGGTTCAGTGGGTATAGGTGCCTGTCACCAAGACCCGACTTTGATCCTTGGAACCCACATGGTGGAAGGAGAGAACTGATTCCCGTAAGGTGCCCTCTGACCTCCTGAATACATACACCCACCCTACTGAAAGACTTTCTTGTAAAAGGCTGTAGCTCACAAGACCCTGAGTTAAATCTACAATACTGCAAACCAGAAGGGAGAGGCTGGGGGGGACAGCTCAGGTGCTGAGGTGCTTGCTGAACAAGCACGACGAGCCAAGTTCAATTCCCAGCACTTACATATATAACTGGGCATCAGTCACACACACACTTGCAATCCCAGAGCTGTGGAGGTGGAGGCACGGGGATCCCTGAAGCTAGTGGCCAACCGACCTAGCCTAGAACAAGGCCCAGATGCTGGTGAGAGACCCTGTCTCAAAAAGCAAGACAGAAGGCTCCTTAGTAACAACACCTAATGTGGACATCTGGCCGTCACCTGCATGTGCACACACAAGCACACTCCCTGTGGTGGTGTGAATAAAACAGCCCCCATACACTCAGAGTTAAATGCTTGGTCGTCGTGGAGTGGCACTATTAGGAGGCGTGGCCTTGTTGTTGTAGGTATGGCCTTGTTGGAGGAAGTGTGTCACTGGGGTGGACTTTGGGGTTT
This sequence comes from Arvicanthis niloticus, assembly GCF_011762505.2. Classification (NCBI taxonomy): domain Eukaryota; kingdom Metazoa; phylum Chordata; class Mammalia; order Rodentia; family Muridae; genus Arvicanthis; species Arvicanthis niloticus. The sequence continues at coordinate 77,515,058 of NC_047664.1, read as the reverse complement.
CAGAAGCTCAAGCCAGGCCCAGTGTCTCTCTCTTCCTGCTGCCTGCAGATCCAGATGTAGAACTCTTGGCTCCTTCTCCAGCACCACGTCTGCCTGGACACTACCACACTCCCCACTATGTAAGCCAGCCCCAGTTGAATGTTTTTCTTTCTAAGAGTTGCCATGGTCATGGCGTCTCTTCTCAGCAATGGAAACCCTAACTAAGACCCTCTCCCACAGCCCTATGCTCAACACATACGTCTTGTACTAGAGCTAACACCCCCTTTGCCTTTGGCTGGGACCTCAGCTGGTTGTGGTCTTTGCTTACTGATATGATCTGCTCCTGCATTCCTCACAAGCCACTGGCCATCTTAAAACTGGGTTGCCTTGGTTCCCTGCTGCCTTTCATCACAACCCTAGGAGTACAGAAGTAGGTTGTCCTAAAGGAGCGCCCTCCATTTTACAAGAACTCATCTCATCTCATCATTTATGGGCAGCCTGGCTTCCCCTCAGAAATCACTGAAGTAATGACCTCTTCTCTGCCTGTTGACTGAGAGGCACCAGGAGCCCAACGTGGCTGGATGACACAGTCTCAACTTGAATAGAGGAATTCCAGTGTTCAAGGTTCCCAGCGGAGGTGATTATCCTTTTGAAACTGAGTGAGATTTCTAGTGGAGCAGGTTCTAAAGATGAGGAAACAAAGGTCTGCATCAGAGGGTAGTTAGCGACTGACATGGCTTTTCCGGCGAAGGGTTTTTTCTCCTATTGATCTGCACTGAGGATGCAAAGAGTATCCAAACGCTACATGTTCTGTTTTTCAAGTGTATCTGTGCACCAGAGACTGGTGGAATAGGAGACCAGAGAGTCTGAGATTCAAGAGATTAATGATCTCAACTTCTACCCAAGAAAAGAAACCTCGTTGTCTCGTGGCCACTGGTGAATGGTAAAGAAAAAAAACTCTAGGCCCCCATGGTTCTGTTAGGAAGCACTTTTGAAATGGCATCTTGATCTATGCTGGCTATGTTTCTTCAAAATACTTGTATTTCCTGTTTTTCTCTTTTCCCCACTGCCCAAGCCCCGCCCCCAGGAAGGACCACAGGAATTCCAGAGGACCGCAGCAAACAAAATTCTCTTCTGGATGCTATATACCCCAATTTTGTCACCTAAGTCTGGCTGGAGATTAGGGGTTCATTTTGTGCTTTCTGTTTTGGTTCTGTTTTTCTCTTCACTGAGTCTGAGAGCAAAGCAAGAACTATATTCTGTTTACTTTTTCTTAGCAACAAGGAGAAATCTCTATTTCAAGTTGAAGAGAGATGTGAAAAGAGTCTTGGGATCTAGGGCAAGCCACCTCACCTACGTTGCAGTTTCTGAGGACGTTAGTTTCTCCTGCAGATGTTCTGCAGATGTTCAGTGAGGTGGTTCTGAGCTGCCTTGTGGGTGCTGGGGCCCTCTGGAAGAGCAGCCAGTGCTTCTAACTGCCGAGCCATCTCTCCAGCCCCGAGAACCTGTTTCTTTAGAAAGCTAAGCGAGCTTCGCTTGTGTCCGGCCACCCACACTGTAACTTCATACAATATCCATTATATTCATCATTATGCTTTCTCTCCCCGGCTTTGTTCATAGATTATGCTGGCTTTGTAAACATTGTGCGTCTTCAGCAAAACAAGTGACCTTTGGCACCTGGGAGAGGCAACAGCGGAATCTGCAAACTGGCAGAGAGGCTGAGTCATGTAATATCGCTTCTTTGTGTCGGTATCCAGGACCTTACTCTAGGAAGGAAAAACGCTGATTTTCAAGAAGAGAGTCACAGTCTTAGAACTCAAATGTCTGTCCTTGTCATCCCGATGCTACACTTGGGCCCGATGCAGTGAGGCTACCAATAGCTAATGTGTGGCCGTCAAAATCTGGGCGAATATGCGGACCCGCTGTGATGGTTAACCTTCAACACCAACTTGACGGGATTTAGATTTGACCAGGAAGCACACATCTGTGTGTGCCTTAGGGTAGTATTCCCAAAAGTGCTAGAAGGAGACCCATCCTGAATATGGGTAGCACCCCCCACACAAGGTGGGGTCCTATGCTGAAGAAAAAAAGGAAAGAAGAAAGTGAACTGAGTAGCAGTCCTCACTTCTGTCTGCTTCCTGGAGCTGCAGTGCGGTCAGCTGCCTCCCACACCTGTTCTGCCACCACGATGGACCGTACTTTCCAACCAGGGCACAATAACCCCCCTCTTTATTACATTGCTTTTATAAGGTATGATGCACTGCAATGATAAACTCAAATACCTGCTTTCAAACACACAGTAAGACAGCAGGGCTTGTAGTAACCACTTAGGGCTCCTTTTAGCCTTTAGGGGCAAAGTCTGAGGAGCCATAAACATTCTTGTGTTTATGGTCCAGTGATACAGAGGTGGCTTCAGTCACTGCCAGTTCTGCTTCAGGATATACAAGTTGTGCAACCCCTGCCTTTGCTTGCCTGCTTTTCTTACTGTCTTGCATATTTGGGAATATGCACTCTGCGTGGGCCTTTGCTCTCCTGCGAGTCCGACAGTTTCCCATCTTGCATAGCAGACTCGGCCCACTGCCGCAGAGCACAAGTCAGAGCTACCCCTTGCAAGAGCCCTGTTTCCCAGTGGAGTCAAGGCAGGTCTGGATGAGCGCCTGTCCATGCAGCCAACTAGACAACCCCCTGAGTCAGCACTACCACTCTTCAGGAATTTCAGAGCCAGCTGACCTTCAGTACCTTAGATGACCGTGCAGCTCTTCCAAACCCACAAAGTGCTCAAGATTCTGGTCTTGAGATAACTGGAGCCTTGTTGGGGGTAGGGAGAGAATTCCCATGAACAGCCGATGAACTGCTTTCTCTCGACTCAAGAGTCCCGAGATGATGACCAAGGAGGTTGTAGAGAGTGTGTGTGTGTGTGTGTTAGGGTAGGCTGTATTTTTAGACTAAGGTGAACTGAGGGAACTTGGCAATCTATCTAATGGGTTATGACCAACATTCTCTTTAAAATAAGTAGAAGAGATGAAAATGGAATACAAAGAAGGGGAAAAATTACTTCATGATACTTTGGTTTTCAGTACATACACACAGACAGACAGACAGACAGACACACACACACACACAGAGATTCAGATGTATTTCCTGCTAGGATAAATTAAAACATATTTGTAAAACACTAAGAAAAATGGCCACAAAGCTCATTAAGATACCAGGGTCAGAAACCATTGATCCGCACACACTGTTGCCTTAGCGACAGCCACGCTTCTAAATGAAGATGTTGTGAGCAGAAATGGGCTGAGAGCCACCCAAGTGATTAAATGGAACGTCTGGTGCCACCAAAACCAGAGTTGATGCTCGACTCTGGCTTTGAGCATCTTATTTAATTAAGGACGCAAACCTCCCGTTTCTTAATTACAGAAAGAAGAAAGTTTTATTAAATCTGGGTCCTAGTGGATGCTTAGCTTAGCTGAGGCTTGACTCGAAACCTTCTGATTAGGAGTGTAACGTTAAGAAAGTATTGTGCTTACTTTTTGTGCATGTGTTACCATCAATATAAAATTCCCATCTGGGTTAAAAGAAATCCGGCTTGTTTGTTTGCTTGTGAACATGCCGGAGATGGAACCTACAGTCACACACGCACTGGGCAAGTCTTGTACCCCTGCCATAGCCCTAACCCTTGTGGTATTTTCTGCACACTTTTCAAATGACATCTGGAAGTTGGGAGAGTCAATGAAGCTGCTAGTAACTTTTATTCTAATGAAGCTGAAGGTGGTGAGATGCCAACAGGGAGGAGAGCCTAGGAGTCTCTGTTCTGAGCCCCATATCCAGCCACCAGGCTACTCAGACCCTCGTGCTGGGAGACTCAGCCTGGAGAGGGATCTTCTACTCCTCTCTGTTAATATTTTAAACCAGCAGCATCTGATCTGTCTTGTGGTATGGGGCTGCCATCTTCCTGACTAGGCAAGGCCTGAGGCCACGAGCAGCCGCATGTTTTCACTGTTGGTCTGCTCAGACGGGCCAGAAGCACCAGCCCTGACACCCACGAAACACCAGCGTGGGAGATGGCACTGCCAATCTGCCACGCTGTCTCCACAATGGTTGGCTGAGCCCAGACCATCCCACCATCCACATGGTATCCGGTAGCAATGAGACTCTAATGTTTAAAGATTATCCAAAGGCTTTATGTGTTTGTTAATGCTAAAATAACAAGATGCCCACACAATTAGAAGTGTTAACCAATTAATTAACCTAGATATGAGTTGTTACCCAGGACTGCTCTCGATACATGCATGGCTCTCCATGGCGCACCTATCTATCTCTCTAGCTCCTCCTCTTCCTTCTCCTCTTCCTCTCCTCGCCCCACCTACCTCTCATATAGCCCAATCACTGAGCTTTATACAAATGTAGTGGGACGATATCCCACTACGCCTCTCTACCAGTTTTTCAGTATTTATGTAGCATCTGGTTCTTAGGAGAAAGATGGACAGAGACTATTCTAGAACTGTTCACTGGAAACCCTGTTTGATGTTTCCGCACACACCATGTGAAACTTTTTAGAACCTGTTGTTGACCTCCAGGTACCCAGCATGAAAACAAGAGTGGATTAACGAGCCTTCAGACCAGTGGTTCTCAACCTGTGGGTGGTGACCCCTCTGGGGTTGAATGACCCTTTCACAGGGGTCGCCTAAGAATGTTAGAAAACATAGATGTTTACATCACCATTCGTAACAGTAGAAAGGTTATAGTTATGAAGTAGCAACGAAAACATTTTTATGGCTGGGGGTCTCACCACAACAGAAGGAGCAGAATTAAAGGGTCGCAGCATTAGAAAAGTATAGGAGGAGCTAAGGTGAGAGGAGAAAGGAGAGAAAGAGGAAAAGGAAGAGGAGCCAGGCGAGGAGGAGAGAGAGAGATGTAAGAGGATGAAGAGCCACTCAGGTATGGAAAGCAGTCCTGGGTAACAACTTACATTTAGGTTAGCTAATTGGGAAACACCTCTAATTGTATGGGCATATTGTTTTTGAGCATTACCAAACATGTAACGCCTTTGTTTAATATTTAAGCTTTAGTGTGGATGGCAGGATGGTCTGGGCTCAGCCAAGCACTGTGGAGTAGTGTGATAGATTGGCAGAGCCATCTCCCATGCTGGCGTCTTGTGGGTGCGGGGCAGTGTTTTTGGCTGGCTGTTCCTAGTTATGGCACACGTGTGGCCTCTGGCCGCTTCCAGCTGTGGCACACACATGGCCTCTGGCTGGGGAACATGGCGGCAGAGTGAAGCAGAGCCGCCACTTAGATAGTCAGCCCAAGAAAATGCCGTTTTAAATATCTCCCGCAACAGGAAAGTTGAGAACCACTGCTTTATTTAGACACTTAAACATTCGTGGTAGATTCCCAGTGGTACTTCAAAGATACATCTGTATGAAATGAAGATGGCTGTATGGGAAGGAAGTGGTATTCTCTTCATAAATAATAATACTAGTAAACTACCAACCTCTGTCCACGTGCTGCTTAAAGGCTTACATTACTCCTGCTAACCGTGTTCAGGGTAATTTTCCACATCACAGGCTTGAAATACAAGCTAGGTGGGGTGAGCTGGTTTGCGTGAAGTTGTCCAGGTAGTCAGCAGCAAGACAAGATTCAAACTAGGCTTCCTGACCCAGAAACCATGCTTCATTATCCTTCTGCATAGTACAAGGTATATCTCAGACAGGCCACCAACCTCAGAGCTCACTCCACAGATACAGGCAAGCTCTGGGGTTGGAACCGGTACTGGAGGCTCCAGTTTTTCACTTCCTAGCCGTAAGACTTTGGGCAAGTTCCATACTATATTTAGTGACTGTCCTCTTGTCTAAAGAAAATGGGAACAATCACACTAAGAACTTGTAAGGATTAAGTTAGACGCCATGTTTCAATTATTTATCATAATGCCCAACAGACAGAAAGTCTGTCCACACTTTTAACCATTGAAGTGCTAGCTAGGATTAAGACACAATTAAATCAGTAAGTGGTTTTGTTTTGACCCGTGTGTGACAGTTCTCACTTGTTATAAAGAGTGAGCTGAGGAAGCAGAGTCGGAAGTGTGCAAAACACATGAAGGCGAAGGGAAGGAGGAACCAGGAAGACTGTCAGGAAGTGTGGAATGCCGAGAAACGTTAAGGAGATTAGGTCATTTTTAGAGCAACGCAGACATAAATTGTTCTCTTAATCCTACTTTACCACAGTTCTAGGACTTATCAGATCTCATTGGTGTGTGAAAGGGTTTGGGTTGAAAAGAATAATGTCAACTCTTCTAGACTCTGTCTACCATTCTCAGCAAACACATACGCCAGTGACATTTGGGTGTGTCATACGTAGAAGTGATAGCCACTTGCGTAGAATAAAAGGAGGGATTCAAGGATTGCAGGATAAGAGATTTCCCCTTCCTCCTGGATAGCTAGAACCAATTCTACCCTAGTAGGCACTGAACTCAGAAGGTGTGGTACAAAGGCCCTAGGTGAAGGACAGATCTATGTTCAGAGGCAGTTTTCTGCCTACAATGATCCAGGACCCCCTTCAAGGATTAGGAATCTGGCAGCCTTTGGAAGGTAACAGCCAAGCTAGGTTTCCTATGCTTAGTTCTGTTTAGCATGTCTTATATCCTAAGACGTGGTAGCATTGAACATTTAAAAAAGTTTATTGCTTTTTATTTGATGTGTATGAATGTTTTGCCTGCATGTATATCTGTGTACCATGTGCACGTAGTGCCCACAGAGGCCAGAAAAAGGCATCAGATCCCCTGGAACTGGAGTTAGAGAGGGCTGTGAACTGCATGTGGGTGCTGAGAACCAAACCTGTGTCCTCTGCAAGAGCAGCAAGTGCTCTTAACCACAGAGCCATCCCTCCATTTAAATCTCACATCTTAGAGTTTAAAAAAATAAATGATATGACAGCCAGAGCTATCTAGAAAAACTCTGTCTCAAAAAACTCACAAATAAACAAATAAATGATTAAATAAATAAATACATGCTGGGTATTCAGTTCTGAGAAAGGTACTTGGCCAGTGTGCACAAGGCTCTGGGTTCCACCCCCAGCACTGCATAAATCAGTAAGTTAATAAAATTAAAATCTATGTTCATCAACAGGCCGTCCTTTGCCTTTCTGTATCCATTATGTACCCTATAAAGTGTGCCAAGAGTTTGACAGGCAGTTAGTTAACTATGGCTAGTTAACTACATCTAGTTAGCCACGTCTAGTTAACTATGACTAGCTGAATTGCAGCTCCAACTTACTTAAGATAAACAGAGTTATTTTGAGAATATTTTAATATTTATTAACTTGAAAAGAGAAAAGTTCTCTGGGAAAGAAAAAAATATTGCACTGGCTGTTCTCCAGGCTCCTGCCTATTCAGTGAGAAGCAGAGAGTGTTCTTGTTTGTGTGAAAGAAGAGCCTGTGTCAAGCGAGAATTCTCCAGTGGGGTCCCACAGCCCCATCCCTGGAAAAGCTAAACACATCTGGTGCTGCTCTACTGTTCCCTCCATTTCCTTGGATGTTCTAGATGAAAAATGCAACCACACTTATCTTTCACGGAGAACATCGTGTTCAGAATCCTCAGTCTCTTAAGATACTTTACCAAGCACTGTCTGTGTGGGGGCCACCCGTGCAAAAGCTGAGCCTACTATGGGACTTTGGGGGTGGGGACTGCTCTTCTGGTTAAGTGGAAGGATTCCGACCACAGGTTGTCAGGCAAAAGCCCCCATATGGCTTTTCTTCAGTAGTCACTCAACAACTGTTAAATCATAGAGAGAATGTAAATAGAATACGGGAAATAAAGTCAGACTGAGAGAAGCTGTTGGGAGGGAGGTACTTCATCACACGGGACTGACCCAATAGGACTCACGAGCTTTCAAAGACACTGACTACCATAGTGAAATCAAGTGGGAACTGACCTGGAAACTTCCTGTGCCTGCTGCCTAGCTTTCACAGTTCCAGAAGGTACTGTGGAGGTACTGTACATAAGGTGCTGACGGTGAAAAGCCATACAGCATCGAACCCTGCACGCTACAACACTGATGCGCCTAGCAAGGTACACCGACTGGTACAATGGCGGCCTGAAGGTTATGGGGGTAACCCACTGGTTTGGGATTGAATTTGAGGCCTCCTACACAGGAGGAAATTCATGCCTGGCACGATAAAGCTGGTCCACAGCTCATGGAAGGGAGGTTCTAGGCCCTGTGAGGGAACCTACTACTGAGCTCTTGCTAAATGGACATAAGGTTCAACTGTCTTCTATATATTTATGTTTAAATCAGGTATGATGGTGCATACTTTTAATCTCAGCACTCAGGAGGCAGAGGCAGGCAGATATCTGTGAGTTCAAGACTAGCTCAGTCTACATAGTAAGTTCCATGTCACCCAGAGCTACAGGATGAGACTCTATCCAAATTTTATATATATATACACACACATATATATACATACACACATATACACACACATATATATTATATATATATATATATATATATATATATATATATATATATATAAAATGTTTATATACATAGTTTAGTGCTGCCCTCAACCAGAGAAGATTCTCCCTTCAGTGCTCAGTACTTAATGCAGAGATTTCTAACTGGACAAAGTGCTATGCTGAATACTCAGCTACTCAGCTTTCTCAAGGCTCAGGAAACATCAAGAAAGAAGAGGCAGAAGGAATGTAAGAGCCAGAACTGTGAAATGCTCTCTTCTGGACACGAGGCCATGGCACCCATCAACTGCAGCTGTGGAGCTGTGGTTACCTACAGAAGAGCAAGTCAACAAGATGAGACAACATTCTACAGGCATCAGTGTTATTGAGAGATAGAGACAGAGAGAGAAAGAGGAATAGAAACAGAGACAAAGAGAAACAGAGATAGGGACAGAGGCAGGATATGAAGAGGGAGGGGCTGTGTTGATGTTGCCTGGGGGAAGTAGGAGAGAGGGTAGGGTGTTGGGGCTCAAGATACATAGTTCTCATGCATAAAATTGTCACATGTGTGAATAAATAAAAGATAGCCTACTAAAAATAACACTATTCTCACCTGGCTATAACTCTTAGTTTATGAGACAGAGAGCAGGCCCTGAGCAGTAAGGTCTTGGGTCACACTTCTCGCACAGATTCCATGGAGCACAATGACCACACAGCACAAAGCTTGGGTTATATGGAGTGTCCTTGTCCTACCATATTGCAACCCTTTCCTTTCACAGCCAGCCAAGTTCATTAAAACACAGACGCATGAGCAAGACGTAAGAGGGTCCACTCTAATGCACTTGCTTTCAACACAGAACATAACAAACATAACACAATAGAGGACACACCCTTGTAGAAAACCTTATAAAGCAATGAAACTAGAAGCCAAAGTCACAAGATAGCATCTTCACCTTCCCCCTGCTTTCTGATTTCAGAGAGCAAACGCAGAGCCTTCTTTTCACGGTCTACACACTTACCTCCTGTAGTGACTTAAGCTTAACATTTCCTGGTCAAGATGCTAGATTCTTCTGTGGGATCAGCTATCTAAACCAAAGGCACTGAGTGGTGGATGGTAGGCGTATGCAAGGCCCACATGAGCCCAGAAGGTGTTTTATGTTATAGTCAGACTTCTACAGAGGAGTGCGATCTCCAGGTAAGGCACAGGCACCGTTGGGTTGACTTTTGACACAGTTCCAATTCCAGTAAGGAGAAAACAGCCCCTGGAATATTCAACCCAGGATTCTGCCTGACAGTTGCTCTGAGAGGTGCTGGACAGACAGTGTAACTGACTCCATGTTACCGTGAGGGGCCTGCCTTCCACAAGTTGTGTGCTGGCTGACTGCATCCACATTCACTTCAGGTCAAAGGGACCATGTCCCTTTCTTAAACTAGCTCAATAAGAAAGAAAAAATGGGAAACTGGTTATGCATACACCTGCATGGTTTAGCTTCAGAGATAGGAGCCAGGCATCTCAAGGAAGTTTCCTTTCCCCTCTGGAGAGCAGAACACCAGTTATGGCTGAGTGCTGGGGGGGTGGGCGATCACAGCCCTAGGGAGACTGCAAACAGTGGTTCCTGTCTCTCCATCAGGAGCCACCTAGGTCAAAGGCCAAATGGTGCTCCTTGGCATAACAGATTAGGGCACAGGACACCCTAGAGCCTATATTTTGCCTGAATTTTCTTGAAGCAAATAAAGCAATTATATGTAAGCTAGAAAAATAAAGTTGCCATAACCCCTGGTGCAAATTGCTTGTTAGATCCACCAATTTGTTAGAAGTGTCTCTATAAAGCAATAAGTGGCTGCAGGTTGGAGAGAGGTTATAGGGCCAGAGGTGGCAATAGGCATTCTGCTCCTGTACCTGACTTAGGAAACAGGTCCAGCCAAGACAGTGACTCATTCTGACAGAGTTACAACAGGAGCTTGATTTGCAATGGTGGGGCAAGACAGATGGTGCTTCTCAAAAACAATTCTGCCCTAGTGATTCTGAAAGATTAATTGAAGCCAATGTAGAAAATGGAAAACTACTATTACCATTTTATACTGGAGAGAGGTGATCAAAAGACAACTGGAAGCACCACGAGCTTTGGTCTAGAAAATCAGCAAACATTGTATTGGGAGTGGGGCATGTTGTATAATGAAATCTATTATAAACATAAGACTTGGGGTGACTTTTCGTGGACTTAGAGATCACTCTGCATAGACTTTCTAAAGAGGTCATGGAAATTTCCAGCAAAGAAAATCCAGCAGCGACAGGCAGACAGTCCTCTCATCGAAATTCAGTTTTGCTCACTCAGCATTATTTACTGCCTTTCCACAGAAAGAAAAAATGTTCCAGAGAGGATGAAGATGGCCTAGGAGCAGAAAGGCAGAGCCTGCTCTGTGAGAACGGGGCCATTACTTCAAGAGGGGACTATTATCTCCAAATAAAGAAAGATGTCTGGCTAAAAGGTAATGAATTAATTGGTTTTGAAGAATGGATTAAAACATAGGATACTCAGAAGCCAGGGAAAAAGTGTCTCTGGGTGGTGAACACAGGAAATGGAGGTGAGGAAAGGCAGGGAGGGAGACAGGAAGCAGTGAAGACTACCTGGGACAGGAGAGCTCAGGGCTGGACTCTAGTGTCACAGAATAGCATTTCAGACTCCATTTGCAGAAGGCTGCAACATGGACATGAGTGACTCCCGAGTAGGCATTGTGTATAGACTTTGTCAGGACAGACAGCGCAGCTACAGCTGGGGGTCTTGGAGGCATCACACTAAGTAGTCTACAGCTGAATGCATAGTAGGCTTTTTTGAACATGCAGCAGCTATCAGGACATGGCACCAGACGCTCTAGAAATCCATGAATCGTTACTGGGCCTCGGCATCACTGCCAGCATATGAACAAACAGTACGCTCAGTTTTGAGAAACCATCATTGTATGAATATTGAAGGGAGCAAGGCTGCCTTTTCCTTCATTCTCTGTTCTTCAGCTTTAAGAATGGTCTAACATTCCCATAATTCATCATCTCTGACCAGATCCTGAGTCTCCAGGATGGATATCCCCATCTTCCCAGTAAGACAACTTGGCTTGTAGGCCAGCAAAAAATAAAGCAAAGCTTTGGAAAGATTTATGACCAACTTAAATACATTTTAAGAACAGGTAAAAGACAAATGTGTTCTCAAAGGATTACGAATATTCCTATACATTTAATTAGAATAATTCTGAACTAATATTCAGAAATACTGCATTAGTGAGCATTTATATTTCATAAGTCTGTCGTATACAAACTATTTTTGTAACTCACAATTTCTAATCTTTCTAAATGTTAGGATTACAGGAATATTCATTTTTTCTTACTTTTCCCTCCCCATTGACCCATCTTTTTCCTTTAGTTTCTGTATCTCTTTCAACCCTCCTATTGAACTATCTGCTCCTTCAATGATTGATTTCTCGGAGCCCCCCTTTATTCTCTGCATGAACAGCATCCGCTCCTTATTCATGTATTCAGTATATTTTCCCCACGTCTTGGAGTATTTAGCTCCATGCTCTTTGAAGTTTTCTTCTGCTCTCTGCATTCGATTCCTTTGAGCTCCTCTTCTGTTTCTCTTTGGCTTCAGCCTCCTATGCTGGACGCTTTCATCAAAAGCCTCACAATGCTTGGTTGGTCATTCATATTTAATAGCGAGTCACTAAGAATCTGATTTTAAGCTAGCTCATGGTATGGCTTGGTAGACTTCATCAGAGAGCATTTGGGTGAAAAGCCAAGAATTATTTTTAAAAAATTTATTCAATTAATAAGGAAAGTTTTTGAATTTGTTTACTATGGGTCACTATGTAGCCCAGGTTAGCCTCAAACTCACTGTTTCACTATGTAGCCCAGGTTAGCCTCAAACTCACTGTTTCACTATGTAGCCCAGGTTAGTCTCAAACTCACTGTTTCACTATGTAGCCCAGGCTAGTGTCAAACTAACTATTTCACTATGTAGCTCAGGCAGGTCTTGAATTTGCAGTCTTCCTCAGCATCCCAAGTGCTAGGATCCCAGGCACCACCACACCAAACTTGCCTCTGCCTCACACTTAGTTTACAAGCTGAGTTGCTACAACAAACAGATCAAGAAACACAGTGACTAACTAGTCAGCTCTTTATTTCTATTTTAACATCATGTTAGTTGATGAATGGTGCAGGAAATATAGACCTGGAAGTTCCTTAATCCTTAGCCAGTGCTTCCTCCTCGCTCTTCCTTCCTCCTACCCTAGCTCCCTCCTCTCCTTTTTCTCATCCCTCTCTTCTTTCCTTCTCTTCTCACTTCCTTGCATATGAGCGTGTTCGTGTGTGTGTGTGTGTGTGTGTGTGTGTGTGTGTGTGTGTGTGTTTGCTCATGTCTAGAGGTCAACCTCAGGAATTGTTCCTCTGGTATTTTCATTGGCCAGAACTGCTTGCTGAATACAGCACCCGTGAAACCCACGGATCCATGTATCTCTGCTCACCTATTAGGTTTCTCTCTCTCTCTCTCTCTCTCTCTCTCTCTCTCTCTCTCTCTCTCTCTCTCTCTCTGTGGTGGGGATAGGTGAGTGTTCTTGGGCTTGAACTCAGGAACTCATGCTTGCAGAATAAGCACTTCACTGACCAGGACACCCCCCAGCTCGTTTTGATTTGGTACTATTGGATGCATGTTGATTGGTTTTTATCAACGTGACCGAATCTTAGACATATCTGGGCAGAGGAAACGCTTAGGGATTGAGAAAATGCTTCCATAAGACTGGCCTCTACGCAAGTCTGTAGGGCACTGTCTTGATTAATTATGGACACAAAAAGGGTCTAGATCACTGTGGGGTTGCCTTCCCTGGGCTGGTGGTCCTGGGCTGTATTAAGAAAGCAAGTTGAATAAGCTATGGAGAACAAGCCAGTCAGAAGCACTCCTCTGTGGTCTCTGCTTCCATTCCTGCCTCCAGGTTCTTGCCTTGACTTCCCTTCATAATGGCCTGTGAGAGGGACATGTAGGCAAAAGTCTTCCCCCCATCCCCCGCTAAGTGCTTTTGGTCCTGGCATTTTATCACAGCAATGGAAACTCTAACGGAGACAGGATGAAACCCAGAGTTGTGCTACGTGCCCGGTTACTTCCACCCTGTTGCTCCAGGGTCCTAAGGTGTCTTTGTCCCTGAGATTGAGCTGCCTCTTCAGCACCAACACATGCAGCCACTGGAGAGAGGGAAAATACAAGGACAGCACATTTCTTCTGAAAGAGCGTAGTAAGTTCTGGACTCGGCTCTCTGGGAAGTGGGATAGGTGTCTGGAAAAGAGAGTTTCTATCTAGGCAACTGTGCTCTTTGCTAGATGTGAAGGAATTTGAGTAGTCAAAAAAGAATAAGGGGAGAGTAGACATTGGAGAGCTTCAGAGCCTTCTTTTGGTACTTTCAAACAAATGTCAGCATCTCCAGGTTTTCCAGGTTTTGATGGTGGTCTCCCGAAGTCTTGCCCCACTTGCTGGGGTGTTGGTAGTTAACTGTGCTGGGTAATGTTTCACCTACCCCCATTCTCATTAGGGCTGCACATCCCTACCCTCCTACATCTGAGTCTCAGTCTGGTTGCCCTCTGATTCTGTTTCTGCAGAGAACAGGCTTCACAATTCACATGGCACAGAGTCTAGTTAGCCATTGGGGTGAAATGGGGCAGAGAAAGGGCCCAGCTGCACTTTGGATGGAACCTCCCAAGTGCCTGTCCACAGCCTCCCACCCATCCTGGTCCCGTGTTTCTTTCTTGTGCTTTGATTCCTGAGACTTTTAGGTACTCTTGGAGTGCTGTAGAAACTTGGTGTGACTCTTGTGCTCGGGCATGGTTCCTTTGATAGTTTTCAACCCACAGATTGAAGTTCAGGGTTACACATGTCTCCTGGGCTCACTTAAGTCCAAGGTTCTGTCTGTTCCTGTTCTCTATTATTCAGGAGATTCTAAGGCAGAGGAACAAGTGAGAGCAGCGTTGCTCCATTACGTCCAGAACGGGAAGTTCAAAATCTGTATTCGATGCTCTCATGGGAAAAATCTCAAGCCACAAATATCCATTTGCTTAAAATAAGAACGGTTTTATTTCCATTCATCCTGTGGATGTATACCCCTGATCTCCACAAAGTAACCGCTAATTGTATTTCATCTGAAGTGGTCCTTTAAAAAGCTTATTGGCAATGATATCCAAGCTTGCAATTGTGAAGCCAACCTCCACAATCACTTACTAAATGTATATTAAATTACTTCACTTCCTTTCAAAGGTCATTCTAATTGTGAAATACATAGTTTCAAGGTATTGTTTTCTTTATTTATAGTTTAAAATAATCTAGAGAGAGCCTTCTAATACAAAATATTTGTTAAAGAACTTAAGATAAGGTACCTCTTTATTCCAAAAGACAAACTGTCTTGTTTAGGAACAAAACTTGAACAAAACTTGCATTGAGTATTGACATGGAAAAAGGCCGGGTTTCTCCCCATTTCCTACTTTCTGCTCATGTTAGGTTGTACACACAACCACTGTTTGGATCTAAAATGTCTCCCTCTTGTTAAATAGCTAGACCCCAACACTGGGCACTCCTGGTAGGCTATGCCTTGTGGGAAGCCTTTCAGGTTGTTGGAGACTTGCCCTTGAAAGGGACTGTGGGTGCCTGCTCCTTGACCTTCTCCCCTGAAGCAAGACCCTCCTTTGAGGTATACTTCTTTGGCCAGAAGAGATGTATCTGCTTAGCAGTGAAGAACCAAAGACAGGGAGAAACACTCTCAAGTTCTTCCTGTTTACCACCAAGAGATCACACTCTCTCCAATCATGTCCCCTCATGCCTGTCCTCCTCCTCCTCCTCATCAAATTACACAGACATCACTGGTCCAGGGCCTTTGGGTCTTCATCTCCTTATGAAGGCTCTCATCTCATGTAAAGTCTTCTGTTGGATTTATATGTGTGATGGTTTGTGTATGCTTGGGCCAGAGAGTGGTACTATTAGGAGGTATGGCCTTGTTGGAGTGGGTGTGTCATTGTGGGTGTTGGCTTTAATACCCTAATTCTAGTAGCCTGGAAGTCAATATTCTGCTAGCAACCTGTAAGCTAGCCTCAACTAAATGTTGTCATTTATAAAACTTGCCTTGGTCATGGTGTCTGTTCGAAGAAGTAAAACCTTAACTAAGACAGAAGTTGGTACCAGGAGTGGGGTATTGCTGTGATAGGCCTGTCCATGCTTTTGTTTGGAAGAATGTGGATTTGGGACTTTGGTTTGGAAAGCTTTAAGTGGGGCTTAATGGGCCAACCTGCTAGGAATATGGAAGACAGTGGTACTGAGGGTGATTTGAACTGTGTGTGCCTGCTAGCCCAAGAGGTTTCAGTGGAGAAGAACTTTAATATGTGGCAGAGAGAGAGTTTTGTGATGTTTTGGTGAAGAATGTGTCTACTTTTTGCCCTTGTCTGAAGAGTCTGCCTGAGGCTAAG
Source organism: Arvicanthis niloticus (assembly GCF_011762505.2). Classification (NCBI taxonomy): domain Eukaryota; kingdom Metazoa; phylum Chordata; class Mammalia; order Rodentia; family Muridae; genus Arvicanthis; species Arvicanthis niloticus. The sequence goes on along the minus strand of NC_047664.1, from coordinate 77,499,146 downwards.
GTGAAGAGACTCAGATTAATTGCATTGACAAAGGAATGTCCATCATAGACTTTGTTTTCTGGTGAAGTCTCATGAAGAGTATTTTAAACAAGCATAGCAAACTAAGAAAGGAAAAAATATAAAATATATGGTTGGAGTATTAAAGGTGCTCCAGGAAGTGAAGTGGAGCTGAATCCTGTGTCCAAGGATATTAAATTGAATTAAGGGAGTAGTGACTTGGGGCAAGATCCCACCTAGTTTAGGTCCTGGCATGGTAGTACAAGCCTTTAATCCCAGGAGGCAAAGACAAGCAGATTTCTGAGTTCAAGGATTGCCTAGAACAGAGCAAGTTGTAGGTGAAGAAAAACTTAAATCCAGGCTTGGTGGATCACACCTTTATTCCCAGTGTTTAGGAGGAGGCATGCAGACCTCTGAGTTCAAAGTCAATCTATGGAGGAAGTTCTAGGAGAGCCAAGCTTGGACAGTGAAGGAGTTGGGAAACAGGGAGCTGATGATGACGTAATAGAACAAGGGGGCCATGTTCCTGCCCTGGTAAGCAGCAGAACTCAAAAGCTTCAACCATGTGGCTCTGGCTTTAGAGTCAAGAGGAGAAAGGGACTATTGGGACAATTGATGCTGGTTAGCTAGAGCTAAGAAATTAGTGGTGATTAAGAAGACACCAGCATCATTGAGGTGAAATCTTCTGGGAGATAGATGTTTTCTGAGAACACAAAGAAGCTGTGTTTCAGAGATAGCCAAGGTTGTGCTTCGTGCTGCAGCTGTACTTGGTACTGTGTAAGAGTCACTCAAGTGGTACTGGTTTTGAAGGCATGAAAGCATCATGAAGAACACCCGAGGCTTGATACTGTGAGAGGCCATGGAAGGCCACTGATGAAGGTGCAGCCTCAGTTGCAGTTGATGGCTCAGGACTGAAGGGGCCATGCAAAGGAGTTGAGACTTCATAAGTTCCATGAAGAGAGCTTATGAGAGGCTATTGGTGAAGCCTATTTGCAGCGCAAGACCACAGTGTACTGGAGATGCCAGTACCATGGGATGATCACCAAGAACAGCAACAGCAGGGGAGTGGATCAACCTGAGCTTAGAGTGCTCCAGAGGGCAGAGCTGGAGAAGTGATGCCAGCCCTTTGGAGGAGCCAAGAAGATCATGTGTGGATCCAAGATAATGAAACAAGAAGCTGTAACATTGAAGTTGCCTTAGAAACTCCAAGATGTTCAAGATGTCAGAGCCATGGGTTATTTGCTGAGGAAAGCTGCTAACAGGGAGTGGAACCAGCCCAGGAGAAAGAAGCTTGTTGTAGTCAACAAAGGTGAAAAAGGAGTTAGAGATCTAAAGATTGCTTTGACATCAGACATGGAGATGTTTGGAGTTTGCCCAGCTGGTTTACTGTCTTGCTTTGGGGATTATAGTTAAGTGATTGGATGAATCTCAAGAGACTTTGAACTTTGTACTTTTCACATTGTTGAGACTGCTATAGACTATGGGGACTTTGGAAGTTGGACTAAATGTATTTTGCATTATGTTATGTTTAGGTATGGCCCCCCATAGACTCATATGTTTGAACAAGCCTATGGGGGCTAGGGAGTGAAATGTGATAGTTTGTATATGCTTGGCCCCATGGGAGTGGCACTATTAGAAGGTGTGGGAGGTGTGGCCCTGTTGGAGTAGGTGTGGCCTTGTTGGAGTAGGTGTGTCACTGTGGGTCACTTAATCCTTAATTAGGATGTAAGACTAACCCTAGCAGCCTGGAAGCCAGTATTCTGCTAGCAGTCTTCAGATGAAGATGTAGAACTCTCAGCTCTGCCTGCACCATGCCTGCCTGGATGCTGCCATGCTCCTGCCTTGATGATAATGGACCGAACCTCTTAACCTATAAGCCAGCCCCAATTAAATGCTGTCATTTATAAGACTTGCCTTGGTCATGGTGTCTGTTCACAGCAGTAAAAGCTTAACTAAGACAATATGTAAATCTATTTGTTGTTATAGGCTCCTCTGCTGTGAACTAAAAGAAAGCCAAGAAAGTAAAGTTCTCATCCCTTACAGCACAGCCAACAATGGCTCACCTCTCCACATGCAGTACAGGAGGAATCAAAGGCAGATTTGTAGTGTGCAATGGAAATCCTGGACTCCTTACCTTAAACAACTTTTTAAATCAATTTTGTGATCCATCAGCTCCCTTGTCTCAGTTTTTGCTCTGGAATCCACTTCATACGTAATCACCTTTAGTCCTTTCTCCCCAGTTTTAAAACCTAAGGGGACTTTCACCGAGGTAGGTCAGGTCAGGTCCACAATCTTGATGATCAGCTCAAGCCACCCCACCCTTGGCAGCCTCAAAGCCTCTTCTGGCAACGAGCCACGATGGCTTCCGTTCAGTTTTTTAAACATGTCTTTCTTTGGGCCTTTGCTTCCTTGTTGCAAATCTTTCCTCCGACTCCTGCCTAGATGACTTCCAATCACATGTAAGGTGAAATATTGGTTCCTACATTATATTTAAACAGTCACTACATAGTTGGTAGGGCTTTTTGTTTTGTTTTTGTTTATTGTTTTTGCAAAACAGGTTTTCTCTGATAACACTGCTGGCTGCCCAAAAACTCGATTTGTAGATCAGGCTGGCCTTAAACTCAGAGATCCCCCTGCCTCTGCCTCAGGAGTGCAGGGATTAAAGGCGTGCGTGCCACCATTCCCAGCTAGTTAGTGCTTTTCTTCACCCCGTGCTTCTTTCACAATACTGATCACTATTGTATTTATTTCAGCAACTGTTTAATATCTATATTAGTAAAAGAAAAGTTCTATAAAGAGCAGAGCTCACTGTAGATACCACTGTGTGGTTCGGATAGAGCCCCTTCCAATCTTCAAAGAAGACCAGTGCTTTGAAAGCTTGGTCCCAGCTGGTGGCATTGTTGGGAAGTGGTTGGGTCATGAGGACGCTCACTTCAACAGGTTAGTCCACTGATGAAGTCACTGAATGGGTTATTAGGAGGTGGGACCTAGTGAGAAACAGATTACTGAGGGCGTGCTTTTAGAGTGTCCTTGGGACTTCCTGGTAACTACAAGGCAAGCAGCTTTCCTCCGCCATGTCCTTCCAAAAGAAGTCGTAGCCATTTGTGATTTCTTCTGAGTGTCCACCAGCATACGTCTGTTCCTGATGGATGTGGTCTCAGTGGTACATACTTTCTATATATTTAGAATGGAAAGACCCGTCACACGACGTCGGTTTCTTTTCTGTTTCCCTTCTAACCTCTCTTGTGCCACATTTTATAGCACAAAAGTTTTAAATTATGTCTGGTTAAGTCTATTGGTTTTTCTCTAAAAGTTGCATGTGCCATCAATCACTGGCATTTGTGGGTGTGGTCGGAATCCTAGCACATGACCTTCAGTTAGTACTTTGGAGTCAGTGTCCAAGGAGACTGTATACTTGCGTGATCTAGACAGATAATTTGTCTGATTCCTTCACCCAGAGGGATCAATTTCACTTCTCAATGAGCTGGGCCTTCCTGATGGAGATGTGAGCAGGGACTTAATGAACCGACAGCATCAGAGTACGCCCATCCCACTCTTGCTGCTCCTAGAAAACGGGTAACCTTTCCATACATCTCATAGAATGAAAGTTTCAAAATTCTATAGTGCTTTACTTTTCTAAGCAGAATCTGTAAATGGTTTATGAAAACGCAGGCAAATACAGCTTAAGCGTCTTATCAGTGGCTGATGGAAGTGTTGACTTAATAAATGCCCGCACTTTTATTGCTTTATGGCACTTGGTCAGATATTAGGAAAAGGTGCTTTTATAATGTTTCCCCTCCCCTCTTATCTCTTGCAGGAAAATCTATTTTTAACTGTATGAAAACAGGATAAGACATTTCATTTCTTTTAAATCCACAGACTGCAGTCCACTATATCATGACACACAAATACTAATGACTTATTGAAATCCTGCCCTGGAACACAATATCAGTCTGCTCTGCGACTCAGAGCGGAAGGCAAAGCAAAGGGTGCATCATGCCTGGGAGATCAGGGAGTTCCCTTGGCTTCTAACTGCTGTGTATTTCCAGCGCTAATCTTCCATCTACATTCTAGCTGTCTCCTGAAACCTTTTCACTTGAACCCACACCATGCATAATTATGTTACACAAAAGCAATCAATATCTACACCATTTTCCAATTTCTGATTCGATTATGGCTTTAGATGCAGTCAGGTCTTGTTCTCTTTTCTTGCTTACTACGAAATCTTATCTATACATTTACCATTCCTCACCAATCCTCTAACTTCACTATGTCCCATACACCTTCCATCTTTCTTCCTCTTCCTCCTCCTCCTCTTCCTCCTCTTCTCCTTCTTCCTACTCTTCTTCCTCCTCCTCTTCTTCCTCCTTTTCCTCCTCCTTCTCTTCCTCCTCCCCCTCTCTTTCTCTCTTTGTCCTTTTGAGCCAGCCATGGTGTCACTTAAGCAACCCTGGTTAGCCTGGAACTGTCTACGTAGCCCAGGCTGAACTTGAACTCTCAGAGATCCACCTGCCCCTGCCTTCTGAGCTCTGAGATCTCATGTGCCACCATGGCTGGCCCTATTTCCCCCTTTGTTTGCAATAATTTTCTAATTGTACCATAGTTTAAGGATTGATGGATTCAGAACACAGTGTGGATGCATCTGCATGGTAGTGTTATTGATAACGGTAACAACAATCTAAATGTTTATGAACTGATAACTGATCAAAAGGAACGTGGTATAGAGCCATAGCATGGGCTACTGTCCAGTCATAAATAGGACTGAAACACTTATTATACAACACGGATGAACCTCGAAGGTCGCATATATACTAGAATTGAGGATATATAGCTAGCTCATCAGGAGAGACCATGACCACTTGGGCTTAATCCCCAGCATGCTAAAATAATAACAAAACAAAAAATTATATGAAAGAAGCTAGTCACAAAGGGACCTGTGTGCTATGATTGGATTTCTGTGATATTCTTGAAAAGGCAAAACTAAAGAAACAGAAAACGCCATTGCCGGAGGCTGAGGAGGAAAGGTGGGGATCTGTGTTGTGGGGGTGGACGGAGTTGTAAAATTAAACAGTGGTGACTGTTGTGTGACACATACTGAAAACAACTGAGTCGAATACTCTAAAGGTGTAGATTTTGGTTAAGTACAGCTCTCAACCCTCATCAAAGCAGCTTGCTTTCTTTCTGCAGACAGGCTACCATGGAGCCCCATGACTGGTCAAACCAGAGAAGTGACACAGGATGTCCGACTGGTTCATCTACAACACACCCCACACCCAAGGCTCAGGGAACATTAGAGAGAGGGGGTGGAAAGATACAAGGGCCAGAAGATGAGGATGGCTTCTGTGAGGCAGTGTCTTCAAGACACTACAGGGATTCTCCAACCATGAAATTTCAACAGCAGGACTGCCCCAACGGGACCTGCATAATGGCAACACCTGTGAACCTGCCAACGCTGACTAGGCCCCACCCCTCCAGATGATTGATGGCGTCCGAGAGAGGGCGAGTGAGTTTTCTCCAGGGACCAGCCCTCTGATAGTCATCCAGTTCCAAACTGTCAGCCCCTAACATGTGTACCTAAGGGCAACACTTCAGAAGGTACATATATGATATATTATACATATGAATGTACATATGTAATACACATGTAAGTAATAATTATAGAAGAGGTTATGAACTTGAGAGGGAGTCAGGCAAGGCACATGAGGAATTGAAGGTAGGAGGGAAAGAATGAAATAATTTAAATATTCATGTAAAACTTATGAGAACTTAGATACTACAGCACAAGTGTGACCTGAACAAACACATACATTGGACTCAGGCAAAAACTAAAAGCCCTTTTCAAAAGGCAATGATAAGAGGGGCTTAGGAGCTGGCTCAGTAAAGTGGTTGCAGCACAAGTCTGAGGACCCGAGTTCAATCCCCCAGAGTCCACATAACAAAAGCAGTCATGCACACCTGTAATACTGGTCCCATGAAGGCTAAAACAGCAGGGCCTTTGAAGCTCCCTGCCTAGCCAGCCTAGACAATCATTGAGCTCCAGGGTCAGTGAGAGATGCTGTTTCAAAAAAAAAAAAAAAAAAAAAGTAAAGAATAATTGAGGGAGACACTTGTTGATCATAGTCTCCAACACATCTGCCCACACCTGCAAACATATGTGTGCACACACATAAACATGTATCTACATACACATGCGCATGCACACAGAGAGTTATTGGTAAGAGAATGAAATGATAAATCATAAACTAGGAGGGCACATTTCCAGTTCCCAAATCTAATTAATTTTGTAGCCCAAATACATTTCAAAGCCCTACATTCAAAAAATAAGAAAATAAATAACCCAACTAAAACTGGGGAAAGACTTGAGCAAACACATCATTAAGGTGCACACAAAAATAAATAAAGATTCTACATACCAGGTGTGACAGAGATGTGGAGGAGGGGTAATTCATATACTGATTTGAGAACACTACTTTGGAAAACACTCTGGTCATTACTTAAAAGGCTAAATATACATCTGCCCTACCATGCAATCTAGTCATCTCCTAGGTATTTTTTTTAAAGATTTATTTACTATGTATGTGAGTTCACCATTGCTCTCTTCACGCACACCAGAAGAGGGCATCAGATCCCATTAATAGATGATTGTGAGCCACCATATGGTTGTGGGAATTGAACTCAGGACCTCTGAAAGAGCAGCTGGTGCTCTTAACTGCTGAGCCATCTCTCCAGCCGTCTCACTCCTTAGAGATTAACTCAAGAGAAATGACAACATATCCAACAGAAGTGACTCGAAGGAGAAGGTGGCAACAGCTTTAAAAGGAAGACAATCCAAACATCCGCCAATAAGTTCCCAGACAGACTAGTATGTCCATATTAATAGAACTCTACATGGCGATAAAAAGAACTGAACTACCGTATATGCAGACGAATTGGTCGCTCTGGGGTATTCAAAATAACACGTGAGTTAAAGAAGGTGCACACAAGAGAGAATGGCTGGTCGGTGCAGACTTACATGATTTCATCTATAATTCTAGAAAACAGAAGCCCATCTTTAGTGGTGGGTGGAATGTTAGAGGTTGCATAAGGTAAGGGATGCAACAGAAGCAAGGGAAGGACTGAGAAGGAGGGTACACATCCCGACTGTTAGACAGTGGGCTCGGTTTCCATTTCTCTCCATGCTTCTAACCTATTATAACTTTTGATTTAACTTGGCAGCATGAATACCTTCTAATGGACCATTCATTCACTCATTCATTCACTTAGTACACAAAATAGAACCTTTTATATTTGCATGCATTTTACAAACAAGCAATTTGATTCATCAATATTTGTTGAGTACTTGAGTCATGTGCTGTGCTGTATGTTGGTCATGGATCATTGGGTGATATTCACTGGCCTGGCCCTGTAGCACTCGGAAAATATCCATGCTGCCATGTTAAATAAGGAGCCAGAATATCAATCAATCAACCAATCAATCCATCCTTGTATAGCTGTGTCTGTGTATCACTCCTTGACTGATGTGAGCTATTTTCTTAAAGATTTATCATCAGTTGAAAATAACTCAAGTTGAAAGCACACTTGATAGCTAAATACCCGTAGCTGATCCTGGTCCTGCCTAGAAGTGTTCAGATCACTTACATAAGCCTACGGATTTATATGTAAAGTCCTGGATACTTCACATGATTAGATGAATTCTGAAAGAGAAAGAAGCAAGTGGTTTACGTGACCTCCACAATATGAAACAGAGACATAAGTGAGCCAGAAGTTGGAGAACCAGCATGGCTCTACTTCTGGAATACAAGGTTAAAAGATCTTGATAGAAAAAGACATGGAAGAGAACCCAGAAGTTTAAGAGCCATTTTCTCTGGGGTCAGCTAGCAGATTTTCTTTCTTTGTTGCTTTTCTCTATTTTCTAGGACTATTGGCCAAATTAAGTTTCTCATCCATCTCTGTATGAATGCCCAAGACACGGCGTTGATGGTAGCTTTGGTGTCCACGCACTCTACGCTTACTGCACACCCAGTGCAGAGTGCCGTATCACACCCTAGCGACACTCATATATGCCCTCGTATTGTCTGTAAGGTTGCACACTCACACCAAGTCAGAGTGGAAAGAGCTGTGTCATGCTCCTTTAGTTTTCTTACTTTCAAATGGCATCGATCATATGAACCATTTGAAACAGTACATGGAAACCTAATGGATATGAGAAGCTGAGCTTAGCCCCCTGGGACAGATCCTCAGATGCAAGAATCCTTCAGAATCACTGTTTGAAGGCTGAGCATGGTGGTGCACACCTTTCATCCCTGTTGTCATCATCATCATCACCATCATCATCACCACCACCATCATCATCACATGCACACACAAAGAAAAGAAACCCTGTTGAAATTGGGCATTGTGTTCCATAGCTATTACCCCAGCCCTTGCCATGACTTCAAGGCCAGCCTGGGCTACAGAGTAAGATGTCTCAAAAACCTCAAAAAAGAAGGTCGCTGTTTGAAAGTCACTCATTATGTAGAAAAAGAAGCTGTGGTAGGGCCACGAGGCGAGAGCATGCAGAGTCACTGCTTCTAATCATGGCTTGATCTTTCCCAGCTCTCCAATGCTGTTCAAACAGGCTTTTCAAAGGGCTCTCCCATAACACAAGCAACGTTTTGTAACCCTGTGTCCCCACACAGGCCAGCAGTGCTCAGAACATCCTGTCAACGGAGTAACTGATACATGCCTGTAATTTGCCCGGAATAAAGCAAGTTGCATACAGAAAAAGCCACCCATACTTCTTAGCGAGGAAGCTAAGGGCCATCTCTGTTTCCATACTCGAGCCTCCTTAGCTGGAGTCAAGGGGCAGAAAGAAGAGTGAGATGTGAAAACTAGGGCTGGAGAGATGGCTCAGTGGTTAAGAGCACTGACTGGTCTTCCAGAGGTCCTGAGTTCAATTCCCAGTAACCACATGGTGGCTCACAGCCATCTGTAATGGGATCTGATGCCCTCTTCTGATGTGTCTGAAGACAGCTATGGTGTACTCACATACATAAAATAAATAATTTGAAAAAAAAAAAAAGATGTGAAAACCAAAGCTATTTAGGGGTGCATAACGAACTTAAACTGTAAAACCGGGAGGAACCCTACATGGAAAGTTCCTACCCACAGCGTTTAATGTGGTGGGCAGATGTGGGGCAAAGTGGACTATTTTAAACCTTAAAGGTAAGATAAAAGACACGGAGAAATATTAAGCAGTAGATTTGTAGAACCCAGACACACATGAAGGAGGTATTTTTATTGCTAAGTTGTCATTTTTGCTCAAAGTTGCATTTCCTGTCATGGTAAAAGCACTTCAGGTTGAGAGGTGAAGTGAGGCATCCAGGGGAGCTCAGAGCCATCCAGAGGCACCCATGGATGGAGAGAAGCTGAAACAAGCCCGTGGGCTTCGTGGGGCACACACCTTATCTCTGGCTCAGTCTATAAAAAGGTCATTTTCCCTAAACTCATAAAGATCTCTGCAGTTCTTATTGATATACATAATATGATTATGAGACTGCATTTGTGTCAGTAAATGTCCACCCTGCTGTACATACAGGGTAGCTTTATTGTAGGTTTTCAGACTGAGAAAAAGGCTTTCTCTCAGTCACACGGTTCTCAGTTCATGAGTTTTCTACTACAAGAAAACACCTATGGGCCAGGTGATGTCAGAACAATGTAAACATGGTTCTTACAGAGGCAGAGACTGCCTCATACATCCTAACACATAATTGTGTTTACTGAGGTTTGCCCTTCCCAGTTCAAGATTAAGGTGGCAGAAAAACTGGTATCGTTGTGGGTGCCCTTCTTCACAGATGAACCGTGATTCATCTAGTCATAGAGAAATAAACTCTGTTCCTCACAAGAAGACAAAGGACAAAAGGCCCCAGAGAGTTTAGTCCAGGTCCTTTGTAACAGTGTGGTTTCCACTCAGAAACGTGGAGCCTGATCTAGTCACCTCCAGTGGGCTCTGTCTTGAACCCTAAGGTTCATGGCTTCTGAAACAAACACATAGAATGAGCCTGAGGCAAGCCACCCTGGCTGGTCTATCCCAGACACCTTGCTTTGCTCACACCTCTGTGTAGTCTCTCATCGATACTGCTGAACTATCAAGGCTGTCTCCCACCACTGAGGAGAACTTTAGCCATGACTTTCAATCATGTGTCATGTCCCCTCTCGTTTTATCCTCAGCACATCTCCATGATATGTACTTTGTCATTTGACATAAAAGGAAACTTCAGCATGGAGATGTTAAATATTGACTTCATATCTCATGGTTAATAAGTAGTAGGGATCAAACAGAAGCCCTGAACTTGGGGATTTTTAGTCTATGACTCTTCTATGACAGTATGAGACCCAAATGTCTCCCATTGTCCTCTGGATCACTCTACAGCCTCAGGGTGGGCTCAGTATTCTTCTCCATCCTCGAGAGTTTTGATGGCCTTTCTAGTGTTGGTAACAGGGCCCACGGAGTTGACTCAGTGGTTAAAGACTTAATTCATAAATATCAGGACCCAAGTTCAGATCTGAAAACCCATGTAAGTGCTGGGGGAGGGCTTCTGGAGGAGAGACACACTTGCCTGTGATTTTAGTCTCCAGTGATGGAGGAGACAAGATCCCAGAGCAAGCTGGCTAGCAAGAATAACCATATGGGCTTGCTCTGGTTTTGACTGAGAGACCTTGCCTCAGGAAATAGCAAAGATAGAAGAGTAATTTGAGACAACTCCTGACATCAGCCTGAGGTCTCTGCATACACATACGAGTGCATGATCATGTACATGAGAAAGAACCCTATTATGGGATATACATATTCCATTCCTCCTCCCATAAGGCGCAGGGACCTATGGGGACGAGGGATGGATTATAAGAGTTGGAGGTGGTAGATAACACCCAAGAAGGAAACAGCATCTCCAGACACAACATGGCCATTGCATACATGGAATCACAACTGTGTTAGCATGAGCTAGACCGGCATGAGCTCCAGGGAGGCAAAATCCCAGAAGAGGGTGGGCAATCCCATTCCTGGCTGGGGAGGAGCTGTTTGTTGTCCTTTTATAGCTGCTAGGAGAGTCAATTTTCTTTAAAGATACGACCCTGGTAGGCTGACCACATGCCAGGATAGGCCTGACTCCCAAGGCTAGCTGAGTAACCCAAAGCTGGATCTGATGGTTACCAATAAGACAACAATAACTCAAAGTTGGGTAGAAAGGGGCAGAATGGTGGTTATGGGAGGAGTTGGTGAGAAAGAATGTGTTTCATAGAATAAAAAAATTGTTTAAAAAGGAAAAAATAAAAACAGCACACAGGGAAAGGGAAAAGTATACATATGTAGCAAAATACTTATTCTGCTACATTGTATTTGCAGTGGAGCTCAGTGATTAGGCAGTAGTAGAGGAGGTAGAGCTGGGAGAGAAAGAGAGGAAGAGGAGGGGAGAAAAAGAGAAATGGGAGGGGAGAAAGAGAGGAAGGGAAGGAGAAGGAGGAGGCTAGCAGCCATGGAGAACCACGGATGGTGGAAAGCTGTCCTGGTTAGCAACTTCTATCAAAAGGTTAGATATTGGGTGACAACTCTAATTGTGTGGGCACCTTGTTGATTGAGCATTTCTAAATATATAAATCCTTTAGATAGTCACTAAGCTTTAAGAGTCTCATTTCTACTGGGTACTGCGAGGATGGCAGATACTGTCTGAGGTTCAGCCGAGCTTTGTGGATGCAGTGTGAAGGATTGGCAGAGCCATCCCCAACACTGGTGTCTCATGGGTACCAGGGCTTGCACATCTAGCTAGCTGGAGTCCCAGACAGAGCCAAGGAGCAGTGGGAACATGGTGGCTGCCTGGGAACAAGCCAGACAGGGCACCGTTTTCTAAATATTTCCTGTTACACACACACACACACACACACACACACACACACACACACACACACACACACACACATTGTGATATATATATCATTCCCATCTGAAAACAACAGATGTCTGGATTGCATATTTTATATTTAATACATTCGTACTAAGCCATACTTGCTTATTCGTTTGTAAACTGTATTGGTTAAATTATCTAATGTTTAATTGTTCATTGTGTTGAGGTCTTGTTTCTGTTTGAAGATCAAATTTCTTTCCAGGAAAGGGTGGTCTCCTATTTACAAATGAACTTGTGACACAGAATAGGTCACCAGCAACACAAGTTCCAGCAATATGTGCTTAGATTTCAACACAGAGCTTAGTAATCACTGAGGATGGGGTCACTGAAATTTGTGGATTATGAGAGTGTCAGTGTTTGAGGTACAAGTTGGGGTACCAGGCTCAGGGCTGGGGTGCAGGGCAGGTGTGCAAGCTCTGAACTTGGTGGGTATTCTCCTTATGTATTTCCTGCTTAAGAAAGAATATTAGCTTCAAGGTTGGGCCTTCACTGAACTACAGGTGGAGGTGACTTAAGTAGTTCCCGAGGGACAGGAAGTGGGAAGGGGAAGGGGAAGGGGAAGGGGAAGGCTAGGATTAAAAAGAGGTAACCAGGAAGATCACTGATGGATTCTGACTTGAAAATAGAAGCCAGTCACCTTTGATAAGGCACTGTGTATGTATGAGGTGCAATATACCCATGACTGACAATGGGAAATACCACTCAGTTCAGAATTTTTTTTTCTCTTCCAGACAGGATGCATCTGTGTAGCCTTGGCTGTCCTGTAACTCACTCTGTAGACCAGGCTAGCCTCAACCTCGGAGCTCTGCTTGCTTCTGCCTCTAGCATGCTGGGATTAAAGGCGGGCACCTCCACCACCCATCCCACATAATTATCGTTAAGAGTCTGTACCGCTTTTGTTTTTGTACATAAAGTTTTATCAGAACATGGACACACCTATTTGTGTAAGTGGTAACTCCGGATGCTTATGTCCTACAAATCGCCCCAGAGTCTCTGCTGAGTCCGCGAATCATTCAAAGCTAGGAGTTTTGTGGTCTTTACTAAAGCTGGCAGCTCTCTGCTGCAAGCGTGCTTTTCATAAGCCAGCCACAAAGGAAAAACAAGGCCAGAAGCTATTAGTCGATGCATAAAGGCCAAGAAGTTTCCTTTGTCAGTGAAGACACTGAACAATTCTGTCCAAGAGGGTCTGTCTGTGAAGCTGGGATTCTCTTCCTCGTTCTTGTGGCCTGGCTCTGAATTTATCAAGCCCTTAAGCACCAAGTCTGGCTATGATTATCCCCTAAGCTCATCTGCAGAAGAAATTCAATGGGTAGACAAAGGGAATGAGTGGTTTATATAACTACGGGAAGTCACTACTATTATTGTCTGGTTGAACAGGAAGAGAGTCACAGGTTCTTTTTTCAGTGCTGTAGACTAAACCCAGGGCCTGTGCATGCTAGGCAAGTGTTCTAGCACTAAGATACATACCCAGCTCTAGCTAACGGGGCCTTGGGGAAGTGACTAGATTATAAAGGACTTGATTTCATCAACTGATTAATCCACTGAGGATTCAAAAGTTGATCAAGTTATTGGGAGGTGGGGCCTGATTGGCAGACGTGGGTCCTTAGAGGATCCCATGAGCTGACCCCCTTCCATCCCCCTCTTCTTCCTGGATGTTATGTGAGCATATCCAGTGCATTACAGCCTTTCTGGCACGAGGTTCTGCTTTCTCTCAGTAACAGATCCAGCCAATGCTGGGTCAAAACCTCTGAAATTGCAAGCCAAAATGGATCATTCCATTTTTAAGGATTATTTCTCTCAGGTAAATTGTTTCTGCCACAGACACAAAAGTCACAACTGACACAACCACCCACACTATGAACCGTGGTTAATGGGAAGCTTTAAAACTATAGGAAGCTTTAAAACTCTTCTTAACCTAGAGTGTAAAGAACAGTCTTAGTATTTTGCTGACTCAAAATCATCACAATAAAATGTAGTGTACCATACGCTTCTGAGGCCATTAAAGGATGAAGGCTAATTGAACAGGCTAAAGAGCCAAGAGTACAGGTTTTTTTTTTTTTTTTTTTTTTTTTTTTTTTTTTATCTGTGATTCTCTCCTCTCCTCCTCAGGAGCCAATATGCAGTGGGATACCAGAAGCAAAAGGATCTAAAGCAAGCAACAGAACTCATATCCAAACCGCTAGATTCTCCTCAAATGCCCATTTAATGGGATGGCTTGATCTAATTTAATTCTTCAATCATTAAATATCCACAATATGCCTCTGTAGAGCCAGTTATAGTGTTAGTTTCAGTAAATCAACAATCGCCATCATTAACAATGGTCTCTACCTTTCTGTTTTATCTGTGTGTATATGTGGCTGTGTGTGCATGCACACACATGGGCATGCATTTGCTACAAGCATGTAGGGAGGTCAGAGGATAACTTTGGAGAGTTGGTTTTCTCCTTCTGTCACGGGTCCCTGGATTGAATTTAATTGGGCCATCTTGCTGGATGAGCTTCTTCTCTTCATAAACAAGATACTAATGCTATGTGATTGCATGCACACCAGGCTCACCCAGGTAGCTTCATGTAGAGCCACTTTGCTGTCTGAATACTACCTCACAAAGCCCAGTATTTCGTCTTGTAGGGCTCAGCTCACACTCGTCCTTTGGTTGATGATAATACAGAACATTAGTTGAATGGACAAGGAAGGAGTTATGAGTAGTCAGAAAACAACTTCCCCTAGCCAGGATATGGCCATTGGCACTAGCTTGGAGAGGTGGTTTCAGAAAGTGAGTATCAGCTAAAACTGGGGACATCCTTGTATTACACAGTATATTTTATAGACACGTTTCATAACTTGTAATATTCTGATCAGGACGTACTCCCCGTCCAGAAAGATTTCAAGTTGTCTGTACACATTTCCCTACTTTACAAATTTGTCACTCCCATCTCAGTACCCCAATGATGGACTAAAGAAAGGACAGAGGGCATTTACCTAACCAAGAGCACATCTTTTTTCCTTGTAAGAAGATTGTCTTGAGACTCAAATTCAAGCATAATGTACAGTAAAAGCTATGGAGGAGGAAAAAGAGG
Organism: Arvicanthis niloticus; assembly: GCF_011762505.2. Taxonomy (NCBI): domain Eukaryota; kingdom Metazoa; phylum Chordata; class Mammalia; order Rodentia; family Muridae; genus Arvicanthis; species Arvicanthis niloticus. The sequence goes on along the minus strand of NC_047664.1, from coordinate 77,484,134 downwards.
AGGAGGAAGAAGAGGAAGAAGAGGAGAAAGAAGAAGAGGAAGAGGAAGAGGAGGAAGAAGAGGAGGAGGAAGAGGAAGAAGAGGGGGAGGAAGAGGAGGAGGAAGAGGAGGAGGAAGAGGAAGAAGAGGGGGAGGAAGAAGAGGAGGAAGAGGAAGAGGAGGAAGAGGAGGAAGAGGAGGAAGAGAAAGAGGAGGAGGAAGATGAGGAGGAAGAGGAAGAGGAAGAAGAGGAGGAGGAGAAATCAAGTCCAAGGCAGATGCTGATGGAAGTGGTGGCCAGAACTCAGGAGTCTGAGATAAGAGAATCACTTGAAGCCAGGAGTGGAAGACCAGCCTAGGCAATTGAAACATACATGAATGACCAGCCTAGCAAGACCCTGTTTCAACAGTGGGAAAACGGGGAGAGTTTCAAGATGAAGAAAACATAGAAGAAATATTAAGAAGATGCCTGTATTTCAGACATTACCTATGAAATGAAAAGATGTGTATTTTATGTCCTTACAGGAATAAGAGCATGAGCCAGTTGTGGTGGCTGGTGGTAATCCCAGCACATGGAGGTAATCCCAGCACATGGAAGGCTGGGTCATGAGTTCAAGGACAATCTGGGTCATAGAGTAACACCCTGATTCTAGAAATAATACAACAACAACAACAATGACACAAAGACCCTTAGGAGGAGACTGAGGGGATGGCCTGAAGCTTGAAAGCCCACGACACCCAATCTCTATCTGACCTGACGCCAACTAAGGACACATGGTCCCATCCCACAGCAAGGGAGAAGTAAAATGTTGGCTGACCTGGGTTTAAACCTATAGTAAATCTATAGTAAACTGCTACTAGTAACTGAAAACATGTATGTTTGAGCCAGGATTATAGGCTTAGTTAACACAACCAAAATAAATTAGATGTGTAAAAGACTGAATCACACTGGATTAAGCCTTCAGTATTTGCCGGCACTGTGTAGAAAGCTCAAGAGGGTTTAACTGGAAAGTTACCACAACAGAGAAGAAGTTAGTGGGTGTGATGGGGTATGAATTGGTGGCTTTAGTGGGTCAGATGGGGTATGAATTGATGGCTTCTACAAACAACCAACAGGAAATTATCATGGAAGAAAAGACCTCAATGATTGTGCCACCCAACAGAATCAAACAGATTAATAGAAACATGAGAAAATTTCAAGACAGCCAGCTCCTGGTGGGATTGCCCACCATCTCAACACACAGACGGTCGAGGTGGAGAGCTGCTTACACAAGTTCAAAACCAACACATGCAAATCAACCAACACATGAACTATCAAATGCCTGGTCTTTAGTAAAAGAAGTTTTGAAGACTATAAACATCTTACTCTTCTTAAGATGGGAGTAAAATTTAATTCAAATTAAAATAATAGTAAGTTCTTATAAGAAAAAGTAGGGGAAACCACCTGTTTTAGTTAGGGTTTCATTGCTTTGAAGAGACACCATGTCCAAGGCAACTCTTATAAAGGCAAATATTTAATTGGGGCTGGCTTACAGGTTCAGAAGTTCAGTCCATTATCACCATGGCAGGAAACATGGCAGTGTGCAGGCAGACATGGTGCTGGAGGAGCCAAGAGTTCTGCATCTTGGTCCAAAGGTAGCAGAAGGAGACTGTCATCTGCACCAGGCAGAGCCTGGGTATAGGAGGCCTCAAAGCCCGCCTACACAGTGACACACTGTCTACAACAAGGCCACACCATCTCCTATTTAATAGTGCCACTCTCTATGGCCAAGTGTTCAAATACATGAATCTGTGGGGGCCAAACCTGTTCAAACCACCAAACCACCCTACCAGAAACTAGGATGCTTTATAAACGCCAATAATTAAAACAATATGAAAAGTTAGAAAAATAGGCAGATTAATGGAATACAACATAAAGTCCAGAAAATAGACTGAGGACACTGGTAAACTAGTAAGTGATAAAAATGGCATCTTCAATCATCAGTTAGATTCCTGAACAAATGGGAGAGCTGGAGGACACAGACACACATACAAACATACACATGCACACAGGCACACACACACAGACACTCATACACACACATGCAAGAAAACATGAGGTAACCTACCTAGTATTACTTGTCCCAAGATGGAAGACCACATTACCAATAAGCCAGTGACATATATATATATATATATATATATATATATATATATATATTATTTATATATATCTGATAGCACCTAAATCACTGCCAAATACATAGGGCAGAGGAACATATAAACCACTACACAGATGGACAACTAGCAAAACTCAGGCTGTACGTGGGCCAACAGAACTTATAATCTGTTAGGCCCAACTTATGGTATTATACAGAAAAAGGAAAAGGAGACAGAGGGCAGACTTCTGGACAGTTCTGGCGCTCACTAAAAAGCAAACACACCTCATACCAATTTTTCTCCTCCCCATTGATAACCCTGTTTTTAGTTTTACATACTTTTTTCCCTAGAGATTTTTAAAACTAATTTACAAGGCAATACCAATCCACGTGTGTACAGGACATGCTGATCTTGCTGCCTTTCCCTGGAGTCCTGCAGCTGCACATTCCTGACCACAGCCTTGCACCCTCTCAGCCACCCCCACCGGGCTGCAGACAGAAACTGGTGAGGTCACAACACTCAGCCTCTCCTCTTACCTACAGGATCAAGTGCAACTCCCCCTCAGGGTACAACACCCAGTTTCCTCATGAGTTAGCTCTAACCTGCAGCCTTCCAGGGGTCTGGGTACTACCCTTAGAACAATCCCTACACCAGGCATGCTGGATTAACAGCTAGATTTCCTAAGATGCAAAGTGCTTGCTTTCTTCTTTGTCCAATGCTATCGCTTTGCCTGGAATTTCTTTTCAGCCCTTGTTTACTGTTTTGTTTTCTATCTGTCCTTCATGGAGAGTTATACATCCTTTCAGAAGCCTGCCCTCAGCTCCCATAGGCAACCTACCATGGGCCACTCTTCCCAGTCCCCTCCCCAAGGGTCATGTTCTAAGAATGAGATTTCAAAACTAATAGTAAAAGCCAAGATTGGGGTGTGGTAGCCGTCCAGAGAAACACACTTATCCGTTTATCTTCATCCCTCATGGTCTCTGACATGAGCATCTGGTGTTGTTTACTCTCCACACCAAGAGCTCCCCTGAGGCCTGTCTCCTCCTTCCAACAGGGTTCATCGGGCTCACTCCAAGTAAAAAGGATATGCCCTTCGGTGTGTGTGCTGTCTAACCCCCACTGTGTTTCACACAGTGACGCTTGCATTTGGAGAGCCAGGAATTGGCCACAGTAGCAAAGGCTTGAAGTCCCTGTGTGTCTTTCTATCTAGACTCCTACATTCACCTCCCAGGAAGCAAAGGAGTTCTGTCTTCTCAGTTGTTGTTGTGTGAATGAAGCTGTCTCTGAGCTTATGGGGACGTTATCTGTCCCTAGAAATACACTTTATCAAGTGACTGTGACACAGGTGTCTGCTGGTCAAAGTGTGGACAAGTGTGTAATTAGTCTCCTAGTCCAGCACCCCACATGTATGCCTAGAGGTGGGTGGTGGGGTCCTTTAATCTGCTCCCCACTTTTCCTCTTTCAGTCACAAATAATCTCCTCTGTCTTTTCTTGAATTTCTTTCAACAGCTCCTCATATTTCCTTCTTGGTGTGCCTGGCACTCACTCCTGTTTGCACAGGAGAAAACAGACTGACCTTTACCCGACGCCTTTTACAACTTTTTTACACTTGAGTACTGACCTACTACTGAATATCTGTCACCCTTATACCTACTGGGCAATCCTGCCCTTGCAGGACTGTGGGCTGCACATACCTGAGCTCAATACCCACACTGCACAGTCAAGAGGCGTCCACCTGTCCGTTACCACATTAATTGACTGAGGAACCTTGGCCACGGCCTGTTCCCTAACATTCAGCTCATGGCTACGGCCACCACACTGAGCTGCCTCCTCTTTCCTGACACTTGCTTCTGACTTGATCTCAGACACTGCTTTCATGTCTGGTCCCCGGAGCCCTCAAATAAAGAAGTTTTCTAATCCAGGAGGCCTTCTCGATTCATCTTCACCCTCCCTCTTGCAACGGAGAGCAGAGATGGCAGGAAGACCCCTGTTACTCACCTACCACTCAGAGGGTTCAGAAGTACTTACTCCACCATCAGCTTTCATATTGTCTCATGTTCAGGATGCTGTATTCAGGGCAATCAAGGTTAAAAGGTAGGCCAGGCTCCACTGCAAGGACTTGGCCAAATACCAGCAAGGGTGGCCGATTCATTGTTCTGCCTTATAGCCCAAAATAAATGAAAGGGACAATACCATTATGAAATGGTCTTGAGATTCCGCATACATTTTTATTCAAAAGCTTTGTAGGGCACAAATTATTGATGGCTGCTATAAGAAGAGAAATCTCGAATATTCAAATGAACACCAGTCATGGGGTTGACCTGCATCTCCCTTAAGCCCAGCAAAAAGATGTATTAGACTTTGCACATTTAAACTCTGATTGTGACTTTATATGGAGACAGGGTCATTATAACAGCTATCAAGTTAAAATGTGGTCATTCAGGTAGGCTGTAATCCAATATAACTTATGCCCTTGTAAAAAGACGGAATTTGGACTCAGGCACAAATGGAGGAAGATAATCTGAGCACCTAAGGAGAGTATTGTGTTCGAGCCAAGAACACCTGCTGCTGGAAAGCTGAAGCCCGGGAAGAGGCTGAAGTTGACTCTCCCTCACAGAACTCAGAAGGAATCAATGCTTCTGACACCTCGGTTTCCAACCTCTAGCCTCCAGAACTGACAGACAGCTGATTTCTGCTGCGTAAGCAGCCCAGTGTGTGGCACTTAAGTTACAGCACCCTAGGAAACGAGCACAGTGGATGAACAGAGTCTCCAGTAGCCTCCAGCCAGCAGTGCCAGGGACTCACTCCTGATTAAGAGGGACTGTGCCTCTGTTAAAAGGGAAAGAATGATCTTGCTTACTGCAAATACATGTGAAGAGCTCATTCACTTCAGAATCATTTTGTTGTTGTTGTTCATGGAAAAACCAATTTAAATGACAAGTACTCTTTTGCCAAGCTAGGGTATAGAAAGTAGATAGCCATGGGTGCATACGTCACAGACACAGACACAGACACAGACACAGACACAGACACAGACACAGACACAGACACAGACACAGACATACACACACACACACACACACACACACACACACACAGAGAGAGAGAGAGAGAGAGAGAGAGAGAGAGAGAGAGAGAGAGAGAGAGAGAATGAATAGTTCTCTGTTGTTAGGTCTTGAATAGGTTGCAAGTTCCCATAGTTGCTGATTCTCGTCAGCTTAGCAGATGAGATTAGAACAGCTGCTTCTTCCATACACAGCATTGTCTTAAAAAGATGCTCAGAGTGAATTACAATTAGATTACAGAGCTGTCAAAGAGGGTCATAATTATAGCATTTATTCACCACATTTACAAGGCAGATGCATACAAAAGGGAATGGAAGCCGAAGGTAAGGCAAGAAAGCCACATCACTTACCTCAGCAGGAAGTCTGACAGAGGGGAGAGGGGAAGCTCCTCAGTCGCCCCCTCACCATCAACAGCTAGGCTTTCTGTCCAGGAGCTAGAGGACAAGATCTGGTGGCAACTCCTCTCCTTCACAGTTGGAAGAGGAGAGCCAGCAAGGTTGCCATGACTCACCCACAGCTACAGACAAGCAAGGGAGGAGCTGAGGCCAAACCAAGAGCAAGGCGGCTCCTGCCAGGATGGCCAAGCTCGGCCCCTAGATTTGGTCTCATCTATAAGAGCATATTAATTTACCCAGCAGCTGTTTGTCACGCAGCTCCCAGGAAGCTTGGAAACCGTCTCACTTCTGCTAAATGGCAAAGACAAGAGAAGAGTTCTCACGGCCAGTTATGCCGGTCAACTCCCTTACTAATCAATAATGCATTTAGCACCACAGGAGGAGCGGCAGAACCCACTCAGCCCCTCCAATCTCGGTATCCCACAGATAAATTGAAGATGGTAATGTTTATGCAGTGAGCGATCTCCTTGAAGGATAATGACTTCAACAGCTAGCCAGACTCCCATCCGTGGAGCCAATGAAGCAACAGATACCTACTGTGCTCCTTGTATACATCAGATGCTGTGCTAGAGGTCTGATGTAGATTTGTTTCCCAAGAGCTCACAGTTCTTTTGAAAAGGTAGAGCACACAGAAAGAGAAAGTAACACCCCACCCCCACACAAAGATAGCTAGTTCAGTTATACATGTAAGTGCAGAAGACTTAATGTTCATGTGCCTCCCAAACTCATAGGTTAAAATCCCAGCCCAAGTCCATGTCCATATAATGGTATTAAAAGCTGGAGCTTTGTGTAGGCGATTCTGTGGAGGGAACATTACAAGAAGGGCCAGAGAGAGATTCCCTCATCTACTTCAGCATGCGAGGTTACAATAAAGAGACATCTCCATGAGGAAGGGGGTTCTTTTCAGAAGTGGCATATGTTAGCACCCTTATCTTTAACTTAGCCTCCAGAAGTTGGAGAAATAAACAAGACACCAGCTTATGATGTCTTTTTATAGCCATCTAAGTGGTCTAAGAGAGGAAGTTACACAGGGAGGAAGCTGCCAGGTTCTATCTAGTGTCTTACCCCTTCCTTCCTAAATGGGACTATGTATAGTGTGTTCTGTTTGTTTGTTTGTTTTAATCATCTTCAGGTTTACCTGTTTTCTTTCTCTTAAAAATACACCCTACTACCCCATTCAATTATCTTTCCTTACTATTAGCCAGTGGTATTTCCATCACAAAAACTTCCTCTCCCAGAACATCAAGAAAAGATGCAACTCCATCTCCTAATTTAAAGTATTGCTTAGGAACGAATCTCTGGGGGAAAAGAAAAACATCTCTACCAGTGTCACCTTGACTGCAGGGTTTTCCCTCAATTTAGAGGAGAAAACATGACATTCTTCTTCTCTCTGTGCCCTGGGCAGACAGTACTTATCTATTCTAGGCTGTGTCCCTTGCTTATTGTCATATGTGCCCCGCCATGTGCCCTGCCTTGTGCATCGCCCTCTCCCCATAACCCACCTAACACAGTATCACAGGCAACTGGAAGATTCCCAAAACCGACTGTGACGTGGAAGTTATTCGAATTTAAGGTCAGATTTTGGTTCTAACTAGGAAAGTAACTGCATCATTCATACTTACTGCTCTGGATTAAAAATGTGATGGGCAGAATCTGATCTCAGAGATAACTGTGCCCGGGACTGACAGCTGCCCTCCAGTGTCCTTCCATCCATCCACTCTTGCTTTCCTCAGGGGAGCTGAGCTCTGCCCTGTGACTAGGTACCCTACTGTGCCTTACAAAGTTCACCGCTGAGTTGAAGCTCATGCAATACTAAACAAATCCAGAAGATGTGCTCAAAGGGAAGGCAGGGGTTGTTATTCATCCCTTCCCTCCATCTGGCTGCCTCAAACATGGTCATGGTTAGCAGCCACCTGGAACTACACAGGTATGTCCCATGAAGGAGAGCTATTACATTGCCTGTGAGCCATCACTCCTGAGCTGTTAGAAGAGACAGAAAGTTCTATGCTTTTTATATTAAAGGTTTTTTGGGGGTGGAGTGGGGAGCAAATTTCCCGGCTCTTTATGGCCAGGTTTATTAACTAAAAGATAAATCTGAGTTGTATTTTCGCTGACTTAAGAGATCCCATTCTTTTGTCAGAAAACAACAGCACAGAAGAGTTCAATGACATTTCCAAATTTAACAACAACAAAAACAAAACCTTTTTTTTTTTTTTTTTTTTTTTTTTTTTTTTTTTTTAGACAGCCTTAGATATTTTTAGTGGTGAGAATGTCACGTTTCTATAGGGTGTAGAGATATACACGCACCCTTATCATATGATATCTTTGCACATCTACCTATTCACAAACAAGCTCTAAATTCATAGGGACAAACTGGGCAGGAGGATTACCAAGTCTTTCTCAAAACCACAGGCTCAAGATTTGTGCCATCAGAAATAGCAGACAAACCTGAGGATCTAGACAAGTAGATAAGAGTGAGCCCAGTTTAATATAAGAGTGAGTGGACTTTTAAAGTCCCAGCCCAACATGAATACATGTACACACACACACACACACACACACACACACACACACACACACACACGCTTGTAGTCAAGTTTCTTAAACAGCTTAAGACAATTTAGGACTGAGAAGATAGCTCAGTTGGTTAAATGCCTGCTGTACAAACATGAGGACCCAAGTTCAGATCCCCAGAACCCAAGTAAAAAGCCAGATGTGATGGTGTGCATCCATAACTCCAACACGGTGGGGGGGGGGGTAGGGACAGAGATAAGAATATCCCTGAAGCTCATTGGCTGGCCAGCCTTGCCTAATTGATGAGCTTTGGGTTCAATGAGACACACTGTTTTGTAGTGACAATTTTGGACTTTTGGCTTCTTTAAAAAACACAGAAATATTATAAGAATGTGTTTTCATCTTAATCCCAGGTGTGGTGGGATATGGGCTGCTTCAGATTGTCCACAGCAGCTGACTATGATTTGCCTTGAGCTTTGGTAGGGGCGTGATTTTGCCAGCTGCAGATGTTTCTACGATTGTGTGATGTTTGGAATTCTGGAACTTTTCAGAGGGTATAGAAATGCTAGGGCCCTGAGAGCTTGCCTGTTGTTGTCGGATGCTGTTAGTTGAGGATTCTTAAGTAGCCATACACAAAGAAGAAATAACAACAAGAAGAAATTAGATATCCTGATGGCCAAGATCAAACTTGCCCCAAGGAACTTGACGCCCCTAATCAGCAGGAAGTAGTCTAATGATAACTCCGCCCCCTTCCCATCCCCACCTCCCCCTTTATTCAGGGATCTCTTTTCTCTCTTATCTAGTGTTGGGGGTTGAAAGGATGGAAGAAAGAAGATCCACAAAGTAGCAAAGACAGCTACACTGTCTCATAAAAGGAAAAATGTACAAAGTGAGCAAAGGCAACCAAAGTTGATCTGTGGTCTCCACATGCACACACTACATTAACAAATACATACAAATACATATGCTACACTCAACACACACACAAATAAAATCATAAAAATGAATTTCATGGGTTTTTAGTAACCGCTTGTTTTGGATGTCTGAGAGTCCATTGAACCACATTCCAATAGTCCCTGTCTGTCGCACGAGTAGTACTTTTTTTTTTTTTTTTTTTTACTTGTTACTCTCACACAATTCACAGAATTGCACATGGGGTTTAAAGGGCCAATGTAAACAGGACTCTATCTCCCAAAACTCTTTCTGGGTAGGTAATTATTAATTTTTTGGGTCTGTGGGCAACAAATTGAGCCTGATGTTGTTTTACGTTTAAAAGTCAGATCTAGTCTAAAATAAGACATTCTGAGAACCTGGTTTCTCTGGTTTGCTTGTTTTGTCTCAGCCCTCATTTTTTCCCTGACTTTTAATAAGGGGAGCTCATGAGGAATGACCAAAGAGCATAGGATTATAATGGGCCACTTTGCTTTTTAAACATCTCTTTCTTTGAGTTGAGTGGTGGTGGTAGTGGTGGTGGTGGGGGGTGGTGGTGGGGGGTATGCCTTTAATCCTAGCACCTGGAAGGCAGAGGCTGGTGGATCTTTGAGTTCAAAGCCAGCCTGGTCTATAGAGCAAGTTCCAGGACAGCCAGGGCTACACAGAGAAACCTTGTCTTAGGGGAAAAAAATCCTTTCTTTGTTGATACAGACATCATCTTGCAGTGAGATGTCTTTCAGGGAAGGCAGATCCCAGATCTGATTAATATAGGACATTTTTATTATCAGAAAAGGAACTTTCAAAATAAATGATCATGCAGAAAAGTTCAGCGGGTCAAAGAGACAAAGACCAGGCAGCAAGCTACAGCAGCCTAGGTGCTTCAAGGGTTCCAGATCAAGGGATTTCGATGGTCACCTGGGAACTATTAAGGAAAAAGAACTCTATGGCCCTGCAGTTTAGGGAGCACACAGTGGTCTGTCAGCCTGGTCCTGTGTAAGTGACACAGGCTGTTTTTTTTGCACAAGGAAGAAGGAAGCCAGGCCAACAATGCTCGAGGCAGGTAAAGTCCAGCTTACCCACTTGCTATTCCCATGAAGCACCAGGCCATGAACTACCCTGGCTGAGGATGTATCTCCATGCAAGTCTTTCTGACTACACCAAGGCTTTAAGAGGTGAGCCACAAAGCTGCATCTGCCAGGGCAGGACAGCATTCTCTCATTGCCAAGGAACACATTTTTTACAAGATCAGAAGGCCCCGGGTCCCAGACAGAGGTGAGTGCTATGTAAGTTCCTTAAAGGAGAGCTGGGATCCTCTCGTGCTAACTGGAAACTGCTGATCAGGAGGGGAGAGGTGACACACAGGCCTTGCTGATATGCAGTGCACCCTGGAGATATAGCTCACAAGGCAATTCTGGTGTGTGGGGAAAAGAAGGCTGGGACCTTATGACCCAGGGTCGATCATGGAAAGAAGACACTTAGGCTGTATCATCAGGGTAGTGGAGGTGAGAAGCATGGAGAGGGTAACTGCAATCCCAAATTCTTTCTCCTGTGAACGTGGATACATCACAAAGAGTCATTCATAGAATGACTTCCCAATAAATAAAACAGTGCCTGAAGGTGCTTGGTGACTAGTCCTTTCTTGTCCTCTTGCTCGCAGGAATTATAGTGGTTGTTATTATGGCTAAATGAATGGTAGGGTTAAAACAGTGAGGTTGGACACAGAGGAAAGGAAAAAAAGAGGACTCATAGGTGGGTCTAGGATTGCCGTACTGACCGTAAGAGGAAGCATAGGACTCTGGGAAAAACAACAAATTTGGGCTTAGAGAATGCGCGCGCGCGCGCGCGCGCACACACACACACACACACACACCATGAAAGGTGCTAATTAATGCCCTTTCCTTAGTACTTTTGGGTAGTTTCACTTTTACGTCTATTCTTATATCTAAATTGTAACAGGCTGAATTGTGGGTAACAATGACGTCTACGAAAACCTCTGTAACAGACTGAATTGTGGGTAATGATGACGTCTACGAAAACCTCCGCCTATTAAAGGAAGACTGGCATCTGACCTGGAGAGAGGGGGAGAGAAGTTAAAATGGTAGACCAAATGCAGATGGAGTCTGCCCTTTGCTTCTGCTCTACTCAGCCCCGCCCCTTGGCACTCCTGCCCCGCCCCTCAGCACCCCGCCCCTGTCATGTCCTTCCCTCCTACCCGACCCGGGACCCAGAGCTGTTTGGTCTCAGCCTTTACCTCCCTGTCTGCTGAATCCACCTTGACTATTTGCAGGCTCCACCTGTGCCCTGCTGGGAATTTTCTCCTTCAGGAGCACAAGGAGACTGTCTCCAGGCTGGGGCAGAGGGAATGCTGAGAGAAAGAGGTATCTCTCCTCCTCTACAACAGCTGCCAGCCTAAGACAGGAAGAGGGAGAAAGGAGGAGCAATTCCTTTGCTGCCCATCTCAACCACAGACACCTCTGCTCCCTCTTTCAGTAATGTGAAGTTTCAGGGTTTGATTGGCATGCCTATCTGCCCTCCAGTCTCCCTCTTTTCAGCCTTTAGCATTTCCGTTCTTTTATTAAATGTTGGAGTTGTGTTGAGTACAGCCCCAGCTGTAAAGCCTTAAGTCTGAATTAGTATTGATTGTTCTATCAGTTGTAGGTTTCAATCTCTGACATAGGTGGGTATTATCCACCTTGCGTTTTCGCCCTTACGGAAAGGGTATTAGTATTTATGCTCTTGGCTCGGGCTAGCTACAGAATTTGTTTATTCTTGGACATCATAATCTAGAGATGATGTCCACACTGGGCTCGGCATTGCTCACTTCAATTCATATTCAACAACAGAATGGTGTGCATGCATTTTTCTGCTTATTTATCAAGCTTGCCAATTACTTTCTTTTCGCGTCAGTGAAACTTCCCACTGTTTCACTGAGGTAGATGGTTGTTAGAGACTTTCAGCTAGGAATTTTTACTAAAGTACCACAAAGTTCTAAGAAACCATCAGAAGGTAAGGTTTTATTATTATTATTACTATTACTATTATTACTTTAATCTTGCATTTCTTTTGGTATATGTGAGGACATATGCATATCTTGAGTATATATTATATATATAATATATAATATATATATAATATATATATATAAAGATTCAGTCAAACTATATTTTCCTCGTTCAAGTAGAAAAAATGTTCTCAAGGCTGCCAAAAAGTACAGGTATTAAACAAGTTAATGTTTAATTTACATTAAAGATGTTAAGAACATTAAAGATGTTAAGAAGACTTGAGTGTCCATCGGGAGGTCCTGAGGGGCGGTGAGGCGGCTCAGAGGAAGGGCACCTGCCATCAGACCTGATGACTGAGCTTCATTCCACAGACTCACATGGTGGACGAAGACAAAATTTCCAGAAGCTGTCCCGTGACTCCACTGTGTGCAGTGGAGTGTGACACCCCTCCAAAAGTGTAAAAAGTTTAATAGCTAAAAGTTCTTAAGGGCTGAATATATAGCTTAGTGGCAGAGATCTGGCCTAGCACTCACAAGGACCTCAGTTCAATCCCCAGCACTGCAAAAAAAAAATTATATATATATATATATACATATATATATATATTATAAAGTAGTAACAAAGCTAATTTTGTGTAGGGACACTCAGGAGACTTCTTTACAGTACCTATCCCCTCCCCCACACTAATTTAAGAAAGAAAGGGTTTATATTGTGACTTATTACTTTTACAATTATAAAATAAAAAATATGTCAAAATATTTAACTTTAGTCAATTTTTTCCAAATATTTTAGAACTATCTTTTCCCACATAAGTGGCTTATTAAATGGATAAACTGGTAAACAAATTATTTTTACTTAGTCATTAAGCAAGTTTCCAGGGTTTCTATTTGTCAACATTTTGACAGCTTGTCCAAGTTACTATAATCTTTCATCTTCAAAAGCCTTAAGTATATCACTTAATTTTTAAAAAATGTAGCTTAAAAAACAAGTAAAAAATTACTTAATTCAATTTTAATAACATATCAAGAAGTAAAATATCCTCCAATACCAGCTGAGATCCCATAACAGACCGACCTGTAAGTATGCTTCTTATAAATCGGATGTGAATTGCTATATCTTCTTTTATGCATAAAATGTATCACACACTAGTGTTCTGGGCAGCACACACACACACACACACACACACACACACACACCCTTCTGTCTGTCCAGATCACAACTTAGCCAACTTTCCCAACTGAACAAAACCTCCCAGTTCCTTGCTGTGGCCAATATGGCATCAGTGAGTGTCCTTATGCAAGTGGTTTCATTTAAAATTATCATTTATTGAGACAGGATCTAACTACTTTTCTCATGGTGGCCTCCACTCCTGAGCTTAAGCAATCCCCCTGCCTCAGCCTCCCAAGGACTCCAAGTGTGCATACCAGCTGTACATACATTTTTTTCAGTTCACGCTTTTATTGAGTTCTTAGTACCCAGCTAGCCTCTTGAAAGCTTTATCAATTATACTAATAATGTATGAATTTCTACATTTCCAAATTCTTAAAGGCATTTATCATTGTCAACTTTTAAACTGTTCTTTATGTGATTCTTGAGAACAAATGTTTTCATTGGTATCTTCACAGACCACCCTTTCTGTCTCTTATATGATTGGTTCTTCTGTAAAGGCATCCATATTCGCTGTCTGTCCATTGACCACCTTTGTCTGGTTGTCATGATTACACACTCACTACTCCGTGTTCCTGTATGTTCACATGCAAACCCCTCCTTCATCATGCCAAGTACAGGTTTGCCCTGGGTTTGAGGGCTCAGCTTTATCTAAGGTCATAACGGTTTGGTTAGGTTTTTCTATGTTTCACACACTTGCCTTCAGGCATAAACGGCACCTCCCAGCTGAATCGGCCATCAACCTCAAGATTCTGAGGGCCCTCGGAAGCCCTACAGAGAATGGATGGCTCACGAGAGCACTTTAGCACTGCAGCTGTGGTCATGAAGTTATTTTCTTGACTTGAATAATTTCATGTGTACACACACAGCAGCAAGAACCACACACTGCACACCTCGACACACGGCAAGCATTAAAGAGACAGCGCCATCTGCACTCCTGAGAAATTGAAAAAAATAAATACACACAAGACGTGCATTAGCCCACATAAAAATACCTGGATTTTTTTTTTAAGAGCTAAAATAAAATGCATTAAAATTAGGGGAAATTTGACTTGAATGGTACATTGTAGACCTTTTCTTCAAACTAATGTTATTTTAATTTCATTCTTTAAAGGCAAAAATTAAAAAAAATAGACAGTAGCACTTGTTCAAGTTTGAGCAAACTAAAAAAAAAAAATCCACTTAAGTATATAATTTAAAAGGCTTATTTTCTGGTACATGTGTGTGAGGTCTCAACAAGGCTCTTTCCTTGCTTTTTCCTTCCCCCTTCTTTTCTTCCTTCCCTTCTTCAATTAAAAAAGCTTTAAAAGCTTTTAACCAAGAGAACAAGGTCTCGTCCTCTTGCCCATGATGCCCCCAAACTGCCAGGCTCAAGTGACCCTCATGCTCAGCTTTCCAATAGCTTGGGTTACAGGCGTGCACCTGGAGTCTGTCTGGCTTCTGCCTGCCAGGCTTATTAAGCTTTTTTAAAATTTTAAGTAAAATGCAATAGGTAGACATGTGTACATATCTTATATTGAGGAGACCTCTACCTTTTCTGGTCTGTATTTTTGTGAATGTGAAATCATTTTAAAACACGAAATCTACTTAAACTGTGTTGCACTCATCATTAATCTTCCCTTACTTTACGGAAGAAGCTCTGGAAGTTAGTAGACATGGCAAGACTCTTTCCCAGCCCTTCGTTTTGGTGACAGTGCTCAGTGAGCACTCAGTTGACAGTGGCTCCTGAGGAATGTCACTGAAGTGAGCTGTCAGCACATATGAAAACGGCAGGGCGACTTTTATACTGGGAGAACCAAACATATCTGTGTGGAGACTGAGCCCAGCTCCCAGTGTGCCCACCAGATGCCACCCTGTAATGTGGGTCAGAGGGCAATGTGGAGCTGGGAATAAAGAAACGCACTCATCCCAGTCTGTCTACACCGTCTCAGATGCTGGGTTTTTCGTTGCTGATAAATGAAGATTTCATTGTGTTGAGTTATTTTTATGTGAAAAAAAAATAAGTTGTCGGTTAATTAAAGGGCCACAGGGATAAATGAACTCCACTTATCAGCAGCCTGATGTAATGGACATCGGCTCTCTGGGGTCGACTCTTCCACCACACTGTTTAAGGAGCTGGGAGTGCACCCAAGTTGGCAGTGCTTACTTAGCTGCATGGCTGCATGGCTGCATGGCTGCATGGCTGCATAGCTGCATGGCTGCATAGCTGCATGGCTGCGTGGCTGCGTGGCTGCGTGGCTGCATGGCTGCATGGCTGCATGAAGTTCAGGGTTTGATGATCACTGACATAAAGTGTGTGGTTGCAGATGCCTGTAACCCCAGCCCTCCTAGGTGGATTCAGGAGGATCAGAAGTCAAGGTCCTCCTCAGCTACATAAACATTCTATTTGATGCTAAGCCATGGTGGGAAGGGGGGAGGGGAGGGAAAAAGGGAGGGAGAGACTGACTGTGCAACAAAAATATAATTAAGGATATCCCAAAAGATTTAGGGTGACCTCCAAGATGGAAATGACATCATTTTACTCTAACTCATTGGTTTAATAAAAGAGACTTCTGAATGTGTTGTTTCTACACTTTAAAATTAATAATAAAAAAATAAGATCCATTTATATTAAAAAATAATACATGGGAACAAAAGAAGGGGTCTTATGATATACGGAGGTCTGATGGACAGTCTGAGAAACACAGGAGTTCAGGTTGGGGTCTGAAAACACAGCCTTACACGTTCAGAAGCCTGACCTGTGTGTTTAGAAAGTCAGGGAAGATAACGGGAGGAAACCAGTTGCTATTCTGTTGTTTGGGGGTGGAGTGGCTGTACCTCCAATGCTACTCTGTTTCAAAGAAGCAACCAAGACGGAATCCACAGGGAATTCCAGGGAATCCAGGGGGCACACAGCTGATAACTGGAATGCACAGGGCTACATCCGGTTCTACTAAGCAACTGTAACCACAGTCCCTGGTTCCTTAAAGCCCAGCCACCAACCCACCTGCTGCCTAAGGACTTGCTCTGGTCTCCTTCTGAGACTCGGTTCTGTCCTTGACATTTGTCTTTCAGCTTTTAAGCGAGCAAACCTTTTACTGTTGTTTGGTTTTGAGAAAAAAAAAATCATGAGGAGGGGAAAGATTTTCTTTTTGAATTCTGTGGACACTCAATGGCACTTGGCCATGTATTTGTGACCTATGGTACCCAGAACCTAGTGATAATAAAAGAAAACAACAACAAGGAAAAAAAAAAAACCTCACAATTGGTTTTCTTCTTAGCTTCTCCATAGGCACTACACAGCTGGAGGCAGACCCCATATTCACTGGCCCCTTGTTTCTTCCTGTTTCCATCCCAGATGCGATCCCTTCCAAGGAACAGATGGGCAGAAATTCTAATGGAGGGTGTAACCAGATCAATGCCAAGCCAATCTGGTACTTCTCTGGTTAACCTCTCTCCTTTGTTTTTGAAGCCCAGGGTTGTGCACTGCACATTTCCTTGTATCTAAAAGGGACACCAGCGAAATCTTTACAGCATGATATTACGTTTTATTTAGATGAGGCCTCACTCTCTTCCCTAGGCTGGCCTCTAGGTTCAAGGGATCCTCCTGCCTCAGCCTCCTGAGTAGTGGTGTTTATGACGGTGTACCACCACACCTGGCTTATATATAGATATTTTAACCCCCAAATGGAATCTGGGTTTTTAGGGATTTACATGAGAGGCACCTGGGAAGCCCACTCTTTTATGCCTCCAGATAACATGCAATTATGTAGCTGTGGAGATGATCACACAGCCAGGTAGATCTTGTGATTTCTAATGAGAGAAGATTAGAACTGTGTAGGAGACTCAGGTCACCAAGAAGAACAAAATACATTTAAGAACCATCCTGCACAAGCAGGACATGGGGCAGGCTAACAGGCTCTGGAACGTCTCAAGGGACGTGGTCAATTTCATCGTCTAAGTCACAGAAAGTTATAGTGGGCATGGCTTTCTCAGACACTGTAAAGTCCCCTCTGCAGACTGTGTGCATCCCTGCACACAGTATCCACAGGCAGGGATGAGAGGGAGGGAGGAAGAGACATTCAGTCTTATCGAACACAGAGTGCCTTCCCCTGGCTACTTTTACTCCTGTTCTGATTGTCACCTTTCAAAAGTGTATGGCATCTGAATAAGCCATTTTCTACTTTCTTTTTAAATACAAACTGAGCTGTACAAAGGTCAAGCAAGACAAAGCTATACCACAAACTGGAAATCAAGCAGCAAGGATTCATTAGCTCTCTCATCTCCTTTCCATCCTGCCAAGAAAGGCAGGGTCAGTCCACACTCCCCCGCTGTGCTCCAAGCCACCATGAGAACTGTAGGACTATCACAGGGGAAAAAGGATGAATGGAAATCAGAGTCTAAAGTCAAGCTGCTCTGAGCACCACGAATAAAAACAGAGAGAGCCTCTGCTGCAAACTAACACTGACGAACAGGGAGACTAAATGCTATATCCTCATCTATAAAGTGTCTGCCTGGCATGGTGGCACATGCTTACGATTCCCACCACTTGGGAGATGGAATTGGGCAGACAGGAGGTGGTGGTCTGGGTTACTAAGTAACCCGTAACTCTGCCTTCAAAACCATGGCATCTTGGGTGATCATTTCTCCATACTGGATTATACCTTACTTAAGTGGAATACTTCCAAGTCTCAGAGCTAATATGGAGCTTAGACACAGTCGAGCCATGTCTGGAGAAGAAACATATATGCACAGCCTTCTTTGTTGCCCCTCTGCTTTGCCACACCTGGAAAAGAAGTCGGATGCCCCCTTTCCTAGTCTAGTTAGCATTTCTTACTAGGCTGGTGAGTCTGGTTCCCGTAACCACTCTGTTTCTAACTTCATTGCCTCTTGTACTTGGGAGAAGGGAAATGAGGTAATCCAGAATGGTGGGATTAAGTGTAAGCACACTCACAAGTGCCAAGTGGAGACCAGCGATCTCTGCCAAGAGGTCAGCGGGGATGACAGGCTTCTACCGAGGTGCCTGGCTTGGCTTTGTTCATGTCTGGGTGCTCTGCTGAATCCAACACTGGAGAGGTCATTGCGTAGATGACCAGGAAGTAAATCCAGGCATTTTTATACACAAAGAACCACAGGGAAAGGCAGCTTCTGTCTCTTTAATTGGCAGCTCACAGCAGTCACTGGGTACCGTACCTGCCACTTGAGCACTCAGGGCCTCGCTGCGGACAGTCTTTATTAGGCTAATTTCCTCCGAGGCCATGGCTTTTAAATGTTACTGAAATACAAGAGTACAGCATGCGAACATGTGAATGCAATGCTCACAGGAACAAGGGCTGGGTGCCCCCGCCCCCAGCAACGGGGGTGGGTGGCCACCCCCACTCACAGCATTGGTTCTGCTGGACACGGATGCCAGCTCATTACCTGTTGGCCAGCTGATGCATATAAATGTAATCGAATGGGAACAGAGGAAACGAAGAGTCACCTGTGATCAAACACTGACACTCTTATCGCTTGCCACCATCCACACAAACAGCACAGCCGGTGAATTACAGCCTCTGTCACATTGCTGACCCTTGTCTGGAAGAAGACATTTGCTGTGCTCCTCAGACCAGAAAAAGACAGGTAGGATTTATTCAGGGCTGCTTTCCTTTTGATTCGTAGCTGATTCAATGTTTATGCTGAGTCAAAACACTTAGCCCCTAAACCAGGCGCAAGAAAGCCGCATCACATCAAAGGTTCAAACCCTTAGTGTTTCAGTGACTCTAACTCAAAGCCATCTCTACATTTGCAGGAAGGAGGATGTAGACAGGAGTCATCGCGTTAAGCAAAACAAGCCAGACTGGGACAAACACTGTGCAGAATCTAGATTTGAAATTATATATGTGTATGTTTGCATACCGACATGTGTGTCTGTATGTGTGTATTTATATATCACAAAGCTCAAAGGGGACTGTGAGTGGAGAGAAACAGGGGAATGGACAACAATACAGGAAAGCAGAGGCAGGGCCTTGGTTCGGAAAGGAAGGGAGGGAGCAGGGAGGAGGCAGGAATATGGGGGATGAGACCAAAGTTAAATAAAACATATACACAAAGATGCCTCAGGGAAACTTATTTATATGATAACTTGAAATTTTAATTTAAAATCAAGAACATTGGAAAGATCTCTGGAGAGATGGCTCAGTGGTTAAGGTCCTGAGTTCAATCCCCAGCAACCACATGGTGGTTCATAACCATCTATAATGGGATCTGATGCCCTCTACTGGCACGAAGTTGTAATGAAGATAAAGTAATGAAGAAGAGGCACTCATATATATAAAATAAGTAAATCAAAAAAAAAAAAAAAAAAAAACAAAAAACAAAAAACAAAAAAACCCCCCAAACAAACAAACAAAAAAAACCTCTACTACCCAAACAGGCACTTTTTTGTTATTTTAGCATTTCTTGGGGTAAGTAAATGGGTTTATAAAATAGTATTATATGTAACTGAATTTTCAATTGTTCCTACATTATTTTCCCCAGTAACTCAAAATTATTTGCAGATATTTTTACAGATACTTTTTATTAAGAAAAAAATTTCCCAACAGAAAAAAAATTGAAACCCTTGAATCTCTGTAAGGTCAAAAGTATGGTTTGAATGTATATTAGCTACTCTTCTTGTTGCTACGACCAAATCTGACTGAAGCAACTTAAAGGAAAAAGATTTATTTTGGTCTATATTTTAAAGGAACCCAGTCTATCATGTCATGGAAGGCATGGCATGGAGTGGCTTGGCCTGAGGTGGCTGGAGCTAGCCACAAGGCTTCCTCACCTCTCTGTGGAGGGGGCAGCAGAGAACAGAAATGCTGGCACTTAGCTCCTTTCTCCTCTTCCTCATTTTATCTGTCTGGCCCCCAGCTCATAGAATGATATCACCCACATTCAGGGTGGGTTTCCATCCTCAGATCCTCAGTTAATTCTCTCTGGAAATGGCCTTACACACACACACACACACACACACACACACACACACACATGCACACACGCACACTCACAGGCGCAGGCACATGCACACACACATAGACACACAGGCACATGCATGCACCTGTCACTAGGACATTGCCTCAGGAGAGAATTATATATGGTAGGTCTGATGAAGCAGAGTGAATCAGGGTTAGTCGCCTCTACGATCTCTGTTGTCTTCTCACCATGACTGCTCCCTCGCATAGTGTTCCAGCCACGATTCTATCCATTGTGATGCAAGCCAGCCAGGGAGCCAGCACCAAGCCCTCGGACATCCAAAAGTGTGAGCTAAATGAACTTCTTGTATTTATAAAGTCCATGGCTTTGAGCATTTTGTTATAGCAACAGAAAATAGAGAAATGCAGTTTACTTCTGTCTTCCTGTGTTGCCAGTCATGATGTGTTTCCATTTTAAGTTCTGTTTCTCAGAAAGGTAAGTTGCACTTGCTTTTCTGGTTCATGACTTTTGGTAAGTGAGTACCATGTTCCTTTGGTACCTTCTTTCTTAGCTAGTATTAGTAAGTTGTCTCAGCACCATAATGCTGTATTTTAAAGAACCTCTGACACCTTCCCATAATAGCTTTCTATGGGACAGCTGTGATCTCTTCCCTACCGTCTTACAGCCATACTAAGGCTCTCCCTTCCCTCTGCCTTCAGTCTGCATTCTCCACACACACACACACACACACACACACACACACACACACACACACACACCAGAAAACATCTAACCAAAGACATTTTTTTTTTAGTACTTTTAATCAACATTACAACCAGAGAGTTCCTTCTAGAGTTGGAAGGATAGCTCAATACCCAGCAGGCACGCAGTGGCTCACAGTATTCTGCAATGCTGTTCCCAGGGCATCCCTCGCCCTCTTCTGGCCTTCTCTGGTACTGCACCCATGTGGTACACAAGCATACAGGCAAAACATTCATGCACATAAAATAAAAGTAAAAGGGAAACTATTTTTTTTTTAAAGGAAGCCTCTTCCCTTAAAACTCATTTATTACTTGCTTCTCTTAATTGTATAGAATTTCTTTCTATGATAATGAACATAGTATTAGCATAAATGTCACCACTCCATTTGAAATGGACCAGATCAACCCAAGGAATTGACTACCACATAGGGTCAGCTCACTGTGAGAGCACTATCTCTGCTTCCCACGTGTCTTAGGACCCTCTCAGGATGCTGTATTGATACATCACAGACTGTAGGCTAAACACAGAAATTCATTCTCCAGCTTTGGAGAATAGAAGTCCAAGATTGAGGTAGTAGATCTGGTGTCAGGGGAAGGGGTCCTTGCTGGTGCACTGATGGTGTCTTCAGTATATGGACCCACATGGCTGAAAGGGTTAGATTGCTCTCTGGGGAAATCTTTTATAAGGACATTACTTCCATTTGTGAGTGCCCTGCCCTCATGATCTGTCACCCCCCAGGGCCCTTGCCAGCCACCACCACTCTGGAGGTTTCCATTTTAACATAAGACCCAAGCATAGAAAACAGAAGTGTAAATGCTGTGGTATTAACTGTTACATATTCAATTTTAAGGTGTTATGTACATCTTAGCTGCCTCCTTAGCGGCAATAGTCTTATCATTGGGCGGGGTATCATGGCACAGTCCTGTAATCCCAGCACAGGGGAAAACAGTGGTGGGCAAATCTATGTGAGTTTGGGGCCAGCTTGGTCTACGTAATGAATTCTAGATCAGCCAACTATGTAAGAACACTTTGTCTTTAAAAACAATTATCCATCATCACAGTAAAACTGGATATTTTGTAATGTCATGATTTTTTTCTTTGCTACTGCTCTCATAGTGGTACGATGTTGCTTTTGGATATAATTTTCTCAACATTGACTTAGAAATGACCTCTGGTCAACTGGTCTGAAGTCAGGTATGTATTTCCTTTTGTAGAGTCTATTGTCATTATAGCCTACAAACACGGCCTGTATTTTTGTCTCGACTGTTTGTAAAGATGGAATGTAGCAGAGCTCGAATGGCTGTGCGTGAGAATGTATTTCTAATTATTTTATGCCGACTCCCACTGGTTTCTGTAATGCTCACATTGTTAGATTTTTTTTCTCTAAAAGGCATGAGCTACTTTCTGAGTGTTTATGAAGTGCACTGTATCATCATACAAGAAAAGAGACTGTAAACAGGCATTAGTTAGGTGCACAACACCACACAAGCAATTCCAGCACTTGGGCCTGAAGGCTGGAGGATTTGCCCTGAGTTCTAGGCTAGCTTACACCATAAAAGTGTAGGACAACTTACAGGATGAGACCCTGTTTCAAAGAACGGAAGGAAGCAAATGGAGAAATTGGGACAGAAGAAGAGAGGAGGAAGAGGAAGAGGAAGAGGGAAGGAGGAAGAGGAGGAAAGGAGGCCTAAGTCATGTTTTCTCTTACCAGGTTTATACTCTAAATAGAAGCAGGATAGAAAACACTCCAGGGCTAGAAGATTAGAAGAAAACAGAAACTTCTTTCCCTAATTTTCTAAACAAAGTGACCTATAAGCACTGTTGCTTTAGTATAGACAAATTTGACTATATATATATGTACATAAATATATATAATATCTAAGAATGTATGTGATATATATATATACATATATATATGTATATATATACATATATATATGTATATATATATATGACATGACACTGAACACACAAGGAGAGATCTATAATTAATTATAATAATGATTCTCATAACATCTGAATCTCAATACACTTGTGTTCCTGATTCCCCATATGGCACATTTTGGGGAACTTTTCTATATAGTAGTGAAATGAGCACCTTGAGGTGAAGAAAGTCTCTAGATGTCTCCACTGGAAACCTTTCCATTCTCCTTCATGCTCTACTTCTGGATCTTTCCTTCCTTATCCACACTTCCTTAGAGCAGTTGCTTTCAAACAGATGAATCCATACTGTGGTGTGTAGAGAGAGTGACTCCCATATGTCCTTCCTGGGTGCTGAGCATACACTGGCAATATGCCCAACTGTATCCTAAGGGGGAGTGGCCAAGGTTAACCTCATCCTTTCACCTCCCTGATGGAACTCAGTCTCATGCTATAGCTGTCTGCAGGGATGAAGGGTGAGTAATCTTAATGCCAGGTGAGAACATCCCCCACACACTCGGATGTTTGACTACGTGGTTCCCAGTTGATGGCACTGTTTGCACAAGGTTAGGTGTGGCCTTGCTGCAGGAGGTATGTCACTGGGTGTGGACTTTGAGATTTTAATTGCCACACACCGATTCTAGTTTGGTCCTTCTGCTTCCTACTTGTAGTTTAATCTTCGAGTTCTCAGCTTGCAGATTCAGTCGCCATGCCTGCCTGCTACTATGCTTTTCTGCCATGATGGTCATGGACTCTCATCCCTGTGGAACATAAGCCCAGATAAACTCTTGCTTCTGTAAGCTGCCTGGGTCGTGGTGTTTTATCACAGCAATAGAAAAGCCTTTTCATTCTTCTTCTATGGAATCAGATGCCTTCCTTAGGTTACAGAATTTCCTCTTCCCAGGAAAATGTCTACATTTTTCCCTGCTGAACTTTGTCGTATGGATTTTCTGGACACATTTGCTAGTTAGCCTCTCTCTCTCTCTCCCCTTGATCTGTGTTTTCTTGTCTCTCATTTTATTTTGCCACTTCATAATCACCTTCCCATGAGTCAATTTCTTCATTTATTATTACTTATTTATTATTCTTCATTTATTAGCTTTAAAAATTATTTATTCTCTGTGTGTGCACACACCTTGCACATGCCGTAGAGTGTGGATGTACGTCAGTGGGCATCTTGTGGGTGTCGATTCTTTCCTTCCACCATGTGGGTTCTGGTGTCTGAGCTCAAGTGCTCAGGTTGGCATCAAGTGCCTCTCCTTCCTGAGCTATCTTGCAGGCCCTGCTATCTCTCTGTTTGGCACTTGGTCATGCTCTTAGTGACTGCAGTATTAGAGAGATGTTTCTGGAATCTTCTGGGCAGTGGCCAGAGTTAAAACTCCCAATACATATACTTTTAATGAAAGTATGAGCTTGCCACAAAATGATATTTTGCTTTTATTTCAGTATACAGTAGGCTCATGGTTACGTAGTCTTAAAAATGTTTGATAAAAGGATCATTTAGTAATCTTTACAATTAAAGAATTTAAAAACTATTTTAAACTGTACGTACATGTGTGTTTGTGCTTGGATGTCTCTGCATTGTGTGTGTGTGTAGTGGCCAGAGAGGGTTTAAGATTCCCCTAGAACTGGTGTTAACAAATGGTTGTGAACTGACTGACAGGGGTGCTTGGAACAGACCCTGGATGTTCTCTGCAAGATCAGCAAGTGGTTTTTTTTCTTTTCTTATTTATTTATTTATTTATTTACTGTGTATACATCATTTTGCATGCATGTATATAGGCCTGCATGCTAGAAGAGAGCACCAGATCTCATTACAGATAGTTGTGAGGCACCATGTGGTTGCTGGGAATTGAACTCAGGGCCTCTGGAAGAGCAGCCAGTGCTCTTAACTTCTGAGCCACCTCTCTAGCCTCCAGCAAGGGTTCTTAACTACTGAGTCACCTCTCTAGTCCCTTGTAGGGATCCTTACCGCTCACACCTTCACTGTTGCTAGGCAAAGCTCCCACTGTTTACACGCTGTAGTGTATCACAGATGTGAATCTGTTTGGTTCCCCACCCGAGGGCCCATTCCCCTGAGGAATGCCGTCATCCATGGTGTCTGTGGTGCTCCTTCAAGAAACTCCCCGAAGGGCTGGCGACAGTGCTGAACAACACTTGTCATGGGGCAGGTAGAGTCCCTAAAACCCCCCGACTATGTTATTTTACAAGGCAAAGGAGGCCCAGCAGATACGACACTGTGAGAGGTGTTGAGACTGGAAGGTCAGCCTTAAATACCTGGGTGAACCCAGTAAAATCACAGGGGCCTTTAAAAGTGGGAGAGCAGGATGTGACACTCACAGGAGAGCAGGGTGTGACAGTCACAGGAGGACCTGTGCTGAGAGCCGGGCAGGTCCCTAAAGGGAGAGGCCACAGCCACAGCGGAACATTGTTGCTGGTGCTGAAGAAGAAGTTACCACGAGCCAGGGAAGGCAGGCAGACTCTCCAAGCGATCCAGGAGAGGAGATTCTACACTGAAGGTTCCAGAAGGAAGCAGCCCCCCCCCCCATGACTTGTTTAAGATGGCTAGAGCTACAGTATCTGTCTCCAACAGTCCTGCTGACCTGTAGCTTGAGAACTACAGTGTATCCTCTGCTACTGTGTTTGTAAGACTGAGTTACCACAGGAAACTAATGTATGTTCCCAAGCAAAACTACTGAGGTTTCTATGGATAAATCCTTTTGGGAACCTCCAATATCTCCAGAATGTCTATAATTTGGGAAGGGTTAAAATAAGGGATCCTGGCTGCATTCTGTTTACATCTGAATTCCACAAAGGCGTTTCACCACAGACACTTTAAAGACAATCTTTCAAATCTTTCTTCAGAATGCCTTAGCCTTGAGTACGTACCATCTGAGTGAAGGGTATGGCAGAGAGGACTTGGTGCAGTGGGGTGGCCACGCGGGTGAGGAGGCAGAGGAGGGGAATGCTGACACTAACTGCTTTTCCTCCCCCACTCTCTCATTCCATCCAGGTATCCAGCCCCTGGGGATGATGCCACCCGAATCCATAGTGTCTTCCCACTCATTCCCACTCTCTAGAACACCCTCACAGACAGGCCAGCAGAGGTGCGCCCAATCTCTCGGAGCCTCTGGGAAACAACAGACCAAGTAGCTATGCTACCCACGATGACGGCAGGAGATGCAGACAGTCTCACATATATTTACCTTTGTCTAAAGTCCACTCGGCTGAAGGCATTCACTTGTTTCTGAGCATCCATCAGGGCCCAGTGCTTGGCTCATGCTGCAGTGATGGTGGAAGAGGATGTGATGGAGACAGGATGTGATGGAGACCTCCAGGAAAATGCCACGGGCTCAAGGAAATTATTGTCTAGTAGAAGAGAGGACCTATTTACCAAGTCACAAGCCCGGTAGAGCAGAAGCTCTGCATGTGAGGGGGTGCAGAAAGACATCCACAGAAACTGCTGTGGGAATGAATCCACAGGAGCGAATCAGTTCTGGGAGGGGAGGGATCAGAGGACTTATCATTTGCAAATGTGTTTGAAGGACAGCTGAGTCCTTGAGCTGAAGATACAGAGAGAAGGGCACTGTGTGTGGATGGAGCCCAGACAGTTGCTACTGTCTCTATGACATGCACTATTCCAATTCCAGCCCCAGGGTTCCCAGGTGGGGCAGTATATTAGGTCCTAGTAAAAAGTCGTCCTTATGACTGCCTTGTCTGGCCTCAGTTGGAGAGGATGTACCAGCCTGCAGAGACTTGAGGGCCCTGGGAAGGGGGATGCCTGGATGGGGGGAGGGGGAAGCACCCTCTCAGAAGCAAAGGGGAGGGGGAATGGGAAGGACTGTGGGAGGGGGGACTGGGAGAGGGACAGCGTCTAGAATAAATAAAATAATTAATTAAAAAAAAAAAACCCTGTCGTTATTTGTCAGATAAAACTGTGCGCTCTAGTTGAATGCCGACATTTGTTACAGATTAAAGAAGCATAGGTATCATCAAGTCTTGAATGTGAAGTTTAAGTTCTGCCTCAAGTGTTCCTTTGGGGCTGTTTCCCACCACGGAAAGGGCTTGGTGAGGCTTGTGCCCAGCACTTCCAGTACTACAGCCTGCTCCCTTGTTTCCCCCAGCGCTCTCAACTTCAGAGTGGAAGTCCTTTCTTTCAAAGAACTTAACACCAGTCCTGAGGCTGTGCATATAAATAAGGTTTTTTTTTTTCCTCCTATGATAGGAAATGGTAGTGGAGGCCCCTGTCCCCGCTGACTTTAGCGTTTTTGTTCAGGGTCCATTTTGGTCTCCTTAGGAGCAAAGCTCTCTGACTGTTTGTCCTTTGCAAGCCTGAAGTGCAGAGCCCAGCCTTTTCCGTGGGAGGCATTTGGCATGTTTGCCCAAATGATGAAAGGACCCTGGGATGTGAAAGCTTGCCAGTTCCAGCCAGTGTAGAAAAGAAGTGAACTTTTACTTATTTTAGTAAGGCAAAGATGAAAACGGGTGGCATTTTAAGGGTGAGGAAACCCTGCATATTTTTCTCCCTTGGTTTTAACCTCTTTAAGTCTGATGCTGCAGGCCAATCAAGCAGCTGGGTTCTCAAGTTACACCAGAAGAAGGAGAGGACCAGAGGGTCAGGGGGGTCTCCTCCCAAGAAGTATGTACATGTGGCATGACCCCTGCTGATTGTGGGTCCCCCTTGTTTGTCTGGCAAACACTTTCTCCTCTTACCAGAGG
This sequence comes from Arvicanthis niloticus, assembly GCF_011762505.2. Lineage (NCBI taxonomy): Eukaryota > Metazoa > Chordata > Mammalia > Rodentia > Muridae > Arvicanthis > Arvicanthis niloticus. Next base: position 77,456,624 of record NC_047664.1, on the reverse strand, counting down.
GCTCACATGGCACCCCTGGGAGAAGAGGCCCCTCTTCTCCCTGTGTGGGCTGTTGGCTTTGCCTTCTGTGATCCAGGCATTGTGTGCAGAAAACACTCTCAAATATCACTAACCACACTTTATCCTTATCTGTTTACATATCTGAATTTGGTGAAGTTCGGTTCACATGGCAATGCCCTTGGTATTTGCTCAAGCTAGGTTCGAAGACTCCGAGGCAAGCAGGGGCTCTTGGTTTTCAGGCTGCCTCCTACTGTAAGAGACAGACAAGTACACAGCTCCCTCCGGGCCTCTGCAGAAGCAGGACAAGCAGCCGCAGACAGATGGTAGGCAGCAGGAGGGCATGGCACACGCCCCTAGACAGCAGGGTCTCATTTATATCCTTAGCCCAGGTACCATGGTGCACAAGCAACCCCATGCATGCTAATGGAGGGAGGGAGGGAGGGAGGGAGGGAGGGAGGGAGGGAGAGAGAGAGAGAGAGAGAGAGAGAGAGGAAGGAGAAGAGGAGGAAGAGAGGAGAGGAACCACAAGACTACCCCTTGCAAGCCCATCAGTTTTGTGGTCAAAACTATCCCAGTATGCCACAGGTTACCACCCGAGGCTCTCAGAAGTAACTCTTTGGAGTTGAAAGTCCCATCTCGGGCACAATATGGTAATATGATATTCACTCTGCTTAAGAGGAGCCAACAAGAGCTTGTATTTAACTGTGGTCCCAGGGACCTTGTTAATGACCTGCCAGGAGGCCTCAGAAGGGAGATGTACGGGTGGCCTTCACTGACTGAGCCACTACCATGATTCAACCCAATTCTTTGGCTCTGCAGTCTTAGAACATAGGCTCTTTTGCCACCAAAAAGGATTTACTGAGTCCTGTTTGCCCCAGTTTCCCCTTCTCCACCTGTGCTGCCTTCTTAGGTTACACCTGGCAGATGGAGAGGGGACTCATGTTTCAAGCTTTCCAAGTCGGCATCCCAGTTCCCTTCCTGAGCAAGAGCTGCTAAGGAGGTCCCCAGGAGATGACAGTATAGAGTATGCCTCAAATTTTCATCCCCAGCAGCTGGTATCATCTAACCCCCTCGGGAGAGAACACAGCTTTGTTGCTTAGGCTGGCAATCTAATCTCTGGATCCTCAGCCAAAATATCAATTACAAGTTCAGCTGCATGGTGGGATATATCAGAGTTCAAGCAACAAGAATGATGGCGGCCCAAGCCAGGGGCTGGGGGCCAGGTGGCTGGAGGGGGTGGGCCATACGGCCGGGGTGAAGTAAGTTGAAGCTGATGCCTCACACCTCTGCAGATTAAGTAATCTCATCCTAAAGTGCTGTTTGCCTCCTGAAACAACTGCAGGGATAGATGCTTCCCTGAGGTGGTTTTCTTGGAGGATTCGATTAGAAGATTAGAAACCACTGATACGTCCTCAGAGGATGAGGTCATTGAAAAATGATTTGTAATTACAAGTCAAGGGTTTTTTTTGTTGTTGTTTTTGTTTTGTTTTAAATTTTAACCAGTCACAATGGGTCACTGCAACACGACTCCATTTCCACAGAGTAGAGAGTATAGATCGAAAATTGCCAGGGGTGGGGTGGGATGGAGAATGACTGTTTAATGGGCACAGAGTTCCATCTGAGGTGACAGAGGTGTTTTGGAAGGCATCAGAGGCAATAAATTTATGACACTGGGCATGTACTAAATGTATCATTGAATTTATTATCTTCTAACCGCTTTTAAATGGGTTATTTTACTTCATTGTGCTATGGTACTGGGGACTGAACAAAAAGTATCAAACATACTAGGCGGGCCCACCTCCCCCATCACATCCTGATGTCTTTTCCTTTTCTTCCTTCCTTTCCTTCTTTCTCTCTTTCTTCCTTTCTTCCTTTCTTCCTTTCTTTCTTTTTTGGAGGGTGGGCAGGGTCTCACTAAATCACCAAGGCTGGCATTGAACTTGTGGTTCTCCTGCCTCACCTTCCCCATCAGCTGGTATTACAGGCTTGTACCAACATACCCATCTTGAAAACTTTAGCCATAGAAAACAAAACAAGTTTAGAAAATAAATTTATGGAGTAGGTAACTTCATGTTACATGAATCTTATCTGAATATTTAAAATATTCAGAATACTAAAGTATTCATAACTTCTCATCAATATCAAATCACTGAGAAATAAGGGAATGCCTTTATTCCCACTCCAGGGACAGACAGATTGAGCCAGCACACTGCCTGCCAGAACCTGTAGTAAAAAATCTTAACAAATGGCTCCTGGTTTATTTGGCCACATGCTGCTCCCTCTCTCTGTCTCTCTGTCTCTCTGTCTCTCTGTCTCTCTCTCTCTCTCTCTGTAGATCAATGTGTGTCTGTGTATGTGTGTCTACATGTCTATGTGTCTGTGTGATTATATGTGTGTATGTAAGTCTGTGTTCACTTGTCTCTCTCTGTGTGTGTGGGGTATATGTCTGTATGTGTTCATTTGTCTCTCTATGTGTCTTCCTCTTTGATTCCCATCTTATTTTTGGAAACAGTCACTCACTGCACCAGGTCCTCATCAGTTGACTAGAATGGCTGATCAGGAAGCTCCTGGGATCCTCCTACCTCTGTCTCCAGCCTATAGCTCAGCTCTGGTATTACAGGTAGGCAGGCATTTTGCCTTCTGAGCCATCTCCTCAGCCCCGACTCTCATTCTTACCCAGCAGGGGCAGCCTCAAGAGTAGCGCTATTCACCAGCAGTTGCCAAATGCCAACTACATCATCAAAGTTGGCTGAAGGGCCGGCAGTTCAGGTCAGTGGTACAGTGATTGCCTGGTATGCACTAGGTCCTGGGTTTGAACCCTAGCACTGTTCCAAACTAAAAAATAATATACTCTTACCATATCGATTAAATAAACAGACCTATGTCTCCTAGGCTCGGACCACCAGCCAGTCTGGCTGTAGGGAGCAGAGCTCTGTGGTGGTGATGACAATCCTGATTTAGACACTCCTGTGATGTGACTGCCTTTGGCTGGGACACCATTCTTAGCCATGTGTCCTCGCTGGCATGGGAAGTGCTCCGGTCCCTTGGCTGTAGCTCCCCCTTTGCAGGCACATCTCTGGATGGCACCTAGTATACTGTAACTCATGGTATAGCCTCACACTCACAAATAGCTAGACCAGCTTTGTGTTTAAGAGGCACTTAAATGTAATGAAAAGTAAAATGTATCCAATGTTTCAGAATAACCCTGGTTCAAGGGTATTAAGCAAGTGACTCAGAGTGTGACGTGTGTGTTTGTGTGCATGTGTGTAAATTTTTCCCTGTTTCATGAGGAAAACAATTGTGTTCCTGTCACTAAATGTTCTATGCACCACAGAAATTGCAGTATTATTTTCTTGGAAAAGCTCCTAAAAAAAAGGGGGGGGGGGAAGCATCTCTCCTCAGTATTTGTCAGGACCAGAGATGAAAACCAAGCAGGGAGTGAAGTCCGGATGAGGAGTTTCTTCCCTTTGACAGGATGAGGAGGGGAGCCAACCTGAGATGGAGCGGAAGAATCCAGTCAAATTGCAACACTGTGTCTGTGTAACTCCTGTTCTAGGCAGGGAGGTCCCTGACAGCTGCAACACGCTATCAACGGCACGTGAGTGGCAAGGCAAAATCCACACTGGCTTGGCCCTTTTGATGACTGAGTCTGTCCTTTGGCAAGCCACTAGAGTGACTCAAGATAGCACCTCTGCCTGCCCTGTGGGGACTGTACTGTTCCACCAAAGATGGCTGTGACAGACTAAATGTAGGTCCCCTCTCCTAAAGATAAGGTGAGGGCTTGACCCTTCACGCTCAGGAAACAGCCTTATTTTAAAGCAGGGTTGCTGCACAAGTAACTAGTTAAGAAGGTATTACAGCCGAGTGGGGTGAGCCTTAGATCCAATATCTGGTGTGTCCTTGTAAGAAAGGGGGAGATGGCCAGTGAAGACAAGTTCAACAGGGATGCCATGTGGAGACACGCACAGAAACATTTCCCTATGAAAGAGGCAGGAGTTGGAGTGTGGCAGCCACAAGCCAAGGACAGCCAATGCTTGCCCCAAACCACCACAAGCTGGGAAGTGAGAAGGAAGGAATCCCCATTGTGAGTCAGCTTGGAGCGCGGCCCTAACTGGAGGTTGACTTGATAACTCACAGAAGTGGGAAGCTTCTGTTGTTCTCAGCCGCTGAGTCTTGGCACTTTATTACTTTGTTACAGCATCCCCTGGGAAGCGAGTATGGCGATGGGGGTCTAATTTACTTACTTAAGTGTGCACGCATGGCTGCGTGTATTTTAACCATGGAGGAAATACACTTAGAATTCCGAGTCACATTGATAAGAAAGCAGAGAAACTGATTATTTGGCTATGTTTGAACATGTGTCTCAAGAGTTCAGGTGTTAGACGCTTAGTTTTGAGGGGAACAGTGTTGGGGTGTGGGGACCTCCCTGGTCACAAGGAGCTGTGCCTTCAAGAATGAACAGATGTTATTTCTGTGTTCTACAAGATGTTCTTGTGGTGTGGCTTATCGTGAGTGAGCTTGCGTTTGGCCCTCTCTTGCTCCCCAGGCTTGTGCTGTGCCCTTTCTCCTTCCTTGGTATGAGACAAGGAGGCTCTGACCAGATGCCAGAGGCACATGCCTGGACATGTAGCCTCCAGAGCCATGAGCCAAGTGAGTCTGTGTTTTGGGTTTTTGTTTGTTTGTTTGTTTGTTTTGTTTGTTTTAATAAATTACCCAGGCCCATTTATTCTGTCAAGAGCAGAATGACTATTCTCGGGAGGGAGGCAGGTGGGGACCGTCTCCCAGGCCCATCGCTCAGAAGGTGAGTACTGAACCACAGAGCCAGCTCTAATGATCCAAAATCACCATGAGACAGAAGGCTCCTTTCTATAGCTCAGGATGGAATAACAGCAAAAAGCCAATAAAAATAACAGTGACACACACTTATATGCACTCTCTCTCCTACTTACAAAGATTCTTTCTATATTCTTCCCATGACGTTCAGCGACTGTCAGCACCTTGTTCAAGTTCATTCAGCTGCTAAGTAGGAGAGCAGGGAACCTATTCTAGAATTGGAAGATCATGGGTGACAAAGATCACCAAAGTCCTATTTAGTGAAGGCACCCTGTCCATTTTACAGTCTAGAGCGTGCACGTGCGCGCGCGCACACACACACACACACACACACACACACACACACACACACACACGAAACATTCTCCAGTATCTTCTCCACAAGCAACTTCCCAGCCAGTGCTCTACGCAGGGGACTTACTGTTATGAACGGATGCAACTCCTATTGTTGCTGGATAATTCACCAAACTTCTCTTCTTGTAAAAAGGTGGACCCACCTCAGGGATGTGAGTCAGGAACCAGGGTGCAACACCAAGGCAGCCTGGGAATCACAGCTCTTGGGAACTGTGGAGAGAAAAGCAAACAGAAGACACGTTTCATGTCATTCATCCTTGCTTCAGAAGCCATTGGCATGGTTCTCATTTCGGTTTCCTGACCAAAGTCAGGAAAAAGAGGTGGGCTTCGCTTGCTTGCTTTGCCAGACTTTCAATTAGGTTCAGGCAATAATGCATTTCATGGCTTATCCTACATGTATTGTATGGCTTTAAGCGTATTTATGAAAAACTTCCTGTTTTTAAGGACCAAAAGAACCACACTGAGGACTATTGAGACTTTTGCACTCCTATACCTACCATTTTTACATTTCCTCCTCACGGGAGATTAGCTACAGCTGGAGCAGCCACAGGACAGTGTGACAGGAGTGTGACGGTGGGACCCACCAGGTTATCTCTTTCCCTAGGGGGAGGCCATCTTTTCACTCAAATTCCACTCAGGTTTAACACTTCCTGTGATAGGACATGCACCCTAGCCTTGCCTGAGTAAAAGCTGTGACATACAGTGGTGGATTTTAACTAGGAACTGAGAGGGACATGGAGAAGAAGAGCTCAGTTTTGACACAGTTCTTTGCAAACCCAGTGAAACAGGACAGAAACAACGAGAAATCACTCCAGATGGGTTGGTAGAGTTGCCTGTGCAGAGGAGGCTTCTCAGCTCCTGGCCATGAAGGACTAACTCATATCAGACTAACTTCTGACCGAATGCAACTAGACACTCAGGTAAAAATCATCTCAAAATGTGTTTAAACCGATGGGGAGAGCTGAGTATGGTGGTGTATGTCTGTAATCCTGGTATGCAAGAGTATACAAACAGACACACACACACACACACACACATACAAATACACATAGACACAAATATACACACACACATATACACACAAACACACATAGACATATACACAGACACACACACACACAAACAGCAAACAACACTTGACAGGTTAACAGAACTCTTGGTAGTTCCATGGTGCTTGGGAATACCAGCTATAGTTTAGAAGCTGCCACTGCTGCTGAAAGAGTGCTGGTGAAAATCAATCAGTCAATCAATCAATCAAATCAATCAACCAATCAAACAAACACATGGCTCAGACGAAGACCTCAAAAGTGCCCACCTAGCTTCATGTCACTGTGGTGCCCAGTCTCTTTGACAGCATGATTGTCAGAAGCCAAAAGAAAGGGCCTTGGGAGAAAACAAAACAAAACAAACCCACAGAAACCACCTACAGTCTCCAGGATATTTTATGCATAAAGTTCTGCATTCAGTCACCGATGATGAAGCAAGGGGCTGGAGAGATGGCTCCGTGGTTAAGAGCACTGACTGCACCTCTGGAGGACCTGGTTTCTATTCCCAATACCCACACGGAGGCTCACAAACATCCATAACTTGGGTCCCAAGGGTTTTGTTGACCTCTTCTGGCCTCTTTGGAGACGTCATGCAGATTTGCACAGACATATGTGCAGGCAAACACTCATACACAGAAAATAAATGAACGAGCAAACCAACAATGGTGAGACAATGCTAGGATATGGAGTCATGAAAAGAAGGAGGAGGAGGGAGAGGAGGAAAAGGAGGAAGAGGAGGAGAAGGAGGAAGAGGAGGAGGAAAAGGAGGAGGAGAAGGAAGAGGAGGAGAAGGAAGAGGAGGAGAAGGAGAAGCAGCAGCAACACAAACTCTGGCATGATCCAGAGATAGGGATGGATGCAGGAAGAAGGAAAAAGAAGAGGAAGAGGAAGAGGAAGAAGCAGCAGCAGCAGCAGCAAAACAAACTCTGGCATGATCCAGAGATAAGGATGTGGTCTTTAAAGAAGCTATGATTGACACATTCCAGTTTATAAAGCCTGTAAAGGACTGTAACATATACCACTTAGCAGCTTACAATACAAGCAAAAAAAAAAAAAAAAAAAAAAAAAAGGCAAAACAAACCTAGAAAGGGTACAAAGGTCACAGTTACACAACTCTTTGCCATCCACGCAAGACTGTGACCACATATTTTTTTCAAGGTACAAGTCAGGCACTTACAGAAATTAACCTAGATAGTTTGTCAAGCAGGTGTAAAAAACTTTCAACCGATGGAAATAAATCAGAGTACTATCAAAATGAATTATTCTGAAGTAATTAAAGATTAATAGGAGTTTATAAAAACAGCCGTTTTTCAAAATTGAGGTAAGGTTTACATACAGTGAAAAGTGCTGCTATAGGGTGACTCATTTGATATATTATTGTTTTGGAGACAGGGTCTCACCATGTGATTCTGGCCCCCCTGGAACTTGCTATGTGAACCCATATGGCCTGCTTGCCTCCGTTTCCAGAGCTCTGGGGTTAAAAATGTGCACCATTATACCTAACTCACAGGTACAATTCTGATAAAAGGCCCAACTCTAGAACCATCAAGAAGACATAGAACACATCTATGCTTCCAGAAAGTTCCCTCATGACCCTGTCAGTTAACCATGCCCCTCTGGGAATAGTCATCTCCATGAGCACAGTCAGCTCTTCCTAAGCTTCCTGTAGCGGGCACGCACAGTGTGCTCTTTGTGTCTGTCTGGTCGAACACACCAAGGACACTGTCTCTGAGAGTCGTTTGTAGTGTTAAGTGTGTCAGCAGTTTGATCTTTTTAATTGCTGATAGATATTCCTTTCATGAAAACGCCACATTTGCAATATCTTCTGCTTTCATTCAGGGCTATTTCTGATAAAGCTGTTTCCTTTCTCTATCAGCTTTTTGCAAATATGTATTTTGACTTCTCTCAGGGAGAATGCCCTACCCTGGCAGTGGAACTGCCTGGCTTTAGGTCAGTGGGTGGTTAACGCTAAGAAACGGCCAGGCATCTTTGCAATGTGGTTGTCCCATATGGAATCCCCATCGATAACACAACAGCTCTGGTTTATACAGCCTCAAGAACATTCCAGTGTTGTCGACTTCTATTTTGACGTGTCACCGTGACACCTCTAACCGAGTCACAAAAAGACAATCTAATTTTCTAAATGGGACTTCAATAGACAGTGCCCCAAAGAAGAGAAGCAGCCCCATGGAAAGCTGTAGCACCGTTAATCTCAGCAAATGCAAGCACACCATGCTGAGATGCTGTCTCCCAGCCATGAGGATGGCCACTAAGAGAAGCACCGAAAACCAGGGCTGCCAAGGGCATCAAAGTAGACCTCTTGTGCATTGTTTGTGGGATTGTAAATTGGTATGGTTGCTTTAAATGCTTAAAATGGAAGGGTAGTTTCTCAAAATGTTAAAAAATAAAATTGCCATGTGATATGCAGTGGAATTCTAAATATATATATGTATCTATATACATACATATACACACATATATAGTTATATATGTGTATATTTGTATATATATTTCAGTTTTTGTGTATATATACATATATGCTATATATATGTATGTATATACACAAAAACTGAAATGAATTTTAAATTTAGTATTTCAATTTTCAATTTCTTTTTCCTTTTTTCTTTTTTTTTGTATTTTGAGACAGGGTTTCTCTGTGTAGCCCCAGCTGTCCTGGAACTTGCTTTGTAGACTAGGCTAGCCCAGAATTCAGAGATCCATCTGCCTCTGCCTCCCAAGTGCTGGGATTAAGGCATGTGCCACCATGCCTGGCTTCAAATTTCAATTATTAATACACACACACACACACACACACACACACACACACACAAATATATATATTTTGAGACAGTCTCATTTTGTAGCCCTGGCTTTGCTGGAATTCACTGTGTAGACCAGACTGATCTTGAACACACAAAAATTCACTTGCCTCTGCCTTCTGAGGTCTGGGATTAGAGGTGTGTACCCAACTGTAAATACAATTTTTATTTTTTATTTTTATTTTTTTTACAAATTATTACAAACTTTAACTTGTAGGCAAATTTGTACATAATATTTGACTATACTACTAATGTTTGTTTTAAAAGTTTCAACTCTTTTTTTTTTTTCTTAAATGTTTTGCCATTTAGACAGAACAGTATGTACAAAGTCTCAGGTAAGTTTCCTAGTGTATGCGTCCGTCCGGATAGGCATCAAGGTGTCAGGAGAACAAAACTAGCTCCACAGATGCCCACCTACTGTCAGGGCAGCAACTACAGATGCCCTCTGAGGAACCTACGGCTCCAGCCACATATGTAGCAGAGGATGGCCTTGTTGGGCATCAATGGGAGGAGAGGCCCTTGGTTCTATGAAGGCTTGATGCCCCAGTGTTGGGGAATTCTAGGGTGGGAAGGCAGGAGTGGGTGGTTGGACACCCTCATAAAAGCAGAAGAGAGGGCATGGGATGGGGGTTGGGGGGGGGGAGAATGGGGAAAGGGGATAACATTTGAAGTGTAAAGAAAATATCCAATAAAAAATAGCTGTCAAAAACAAAACAAACAACCCCCCCCCCCAAAAAAAAAAAACCCCAAACGTCCTCTGGCAGGAGCTTCCGTCTGGAAGCCTGTGTCTATTCATGTCCCTTCTCATGCCCGCAGAAGCAGCTTAGAAGAATGCTTAAAACAGTTTGTGCTTCAAGAATGGAAGCCGGGCAAGGTGGTCCTGGTTGGGTGTGGTGCCTGTAATACCAACTACAAAGGATGCGGCGAAAGGGTGATCCAGATGCCAGAAAGAACACAGAAATCCTGTCCCTCCATCCCCAGCCTTCCCAAGCAGAACATCTGGGAAGAGGCAGATGTGAAAGATCCCCTGAGAGCCATGTGGATGGAGGCCAGGTTACACTCCACAGAAAGTTCAAGGCTAACCTGGGTAACAGTGAGACCCTGTTTCAAAATCAGTAATGATAAAATACTTAGTGTGTATATATTACACACACACACACACACACACACACACACTGAGAGAGAGAGAGAGAGAGAGAGAGAGAGAGAGAGACCGACAGAGAGAGCGCGAGTTGGGGTATAGTTCAGAGGGATGGCACTTGCCGGGCACATGCGAGACTCTGGGTTTAGTCCCTAGTACCCAACAACCAAACCTAACCAACCCCCTACATCTAAAGAAGAAGGTGAATGCGTATGAGCGAAGCTTAGTGATAATGCCACAATGAAGTCGTGACTTATACACTAACCAAAAACTTAACAAAAAGAAACTAATAAATATATCTGGGTTTTCCCAAACAGGAGCGTGAAGTCAGTAAGAAAGAAGTAACACCTTCGTGGCCAGGAGCAAACTGCACAAGGCCACAAAACAAAAACAAAACATTCTGGACTGGACGGCTGAAGGAGAACACTCCGGAAGGTGGTGAAAAGCAAGGTGCACAGCCCACGGTCACAGGACCACCCCACGGAGAATCAGGACACGCAGGAAGCCCAGCGGGAGGCCACATCTGCGGGATTCATTTCCTTCTACAAGCCAGGATACCTGTGACCTGGCTGCTGAGAACAGAGTGTAACAGAAGCTGCTCTGAGCTTTCTGCCCAGGAGTGGAGATGGCACGGCCTGTTAATTCCGGTCAGGTAAGATGAGATTTCCATCTGCAGGACCTCCTAGGCAGGCGTGGTCCCTTTATAAACAGTCTCCTCAGCCCACTCGTGATGGCTTGGCTGTGAGCCTAGCCTTTAACAGCTGGAACATCTCCAGCCCTCACCCTGTCTCATTAGCAACAGGTGACACTTGTGGGTTTTGGTGACTCAGTGGACTGCACGACCTGAAAAGTGATACTTCCCTCCTTTTCCTCCTCTGCAGACAGCAGGGCACAGCAGGGATGGTCTGGACTTCAGGTCAGGAGATGCTTATTCTAGACTTGCCTAGATATGAAATTACATCGTAAAGGGGGACACCAATGATTTCCTTCCCTTCCTCCTCTACCTCCACACACCCTTTCAAATATAGAAATTCTGATCCCCTGCCTTCCTCAGGAGAGTTTCTGGGAAAGGCAGATGCAGATGAGTCCCCAAGAGCTTTGTGGGGGTCGGGGTGAGGGTGGGGCTATAAGCTGAAAGTAGAATAAAAACATTGTCACTGGTAACCCCCACCCGCACCACACAGACATCTTACAAGAGGATGCAGGCTCCGAGGGGGACTTTAGAGCACCTGCACAAGTCTTATGGTTTCCTATCTTTTCTTTGTAGAGAAAACACATCTTAATCAGTTGGGATAATCTGTAAGACTATTATTATTATTATATTGCTATTATATTATATTACTATATATTGCTATTATTCATTTTTATTTCACTTTTTCTTTTCACTGTTAAATTTCAGAGGCAAGTCATCTATTTCTGCCAGCTCTACCATCTCTGCCTGCCAGCCCCACCATCTATTCCTGTAGCCCCACCATCTATTCCTGCAGCTCCATCATCTATTCCTGTAGCTCCATCATCTATTCCTGCAGCTCCATCATCTATTCCTGTAGCCCCACCATCTATTCCTGCAGCTCCATCATCTATTCCTGTAGCTCCATCATCTATTCCTGTGCTTCCACCATCTATTCCTGTGCCTCCACCGTCTATTCCTATAGCTCCATCATCTATCCCTGTAGCTCCATCATCTATCCCTGTAGCTCCACCATCTATTCCTGCAGCTCCATCATTTATTCCTATAGCCCCACCATCTATTCCTGTAGCTCCATCATCTATCCCTGTAGCTCCATCATCTATCCCTGTAGCTCCATCATCTATCCCTGTAGCTCCACCATCTATTCCTGTAGCTCCATCATCTATGTCTGCGACCCCACCATATCATCACTGTTCTCTTAACTCCCCAAATTACTGCTCACCAGTCTGCTCACATTCCATCTACATAAAACACTTAAGCCTTCTGAGTTCCGAGTAAAACTCTTGCTCAATTTGCATTCAACACTCCCAACCCTCCTACCCATAGTTCCACAGTACAGGACACTGCTAACTGAGGTCTTTATAAACTTTCTTCCTGTCTTTTCCTTGGTTCTGTGTCTTCCTGGCTGTACGGAACCCTCTACATGCTCTCCTCCACTGACAAATCTTCAAAGGGAATGTCTGTTCCTTACCAGCTATGATGACAGTGCAGTTGTTCAAACACTAATATTGGCCATTAGACAGGTTTATTCTCCATGACTCTCCATGTCTGGTTCTTTGGGTTTACTGTTTGTTGTTTTTAGTTTTACTTGTTTCTTTGACTTTCTTTGACTTGTTATCTCTATCACCGCCCTGATCTGGACTCTCATCTAAGCAGGCCCGACTAGGCTGCAGTATCCTGTGATCCAGCAAATTAATTCTGCACATCCTGTTCCCATTAAGTTACTCTGTTTCTACAAAACATGCGATTACATCTGGTTACTCACACAGTAAGTTTCTGCATGTGGCATCCCTGGCCTCACAGATTGGCATCAAGCTGCTGCTCCATTACAGAGGGCAGAGGGGGAGGAGGAGGAAGGACAAAGGAAGGGTTTTGTTCTGTGGCTCAGTGAAAGTACAAACAGAACCTGACCATCGTCCACTGAACCACTTTATATCTCTAAGACTGCCCTGGTACCCAACACTTACCAACCCCCTAAACAAATTATCTATGGCAGACACATCAATGTCCTTACTATCACAGGAGAATATCCGGGATGAGTCTCTACCCAAAGCTTCTCTCCTCCCCCTGCTACCCACATCACCTCCTCTTCCTCTTTTCTTCTTCTCTCTCCCTTTTCCCTCACTCCATCTTTTCATCCCTTGCAGGCAGGAGGAGTAAAACCCATGCTGTGCCCTTATGGAAGCTAGACGCATTCTCTTCTATTGAAATGCACACCCAGTCCCAGCTCCTACTATTTCTCATACAGTATAGGGTATTTTTTTTTCAGGGTTTTCCTGAGACCTTCCACTTGACACCCCACTGTCCCTGTGACTCATGAGCCCACTAGCCCACTCCCACAGAGTAACAGCATGAGTAAAATACCTACAAAGCACCCAAACTGGTCGGGACTACAACTATCACTCCAACCAAACCAGAAAGCATGTGATGTCCAGAGGGAACAGAAGGACAGGAAAGGAAGGGTCCTCTGTGCCTGTGTTGGTGGCATCAAGATGCTGCTCCATTACAGAGGGCAGAGGGTGAGGAGGAGGAAGGACAAAGGAAGGGTTTTGTTCTGTGGCTCAGTGAAAGTACAAACAGAACCTGACCATCGTCTACTGAACCAGCTCTTTTGTTTTTGGTAAAGTAGCTCAGTGGCTAAATACCTTTGTGGATGCTTGAATTGCAGATGAGTAACTCATCTGCTTTATTTCCAGCTTCTCAAAGGTCAGTGTTCACATCTTAGAGGGTAACTGCATCTCCATTGACACTTGACTGGAGAATAGGCAGCTATTAATTTACTATAGCCTTGAGGTCCCATCTAGGGTTCAGACCTGAAGGCTGAGGCTTGGTGAAGAATCTAGAACCTGTTTACCAGGCAGAGGAGGCAACCTTTGAGAATACCTATGGGGCCATTTCCTTTGAGAATACCATTCCCTGACCCAAGGCTCCCAACCAGATAGTAACAATTACTTATGCTTCAGACACAGAGCAAACCTCTAACAGAAGCCTATTTCATTCTCTGCTCTCCTTCCACTTCGTTTTAGAGCTACTTCATGATTCACCTCAGCTGTGCTCTCCTATACTGGGACTTCAGAATATTGTAGAGAATCTCTCCTGGTTTAGCTACAAAAAGAAATCCCATATTAGCCTGCTCCCGAAGAGCAGAAACACACTCCCACAACCCACACATACCTAGCCCCTGATGGCTCACAGTCATTTCAGGAACTGCAGAAGAATAAACCGATTGGCTTATCTCCTGTTTCACCAAGACAGCTGTTCACAAGCACAGCTTAGGCAATGACTGCATCTCCCTGATACTAGACTGGAGAATAACCTATTCATCAGCTAGGAAAGCCTGCAGGCCCAATTTGTCTCTAGGTATTGGTTTGCAGTCAGTTGCTGAAGTACTAAGAGCAGGCTCCGTATGAGCCAGCTCATCCCCAGCACCCCTGCAGTAATAGAAAAGGTACCCAACCCTCTCCTGAATCCCTTAATTTAAAAGGTATCCTGGGATCTGACCAATCTGGGTCCTCTGTATCTTTCCAGGAATCCTTTGTGTACACAGTCACACAGAGCTATAAGCAGTGTCCCCAACTCCTCCTCTCCCCCTTGACAAAACAGTCACATTTAGATCCAGTAATCTTAGTTTTGAATAGATGTTCAAAGGGTTTTTTTTTTTTTAAATATAATTTGTTTTTATTTTATGGGTATTGGTGTTTTGCCTGCATGTATGTCTGTGAGGATGTCAGATCTTGGAGTTATAGACAGTTGTGAGCTGCCATGTGGATGCTGGGAATTGAACCCAGGTCTTCTGGAAGAGCAGTCAATGCTCCCAACCGCTGAACCATCTCTCCAGGCCCAATGTTCAAAGCTTTAAAGCACTAGGCCAAGAGTTTTCTGCACTTGCACATGTAGTGTAGTTTATTCTCACGAGCCGAGTTACAGAGGAACCTAAGTGTTCATCAACAAATGTGTGGTAGCTATGCCTCAAGGGAGAACGACATTCCGTCATTTATTACAATAGCGCTAAACTTTAGGACTTTATATCAAGTCAGATACACTAGGCACAGAAACCTAAATTCCACATGTTCTTTCTCATCATGAGCAGAATATATGTGCTGGATAGTGTTTTCACTGCAAGACAACCTACAGTCATCTGAGAAGACAGATACTCAGTTGAGAAAATGTCCCCATCAGACTGGCCTATAGGCAAGTCTGTGGGGTCATTTGTTTTTTATTAATGATTGATGTGGTGGGGGGCAGGGCAGCCTTAACATCCACATATAAGAGAATGCCTATGGAAACACATGGGTAGATTGGTTACAAGAAGGAGGAGGAGGAAGAGGAGGAGGAGGAGGAGGAGGAGGAGGAGGAGACGGAGACGGAGACGGAGAGAAGGAGGAGGAGGAGGAGGAGGAGGAGGAGGAGGAGGAGGAGGAGGAGGAGGAGGAGAAGGAGAAGGAGAAGAAGAAGAAGAAGAAGAAGAAGAAGAAGAAGAAGAAGAAGAAGAAGAAGAAGAAGAAGAAGAAATGAAGAAGAAGAAATAGAAGAAGAAGAAGAAGAAGAAGAAGAAGAAGAAAAGAAAAAAAGGATCTGTCTTTTGAGCTTCTAATGTTTGTATCAATTTGTATTTATGGATATCAGTTTGATTTATTTACTTATTTACTTATTCCCTTTGGGACTTCTAAAGAGCAAGCATCAATTTAACATTAAAAATTATATTCATCTGAGTAAATCAAAATGTTTCACATGAACTATCTCATTAATCTTCCATGGTATTAGAGGGATGACATTATTTATCAATATTTATAGCCTTAAAGGGGCAATGTTGTCTGAGGTCAAATGTTCTATCCACAGTCACGTGGCCTCTTTGTCACCCTGGCCCTTCTTATAGGCAGAACATTATTTACTCCATCTACCTGAAGCAGAAAAGGATACCCTTGAGGCATCAATAGCAGCTCAGTAGGGCAGCTAAACAGGGTAGAGCTGGTGAGTAATGCCCTGTTGCTCAAATCTTCCCCCAGCCTGATTTTACAAATAAAGTTTTATTGAAAGGCAGCCTCAGCCGCTCATTAAAGCATTGACTTACCACTTCTGCTGCAAGGTGGCAAAGCTGAGTACTTACTACCTTAGGCCACCAGCCCCAAAGACTAAAGGATTTATTATTTGGTCCTTTATAGAAAGTTTGCCCTTAACTCAGAGAGAGCCCCAATCAACACAACAGATTAAACACACTTCCACCTGTTACTTTTGAATTATCACCTATTACTAGGACTAAAGATGTCTTTATTACATTTATCTAATTGTGGGGGGGGCAAACATCTTGTACAAGACTTTGGAGGTCAAAGGACAACTTGTAGTGGGTGGTTCTTGAATGACACCACTTAAGGGCTTGAACTCATGTCTTCAGATTTGCAGCAAGCACTTTAACCCATGGAACCTTCTCTCCAGCCTTTTAAAATTCTTCAGTAAGGAGTATCTTGAATTCAACACTTTTCGTTCCCTTTTCCCACCCCCACCATTGTAAAAGCAAGGCACCTTGACAGAGTGGGCTTTGACAAATACATCTTCACTGGAAAGCAAAGCTGTATTATCCGGGTCCTAAGAGACCGCTTTATCTGCATTAACTTGCCCTCTTTGCCACCTACGTGTTTCAAAGGAGATTATAAAAGAATAACATTCAAAGTATTTAATTTAAAAGCTCCAGGTTTAGAAATAAGTCTACCCATCTTTGATTCAGAATTCTGCTTTTCATCAAAGTGCTACTTGGAGTTCTTCCTGCCCAGTTAGGATGTGATTAACGCCAGCTAAGGGCTTGCATTCTCAGAAGCTGAAAATCTAAGACAGGTATCAATACTTTAAAAAGGGAGACACTTGCCAGGGAGCGATGGTGCAACCCTTTAATCCCAGCACTTGGGAGGTAGAGGAAGGCAGATCTCTGAGTTTGAGGCCAGCCTTTCTATAGAGTGAGTTTCAGGACATTTAATACTACAGAGAGAGACCCGATCTTGAAAAACAAGCAAGCAAACAAAAATCAACCAGGCAACCAACCAAACAAACAAAAAAGGGAGACACTTCACTTTTCTGAGATTTGATTCCTCTGATGGTCACATATAACAAAGCCATCCTCAGTTCCCAAATCTGTGTTTCCTCTGCCACAAAAGACAGCCCTCCCTCTGCATGGCCCCTTCTAATTTTATCATTTTCTAAAGATAAATGTAAATTTATGCAAAAGCAAGGTGCTATTTCAGGCCTTCCCGGCAGAATCACTTTCATTAAATGATCTCCAATAAAAACAAACCTGTCACACGGAGCTACCCACACACCAGAGACTCAGAACTAGTCTTAAAATTACCAGGGACAGTAAGCGTATTTCAGGTAATTATTTTCTTCGATGATACTGGCGGCACTTATTTTTTAAAGCTATGGCTATTATTTAGGGTGGATGATATAGTTCTGTAATTTTCATATTATATTAAGGACCCTTTGATAAACCCCTTATCTCCCATATTTTATCTTCTCTCCAGCTTTGTCTTGCACAGATGAACAGATCCAATATGAAAAGAAACGAGGGGTGAGGGTGTAGTTTTGTGGTGGAGTAATGCCTCACGCCTGCATGGATCTGGGTACAATCCCCTAAGGGAATGAGGAAATATTCCCGAGGGAGCTATGCTGGGGATTAGTTCTAACACTTTGTCTTAATTTGGCTCCTAAAAGCCACACTTCCAGATACTGAGGGTCCCTGCCCTCAGCTGGCTTTGATTGGTAATAAAGAATTGCTGTACAGCCAATAGCTGGGCAGGGAGACAGAGGCGGGACTTTTAGATTACTGGGGGGTGGGAGGGAAGGGACTGAAGAAGAGACAGAAATTGTGGGGAGCAGAGAGATCAAACTCAAGGCCCCAGGGGTCACTTCCCCGATTGGGTCTGGGATAGCAGAGATAAAGTATAGATTTAGAAAATGTTAACTCAGGAATACTGGAGTGGAGTGTGTGCTAGCCACGGGAGGTTCAGGAAGTGCCCAACCACTGAGCCAACAAGGCATATTAAAAATATTGCTGTGCACTCCTGTGTGTCTCTGTGTGTGTGTCTTTCATTTGTGAGTCCAGAGCTCTTGGGCAGAGTGCAGTGAGCAGGTGTGAGAGCTCAGTGTGGATTGTTCACCGGTACAGAGCTAAGGGTCTGCTCATACTTAACGCTTTAAAAATTAGGGAGAAACAGCATATACCTTTTCCTTGAAAGAAAGAATGGTAAAATATAGGATATGGAAATGATTTAGGTAGGATTTTTTTCCATTATATATGATTTTAATTAGTACTTTTTGTTAAAGAAAAAAAATTCGAAGAAGGCTGTTGGTAATATTTTATGCAGGAAGCGTGGCAGCATGCAGGCAGACACGGTGCTGCAGAAGGAGCTGAGAGTTCTGCATCGGATACAGAGAGAGACACCAAGCCTGGCTTGAGCACCGAGAACCCCAAAGCTCACCCCCAGCAACACACCTCCTCCAATAAAGCCACACCTTTTAGTGTCACTCCCTGGTGACCAAGCATTCAAATCTATGAGCTTATGGGGGGGGGGTGCATTCTTATTCAAATCACCACAGACCCCTTCCCAAGCCATAGGTGAAAATATAAGATTGCAGTACTTAACTGCTGACTAGCTATGCCAACAGCCACTTTTCCTTATGATGGTTTGATTGATGATTGTTTGATTGATTGATTGATGTGGTTTCTCTGTGTAGCCCTGACTGTCCTGGAATTCACTCTGTAGACTAGGATTGCTTTGAACTCAGAGATTCACCTTCTTCTGCTTCCCAATAGCTGGGATTAAAGGTGTGGGCCACCATGCCTGCCTATTCATGATGGCTTTATTAACAGGGCTTGAAGAGTGTTCCTTTCTCTAACACCATTCAATGCTATAGTGGCAAAGTGCTGTTCACAGCTTACAACATGGATGCACTTCTGCACCAAGAGATGACTAGTGTTCATAGAGTAATGGCTTTGGGCTGGTTGTGAAGAAAGATGTTTGTTTGTTTGTTGCTACACAGGGAAGCAAGAACTCTTAAAGTTCTTAAAGTGGCCAAGAGGGACGCTCATGTTCTTCTGGAGTGCACACAGCAATGCTGACAGAGGAAGCTTGGCCTCAACACTGGATCTGAAAAAGTCTCTCCCTGGCTCGGCCCTTCTGAGCTCGCAGATGGCAGAGGCAGCCAGGTGACATCAGCTTGACGGATGTGATTGTTGCCTGTCACCAAGTGACACACATTTTCTTCTCTCCCTTCAGACATATCAACACAGAGATGACAGCAAGCCATAAAGATAAAGCATTATTTCCTCCTAAAACAAACATCAAATGGACAATTTGTGGGCCTGAGATTTAGCATCTTCCATAAAACATTCATAAAATAGCTGCCAATTAAGCTGAAATGACTGCAGCACAAATGTACCGCCCCCCTATTTGAGATTATCGTGCAGAGTGCACACTGGGTCTACGTTTCTTCTAGAGGCAATGGCCTGGCGGATAATCTTTATTCTTTCCTTTGGGGGCAGTTATAAACAGACTATTTACAGGAGTTCTGGAGGGGGCAGGAGATGGCCAGGTAAAGCAACATTTCAGCAAAACAGCGAGAAGCTGACCAGCAGCTAGCTCATTATCAGAAAGCCCACCTGAAGGATCCAGACGCCCTCTTCTCCCCCCCACCCCCCATTTCTTTCTCTTTTCTTATTTCTACAATTTCATACATGAATAGACTTAACCCCTATTGTTTTCTCTTCTCTTCTTCCCGTTCTTCTCCTGATAACCTCTTTTTTTCCAACTCGTCCCTCTCCTCCCTCCCTCCTCAACCCCAACCCCCTTGTGTGTGTGTGTGTGTCCTACCGGGTTTAGGCTGCCAGATGTGTATTGATGGGGAGCTATTTCTTGGAGTTTGGACAATTTATCAGTGGCAACAACATTGGAAACAACTCCCCTTCCTCTGGTCACCTATGATCTACCAACAGCTCCTCAAAGAGCTTCTCTCCTTTCCACCAATTAACCCCAGCTGCTGTGGGATCAAGACTGCACCGGCCATGTCATAGGATCCAGATGTGTTCAAGAGCATCTTTAAACACCAGGAAGACAGAGTCCAGAGAAACAGGGCATGCAGCATCCCTATTTGATCTACAATTTCTTCTTCGCACTAAGTGTTAGCAACCATATTTGGAGGTTCCTCCGGGGAGCAACTACTGCAGGGCTAAGAGACCCCATGCGTGTGCACATCTTCCTTTAGAACTTACCTCATTCCCTAGGGGATTAGGTGACTTCTAGCAAGTACACATGTAGCTCAATAAGAGTAAACTATGGGTGAAAGTTGAAAAAATCCAAAGGATAATTAAAAGCACGATTCCCAGGCTGCAATAGAAGTAGAGTAAGTCTTAAAGCAGGTTAAAACTAATCATTACAGCTGGGCGGTGGTGGCGCACGCCTTTAATCCCAGCACTTGGGAGGCAAAGGCAGGCGGATTTCTGAGTTCGAGGCCAGCCTGGTCTGCAGAGTGAGTTCCAGGACAGCCAGGGCTACACAGAGAAACCCTGTCTCGAAAAACCAAAACAACAACAACAACAAAAACCAAAAATCTAATCATTACACAGAACTGTTTGCCAAAAGCACACACAACACTATGTCCACAGCACCTTGAGTGACAGAGGGGCTACTGAGTCTAATTGTGAAACCTGACTGTGCCATTTACTACTGTGTGAACTTGGGCCTCAGAATGGGGAATGAGCTGATAATATTACCTACCTGACAGGATAATTGTGGGGTTTCAATGAGCAATACGTGTAAAGCATTTAAGACCGCTGGCAGGTAGTGAATGCTTGCCAATGAGGTACCACTGCCCCACAAAAGTCTCCTTCCTCATTCCTCAGGTTATCTCAAGATCCCTATGCCTGCCCACTGCTTCCCTGTGGTCTATAGTTTCAAAGGAGGATTATTTATTTCCAGGCCAGTGCAGTGGGCTCGGCCATGTGACCAGGCTCAGTCAGCCTGCAGCATGTGAGCCAGCACGGTTCCTCTGGCTCTGTCTTCCCTCAGCCACCAACCCAGCACATCTCAAATAGGGACTGTTCCTCTGGCCTAGATCTCAGAACACAAAGACACAGAGCTCAGGAGTAGGCCTGAGGCCAGTTCACCCCAGATACAGAATGTGGGCAAGAAATAAACTGTTCTTGCAAGCACTGAGACTCAGGGTCTGTTGATGATCACAGAACAGCTGGCTAAAGCAGAAATTATTGTTTTATTTTTGTTTTCTGTTTGTTTGTTTGTTGGATCAAATTGTGACTTCACCAGAAAGAATCTGGAAAACCTTTCTCCAAAAAAAAAAAAAAAAAAAAAAAAAAAAAAAATCACTGGATAAAAATGGTACGCCTCCACAATAGATTTCCCACTACAGTTTAGAGCTGGCATAGCAGTGACAAAGACCTCATGGACACGTGAGTGGATGTAATCGAGGGAGCAATTTTTCTCCTCCATCTGCTTACTCAATCTCCCAGACAGCAAAGAGCCCCTCTGCTGGGTTTATTTCACCCTACCCAGCTCCCTCCTACGCAGCCATGATTTATCTTATCCAAGCCCAAAGGTCCAGTAAAACAAGCAGTTTCCCATTTTAAAGGGAATTCCTTAATGCAAATTTCTTCATAGTTTATTACCAGGTTTGTTGATTCTCTTTTTTTCCTGCCCTTTGTGGAGAGGGTATGGCTTATAGAAAATTAGCTTATGAAAATCATCAACTGTCACATTTAAATCTTTCTGAATACATCAAAGAGGATGTATCTCCTCTCTTGGTCCAAAGCACTGTGATCATTCCCACTGGAGTTAAGTACCGGCCACTGTCATTAACCTCTCTTCCTGTCAGGAGGTGGTCCAACCTGCTAGTGGGAGGAGTCAGAGTCAAGTGGGGAAATGAGAGAGAAGGAAGCTCGGAACAATGTCTTGTCATGTGAAGCACTAGGGAAACAGGATGAGGGGAGATGGAAGAGTGAGGTGCCCATGAGATGCAGGAGCATCACTTGGGCGATCAGGAAGAGATACCTGAGGAGCACATCACCGTGAGGCCTGAGGATAAGGAGGCCGAGTGTAATGCACGAGACGTGCTCTCGTAGAGCCCTGAGGGAGAAGAGAGGAGAGGGTTTTAGGAGCTGAATGAAACAATGCGGTTTCTCTTGCTCTCAACAGGTCAGTGAAAGAAAGAGAAACATGAGATGGAGTCTGTCTTCCTTAGGGTTTTATTGCTGTGTAGAGAGACATCATGACTAAGGTGACTCATAAATAAAAACATTTAATTGGGGCTGGCTTACAGATTCAGAGGTTCAGTCCACTATCGACATGGCGGGAAGCATGGCAGTGTCCAGGCAGACTTGGTGCAGGAGGAGCTGAGAGTTCTACGTCTTGATCTGCAGGCAGCAGAAGTAGACTGTGTACCACACTGGGTGTAGCTTGAGTGTATATGATCTCGAAGCCTGCCTCCAGTGTGACAGACATCTCCTAACAGTGCTGCTCACTATGGCTCAGCATTCAAACGCACGAGTCTATGGTGTTCATTCCTATTCAAGCCACCATGGAGTTGAAGAGCAAACAAACCCAGACCACAGGGAGCTTTAGAGGTCTAGAGTTTATTCTGAGAGGAATAAGAAGAAAGTGATGAGCTGTTCTGCAAGTGATCAAAGATATGTGTGGATGGAAGAAATGGAGGAGAGAGAGAGAGAGAGAGAGAGAGAGAGAGAGGAAGCAGACAGCAAAATGTCTAAAAGGGAGAAGAGGTACGAGTGTGAAGAGGAAGTAGGAACATAGGCGCATCCTGGGGTAAAAATGAAATGAGCCAGCGGGTGGAGGGTGGGTGTGGTGGGAAACCACAAAGAAAGGCTAACACATCTGGCTAGATGGACAAAGGTGCTGAAACAGTTCAGTGAGAGGGAGAAAACTGGAGGAGGGTCCTAGTAAAGCATGAAGACAGAAATGCTATTTTGAACAACAGAAGTCTTAAGACACCTGTAAGATAAATAGCCCAAAATGTTAGGGGTGCAATCAGATGTGCAGGGCTATTAGTTATAGGAGCCTGGGTGAGCAGTAAACTTGGGCATGGTCACCTTTAGGTGAGGAGGACATTCTCATGGGAGGGTGGGCACTGCACAAAGTCAAAGCCAGAAAGCAAGAAAGTATTGTGAAAGAAAGGGTGGTATAAAAATATAAAGAAAGATAAAAAGATATTAGAAAAAAAGCTCTTGCTAAGATGGTTTCAAAGCAAGGAAGGAAGCTCCTGCCCCTCCCAAAGCCGAAGCCAAGGTGAAGGCCTTGAAAGCCAAGAAGGCAGAACCACAAAAAGATCCTCACATCAGCAGCCTTCAGGTGACCCCAGACTCTCAGTCTCCAGAGGCAGCTGAAGTACCCTCTGAAGAGCGTGCCCAGGAGAAACAATCGTGAACACTATGCCCTCATCCAATTCCCCTGACCACTGAGTCAGCCATGAGGAAGACAGAAGATAACACCATGCTTGTGTTCACTGTGGACTGTGGATGCCAAGGCCAGCAAGCACCAGCTCAAACAGACTGTGACAAAGCTTCATGACACTGATGTGGCCAAAGCCAACACCCCATGAGATCTGATGGAGAGAAAAAGGCGTATGTTCAGCTGTCTCCTGATTATGATGTGTTAGATATTGCCAACAAAATTGGAATTATCTAAACAGAGTCAAAAAAGGAGAAAAAGAGAAGGAGGGGGAGGTGGAGAAGGAGAAGTAGAGGGAGGAAAGGAGGAGGGGGAGAAGGAGGGGAAGAGAAAGAAGAAGAGGAGGAGGGGAAGGGGAGGAAGAAGAAGGAGGAAGAGGAGAAGGAGGAGGAGGAGGAGAAGAAGAAGAAGAAGAAGAAGAAGAAGAAGAAGAAGAAGAAGAAGAAGAAGAAGAAGAAGAAGAAGAAGAAGAAGAAGAAGTCGCCGCTACCATTCAGTAGCCAAAGATATTTATTACAAAAGTAAGAAGAGTAACTTCAGTGGAAAACTCAGCAGTCTTGAGCAAGGGTCCAAAGTCAACACTGTCAGCAATATGATGAATCACAATCCTCCACCACCCAGCACACACAGTGAGAACACAAAGCAGAACATTGTGATGAACTTAAGCGCCTCCAGTGAACGAACCACGAGGAAGAGAAATGTCTGTAAGCTGATCCAGTTTAACTAGCCTGTAGTCCGCAGAGGTGTCAGGATTATGGGTGGACTGAAGTCACATTCACCCACAAGCATGGATCTTACAGACTGTGGTGAATGTTACTGGGACACTGGAGCTGGGGCAGACAGTCATGGCGGGATGTTAGGTTCTAGGAGTGGTGCTGGGGCATCCGTGGCACTCTACACGGTCCTGTTACAGTCACTCCATGAGGGCTCAGCTCTGTCATTCATTGAGATACGTATGTCATCTTACGTATGCAAGTTAGAAATTATTGAGTTGTTCATTAGTTGTTTACACGTCTTGAGTGCTGACTGTGTGCCAGGTACTGTGTTGGGCATATATATATACACTTTATCCTTCTGAAAAGTCCAAAGCCTGTAGACCAGGAACCAGAACAATTCCCTCCACATTTTCCTATATGGAAACTGAAGCTTGGTGGTTTATTCAACACGACAGCACTAACACACGGGAACACAGGTTCATTTAGGCCGTCTCCAGAACTTGCTCATTTAGCAGCCAGACTCTGCTCTGAAGCATTGCTTTCCCATGTATGTTGTTAGAATTTGAGGTGCGTGAGAGTTTCTCTGTGATTCCCCGCAGTACTTAGTACAGCCCTTTAGAATGAGGATTAAAAAGATGCCTAACCCAACAGTTACTCACTTCTAACAGGGCCATCAGATGCAATACTGCTCTGCGATATTTTTTTTTAGTCTTTCAATGCTGTAGAGACCCAGTTTTTAATTATAAGAAAAAGGTCATTTGAACTAGAAAAATTCATGCCAGAGCTAAAGCTGAGAGACTTACATCAAGAACACTACAGCAATCTGGAGTAGAGTAAGAGGCTCAGGTATAGCCTACCTAGATTGCATCTAACCACTAAAATTCAAAGGATTCATAAAAACAGGTTTGGTCTGACTCTCCTCAGCCAGTTTGCATGCGCCGTACTCTCAATAGACATGGTAACGTCAGAGTTAGGTTTCTTCCTCAACATTTTGTTTTACTCCAGTGTCATTTCATTTATTTTCCAATTTTCAAGGTTTTTACTTGCAAATAAACAAAGGTTTATTTGCAAGTAAATACACTTAAGAACCAATGTATGAACTTGTGCTTAAAAAAAAAAAAGAGTTGATTTCTCTCCCCCATCTGGTGTTTACCAATCTCAAACTGTAAGGTTTGAGGAGTTCGGGAATTTTGTCTTTCCCTTGAAAATCTGGCGCTTTGTCATACTGAGTTACAGTACCTTACAGCATAAGGCTTTTCCTCTTTAATGTTAACCAGGTTTGTGGTGCACAGAGAATAGAGCCAAGGTCAGTTAGCAGGACCTAGCAGAAGCTAATCATGCAGCAGAATACTGAAAGAAAATGGTAAAGTGTCTCAGTGTTCCCTTTTTGCCGTGGACAGAAAAATCCATGTTTAAATGTAGTGAATATGGTTTGAAGCCAGGGCTGTAGCAAAGCGTGAAGTTACAGCATTTTCCTAGCATTTGTGAAGCACTGGGTTTGATCATCAGCACCAAAAAAAGGGGGAAAAAAGTCTAAAGTCTAAAGTTGAAACTGCACTTAAGAATCTGCTCAGTTCATCAAGATGAAACAGAAAATGAAAATAACATGAAGTTGCAAACAACAGGAAAAAAACAATGTCTAGTAAATATTAAATGATGTTCAACATGATTGCCTATTAGGAAAATGCAAATCAAAAGCATGAAATACCACTTGACATCAACTAGGATGACAGTTGATTTCCTGAAGCTGCTCCTATGAAAATGTCATAGATCAGGTGATTTAAATGACAGCCACAGCTGTGAAGGCTGGAAGTGCCAGACCAAGTCATGAGCAGGCTTTGGTTGTCCTAAGCTTTCCTCACTGGCTTGTAGATGACCGCCATCTTGGTATGCCTTCATGGGGCCTTATTCCTATTCCTGTGCACCCTGCTGGCTCTTTATCTAAGAACACTGTCATAGTGGATTAGGATCTATCCTCATGATCTTGTTTAATTTTAACTTCCAGTAAAGTTCCATCTCCAAATACTCATGGAGAATCATAGGCAAATCTACATGGAAAATGACAGACAAATCTACATTACTATGTGAGCTTTTAGGGAGTCACATTTAAGTAGGTAACAGATGACTATAACAGGAGTTGTTGGAGATGTGGAAGAGTTTGGTCCTCGGGTACTGCTGGAGGGGTTGTGAAATGATAGATACAAGAACTCGGGAAAGTGGTCTCAGCATCTCACAAGGTAAAGCACAACATAACAACTTCCATATCAGCTGTACACTTGGAAGATGCCGTGGAGAAGTCTCTGATGCAGATGGCCAAGAACAAGTCCAAAAGGAGGAACACAGAATAATTAGAATGATTAGAATAAGAAATGAGGTTTGATACATGTGGGGACGAGGTTAAGAGTTACTCTTAGACCTTTGAAACTATGTGTAGAATAGATCAACTTTCATAAAAACACAAAACACACAAGTTTCCTCAGAAATAGACGACAGAATGGTCTAATAGCTGGGAAAAAATAAAGTATTTAAGAATATGATTAAATACTCTAGTTAGGTCCTCTGGCATAAGTCAGTCAAAATCAACTATGCCTTCCTGGGCCACAGAGCTTCTTAATCCCCAGGCTCCACCCAGTTACCATTTTCTGACCACAGTCATCCTCTCCCACAACTCAACTCATTCCCTAGCTCCAGTCTTGCCTCCCTTCCTAGCAATGGGTGAGGTCCCTCTACTAAAGAGATAGAGTCCTGACTCTTCCCTGCTTAAACTCCTTTGCTGGTTCTCTTATTAATCTTTAGGAGAAAACTGAAACACTCCACACATGCTCCACAAGACGTTTCAAGTCCCTTTCTGGGATGCACTAGTCTCATCTCTAAGTCCTCTCACACATCTGCTCAGCACTGCTGACTTCTGAGCAGCCATCCTTTGCCCAGAGGCGCCATGTTCTTCTTCACTTCCTGTTAGTCCTTCTACTGTCCAGCAGAGTCTTTGGAATAGACAGGCCTAGTTCAACTCGAGTTTAAAGGCTACCTCCTCTGAAAGCCTTATCTCCTGTGTTTGAGAGGGATTTCTCTCCTCCCTCATGCCATGTGCTTCTGCTGCAGTAGGATTTCAAGCCTGTGCTTCGGATTCCTGTTTGACTATCTCCTTTTACAAGTTCACAATGGTAGAAGTTTTATCATCTTGTCCACCACTGAAATCCTAGTACCCAGCAGCACTCCAGGCATGTGTCAAACGTTTAACATGAGCTTATTTAAAGGATACATGAAGTACCACATCTAAACCAATGGCGAAGATGACAACACACACTGAAGCTGTAGGCCAACGTCACCTGTGAATACAGATGCCAAATCTGAAATGAAGTATGAGCAAGCAAATACATCACTCTAGTAAAATAAAAATATATCATGGTCAAGATGACTTTACCTCAGGACTGCAAGGATGATACATCGGTAGGAAGCCTTAGTATAAAACACACATGCAATCACTTTGGTAGATGATAAAAGTCATCTGATGGACTTCAACATTCACTATGGGAATCATTAATCAACTTAAAATGGAAAGGTATTAACTTTGTACAAAGCATCATCGTGCCTCATGACAGATCAACAGAAGCAACAGGAATGGGATGGGGCCCTATGAAACTGGCAGTGAACATTTGTACTGTAGCAGGAACACAGTAAGAAAAAGGAAGAAAAGTACGGGGCTTAGGGCACATCTCAGCAAGAGTGTGGTTACTTAACATGTCCAAAACCCTAGGCTCACTCTCCAGAGGATAAAATGAAGGGGAGGAGGGAGGGACAGACAAAATGAGGAAAGAAGATGTGAGGGGAGGTGGGGAGGTGAGAACAGGGGAAGGAGAGTGTGTGGAGAGCAGAGGAAGCAAGGATCAATGCCTCAGACCACTGGAAACTGGACAAGTCTTCCTGTGGGTGAGGCTCAGGAACACGGTGAAGGCTTCCTTGTGTATTTACATCACCAGTTCTCAATGTGTGCAAAAACTTCCAACCGCGGCCTCCTCCTCCAGGATGACTGCAGCCAGAGTCTGCTCCTGTACAGAGACCTCCGGTGGACATTACCTAGCCCTTCCTTCTAGTGCTGTACATAATAAACTAGCTCTGTACAATAAACACACTGAGGTTCCCAGCTGGGCAGCTGGCGCCCACCATTAACGCAAGCAGTGTAACACCAGCTTCTCTGTACGTCTGTCTGTCTGTCTGTCTGTCTGTCTGTCTGTCCTCTTCAACCCCTTGTTGCCCCAGTCAGCTTTCCAGGGCTAAGCTATGCATAGCAGTGAGGGAGGAAGACAATTATTTCTAATTATCAGTATCCACTCTAATACTGCCAGAACTAATTAGGAATCTTTCTAGGTTTTATAGAAACGAGCAAAAAGTCTGATTCATCAGAATGTTAATTTTCCAAGACTAAGCACAAAAAATATAGAACTTATATGAAGAAAATTTTCCACATCGATCTCTAGATTGAATTTAACTTAAGTTCAATCAAGCCACTGAAATTGTTGTCTGGAATTAGATACTGTTTGTCTAAATCTCTTCTAGCAAAGTAGGACAATAGTATGGATTTTTTTTTTTTTTAAGGTAAAGGGCGAATATCAGTGAAAATGAGCTCCTTTACTCAGATAGCAAAATGTAACATCATGATGAAATTTCAGTACTGTAGCGTGAGAACAGGAATGTCCAAGAATGGTCATCTCCTAGGTGTGTCTAAATGAAGATCAACTACTACAGTCAGAATTTTAAAAGAAAACAAAGCCAAGAATACAAGAGGAGGGACGGGCAAAGGTGGTTATATTTAAACAAATTACATTCCCCTAGCCCAAGTCATATAAAATGGAAGGAAAAGGAAAAAAAAAAAAAAACCAAAAAGATAAACCAGGAAAAGGTTTGGTAACTCTAGGACCGTGCTTCTCAACCTTTCTAATGCAG
The DNA here is from genome assembly GCF_011762505.2 of Arvicanthis niloticus. NCBI lineage: Eukaryota > Metazoa > Chordata > Mammalia > Rodentia > Muridae > Arvicanthis > Arvicanthis niloticus. Next base: position 77,427,619 of record NC_047664.1, on the reverse strand, counting down.
GGACCCCTTCATACCATTCCTCTTCTTGTGGTGACCTCCAACCATAAAATTATCTCACTGCTACTTCATGCCTGTAATCTTGCTACTGTTATGAAAAATAATGTAAATATCTGATACACAAAATATCTGACGTGTGACCCCAAAGGGGTCATGGCTCACAGGTTGAAAACCGTTGCTGTATGATTTCCCACGGATAATAAGGAAATAGGTTGATACTAAAAATGCCCTTTGAAAAGGGCACTGTTTTGATCTGAATGTGAATTGTACACAGTAGGTTTGTGTTCTGGATGGTTGGTCCTGATTGATAATTGCATTAGTTATTTCTCCTACTGACATAATATAATAAAACACCTTGTCAAAAGCAACTTAAGGAAAGGTATCTTAGTTAGGATTTCCATTGCTGTGAGGAGACATCATGACCAAGGCAACCCTTTTCTTTAAAGAAAAACACTTAATTGAGGCTGGCTTACAGGTTCAGAGGTTTAGTCCCTATCATCATGGTGGGAAGCATGGCAGCATGCAGGCAGACGTGGCGCTGGAGGAGCTGAGAGTTCTACATCTTGATCTGCAGGCACCCAGGAGGAGACTGGATTCCACACTGGACATAGCTTGAGCATAAAAGACCTCAAATCCCACCCCCAGAGTGATGCACCTCCTCCAACAAGGCCACACCTACTCTAACAAGGCTACGTCTCCTAATGGGCCACTCCCATGAGTGGATGGGGACCATACCTATTCAAATCACCATAAATGGTTTATTTTTGGCTCACTGGTCCAGGGTAAAGTCCACCATGGCCAGGAAGTAAAAGTGGCTGTAAGAACCCAAGGCACACACTGAACCCAGAGTCAGGATGCAGAGGGAAACGAACATTTGTGCTCAGCTCGCTTTCTACTTCTTAGTCAAGGAGCACAGCTCATAGAACAAATAGTGAGTGCTGCCCACACTTTGGGTGGGTCCTTGCATCTCAGTGGAATCTAGATGACCCTCAACAGTCCTGTTCAGAGGCTGGCCTAAACTAGATCATCTTCCTAGAAATGCCCAAAGGCTTGTCCCATAGGGAATTAGAATCCTGCCAACTTGACTATTAACTATCTCAGTGGTGCTGGTTTTTTGGTGGGGGAGTTGGGTCTGGAAATCTTGGGAGGTGGAGCAGCTTAGCTGGTGCTGCAAGCCACTTAGGATGTCACTGAAAGTCAACCCTGGCCCCTGCTCTCTGCTCACCTCTGCCTCCTGGTCTACAGTAAGATGAGAACTTTCTTCTACTCATTCCAATGGCCATGATCCGCTTCCTCACCACGCCTTCCCCACGACAAGACCAAGTCAAACCTTTTCCCCTTTAAGTTGTTTCTATCAGGTATTGTGGCCCCAACAATAGAAAATACTAGTATAAGCCCTACGGTATATTCCATAAATCAGTCAATTAATAAATACAGAGGTGACAATTGAAGAAGCAGCAAAATTATGGCACAATAACCCATCTGATCAATTTTAAATGTAATCAATTAATATAAGTTACCTATATGCTCATTAGGTAATATAATGTAGGTGCCTATTTCTTGAGACAGACAAACCATCATGGTATATGGGAAGCAGTACAGGGGTTAAGAAACAATCCATATGGTGCTAGAAACCATGGCTATGTACAATCTGCCTATTCCCTGGAAGTAGGAGGAAAGTCAAATTCTAAGACAACATACAAACTTTTTTTTTTTTTTTAAAGAGAAATGTACCGTATTATTTTTACTGAATCTGAGGCTCACCATCTAGACTAGCCTGGTTAGCAAGCAAGCTCTGTGAATCCTCCAGTTTCTCTACCCAATGTGTAGTGATTACAGAGGCATGCTACCGTGATAGTTTTTACACTGGTGCTAGGGACCTGAACTCAGGTCTTTCAGCAAGCATTTTAATCTTCCCAGGCTTGGCTGACTTCCTTCCTTCCTTCCTTCCTTCCTTCCTTCCTTCCTTCCTTCCTTCCTTCCTTCCTTCCTCTATAGACAGGCTCTCACTGCGTAGATCAGGCTGGTTCTGAGGTAACAGAGGCCTGCTTGCCTCTGCCTCCTGAGGGCTGAGTGTGAGCCACAATGCCTGGCTTGTGACTTCTCTTTTTTAGGGTTTTGCTTGTTTGGTTTTTTTTAACACTCTAGAAATGGCTTTGGAGGGAGGGACTGGCATTTGAGTTCTTTGCACACTTAGAGCTTATAGCGCTTGGCTCCGCTGGGGGATCCGAGTCAGACCTCTGATGTTGTAATCCTGCCTCCTGCTTCCTACCTCTGTTTTTATACAGGACACCACGAACCTGTATTTTCTTCTCTGGAGTTCAAGCTAACATGGCGCCTTCCCTCAGGAGAGTTCTGAGGATTAAGTGGCATGATGTATTTGAAAGTTTGAGGACAGTATCTATAATAAAGCCCAATTAACTCTATTATTATTCTGTAAAAGGTAGATAAAAAGTGATGGACCGCAAGGCACATGGGATAGGACCCTAAGTGAAGGAGGGGGTGGCTAATGGAGAGGCAGAAAGATCTAGGCCCATGAAGTCCTGAATCACCTCTTGGGGACAGCTTTTTATTTACCCCTCTGAGGCTGCAGGTACACATTCTGAGAGAACAGTCTGTCTGTAGGCACAAGTTCTTACATAACGCAAGAACATTTGTCATTCTACTAGGAATGAGACAGACACTCAACAGCACCGGGCGGTTTCATCAATCACACTTATTAAAGAAAGATGTCTCTTGCTGATGTGTGCACACACTTCAGAAAACAAGATTACTGAGGTAGCAAAACAAACACAAAATAGAAGGGTAAACAGAGAAGGTGCAGAGGATGCTACTGGCCCCGGGAATTCTCCCCAAAGCCAGTGACGTCACTTCCGGCCCCTGCCATGATCAGACTGAAGGCCAAAGAAAACGACTGACAAGTCTGAGGAGCAATGAGGAGCCCGGGAAGCACAGGTTCTAGCCACCATTAGCCTTGGGGACTTGGACACCAGAAGAGGACTGAGGGATTTAAGAGGGTCAAGGATGAGTTTCCAAAAGCAAGGGAAAGAAAATGCACGCAGCTCGATGGTGCTGAGCCTTGAACAGATGCACGCACACGGCATCTGATGTGGCCTTGTTTTTGAATGCAGAGTGAAGCAAAACCAAACAAGTTTACAGCCACTCAGAGAAATGTGTCGAAAACAGACAAGGTTTGCATTGTGTATTATGTAAGTCTGACTTTCAAAACCTGAACAACAAACTGTAGTTGTGTTATGATTTTAATGTCAAAATCATCACATAGAGAAGCAAGTATGGGGCTGCATGTGGGGGGGGCAAGCTTTAAATATGTAGAGGGAAGCTATGCCCTTATTTTTTTATGTAACTGTAGTTATATTTATGCAAAAAGCATTTTCTCTTATGTTAGGTGTTCGTATTCACCCCCATTTCGGGGACATATCCTATTTCTACCATGATGGCTGCTGTCAATCATGTCATCACAGTGAAGCTGTTCCCTACCCTTCAGGCTGGCCAGATAGCAAGTGTCTCTCCCGAGGTTCCGGGGCCATGGCACAAAGGGAAACCAAGCCAGCATTGCATTGACATTCTTCTCAAAGCTGCCTCCTCCCTCCTCCCTCATCTCTTCCTCCCTCTCCCTCCCCCTTCCCACCTCCCCTCCCTCCCCTTCCCCTTTCTCCCCCTCCCTCCCCCTTCCCGCTTTCCCTTTTCTTCCTTCATCTTTCCTTTTGATTCTAAGCCCTGGTTTTAAGATTCAAAGAATTATCAGTTTTCTTGCTTCTGGGGGTACAGCAAAAATGAAAGGAGACAGATAGACAGACAGGCAGACAGAATAAGGATGAGAAAGAAACAGGAAGAAAGGAGGGTCAGTGCTATTTCCTGATTCAGTACAGAAGACAAGGGGTTGGCTGGGATTTTTCATTTGTTGGTTTGGTTTGGTTTGGTTTGGTGTTGCTTCTCAGCAGCCAGGAAGTGATAGAACATTAATGACCAAACACTAAAGCGATGCCTCGAGTCTCGTACCACAAAGAAACCAGTTTTATCAGTCCATATGTGAGGACAGAGAAGGACTATTGATGACAAAACCTCAGCGTGACTTTTCACATTTCTGGCTGCTTTGGGTGGGGTCAAGGATTCTCACAAATCTCCCATGTCACTCTGCTTCAGAGACTACGGAAGTTTAAGCTTTCACAGTGGGGACCATAGGTGCTGCTTGTGCTGCAGGGTGACACATAGGAGATGCCTGGATTTCCAGCCAGAGATAAGAAGGGTGACTTTTCATCCCCACTATCTGTCCAGCTCCTGACCAGCGACTTGAGTTCCTGGATCATAATCTCAGTCAAAGGCACAAGGTCAATGCCACAGAATGGAAGTCACCATTAGCTTCGTGTACAATGTGCCCAATCCCAGGAGAGGTGTGGGTGCTACGTAGGTCTTAATCCAAAAAAGGTCTTATTGAAGGTCAGTAGCAACTACAATCTTGTCTGTTCCAGCCCCTACCCTAGTCCCAGAGGATCAGAATATTTGAATACTGACCTCCTGTATGCTAGATTCTTTTCTTACCTTTCTTCGTGTTTTTAAAGAGTTTTAAACTGCATTTGTCCAGGATGGAGTAATAAGGACAAAATCTTTCATCTACTTAAAGGACAAAAGAAACAAAACTAGACAAAATACACAATATTTATCAGATGCTAGACAACACACAGTAATGCCTGGGGTGAGGAATCAGAGGCGAGCCCCATGGTGTCTCCATCTTTACCAACAGTGGTTCTCAACCTTTGGGTTGCCACCCTTTGGGCATCTAATGACCCTTTTGCAGGGATTCCCAAGACCATTGGAAAACACAGATGTTTACATTGTGATTCATAACCGTAGCAAAATTACTGCTATGAAGTATCAATGAAAATAATTTTATGGTTGGAGGTCACCACAACATGAGGAACTGTATTAAGGAGTTGTAGCATTAGGAAGGTTGAGAACCACTGATGTAGACTTTACAGAGGTGGGTACAAGAAGGAATCCATGGCAGCCCAGTGACCTGAGTTAAGAAGACAGAGTAAGGGAGACCAGAATTGCGAGCACTGGGGTTAGTAAAGAGTTCAGAGTCCCAACCTTGACCTCCAGTGAGTGTTCTATCCTTTAATTGCTATAAAAAGAAGTGTTAATAAAACCCAGCACTAGCAGTCTAGAGGACAAAAAAAAAAAAAAAAAAAAAAAAATGCAGAGAAGGTTCTCCAGGCAGAAGAGAAATGAGAGATCTGATGCCATGTACGAAATAATCTGTCAACATTTTACCTAAAGTGAAAGGCGGAAGGAATGCCCACCAAGGAGGAGCTTACACAAAGCAAGAACGTCTGCTCTCAGTAATTCTACCCAACACTATCTGAAACTCCACCATAGCAATGAAACAACAGGAAGACAGGGGGTAGAGTTCGGGATGGAAGAACTACAGTTACTTTTATTTGTAGACAACATAATTACCTTAGTAGATCTTATGGAATATATAAAAAAGCTTTAAGAGCTAGAAAGTGACCATACCAACATCATAAGATATTTGAGGGAAATTATGTATCCTAGAATCCAAGGGCTTGAAATTAAAAGTTTTAAAAGTACCAGTAATGATGCTTTTTTCCTTTTACATTTGTATTTTATTTTTGTGCATGCATGTGTGCATCTACATGGGGGTGCACACACAGAAATTAGAGAACAGCTGAGCCAGAGGACAACTGTAGGAATCTCTTCTCTCTACTATTTGTAATCAAGGGATCAAAGTTAGGTTATCAGGCTTGGCAGAAAGTGCCATTACCCACTGAGCACCACTGACAGACCAACAATAGCTTTAAACAATTCAGAACTGAGAGAAAATGTAACAGAAGATATACAACACACACACATCCGTGTTCCCACTCCCACACCCGAGCCAGGCTTTACCAGGATTGCTTTGGGGTTCCCAGTATCCTTCTAGCCCTTAGTCAAACAAAGCATAGATGCAAGACACTGCTTGAGCTATTATGTCAACACAAGCTAAAGTCATCTGAGAGGAAGGAACCCCAATTAAGAAAATGCCTCCATAAAATTGGGCTGTAGGCAAGCCTGTAGGACATTTTCTTAATTTGAGATTGATGAGAGAGGATCCAGCCCACTGTGGGTGGTGCCATCCCTGGGTTGGTGGTCCTGGGTTCTATAAGAAAGAAGGCTGAGCAAGCCATGAGGAAGAAGGCAGTGTGAGCTATACTCCTCCATGGCCTGTGCTCCTTCATCAGCTCCTGCCTCCAGGTTTCTCCTGCTTGAGTTCCTGCCCTGACTTCCTTTGTTGATGAACAGTGATACTGAAGCATAAGACAAATAAACCTACTCCTTCCCAACTTTCTTTTGGTCATGGTGTTTCACCATAGCAATACTATTCCTAACTAAGGCAGAAATTGGTACCAGGAGTGGGGTATTGTTGTGACAGACCTCACTGTATTTTAGGGAGGACTGTGGAAGAACTCTGGTGTGTTGAGAGCTCAGCGGGCTGTTCTGTATGACTTTAGAAGTAAAGAATGTTGTGGAAAGTGAAGACAATGGAGGCCTGGCTTGAGATGCATCAGAGGGAAGCAAGGATTCCACCAGACTATTTGTGTGGTGTCCGATCAAGCTGAAGCTAAAGAAATACCTGTGATTAAGCAAAGACCAGAACCACTAACATAAAACCTTTGTTTTTCTGGGACAATGGATGTTGGTTAGCTGGGGCTGAAGAATCAACTGTGATCACAAGAGCATCAGCATCAGCGAGGTAAAATCCTAAGGGAAGTGTTTCCTCAGAGTCAGCACACAGAATCTGGGTTCCAGGGGCAGCCAGGGTTGTCCCCTGTGCTTGCGGCTGGATTTTGTGGTGTAAGAGTTATCCAGATGGTGCTGGTTTGGGAGGCGTGAAGAGCAGCTGAAATTTGGCACTGTGAGAGGCCAGGAGGGCCCATTGGTGAAGAGGCAGCAGCAGCAGTTGTAGGACTTGACTGAAGGAGTCATGTGGAGAAGCTGAACACTGGCACCATGAAAAGAGCCTACAAGAGGCTACTGCTGAAAGTGCAGCCCAGGTACCAGAGAAGACACCAGCATTTTGGAGATACCAGTCCCATGGGATGAACACCAATAATAGCAGCAGTCTTGAAGCAGAAGCTGTCCAAGCTTAGAAGCCAAGCGGTAGGTGTTGCAGATGGCAAAGCCAGAGTGGGGACCAAAGCCCCTCCCCTTTTCATGACTTCTTTTTTACTTAAAAAAAATTGTGTGTTCTGATTGTCTAAACAAGCATCATATGCATGTGGACGCCCGCACAGTTCAGAACATGGTGTCAGATCCTTTAGAACTGGAGTTACAGTCAGTTAGCTGTAAGCCGCCCAGTGTGGGTGCTGGGAACTGAACCTGGGTCCTCTGAAAGAGCAATGTGTGTTCTTAAGCACTGAGCCATCCCCCAGTGCCTCTGACCCCCAAGTATTACTTTGTTGTTGTTGTTCTTTGTTAGACAGGGTCTCACTACATAGCCCTGGCTGACCTCAAACTCAGGACAAGGTTCACCCGCCTCTGCTGTCTGAATACTGGAATTAAAGGCATGTGCACACAGCCTGTTGCCAAGTACGGTTTTTGTATCCCTTCTTCATACTTACCCACCTGCTAGTCTAATAAATCAATACATTTACTTTAACACATTGTATGAAGTGCTTGTGAGAAGAGACACTGCTATATTTATCTTTGTTTCAACAAATGCAGCTTATTTCCCATATACTTTAAAATTCAGATCACATTTCTAATTGCCTTTGACATCTTTTAAAACTCCTTTTAAGCCTTTTATTTATTTTTCAGACTTACTGACTTTCATGCGTGTGTATGTGTGTGTGCACGAGCATGCGGGTGTTCACAAAGGCCAGAAGACAGCACCAAATCCCCTGGCACTGGTGTTACAAACGGTTGCGGCCCCACACGAGTGCTGGGAACTGAACTTGGGCATCTGGAAGAGCAGTGAGTGCTCTCAACCAGGGAGCCACGGCTCCAGCTCCTACTCCCTACATTACTTTAACACTAGGTACAAATTAGACAGTCACTTCTTGTTAATTGCAAGGCTTTAGATAGAATAAATGCCCAGCTATTATTAAACTGAATTACAGTTTTCCTTACATTTTTACATTCATGTTTATTATATAGTTGTTGGCTGATGGTTGACTGACAGATTGGTGGAAAAACAAATCGAAAATCAAGGCACTATCCTATTTTATTGCATTAGAAAGTAGAAAACATTAACAATAGCAAATATGTAATTCCTTTGACGATAATGTCAAAACTCTACCTACAGGATGCATTGTCCTTTGGTGTTGTCATGACCTCTAAGTTGCCAGCTAATGTGCTCAGTACAAAGCCGGGGGGGGGGGGGATATAATTTAGATCATCACTAACTGTTCGTGTTTCTAAATAAACCATTTCTGATGGGGAAAAAATGGGCTTTTCATATTGAAGATATACAATCTTAGATATAGGACCCAACCAATAGCAGAGCTCTGAAATGATGACATGGGTGACCAGACCGCCTACAGTTTCTGCCCTGTTGGTGAAGGCTGCAGATGGGATCACGTCAGCACTCTCTGCTTTCCAAAGCCAATGGCAACCACTGCCTCTCCGAGTCACAGAGGCCCCTGGACCTTCCTCCTTGTTCACATCAGTGTTATAGCATGTATTTATTTTAGATGGTCAATTTAGACTAGTTGGAAAGAGATTGGAGAAAAGAAAAATCCCAGAAAAGTGTTCACTCAGAGACATAAGTAATTATTAGTGAGTGGCTAATAGTCATGCAGTCTAAAGCAGGGTCTATGAGGAGACGGCTGCCATCCAGAAACTTCTCTACAGCTGACTTACATTGAACTATTTTGGAAAAATATAAAACAGACTACAATAAACCATGAAAGCCTGTGGAGCAGCCATTCAGAGAAGATGGGAAAGCCAGTATCCCATAGATGAACTAAGTCTTGAAGGGAACCACACAGGATTTCGATTGGTAGAGGTGAAGGGGGAAACCGAGGAAAGGTTTATGATGTACTTTCCAAGTAAACACATCCACAAGCCCCTACTGAAGCCGGTCTCTTTGGAAACAGATGGGAATCCATCGACAATCTTGTTTGCACAGTCAAGCATGATGAAGACTCATGAGCAGCTTCATCAAGTGTGATGCATGCACCTGTAATCCTAGCCCTGAGGCAGTAGAATCATGATTTTGAGCTAGCCTGGGCTGCACAGTGAGTCTTTGTCTAAAAAAGACTAAAGAAATTGTGTGTGTCTCTCTGTATGTGCATCTGTGTGCATCTGTGTGCATGAGTGTGATAGCGACGGTTACTAAATATTGGAATGAAAGCACCCATGATTAGTCCACACCTACACAGCATGGGCTATGTCCATCCTATGATGACTGCTCTGCTGTGCCTCTTCTGGGAGTTGTCAATTATCAGTAAACCAAGGACTCTAGTGACTGCTCTGCCCAGAGGAGTCATTGCCAAACTACAGCCCAAGTGCACGAGGTCCCAGCTGAGCTACTTCAAGACTTCCCATAAAATTATATCCACACCAAACATGGTCTGAACACCATATAGATGGTTTTACGAAGATATTCTCAATTTTAAAACTAAATGGTTACTATTGTTTTAAACTTGTGAAATATATTTAAAAATATGACTGAACTATCCACACCTTCATTTTCAACTGGATGTCCTCAAGGTTGTTGAAAGCTATATAAGTTTTCCATGTATTTGCATGGGGAAGTACTAAATTATTACTATGTACACCACAGAGCATCCACCCAACCATCCACCCACCCACCCATCCACTCAGTCACCCACCCACTCATATATTCACCCACTCATCTATCCATTTATCCATCTATCTATTCACTCATCTATTCACCCACCATCCATCCATCAATCTATCCACTTATCCATCCTTCCACACTTCCATCCATCCTTCCATCCATCCACCCACCCACCCATCCACCCACCCACCCATCAATCCATCCACCCACCCATCCATCCATCCACCCATCCATCCATCCATCCATCCACCCACCCATCCATCCATCCATCCACCCATCCATCCATCCATCCATCCACCCATCCATCCATCCACCCACCTGTGGAGCTGTGAGATGCAGTTGGATACCTGGTCAAACAGGTTTGAACCCTGGAGACCCTCAGGGACTGTAGGACTCTAGGTTTGTGGCCATTGGTCATGTAGCACAGAGGGTATGGCTACAGGCCACAGAGCCTCAAGACAAATCTCCATACTAATGAGATACCTAAAGGCCAGAGGGTGTAGCCAATTAAACATTCCTTCCCAGACCCTTCTCCTTGCAAAAGGTATTTAACCTCAGACCCACCCTGAGAATACCGGGGTACAACTTTATCCATTTTCTACCATGACAATAAATATCTTAAGACCATATCTTAAGACCATGGACTATCTCTCTTTTTTGGGACCTGCTGTGGGGACTGGTGGAGAAGGTCTTCAACTACCAAGCCACAGTCTAATCTTCTGCCGATGACCTCCAGCCATGGAGGCCACCAACTCAAGCAAGCAACCTGAGCCAGTCTTGACCCAGCCAAGTGAGTCACCGTGACCAAGGGTCTAATCCCCACTGGATGCAACTGGAGCTCATTCCCCTCCCCCTTTTGGCTCTGGGTCAATCCAGCTCATACGCCCTCCAGTGTCTCATCATCCATCCACCCATCTACCCATCCATCCATCCATTCATCCATCCATCATCTATTCATGTCATATCTATTTATGTCAGGTAAAATAAGAAGTCCTCATATCCAAAAGGTTTGGAGTCATGTCAGCTGGACCACTCACATCCCAAGTAAGCAGATTCTACTTGATCCTTTATGTTCACCAGAAGGTTGAACGGGACAGTGACCAATAGGCAAAATGAATGACACTGTGCCTGTGTATGACTGGGGACAGCGTTAGATGAGCTGATTGAAAAGCAGTAAACATAATTTATGAATCTCCCATGGTAAGTTGGGCAAGCATTCTGCAGCACACTGGGACAACCTGTTCAAACACTCCAGCTGTATAAAATTGTATACCATCAGATCTGTTCTGAGGTGAAGAAACTGAGGCTCAGGATGTCCCGTAACCTGGACCTGTCTACAGCTCTCAAAGGCAAAGCTATGCCATTGTTGTAACTCAACTGGGAGAAGAAGTCATTTATTCCATGACCAGACTTGAGGATTAAATCCAGGTTATGTATGGGTTTCAACTCATACTTAAGTGTGGATTCAAAGTAAAGTGGTAATGCATTCTGTACACATGCTGATTTCCATAGAACATTGATCTAGCATTGTACTTTGACTTTCTGACAGGCAGGCAATCAGGCAAGGGTTACTACAGGACAAAAGATGACCCTGGGGAAATGTGCTCATACGCTTTCCTGAAGCAGAAGGCAGCACAGGCATATAGAGGCACGAGTCCACAAGGGGACACTTAACTGCACCATACCGAAACACAACTCACATTTCCTGACCCCATGCGACAGCGCTGTCCCACAGAAACAGTGCACACCACACGGGTCATCCAAATAGTCTCATAGTCATGGTAATACAAGATGGATACAATTAAAATGTATATCTTCTGCAGTATTTCAAAATGCAACCAATATGAAATTATTAACATCCTGCACACTTAAAAAAAACAACGCATTATTGAGATCCAGTCGGTATGGATTTTACATTTACTGTGTTTCTCAGTTCAGGCTGGTCACATTCCTGTGCTCTGGGTAAGCGCGTGTAACTAAAGGCACCATACTAGATGAAACAGATCCCAAATGTGACAAATGCTGCATGGTGTCATTCTCCCCCAACGCCAAACCCAAACAGTGCTAAATGCTGGCAAGTTCTAACTCCAAGAGGTTCCAGATTTTCCTTGCAGCCACTGGTGGAAGGGTGGATTGCTACCATGCCTAAAATCCAAAGTACGGGAAGCATTCTGACATTGTGTGTCAAGACTCAAGCATTAAATGTTTGGGAACAATCCAACATCCAACATATACTTAGTCTACATTATGTGTGCACCAGACTGAAATTATCTGTAGTTCAAAATCTGTGTTATTCAGCACTGTGTCCCCAGTACCCATCTTTGTTATTCAGCACTGTGTCCCCAGTACCCAATGTACTGACCACATAAAGAAGACACTAAGTAAATACCTTCTCAACAAATTATGTAGAATTATGGTAAGAGTCCACACTGAAAACATCAACCAGGTGGGTCATAGCAAGAGCTCAGAGGGTAAATGTGTTTGTCACAAAACCTGACAAACTGAGTTCAGTCCCCACAACCCACAATGTTAAGGAGAAAATCAACTCCTGAAAGATATCTATGGCCCACCATGCATGCTGTGGTTTCCACATCCGCATGCACAGGCACATGTGTGCACACCCAGGTGCACAATAATACAACAATACAGTTAAGAATTAAAAAGAAAATGTCACTTCTCAGCCTTTCAGTTAAGATCAAGTATAAAAAAAGAGAACACCGAAGAGATATTAAAAGTTCTATGTATGAAACATGAGCAAACACTTGCTGTATTAGTAGTTATTTTTTTAAAGTAGAATTTCAAGGGCTGAAGAGATGGCTCAGCGGTTAAGGTCACTAGCTGCTCTTCCAGAGGACCCAGGTTCAAGTTCCAGCACCCACATACTGGCTCACAACCATCTTTAACTCCAGTACTAGAGGATTTGATGCCCTCTTCTGGCCTCTGTGGGTACTGCATACACATAGTGCAGACACACATGAAAGCAAAATATTCCTACCCTGGCATGTATAATGTACAAACTTGTCAAAAATTTAAAAAGTAGAATTTAAAAGGTATAAGCAGAATAATCATAAGATATTTTTAAAAAAATAGTAGAGACAAATATTAGGAGGAAGTGAATCAAACAGGAAAAAGTAGCCATCAATTTAGTCCACAATGTCGAACAAACTGCATACTAGTATGTTACACATACCAGGCATTACATATCACTAGCCAGGTGGGGGCTTATCTTTTTTTGTGAGACTTTTTTTTTTTCTAAATGAGCATCTTAGCACTTTCATGATTCAATTATTTATGATCAAATGACACAGATGCTTGTGGTAATTAGAGCACAGTGCCAATGGGGACATTAGATAGGTCTCCTTGGAGTCAAGTGGCGGGACACTTATGATTGAGAAAGGCCACTGGTAGGAGGAGAGGTGTCACATCCTTGCAACCAGAGACGAGGGATGCAATGACGACGAACACTGTGGAATCAGTTAAGGAGTTTAAAGAACATAGTCCCTGGTGCGGTGATTACACTCCAGTGGAAGCCCACACATCCAAAAGCATCTGGGGCAGCATAACTTGGTCTTGAAAGGTTACAGGAAAAAAGGTACACAGTCAGGCAGAAACGGAGGCAAGGGATCTTGGAAAGGTTGTGAAGGGTGATATAATCAAAACATGTACAACTCTCTCAAAGAACTAGTAACATTTAAAAACACATAATAAAAGAAAGAAAAACCTGAGCACAGTCCAACAGGAGACAGAGACGTTGGTTAGCAGAGGGAGAGAGAAAGGGAGCCAGAGGGAAAGGAGGCCTGCAGTACAGAGGTCCTGACACGGTGAGACACTGAGTAACATGAGCAGAGACGCTGAGCAGTGAGGTACAGGGCTGCAGGCAAGAGCAGGGCCACAGTCTGGAGTCTCAGCTTCATCCTCAAAGCCTTGGAAGCCAAGAGCATCCTAGTAGGGCGGGGACGAGAACCGGAAAAGAACTACGTAGGTATTGAGCACTGCGCTGGAACTAAGAGAATGAAAGTGAGATAAACTGGAAGGCAGACAATCTAAAAACACCTCAGCTGCCCAGAAATCGAAATCAGACGATGATAACGCTGAGGATGACAGATTAATGACTGGAAACACAGAAAGATACAAATTAAGAGAACGGAGATTGTGGCGGTTTGAACAGGAAGGGCCCATAGGGAGTGGAAGTATTAGGAGGCGTGGCCTTGTTGGAGGAAGTGTGGCACTGTGGGACTGTGGGGGCGGGCTTTGAGGCTTTCTATGCTCAAGCTATGCCCACTGTGGAATCCAGTCTTCTTTTGCTGCCTGTGAATCAAGGTGTAGCACTCTCAGCTCCTTCTCCAGCACCATGTCTGTACGCAGGCTGCCATGCTTCCGCTTTGACTACAATGGAGTAAACCTCGGAAACCATAAGTTAACCTCAATTCAATGTTTTTCTTTATAAAAGTTGTCATGGTCATGGGTGTGTCACAGCAATGTAAACCCTAACTAAGAGAAAGATGTATTGATCTTTGATTTTTTTCCCTTAATTTGAGGGTTTCACAGATGAGTACACTGTATTTGAATACTATCCACACCCCTCCCCATCCAACTCTTCTCCTGTACCCCTAACCAGCCCCTCAGACTGATGACCTCGCTGACTTTATTTTTGTTATACACACACACACACACACACACACACACACACACACACACACACACACACCATACTGAGTCTAGTTAGTGTCATCCTTACTTGCACTTGTGTAGGGTGACCCCTTAGGATTGGGGTCTTGTCTCTGAAAATGAAAGAAGAAAAAGGAAAACCGACTCCCTCTCTCAGCAGCCACGATGGCCTGTATTGAGCGTCCATCTTAACAAAAAGATAAGTAAGATGGTTTTAAAGAAAGATTAGAATAACAATTGTCTGATAACAATCGGCGACTGATTAGATATTTATATTAAGGTGCTTATAGTCTTTCAAATTTTGCACAATTCCTCTAACATGTCTTTCCCATTACATGTCTGTGGTGGTTTGAATTGGAATGGCCCTGTTGGCTCATATGTTTGAATGGTTGGACATAAAGGAGTGTTACTGTTTGACAGGGATTAGGCAATGTAACCTTGAGAGATGAAGTGTTCACTGAGAGAGGGTTCAGAGCGTCAAAACCTCAAGCCAGGCCCAGTGGCTCTCTCCTCCTGCTGCCTGCAGATCAAGAGGTAGAAGTCTCAGCTTCTCTCCAACACCATGTCTGCCTGCGTGACACCATGCTTCCACCATGATGACAATGGACTAAACCTCAGAAACTATGAGCAAGATCCAATGAAATACTTTTCCTTCTAAGAGTTGCTGTAGTCATGCTGTCTCTTTTCAGTGACTAAGACAGTGTCCTAACATGTTATTGTTAATGGAACACTTTGTTTTTCTTTGTGGTTACAGTTTCACAGCAAGGAATCACAGAACCATTGGTTTTCAAATCTACTTTCAATTTAATGGAACTCGTAGTCACACAGGCATGGCTCAGACGGCAGCTGCTTGGAGGGTATCATCCACGTCTTTTATGTTTCTATAGCAAGGCGAAATCATCACTTTACGGTCTGCATCTGCCTCCCGCACTCTACTGGAAAACCCTGTGGAGCACGGAGTCATTGCTACTCATAACCCCAGTGCCTAGGATCGAGCCTTAGCCACATGATGCTCAAAAAGGCTTGGTAAAGTCTGGCACTGCTGTGGTGTCTTCTGGTTTGGACCAAGAGCTATGCTCCAGGTTGCAAGCATCCCCAAGGTTGCCAAAACCCCAGGGTGCAGCACATGGGGAAAGGGATAGAAAGAAGTGATTTTTGGTCAAGGTGGCAGCATGCTCCTTCCAGCAGCACACCTTCTGAGGTAGATCCGGTGCACTCCTGTGAGTGTGAGCTGGCCTGATCTACGGAGGAAATTCCAGGCCAGTTAGGGTGAGACCTTGGGGGAAGGGGCCAGTTCAGAGGCTGGAGCACAGCTCAGGGCTAGAGCGCTTGCCCAGCACACAGGAGTCCTTGGCTTATAAAGAGAGGCAGTTCATATGAAGTCCAAATGCTTCCATCTTCATTTTCTCAGAGTGAACCTGATAATTACTTGCTTGGTGAAAAAAAAAAAGCTTTACAACTAAGCCAGGCCAATGAGCAGTGCTGTTAACCTTTATATGTGTGTGTATATGTATACACATACACACACACACACACACACACACACACACACACACACACACACACACTAAATGCAAAGAGTTGGCTAGAGAGATGGTTGAGCAGTTCTAAGCACTTGTTGCTCTTCAAAGGAACCAGAGTTTGGTTTCCCGTGGCCCCACGGACACCCTTTTCTGGCCAGACACAGCACACACATGGTGCATAGCCATAAATGCAGTCAAAACACCCACACACATAAATAAATCCCTGTTAGTGGACAATTATCTGTAGAGAACTTCCTTATGCGGGAGCTTGGATATTTTTTAAAGGATGCTCTATCATCCAGCCACACATCTTATAGAAATAAAGCCCGAACACCTTCCTAATTTCCTTTCCAGCTTAACCATAACTAAAGCCATCAGCAGATGATGCGATGGTCCTTGTCAAGAAGCATTTGTTGTGACAGAATGAAAGGTGTGCCCTGCAAACTAACTGAGACCAGGCACCAGGCTGAAAAACTTTTAGAACAAATGATCGGGTGGAGGGGGTGGGCAGGGAGAGGAGGGGAAGGGGCCCAGTGGGAGAGGGCAGGGAGGAAGGGAAGCACTATCTTATGCTGAGGCAGCTCTGTGACAAACCCCCCACAGGTCTCCAAGTCATGCTTTGCCACCAACTGCACAGTCTAAGATCAGCAATAAATTTATATCATCTATTATTTTAGACTCTCAGTCCAGACAGCTTGAGATAAGCTCATTGCCTGGCTAATTCATATTTGAAAAAGCATATATTCATGTGTGTGTGGTTTTTTTTTAACCAGCATTTATTTCAATCACTTTCATGCCAAACACACACACACATAAACACGCACACACACACAATCATATCCTCCGACACTTACACATACACCCATGCACACAAGCTTACACACACACTCCCACGTATACACACACACATGTACACACATACACACATGCCCTCGATGACAAATTCCTATCTTATTCACTTAAATTCACTCATTTGTCTACCTCAATGTCTCCCACTAAAAGAAAACAAGGTAGTGATAGCTCCATCCTCCTCTCATTGTGATATCAATGACAGTGTAACAGGAGTGTCCCTTTGTGCCAACAGCCAGCAGATAGCTAGTGCTTCCTTGGAGCTGGCTTTGGCTGCCTGGAATATAGCCGAGATTTAATGAGGCCTTCCAGCCTGAAGGTCACAGTGGTGTGCTGAGTGATGGTTCTCTACAGAGAACCAATACAGTAATCTCAAAGAGCTGCATAGGACTTTGTGACAGCTGAGGTACCTTAATAGAAGGGACAGGATGTCCTGTGACAGCGTTCCTAAACACAGTCATCTATACAGCCAGGTATCTGCCTGAGGATGCTATGCGGTAAGCAGACCCCAGGTAGCAGGCAGGAGTTTCTATAACCTGCTCACTCCACAAAGCCCTGCCCTCACTTCTATCTTGGCGTCCACAAATATTAGTCACCTTTCATACAAACATCAGGGCAAAAGATGAGAGAAGAGGGAACTGCAGAAAAAGCTTAAATATGAAAAACACTGTTCTTTTTATTTATTTTTATTTATGAGAACACTGTTGCTGTCTTCAGACACACTAGAAGAGGGCATCAGATCCCATTACAGATGGTTGTGAGCCACCATGTGGTTGCTGGGAATTGAACTCATGACCTCCGGAAGAGCAGTCAGCGCTCTTAACCGCTGAGCCATCTCTCCAGCCCCAACACTGTTCTTTTTAAACTAGAACCATCAGCCGCCCTGTGTCTAAGGACTCTTGTCATATGTGTCTGCATATGTATGTGCGTGTGCACACGTGTATATGTGCATGTACACATTTGTGAATGAGTATACAACTCCTCTCTTCACAGACATTCATTTTCTTACTATATGCTAGAACTTACTGTGACATAAACTGGAGGTAAATAAATTCTTATCAAGGGAATAAGAAGAAAATAATAGCTACAAAAAGCAAATCCCCCTAGGTCTGGTCTGGCTTCTGCTACTGTGGAATCCTAAGGAAGTGACCAAGTTCTCACTTAGCTGAAACTAGCATATAGAACTGTCTGTGGGTGGGCGTATCCCAGGCTGTCATCCATTTCCATCAGGCTTTCAGAATCACTGAGATTTAGCAGGGCTGGTAGGTCACATCTATAATCCTAGCACTCAGGGAACAGAGGCAGGGGAATTCAACAAGTCAGAGGCCCAGCCAGGGGAGAAAAATGCTGAGATTCAAAATTGTTTAATGATTTCTATGAAGAAGTCATAAATCGATTACAGCTCTGGTTCTTTGGAGAACAGAGCAAGTGAAATTGGATGCCAGTTAGAACAGAAAGAGACTAGAAATTTTCATCTTAGGGAACAGAAAAACTCAAAGCACTATTTATTCAGCCTTCATCAGTGAAAGATCCATGAGAGATTAAGGCAATAGAGAACAGAGTTGGAGTGACATCTTCCACCGCAGAAGGGGGAGGGGTAAGCGTGTGCCCAGATCTTAGATTCCAAACACTATTTCCCATGGTAATCCTCGAAGGGGGTGCTTTAGGTCTGCTCTGGGGCAGGAAGGGAGGTGAGTCAGGCATACCTTGTTTGATCATAAAGCAAGGAATCAATCACAGATTTATGGGATGTGGTAAAAATTGTGGAGGCATCAGGAAGCCAACCTAAGGTGCTGTGAGCATTTGAAGGAATAAGGCCAGTGGGAAAGTACAAATTCCTGGATTCAATCATCACCACTGGAAAAATGATTACATACATACATACACACATACATACATACATACATACATACATACACATACATATACACATATGAGATCGAGACAGACAGATGATAGATAGATAGGAAGGATAGCGACAGATGATGGATGGATGGATGGATGGATGGATAGATGGATGGATGGATGGATACATGGATAGATAGATGATAGAGACAGATGACAGATGGGTGGATGGATAGATGGATGGATGGATGGATGGATGGATGGATAGATAGATAGATAGATAAATAGATGGACAGATAGAGTTATAATTGATACCCAGAATGAAAACCAAAATGGATGAGGAAGGAGTATCACCAGAAAGCAAATAAGAGAGTGAGGAACAATCAAAACTATCCCAAGAAAAGAATGCCAACTAATCCATGAACGTAGACGGAATAATAATAACTGAAAAAGCACCATTCAGAAACCCCCAGATAACCAGTATTTTAGGCAAAGATCATAAACGGGTGCAAAAACCACTTGGTGAAAATGATTTTTTTCTTCATTTTATTTATTTACTTTTATGTGTATGGGTAACTTGTACATCTGTGCACCATGTGTATGCAGAGCCCAGAGAGGCCAGAGAAGGATGTTGAATTCCCTGAGACTGGAGTTAGAGCTGTTGTGAACTGTCATGTGGGTGCTGGGAATCAGATGTGGGTCCTTCGGAAGAGCAGCCAGTGCTCTTAAATGCTGAGCCATCTCTCCAGCCCTAAAAGTTGAGTTTTATATGAGGACCTATTCCTTAATACTACTTTCTCCAGTTTCCAAACCTAGATTTTAGAATAAATGGACCATTAGATCTTGAGTGCTCTATCTGTGTGTATCCCTGTATGCCGGAAGAGCGCATCAGATCCCATTACAGGTGGTTGTGAGCCACCATGTGGTTGCTGGGAACTGAACTCAGGACCTCTGGAAGTGCAGCCAGTGCTCCTGACCACTGAGCCATCTCTGCAGCCTGCATTAGCTCTTCTAACTAGAGGGACTCATGGGTAACAGACATTAACTTTATTATGTTGCAGTGGTACTGGGCAGCTGGATATTGCTGCCATGGCCACTGGTTCTGCTTGGAAACACTACAGTCTGCAACTTTTCTATCTTCTCCTGGGCTTTATGGACAATACAAAGCAACTCTACTTAGCTCAAGGTAGAGAAAGACAATGTAGAAAATGTGGGAAGTATTTCTTTAACAAATAGAGGTAGGGGGAGATTTGCAATTGATCAAAAGAAAATGGAGAACGGTATCAAGCAAGTACAATGCTGAGATCCCTATCTGGAGCCTGGTTCTAACTGTAAAAAGATATTTATGAAATGGGAAGGCTGTAACCCTGACTAGACATTAGACAGGTAGGGGCTGCTGTTACATTTTTAAGGGTGTTGTTGTGATGAATTTTAAAAGAGTACTTTTGAGACAAGATAAATATTGAAGAATTTATTAGCAAAATAATATAATAGCTAGATTTTTCTGTAAAATATACCAGTCAGATGACAGTGGAGGCTACACATCAAGCAATTCCATATTGGTACTTGTCCACTGTGGGTGATGGGGCTTGCAAGGGTCCACCTATCTTCTCTAGTGTTGTGTGTGTTTAGAAATTTCCACCATGAAGGCATGGTTCTAAAATAAGAAAGCCATTTCAGCTACAGGCATGGAGAAAGTGTAGCCTGTTGGGATCCAGGCCTGCCCAGATTCTGGGTTTACACAGCTGTTCTGTCACCGTGTACTTCCAGAATGGTAGCCATGCTCCAGAGTACATAAAACTCAGTGATACTTGGCATCCATTTAGGGGACCAGGGAGTGTGGTAGTTACTAATATGGTCCACAGAGCCAGAGAGTTTGCACTGCAAGCCTAGCTCCGCCCACTACTGCCTGAGTGACACTCGGACACTGCTGGGCTTCTGTTTGCCTTTGTTTCCTCTTCTATCCACCAGGAATCAAAGTACCCACCTGCTGTTGACTGTATCACTTCATCACAAAACTGACTTGGTGAAGCACCCACCTCCAAGGTGACTGCCTTTGAAAATGAGATGCAATTAGGAATAAGTGAGGGTGGGGCATCTTCATGATGAGCTACTGGCTTGATGAGCGAAGGTTCTCCTCTCTCTCTCCCTCCCTTCTTTCCCTCCCTCTGTCAGACACAAGAAGGCAGTCCTGTACAGGAAGAAAGAAGGCCATCACTAGGAGCTACCTAGGCTAGTTCCTTGACCTCAGACTTCCAGTCTTTAAAACAGTGAGGGGTAAGTGTGTCTACAAAAGGAGAAAGAACAGATGTTGCCAGAGTCTTGAGTGGGGAGCAGCAGGCCAGGAAAGGGAGGGTGGATATTGCATGAAAAACACAGTTAGCCGGGGAATTAGTGCTAATGTCTGCGCACAGTAGGGCAAGTATAATTCACAACAGCTATTGTAGAGTTCAAAGTAACTAGTGGAGAGACTCTAGTGAAGGGTCCCCAAACACAGAAGTGACTATGTGAAAGTTGACAGAGGCGTTTAATTACTTTGACCGTACAAAACCATATGTCAATTTAGAAGCTACATTGAAGAACATTATTCATGAGATAAATAAGTAAATAAACTATGTGTTATTTAAGACACATGGTTATAGCATCCCGAGCAAAGAAGTTAGATCCACAGAGAGTAATTGGAAGCCCCACACACAGTCGGCACTCAACTCAACACATGCCAACTACGATTCTCACTACCCAACAGCTGATCACATTAAGACAACTCTACTGTGTACTCTATTGCCACAGAACACTCCACATAAGCAACTGTCTCCCTTTGATAGCCATTAAGCAATATAACTCCATTCCAGAGTTCCTGAAATTGGATGGATGTGGCATTTGATTGTGAAATAGCTATGCTTATAACAGATTGAAGAAACATTTTGCTCCTTCATATTAATTGACAAAAAAAAAAAAAAAAAAAAAAAAATCCAAGACACAGAATAGTAAGAAATCACCCCATCTGCCCTTTAGTGAGTTACTTTATGCATAAATACATTTTGTCCCGAAGCAAGAGTTCCAGATACCTGTCTGCATATATAAGGTCGTGGTGGACATAAGCAGGGCTGGGAAAAGACAATCCACTCGACTCACGAGTTACTGCTCTTGTGACTGAGATTCTGAAACACAACAAAGCCAAAGCATAAAAGCGAAGGGGAGTTCTGCCTCCTCTCTGCAAGTGACAATTTGGGGACAGCTGAGGGTTCTGAGATCTGGGTAAGGGAAGGCCACAGTCCTTGCTGTGAAGCAGAGACACCCAATCCACAAAGCATGTCAAGACAGAAGCAATGCGTGTTCATTGCTCACTGTGGACGGAAGCACGAAGGAGAAATAAAGCAGTAACTCAGGATGCTCACCACACGCAGGGCTGTGGCAACGGTCTACGTTAGTGTGAGCAAAAAGAGGAGGTGATGTCTGTGGAGAATTTTTAAAACACAAAGCTACTTTTAACTCTCCCAGTGCTAATGGCAAGTACTCCTCCTGCTGAAGCCGTTTCTAGCGTAAGGTTTATCACCACAGTCCCGTCAAGGTCTAACACCGTGTAAGCCTCCAGTTAGCACATTTTGGTTTTGTGTCTCCAATAAAAATTTATTGTGCGTGGAGGTTAGTGTGGAGGGTGCCCAGTGGAGACAGACTCTGCTACACGGATTCATCTGCTCTGGCTCACATACACTGTGAGGCTGTAGTGACATGCCCTGAACAACAGATCTGAATTAACAGTGATTGCCCAGTACTGCCCCATGAGTAAGATTTTCAATTATTTCATTTCTGTTGTTTAGGTGACCTTACAACAGGAAACATTACTAAATGCCAGGTATGATATTTGTATTCGGTAAGGGCAAATTTTATTTTATATGAATAATATTTTAGCTGATATTAGTATCTTTATGATTGAAATAGTTGAATTTTTTTTTGTTTCACTGAAGACTGTAGAAACTTGTTATTACTGGTCTTATTGTGAGTGAAACATAACAGCTATGGTTCCAGGAGGAGGGATTTAAAGAGTGATTTGTTCCAGAAGACAGGGTCTGACTCAGTAGCAGAGTCCCAAGGACAAGGTGCCAGCACTATAAAATAAATATAACCAAACCAGCCTGTTCTGGCTTAAATATAAGGTATGCTATAACCTGATACTTCAGTTTTGATATCAATCACACGACATTATTAAAAAACAAAAACAAAAAACACAAACCTTGATCATAATTATCAGAACAAGCATTGGTTGGCGGGTCATGCGTTTTGACTGTGAAAGGCAAGCGCTGACACCTCTGTTACTATGGTGTCGCATGCATACATCAAACATGTTTCTAAAAGGGCAGGACAACTCAGGCCCAACAGGCAATTATGCTTCACAAAATACAAAGACCCAAGCTGCCAACCGCTGGCATTGTTGTTATCACATCACACTCCCTATATGCATATTTATAGCCATTCCATCCGCTACTCTGTGTCCAATGTTCACATTTGACTTAAACCATCCAGGTAAGACATCATAGGCTGGAACTTCTCAGAGATGAAAAACTACTTGATTCTTATCGAGAGTTTTTACGTCGATTGATAATATATTCAGAGATTTCGCAACTTGTATAGATCCAGATGAAGAAGGCTGAGGTTAATTATTAGAAAACGAATAATTCTAAACTTCCATATAATTTAACAATTATTCATCCGGCTGCTTATTAATAGAGAACGATTTAGCAACTTAGAAGAGGCAAGTCACATTTTCCTATCATCCTTGCGATTAGTTTTCCGTCTCGAAATGATCTGAATCACTCTTTTAGGCAGCAATCATGGCCAAATGTCAGCAAATATTTGCTGTATCCCTCGCAACTTGCTTGTCCCCATCATTGGTTTGAAAGACATTTAGAACCAGAGTCTCTGTTGGTCGCTGGAATGAAAAATATAACCAATCGTAAAATGTGACCAGAGACGGCCCAAGCGCTACAGCGGGAAATGAGCGATTCAAAATGTGCTCCAAAGCTCATCTGTGTGGCTTTTCCTGGGGCCATGAGAACTGGCCATCTGCTCACTCAAGACGGAACCAACGCTGGAAACAAAGCAATGATTGCACCCGAGTGGGAACCAGTGAGTTTAACTAGGGTTACTCACAGGGGCAGAGGTGAGGGGCTGCTTTGGAGCTTGGGTAACTACACCACCACAGTCTCTTTCTCACCTAACAACTGTTAACTGCTCACAGACCCTCATAAAGACATAAGACAGGGGAGGGGATATGTGAGCCCCTCCCCCGACAACTGTTAATTGCCTGTATGTCCTTAGAGGAGGGAGTCAGGGCCTCATGAGCTCCTTCATGGCATTAATGGGTTCAATCTATGAAAGTCTCTTCTTGCAAATTACAGCTGTTGGGCACTTAAGAGGGCAACAGCCAGACTCAGCCCCTGTGGACATTCCTTGCAGGTGTCTTGTAGAAGCTAGAATCTCATGTCTATAGTCATAAGAAGTGAACATGCTGACATCATCAAGGAAGCCACCAGGGGCCAAATAAACCAACGAGGGTTACAAACCACAGGCTCTGACAGATTTGCTAGGGAGGCCATGTAAAAGCAGAAATGGCTGAGAGTGGAGCCCTGTCTGTAGGGTTTTGCATCAGAGTTGAATAGCATGGCTTACCCCCAACATGTACAAACATTTCTAAATAATATAACCATCTCTTCTGTTCAGAGTGCAGGCCCAGGGATAATCCTAAATCTGCCATTCACAGACTGGTTGATCATGGATGATGAATAATTTTTCTGGGCCTCCGTTTCCTCATCTGTACAATGAGGATAGTGCAGTCACGGGTTACACCACACATGGCTTCTCAGGTGAGATGAGAGATGTGCAACAGGTAGCCCAGCATCTGGCTTAGGGCAACCTACCAACTGCCTTGTTGGTGGTACTGACGAACCTTTAAAACTCGTAGTAATTGTGGCCATGTAGCTAGAACTTAAATATTCACTGTATTGTCCTATATGTTTTTGGTTTTGTTTAGGTTTGGGTCTGGGCCAGGCCAAATTTTACCATTTCTTAATCAACTGGCTCAGAAGAGGGAGGACACAGCGAGGGGAAGTTCAGTAAGTTTTTATTCTAGCTCAAGTAGTGACTGCCTCTCTTCCCTATTGGGGTCTGACTTCACAGTCTTATTCAACTGGCTAGTGTGAGAGGAATTGGTGCCCAGGAAATGAAAGAGGAAAGGGAAAAGTGTCACTGGCCATCAGAGTCACAGCAGAGGGTCTTTGTGTAAACTATGATTTTGTTGGGGAGGAGAGGGAGTAAAGGAACAATAAAGCATTTGCATAAAAGTCTTACAAGGTGAGAGAGACAAAAAGATTGAAATTCCTTATCCTAAATACAAATTTTACAGTATTTAATAGAAAAGATTCACATTTAATATTTCTTGCAAATTCCTTCTCTTATTTTTAAGCATTCTTTTCTTCAATAAAGAGCCAAATGGATGAAGGCTTTCTGTAAGCCCATCAAGAGATTCTAATGGACTTTGATTTGAACATTTAAATATCTCAATCCATATACTGTGAGGGCCAAAGTTACCCTGTAAGCTCCAATTGCCCAAGGACAGGCAACTTCCTGAAATGTTGTTCAAGTAAAATAACAAGCCATGTGTTTTCACTTCAGTAAACAAGGTTGGTTGCCTCAACTGCCCAGGATGTGCTAGAGCACACGTAGGCAGGAAGTATAAGGGTGTATGCTTGCCCCTAATTGAATAAACGTAAAAGTACATAGCCTTGTGGGTTTGGCCTTTGTAGGAACCTCAGTGACCTAATTCAGCACCACTTCTCTGAAAATCCCAGATATGGACCTGCCAGTGTTCATCTTCCTGGCCAGTATTTAATAATGTTTGCTTCAATTGGACAATCGTAGATTTGTTCTTTCTCAAAATTTTCAGGTTTAACAATACCAGTCATATACAAGGAGTCCTTCCTCCCTATATCTGACAATTGGGGTCTTCCAGATATGCCCTCTGGAGGAGTACCACTAAACTCCTACGCCTGACATGCCAAACTCTGCTGGAAGTTCAAAATGGCAGTTAGGGTCACATCTTCAAGAAGTGGCTAAGCAGTTTAGGGTAAAAACGACCCCAAAGAAAAGTAAATTTCTTTCTTGACTAAAAGCAAGAAATGTCTTTGGGACCTTTGGAAGCTTCATCCTTGCCAGAGGGCAGATGCCAAAAGTGTCTGGGCAACTCTGATCTCTGTTCTGTATGTATGACTGAGTAAATTATTGCGTCAAATGAAAATTACCCTGTAGTCTTCTTTTCCCATTGACATTAAACAGTAAGTTTCTGGGTCTCCTTCTTTCATTACTTTACACAGTCTAAGTACCCAGGAACAAAAGCAAAACAAAACCCGTCTCCTAGTCATCCAGTGAAAATCTTCAGACAGCATTACCAGTGTGTCCTCAAAGCTTCTGTAGCTTGAGGCTCTGTCACCCCACCTATTGAACCAGCATCTGTTCCTCCTATAGGCTTCCAGACACCTTGAAGTCAAGACTATCTTCAGGATGCAATTAGTACTTAGCATAAGTAGTCGGCAAGATTCCTACAAGAGCGAATGGATACACGCATGACTGAATGCATGCATGCACGAACGAAAACATTCAGGAGCATGTGAGATAGGCTACGTTACCTGGCACAAAATAAGAGGACCCAGACGATCTCTAAGATATCAGTTTTTTGGTTGATGATTGGCTTATGATTTGCAAATCATATTGGCATTACATGAGTCCCCATTGTCACCAATGTATCAGTTGAATAGCAACAAATTATAGGACAGACTTTTATTAGTATCAGAACTTGGAAAGCAAGTTATATGCAAAAACTGCCTATTTAGTGTTTCTATAAACAATACAAAAATACATAAGATAAAATGTACCACTATTACATATATATGTATATATAAATATATAAATATATATATATATATATACATATATATATATATACATATATATATATATGTAGTGTGTGTGTGTGTGTGTGTGTGTGTGTGTGTGTGTGTGTGTACTTAAATAGGGCCTTACATGGTAGCTGGAGCTGCCTTGGAACTCACTATGTAGCCCAGGCTAGCCTCAAACTTGAAGTCTTGGCCTCTCTAGTGCTGGGATCACATGTATACTCACGTACACAATTTGTCCAGCATTTAAGGCATGTATTTTTAAACCGAATAGATTTCCTTGCAGAAAGGATAGTGCACAAAGCTGTTAAGAATCTGAACTGTCCTTTGAAAAGGTCTACCAAGCACAGCTCTCTTTCCCTTGCCCTATATGCACGCCCTGGTTCTGCAGAGTGAATTTAGGACCTGGGGTTGAATTACATCACTGAGCTCTCTCTGACCTTGCAAAAGAAAGGTAAAGTCTACCTCACAGAAATTGAGATAGTAACCGTGTTAAGTCCTAGATAAAAGTGGCTCCACTTTCTCTCTCCCCTCTCATTCTCTCTGTCTCTGTCTCTCTCTGTCTCTGTCTCTCTCTGTCTCTCTCTGTCTCTGTCTCTCTCTCTCTCTCTCTGTGTGTGTGTGTCTGTCAGCCTCTGTTTCCTCTGACTTTCCTTTCTCTCCCTCTTCCTCCTTCCTCCCTCTCTCTCCTCTCCAGCCTCTGCTCCAAGTGTGTGCTCCTTTTCCCGTGTGCATCGTGAAGCCGGACCATTAGTCCGACCTTTCTGAGTCACAGAGCAGGAGCAATGCCCCTCATAAAACTGGACAAAAACTCTCCACACACACTGGGGAGATGGGGCTATGGTCTCTGATAAGGTTTGCCTCGGATCATGACTAGGCTTGTTAGTAAAAGCAGTTATTCAGAAGTTCAGGCAGAGGGAAGCATGCGGCGGCAAACACCTAAAGCTGACTGGAGAGGACACAGCCTCCCTGATCTCTTTGATTCTGAAATTGGGTCACTGTACCCTCAGCAGTAACCTTGGAATTCTAACGAAGGGAGGACCCAGGCTGCAAAAGCACAGAATGCAGAATGAGGTTCAGCACAATGATGGCACGGGCAAGCCTGGCTGTGTCAGCAGCAGCAAACTCCACGGTGTGGAAGCGTCTTGTTTCCAGTAAAAATAAAGGATCCTGAAATAGTGTTCTCCTGGCTTCTCACTTCCGCATCTACAAAGCACTGCCTAGTTAGTAAACAACTGCAGGGGTCAGGAAGATGACAGCCAGGCTGTTCCCGGTGAAGGCTGTCCAACTGTAACCTCATCTCTCCAAATAAATAAGGTGAGGTTGGACCACATGATGCCTGTAGCATCTTCTGACACTAAAACCCTATTGGTCTAGGAGCAATGAGATTTGTAAACTGATTCTTCCATTTAATCTAGTATTTCCACAATAGCTTTACTTTTATGAGGCTATACATACACAGAAGCCTAGTATGTGTGTGTGTGTGTGTGTGTGTGTGTGTGTCTGTGTATACATATGTACACACATGTTTTTCTGAGGGGGGATCTTAGATACAACTTTTACTCACACTGAACACAAAATTAATGGCACCTAATTTTTGAAATTGGAACTAACCTAACAGGGGAAAAAACTCTACCAAGCCAAAGGAAAAGATTTCAAATAATATGATTTAGGTGCAACTTCTGTTTCAGTCTATGAAATTTTTTTTTTATCTTCAAGAAGACTGTAGTTTTTTGGTAGACCTGTCAGGCAGAACAGCTGACAGACTGTAATATGTATAAAGTTCTACTTCCTCTAGCTATATATCTGTCTGGAATATTTTATCACCTTTTTTTCTGTCTTGAGATTATTATACGATGATCATAAATAATTCACTTCTTAGGTTACATTAAATAGTTTTAATGAAATATCTAAAACTTTTTAAATACTTGACATTTGGGGAGCTATTTTTTTAATGCATGTTTGCTTTACAACCAAAGTTATATAGACACATTGAAGAATTAGAGAGTTCTACCTGCTTTGTCACACAGTAGCTGTGCCCTGCCTATCCCTGTTTTCCCCGCCTCCCAGAAGCACCCTCACTCAGGACTTTGAGTATTTATTTCTCTAGGCATTGGGCTCCATGTCTGTTGCACTGGCTACTCTTGATTTTCCTGTTACCTTTCCGTCTTTTCATAGTGGTCAGACGCTCAGGGTTCTCGCCGACTCCACCCACCCTTCCCCCCTGCAACGTCAGTTTACCACTCCATCCGAGAGGCCTGTTCACACCAATCCTGTGTGAATGCTATGCACAGCTGAGACATGTGTCCCTAATGACTATTTGTGGTTTCTTCGGGAACTCCAGTATGCCGGTTCGCATCCTACCCCAAGTGACTAATTGTTTATGGATCGAATTCCAATTACTTTCACAATCATATACAAAGGGCACCTTCTCTTGGTAAGTTAAATCAGGAATTCAGTCAATTTTGCTAGGTGGGGCAGATGCAGGAGGACCATGGCCTATTATGCCAGCCTGGGCTGTATAGTGAGAACCTGTGTCTCAGCATCAAAACGAATCTTTTTGCATCCTCGGGAAGATATGCATGGCGCTCTGAGACTGCCGACCTATCCCTACTAGAGCTGATCTGCCTTCCACACCCACCTCAAGGCTCTTATTTTGAGATTTTTTTTTTCTTATACCATCCTGAAATTTACTTTGACTGCTACATAAAACATATTTCCTGATTTCCATGGTTTCCCCATTTTCTTTTTGATACCCTGTTTCGATAATAAAAAAAAAAAAAGGTATTTCCCAGTAAAGGGAGCCTGAGAGGGTATGTCTGTGTGTGTGTGGCTGACAGGTGTCACTGTCTGACGATCGCTGCAGCCAGTGTAAACGCTGTGACAGGAACATACAGCCTGAGCATGAAAGCGGGAGCTTGGTCTCAAAAACACCTTCAGTTTTCTATTAAATACATGGCTGCCTTCTTTATAAAACCATGGTAATTATCGCAGCTCAATGGTCTTCATTAAACAGCCTCATGTTCTTGTACAACCTAAATGAGATCTGATTATTAAAGGCCAAGTTATTACAGAGGAGGCAAGAAAAAAAAAGGGGGGGGGGAGAATAATGACTTCCCCCACCCAGCTCTGATAAGCCAGCCTGCTATTTGCTTTAGGGACTACAAAATGCACTCTGACTGTAAAATAGCGTTTCGGGAGGCTGATGAGAAAATTTCCACACAGCTAACATTGAAAGAGATTGCCGATCAGAATAAATCAATCTTCCACTGCTGGAACTTTCCAGATAAGCCATTTAGACTAACAATGAAAAGAAGGCCAAGAAAGTAAAAATCTTCTTCAGTAAGGATTTTTGTTAGCTGTTTGTGAAATCATAAGCAATTACCCCATTCACAGAGAAGAGGAACTGTTTAGTCGGGCTCATGATTTCAGATGGCTCAGTCAGTGATTGCTTATTTCCAGATGCTTGGGCAGAATATCATGGCGGTAGAAGCATGGGCTGAAGAAGGCTCTCAATCCACGGTGGACAAGAAGCAAAGAGAGAGATGGAAGATGCTGTAAGATAGTTTTTCACAGTTGTATTATCGCTGAAAAAAAAAAACCAAACTTTATAGTTGTGACTCAGCCTTAGTACCACCTTTAATCCCAGAGCTTGCTGTTTGAATATTGTAACAGGATTAAATAAAGTCAACCATAGGTCAAGAGACAGAGCAAGCAACCAGTTGACAGAGTAAACACCAGATTGCTCGTTAAAAAACAGAGTGAGAGAGAGTCAGAGAGATGCACAGGAAGTAGAAGGGAAAGGCATTGAGTTGGAAGGATTTTTGAGATGGTGTCAGAGAAAGGGTTTCCTTTTAGGACATCAGCTGAAGAGGAAATTCAGCTGTGTGCTTTCTCTGCCTCTCTGAGCTAGCTAGCTTTCACTCCAACATATGGCTCCCCCATTGTATAATCTAAAGACTGAGATTTTGTAAAAAAAAAAAAAACAACCAACCAAACCAGGAAGGGGTCAAGGATAAGGTACTGTCAAGGGCTCACCCACTTCTTCCAATTAGGCACCACTCCTTATGGTTCCAGAACCTCTCAGAAGATTGCACTGTGCATCAGCGTACAAGCATGCAGGAGGCATTTCATATCCAAACCCTAAGAGGAGCGCTTTCAAACACTAACGGTCTCTAGAGTTCAGTTTTCTAATTACTTAGGGTGTGATCCACTCTTGGGACTTGGACTTCATGTCTCTGCCTACCGGGCTCTTCAGTTGTTTATGGTTTATGATTCAGAAATTCCTCAGGGCCTTTCCAAACTCAAGCAGATGTCTAAAGAAACAGAGAGGTTCATGCTTAAAAATGTGTGGCCTGGGGACAAACAAGATTATCATTATTAAAGTGTTAGAAGAGTGCAGTGTGCCTCATGAGAGACCCTATGGGGTATGACAAAAAGACAGTACCCAGGATGATACTATTTGTACCGGTTCATGTGGGCCTGAAAGTCCTAAGGAGGCCTGAGTCTAACAAAGTTATTTCAATACAGCATTTGGCACTTTTCAGAAAACGGGTTTCAATGGAGTAAAAACCTCAGGTTGGGAGAAGAATCCTTTAAAAAGACATAGGTCACAAAGAGGATTATTTGATGCATTAATGGGGTAAAATAATTTGCAACTTTGTCAAATTCCAACTCTATAGTTCAGACACCAAAAAAGAAGCAATTGGATCTTGGATCTTAAGTTTAATTTTTTGAAGACAGGGTCTCTCTAGGTAGCCCTGGATGGCCTCAGAGATCAGTCTCCTTACTGTCTCCTCCCAAATACTGGCGTGCCTGCTACAACTGCATTTTCTAGGGATGGATTTGCAGAGCTAAACTGGAAAGAAAAGGATGCTGGAGTTAATATAATAAACACCCAGCATCCCGCAGAGATATTCTACATATCCAATCATAGCGCAGCTAATCGGTTGCCCCAGTGAGTTAGGGTAGAAAACAAGGGTATTAAATGGGAAAATATGACATTCCTACCTTAAGAGACAGCACCGGTTTGCTAGGCTGAACATCATTAGATGATAAAAATGGCAACAAGAACAATAGCCAGCAAGAAACATGGCTATTGTTCTTGGCTATTTCCTCCTCCTACTACTACATAGGAGGAAAGTCTCAAACTATAAACTCTCTTGTCAAACCTTATTGAACCCAAGCAAGTATATGACAGGTCCTTGAGCTACAAATTAACATATTTAATTAAAAACGAAAGCAGATTTGAATTGGTGCCTTGCAGACTGAAGAATTCAACCTTATCGGTTTTGTTTATTTGTAGCGAATTAGAGAAATAACTTCATGCTCTTAACTATCCAGTCATTTGAAACAACAGTACTAAACTACAAGCAGATACCTTCTATTTCAGGGCAAAGGAGTTACACTTCCTTGAGAGCAGGGAGTTCGGTTTAATTAGCTTTAAAGGGCATGGTTGGTATTCTTGCAACACTAGAGTCATTCCTCCTGACAGTGAAAGCTCACACGAGGGCAAAGCAAAGTCTAGACTCTGCTTAGGCTAGACGAAAAAATGCGGCAGTTTGTTATCATCCATCTTACAGAAACATTTGTTTCCTACCTATTGTTAGGTGAATTGTTTCTTTTCTCGGGTTGAGAATTGCACTGAAGAATTGGGTCTCTTTAATATTTTAAGAATCACAGTGATAGCCATAAAAAGGGGGAAAGATGGCTCCTCTTTTCCTCTACCATAGGAAGTCTGGAACTGTGAAAGTCCCAGGGGATTGAAAACTAAAGATAAAGGACAGGGTACAGATGTGGTCAGTAGCTCACCCAGCACCTTTGAGACTCTGGGTTCAACACTAGAGGTGAACATATAAACATTTTAAAAGTATGATGACTTCTTGGACTCTGTTTGGACTACATCAGAGGTTCTGTTGTGCTTTAACGTAACAAAATGATTAATCACAGAGAAAAAACACATAGGTCTCATGTAAGCCAAAGTTGGCATTTGTCGGGGGAGGGAGCAAAATGAGATCTACTCATTAAAGTTTCCCGGCTTAGTTACAGTTTGAATCTGAATGTCTCCCTTCCACCAAAGGCCATGTGCTGGATGATTTCACTGCCATTATTGGGAGCAGAGCCTTTAGGAGACAGAGCTCAGTAGTAACTAAGTGGGTCGCGGTTAGTGATATGCCCTGGGGGGAACATGTGCAGATCCCCCTCTTCTCCCTCCACCCCTCTTGCTTTTCGGCTGCAGTAATCTGAACAGCTTTAGGGTGCCACGCCTTCTGCCTTGATTGATGTAAAGCCTTGACACCCAATACCGGGATACCCGGATTCCCAACTGGGATAGCAGGTGGAAGTAATTGTGGACTAAGCCCCGCCCCCGCCACTCAACATCAAGCCATGACCCAAATAAACCTCTCCTCCCTCCAAGTTGTCTGTTTTTTTTTTGTTTGTTTTTTGTTTTTGTTTTTGTTTTTTTTTGTTGTTGTTGTTGTCACAACTACACAAAGCTGACGAGCATCCCCTAAGTTAGAATGACGACAACAGGAAGAGCAACAGCCTGTCAACCTTAACATGATTCAAGCAGCGTTTTCTGTGGAGCGGGCATGGCTGTCTAACTGGCCTCAGAAGCTCTCAGAAGGGAACACTCACAACAGCCTGGTTGGACTCGGCCTTTGTAGGCAGAGATAGCGCTAACTGATGCTCTTCTGACAAATGATCTTCCTTTTCCTTCTCCCCTACTTATCTCCTTGCTGTGTCCTTTGAGACGTGAATAGACATCTTTAACGGTCTACAAGATTTGTTCTATTCCAAGAGACCATACTGTAGGGGTAAGCTGGGGAAGGAATCGGAAAATCCAATTAGGCAGACAGCTTTGCCTCCAGGAAACCAGACAAGATGAGCTTTGTAAAGACAGACCACTTATTCATTCACTCACTTCACCAGTGTTTACTGAGTTCTCGCCATGCGTCAGGCACACTGGTGAAAGCGAGGGATAGAAAGTAAGCATACCAGACTTAACCCCTGATTCTCTGAGGCAGCATCCCAGTCATACCCAGGCATATAAATAGGCCACTATGATGAGGACCCCGGAGGGGAAAGGTCACGTGAGAGCCGGGGTTACAGCACTTCCTGTGGATGGATGGGACTGGAGCCCAATGGTAAGGAGGGGAGAAGCTGCAGGTGGAGTGGACAGGAGTCTTGCCCAGGAAGGGGTTCAGCAACTACACAGATAAAGCCAGCCAGTGGTAGGCCAGAAGTAGAGAGCGGTTCGAGAGGGGTTTGACAAAGAGGAGAAACAAATTCAGTAACCGAGGCTCGAAGCTCGCAGTTTCCGCTTTTTTCCACCGCCCGATGCTGTGGAATGGCCAGATTCCAGAAACCCCTGTCCCGCCTCTACTATAAGCTTCACAAGCCGTCTACTGAACTCAGCTAAGGACAGTCTCCGCCCAGACCCTGCTCAGAAACGCTCAATGGTCACTCATTCAAATCTGCCATGTGTTTGGAACAAACGAACGAGCAGAGGATCCAGAGGATCGAGAGAGGATCGAGAGATCCCACCCCCACACCTCCGTTGGGGACCTGAGATGCCCCCATTTATCTAGTCTATTTTCACAGCAAAACGATGGAGGTGCATAGTAGGTCCACTCATTCTACTCACCTCTGAATAGTAGGAGGGAAGGACCCACGCCAAAGGCAAGTGATGAGCAATTATGAAAGAGATGCTAATATTTAAAGGCGTTAGATTGGCCCCAAAGCCCTGCTAGCAGGAGGCGGAGCCCAGGAGCTCCCGGCATTGAACAGGACCATAAACTGCAATTGACACTGGGATATACCATTTGCAGTTTCTAGAAAGACTGAAATCAAAGTGTGTAACCCTCCCCCCAAACCCCGTGAGTTAGCAATTCCACCCACAGACACATACCCTAAATAAAGGCTCATACACATGCACAAAGAAACGTGTGTGTAAGAACAGTCTCAGCAGCATTCTGAATGACAGAATCCAGCTAGAGGCAGCGTAAATATCAGCAACGGAACAAGGAAGTGCGGCTTAGTCTGACCTCCATATTCACTGCATCTGTTCCAGGCATGGACAGACTAGTCCTGTCTTTACCCACCCCCCAAAAAACCCCCAATAT
Organism: Arvicanthis niloticus; assembly: GCF_011762505.2. Taxonomy (NCBI): domain Eukaryota; kingdom Metazoa; phylum Chordata; class Mammalia; order Rodentia; family Muridae; genus Arvicanthis; species Arvicanthis niloticus. The sequence continues at coordinate 77,392,839 of NC_047664.1, read as the reverse complement.
AATGTAGCAGTTATGTTAGGTATCATCTTATAACCCTGAGAAACACTGAAGCAGATAGACGGTTATAAATTAAACAAACACTATTTTATCTTGTTTGTGCTGGAAGAGAATTTTTAGCATCAAGGATAAATTCTGTAAATAGGCCTCAGTGGAACAATAACAGACTGGGGGGGAGGGGAATGAGGGCTCAGTGGGAGAAGACGCTCACTGCCAAGTCTGATGAACTCACCACAGGAACCATGGGTGGAAAGACCTTTGACCTTCACACGCATGCTGTCACATGTAAGTACCCATAAAGACACACAATAAAGAGATGCAAAATATTTTTAAAAGAACTTGAGATACATGTGACGCAAAATATTTTTAAAAGAACTTGAGATACGTGTGACATGTTTTTATACAACATTCAATATGGGGAAAAAGATGGGAAATGTTTAATACTGATTTTTAACAATTTAGTTTACTTTTCACTGGAACGAAAACTGTACATGTTCACAGGATGCATTGCATTATGTACTTGCGTTTCTGTGCGTGTATCTGTGGGTGGTGTATGTATGAGTTCATATGGATATGTGCACTAGTGTGCAGATATATGTGCATATGTGTGCATGTTTGCACTTCTGCCTGCGAAGACCAGAGGTTAACTTTCTGTGCCTTCCTCATTTGCTCTATATTTTATTTCTTTTTAAAATTATTGATTCTCTGTGGATTGCACATCTTGCACCCCAATCCCACTCATTCCCCAGTCCTTCCATATGTACCCTTTACCCTTGTAACCTCCTCCCCCCAAGAAAACAAAAAAATGAACAACGTCATGCCAAACTGTGTTATGGAACATCACACCGTACACCCTTCATTTCAAACAGCTCCCTTGGAAATGCTCACTGCATGAGTCGTTGGTCTGGTTGCAGCCTCTGCCTTCTGCCACATAACAGATCCTGGGCCCTCACTAAGACTCCATCGTGGATGTCCTACTGTTACCCAGGTCATGGAGAACCTGCAGTTTTGTTTCTGCAGGTTACTTCTTAGGGCTTTCCACTGAATTGAGATGGATGGATGGCCAGTGTGTTCCGGGGTTCCACATGTCATGCATGGGGTTACAGACATATGTCACCAGGCTTTTACATACGTGCTGGGATCCCAACTCAGTCCCCATGCTTAAGCAACACGCACTTTACCGACTGAGCCACTTTCCCATCCCCTACATCACATATTAAACATGTCTATCGTCACAACATTTACTATGTCTTCATAGAAACATCCACTATCTAGTTTTCCCTGTGTGGTTCAGAGCTACTCTTTGGCACCTTGCTGTGCACCAGCACAACAGACCTGGATCTAGCGTATAACACCCTCATACCCACAAGTCACCGTTTATCATTTTAATAAAACTGTAAGATACTCATAGGATGCAGTGTCTAGATGCCAGATTCAAATCGCAGTCACCTCTAGAGAAAGGGAAAAAAAGCAGCTCGACTTGGCTTTGAGCATCGTAAGTGGCAGAGGCTCAAGTGACTGGGATCCTGGTCTTTACCCCTTTGCATGTGGGAACCACTCACAACAGCATACGAGAGGAAGGAGAAGAGAACCACACTGTGTCTCTAAGCCAATTCTGTCAAAACAGATGTACGTAGACAGCCCTGGGGAAAGAGAAGGCTGAGGCTTGCCTTGAACAAGAAAAGGTCTGGGTTCTGGGCATGGATGAGCCCATCACTGGCCTGGGTAACTTCTGAATAAATGTCTATGCACAGGAAGAGCTGGATGGTCCACTACAAATACAGACTTTACAATCGGTGACATCCAAAGACCCTTCCACACCCAAGGCCTCACAGTTTCCTATTATCTAGGGCTCTGGTAACAGAGGGAATGGTGTATGTTTCCCCCACCCAGATCATACTTAATCCATATTGAGGTTTCGAAAGTATTGTTTGTTTAATTTCTTCCAAATCTCATGTTATTAGATTGTCCCTGCCCCTCCCCTCTGTGCTGAGATGGTGGGAGTCTCTATACATAATCTTAGCTGTGCTGGAACTCACTATCAGGCTGGCTTTGCACTCACAGAGATCCATCTGCTTCCTACTGAGTGCTGATATTGAAGGCATGTGCTAGCATGCCTGGCTCATGATCACACTCAATAGTGAGTGCATTGACCAAGCACCCGAGGCTAAGTCAATAAACGATAAAAACAAAACAAAACAAAACAAAACAAAACAAAACAAAACACCTCCCCTGTATAGCAACAGCTTTTGGGATAGCTCCCACCCAGTTGTTCAGGACCCACATGAAGGACAAGCTAGCTGCACATCTGCTACATATGAGTGGGGATGCCTAGGTCCAGCTCATGTATGTTCTTTGGTTGGTGGTTCAGACTCTGAGAGCCCCAAGGGTCCAGGTTAGTTGACTCTGTTGGTCTTCCTGTGGAGTTCCTGTCCCTCAGTCCTGCAATCCTTCCTCCTATTCTTCCACAAGAGTCCCCAAGTATGGGTGTCTGTATCGGCTGCTGGGTGGTGCCTCTCAGAGGACGACATGCTCCTGTTTGCAAGCATAACAGAGTCTCATTACTAGTGTCAGGGATTGGAGCTTGCCCATGGGATGGGTCTCAATTGGTGGGCCATTCCCTCAGTCTCTGCTCTATCCCCTGTGCCTGCAATAATTGTAGTCCAGATAAATTTTCGGTTGAAAGTTTTGTGGGTGGGTTGGTGTTCCTATGGCTCCACTGGGGTTCCTGCCTGGCTACAAGAGGTGGCCTTTTCAGGTTCCATATCCCCCATGTTGTAAGTCACAGTTAAGGTCACCCCCATTGATTCTATGTTCTTCTAGCTGGACTGCCTTGTCTGGCCTCAGTGGGAGAGGAAGTACCTAGCCTTGCAGAGACTTGAAGTGCCACGATGGGGAGGAGGGTAGGTACCCAGGGGGACCCACCCACTCAGAGGAGAAGGGAAGGGGGGAGGTGGAAGGATTATGGGAGGAGGTGACGGGGGGGGGGGTTAGTGAGCAGGATGTAAAGTGAATAAGTAAAAAATTAAATTAAAATTTTAAAAAAGAAGGCAGAAGTGTTTTTAAAATAAAGACACAGTAGACAAACCATTTAGTCTCAAATATTTCAGGAAAATTCACACACACACACATACACACATATATACCATGTATATCTATACAAATACATGCATGTATGCATGTGTATATTAGGGAATATGCAAATTGTTGAATTAGTAACAATAGAGCATCTTGAGTGAAAGAAAGAGTAAAGTCATTCATGTACTATAAAAAAATAAAATGAAAAACTCCCTGGGCTCTGGAGGCCAGAGTCTGAAATCAAGATGCTCACAGGTTGGTTTTCTCTGCTTGGCTTGTAGACAGCCACCCATTCCCTGTAACTTCCTGTGTGTATCATGTCCATTTGTGTTCAAATGCCCTCTCCTCATACAGACAATTGTCATAGTAGATTAGGGGCCACACTAAGAGCTTCAGTTTGTCTCTGCAAAGACCTTTTATCCAAATAAAATCATGCTGTGAGGCACCAGGGGTTAGAATTTTAATAAAAACACAGTTCAGCCCCCAGGCAGAAAGTTCTTCCTATCGTCAGGAAGGTGGCAAATTTACTGATTTAAAGTACTTGTTCTCGCTGGGCGGTGGTGGCACACACCTTTAATCTCAGCACCTGGGAGGCAGAGGCAGGTGGATTTCTGAGTTCGAGGCCAGCCTGGTCTACAGAGTGAGTTTCAGGACAGCCCGGGCTACACAGAGAAACCCTGTCTCGAAAAACCAAAAAAAAAAAAAGTACTTGTAAAAAAAAATAAAAGTACTTGTTCTCATAAATTCTGTAACTTCTACTTCTTGACACTAAAAATGGTAAACGACTTTGCACTTAACCTAGAAAGAATTAGCATATATGGCAAATATGCTTGTGGTAAAGCATAATTGGATGTGTTAGTAAATGTAGACATGCATGCTTTATTTATTTATCTTGTCTACAAGAATTGCAGGCATGGGGGATGAAGCAGCGACTGAGGGAATGGCCCACCAGTAACCGACCCAAGTTGAGACCCATCCCGTGGGCAAGCTCCAATCCCGGACACTAGTAATGATGTCTAGGATGTGTTAATAAATGTAGACATGTGTGCTGTTAAAGTCGAATTGATTGTTTCTGATGTTGACATTAAACATGGCTTTCCTCTAAACAAACTTTCATTTCACTGTTTAGAACTAACCTAGTCAGAGAATACCACGCAACTGACTTCAAGGATCAAGATTTGCTATAAAAAGTGGCATGTGCATGGTTTTCCCAAGATGCCACAGTCTCTGGTAATTGAGAGAGGGCACAGTTCTGGGCTTCATCTTCAGCAGCACACTGGGCACTGTCTAATGTCCAGTTGGCAAGTCTGCTCCACACATGCTAGTCAATTAATTTAGCTCCGTGAGTGACAAACTAAATTCTGGCTGGCCCACGGAAACCTTGCTGTCTGCTAGCTCACAAAAGGCTTCCTTTCTCATGCCTGTAAGTCACAGGAATGAGAGCCAGGCCTCAGGGTGAAGCCATCATAGGACCCCAGGAATCATGGAAATCTGCCATTTGGAACGGTTACTAGGATAACAGCTCAAAACACCCCAGTGTGAGCGGCTGGAGGACACTGCCGTCCCTCTAAGACACAGAACTGTTTTTATCTTGGGGAAACTGTGGATTTGGCCAATTCATGCCTCATAGCAAAGACAGGTGAGTACACTATCAAAGCAGGTCCCAGGTCAGCAGGTGTGTGTAAAATCTAACTTCACTTGACAAGAATGGGTCAGAAGAAACAGAATATTAAGCCAGGCACTGGGTAGCACAGTCACTATAGATAGCTGTCAACTATCTACAGTGTATCTACAGTGGTTGTAGTCTAGCCAACCCAAAGCCCTCCGTGTGGCTCTAAAGGTACTGGCCAATTTCTTGAAAGATGAAATCCACAGTCTCAGAATAGAGCAATGATTCAGAGGCCCACAATTACCCACAGTGAAATTTAAGTAGCCACCTTCTCGTCAAAAAATGGCCAGTGTTCTATACAAATGTCATTTGCAATGAGATCAGTGGGGAGCTTCTGTCCTTTACCTTGATAAGAAAAGCCACTGAGGTGGTAAGGTGCCAGTGGTCAGTGGTGTGTGTGTGTGGGGGGGGGGTCTCCTGGGAAGCAAGTGTTGACCGAGCAAATCACCCTGTTGATACCATAAGTCCTTCTTAGTAAGTGGGAAAATGGCATTTATATCATTGTTAAAATGATACCTCAAATCTGTCACAATTAAAATGATTCTCTCAGAGTAGGTCAGAATAAACTTCAATAATTAACTTGCATTTTAAGCGGATAACACTTTGTAAAATTACCCATAGAATATACTTATATCTAGTTACCATTAAACTTTCTATATAAAAAATGAAAAACATCAAACACATAAATGAAAACAGGCACAGAACCCAATGCAGGTTTACAACCTATCCACACTGGACTCTGTCCCTCTGTCTGGGAGGCCCTTCCTGGTTTTCTCATTATGCTTGAGGCTCCAGCCAATTTGACTCCAGCTTCAAAGACACTTTACTAAACACCCTACTTGGGCTTCAGCAAAAAATTCATTTATTCAATGAGTATAAAGCACTAAAACTTCAAACGAATGTCTCAAATCCCTGGGTAGGCTAAGGGGCTTTTAGAAAATTACTCTTAACAGCCAACAAAACTTGGAAAAACATTTGATTTTTTTACATATTTTTTTTAAATGGTAGAAAGCCTTGAGAGAAATGTATGTCGGTGTAATTTGCAGAATATTAACAGCTGAGGGTGAGGCAAGTATGGGGTAAACATAAATCAAAGTAGTAGTTCTTCTAAAATAGTTACCCAAGCTAGGTGGTGGTGGCTCACACCTTTAATCCCAGCACTTGGGAGGCAGAGGCAGGTGGATCCCTGTGAGTTTGAGGCCAGCCTGATCTAAGCAACTCACTTTACTGAGTTCCAGGAGAGCCAGGGCTATACAGAGAAACCCTGTATCAAACACACCCCTCCTACAAAGGGTGCCTAAGACTAGATATATGTGGTGGTTTGAATACGATTGACCCACTATTAGGAGGTGCAGCCTTGTTTGAATAGGCATGGTCTTGCTGGAGGAAGTGTGTTTCTCTGTAGGTGGGCTTTGAGGGCCCCTAGTGCCCAAGATCCACCCAGTGAGGAAGAGAGCGTCCTGCTAGCTACCTTTGGATCAAGATGGAGAACTCTCAGCTCCTCCAGCACCATGTCTGCCTGCATGCTGCCATGCTTCCCACCATGATGATAATGGGCTGAACCTCTGAACCTGTAAGCCAGCCCCAGTGAAATGTTTTCTTTTATAAGAGTTGCCTTGGTCATGGTGTCTTTTCACAGCAATGGAACCTCCAATATAAGACAATATAAAATGGGAATGCCACTTCTCTAAAATTATCAGAATATATTAATTATGCATAATAGTAGGCTTCATTATAACATCTTTATGCATGTATATAATGTATTTTTATCATATTAACTCCACATTGCCCTCTTATGCCTCCCCCACTATGGTCCTCTCTCCTTCCCTTCCCAATGGTCCGTCCTCTCCCCCTCCTGATAGTCCCCTCCCCCACAATGGTCACTTCCTCTTCCCAACTGCTCCCTCTTCCACTCTTCTCCCTTCATTTCCCCATCATGCACTGCACTAACTGAACTCTTGCTCACTTTCTTTTTCACTACTGTGCTGTTGGACCATCTCCCCATCCTCCAAATTTAAGCTGTATAACAGCAGACCTGGTCTTTCACCACGCTGGAATCACACTGATAACGCTCAGTCAATACTAGCTACACTGATTAACTGCTATAGACAGGGAGTACCAAGTTTCCTCCCCACAGATGAGATGTGTCCACCATAGGACAATGTGATGTGGGACTCGATTTCTCAGAATAACAAAAACTACTCAGGTACTTACGCAAATTGCTCAGTGGGTAGAGTGGACTGAATTTTTGGATCCTCGGAACCCACATAAAAGCCAGTATTGGGGGACTGCTGAGTCTGCTGCCTGTAATCTCTAATCTCAATCTCCTGGGAAGAAGAGAACCCCAGGACAAGCTGGCTAGATACACTACTTAGAATTGGTGTGCTCCAGGTCCACTGGGAGATCTCGTTTCACTAAATAAAGTGGAGACTGAGGAAGACACGTGACTTCAATATTGGGCCTCCACTTGCATCATGTGCACACAAGCACGTACAAACGATTTGCATAGACATGTTGCACAGCTGTGTGTGCCAATACCCCCCCCCACACACATACACACATACACACACAAAGGGTGGGGTAGAGAAAGGAACAGAGAGGGGGAAGAGAGAGAGAGAGAGAGAGAGAGAGAGAGAGAGAGAGAGAGAGAGAGAGAGAGAGAATCTAATATAACATGGTGGAAGTGAGAGCTGACTCCTGAAAGTTGACCTCTGACCTCCACATGCAGATCATGACACACGTGCACCTGTGCCTTTGATAAAAGTCAGCAGATGGTCCAGTGGATCAAAAGCTCCCCAAAGACCCAGTGCACAGTATCAGGTGTGCTTCTCTTGATGACTCCAAGACCCTTCACACACAGCAGGCCTTCAACAGGAATGAAGGAACCCAGTCTAAGGGAAAATAAAAGTCAATCACAGTTACTACTGGGTTAGATAAATCATTTATGGGCAAGCTTGGGCACTTAACCATTTAACCAATGGTTGCATTACTGTAAAGATGCTGCAGATGACTTTCTCTGGTTCTTTCATTTTAAACTAGAGCCTCACACTATAAATATCTACATTACACTCTCTCTCTCTCTCTCTCTCTCTCTCTCTCTCTCTCTCTCTCTCTCTCTCTCTCTCACACACACACACACACACACACACACCAAATCTCTGATGCAAAGCATAAAGAATTCAAGTCACACGACCTTAAAGAAACAAACGAATCCGACTATCCAGGTTGGGTCTCAGAAAGCTCTGACTGAAATCTAAACACCTTTCTCTTCATCTTCAGTATCTCCACCAGTTTCCTATTTATTTTCTCCCATCCCTGGCTATGGCCTCATCACCGCTCCAGGTCTGTGGTGCGAGCTGTAGGTGTTCACTGCAGGCACACTTCCACATTACTGTTGAGACATCCAGACATGCCTTGGTCATCTGGTCTCTAGCTGTAGTGTGGATCTGGGTTAGGTCCTCTATGAGGGCCGGTTTTGACTGAAGGCTTTGTGCTCAGAGCGGTGCTTGTGGGAGGCAATGGAACGTCTAAGAGTCAGAATGTATGGGAGGCTTTTGGGTGACTGGGTTGAGGTTGTTCTTGTGAGAAACCTTGGGTTCTTGAAAGAGTTGTTAAAAGGTCGAGTCTGGCCCCCCTCTGCTCAGGGCTCAAGACATAATCTCTCTCTCTCTCTGTCTCTCTGTCTCTCTGTCTCTCTCTCTCTCTCTCTCTCTCTCTCTCTCTCTCTCTCTCACACACACACACACACACACGCACACGCACACGCACACACACACACACACCACACACACACACACACACACGCCCACCAGTGTTTTCACCATCTTAAGGTGATGTAACTGAAAGCCTCGATGCTATGCTGTTTTAGGATTTGCAACTGCAAAACAGTGATCTAAAAACACCTCTTCTTCTTCTTCTTAAGTGGTCTGTGTCAGGTGCTGTATTATAGCAATGCAAAACTGACATGCAAAACATCTATGCTCCATTTCAAAAGTCTACGTGGAAGAGCCACTGTTGTCCCTGCTTGGCAGGTACTCGTTCTTGGACCTTGCAAGGAGTCAAGTTGCACTACCAAACACCGTTTGAATGGTGAGGTGCAAGAAGTGATTCCTAGAAAAGGAGGGGCTAGGAGATGACTCCCACCGAGTGCCTTATGGCTTCCTGTGACCTTTACACTCCCATCATCCACCTAACATGTGTTAGCAGAACTTCCTGTTAAAAGTCAGCCTTCTGAGCCAGTGAGCTTGCTGCCAAGGCTGATGATGTGAGTGAAAATCCCCACTCCCCACCTACTGAGAAGAGATATTCAACTCCTGCAAATTGTCCTCTGAACTTTGCATACCTACTGTGACCTGATATGTGCACACAAGGAAGGCAGAGTGTGTTTTTCTTGACCTTCACTTTGTCTCTACACTAGGCAAAGTTTTCTGCCACTTAGATGCTTTTATATGAACACACACACACACACACACACACACACACACACACACGAAATAGGGTCTTAAATAGCCCTGATTGGCCTTGAACTCACTATGTAACTGCGGTTGACCTTGAGTTCCTGATCCACCGGCCTCCACCGGCCAAGTTCTGGGACTACAGGTATGTGCCACCGAGGCTGGTTTTACGTTGTGCTGGGTGTTGAATTTGGGGCTTCATTCACTCTAGATGAGCACAGTACCAACAGAGCCACATATATTTCTGTTAACAAGTACAGTGATTTTAAAATGAAATTCTATGATTAAATCATACAATAAATGCAAACCTCAAAGACTGTATGATGACTAATGGCAGATGGTAACCCTGTCTATCAATCCACTCTATAAACATCCCCGCCTTTATAGGCACACTCCTGGAGCACAGCAACTGGGGAGCCAGCATTACAGACCATAAAACCTGTAATACTGACCTAGACTACCTTGTCCAAATGATTCCTGTGCCCGCCTGCCTGCTGAGATCCCCGCAGGAAGCATCTCTGTGGGCGGCAGGTTAACAGCAGATGCCCTATCAAAAGAACTGATAAGGTTCAGAAAAAAAAATTCTGCAAAGTGAACCCTCCAGTAACAAAAGCAGCAAGGGGGCAGTGAGGGACAGGGAAGCGTCTTGCTTACAGCTTCACAAAGGCCGAGGAGCCCAGCGGCTGCAACACAAGCGCCTTTCACTTGCTAGTGACCCAGTTTAGCTGCATAGGGACCTTCACTCCAGGTAAAGGTGTGACCTTCGTGAGGCGTGTGTGTGCTTCACAGAGCAGCAGACACAGACACATTTAAACCCGGTCCTTCACGGTGGCTGTAGATAGAATTCACTTACTCCTCACGCCTAATGTAACATCTCCAGTTGGATACTCAGACTACAATACTGAGTAAAAACTAAAATAATTTCTCAGAATCTTGTCCATGAGGTATGTCTGTTATGCTTAGAAATCAGATGGAAACTAACTGTTATCTTTGTATGTCCCTTTAAAAATCACTTAGGGTATATGGTTCTATTTTTATTATTCTCATTTGAAAATCAGCTCACCGAGTATAGAAGTCACTCTCCTCATTCCTACGACCAGTTAACTACCAGGAACAAAGCTACTTAAAGACGGGAGAATTTATTTAACCTCACACTCTGAGGATACATAGCCCACTGCGGCTGGAAAGGCTGGGAGGCCACGGGCTTGCTTACACCTGAGTGAATTCGGACCCCGAAAGCAGAGATGCCAACACTCCTTCAAACAGCCCATGGGACAGTGGCACTTACTTCTGCATGAGTCTGCCTTCTTCAGTTCTTTGGCCTGTGTGGTGCTGTGAACTGAACACAGAGCTAAATTGTATACTAGATAAGTGCTCCACCACCGAGCTAGACCCACCCTTTGGGGTCTCCCTGTAAAAGCGCTTCACTCCAACTAGCCTCTTAATTTTCTCCTCTCTTTTTCTATAACATAGATTGGAAGAATCAAGCAAGGAAGGCCACACACAGCCCGCACTCCGCTTTCCTGGCTACAGGAACTAACAATGCTCTCTTCAGTGTTTAAAGGGTTGTAACAACAGACTGGGAAGCCTGAATCACTTACTCTCTGGCCTACTGTAAGTCGCCAACTTTAAGAAAGGTACAGAGTCAATCAATACCCAGGAGAGCTGGGCCACTTCTGAGGCTGTGGGGTCAGCTAAGACTCCACCTCTAGGCTCTGAGTTCAGAATGCCCCTTACCACCTCATGGTAGCACTGCTGACATAGCCAGCCAGGTGCAAATGGAAATAACTCCTATTTGGAGGTAAAAAGAGAACCACCTTTAGGGTTTCTACCAGACCAAGTAAATAAACTTTAAAATACAGATTCTGCCAGTGTTCCTTAGGGATTCCTGGTTGGGTAATGTGAAATATTTAGTGGTGCACAGTACACCCCTGACAGCCCCTTTCACTCATATCAGGAGCCTCCAAATTGCCTCCTGAAATCTATTCCAGCCTCTGTCACCGTTCATGGTCCAGCATCATTCATCCATGCTCACACATCTAAACCAAACTATAGAGCCATGTGGCAGCCCACAGCCACCACAGTAACGCCATAAAGAAGACAGCAACACCACTGTAAGAGTCATAAAGACAACAGTCTGGAGATGTGGGTTAAATGTCAGCCCGTTATCAAAATGACTTTTTAGAAAATTTTAACCAGGTTTCATATGCAATCCACTTGCCACCTTAAAGCTGCCAAGCAAAATTCAAGTAGGAATTACCAACACTCCACTGCATAAAAATTTCCAGAGAGACAAGGCTGGTTTCCACGTGAGCTCTCCATGATGGGTGCTCACTCATCCAAAAATCGCCTTGTGACAGGCAGTTGGTGTCATTCAGCAAGAAAGGGTAGTGATAATTTATCTGTCTGTATGAATCATTGCACAGCCTTTATATAATTTATCTGGACATTTCTCAGTGCCTGTGGCTGGAGCTGATCCTAACGGTAACAATATCATAAACAACATGAGTAAAACCTTCAATCACAAGAGGCCAGAACTAGACTTCAACGTTAAAATAGATTTTTTAGAAATCCACCCCAGTGTTTCCAGAGAATGCTGGGATGGCATTTTAAGTTATAGTCTTCAGTGTTCTTTCCATATTATAGTATTCAGGGTTCTGTATTGAAACTGGACCAATACAATGAATATATATTACAAAAGAGATTGATGACATCAGCTTGCGCATTTCAGGCTGCATTGTCAAACAATGGTGGGCTGTACTGCAGAGGCTGAGAACGCAATAGAAACACATTCCCTGAGGCTGGAGGCCTCAACAGCCTCAGTCTGACATTAAAGGCCCAGAGGGTTCTTGGAGTCACTGGCCTTTGTTCTACATAGAAAGGCAAAGTAGCTGGGTTCTAATGTCAATGAATGATGGTAGCAGCAGCTGCCAAAATAGATCAGATGCATTAGCCAGCAAGGAGTGAAGGCAAGCAGGCAAAAGCCACATTGCTTTTTCCTCAGACCTCTATATCTGGGATGTGAAAGTGAGTACCACTCTAGAAGAGTCTAGTGGGGTCTTCCCCACTCAGTTAATCCTTGAGTACACCTACAGACCCACCCAATAGCTTGTCTCTTGGTTGATCCTAGGTCCAATCTGAGATAAACCATCACACAGGTTCTATTAAAGAAAGACTGCTGGCCATTGAGACAACTCAGTACGCAAAGACACTTGCTGCCAAACCTGATGAACTGCTCAGCTCAGTCCCTGGTACCTATATGAAGGAAGGAGAGGATTAACCCCTGTAAGCTGTCCTCTGACTTCCACATGTGTCACATGCACACACACACACACACAAATGAATGAGTAAAGAAAATCCCATTTTTTAAAAGTTCATATGAGATTTTTATTTTTAGTGAAAATTGCAAGAGAGGAAAAGCAGCAGGAAGGCAGGGGGAGGGAGGAGGGACAAAGATAAAAACCCTCACCAAGGCGTAGTTCCTGACTTTGAAGCCTACTCTATGTTCACAATTTTTGAACACCCTAATTGTTTTGTTGTTTGTGAGAGTAGAGAAGCCTTGGCCTTTGCAAGTGATGCATAAAAAAGGGGGCCAGTGACATCCCCTCTTGCTGGACATAAGGCAGATAACTAATAATAGATTTCTAGTGTCAAACTTAGCTTTTGGTCCTTGCTACCGTATCAGTTCATTTTGCAAAACATTTTAGATACCGTTTTGAGCCAACAAACATTTCTTATGAACATTAATGCTGGGTTTCAGATGTCTGTAAATTGTATTTACAACAGTTCAACTTAAAAAACTTTTTCCTGTTATAGACTCTGCTTACTTAGAGAGGCTTACAAAAAGGGTGCACCGTGCACTCGAAGAACCCAATTTAGCCTATTCATTCAACTAGTCTCTCTCTCTCTCTCTCTCTCTCTCTCTCTCTCTCTCTCTCTCTCTCTCTCTCTCCTCTCTTAGGAGTAAAACTGTGCATGCACCACTAACAACACACTTTCAGGCTGTCACTTGGCTGCAGCTTAGTCATAACACAGCATAAATGCCATTTCATCTTGGAAATGCTCCAGGGCACACAAGAAAACAGTATTAATTTCAAACTGCTATTGATATCAAAATGCTGATAAAGAGTCACACATGTGTGTAATTTGATCTAAGGTTACAAGATAATTTTGGTAAAAGAGGAAACGCATGGGCAGGCCTGGTGTGTCGTGGGAAGTACACACATTAGGAACTTTGGGGGACATTACTATTCCATAATGTTCTAACCACAGCAGCCACCCCTGTGTATGAGGGGCTGGTGTCCTCATTACTAAACAGTGGGTGTCTTTAGAAGCAATAAATATTTTAAACATTGTCACTTGGACTTGCCACTGGAGCCATCTGTTGATGAGAGAGGGGCACCCGTTTTGTAACCGTATCTTCTGGAAAGCTGACCTCCTTAAGAAGTTGGCTTATCACCAACACTTGCCATAGTAGGGCGGTACTAGGGTTCGAAGCAAGTTCCATAAGTGTGGGAGCCATTGTTCAGGTCAATAACTAGATTTTTGATTATACACCAAAGAAAAAAAGAATTCAGAACCACCCATACAAGAACATGCACATGTGCATATGTGCACTATAAAGTTACTTTAGATGATGTGAGACTTTGGGGGCAGACTTTGGCATCTGATCTTTGGACTTATGCCATAAAACACCCCCAGACACATAAAAATCTGGCACAATTGAACATTTGATCGAGTGCATTTGGAAACAAATGATGCAGGAAAATTTACAGATGTCCCACCTAGAACCATTTGCATCACCTAGGAAAAATAGCACTTTGATAAGAAGGCAAGGCCCCATTTCCAGAGGTCAGCCAGAGAGAGGATTTCGGGATGATCTGTTTTTATGCCCGCATTTCATTTAATGTGGTTCTGAAAAGCGACTTAATAAATGAGCCTTTGGCTAATGAGGTAAGCTGTCAGTTACCAGTAATGGCATTTCTAAAGTCCAGTCTTCCTTATCCTTTTGTGTGTCTCCATCCCAGGCTGCCTTCCAGAGCTCAGACTCTGATTATTCAAGGTGTTAAGCTGGCCAAATTTAGAAGCATATAGAGCTTGTTAAAAGATGAACATTATACCTTATAATGGTATTACAGTGTCCACTGACGTTTTGACATTTCAAAAGAAGAGAAAGATAAAAAAGAAAATTTAGAAACCAGACATGGTGGTATATCCTCACAATTCTAATACTTGGGAGGTTGAGGCAGGAGAATTGCCATGAGTCTGAGACCAGTCTGGACTATCTAGGGAGTATGAGGCCATCTGGGAATATATAACAAGACTTTCTCAAATTAAAGAAAACTATCACTAGGGGGCTGTCAGATCTAAGCATGGATTTGACACAGATAAATAATTTTAGTCAGAAAGGACAGACAAAAACATCCTGGCCAGGGGGAGGATGTGAGGTGATTGTTTAAGTGTGACACATAAAAAAAAAATACTTTTAATTTTTTCACAAACTCAAAAGGTGAATCCTTCCATAGATTCTTTTAGAGTTGACCACAACCTTCTGCAACACAGAGAACTGAAAAGCCCGTTCAGTCCCTGCTATAAAGTTGTTTTAGGAAAACCTCCAGAGCCTGGTGTGTGGGCCAGCACAGTGCCCCTAAGGTGGCCTCCCTTGCCTTGGCAAAACATATTCAACTCCACAGGGAAAAAACCTTCAATCCCTAGCCAAGAATCTGTAGACTTAATTTCCTGAGAATCCTAACCTCACCTGATCCGTGTCTCTTGTTCCATCCTTCATCCTTTACAACCTGGGCTGGACAAACAAGGCAGTCACTCCTCCATCCCCTGACATGCTTTTATGCTGCTCCCATGCCAGAGTAGAACTGAATAACTGCACCCATGGTTAACTCTGTTCAAACAGGCTACTGGATAACTTTCCCCAAGATGGCTCGTAAAAAAGCACCGTCACCAAATGTGGTCTTGAACCTAGATAAGACCAGACAACAGAAGCCCAAGAGAAAGGGAAACTTGCAATTTTCTTATCAAAAGAAGAGACCAGAAGCTAGGAAGATGAATCAAATAGAAAAGCATTTGCTTTGCAAGCACAGAGATCTGAGTTGGATCCTTGGGTCTTTATTTTTTAAAAAGAAAAAAGCCTGGGGTGGTGACACTCTTGAGATCCCAGGTTTGAAGAAGCAGAGACAAGAGGGCCCCTGGGGCCAGCCATGCTAGCTTAATAGTGAGCGCTAATAAATAATTCAGTGAATTATGAATATTAGCATTTCAATCTAGGTGTTAACAGCAAATATAGACAATACAAACTACAAAACGGTTAATTCATGCTGACATTCTCATCCAACAATTGCGGGATTTAACTCATTTCCCTGGGACGAATCTAGTAAAACAACAATATAAGAGGACAACAGCTGGGTGGTGGTGGTGCACGCTTTTAATCCCAGCACTTGGGAGGCAGACGCAGGCAGATTTCTGATTTCGAGGCCAGCCTGGTCTACAAAGTGAGTTCTAGGACAGCCAGGGCTACACAGAGAAACCCTGTCTCGAGAAAAAAAAAAGGGGGACAACAACATTCTGTACAAGAGAAAGATGCCTTATTGTCTTTGCTACTGTAACAAAATAGTTACTAAAGTAACTTATGAGTGAAGCAGTTCATTCAGCCCACATGGCAGGGAAGTCACAGCTTGGAGGAGCCGGTCACATCATCACATTCAGAAGCAGAGTGATGAGAGATTCACACTAATGTACTTTCTCCACCCCCACACAGTCTTCCATCCTGTGCCTAAGGAATTAGTGCCACCCACAGTGGGCCCATCTTCCCATATCCATTAACTTAACTAAGGTAACAAGTGTGGCCAGAGGCTTGCCTTCCAGTTGATTCTAGATTCTGTCAAATTGACAGGTAGCATCAGACATCACTCCTAGAGGCTAGAGGTACAAGTCTCCAACCGCAAAATACCAACTACTTCTTAGTGGCCTTGTTTTTGCAGATCCTTACCTCATGAACGCTCGTTTGGAGAACCTGTCTTCTGGTGCTGTTGTGTCTCTCCAATTTCTTATCTTTTTCTTTAAAACCCAAGTAAAATAGATGCCCTCTCAAACTATATGTAAGCAGAGCCTTGTGGAGCTCTTACAGTCTCATGTTGTGCTCTCCCTAACTCTACTGCCATAGTACCCCCACTGTGGTTGAAAATATCAGTGCCTTTCTTATTCACCTTGAAAGCCTGAAAACCCACACACCAACTCTAGAAGCCATGTGAAGAGAAGACTAAGACAACCAATCAGGGTGCACAGGTAACCTGGATGTGGATTTAAGTTGGGTCAGATTTGTAGGAACTCTTCCACCTTAAGCAACCTGCCAGGAGGAAGAAATCTCTTTTAGTATCTGCAGATGTTAGTTACAGATTAACTGGGAAGTAACAAGTTAACCTGACCCAAAGTCTATATATCTCAAGGAGCTTCTGTACAACACAAAACGGAACTCAACCTCTGAAAGTTTTTCAATGGTAGACTTACAGATTTGTCTGGTGCCTTTCTGTAGGAATTATCTATTATGTATTGTGTGGGAGAATCACCTATCAATAAAAATCCAATGGCCAATAAGCTGAGGCAGTATTAGAAGGTGGAACATCTGGCAGAGAGAGAGGAACTCGGAACTCGGGGAAAGAGCCAGGCATGGAAGATGTCCCACCATGACTAGAAGGAAGTCAGACGTATGAAACTGAGGAGTGGTAACTAGCCATGCAGCAGACATAGAATAGTATAAACAGGTTAATATAAGTTATGAGTGAATCAGGGAACAAGCCTAGCTAATGGCCTATGAATTTATTAAATACTAAGCCTCTGAGTTGTTATTCGGGAACTGGTGTGTGGGTAGAGAAGCCCATAGTTACACCTTTCCCACTGAATTCATAACTTAATCTAACAAGTGGACATGCCCCCACTCTATAATTTGGGTATCAAAAGGAACAAAGCCAGGGCTGGCCAGATGGCTCAGGATAAAGGCACTTGCTGCCAAATCTGAGAACCTAAGTTCAACCCCCATAACCTACATGGTAGAAGAAGCGAACCAACAGCTACAAGGTGTCCTTTGACCTACCCACTCATACCACAGCTTCAGAGTACTAACTCCCTCCACACGCGCCCTCCCCATCCACAAACACACATATGCACACACATACATAAGACACAAACTCTATCTTTGTCTCTGTCTCTCTGTCTTTCTCTCTCTCTCTCTCTCTCTCTCTCTCTCTCTCTCTCTCTCTCCACACACACACACACACACACACACACACACCATAAGCCACGTTCAGCAGAAAGGTAGGTTACCAGCATCAGACCTGTGGCTCAGTGGAAAGAAAGTATAGTCCAGAAGCAAACACTGGCATTTAAAGTAAGATTGAATTGCCTTTCTGGGTTATTTCATTTTGTACATGTATTTCTTTGTACAACACTGAGAATATGCTTTTCCAACACTTTTCACGGGAGTGTGCCAAATAGCAAATGGCACTGGAAGCAAAAACAAGGTTGTCAAGTAAGGTTAAAAAACAATCAAGTCTTTTTTGATAAAATGGCACTGGAATAACCACATACCCAGGAGCCAGAGAATGAACCAGGAGTCTTACCTTAAACCACAGGAAAACACACCAGCCCCTAATGGACCTCATGCTTAAAATATGACCACTAAGACTATAAAGCATGCAGAAGAAAGTATGAACATTGGTTTTTATAACTACAGATAAGGTAGTGGATTTTTTTTTTTCAGGATAGGGTTTCTTTGTGTAACCCTGGCTATCCTGGAACTCTCTCTGTAGACCAGGTTGGCCTACAAACTCCTGCCACTCCTTTCTGATGCCTGAATTAAAGCCGTGCTCCACCAGCATCCAACAAGGTAGTGGCTTTTAGAGAAGATGCTCACGACATCAGCCATTGGGAAAGTTCAAATTAAACTAACAGGGAGATCTGAGCATGGTATGGTTCAAGGCTAGCCTTAGCAGCATGCCAAGTTTGAGGCCAGCTTCTATCTCAAGCTAGCACGCAAACAAACCATCACAATGTGATACTACCTCATGCTCACCAGCACGCTTGGAATGAAAAATGATGGACAGACTGGGGGGCGATACAGTGACGTGGTACTTTTGTGCTATTCATGAGGCCCTGGGGTTCATCCCAGTATTGAAAAGAGAAGAGAGATAATAAAGGTTGGACAAACTGGAACTGTGATACACGGTAGGTAAGCATGCAAAATTGTGTAGTCGCCTGGGGAAAAAGGGTTGGCAACTTCTCACATTTTTGCTTTCTTTCGTCTTTGATTATTTGAGGTGGTTCTGGGAATTGAACCAAGAGCCTCATACACACTAGGCAAGTGCTCCAGTACTGAGCCATAACCCCAGGAATTTTTCTAATATTAAAGACAGAGGTTCCCAATGACCCAGCAGCTCTATTCCTAAATGTAGGTTCAGAGACCGAAAAAAAAAATGGTGCTACATAATATATTGTCCCCAAATGTTCAGAACTTTATAACTGTTTCAAACTGAAAACAGAGCTGTGGTTTGGCTCAGCAGTTAAAGGACTCTGACACCAAGACGGACAATCTCTGCTCAGCTCCTGGAACCCACACAGTGGAAGACGAGGATCAACCACGACACGTCGTCCTCTGTCCTTCGCACTGCGGCACGTGTGTCCACACACTTACACAAAATAAAAAAATAAATATAAAGATGAGATGACAACTCACATTCACTAAGTGATGAACAGATAAATACGTGAGCCACACCGGTGTGATCGAATCGTATCGTGAGAGAGCAACGAAGAAAATCCCATACAATCTGTAACACAGGTAAGACGTTAAGTTAAACAAACCAGCAATCATCAAAGGCCTCACACCAACACGCCACATTAGCTTCATACGTCTGTGCAGGGTTCAGTACATGCAAATCTATCAAGACAACGTTTGTCAAGGGCTAGGGAAAGGGAGTAACAAGGAATGGGGATTAACAGCTTCATTCTCAAATCAGTGAAAATAGTTAACTGTAAGTATTTAAAAACCGTATATATTTTTTAAAAAGTAAATCATAAGCTTTAAATGTGTGAGTTTTATGGTGTGTGAATCATATCACAATAAAATTTTGTTAAAGGAAAAAAGTCGGAAATACAGATGGAATAAAAATTAATAATTCTTTCTTAACAAACTAGGAAGCAACGACATGGTAGGAATTAAGGCCCGGCTTCTAGGCCCTGTCTTTCATGCCAACGACTTTAACTGAGTTTCTTCCTGTTGACTGTGAGAGAGTGCAACCGTGGTGTGTGCTACAACAGAGCATAAAGCCGCGTGCTCTGTCATCCACTCAAAGCGTCATGGACACTTCCATGGCACACAGATAGCCATGTACGAATTGTGAGATTTTAAGAACAAGCAGAAGCACAGCTCTTAGATGAATCTCAGTCACTAGTTAGATTTTACCTAATATTCCAATCTGAAACTTCTGTAAGAAGTAAAAGGGAAAACACACGTGAGCCACGGGGGTGCACATCTGAAATCCCAGCACTTAAAAAGCTGTGGCAAAATTGAGAGGTAGGTCAGCCTGGGCTACACAAGGAGACTGTTAAAAGAGAGAGGGAGAGACAGGGGAGGGAAGGAGGGCAGAGGCAAGAACTTCTAGCTACTAAGTGGAATTGTTAACATCCCCATACTTAAAGGTGAAGGCAAACAATCTAAATCTCCCCTTTAACAAGATAAACATGACTTCAGATGGAAGAGCAAAGACTGGACACAAACATTCACTCCAGCCGGTCACCATAGAAACCAATGATTTTCTGCTCTTGAAACACGCAAGTCATCTTTCTGAAGAGATGCTAGGTGCTTCAGGTGCATATCACTGTTATTAGTGACTTTCTTGTAAAGGCTCAATTTTCTCCTGTCCTGAGTTATCATAGGTCTGTCTACCTTCGTGTAAGAATATTAGGAGAATAATTCTTACCCCAAAGAAGCAAGGTCCTTGATTATTGGAAGTCCAAGGTGCAAATAGGGCATTGTGTGGGCTATTTCGATTCAGGCAGTATTAAGAGAAGGGTCCAATTTGAAAGGTCACACAAGATCTGACAAGGTAACAATGACAGCAAACACGAGACAGGCCTAGCCAGACACAAAACACAGACTAGACATCTGCTAGGTAAGAACGGAGATTCTTTGCCTCTCTTGAGACCCCTACACACGTCACCTGTCTGAGAGCCCCTGGGCTACAACATCATTCAGAGTTAACCAACAGACTCTGCTCAACCAGAAAAGGACAGGCACAAGTGTTCACAAGGAGATGGCCTGGAAGCACTTTAATTTTTCCTCCCCATGAATGCCATCTGGAAGCAGGCAGAGCTTCCACATGTGTCCTAGAAATCAAGCCAGGGGACTGCAAATGGGAAGAAACTTCAGATACTTGGGCTAATATACAATATACATATACATCATATATATACATATATGTATACATATACATCATATACATATACAGTTTCTCCTTGCTCTCCTGACTTCTCCCCTCTCCTTTCCCCTCCCCTCTCCTTCTATCTCTCTAATTTCTCCTTTGATTTGATCTATTTTCTCTTTGGAATAGGGAAAAGCATTAGAGATATCTTTTTCACTCCTCCTCAGTATTCTGGCCCCTTTCTACTGCCCATACCCAGCAAGATGAAGGGGCTTCCCTGTCCTTCCCTCCCCTACCATGAAACGATCTCCTGTGACTAACAGTCACAGTAACATGCTCTGTGTGTGTGTGTGTGTGTGTGTGTTGTGATGTGAGCATGCATGTGTGTGTTGTGTGTGCATGCGTGTGTGTGTTTGTGTGTGGTGTGTATGTGCGGTGTGATGTGTGCATGCATGTGTGTGTGTGTTGTGTGTGCACGTGTGCATGTGTGTGTGGTGTGTGTGTGCGTGTGCATGAGTGTGTCTGTGTGGTGTGTGTGTGTGTGTGGTGTGTATGTGCGGTGTGATGTGTGCATGCATGTGTGTGTGGTGTGTGTGTGCGTGTGCATGAGTGTGTCTGTGTGGTGTGTGTGTGTGTGTGTATGTCTGTGTGTGTGGTGTACTGTGTGCGTGCCTGCGCGTATGTGTGTGGTATACTGAATTAAGCACCTTCTTTTAAGGTATTCCGTCTTTATTCCTTTCTATTGAAAAGCATATGAGGTTGATTTTAACAAACTTTATTTTTGAACAAAAATCAAGGTTCTAGAACTGGACAGCATCTCACACTGGAGTAGGTTCTGAGTGCCCTTCTCCAGCAAAGTGCAGGTTGTATTTATAGCCAGAGAAAATGAAGCAACATACACAAAGGCACCCTCATGGGCAGCAGTGGGCATTTGCCTTATTTGGTCATAACTTGGCAGCTGGAGGTTCCATTGCTATGATTGGCTAAGTCTCAGTTGCTTGGTGACAAGGATATAGTCTTAGTTTAGGTTATACATTTTACGTGTGGGGGTGAAGATATATGCACACATACACATGAGTACGGTTCTTTATGTATGGAGACTGCCTGCCTGGGGTCAAATGTTAACACAAGAGTACAAAACAGATATAGGCCAAACTTCTCAGTGCTAACCTCAGATGGCTCAGTGCTTTCTCCCAGACCTCTGCCAGAATGAGCTCACCAGCTGGTCTTCCTGAGATCCACCACACTTGCCCACACAGAGCCCAGGACAGACTCCATGGGAGTGTCTCTGCATGGATGTATTCATTCTTCCTTGTTTTAAATCCCATCTCTACTAATGACTTAAAGTCTGTCTCCAGCCCTGTTCAATTCACCCAAATCCAAACTCACTCATTTTACCACCTACACATCAGTGTCTGCTGGGCACCTGCTGGGTTTCCTGCACTGCCATAACAAAGGACTACAGCCTTGTGGCTCAAAAGAACATAAATTTATTCCTCACACTTCAGAGGTGAGATGTGAAACAGGGCCACATCTCCTCCAAAGCTCTTAAGAGAGTCCTTCCTTTTGGCTTGGAGGAGCATAAACTCCAACCCCTGAACATCGTCACACAGGCCTGTGTTGTGTCTTTCTGGCCCTCTTCTTCTATGAAGACACAAGCCTTTGGATTTAAGGATAAACCACAGCACAAGATCATCTTCAAGATCCTTAACAAAGCACCTGTCTAGTTTCTTTACTTGTTGCTGGGATAAAAGACTGACAAAAGCAACGGAAGGCAAAGGGTTTATTTTGGTGCACAGGTCAGGGTAGCCCACCATAGCAGGAAGTCAAGGTATCAGGAGCTTGTTACACCATAGTCACAAACAGGAAACCGAGAGAGGCCAACAATGCATCAGCTCCCTCCCTAGATTTTATGTTATCCATGATCTCACTTAATGGAATGGTTGAGGGGATACCTCAACTAAAGCAATCAAGGCAATTCCCCAAAGGCATTCTCAGAAGCCCTTCTCCTAGGTGATTCTAGATTTTGCCACATTAACAACTAATACTGACCATCACAGCTCCTTATCAACTTCACACACAATCATTCTTAAACCACAATATTCCACCTTTTGTCCCTGTAGTCTTTAAAAATTCCAACACTTTAAAAGTTCAAAGTCAACTGTGAGCTCCAACACACTTCTTCCATAAAATGGCACAAAATAAACCATCCCATTAATAAGAGAAGAGTAGAGGCACAGTGGAGGAAGACAGGGCGAAAATCAGACCAAAACTAGCCAGAGAAAGAAAATCCTGGCACTCCTTGTTCAGCATCCAGGGCTTACAACGCAATTAACTGGGCCCAGAAGGGAATGAACAGCCACGCACCCAGGTCTTCTTCTACCCATGGCACTCACAACCTCTCTCTTGGGCTGGCTTCACCTCTTGCCCAGAGCTCTTTATCGGATAAATTGTGGCACCTCTGACCCCCTGAAGTCTCCAGTGCTATTGTGGTTTCACTTACAGTGTGATGTAATGACTCTCAAAGACTCCAACCATACCACACAGTTTCAACTAAGCTGTTCTCTGGGACCCACACCACCCCTAACCTCCATTCCTTCATAAACAATGCTACTGAGTTCTGCCACCAGCTCAGGATGGAACTTAACTCCCTTGGACCACAGCTGTACCAGGGCTTGTGGGGGTGGGGGCTGGGGATTCTCTTAGCAGTGACTTTCAAAGAACTGGAATCCCTGTCGCCTTGGGCTTTCCTTTAATTAAATTCCAATCTTCACAAGACAGAGCCTCTGATGGAAGAAGCACTTTCAGTTATCCTGAGGCAACACAGGGGGTTTCCCTCCAGTGTTGCAGATTTCTTGAACAATTACAGCTGTCCTCACATCAGTTTGACTGTCCACTTGTCTGGAAATTTCCTCTTCCAAA
Organism: Arvicanthis niloticus; assembly: GCF_011762505.2. Taxonomy (NCBI): domain Eukaryota; kingdom Metazoa; phylum Chordata; class Mammalia; order Rodentia; family Muridae; genus Arvicanthis; species Arvicanthis niloticus. The sequence goes on along the minus strand of NC_047664.1, from coordinate 77,369,293 downwards.
CAAATCTGTTAAGTTTAAATTCAACCTCATTCAAGTTCTCAGGACATAGGCAAAAATAATGCCACATTCTTAACCAGATGTTCCCTTAAGGTTCCTATTCCCATTCCTGGTGGAGTTCTTAATCCCCTCTGGGCCTCCAGTGTCCACGTTCACCTCGATAGTCTTATCCTCCAGGTTCTTATCAGAATGACCCCTAAAGTTCTGCTTCCAGCATACTATGGCCCAAAGTTCCAAATTCTTTCACGTTCCAGGCAGAAAACCATTCTAAAGGCTCAAGGACTATATGGTCAGGATTATAAAAAACAAAAAGCAAGCAAACAAACGAAAAAACAGCCCCACTTCTTAGGGCTGGGCTCTGAGTTTCTTTTGCTGTTGCTGAGATAAAATATCCTGACAAAAGCAACTTCAGGGAGAAAGGCTCTATTCTGGCTCACAGTCCTGGGTTACAGTCCATCACAACCATGAAGCTGGTCACATAGCATCCACAGTCAAAAAAGCAGAGAGGGACAAATTCAATGTTCCCTTTGCTGTTCCTACAAGGGAATAGTGCCATCCACAGAGGGTAAGTCTTCCCACCTTGATGAACTCAAGGATATGCCCACATGCCCTTGCTCAGGTGACTCCAGATCTGTGAAATTGACAACACTAACCACATCAATACTTCCACAAAAACTCTAATCGTAAATATTCCAAAGTCCCAGGTAGACATGAGGTTTTGAGGGCCACTATTCAACCCACTATAGTATCTTGGGCCACCCTCAGCCAAACTCTTGATGACTCCTTCAAATCAAAACAGAACATCCAGGCCTGCAACAACGGAGTCACCACTGCCGTTGCCTTCTGTGCCTCCTCCTCACATTTGAGGAACAAAGATTGCAAAGTTGCTTTTACATTGGCTTTAGACCTTAAACTACAGTGGAAAATTCCTCATCTAGACTCGGAGAGCTTTGATGTGTACTTAACAATGCTCAGAAAAAAAAAAAGGTAGAAGCAATAATTTAGTTGCCATATTTCTTATCTCTTGATCAATTGTCAAAACTGAAGAACTTCCTAGTACAGTTGTGCACACACACACCCTAGTTCCAGTATTCATGAGGCAGAAAAAGTGGGATCATGTGTTCCAAGCTTGCATTGGCTACATGGTGAGACTGTCTTGAGACAACCCGGACTACCACCATCACAGCAGAAACCAGCCAACTGCTAGGTGGTGCTGAGTTTACAGCTCCTCCACACACTGGACGGCACCCTTCAAAAGTGTCTGTTCGAGTGTTACTCAAGACAGTGAAAAAGTAGAAACAACCCAATGGAGTGTTACTTGTCCATAAAATAAGAGTAAATCTTTGACATACACTAAGACATGGATGAAGCTTGACCCCTTTAAGCTACGAGTTAGGGACAAAAGGACTCACGTGGTACAGTCCCACTTATATAGGATGTGGAACTCTAGAACAAAGAGGTGGCTGAGTCTGGGATCAGTAGGACTGAGGAGTCTCGTTGTTCAATAAATGAGTAAGCTAGCATGTGCTGGGATAACAAAAAGGTTCTGGTGAGGGACAGAAGTGATTAGACAACACTGTAAATGTATCTAATACTACTGGGCTGTACATCTAAAACCGGCTAAAATAGTAAAGTGTATGTCATGGATAATTTGTTACAACTATAAATAATAATAATAATAATAATAATAATAATAATAATAATAATAACAATGACAACAACAACAATGACAATGACAACAATAATAACAATAATAATACAACTACTCCTACCTGGCCATGAGCCCAGCAATCAAGTCAGGACAGCACCCACGCAGTCTGATGATGATACAGTGGCCTAAGCCATATCTCACCGAGGTTGTAGAAAGTATTGAGGAGCCAGGACTCATTCACCAATAGAAGCATGAGGCTAAGACCAAGGCACCTCCAGGGACCTCAACCACCTAGCAAGTCTCTAAAGAAGGATGGTGAGAAAGCACCGGCCCTCTGTGTGATCACGAAGGGCTGTGTAAGCAGGCTCCAGAAGCCTGTGTCTTTCCCAAGGACTCAGAGTTCTCATCCTCTTCTATCTGGATTATCTCCCTTGTCTGTTGCCAAGCAGACACCTGGTCATCCTGATTCTGGGTACCAACCTCAGATGACTTCAGTCATCACAAACAACTGTGACTATCCTGTGCCCTGACAAGAGACTGCAAAAGAGTTCTGTGTTCTGTGGTGCCAAGGTTGACATTTTGGGTGAGTCTGTGTGAGGTAGCACCAATTAAAGGTGACAACAGAAAGCCAGATGGGGAACAGTGGAAAATGGAAAGGTTGAGAGTCGTGAGGCAGCTCTTTAAAAAGTGTGAATATTGGCCAGGCATGGTGGTGCACACCCTTAATCCCAGCACTCAGGATGCAGAGACAGACAGGTCTCTGTGAGTTCCAGGCCAGCCTGGTCTACAATTACATAGAGGTTTCCCTGTCTCAACACAAACAAAGTGTGAATGAATGAGCAGAAAAGATGAAACGGTATTTTCAAAAGGAAGTAAGTGCCTCCCCCATGTGTGTTTGTGTGTGTGTGTGTGTATGTATGTCTCTCTGTGTAGTATGTGTATGTGTGTATATGTGTGTACATGCTTTTGTGAATAGTGTATGTGTGTATGTGTGTGTATGCACATGTCTCTGTGCATAATGTGTGTATATGTGTACATGCACATGTCTCTGTGTGTAGTGTGTGTATGTGTGTGTGTGTTTATGTAGTGTGTATGTATGTTGATAAAGGACAAGTGAAGATATTAAGAAAGAAAAGCACTGGTGAGAAGTGGGCAGAGTCTAAGGATTAAGTTCCTGATGCCCAGTGGTGGGGCACTTGCCCTAGGTTCAATCCCCAGTTAAAAAAACAAAACAAAGCAAACAAACAAAAAACACTCAGCCTATACTCCTGCCCTCAGAAAGAGGAGGCAGGAGGATTCCTGTGAATTCAAGACCAGCTTGGAACCTTTTCCCAACAAACGAACAAAATTCAGAGTTGCTGAGTGGAAGGAAGGAAATAAGTTAAGAGAGTAATCAGTGTCTGGGCTTTGGAAGTACATGAACATCTGAGGAAATGAGGAGGAGGAGGAAGAGGAGGAGGAGGAGGAAGAGGAGGAGGAGGAGGAAGAGGAGGAGGAGAAGGTGGCAGCACTAAGTGAGATAAAAGCCACTGGGAAGGTGTTCTGCTCAGTCCCCAAGGCAACAAAGAGCCACAGAAAACCTAAGGCTCTGGGGTTATTAAGGAAAATGTTTGAGGTTTAGGAAGAGAAACAAGTTCCTGTTGGATTTCCCAAAAGGCAAGAGGCCAAGTCACTCAGAATGAAGTCAGTGTCAAAGTGAATGAAAAGGCTTTGAAAACTCTGGTAAGGAGTCAAAGACAGTAAAATCACATGTCACCATAACTGGAAAACTCCACCACTGATCTATGTGCCTGGTTTGGTTTTTTTTTGTTTGTTTGTTTTTTTAATGGCATAATGGGTTTTTGAAATTTTCTTTCATTGGATATAACTGTAAACATTTATGGGATATAGCGCAATTGTTAGTGAGTAGACCACTGAAACCCCTTTACCCTTACAAATGGCAATGGACACAGAACACAACCTGTAATTCTACAGTAAAAAGAGAGCTGGAGACTGAGATGCACCGCTGGGTCTGCCAGCCTGGGGCTAGGGCAGTGTTCTAGGAAGGCTGCTGCTGCCGAGTGCTACCAGGCTAGCTCATCAGCCTACTCTGAAGATAGGGTGGGTGAAACAGGAAAGTTTGCAGGCAGGACTCGGCCTATTACCCTCTGGTGGTTTGAAAAAGGATGCCCCCTCATAGGCTCATATATTTGGGTCCCCAATTGTTGGAACTGTTTGGAAAGGATTAGGAGGTGTGGCCTTGTAGGAAGAGGTGTGTCACCAAAGGCAGGCTTTGAGTTTCAAAAGCCTACACATTCCCAGTTAGCTCTCTCTGCCTCTTGCTTATAGATCGAGACATAAGTTCTCAGGTACTGCTCCAGTGCCATGCTTGCCTGCCTGCTGCCATGTTTCCGTACCGTGATGGTTATGGACTCTAACTCTCTGAAACTGTAGGTCCAAGTAAACTCTTCCTCCTATAAGTTGATTTGGTCCTGGTGTCTTCTCACAGCAATAGGAAAGTAATTAAGACAGTCCTTCCCAGTACACTCAATAAGCTGTTCTTAGCTCAGGGGTGGAGCACAGGAAACCCTGAGTCAATTCCCAGCACAAAGGGAAAGAGGTTTCTAATAAAGTTTCACCAACGTTTATCACTAAGAAAGTAGTGAGGTTGGAAGACAAAGCTTATCAGAGAGGGAAGCTGTGGTTTGCAGAGCTGTATGCAAGAAACTCACAGCATAGTGACTATGGAATAGACCAAGCTGTGCCTGTTATTTTTTGTCAACTTGACCCAAGGTAGAGTCTCCAGAGGAAAAGGAACATCTAAGGAGGAAGGGCCTCCATCAGATTGGCCTGTGGGCATGTCGATGGTGCATTTAAATTAATGATTGACGTAGCAGGGCCTAGCTCACTGTGGGAGGTGTCAGCCCTGGGAAGATGGTCCTGGGTCCTATAAGAAAACCATAGGGAGCAAGCTAGTAGGAGCTGTTCCTCCATGCTGGAGTCCAGCCTCCACTGGACTGGACTGTGACATGTAAGCCAAGGAAACCCTTTCTTCCCCCAAGTTGCTTTGGGTCACGGTGTCTATCATAGCAATAGAAGCAAACTAGAACTGAGGTCATAAAGCCTATGACTTCCTCCTTCAATCTTGAATCCTGGTTGTGCAAGCATTGTCTCTCCTCTTTACATAATGCCAAAATATTCATAAGTGTTCCATGAAATAAGCTCTACTAAGACCAGGGTTGGAAAAGTCCACTTTAGCAAAAAAAAAAAAAAAAAAAAAAAAAAAAAACCAACAACAACAAAAAAACCCCATGAAATCCTTATCTCTTTCTTCTCTCATTGCAATGATGAAGAAAGCTTTGAAATTTACCCTGAAGTGTTCTGAGCTCTGGGACAGATGCTCATGCATTCACAGAAGGTCAGAAAACACCACATGCTTCTGACCTGGGGCAAAGCACTGAGACACTTCTTTCACACTGAAATAGCATTTGGTGTAGCAAAACTGAAATACCTGCAGAGGAAATACATGTTTCCCTATTGCCTTTTAAAGGTACATGTGGTTTCCAACCAACCAAATACAGAAACTGTAGTTTGCAAAAATACCAGTAAATTGGGCTGCGTAAGAACAAAGCCAGGCAGGCTCCAGAAATGAAGCCCAGGGATTCAGTGTTTCCCTAGCATGTCCAAGGCTCTGGATTCAATGCCTAGCACTCACAGACAATTTGCACACGCATGCACACACATATACATATCCATACACATGCATTTCAAAATTCTAGTAACCAGGATGCTATTACAGCAAAGTGGTTTTATGATTTCATTTCCCTCAAAGGGAAGTTTAGCTATATCCAAGAACAACTCTTGTTCATTTATAAGAAAACGAAAACAGGGGCTGGAGAGCTACCTCAGCAATTAAGGACACTGATTCCTCTTCCAGAAGATTTGGTTCCCAGCACCCACATGGCGGCTCACAACTGTCTGTAACTCTAGTTCTAGAAGATCTGGATGCCCTCTTCCGGATTTCAAGGACACCAGGCACACATGTGGTATACACATACATAAAAAAAAAAAAAAAACCCAACTATACACAATTAATTAATTAATTAATTAATTATTAAAGGAAACAAGCAAAAACCTATACTCCTTGAATCTCTCTGTGCAACATCTGGGTCATACATTCTGAGACCTGAGATGCCACCCTCACCATGCTGTAAGCACCGAGCTGTGGATAATGGCTATATTTGTGTTTTGGTTTGCACCTTATTACCAATGCTAATTCTATAGTCCACTAAGAGTTACCAAATGCTATAAGAGCAGCTTTTTCTATGCAAGTCTCTAATCACTTGTAGCCCAGAGAGCCTTCATCTCCCATCTTGTCTCCACAAGGGCAATGTCAGAAAGCAATGCAATCTCTAAACCTGTTAATGTCCTTCAGCCTCACTCACTTAAAAAAATTAAACTTAAAGACAAAGGACCACTTACTGAAAACATACATCTCCCCCATGTAGTTTCACCTGAGATCACCTGTGATGGTTTGTATATCCTCAGCCCAGGGAGTGGCACTATTAGAAGGTGTGACTCTGTTTGAGTAGGTGTGGTCCTTTTGGAGTAGGCATGGTACTATGGGGGGGGGGTGGGCTTTAAGACACTCATCCTAGCTGCCTGGAAGCCAGTCTTCTGCTAGCAGCCTTCAAATGAAGATGTAGAACTCTCAGCTCTGCCTGCACCATCCCTGCCTGGACACTGCCATCATCCCACCTTGATGATAATGGGCTGAACCTCTATACCTGTAAGCAGCCTCAATTAAATGTTGCCCTTTATAAGACTTGCCTTGGTCACGGTGCCTGTTCACAGCAGTAAAACCCTAACTAAGGCATCACTCTTGAAGACAAGTTTCTGATGATTCATAGGAAGAGTTCGTCTTAATTCTAAGTCTCACTGAGTACAGAAAAAACATTCTTTGCCAGATGGAAAGAGTCAGCAAACCATACCTGGGCATTTTCTCCCTGTTTCTCCATGTAGGCTTCCAAGTGGTCGTAAAGACAATTAAGCCTTTAAGCAGACTAAACATCAGTTTTGGGTGGAAATTGGTTATTCAAGTCAAAAGGCATGCTTTTGGGGAAGCTTGGCTGTAACACTTGTTCTAAACAGAAGCTTTTGATCAAAAGCCACTGGATAGATGGAGCTGCAGCACTTAATCCTGACTCCAGAAGAAATCATCTAACTGACCCAGAGATGGTTGCCCACTGGGCTGGTGGATAGCTTTCTTGCCAGCATGAGCTAAGGGAACAATAGAATTCTATCCAGGGCAAAATGGACATCAGAACAGAAGCAGTGTGGCCAGGAACAGCAGAGGATCTGCATGCAATGAGGGGAAGCCAGCCAACTAAGAAAAAACATGAACAGGGAAGTTACGGAAAGTTCTGGAAGGCAACACAGGGAAACCACATCCAACACCATTAAATGTCAGATGTTGTGAGAACAGGAGGCTCAACACCTGGCAGGACTTACCCATGGCTTTGCCCCACCAACTTCCAGGAGGAACATTTATAAACCCACAGTCTAAATCCAGGTGGGGACTCAGACACTAGGTTCATCTTGGGCACCTTCGTAAAACATCAGTAATAGCCCCGTCTCCAGGAGAAGCTAAACGCATGCTTGCTAGTATTATTTCACAGTAACCTCCTTTCACCTTCATAAATAGGCTAGTTAAAAAAATATATGGGAACTGTCCAGAGAATGAAAAGAAAGGCAGGACAGGAATGTTTGTAAATCATCTATCTGCTGATTGATATCTAGATACATGAGCCATACAACTCAACAGCAAAGAAAAGCAAAAGAAGGAGGAGGGAAGGGAAGGAGGGAGGGAGGAAGGGAGAGAATGAAGGAAGGAAAATATCTAACTCAAAAAATGAGCCAAGGGTTTAAACAGACAATTCTCCAAACAGGATACACTAATGGCAAGTAATCCCACTAAAAGGATATTCAAAGTGATTAGACTTACAAATCAAAAGCAAAATGAGATTACAGCTCTCATTCATTAGGGTGACAAAACATGTCAGAAAGAGACAGAAGACAGCAAGTACTGGTGAAGATATGGAGACTAGAATTCTCCACCGTTGCTTTCAGGAATACAAAATGATGCAGTGACCATGAGATTTTGCTTGAAGAGCTCTCAGAAAGTCAAACACAGAATTGCCAGATGGCCCAGCACTGCACTCTTGAGTATATCCAAAGAGTAGAAAGCAGGATACAGCTGCTGTATATCCACCTTCATGGCTCCTTTATTCACAGTGGCTAAACATCCACCAAACGAAAAATGTGTGTGTATGTTCTGAAAAGATAAATGTATCTTTAATCTTTTATATACATTCAATCGTATCATATACATTGTTGAAGAAGAAAGGTGGTACATACTCTTGCATGGATGAACCCTAAAGAGATGTGAAATGGATAAATGAAACCCCCAAACGCAAATGTTGTAACACCCGGAATAGACGAACTCCCAGCAATGGGCCAACTGGCCCAGAGGACGCCACACAATTGCAGTAAAAGCAGGAGAGACTCTGCTCAAGCAAAGTGGAGGAGAGATGACTCCTGAAAACTGTCCTATGACCTCGACACACATGCCACCCACCTCCAAGTGTCCAGATGTAGAACATGGTGATAGGTGGTTGCTAGGTTTAATATTCTGAGTATCACAAATGCCAATGAGTCACACATTTAAAGAGGTGTGGATGGTGCAGACACCAAACCCAGATACTACTGCTGATACCAAGATGTACTTACAGACAGGAGCCCTCTAAGAGGCTCTGCCAGCACCTGACCAATACAGACGCAGGTATTCACAGCCAACCATTGGACTGAACCCCAGGGACCCCAATGGAAGAGTTAGGAGAAGGGCTGAAGGAGCTGAAAGGGTTTGCAATCCCATGGGAAGGACAACAATACCAACTAACCTGAACTTCCCACCCCCCAGAGCTTCCAGGGACTAAAACACTAAAACCAAAGAGCACACACGGGTCAGTCCATGACTCCAGCTACATATGTAGCAGAGGACTGCCTCATCTGGCATCAGTGGGATCACTGATGAATAAAACAAAATGTCACCCACTATTATCTTCTAAGTGATAAAAGAAAATAATAAAACCAAGTGTTTAAAAAAATGAAAACAGAGAGGGAGATGAATGGTGTTCTGTTAAAGCATTTCATCACAATGTGGATAAAAGGGTTTTTTTTTTTTTTTGAACATTTGAAGAAAAAAAACCCAGAATGCTAGACATTCAATGTGATAAGCAAAGTGACTTCCCACACGCCTGTTAGCACAGCACAGCATCAGAGCAGAGCTGCCTCCCCGTGTCCCTCCTCTTCTTCCTCCTTGTTTTCTAGTTTTATACAAAGTAACAAAGCATTCTGAGGAAGACGGATGCATGCAAAAAATATGATGAGAATTTGACTTTAAAATATAAGTTACACTCTAACAAGGACTGTCAAAATGAAGTAATGTGGCGGAGGTGGGGAGACTAAAAACGTGGGGCTGAGCCAGAGACCCAGAAGGTCCCTGTCTTCACTAGAAGCAGCAGAGAAGTAGACTGCAAGCCTGAATGTGTAAACCACTCAGCCGCCTTCTTTGAGGACGAGAAGAGTTAAATAATTCACACAGGGCTGGTTTCACTGGCTGTGAAGTCTATCCCAGGACACAAAGCAGCACAGCCTGGATCCCATGCCAGCCAAGGTCAGGGATCACACCCAGACTATCTCTGCAGAGAGTCTACCAAGCTAGCTTCCCAGCACTGCAGACAGAGGCATGGGAAATCAACTGAAAACTAGACCATCTGTCAAAGAAGAGTGTAGTTCACCCAGCCCGGTATCTCCCACTAGAAACTGGCCACGCCTTGTTTCGTTCTGCTTTGTTTGTTGATTTGGGTGCTGAGGATTGAATCAGGACCTCATCTGGGCTAAGCGCACACACTGCCACTGGGCCACGGTCCCAGAACAGAACGAGCCGCCCGTGAGCATAGCCCTCTGCCTCTGTTCAGCTCTGTCGCCTCACCAATAGCAATGATGCTGAAGATAAATGTTTGCACTCTTCAGCCTTTTCACTTCAGTTGAGAAGAATAATCTGCAAACTAACGTAAAAGACCCCAGGCTAGACCCAGCTTATTAACAATTCTTAAAAAAAAAAAAAAAAACCATAATAACAGTGTAATGATTCTAACAGTCAAACAGTCTCCAAAGATGTGTTCCAATTGTAATTAAAACAGGTTTGTCCCAGGGCTCCTACTTCATTTAATTTATATTAAAGTAACTTACGCGAGCCCGCTGGTATATCAAACAGCCACCCTAAATCCAGCCAGTGAACTACTTAGTGCCTTCCCCTGTGCATGAGCCTCAAGGCTTGAGATGAATGATGTCCCGGGGCATTTTCTTTCCGTGGCACTAAAGAAGGCAGTCTGTATGTAGTGGGGTAGTGGACTACTCTCTGCCCATCAGTGGCCACATTGCTGGATCTAATCAAGACTGTAAGAATATTTACTTAGAAATGGATTGTAATCAGTGTTGAAGAGACTGAACCCGTGGCTTTTCACTTAATTAGACTTAGGATTTTAGAATTGGAAGAGGTTACAAATATCCTCGTGGCTTCTTCTATTCCATTCAGACCTCCCTGGGCTACTCTACCTTTACACCAGGTGCCATTCCCTGCCTGACAGCACATTATAGACTTACAGGATAAAAGTGTCACCCATCGCTGTTTATCGTCCCTCTCTTGTAACAGAGCATCCTCTCCGCCATGAAAGTCCGGTGGGCAAACATGAACAACAGTCTGGGCACAGAGGCAGTCTCTGTCTCCGATGTCTACATCTGCCGGCTGGCTAACTCTTGCCCCTTCCACGTGAGATATTTGGGGCCCACAGCTATGAAGCAAAATGTCCAAGGTCAAGGGCACGAGGCCAATTAGAAGCAACACTGAGCCTCAGGACAGGGCCCACCCACCCTTAGAAAGCCAATGTGCTCTTCGAACTCCACCCTTAGAAAGCCAATGTGCTCTTCGAACTCCATGCCTGGGCATCCGCCATGGCAGGTGTTGCTTAGTCTGATCATGTTGCTATAGCAAAGTGCACAGACTGAGTGTGTTATAATCACAAAGATTTTTTTATTATGGCTCTGGAGGCTGGGAAGTCTAAGATTAAGTTCCCTGTAGGCTTGGTGTCCTGTAAGAGACGGCTTCGTGGTTTATTCGAGTACACTGTGTTCCACATAAGCTATGTTCCCCAGGGTGGTGATACGTCTCCATCTTCTTTCTACCTGTTAAATTCCTACTCATCCTTCAAGACCCTGCTCAAATATTCTTCACCCATGGATTTCCTCCTGCTCTTTCTTCACTTTTCCTCCACTCCCCAGAAACACGATTCCTTCCTCCAAGGTCTCACACCACTGTGACCCTCTAAGCTCTGCCCTGTCGGTCTTCTGTAGCCAAGTGTGAGTTTTTACGTTTACATTACCTAACAACTTCACGGTGTCCAGCACAAACAGCTGGAGTGGCAAGGGATGAGGGGATCCGCAGGGTACCTCCTGCCTTTCCACATTCAGTGAGACTCCTATCGCCAGTGCAGACCCCACCATTGCTGCTGCCCATGGAAGTGATCCAGTGGGGAAGAATCTTTTATTGCTAGACAGAAGATGCCATTAGTCCTGGCTACACGAGAAATCAGTGAGCAAACCGTCAGACATCGACAGAATGCATTGTTCAACGTAAGACACAATTGGGGGGTGGGGGAGTTGTTTTTATTTTGTTTGATTTCAAGTTAGAAACCATGACAAGGGGCTGCAGCGATGACCCAGAGGTTAAGAGCACTGGCTGCTCTTCCAGAGGACTAAGTTTTAATTCCCAGCACCCATGTGGCGGCGGCTCACAACTGTCTGTAACTCCAGTCCCAGGGGACTGAACATCCTCACAGAGACATACATGCAGGCAATACACCAATGTACATAAAATAAAAATAATTTAAAAAGCCCTGTGACAAACATAACTGAGGCCTACCATGTCACCCCCACGTAATCTAACCCTAAACTGTCATCCATACTACACAGGGGTCCCCAGCACATTCACAGTAGACACGCTTGGGCTCGAGGATGGAAATGGTCCTATTCACTGAAGTTCATAACACAGGACACAGGCAGTCATTTTCCTTACCCTAGGGTAACTCTATGGGAAGTCATGTCTGGTTTGGTTTTTCTGTACCCAGCACCAACCAGAACTATTTGTAAACCCACCCCCCCCCAAAAAAAAGCATAGGAAATGATAGGGAAAATGCATAGGAAAAAGTTAGAAACATGCCCGTATAACACCATCTCTGTGGTCAATATGTATCTTCTTTCCCTTGTTCTTTTAAAAAAGGACAGATTTGTGAATATTAACAGTGTCTGGATTGTGAGTTTAAGTGAAGCATCAGAGTTCCCTAACAAACTTGTTGTTCACTAGTTGTCCCTGGGAAGTAGATAACAAGCTGAGAATCACTAGACCTGAGCATGTCCCAGAAAGAAACTCTAGACGTGACGCCTCCTAACACAGACATCTTTAAGCCATCAATCATGGCCACAGTGGAGCTGCTTATAACCCAGAGCGCAGCTGCTCTGCCCACAGCTCACCCATGACTACCCAGAAGAAACACATGTTAAAGTGCCCACTTGGTTGGGCACCCTCTCTATCTTTCCCAGAGTTACAACTGGTAGGTAATGTGTTTTATTTTTGTTATTGTGTGTATGTGTTCACGTGTGTGCAGGGACATGCGCATGTGTGTGTAAGAAGGTCAGAAGTCAACACTGGGTGCCATCTTCACTCTTCGCCTCATTGCCTGAGACCTGGTCTCTCACTGAACTTAGAGCCCCGTCGGCCGGGCTGGTAAGTCCCAGGGGTCCTCCTGGCTCCACATCCCCAGCTGTGGGGTTAAAGGCATGCACCATCAAGTCTGGCCTTTTAACACAGATGCTAGAGAACACATAGGCACTTTTCTGCTATTGAGCCATCTCCCCAGCCACTATCGTCTAGTATTTTAATACGCTTTTCTCAGAACCTAATAAAGCTACAGGACCTCTGACCCATTTCAGAAGGTTAAACAAGCCTAAATAACATTATGAACATAATGAAGCCATCCTATCCTTGGATGACTGTGTATGGAAAAATTAGTATAGTGTAAACTACCTTCATATCCAACATACAATGACCCCTACACAGACCTTCTGACAGGATAACTCCGTGCATCCAACGGTCCACTGGTGGTCCAGCGTTCCTGCTTTCCTGAGCGCCCATCCTACTAACAGAGAGTGTTCTGGGCAATGGAGAGCCCAGCTCAGTTACTCAGTCTTTAATCAGAGGGGTTGGTCTAGGTCAGTGGTCCTAACCGAAACACAGTGCAAACTACATATACAATGATACATTTTCTTAAATTTCCTAATGGACTCGCTGCAAACCATAATGATAGCCAGAATCAAGAATAATTAATATTTAATCTATCGGAGCCAAAATGGTACAATTTTAATGGGTAATGAACATTTAAAAATCACTAGTGACATTGTTTACAGCCTTTCTCATCTCAGTAAACCAAGCACATATTTTAGACTGTCAGTCCATCTCTTGGGACCAGTGGGGCCATATGCCACTGCACGGGTCTAATTAGCCTCTGGTATTTCTCTCAGCACTACAAGATATTCTAATAAAGAAGACAACAGATTTACAGACCAGGGCACACTTAGAAATAAGTAGCTCTCCAGAAATTCTTTAAAAAGCAAACCAGACCAACCAACCAACCAAACAAACAAACAAACAGAAACAGTGTTTTGTTTTCATTGTAACATCGTTCTTTTTAACTTAGTGGTTGGGTGAACTAGTAAACTGTCGGATCTATCACTCTAACCCTGACCCTGACTCTCAACACCACTGTCCTACAAATCTCCAGGTAAGTTAAGAACATTGGAGACAACGTATAAGTGAGAGCTGTCTTAATGAAGCACCTTAAAAAATAGTAAGAAAAAAAAAAAAACACAAAATGAGAGTTTAATAGGAATGACCGAGAAAACAGTCTTTAATATGTGATCATCCACATATTAAAATGATGCTGTGAAATAAAAATCTGCAATGATTTGCAATCATTTCTCCAAGTACTCCACGTCTTCAGAGAAATTCCCCAGGCTCCCCTCCCCCCCACCACACACACGGTATTGTTTATTAATCCCTTTGTGATCAGAGATCTGCCTCCGCCAGATGGCTGGTCTGGGCTAAGAGTACAATAAGCAATTGCAGAACAAAGCAGAGCTAGCTAGCCTTCCCAGGCACTGAACCTATGACCCCGACCTCATTAACTCGAAGAAACAGTTAACCCATCACAAACATGGACTGGCAGGTGCACCATAAAGAAAGCCAAGAAACCAGACCTCGGCTGCCACTGGGACACCCAAAGAGAAAAAAAAATGTCACACTCAAGATGTATTAGTCAGAATTCCTCAGAGCAAAATGAGATGTTTCCCTTGATTCATACATCACTGGTGTACGTATATGGAAACATCACACGGCACCTGACAATTGTGTATATTTTGTATGTTTTATGCATCAGTTTAAATTTTAAATAAAAAATTGAAGATTTATGGTTTTCAAGAATGTCTCAAAAAACAAGCAAACAAAAAAACCAGAAGGAAATTCTGAAGCAGTGTCTGCTGTCTCTGTCACAGCATACCCAGGAACACCAGCTGTGACTGATCTTCATTGAAGACCATACATGGCTACGGCTGTGGGGTTTGGTGTGATACGGTTTTGTTGCCTGCTAACATTGATCTTGGGATTATGGTGTTTCTTTCCTTTTATCTTCTGCCAGTTGAGGAAAACACAGGCTGGCCATCACATATATGAACTTACATTGATAACTTACTGACTCCAGCTGTTCCCAGACTTAAATAACTAGCAAGGGTTCAAGGATCCCAGCTTCACCCCCAGCCTGTCTCCAGATCTGCCTTAGTGCCAGCCAAACCTTGTGGTGAGTGGACCTTGCCAATGAGCCTGCACATGGAGCTGCTTGTTCCTCCCCCAGACCAGTCAGTACCTTTTGGTGAAGCTGGCCCTCTTTACCCCTCTTTCTGAATAACTCCTCTTCACAGCTACTACCGGCTTCTCCATCCTATTCTGACTACCTGTCTCTAGGGAGCCACAGACTTCTGACCTTCCCAAGTGTCTGGTTTTGAAAACAGCACCAATCTGAGAAGCAAGTGTACTGAAATTCCCTCTCAACACAGCAGACATCCAACAAGTTTACAGATATTTGGAAGGGCTGCTGAGGATTCGAGTGTTCACTTGAAAATACACTTTGCATTGTTGATGTTTTAACAAACACACACGTAGGGGGTTTTTAGAGTATAGAAGCTTATGCATGTGGTATTGTTCTATTTGGCTTCTACGAGATACGTGGCAATGTCACTTTACCATTGTCTGGCTATGAAGCATCTCTCAGAGGCATTTTCTGTCTTTATACCGACATTGGTTAAAATCAGGTTCCGCTTATGGAGTAGGGGTCTGCAACCTTGTACTTCTCACGTGTGTGGAGATTGCACATCTAAACCGCTTAGCCGCTCTCATATGCTTCAAAGTCTTCAGTACAAGGAAGTATCCAAAATGACAGTGTCTGTCTTTAAGATTTTTCACATCACTAATAAAGGGGGTGAAATGTAATAAAAGCCAAATTTATTATCTCTGTTATTATTATGCTGTACATATAAAGTACAGCAACTGGGACCATCCAACAGCTAAGTTTCTTTAGTGTTTTGTTTTTCAAGACAGGGCTTCTCTGTGTAGCCCTGGCTGTCCTTGAGCTTCCTTTGTAAACCAGACTATCCTCCAACTGAGACATCCACCTGCCTCTGCCTCCCAAGTGCTGGGATTAAGTGTGTGCACTTTCATGTCTGGCAGCTAAGTTTCTCGATTCTTACAAACATTATAACAGTTCATTAGGGACTAAGCATTAGAAAATAAAAGGAACAAATTTAAAGTAAAGATAAAACATTCAGTGCTGAGCTCCACGCCAGTGGGCCTGGACCACTACAATAATACAGTTTCATTAGATGCAAAATCATTTTTATATGGCTTGGGGTGGGTTTACTTCTGTTCTGTTTTGTTTGAGACAGGCTTTCCTATGTAGCACAGGCTGCCCCTGAACTCCTGATCCTTCTGGCTTGGTCTCAAACACCAGGATTCCAGGCAGGCCCAGCTTGCAAATGAATTTTTTTTCATAGCCAACCTAAGGACAAAATTGACTGCTTAACAATGAATGCAACTATATCTACATTCAGTTATAATGAATCCCAGAAAAAGACAATGATTGACAAGCAGAAATACACAGATTTCCAAAACACGTAAGTCATTAAGCTGCTTCTTTAGAGCATCATCATTTATACAAATCCTGATTTTACAATTGTCAGCTTTGGGGTTGGAAAGATGGCTCCATAGTTATCATTCTATGCTGTTCCTCCAGAACAGCCAGTGTCAGGTGCCAGCGCCCGGGCTGGACGGCTCACAACCACCTGGAACCCCAGGTCTAGAGGAAGCAATGCCTTTGAGACACTCTGCACGCATGTGCATGTACCCCACATGGACACACAGAAACATACATGCGATTTAAAAATTAAAACAGGGTGACAGAGAGACAATTCAGCGATTAAGAATGCCTTCTGCTCCTCCAGAAGATCCAAGTTCAGTTCCCAACACCCACACAGGGTGGCTCACGACTATCAATAATTCCAACTCTTAAGGACACAACACTTCTACTGGCCTCTGTAGGCATCTGTTCTCTCTCTCTCTCTCTCTCTCTCTCTCTCTCTCTCTCTCTCTCTCTCAAGAGTGGATCAGCACATGTTTGTTTGTAATGTCAGCATCTGAGAAGTAAAAGCACGATGATCCGGGGTTCAAGGCCAGTCTTAGTTACATAAAGATCTGAAGGCTAACCCTAGGCTACCTGAGAATCTTTCTTAGAAAAGACATTTTAATAGATGCTTATACTCAGTTAGTTCTCCATCTTACGTCTTCTGAGGGAAGTTCCTCACTAGATCTTACATTTTCTGAGGAAAGTCCCTCACTAGATTTGGAGCTCACCATTTAGGTAGACTGGCAGGCCAACAAGCCCTCGGGACCACCATGTCCACTGTTAGCACTGGGTTTACATATACACGTCACCATTCCCGATCTGTTACGTGGGTGATGGGGATCCAAACTCAGGTCCCCATGCCTGCACAGCAAACATTTTGTCCCCTGAGCCGTCTTTGCAGCTTCCTCACAATATTTTTAAAAGCAGGAGAGTCCCAGAAACAAAAAATGTATTAAAATTAAGTAACTGCTAAAACATAAGAACTGTTGATTTAAAACTGGAATATATATATATATATATATATATATATATATATATATTCAATATATAGTATATTCAATATATATAGTATATTCAATATAGTATATTCAATATATATATATTCAATATACTATACATGTATAATAGTTGATGGTGGTTTCTTACATGTACTTTCTAACATTACTTTTACTGCCTTGTGATTTTGAGACCAATCAATACACTATAAAGCACCCTCTGTGGCTTTTAAGTCTTCATTTGTGCCTTAACAACAGCCGACACTCATTTATAATGAAGTCTTTTTATAGTTGCACAGCTATACCGTGTCTCTTCTGAAGATATATTAAACCTTTGAGTGCTCAATAAAAATGACCAATTAATTGACTATCGCAAAAAACCTGAGAAGCTACTCCAAATATTTACATTAAGGACCAGCCAAGTCAAAATGAATTACTGGTTTCCTGTGTAAGCTTTCTTACTTATAAACCAAGTTTAAAATGGACTTCAAACAAGTCCTTTCAAAGGAAGCTGTAAGCCATGCGCTGTATTAGGAAAATTTTATATGTTGCACCCAAATTTATGGTTCTCTTTAAGGACTGAAACACCTGCAGCCATCAGTGGGAAGGGACCCCAGAAGAGTAGGGGAGTCAAGAGGAAGGACAGGCTTTGGGGTCCAGCAAGACTCAGACTGAACCCCCACATTGTCCCTCACTAACTTTGGGACCTTGGACAAGTTCACAAAAAGCTCATTGAGTCCTAATTTCAGTTATCAAATGGAAACACAAGGCCTCCTGCCGGGACGGTCATGAGGGCTAAGTTAGATAACACAGAGACTGCTTAATTTGGGACCTCAGGCATGAGAAATAATAAATGTCAACTGTGAAAAAGAAATGTTTAAGAAACGTACATGTGGGGATAGGGGGAGACTAGGCTCCCTAAGATGTTCCAGGCAAGCACTTTACCATTTGATCCTCTAAGAACATATTTCTACTTGTAATTTGACATTGAAACTCCAACTGATGGAAGGAGAAGTGTAGAGACCCCACAGCAGATTTTTATGGCGTGCTTTCATGAGTACCAGAATCATTTAGTGGGTCTCAAGTAGCATCGTTAAAGTGATCTGGAAAACACCTGTGGGAGATCTAAACTCATCATTAGTGCTGGGCATGGTGACGTGTGCCAATAATTCCAGCAGGTGGAAGGTCAAGATAGGGACTAAACTACACAGCAACTCTGTCCCAAAAGACCAGAGTCTGGGGACGTGTCTCAGTGACAGAGTGCTTGCTAAGCATCTGTAGGGTCTTACACTCAGTCCTTAAAAAAAAAAATCATGCGCGTGTGCCCCCCCCCCACACACACACTGAGTGTCTGTATACTAGGAAACAATACATCTCTTAATTCAAACTCACCCTTTTAGTAATGAGAATAAAGATAAACTGTTCTTGGATGTTTTGCTTACATTTTGGAAAGGATATGTGTATACCATTTCATTGGACCCTCACAAATTCCTTCAAGAAAAAGGAATCTTACAGGGGAGGAAGCTGAAATTTTGAACTATTTGCCACACAAAGGGTTTATTATAAGAACAGCCAGTTTCAAGTGCAGTCAAGAGTTTGGCATATTTACTGGCTCTTCTTTTTATAAAATGTATCCAGGATGTAGACTTTAACTAGTTTCCTAGGGGCGCCAAATGTCTCAGAGGAGGTTGTGATTCAGGGACCAAAGCAGCATGCATGTGATCCAGCCTCTGCCCCTGGCACCGTTGCTCTAGTGGCAAGAGTTGGCAAGTCATTTAATCCCACTGTGTCTGGATTTCCTTACCTACAAATCGAAATGATAACATCTGCCCTGCCTCTGCACAAGGAGCCTGTGAAAAACAACCATACTCAACGAGAAATGCCTTCCTGTCCCTATTCAGCTATAGGGTGACATAAAGGAGACCACCTAAAAGGCCCCGTGTTTCATGAATATGCATATCAACTATGACTGTAAAAGTCAGGCACTAGGCTTTCATGGACCACACATGGAAATGCTTTTCAGTTCTTGACACATAGTAGGTCTTCAGCAAATACTTATCACTGTAAGCCAGCTGCACCTGCATGTATATTTTATTCATTTGCATTTTCTTTATCACTAGCTTATTCTTTCCACCATTAACTACTGAATACCACTCTGTGTCATGTTAGAAATAGACTGCGGCTTGACATGGAGGCACACACCAGCAATCCCAGCATCCTAGAGGTGGAAGCAGGAGGATCAGGAGTTCAAGGCCTTTCTTGGCTACATAATGAGCTCAAAGGCAGCCAGGGCTAAATGAGACTTTGTCTCAAAACACAACAAAAACAAACAAAAAGCAAAGAGAGATATAAAGATTGCAAAAGCAGACAACAGTTGGGCTCCTGCCTTACAAGCTCAAGGAGTTTGGGTTCTCAGTACACATGTAAAAGCTGGACGGGTGAAGAAAGTGCTGGGGAGGGGACATTGGCCTGCCAATCCAGATAAACTGATGAGCTTCAGGTTCAAATTAATAAGAGAACTTGTCTCAAAATACAAGGAAGAGAATGATGGAGAGCGTTAAACCGTTAGCCTCCAAAAGCTGCACCCGGGTGAACGAATGGGCACATGCACACTTAGACTTACATAGAAACATACACAAAAATGGACACAAATTGCTACAAAATTGTATAAGAAAGCATAAAATGCAGCTCTTTTGCCTAGCAGTAATAACTTACGCTGTTACAGTGCTCTGTAGACTATGAAGAACTAGATAATTTTGTGTTTTTTTTCCCTAATTCTAACGTCAGCATCATTACCTTCCTGGCTCCAGATTCAACGCTCTGTTTATACTGAAAAGTCTTAAAAGTCTCTCAATTGTTACAGGTGACTGTAAACAAAAACTTTGGAGTAAAATTTAAGTAGAAAATAATCAATAGTAAAAAAATAATAATAATAAGGTTTCATTGCAGGACCCCACCCCTCACGTAGGCGCACATTTGTGAGTTAGCAAAAACCATAATGCAACCACATAACCAATTCGAGATACATTTCTAAATGTCTCTTTTCAAAATTGGCCTTGAATTAATTTCTTTCTTTCTTTCTTTCTTTCTTTCTTTCTTTCTTTCTTTCTTTCTTTCTTTCTTCCTATAGGCAGTTTTCTCTTGGGGGGGGGGGGGAGCCAGGCAATAAAGGTGGTGGCCAAGGTGCCTTCCTTTTGTTGACTCTTTAAAAATGACTCAAAATCGATCATTGTATTCAGATACCGGAGTCACAGACAATGCCAAATGACCGCTAGCCGTTTTATTATATAATTCAACAGCTACTGGAGGTAATTTTTTCCGGGGTAACATTGATTTAACTGACAATTTAATGAATTGCCCATTTGCCACGGGATATCTACGAAAACCTTTTACTAAAACTGCCCTATCCTTTGTATTCTAACCACTCCCCTGCCGCCGCCACCTCCCCATCACACACACACACACACACACACACACACACACACACACACACACACACCCTCACCTACACCCAATGCCAGATCAGTTTCCCGGCCTGTATTCGTAAAACCATATTAAAATTTCACAACACATGGTCACAGTTACTAGGTTTTCCCCACCCTCCCCCTACACTGAATCAACGTCTGCAAATATACATTTTCCCCTCGAAATCCACAATTCGGCAAACCATAGCGAGTGTGCAAACATCTAACATAGAATTCAAAGGTCTGTTCTTGGCTGATACTCGGTTCTTTTTCTTTTATTTTATTTTCTTAAAAAAAAAAAAAAAAAAAAAAAAGCCATACTACCCCACCCACTGCATCCAGGGGGTTAGAGGTCCAATCTCGCTCCCACAGAGCTCTGCAAGAAAGGGCGGTTATAGCTGCGGGGAAAACAGCCGCGATGCGAGAAGATAAGGCGAGCCCATTTCACGCCCCAGCGGCGTGCGGTGCCCGGCTCCAGCCCTGGGAGGGAAACCTTTGTTCGCCTCTGCCATCAAACTGGTAGCTCATCAGAACTGGGGCAACAAGAGTTTGTGCGCATCGGTTCGGCAGAGGTTAAACAAAGCAATGCAGCCTGGGGATGCAGTCCGCGTCCCAGCTCCTGGCTACCGAGGTCGGGCTCTGCGCTGGGGACCCGGGAGCCGGACAAGGCGCGGGAAGGAGCGCGGAGCTGAGCGGGTCCCACGCTCTGGGCAAGTTCCCGGGTTGCAGCCCGCCCGCGGGTTCCTCCCGGGCACCCACGGGTGCGCACGCCCCGCACAGATCCAGAGGAGAGGGGCTGCGCCGCTCCAGGGGTCGTAGCCTCAAGACCTCCGGCGGCCGTGCGAGCCCACGCCCGGCACAAGGTAGGAGTCTCCCGCGGGCCCCGCCGGAGAGAGAAGCCACCCGCTGCCCATTGTCTGTTCCCGCGACCGAGGGGGACTCACCTGCGGTTTCGCAGGGCGCCGCCGTGGAGAGAGCGATGGCGAGCGCCGCGCGCCCCGGGAACGTCCCAGCCCGCCGAGCCTCCGCAGCAGCAGCAGCAGCTCCAGCAGCGCGGCCGGCTCTCAGGCGCCCGCGGCCTCCATTGCTCTCCCCGCCGCCGCCACCGCGCGGCACTGCGCGCCCAGCCCCGCGCGCCGTGGTCACATGCTCCGCCCGCGCTCGCCTCGGCCACTCGGACCCGCGCCCGCCCCGCCCGGGGACCGCTACGCTGCCCGCCGAGCTCGCTTGGTGCATCCTGGACACTTTGCATCCCGGCTGACCTGAAACCAGGAGTTAGCCCAGGGCACTGTGTGGGACTTACCAGTGCCCTCTCCACCGCTGTAGGAATGGGCAGACCGAGGGCTGAACGCAAGGGTCAAGGCGCACCTTGCAAGGGGCAAGAGGCTAAGACTGTCCGTCACCACCTCCTCGGGATGTAGTCCAGGTCCCGGGTACTAGCCGGAACCGGCCAGTAACTCGAGTGACCTGGAATATAAAGAGGTTTCGCCCTGTACGGTCCAAACTATCAGGATGGATCTGGGACTCCTGAGTCGCACACGTGGAAAGAGAAAGAAAAAGCTAGCGATTGCATTGCTGAGTCTTGGTGCTTTTGAACACAGTGACATCGGTCGTTATTGTCCCCAGTGATAATGAAATTAAATATTGACTCTGATATCTTAGTTCGTCCTTTTGTGGGTTAATTGCAAGAAATGAGACTTAGCTCCATACTTTTTTTTTTTTTTTTTTTTTATCATGGCTATTTCAATAGAAGCGTTGGAAATCACTTCCACTCTGCCTTCTGGCACTACAAATGCGAAGGTGCCAAAATGTAGGCTTCTTATTAAATACCAAAGCAAAAAATGTTCTGCGACAAAAGATGCAGAAAGCCAACCCTAATCAAAGGTCCCAATGCCAAAAACAGGACTAATAATTTCAATACCGAGTGAGTGACTCAGAAGTAAGAAAGAAACTGATATCGGGGTGTTTACGTGCATGGCATGTTACTCAATAATAATTTCAATGCTGGCGGCGTGAGTGAGTCAGAAGTAAGAAACTGATATTGGGGTGTTTACGTGCATGGCGGGTTACTCAACTGAGTTTTTCTGGATAAATTTTTGTTGTTGTGTTCTTTTGTTTTGTTTGTTTCTCCAGACGGGGTTTCTCTATGTAGCTCTGGCTGCCCTGTAGTCCTCGTTCTGGGGCTGAGGCTGGCCTAGAGCTCACGGAGATCCACCTGCCTCTGCCTCTGCCTCTGCCTCCCAAGTGCTAGAATTAAGGAGTGTTGTTTCACTGATCATTGCTCACACATATCCTAAACTGTGTGTGAATAACATATAATAAACTATATAAGAATAACAATGAGTTTTAGAAAGAGTTAAGCAGGCTCCTTTAACTTTGGTTTAGCAGCACTAGAAACTTCTAGAAGCTCCAAATCAAATCTGGGCAGAATACAGAATGAGGGCATTTTTCTTGGTACACTATACTCTTGATGCTTGTGCCAACCTCACAAGAACCACTCTATAGTAATTCAAATTCACATAGTGTGGATTCCATTGACTTTTTATTTTGTAAGGCAAATATGGCAACTTACATGCCATTGAACCTTCTAGAGTAGACTCATATTAAATACTCCAGTGACGAACTTTGTGTATCAGCCCTCAAGTCGGAAGCTGACAGGAAACCTTGATTATCTTTTCAGCTGTTTGCCTTGGCTTTTGACTGTCACATTGTATCGATAACATCGCAGTCAGCAAGGAGCTGTTGAGTTTACCCCAGAAGAACGGAACTTTCAGACCAGATCCTGCCCTTTGAGGGGGTGTGGCTGTAGACTAATGGAAATTTTCAACTTCTATATTAAGTTGTCCCGCTGGAAAGGTGACAGGTGACAAAATGTATTTCTTCTGACTTCTCAAAGTGTACTGGTCCATAGTTTATACCAACAAAATATATAAAAGCAATTGAATATATACAAAAGAATTATACAAGAATTAACTCAAAGTACATGTTAAGCATAAAGGTAAGAACTAAGTCGATCAGATTCTTAGGAAAAAAAATCTTCGCAGTGAAGGTTTGGAAAGTACAATCTATATTCAAACTAGCAATATTGGGAAACAATTGCTTTATTTTGCAATAAAAGGAATGAAGTGCTAATAAACACCCATGAGCCTTATATGTTTTAGGGCCGAACCCTGAGAACATTACACTGTGAGTGAAAGAAACCAGACATAAAAGACCACATACAGCATGACCCCTTATATCAAGTATCCAGATAGGCTAATCTCCTGAAATAGCCACATGTCACGTGAGGAAGGTGAGCTGAAAGACGACAGAGAGTGGATATTTGGAATGATGAGGATGTTTTAAAATTGTGGAACTGGTTCCACAACTATAGATATACTGAGATACCATCGAACCATACAATACAGTGGTGAATTATATGGTCTGTCAGTTACATATCAATAAAGTTGTAAAAATGAAGATATTTTTAAACATTTTTGTGTGCGTTTGGATGTGTTCATGTGTGCACATATATGTGCGGGTTCACGTGCATGTGTGCACCTGTGTGTGTGGAGGTACCAGGGGTAGACGTTGGGTGTCTTCCTCCACCTTTCTCCACATTATTTTTTGAGACAGTCTCTTACTGAGCCTGGTGTTCATCAATTCAACTAGCGTGTGTGGCTACAAGCCCCAGAAATGAAGCCTCCTTCTCTGCCTGCCCAGAGTTGCAATTACAGGCATGTGCTTCCATTATCAGCACTGTAGTGAGATCCCACAGATCCCAACCTAGGTCTTCACGCTTGCGTGGTAAATGGTTTCCTAACTGAGCCATCACTGCAGATCTCCAGATAAAGCTGTTTGCAAAGAAGAAAGCAGATGTATTATTGATATCTGATTATAGGGATTTCAGGGTAAAACGTACCAAGTGATAAAAATTGCAAACAAAAGTACATAGCAGGGCCAGAGAGATGGCTCAGTGGTTAAGGGCACTGGCTGCTCTTCCAGAAGTCCTGAGTTCAATTCCCAGCAACCACATGGTGGCTCACAACCATCTGTGATGGGGTCCGATGCCCTCTTCTGGCATGCAGGCATATGTTGTGGATAGCCCCAGCTTTGTATTTTGATACTAATTCCCCTTTCCTGTGAAGGGCTGCAGAGGAGGTGTGAGTCATTACACAGGTGATGTCTAGTGAACCTTCTGCCCATCTTAATTTGTAAAATAAAGGCTGGAGCCAGTGATTGGGCAGAGAAAGGGGAGGTGGAGAAATAAAGGCTGGGGAGAGAATAGAGGGAGGACTGGAGGAGGCAGTGAAGGAGGAAGATGAGGAAGAGGAGTCGACGACTGAGGAGAGAAGAGAGAGAGGACGACTAGGGAGAAGGAGAAGAGAGAGAAGATGATGGAGGAGGATGATTGGGAAGTAGGAGGTAGAAGGACAGATGTAGGGTCTGGAAAATCCTCAAGTTATAAGGGTCTCATAGCTGGGGAATAGAGTAATGTAGGGGTATCTGCCCAATCTAGGCTTACAGAATATATTCATAATTATTGAGTTGTGTTTTCATTGACCGGTCATATTTGGGTTAGAGATTTAAATATCTCCCACTCCAGGCATACATGCAGATAGAGCACTATTAATAATAAAATAAGTCTGGAAAAAGTACATAGCAATATTGAAAGTCTATGTACCCAACAACAGAAAATTTGGTTTAAGGCAAAACCCAAAATAAAAGGAAAAGCATGCAAGTCTACTTTATAGTAAGACGTGTTTTACTTTGTCTTTGAAACTGCCCTGTTAAGTAGAGGAAGGACTACACAGAAATTAACAAGCTTGATAGAAAAGCTGCCAACTATATACCCAGCAAATCGAAAACATACACTCTATGCTAAAAACAATTGCAATAGTCACACAAAAAAGTTTTAGATAAAAATACAACAAAACTCAATAGGTTTCAAAGGTAAAATGTATCCATGCTATATTCTTTGGCCAAAAGTCAATGGATTAGAAATTTGTATCAAAATCCTACCTAAATGATTTATATTTAGTTTTGTTTGTTTGTTTTTGTTTCTTGTTTTTAGTGCTGAGAATTGAAGCCAGGGCCTTACTCAGGTTAGACCAACAATTTAGCTACCTTTCCAGCCTCTGGAACTTCATTTTTTTTCTTTGCCTTCTCTCATACATCCTGACCACAGTCCTCTCTCCCTCCACTCCTCCCATTCCCCCCCCATCCCCCACTACGTCCCCTCTCCCTCAGATCTACTCCCTTCAGAAAAGAGCAGGCCTCCTAGTGATATCAACTGAACTTTGCATAACAGGATGCAGTAAGAGACCAAGCATGTCACCTCATATCACGGCTGGACAAAGCAACCCAGGAGAGTCAGAGATACCCCCACTCCCATTGTTAGGAGTCCAACAAAATCTCTAAGCTAAAGAACCACAGCATGTATGCAGAGGGCCTGCTGCAGATGCATGCAGGCTCTGTGGTTGCTGCTTCAGTCTCTGTGAACCCCTATGAGCCCTGCTTAGATGAAACTTCATTTTAAGAACCTTTTGTATTAAAGATGGACAAAGCATACTTTCCAGTAAATTCACCCACATCAATCTTGACTTGTATCTTGTTCTGTGTCTCTCTGTGTTGGCGTGTGTATGTGTTCTTGTATGTTGTGTGTGTTGCATATGTGTGTGTTGTATATGTGTGTAGTGTGTGTGTGTGTGTGTGTGTGTGTGTGTGTGTAGCAGAAGCTGGCGAGATACAAAAAAAAAAAAAAAAAAAAAAAAAAAAAAAACCCAGTAAACTAAACAAAATAAAAGGTGATTCTTAGGAAACATGCTATAAAAATTGATTGCATAGACTAATCAATCTCTGGCCTATTAGCCAAGAGACATAAAACTTAAGCTTTTCACAATGAAATGAGAAATAGTTAAGCATCTCTAAGTGGAATAATAATAGATTAAATGGAAGATTTCCAGGAATATAATCATGCAACTGAAGAAGGTGGAGGGAATGTGATTGTAGAAGAAATCAAAGAAGAACACGTTGTTTTCCTCTGAGACACTGCCCAGTTGACTTGCACATCAATTCCGACCAACTAGAAAGAAACCAACAATCTCTTTGCAGGTAAAACCGTTCCACAGCATGGGAAAAGCGCAACTTCACAACTCATTCTAGGAGGCTGGAGAACTGTGAAGTAAAAGCAAGATCTTGTTTCTCACACATGAATGGAAACCTTGGGCCAGTCCCACTAGTTAGTGTGTATCTTTTTAAAAAAACAATCTAAATAAGGCCTTTAACAACAAACCCAGTGGTACCTTAAGAATAAAACAGTCCAGGAAGGGAAACGTGGTGGTAACTGTGTAACATTATGAATGTGTTTGATGCCATCAAATCGTACACTAAAACATGGCTTCCTTGTATTCCTTGTAGGGCTCACGATTCGGCAGTCACATTGGGAAGACTTCATGAGTGTAGCTACTGACATTTGTAAGAGACACAGTCTCACAGAAAACTTTCTGCTCCTCTGGCTTTTACAACCTTTCTGCCCCCTCTTCCAAAAGGCTCTTTGATTGGGTGTTTCCTAAATATATAAGCTCCACAATGCTGTATTTTGATTGGTTGTGGCTTTCTGTAATGGTCTCCCTCCATCTTAAAGAGAAACTTCCTGATGAGGAGTGCAGTCTATCCTCCTCTGTGGTATAAGGACAGTTGCTTAGAGCATAGTTGGGGATCACTGGTTCAGTAGAGCAGTGATTGCAGATCTCCTCCAAGACGGAAACTTCATGTATATTACAGTACAAAACAACACTCTACTGGCAGAAGTGTCCTCGTCTTTTCTCTCTAAGTTCCATCAAGGATTACTGCTGTCACCGCCTAAAGCAAGGGACAGGTCAATAGGACAAACTCCACCTCCATTCATCACCAGTGTACAAGCCCAGATCTGGCAGGACGGCTTCTGTCCTCTGACTTTAGACAGTGTCCTGTGGGCTGGCAACTCAGAAGTGTCAGTCTCCGTGGCTTCTAGGGACTGTTCTCACCGCCCCACAAGCAGAAGTGGCCAGGGCAAGTTTCTTAAGAACAATGTTACAGCTTTAGGATGTACCTAAGGAAGTCAGCCACCAAAAGGAAGGCTTTTATTCTCTGTCAGACCCTTTTGGTACTGAGACAGAATGGACCACTCTTTTTTTTTTTTTTAAAGAAGAAAATATTTTATTTTTCCTTTGTTTTTTTTATTGGATATTATATTTACATTTCAGATTTTATCCCCCTACCCCATTCCTCCTATCACCCAGGAGCCCCCATACCATCCCCCCTGCTCCTGCTTCCATGAGGATGTTCCCCCCCACACTCCCACCTCCCCACCCTCGAATTCCCCCCACATACACCCTCTGTGCTCAGCCCTCATGGGACCTAGGACCTCCTCTCCCACCAATGCCAAATAAGGCCATCCTCCCCTACATATACAGATGGAGCCATGGGTCCCTCCCTATGTGCTCCCAGGCTGGTGGTTTAGACTCTGGGGAGCTCTGGTTGGTTGGTATTGTTGCTCTTCTCATGGGGCCACTAACCCCTTCAGCTCCTTCAGTCTTCTCTCTAACTTCTCCATTGGGAAACCCTTGATCAGATCAGTGGTTAGCTGTGAGCATCTGCCTCTGAATATGTCAGACTCTGGTAGACCTCTAAGGAGACAGCTATATCCGGCTCCTGTTTTAGCAGGCACTTCCTAATATTCACATCAGCATCTACCTTTGGTGTCTGCACATGGGATGGATACCCAGGTGGAATGGTCTCAAGGCGGCCCCTCCTTCAGTTTCTGTCCCACACTTTGTCTCCATATATGCTCCCTAGAGTATTTTGTTACTCCTTTTAAGAAGGACCGAGGCATCCACACTTGGTCTTCCTTCTTCATGAGCTTCATGTGGTCTGTGAGTTGAATCTTGGCTATTTCAAGCTTTGGGGCTAATATCCGCTTATCAGTGAGTAAATACCATGTGTGTTCTTTTGTGATTGGGTTACCTCACTCAGGATGATATTTTCTAGTTCTATCCATTTACCTAAGAACTTCTCAAATTCATTATTTTTAATAGCTGAGTAATACTCCATTATGTAAATGTACCACATTTTTTGTATCCATTCCTCTATTGAAGGACATCTGGGTTCTTTCCAGCTTCTGGCTATTATAAATAAGGCTGCTATGAACATAGTGGAGCATAAATCCTTGTTATATGTTGGAGCATCTTCTGGGTATATGCCCAGGAGTGGTATAGCTGGGTCCTCAGGTAATGCTATGTCCAATTTTCTGAGGAACCACCATACTGATTTCCAGAGTGGTTGTACCAGCTTGCAATCCCACCAACAATGAAGGAGTGTTCCTCTTTCTCCACATCCTTGTCAGCATCTATTATCACCTGGGTTTTGATCTTAGCCATTTTGACTGGTATGAGGTGGAATCTTAGGGTTGTTTTGATTTGCATTTCTCTGATGACTAAGAATGTTGAGCATTTCTTAAGGTGCTTCTCGGCCATTCGAGTTTCCTCAGTTGAGAATTCTTTGTTTGGCTCTGTACCCTATTTTTAATAGGGTTATTTGGTTATCTGGAGTCTAATTTCTTGAGTTCTTTGTATATTTTGGATATTAGCTCTCTATCAGATGTAGGATTGGTAATGATCTTTTCCCAATCTGTTGTTTGCCATTTTGTCCTATTGACAGTGTCCTTTGCTTTACAGAAGCTTTGCAATTTTATGAGGTCCCATTTGTCAATTCTTGATCTTAGAGCATAAGCCATTGGTGTTCTGTTCAGGAACATTTCTCCTTTGCATAGTTATTCAAGGGTCTTCTCCACCTTCTCTTCTATTAGTTTCAGTGTATCTGGTTTTATGTGAAGGTACTTTATCTACTTGGACTTGAGCTTTGTACAAGGGGATAAGAATGGATTGATTAGCATTCTTCTCCATGCTGACCTCCAGTTGAATCAGCACCATTTGTTGAAAATGCTGACCTTTTCCACTGGACAGTTTTAGCTCCTTTGTCAAAGATCAAGTGACCATAAGTGTGTGGGTTCATTTCTGGATCTTCAATTCTATTCCATTGATCTTCCTGCCTGTCTCTGTACCAATACCATGCAGTTTTTTTTTTTATCACTAGTGCTCTGTAGTACAGTTTGAGGTCTGGAATGGTGATTCCCCCAGAGGTTCTTTTATTGTTGAGAATAGTTTCTCTTGAGCTTGTTTATGTAGTGGATTACATTGATGGATTTCCAAATACTGAGCCATCCCTGCATTCCTGGGATAAAGCCTACTTGATCATGATGGATGATTGTTTTGATGTGTTCTTGGATTCAGTTTGTGAGAATTTTATTTAGTATTTTTGCATCAATATTCATAAGAGAGATTGGTCTGTAGTCCTCTTTCTTTGTTGGGTCTTTGTGAGGTTTAGGTATGAGTGTAATTGTAGCTTCATAGAACGAATTGGGTATTGTTCCTTCTGTTTCTATTCTGTAGAATAATTTGAAGAGAATTTGTATTAGGTCTTCCTGAAAGGTCTGATAGAATTCTGCACTAAAACCATGTGGTCCCGGACTTTTTTTTTGGTGGGGAGACTTTTAATGACTGATTCTATTTCTTTAGGGGTT
The DNA here is from genome assembly GCF_011762505.2 of Arvicanthis niloticus. NCBI lineage: Eukaryota > Metazoa > Chordata > Mammalia > Rodentia > Muridae > Arvicanthis > Arvicanthis niloticus. The sequence goes on along the minus strand of NC_047664.1, from coordinate 77,339,201 downwards.
ATGGGACTGTTTAGATGGTTTATCTGCTCCTGATTTGATTTTGGTACCTGGTATCTGTCTAGAAAATTGTCCATTTCATCCAGATTTTCCAATTGTGTTGAGTATAGGCCTTTGTAGTAGGATCTGATGATTTTTTTTTTTTTTTAATTTCCTCAGTTTTTGTTGTTATGTCTCCCTTTTCAGTTCTGATTTTATTAATTTGGATACTGTCTCTGTGCCCTTTAGTTAGTCTGGCTAACCAAAGTCTTGTTAATTTTCTCAAAGAGCCAGCTTCTGGTTTTGTTGATATTTTGTATAGTTCTTTCTGTTTCAACTTGGTTGATTTCAGCCCTGAGTTTGATTATTTCCTGCTCTCTACTCCTCTTGGTTATATTTACTTCTTTTTGTTCTAGAGCTTTCAGGTGTGCTGTCAAGTTGTTAGTGTATGCTCTCTCCAGTTTCTTTTTGTAGGCACTTAGAGCTATGAGTTTTCCTCTTAGTACTGCTTTCATGGAGTCCCACAAGTTTTGGTATGATGTGTCCTCATTTTCATTAAATTCTAAAAAGTCTTTAACTTTTTTTATTTCTTCCTTGACCAAGTCATCATTGAGTAAAGTGTTGTTCAGTTTCCATGTGTATGTGGGCTTTCCATTGTTTTTGTCATTATTAAAGACCAGCCTTAGTCCATGGTGGTCTGATGGGGTGCAAGGGATTATTTCAATCTTTTTATATCTGTTAAGGCCCGTTTTGTGACCATTTATATGATCTATTTTGGAGAAGGTGTCATGAGGTGCTGAGAAAAAGGTATATTCTTTTGTTTTAGGATGAAATGTTCTATAGATATCTGTTAAATCCATTTGGTTCATAACTTCCGTTAGTTTCATTGTGTCTCTGTTTAGTTTCTGTTTCCATGATCTGTCCATTGCTGAGAGTGGGATGTTGAAATCCCCCACTATTATTGTGTGAGTTGCAATGTATGCTTTGAGCTTTAGTAAAGTTTCTTTTATGTATGTGGTTGCCATTGCATTTGGAGCATAGATGTTCAGAATTGAGAGTTCATCTTGGTACATTTTTCCTTTGATGAGTATGAAGTGTCCTTCCTTATATTTTTTGATTACTTTTGGTTGAAAATCGATTTTATTTGATATTAGAATCACTACTCCAGCTTGTTTCTTGGGACCATTTCCTTGGAAAATTGTTTCCCATCCTTCCTTTTACTCTGAGGTAGTGTCTGTCTTTGTCACAGAGGTGTGTTTTCTGTATGCAGCAAAATTCTGGGTCCTGTTTATGTATCCAGTCTGATAGTCTATGTCTTTTTATTGGAGAATTGAGTCCATTGATATTAAGAGATATTAAGGAAAAATGATTGTTGCTTCCTGTTATTTTTGTTATTAGAAGTAGAATTATGTTTGTGTAACTATCTTCTTTTGGGGTTGTTGGAAGACTACTTTCTTGCTTTTTCTATGTTGTAGTTTCCCTCCTTGTGTTGGAGTTTTCCATCAATCATCCTTTGCAGTGCTGGATTTGTGGGAAGATATTATGTAAATTTGGTTTTGTTATGGAATATCTTGATTTCTCCATCAATAGTGATTGAGAGTTTTGCTGGGTATGGTAGTCTGGGCTGGCATTTGTGTTCTCTTAGGGTCTGTATGATATCAGTTCAGGATTTCTGGCTTTTATAGTCTCTGGTGAGAAGTCTAGTGTAATTCTTATAGGTCTGACTTTATATGTTACTTTACCTTTTTCCCTTGCTGCATTTAGTATTTTTTCTTTGTTTTGTACATTTGATGTTTTGATTATTATATGACAGGAGGTATTTCTTTTCTGGTCTAGTCTATTTGGAGTTCTGTAGGCTTCTTGTATATTTATGGACATCTCTTTCTTTAGGTTAGGGAAGTTTTCCTCTATAATTTTGTTGAAAATATTTACTGGCCCTTTAACTTGGGAGTCTTCACCCTCATCTATACCTATTATCCTTAGGTTTGGCCTTCTCATTGTGTCCTGGATTTCCTGGATGTTTTGGGTTAGTAGCTTTTTGCATTTTGCATTTTCTTTGACAGTTGTGTCAATGTTTTCCATGGTATCTTCTGCACATGAGATTCTCTCTTCTATCTCTTGTATTCTGTTGGTGATACTTGCATCTATGACTCCTGATCTTTTTTCCTGGATTTTCTATCTCCAGGGTAGTCTCCCTTTGAGATTTCTTTATTGTTTCTACTTCCATTTTTAGATCCTGGACGGTTTTGTTTAATTCCTTTACCTGTTTGGTTGTGTTTTCTTGCAATTCTTTAAGGGGTTTTTGTGTTTCCTCTTTAAGGGCTTCTACCTGTTTACCTGTGTTCTCCTCAAATTCTTTGAGAGTGTTATTGATGTCCTTCTTAAAGTCCTCTATCATCATCATGAGAAGTGATTTTAATTCTGAATCCTGCTTTTCCAGTGTGATGGGGTGTTCAGGGCTTGCTATGGTGGGAGAACTGGGTTCTGATGATGCCAAGTAACTTTGGTTTCTGTTGCTTACGTTCTTGTGCTTGCCTTTTGCCATCTGGTTAACTCTAGTGCTACCTGCACTCATTGGTTCTGACTGGAGCCTGCTTTTCCAGTTATCTTGCTTGTGTCAGAACTCCTCAGGGTCCATTTGTCTCTGTGATCCTGTGATCCTGTGATCCTGTGATCCTGAGCTCCAAGTGCTCTGAGTACAGTGGCTCCTCTAGGATCCCTCGGGATTAGGTGTCTTCAAGGGAGCAGACCAGCTGGGTGTCTGCTCCAGCCACAAGGACCAAGCGAGGGCAGAATGGACCACTCTTGAACACCCTGTTTGATCTCAAATCAGCATCCTTTGAGGAGGCCCCAACTCAATAGCAGTGAATGTGCTTTTTTATTCCCAGATCCAACATCACAGTTTCATCGCTCATTCCATAGCCAGCCTGAGTCAGGAAAGTGCAATGGTTTGCCACCCAACCTGCTGCCACCCAGCCTGCTGCTGCCATCCAACCAGCTGCTGTCCTGGCCCTGGAAACAAAATCACGTGGGCATGGTTGCTCTTTTTTTTTTTTTTTTTTTTTTTAATCCACTCATACCTGCTATGAGTGGAAGAGCCCCCAGACATGAACACAGACTAGCAGAATCATTTTCTAACAGGCTACAAATGCATCTGCTTCTCCTGACTGCAGAGCAGTCTCCAGGGTACTAGCTACTGTTCTTGTTTCTGTGATAAAGGGCCTCAAAAGCAGTGTAAGGATCCAAGCCTTCACTTTGGCTCACAGTTGGACAGACAAGGTACAGTGCCAGGAGTATGAGGTAGCTGGTCATGTGACAGCCACAGTCAGGAAGCTGAGTGTTAAATCCTAGGGCTCAGCTCACTCTTCCTACTCAGTCTAGGACCCCAGCCCATGTTCTGTGCTGCCCGAATTTAGGAAGAATAGTGCTTCATTTTACTCTCTATAAAAATTCCCTCTCAGACAGAGGTTTGTTCAAGTGATGATTCTAAATCCCATCAAGCTGATGATCAAGATTCACTTTCACACTTGGGTTGCATCACGTATAGCTGACAAGGCTAAATCTGGTCAGTGACAGACACCGCCCATGTTTCTTACCCAATGTAATGATGATCTAGAGCCATTAGACAACATAACCCAAAGTGGGGGAGGTGTGACAGAGATCAGTCATGCCTGACTCAGGTTGGCTCCCAACCTCTGGTGGCTATATAAGGCAAGATGGTCAATGAACTGTTTGCACACACACACACACACACACACACACACACACACACACGAAATTATAAGTTTGTCTTTCAGATGTAGGTCCAAAAGGTAGTTTTTCCTCCAGGAAGAGAGTTTTCTGTGTACTTTGAGCATCTTTGCACATCCTTGTGGATGAGCCAGGGGTGCAAGGCCCTTCTTGATGCTTATCCAAGAAATTCTCAGCACTGTGTTTGAGATAAGCAGCCTTGAGGGTTATGGTCAAAGTGATGAGTAAGTATCTGAATGTTTCATGACACAGTCAGGAAATGTGATTCTTGGGTCTACAAAGAGCAGGCATACTTGCACCTGCTAAAAGGAAACAAATTTGCAAAGCTAAGTGTTGCTAAGCTGTGATATGAGCCTGTGCATGATTGATATTAATCTGGACTTTTCTATATGTCTCAGGAGCTTGGGAGAAAAGAGACATGATGTTCATGTTGCCTGCTGTACCGTGAGTAATAGGGGCCTTTATTCCTGACCCAAGAATCACATTTCCTGACTGTGTCATGAAACATTCAGATACTAACTCATCACTTTGACCATAAACTCAAATCCCAGACCTGCTGTTTTTATTGCATATTGTTTGCCCAAATGTTATATTATTCCTTATTCTAAATTTCAGCACTTTAAATTTTCTTGGAACTTACCTACTTCATCCATTATATTATTGGCCACCACTGGCTCTTCTTCCTCCTCATCCTCCCCTCCCTCCTCCTCCTTTTAGTTTTTTGATGCCTCATGCATTTGCTGCAGTTACTTCCTCCTTTTTGTTTTAATTTTTTTGTGATTTTTGTTTTTAAGATTATTGTTTTAAAGATCCATTCTTGGTTTCCTTAAACTTACTCTGTGTTGTTGATTTTACAATTTCCTACTTTGTGTCTTATTTCCTGTAGGCAATAGAGGTTGCTCTATGTGTGTGTTTTAACCTTGGGGTAATGTTTACTAGATTGTTAATGGCTTTCTGCTGGTAGATTTGAAGTTGTGTGTCTTCTGATGATATACCAGCTGTGCCCCAGATGATTCTACATCCATTATCACTAATTCTAAGTCCTAAATAATGTCATTTGTTTCATGATTTTTTTTTCTTTTGGCCTTTTGAGACTGTAGACTACGCTGGCCTCATACCCACTGCCACCCTCCTGCTTAGTCTCTTGCATGCTGGGATAGAATTATATACACTGCACTTCATTTGTTCTCTTGTGATTTCTTTTGCCCAAGGGAAATTTATAAAAGCTTCAAGCTCCGGATACTAGAATTTCTGTCTTTTTATTTTAAAATTTTGTGATCAGAAAAAGATTTTGACTTAACTTACCTTTTGACTCTTAGGTTTCTTTTGTGAATAATAAATGGTTTTACCAGTTTGTTATTTGGAATTGAATGTAGGACTTCATACATGTCATCATGAGACTGCTTCCTGCTGATTAGAGGCATTGAGATCCTTGGGTTAAGTGTGCTCTTCACCACCAGGATACCTAATTCTATTCTAACATCAGGATACCTAATTTCCTCCTCTTCTTCCTCCTCCCCCTACTCCTCCTGTCCTTCTCCTTCTTTCTTCTTTGCAGATGACTACTGAACAAACCACAACCAACAGCATCCAACCATGAACCAACAACCCACACTTGGGGCCCTAGCATCTATATACTTTCTGAAGAGTCCCCAGAATTCCAAATGTCACACACTCACAGAAACTATCTACAGCTGTCAAAATCATGCTCCGGCTAGCTCACGAGGCAGGTCACAGTCAGCTGCTGTGGACAATGTAAAGTAGCCTCATGTACCACACCTGGGATTAAAATGAAAACACATTCTTATAGTTCTGTGTTTTTAAAGAAACCAAAATTCTTGCGACATGATTTTTAGATTGGCCCATTTTCCTGCAACTCTGGTGTTATTTTTCTTTGTGGTCGTTGTGTTTATGAACCACACTTTCCTTGTATGTTCTTCTATTGATGGACATCCAGGCTGGTTCCACATCCAGCCCACCATGGTCAGTAGTGCAGCAGTAAGCATGCAGTGTACATTCTGTGGTAAACTGACTAAGAGTCCTTCAGGTCTCTCTAATGTTCTTGGAGCATTTTAGTTTGAGAAGTTCCATGGTGCTCACATTTCCAGCAGCAGTCATCTTTCCCCCTCCTCAGCAGCACTGCCACACTTTCTTGATGCTAGCGGTGCGGGCTGTGACAAGCTGGAATCTCTGGGCAGTTTTAACATCACATTTCCCTGATGTCTGATGTTGAGCATCTTCTCAGGTATGTATTGCTATTTACACTTCCTCTTGTGAGCCATGTGTTCAATTCACTAGCCTATTTACTGGTGGATGATTTTGGTTTGGGATGTTGAATATTTTCAGTTCTTTATATATTTTACATATGCCCCCATCCTTTTCTCTAATCCCTTCAGTCACCTTGGCCTCTCTGGCATTTATGGGTCTTGCTTACCCCATCTCAATTTAAAGCATCAAATTATAAAACAAGTACCCAAAGGCCACTGATTTTGTGTGTTAATTTTGTATCCAGCTGCTTTGCTCGAAGTATTCATTCAGATTAAGCTCTCTGGTGGAGTCTTCAGGTTTTTAAAGATAGGATCCTATTGTTTGTGAACAGAGATAATTTGACTTCTTCCTTTCTTATTTGTATCCTATTTGCTTCTTTGTCTCATTGCTCCAGGTAAGGCTTCAAGCAGGACACAATAATACTTATTCTCTGCTTTTTTCTTCTATTATTTTTACAGACACTACCGATTCTCCAAGCCTTTACTGTTCAAGTCAACTCCTTTTTGTATTCTCACAGACTCCTGGGTTTGGTCTTTGTTGCGGCCCGCTCTGTCCACAGGTCGGGTTCTAGCAAGAGAGAGAGTGGGGGGAAGAAGGGAGAGAAACTCGAAGAATGGAAAACAACCCAGAGGATCTGTAGTCAAGTCTCCTTTACTGTCTTCAACACACACAATTCCTACTCTACTACACCACTACACCACCACTACACCACCACTACACCACCACTACACCACACACTATACCACCCTACTCCACTACTACACCACCACTACTACACCACCACTTTACAAGGAAATCCTGGGTATTTATAAGCACAAATAAGAGAACACAGGTGAAAACATTTTACCACGTGCACCATACAGCTGAGGTCACTAAACAGCAAAACAAGCTATGTGGGATAAACAATATATTTATCAGAGTGTGCTTCAGCTGTTATAGGCTTTTGAAAACCAAGTCTTTCATCAGGGTATATGGTTCCAGATGGCTGCAAAGTTCATCTAGCCGCTTTCTGCTTAAGTCAGCTCCCAACAGGTCTTGACTATCTCCCAGAGTTCTAGACATTGTGGTCATGTTTGCTTTTTTCGTTTGCTCAATCGTTCTTTCATGCAGTCTTTCTGTCTGTACTGCTGAAGCTCTCCCGCACGTCACCATCTTCTGACGACATATGGATGACCTTCCTCTCCAGCTCCTGGGCTGAATTAATCTGCTTCTTTGTCTCTTCTTTCAACATATTGAACATTTTAACCAGAAAAATAGGAATGAAGTTGCAGTCACTCAGCCCCAGACAGGAAGAAAAGTAGAAGTTACTTCCAGGAGCAGGGCCTGCCCCACCCCCATCACTAACTGATACAGGAAACCAGGGCTTCAAGAGGAGGCTGATGGAGCTTTCTCTAAAGTAGATCATATATTAGGACACAAAGCATGTCTTAACAAATATAGGAAATTAAAGCAAGTCCTTATATTTTGGCCCCATTCCATAGGAGATGATTCATGCTTTATCCTGGTCAAGCGCAAGACTGTGCCTCATTCATAGAAATTCTCATCTATTGGTGGAGAGTAGAAGCTACGTGTAGGTTTTCCTCGAAGTCCTCCAGGTAACTACAATGTGGTGATCCAAAAACACTAACATAAAAAGACTGATGTTAGAGCCACTGGTGGGAAGACAGACAGTGAGCCATGTGGTCAAATCTTCTAAACTGGGAGAAGGGTGTGAGGTGTGTGTGGTCAACTTACAGCGAGCTGGGAGGATAAGTGCACAGCGTAATAGTAATGTTAAATTATTTACAGTGAGAAGACAGGAGTAACTATAAACACATGTCAATGCATTTGTTCACAGTGCACCCACTAGAAACTCTGATTTAAATTCTTGTATTTTGAACTGAAAATTAAGGAGTTACTTAAAAAGATGGCTGGCAATAAGCTGAAAGTTCTTCCCAAGTCCCATCATGGTAAACTTTGATTTGAGTAAATTGTACTTAATTTTAGAATTAAGAATATAACTAATATAAAATTATAAAACATGTTGGAAAGAAAAGAGAAAGTAAATTGACTGGTATGTTTATTGGTAAATCTATAATCAAGCTCCATGATTTAAAATTATTTAAAACAAAAATAAAAACATCTATAAAAAGAATATTCACTTTTTAAATGACAAGCACTTTAAAAACTGTAGTATGATGGTTATAAAATAACAAGTCTGAAAGCAACCAACTGGTCAGTACAGAAAACAATAAAAATGAACATTTTAGACAGTGTGTCTTGCTGTTGCTTTGGGAGAAAAGGTGGGGACAAATTTTATCACATGTATTTATTACAAGACTTTCCAAATGACATTGTAAATGGTCCCCTTTTTTCGTATTTTGCTATAAAACATCAATTTACTTAAAGGAGAGAGAATTAATACATTATAAAGATGGTGGGAGAGGAAGTCGTCCTATATTCAAATATACAGCAAATTACTGCCAGGGGAACGTCCTGAACTTACAAGGTGCACTAGTTACACAGGGTCTACCCACCTTCAGGGCCGTTCACACAGAGCAGGTTCATTAGGCCAAGAGGAAACAAAGCTGCTGCTCGCAGCTGACTGGCTTGCCTGTGCTGACTTTTAAGTTCTTTCTCAATCATAATGAATTCTAGTTTTAGAAGGGTTTTCTTCAAACGTGAACAGTTGGTACGTGATTAGAGTTTGCATCTGACATTTTATCTTGTACTTCTACTTGTTTCTGAGGGTTGGCACACACCTAATTCTTTGGAGTTACAGCCTTGAAAGTGAAATTGTAAAAAGCTGTTTTCAACTTATATGCCACCAGGATGGTGTTCACATAACACTCTGCAAGGCTGGGTAAGTTATACAGTATTCGAGGCCACAAATAGGTATTGCCAGATGCATACTGGACTTTTAACAAAACACTTCTCTACACTTACTTTATATACTTTCATATTCTGAAATTTTAGACTAGTACACTGAAGAATTTAATTAGTAAAAAAAAAGCCCCAATTTTTCATTTGATTATTTTACAAAACCCTGAATATATTTTAGCTTAATTCTAAAAAAAATATAAAAATAAAAATAAAAGCATCATGTGGAGAGCCACAGGACAGCCCAAATAAGGCCCACACAGACAAATGCCTCCCACTGCCGTCCTTCCTGCTTGCACTAACTACACAAGGCGATAACTACTTATCTAGAGCTCACTAGGCACACTCCCTCTACATCCAGGAAAAGACTTTTCAAAGTTGATGAGAATATAAGTAATTTCCAAACAGGTAGCTGAGTTGATTGATTTCCAGTATGTCTGAACTTTCAGACATAGCAAAACTACTTCAGGAGAAAGAAAAATGATATCAGTTGAATTCTTGGTTTTATAAATAGTCTGAATAAGAAATGTATCCCCCAGGCTCAGATACTGGAACCCTTGGCCCCAGTTGTGAAGGGTGCTGTTTGGGGAGGGTTAAGAGGTACAGATTTACTGGAACAGTATGTCTGGGAGATGGGCTTTTAGGATATACCGCCTCCCCTTCCTTCCTGTTCCCTCTTGGCTTGCATGGTGTGCTTGCTGCTGGCCTCGCTGACGAAGTCCTAGAACCATGAGCTCACACTCACTCTTTCTTTACTTATAATGAGTTCTGCTATTAGACTAGATTTAAATGATAGACAGCACATGTGGACTGATGTCACACTACAGAGAAGAGCATCAGATGGATCATTCTCTGAATTCCTCATGCTATGGGCTATAAGCACAGGCATGAAAACCAAACACACGTAAATAGTGCAAGAATATTTACATGCATATATATATATATATATATATATATATATATATATATATAGGCACTGGTTATTAAAGCATAATGTGAGCATGTTAAATTAATTCACAGTATAAACACATTTTAAGGAGTAATTTTAGTTGGGAATAATAAAAATTCACATATCACATCAGTTAAGCTATTAATACATATTTTGTTTTTTCACATATGAAAATATACATATAAGGCTCTTTTAAAACTAAACATTTTAACTTAAATATCCACTGATTTAAATAAAGGTTGACAGAGGTAGAATTTGTGTCAATGTTCATGATTCACAGGAACAAGTACTTCAAATATTTCATTACTCTTGTGTTCTTATAAAAATCCATGTAGAAACTCACTGAAAACCATAATCTGAAAGGTAAGTGAAGACAAAAATTAGAGTCACTCAATATATTAATAAAAACTTAAATTCTATAGTTTTACATTACAGTCTCCAATGAAAACTCATTTCCCAACTCTCATCATGTGTAAGACGCATCACTCTACTTCCTCAGGAACTGTTGGGCATGTGAAGGAAAGGGCAGTAAGAACGAGATTCTGGTTTGCTGAGTCACACGTTCCCTCAGTGAGCCTGTGTGATACTGTGGATGAAGAAAAACACACATTCTTTCCCTTGTGCCTGGCAAGCGCTCCCATAAGCACTTGTTCAGTGAGAGTCACTTGGTGGTGCTGATGAGAAGACTAATGGCTGGGGGATTTGGGGAAGGGGCAGCTCACCAGGATGGCGGCATTGGGTAAAGGAGGAAGGCTAAGGGCCAGTTGCCAATGCTAATGTTATATCATCTTGTTATGCCATGTGCTGAAGCCTCTGTAAGGCCTGAGTGGACTAGGGTTGGGGGCCTTCCAGAGAGCTGAAGGCTGGAAGCCGTGCACACACACCCTGCGTCTTCTGTGCGTTTGGCCGTTCACTGGTGTCTTTGGTAGTAACTGGGTGACCATAAGCAAAGCACAAGCACCTGGCAAATTCAATCAAACGTGGGAAGAAATTTTTGTGGCATCCTGGGCTTAACAGCAGGAACATCAGAAGCACAGTTACCTGGGACTGTAACTGGCAACCCAAGAGAGGAAGAGTCTTGTCAAAGGACCTTCTTACCAACGGGATCTGACAGTGTCTTTAAGAAGAACAGTTTAGGGAATAGAGTCAAATTATAGGACACTTAGTGGGTGTGTGGTGGAGAATTAACTGTCGGAAGGGTTGTGTTGACTTCATGACAGTTTTTTTCCCCTATCTCCTATGGTGTTAATAAAAAGATAATAAAAATGAAATTAGGTTATCTATTTTTACTATTAGAGAGACACTAGTCTGAGAAATTATTTCATGTGTATATAATTTGTGTCTCAGTGCTCATTGGAGAAATCCTTTAAAATTAAATTTAGTGATACAACCTAAGAAACATCTATAAAAAAAGGATTATTGGTTAATAAATGCACTGCAATACTTTGAGGATTAATTGACAATTATTACAAAATTGTAAGTCGTGAAGCGTTACAATGGTAACCAGCATAAGTGCTGGTGGAGGCGGGGACAGCCAGAGCTTAGAGCAGCACTGAGGCTCGGAAACAGCGGAGCTCTGTGGAACACGGTCTGCAGAGGTCTGCAGGCGGGTAAAGTGCTTGAGCTGGGTTCAGAATGCAAACAAAGATGGATTTCAGGGGCTTGCTGATCTAACTGACATGGAGAGCTCTGGTTCAGTGAGAGCCCCTGCCTGAAAGGGTAAAGTAGAACTCGACAGAGGGCATCTGACATTGAGTTCTGGCCTTCACACATTCACACTGGGGCCAGCACATCACATAGGCACACACACATTTACTATGAGTCACTGGGAATCAAACCAGTGGGCCTTGTTGACGCTCGGTGAACAGTCTACCACGGTGGAGGGTCCCAGCTGTTGTCAGTGCCTCTTATGAAATCCAAGAATCCCAAGTCCCTAAGAAAATTTTAGGGGATCTACAAAGTAAAGACAAACCCCCCGATACACACACCCTCCTTGCCGCCTATTTCATAACATCAATGAATCATTTGTCATTTCACTTCCTGCTTCTTTCTCATGTGTTACAGCTGACTTTTTTAGAGGCTACCTGATGTGAGAGGCCAGAAAGTACAACTTTTAGATGCGTAGGCCATGGGGTCAGTCATAACCACCCAGCTTTGCTCATGAAGATAAAAGGCTATCCTGGACAATCTGTAAAGTTTAACATTCTGTAGAGAGGCAGAAGCTATTGGTCCCACGTTCTACTTGGTCAACTACAGAGCTAAGCCATGGAGAGTCACGTATGGAAGCATGTTTGGCACCTTGTTCTGAGGCGCTGTAACAAAAGGTAAACAGTCACCTAAGCACCCTCAAAACAGCATAGTACCCTAGCAGGATGTAAGGGTGACAGGAAAATAAATGTTTTAAGAACATAAACATTCATGCAAAAGCAGCCGCCAGCCATCGTTAGACCGGCCCCTGGACACTGGCTTGAGTATGTGAAGGCACAGAGTAACCCTTGTCTGTGATGGGACTTGGAGCCTCTGAGGAAATGCTAAGTCTCTTCTACACACAGTGCTTCTAGTAAAAGAGGCAAAGAAATGCATCGCGTTGGAGACAGGGACTCAACCGTTTCTGTCAGCGAGTGGGTCGCATTCTTCAGTAACGATCTGCCAGCCAGGGTCTGACTCGGGCCTTTTTCAAATCTCCAAGGAATTAATCCATCTCTTCAACTCTGCCTCAGCCAAAGGCATCCTAACATTAACTCCTTGGGAACAGACCCTCGTGTCTCTGGAAGCTTGGAAGTAAGTGATGTCGGCAATTTCAGTCCTGAATCTATCCTCAGGGTGCTCTTCTCAACAGCTGGGAAGACGCCTGTCAGCCGCAGAGTGTGAACTAACGGTGTAAGCATACATCAGGATACTCCACTATGCAGCAACAATACCCATCCAGAGGCACACGTATCACTGGCTGGATCTCATAAATGCACCACAGAGAATAAGAAGCCAGAAATGTACAATTTCACTGATAAAATCCCAAAACAAAGGAAGAAGAATCTATGCTTCAATGATTAAGACAGCTGCTTTGAGAGCAAAGTTTCCGCCTATGCTTTGTCTTTCTGCACGCCAAATAGATCTGTTAGAGTAATCTCAGTGAGCTATGAACCTTTGATGTGATACCTTTTCTTGACTGTCTGCCTGTTGTAGTCAGGGTCTCATGTAACCTAGAAGGGTCTAACTTACGATGTAGCTGAGGATGACTTTGAACTCCTGACCATTCTGGTTCCACCTCCTAGGAGCGGAGAAGAGTTTTCTGAACTCATTTTGAGATCTACTGCAAACTCTTACTACAATTTCTATGTCTGGTTCCTACATTTCCTGTGTGGCTCAGACACGGCCATGAGGCAGATCCACTACAGAAAGTCTTTCACTCAACCTCTTTGCATCCACCCTACACGGATGAGTTAGAGTCTGCATCTGCATGTGACATCACCTTCACATAGCTTGTATGCCCCGCCCTAACTTTCAAAGCTTTCTCCCACACTGTTGCCCAGCAGCCCACCACCCTGCCACACTGAGTGCCCTGCACCTCATGCATGCATTGTCTCCAAGCCTGTCCCACTTTACCAGCTGGATTTGTACACTGAATTCTGTAGCTGGTTAATGCCATCCTGTGACATCTCCTATTTCTTAGCAACTGCTGACTCCCCCACTCCTCTGCGGTGCTAAGAGCCAGCCCAGGGTTCCTGCGTGCAAGGCGAGCGCTCCTCGAGTGCTCTTCAACAGACCCACACTCCTGGCCCTTTCCTTTCTGTTTAGGTAAAGCTGACACACAGTGAAATACACAGAGCACATGTTCAGTTGATGGATGTTCACAACTGCATATACCATGTAATTCTGCCATGCCACCCACACACAGGACATGTCCACTGCTCCAGGAAGTTCCCCGGACACCTTTCCAAGCCATCTCTCTTTCCCTCACAGGGGCAATTCCAAAATTTCTACAACTGCAGATTAGCTTTACCTGGCTTTGGTACCTGATGCATACCTTTCTGGTAACTATGCATTTATGTGCTCAGGAGACTGTACAGGAGACTTCAGAGTGGAACTCAGAGGTGATGTCGGGAGCCCAAGTCGGCGCATCTCTTGGATTGCTCGCTCTCTGTAAGTGACGATCACATGATGTAAGCGGCATGAAGACCTAACGCGTGGCTGTCAGGGTTATTAGGCTACTATACAACACCTGCTAGCGCAATCAGTATTTCTACCACCTTTATTTTATTTTAGTTGGTTTAGTCTTTGAAATGGGGCCTTACTATGTTACCCAGGCTATCCTGGACTCAGGGGCTCAAGTGATTCTCCTGCCTTGGTCTTCCCAAGCAGCTGGAAATACAAACGATAGAATACCTGGCTTAGTCTTATACACTTTTACCAAATCCGCAGGATTAAAAAATGAAGGTTGAGTAACTTTATTTCCTAGGTATGAGTGCTTTGCCTGCAAGCATAGCTATGGACAACGCATGTGCCCGGGGCCCATGAAGGGCAGAAGAGGGTTAGTTATGGACGGCTGTGAGCCACTGTGTAGGTACCAGGTCCCAGGGAAAAGCAGCCAGTGCTCTTAACCACTGGGCCGTCTCTCCAGCCCCAATTTGTAGTTGTTCTCAGGAGTATGTAAAATATTTCAATTAAAAATATATATATTAGAAAAAATTGTTCAGAGCAATTATGCTATAGCTGTGTCAGAACACTAGGTTATTAACAAATAACATAAAATATAACAATCACAATGAAATATCTAGTTTTAAATGTTAGTGCTTAGGGGTACAGAGGCATGAGGGGAGAGAGTTTGTCTCAAAAAAATCAAACAAAACCAAAACCAATATACAACTAGATGTTAAACTCAAAATATTAACAGTGATTCTGGGGAAACTGACATTCTTCTCTGTGTATACATATTTCTCAAGTGCTGTGCTAACATGCGGCTTCCTGACCTTTCATACATCTTCTGTGGTGTTTGGTGCAGTTGAGCACCTCAGCCTATGTCTTGCCTTTCCTGGTTCCGCTTCTACCTCCAGAGGCATTTCCTAGTTCTTTACTGGAAGTCTGCTTCTGCCTAGCCTTACATCTGGGTTGTTCCCGGGCCTACTTTATCAAGTCTTTCCTGATTCTAGGCAAAAGGAAGTTCAAACTCCAATGTCAATACAATTCTGCAGTCGCCTCTACCCAGCAATTACGCACTTCTTCTAGAGATAGGCTTTTGCTTTGTAGGGCAGGCTGGTCTCAAACTCACAAGCTTCCTGCCTTATCCCTACTGAGTCTGAGGAGTATAGGTGTGCACCATCATATACGTGTGTGTGTGTGTGTGAACTCAAAAACAGTCTTTTACACACCCACATCTGAAGCAATTCTGAATCACGTGTACCTCGTTAACGTCGCTGTGACTGAGTCCAGGTCCTGAGAACAGTGCTGCCACACTGCACACTTCCCTCCTCTGCCCTCTTCTCTCTCTGCACACACACCTAGCCTTCGCTGTGCCTCTAGTCTCCTAAATGTCAGAGACGAGGAAGCCCACTTTCTTTACTCCCATTGTCAGGAGTGTGTCAGCGCCCAGCTGTTCCCTCAGGAACCCCCATCTGTCCTTTCCTTCAGTTACCCAGTACTCACTGTTTCTTCCCAGGACACGCGCTCGAACCTTTTTCTTTTTTCAATGTTACCCTGCCAAAGACACTTCTAAAAGACTTTTTCTCTCCAGGCTTCTCCTTCTATCCAAGACCCTGCTAGTGTATGGCGGCCTCCGAGGGCCATCGAGTGCTGTGCTACCTAGACTGCTTTGTTGCCTCTTCCTACCCACAAGAAGCAGGTTTTGTCTAGAGGGTGGGAGATGGTGCCCATGATGGGGAGTCACTTAGTCTGATGTAAACTTTAGAGCAGGGACCACGTGTTCATGAGGCCCGGGGGAAGGAAGAAGGGGTGGTTTTTAACTCTGGACCATAGAGAGCATGACTAAGAGTTTTGGAATTACAGAAAAGAGAAATCACTATATACAATTTAGCACTCCATCTTCCAAATGTCAAACAATTATACCACTGCTTCAGTAAAACTCTTCTATTCTTCATGGAGTACATCACTCAAGTCCTGACGTGAACGGGGAGGATAAAGCTTTAAATGATCTAATGGGCAATGCTGGCTTACTCAAGAACTATCTCAGGCGTCTAAGGATAGAGCAACAGAGAAATATAAGTTGGCTGTTGATTTGCAAATTAGACTTTGATTTTAATTCATTTCTTTTTGGACACTGGTCTCCCAGGCTGGTTTTAAGCTCATGATCCCTCTGCCTCAGCCTCCTGAATGGTGGGACATATCTGAATGGACAGGTACCATATCTGGCTTGATGTTAATTGTTAAACAGGTCTCATCTCTACACTATTTAGAGACTCCATGTTTTCACATAAAGCAAATGAACTGCACGGTGTGCATGAAAACGACTAAGGAGCAGGGAATATATGTAGAGATCACGGCGTGAGCTGCGGCCTGAAGCCATGTTTGTGTGTTAACGGTGGCTCTGCCATTTAGAAGTGACCTCAGTTTCCCATCATGTAGGCACAACACTGGGATAGTCAGACATACTGAGTGCCCAGCTCACAACTGCTAGCTGCTCTCATGACAGGATCATTTTCCCCCATGGCAGAGCGTTCAGCGCCCCTGCCTGCACTGCATCTGGGCTCCTGCACGGACCTTTGCTGTCCTCCTCTGTACCCTATGTCCCCTGCAGAATGATCCAAGAACACCTCCATAGCAGCTCCCCACTACAGAGACTCTGTCTGTTACGGAGTCCCTTGCTCTAGGGGAGAAATGCCTAAGGAATGTAGTTTACATATTAATACTAAAGCAGCTTGGTATTCACAAGCCATATGAAGTACTCTTTGAATAGGATAGAAGATATGCAGAAATACTGTTTATTGCTAAATAGAAACGTCTTACCGTTCATACTTCTCATGTGACATCTGCCTTTTCAGATTATCATAATCTGTCTGCAACTGTGCCACCTTAGTTCGAAGCATGGACGTTTCTCGGCTTTGGGTAGTTCTTAAAAACAAATGTATAGATCTTAGAAATAAAAAAACGAATGACCTCTTTTGTGGAATCAAGTGCAGATACAAATGGAGGTGAAGCTTAAGAACAGACAAAGATCACAGCTCTCCCACAGTGGCTCTAACTCAGAGCTTCTGCAGTCTTTGGGCTTACTGTCAGTTACGGAGCTGGCAGCGCATGCTGCCCACACAGCAGAACCCCTGAGCTAGAAACACAGGATGTAAAACATCTTCCTTGGTTCTTCCTTGCCTCACAAAGAGCACTATTTCATCTCCCCTCGGCCCTGTAAAAAGCCCATTTTCTGCAGGCTCGCAAGTCCAGGCTCTTCTCTTCTAGGGTGATGTCATCACCTTGATGGTGCTGAACACACTTATGAGAACCAAATCTCATCTGCTCTAAGCCTTTCCTATCTACAACCAGCTCAGCCGGCCATGCCTGTCCTCAGCAAAGCCTCTGCTCACTCCTCTCACGGCACCGCCTTGGGGAAAGGCTGTACATTTCTATGGCTTCAAACACCACGTCTCCTGAGCTATTCCCCTGGATGTGCAGAATCAACAGGAGAGAAAGTCAGGTGCCGTGGTTGTGTTACAGCCCTCCAGCCTCCAATGCCCTTGCTACCTCAAAAGTAGAAAACTACTTTGTCAAAGACTCGTCCCACACAGGTGGCTCCACAACACTCACAGTTTGCTTTCTGAGAGGTTTAACTTCTCCTTCAGTAGCTGGATTTCTGTGTCCTTCTCATGGGAGGTTAAATGGGACTGGAATTCTTTATCTCTGTTGGTGGCTAACAACGACTCGAGGTTTTTAATTGTCTGTCTCTCACTCACCAGCTGCTTTTTTAACAGTTCTGATTCTGATTTTACATTCTCTAATTCTGCTGCTGCCTACAGAAAAAAACAAAGATTAACTCAGTAAAAGTTTAGCCATAGTTTGGGAAACTATTTTTTTTATAATATAACAGCAACTGATGGCTTGGTTGTTTTGTTTTTGAGTGCTGGCTGAAGACTTTAAAACATCTCTTTAGTTGTAAGAAAAGCATCATGATTTAAAGTCCTCTTTGCTACTTCTACCAGGGCTTCTTTGGCTTTAAGGCGCACTCCACCTCTCCGCTGATCACCAGCCATCGCCCTCAGCAAGAGAGGGTAATGATATGATAAACCTCCCACCCCGTCAGCCATGAGTCTGTGCTCTCTGCAGCATGCTTACTCTCTGAGCACAGTCAAGAAAGTGCTGTCACTTTTCAGTACATGACTCAACAAGAGAAACCCAACGACATGTTCACACATGAGCACACGCCAGCCCAGTCAAAGTTATCTGTCAATTTGGGAATGGGCAAGTCCAGTAAAGAAGGATTAATTAATAAGGTAAATGCCTTGAGATTTTATTATAAAAAATTCAACTCAGAAAACTAATCCTTCAATCCTATTTTACTTTTAAATAAAAAAAGAATATATGTTCCTGATCTATACTAGAAAATGCCTAACCTCTTAAGTACCATCTATTCCAAACCCAATTTTATCCGCTTTTTATTTTCTTGCAGTGCTGAGACCAAATCTAGACCAAATCATAGGAAAGCAAGGGCTCCCTGCTCAGCCATACCCGTCACATCCTCCTGCTCCACTGACAAACCTTGGCACAGAGCCGGTCAGACCCAGCCACCCAAATCTTGCAGTCAGAGGGAACAAACAGAACACTCAGAAAGCGAATGTGAAGTCAAGCGTGGGTGCAGGCCTCTGTAAAGCAGTGTGCCCACCAATGTCCCCTGGCACCTACCCTCTCCAGCTCAAGGCTTTTGGAGCTCAGCTGCTGGGTCATGATGTCTTTGCCCGAGTCAAGCTTAATGCACAGTTCCCGGAGAGACGACACGTCACCTAACACGGTCGCTTTCTCGCTCTGGTGACGCCGCAGCTCCTCTTCTAACTGAGACATGGCCTTTGCCATTGACGAGATCTGAGACTCATACGCGTGATGTGCATTTATGTGCTGAGAACAGAAAGCAAAAGATGAAAAGTAACGTAACTCGGTCACTCAGAGTGCAAGCCTTCAAAGACAGCTTCTGGAATTTGTGTAGCCACAAACTTACTACAGAAAACCAAGTGCCCACTTTTGCATATGCTAAAACATTCTCAGGAAGTAATGTGCTATTTTAAGACAGCCTAAACAGGGAGTTAATGCATAAAAGAAATGGCATATAATTATTAATCATAATCATAAATAATATCTCATGTATATATTTAGATAATACAAAAATGAAAACTATATGGAAGTGCTGTGACAGTGTTTTTAAAGTTTATATTTATAAATGTGCCTTGTTATAATAATTTTTTCTCATCAAATAGTAACATGTAATATAAAAACATATTTATATATTTGCAAATCACTTTTAAATTCTAAATTTCAAAACTAGTTTATTTTAATACTAAGTACCTAAATTTATATTTAAATTTAGTATGGTTTCATGGGCTAACTTTATAAGATTTTAGTGATTTTTGAAATAATAAGCAAAATTTGAAATACTCATCAAAGACTTTCCCAAAATAAGACACATCTAAACTTCTTGTTATTTAAATTTTATGTGATAACTATGAATTTATATAAAATCTACTTTGGGGTTTCAGGAAGATAGCCACTTTTAAAAAGCAAAATGACTTTAACAGAGTTCATAGAAATCAATGAATTAGAAAAACACAATATGTGCAACTTGGCTTATGAGATATCACAGCTACAGAAAAGTAAATGCTTGGATGGTCCTCTGTCAGTACCCTGAGCAACCAGCAGTTCCCCCAAAGTCAATACAAGCACATAAGGCCAGGCTTGCAGTCTGGCTCACTGGTAGGACACTTCCCTAGCATGCATCAGGCAGAGCATCCAGCCTCAGCAGACAAAAACAAACAAAACAAAAAACCTACACAAACTCATCCTATACATCACACAAGAATATTAGCAATAATAAAGAATAAAACTATAAGGCATCCCCTCTAAGAAACTATTAAAAGCAGACAAGCATTTCTTTAATAAAGAATTTGTAGAGTTACTCTAGAATTTGGGGCCTGCCCTTACAGATGCTGCAAACTGTGTGTGCTGGTTGACTGAGGGGCGTCCTCCATAGGCCTGTGTAGCTGAACATGGTCCCCAGTTGGTCCCCTCTTGGAGAGGTTATGGAAATTTTGGGACACGGAGACTTGCAGGAGAAAGTGTGTCACTGGAGATGGCCTTTGGGAGTTTACAGCCCTGCCCACCCCTGGCTTACTCTGTTTTCTGTGTGAGTGACCTCAGCTTCCTGTTCTTGCCCCCTGCCGCCATGTCATCCTCAGCCCGTTATGGACTCCCCCTCTGGACCTAGAAGCCATAGTAAACTTCCTTCCATAAGTCCCTTTCGACCACAGTGCTTTATCACAGCAAGAGAAATCGCTGATACCACCGAGGATCATCAATTCCCCTTCAGATCTGGACGCTGCAAGCCAATACTACTTTTTAAAAGTATTTTCAACTTTATGTGTTATGGGCATTTTGCCAGCAAGTCTGTACACTATGTGTCTGCAGGACCCACAGAGGCCAGAAGAGGGTGACAGATTCCCCTGAAACTGGAGTTACCAATTGTTGTGAGTCGCCCTGTAGGTACTGGGAATCAAACTCCAGTCCTCTGAAGGGGCAGCCAGAGCTCTTAACTACTGGCCCATTTCTCTATCACTGCAAACCCTGATTTTAAGAAACAGCTTTCTGGAGCCCGAGGCAGAGTTCTATGCCTCTCTCCTTTCTTTGGTGCTGTTGGCAATCACTTTGCCTTGTAGACGTCTGTACCTCCACTTCACCGTGCTCATCAGTGTCCCAAATGTCCATCAACTAAGATGGACACAGGCTATTCACTGGATCATGGTCTGCCTTACCGAGCAAGATCTAATCTTAACCATGTCTGCACTGACACTGCCTGCCACTAGGTCACACACATGAGTAGTCAGGCATCCAGGGACATTTTCAGCAGTCATAACTGTGCCTACTCTAAAGCCCTGAAAAATGTAGGCTCTTCTCAAGCACAAAACACCTCTAGTGTGGCCAAACTGTTTTACTTAATAGGTTTAATTTGAATATGTGTTTATTGGACCGGTTGTGCAAAGAACAACTTGCAGCTGTCAGTTTTGTCTTCCCACCATGTGGGATCCAGGAAGAAACTCAAAAGCATCTGGCTCCAATGCCCCAACTCAATGGCCCTCCGCCCACAGTGTGAGCATCCACTCCAGCTCACTTAGGAGTCTAAGGCAGCTATGGCCATGATTCTGGCGCACTGTGAGGGAACCTTTTACTCTAGCTACCTCCCTCTAATACTAGAAAACAAATCTCTGCTACCAAGATACTATAGTGTATCAACACACTGTGGTGAGGTGCTCATTATATCATGACAGAATTGCATGGCCAGTTCTGTCCAGAGGAGTCCACGCCTTTACTACAGCCTGGAAGCAGAAGGGGGGATAAGGAAAAACCAAGGTCCCAATATTTCCTCAATGATGTACCCCATGAGCTAACGTCCTCAGTGAGGCTCCACTTCTTAAAGACTCTAGCCTCCTGCAGTAGCATCACAGGCTGGTGATGCTACACAGGCATTCCCTACCTGACCGATATCCCAGGTCAACTTTCTCCCCTTTACGAAGCCCACAGTACTAAATATTTCTTTAAGACAGTCCAGGCTTTTCCCACCACACACCTCAAAACTTTTCTAGTTTTTGTTCATTACTCAATTCTAAGACTTCTATGTTTTCCAATGTTTGTTACAGCAGTGACCCCCTTCTTGATCCCCAAGTCTGAATTGGTGTACTGGGGCTGTGGCAGCAGCAACTTTAGTGGCTTACAACAGAAATTTCGTCTTCACAGTTCCAGGAGGTAGAGATGCAAATGTCAAGTGACAGCAAAACTGATTCCCTCTGGAGAGTCATTCTGAAGCAGAACCCACCCCATACCTGCATCTGAGGTTCCAAAGTCAGCAAGAAGCGACTGTCAGCAGTGTCTGCCTCTGACTTTGCACAGTAATTTCCAATATGTCTTTGCTTGTCTAAATTTTATAAGGGATAGCCCCATTTTACTGCAAAGACATTACTGCAAAATAATAAAGCTTAGTATACACACACACACACACACACACACACACATTCACACATACACACACATTCACACATACACACGGCTCTAACTCTATACTCTATGTCATTTCTTTCTCTTGAAAGATGAAAACTTGAAAATTATACCAAGAAAACAACTAGGCAATATAATTATATCAAACTGTGAGTCCTTATTAACTGAACTCAAAACTGTATTAATAAAATTGTTATTCAACTGTCATTAAGAGGAAAGCTTATTTATGTAAATGCTCAGCTCCTGAGCCATGCCTCTGGCCCATTGCTAGTCATTTTGTCACAGTGTCCATGAACGTAACTAGCACACCATGTTGATGGGAGCATGACTCTCAATACCCCAAATATGGAAGTAAACACGTTTCACCAAAAGGGGAATGGCTACATCACGTTTGAATGTGTCATTATGCAGCCTTGGAAAAGGACAAACCATGATTTAAGACGGATACATTTTGAGATTAAGTGGAAGATGGAGGTACTCCACAGGGTGGAGATTAGCACACTGTTAAAAATGTACTTCATGCCACAGGACCACACGCTTATGAGAGGCTAAATGGCAAGCCTTATGCCACCCGTCTCTTACTATTGTGACAAGGGACCGGGCACCCGCTGGAGTAGGACAGTAGCAGAGCAGAGCATTCCTGAGTGGCGCCTTTCCTGGGCAGCGCAGCCTCACCTCCTGGATCTCCTTCTCCAGGAGCTCCACTCGCTCCCGCAGGTGCCTTCTCTCCGTGTCAATGGACAGCAGCTCCAGGCGGACTGAGCTGTTCTCCCCTTCCGCCTGCTGAGCCTTGACCTCCCAGTCCTCAGCGCGGTTGTGAAGCATCTGGAACCTATCCAGTAAGTCCTTGTTTTCTTTTTCCTGGTTTAAGAACAATTAGAATTGTTCTAAGTCAGTACTGTCAATGGAACATCTATATCTCTCTCTCTCACACACACACACACACAGACACACACACACACACACACACCACCCCACCCCACACCACCCCGGGAACTGCTTTAATTTAGGAAACATCAGCATGCATACAGGTACTATCCCAAGATCCAATATGGTTAAATATTGAGAAATACAGTTAGTAGGACAGACTCCTACTCTCAAATATCTAATATGTAATCTCAAATGTCCAACATTTAATGCTGGAAGCAGAATTTAAGACCCAAGAGAGCATAGAAGTCCGGTCTTAGATGCAAACTAAGCAGTGTTTCTCACCTTGGCAGCCATTAGGCTCTCCCACCGCGACACCTCAGTGATGTACTTGTGGACTCTGCTCTTCATCTCTTCTTTCTCTTGCACGGAGGCTTCCAGCTCCAGTGAGATCTCCTGTGAGTGAGCAGAGCAGAGAACCAGTCAGGCTGCAGTCATGTGCACAGCGTCTTTGGAACTGAGGAAGAGAAGTGTGGGAAACCTCTACTGTGCTATTTTTCCATGGCTAGCCTTGTGTGTGTGTGTGTGTGTGTGTGTGTGTGCGCGCGCGCGTGTGCGCGTGCGTGCAGTGAAAGCATATGTATAAGCCAATGTGCAGAGACACAGAGCAGAGGAGGATGCCAGATGTCTCTGCCACCCTCCCCCTATTCTCCTGGGACAGATCTTTCACTGAAAGTGAAGCTCCTCATTTCAGCGAGGCAGGCTGGCCAACAAGTTCCTGGGATTTGCTAGTCTACAACAGCAACTCTGGGGTCATAGCAGCCACGCCAGCCCTTTTACGTAGGTGCTAGGGGTTTGAATTCAGAACATCTTACTTTCGTTTCACAGCAAGCACCCTTACCCACTGAGCCAGCTCCCCAGCCCGGATCTTGACTTTTTAAGCAAACTTTGCCATAAAACTCTCATGACAGTTCTGCCCTTGTATTTGATTTTATATCAGGATGAGTTAGTTGGTATTAAAAATAATTATAATACGGTTGATACTGAATAATACTGAAAGTAATTTTTATATTACATAAAAGAAATCATCAGTCTCCATAGCATAATCCTGTAATAAACCAATACAAACAAAACTTTACAGTATCTGCAACTTAAAATATCCTCTTATTTGTTTACAGATATGTCTCTAAGAGAATGGAAGGAAGCACAGGTTACTAAACCTGTCATGGTCCTTTATACATAAAAGAGGTGCCTAAGACTGATGCTGTGTCAGTTTCCCAGTGAAAAGGCACAGAGTAACAGGATCCATATTTCTTTTTCTGTTAAAGAAACAGACTTTACCATTAAAGATAGGCACCACCTTAGGATATAACGATTAAACCAAAGAATTCTATGAAAGGAATTAGGAGACAGAAAGACAGTATTTTTTTCAGCTTTTTCATTCTAATTTATGAAAACAAGGTTACATGCCAAATATGATTTAAAAGCAGACATCTCCTCACAAGATCATGTAAGGTTAGACAGACACTTAGTACTGACAAAAGTGAAGGGGAAAAACAAAAGAAACAAACCATTAATATTCAGTGTTATTATGGAAAGGTACGTATCAATTCAACTTGTAGTATTTAGTAATTTCCCAATTATCATTTGCTTAACTACTATTCTAGCATGGTTTATTTTTTCCTGATGATTCTTAGATACATTTATTTTTCTCTTCAGTTGAAAGAGTTCCTTCCAAAATCTTCTTTTGAGACAGTTTAGTGGTCAAAATTCCTTCAGCTTGCTTTTATCATGGAAAGATTTCCTTTCTCTTTTAATTATGACAAGTAGTTTTGTTAGGTGGGTAGTGTGCGTTGGCAGCTGTGGCCTTTCAGAACTCAACTACATCCTTCAAGACCTTTGGCTTTTAAAAGTTTCTATTGAGAAATAGCTGTTATTTTGATGAACCTGCCTTTATGTGTAAGTTGGTGATTTTTCTTTTAGCTTTTAAAAATTACAATTTATTTGTTCTGTGCATTTAGTGTTTAACTATTCTAAGATGTGGAGTCCTGTCTGTTTGTGTTATATATGTTTCTTGTACTGTGAAGGGCATATCTTTCCCAAGATTTTGAAAAATTTGTATTATAATTTTACTAAAAATGTTCTGGTATCTTTGGAATAGAACTTTTCTATATGCATGGTTCATTTAAAAAAAAAAAAAAAAAAAGACTGATGCTGTGTACTCACCCCATCCCAACAAAAAACGTGCTCCCTAGTGGCCTGGTGACACAGCTGCCTTCCCACACTCGAGAGGCCGCAGACGAGGATCAGGACTCTTGGCTACATAGGGAGTTCAAGGCCAGCTGGGGCTACATGTGATCCTGTGTCCAAACAAACAAACAAGCAAACAAACCAACTCCTAGGAAGGACGTTTAACTCCAGATGGAAAAGGAGATGTCTCTGCACTGATTAGCCGCTGTGCTACCTGTAATCTGAAAACGACCTCTGCTAATGCAGACAGACACCATTCTCCTCAAGGAGTTACCCTGCTTCCATTCAATCCTGTTGCATTTTCAAAGAATGTATTTGGAAGTTTAATACTTAGTAAAAAAAAAAAAAGTAAGTTCATGAAAAATCTCTGTCTGGTTTCAATACCTGGTTTTCTCTTGCCATTGTGGCCAGGTCATCTTGTAACCTTCTATTTTCCTTAAAAGAGATCTCTCTCGATTTCCCAACATCATCAAGCTCCTTGTGAGTTGCATCGAGCTGGCGCCGGAGGCTGGTTACCTCTCGGTCTCGATTAGTCAAAGTTTCTTGTAGCTGGCTGTCAAAGAGTAAGGCAGTAGGAACAAAGTGTTATGGAAAGCTCTAGCTCACTTAAAGTAAGACTATACAGTCACAGTAAACGTATGAGTACAAGAGAGTCTGTGTGCTGGCCTTGGACACAGACTAAAAATACTCAGGTACTTTATATACAAATAAAGCCACAAAATAAATATTATTATTATTATTATACAAGTTGAACAAACATAACATTTTCAAGTGTTAGAAAATCAATATAAAACCACATTAAATATTTAGTGCTTATATTGCCTTTATTATGTAAAATATAAAGGCATGTAGAATAAATATAATTAGTGACTTTTCTTTTTAGATAGCTTGAAATCTTTCTGGAGACCAGACACACAATGTGAAAAATTTAAGAGTGCTCAAGACAGGTTTAATTGAGGAACAAATGCAAAAACTAGCCATTAAAACAATCTAAGTTGAGATAGCAGGACTTGAACAGGTGACTATGTAAGCATAGAGAGAAAGTGGGTAAAGGCAGAGACAATGCGATCCGACAGCCACAGGGAGCAAGTCAGAGCAGGGCCGAGCAAGCAGGGCTGCTTCACGGGACAAACAGTGCTGGCTCCAGACTCTGCTAAGTAGGAAGGTCATATTTGCTAGAAATTTCTCATGAACACCATTTGTTGGTTACTCACTTAAGTGACTTTTCACACTCTGAGACTGTGACCTTCAACTGGGCAATAACTTTTTCCTGGAGAAATTACAGAAACAAAAGATTATAAGTCATTCATAGAGAATCATCTTCTGCTAAATTTGCATAATCAACTAAATTTAGGTAATTTCAATTACATAAATTAGACATAAAAGCACGCTCTAAATAAACACAGTTCTATGCCCATCTATATGTCACGTCTTAGTATGTCTCCACCCACTGAAGAGCTGAAGTGGCTTCCTTAAAGTGTGCTTTAATGAGACCAAATCACATTCTAGGAATAGATAAAATCCCACTGTAAAAATTCCAATTACTAGGATAAGAGGAAATCTAGCTATGTCACAGCAGAGCCATGGGTCTCAAGACTTCCTCAAGGGCTGCATGAACTTCGTGTCTCATGTGGAGACTGACCAGGCTCTCCTGCTGAGATGTGGAGAACGTGTAACAGATACATACTTTACTAAGGAGGCTTTCTTGTAGGTTGGCGATCTTTTCCGTCTTCTCATCTACAGTCTCCTGGAGAAAGTCCTTTTCTTTGTCGATCACTCCAATGGTCTTCTTCATTGCGTGAGTTTCTTCGCTCTGCACTGTCATCCTGTGGTTGAGATTCTCTATAGAGGAAGAAGAATGTTTGTTGGGTGGAGGCAATGTAGGGTAGCAAAAGCAAAATTTCAAAAGGCTCACCTAGTTTCTGCTCCAGCATTTTAATCTGTTCGTGGGCTGACTCAAGCTCCCCTCTTTTTATGGCGAGCCGGTGTTGACAATCATCAAGCGACCGCTGTAGCTGCTCACTTACCATCCTAAATCAGTGGACAAAGACAAATGGCATTCTTTATCTCTCACAGAAATAGCTTTGATAAATGAGTGGTTTTAGAATAGCCAGATTTCTTATTTAAGTTTCTTTTATTTCTTATTATAAAGCTCCTCCAGTCTAATCAATGGCTTCCACTATACATGTTATTTCTACCACTCCTCTCCAAAATGCTTTCATCTTCTTAAAAATGATATGGTATCAAGATGAAACTAATTGTATATTCTCTTCCAGAAGATTTTTGGTAGTTTTAAAGTTCTCCTCAGTTCCCTAACGTCAACCCCCCTTTCCTCAAAATCTACGTCTGAGAGTAGAGTCAAAGCCCTGTTGGACTTTGGAGATGCAGGCTCACTCTGCTCTCCTACATGGGATACCTGCAGACAGAGAGAAGCAGGAAGGATAAAGCTCTCTCTAAGCTTTTCACAAAGCCTGCCTGATAAAGATGGTAGTGAGGCATCAATGGAGAAAAGGCTGTTGGGAGCCAAGAGCCCCTGAGTCTCTCCCTCCGCCTCCTGCCTCCTCTTTCCTATGACTTCTTCCATCACAGGTCACGGTTTCTTCTGTAGGCTTGTGACTCCCCGCTTTTGTGTATGGAGTCTGTGTCTCTTACTCTCACCATTTCTTTGTCTATCTGAATTGTAGGTGAAACTCTTGAACCTGCTCTTTATTTTACCAAGTCAGTTGTCTACAGTAGCCAATCTACTGCTCAATAACCTGTCAACTGTAACGTATCGATCTATTTTAAAGAATCATCATCACTACCATCCTTCCTAATCAAAACCTGTTACTGCTTCATGACTGAGTTGCATAAAGATTTTGTTGACATTCAAAGATTTCTTCCTAATTTTTATGGCAAATGTAACTTAGAGAAATAGATTCCCCCTGACTCTTCAGAGAAGAGGGTTTCTGCTAACCTTCAGTTATCTCTCTTGCGCATGACAGCTATGCAACTGGGGACTGGGGACACTGTTAGCTTTTATTTCCTTCAGTTGTATGTACTTGAAATTGACAAATGGCTAACTAAATGGCCCAATATCCCAACATATACATTATGTACATTGTGTACTGCTGCTTTATTCCCATGTAAGTCACCTTTTGATTTTATGAAAGAAACGTTTCTTAAATTTGCCTTTTGCCCTCAAGGTTCACAGCTCAGTCCTGACCTGTGACCTCCTCTGCCTATCACTGTCTCTAAGACTTCAAACACATGCTCTATGTTCTAGCACAGCCTGTTTCCTAACCATTGGTTAACTTTTCTGTTTCTAAATCAGAAAGGGTTAAAAATAGGAGACATAACATTCAGACTTAATATTATCTTAAAAAAGGCAAGAAGAAGAAGGAAACAGTCCACATGGCAGAGGTTCTAAGATCCATGCAGGCCTCTCCTACAGAGCACAGTGTCTTGATTAGCTACTGAGGTGAACTTTAATAGCAGATAGGGCAGACAACTTTTGATGATCATGTCAACCTGTGAAAGTTTCAAAACTATGGATACCAGATCTCTCCAGACTCACTCAGTAAATCAGAGACCTCCCTCATCCTTCATAAGAGCTCCTAGGAGACTGTACCATGAGGCCACCTTGGGAAAACACTGTTCAAAGACACAGAGCAAAACACCACTGAACCTTGCATACCCACAAGAAGCCTGTTCCAGCGGTAAAATAATGAAAGAAAGCTTTAATAGACTTACCTAAGTGAGTTCATCTCTGTTTTCTGATGAGATGAGTCACCAGTCACATGGCTAAGTTTTTGAGCTTGGAGTTTTGATTTGTTCTCTAATGACTCCATTGTTTCTTTCATTATTAACATTTTAGATTGCAATTCATATTTTTCATTTTCAAGCTATAATTTAAATTTAAAAAATTAATAAGTATATATGATAATATCTTATTTTTCATAGCTACTCTTTCAAAATATTTCCAAAAGATAATTATGGAGCTGTATTAAGCAGTAACTGTCCTCTGTACTTTGAGGACCGACATGTCAGCGTGGGGGGTTCTGTTTCCCTCCTCTCTGTTACTACAATGAAAGAAAAACATGTAAACAAAAATAAAAACATAAAATCCATAACAGCAAGAGACAGGAAGCGAAACTACAAGCAGGATGAAAAGTCAGAGGAACTTCCTAAAACTCATACAGAACCCACAAAACCCTCTAAGGTTCATTTTCAGGCTTTAAAACCAACAGATTCTCCCTCCCCCCCCCAATCCCTACTCCCACCCCTACCCCCCCCCCCCGAAAAACCTCGAAACCAGCAGTAAAAAGAAAGGAATTAAACAAAATGGGAGGCAAAAGGAATGTAACCACAACACGGTCAGATTTATGGAGAAACAAAGTCAAAGTTTTCCCAACCGCATGGAGCAAGACCTGACTTCATACAGATCACGGTGCTTCTCTGCACGGGAGAGTAAGTATGTTAAGACTTCACTAAATGATAAACCCGTGAAATGCTGACTCTGCAGGTATGCGCCAGGGCAGCATGCACCTGTCCTGCCCTGCATCACAGATCACAGCAGCATCACTTCCTAAGCCTCTCACTGCTCAGGCTCGCTTGGTTTTGAACCAAGAATCACACCATGTGCTTTCTTCTGCAACTTCATGTTTTGGTACACCCTGCATCTGTACCAGTCAACCTCTGATGTTAGTAACCTTCATGTATTTCTGCTCAATAGAAACTGTATTGATTTCTATTGAGCAGGTATATGATTGATGATCCACTGTATGACTGATGATCACATATTGGTTCAAATAGTGTAGGCTCTGTGGGACCTCTCATCTGTCACCACCACTCCAGTGAAACACAACAGCAGATGCAGACAATACAGAAGCACAAATAAATGAGCCAGCCGTATCTTTACCAACCCAACTTACAGAGCAGGCAGTGCCTCTGGTCCATCTGATCTAGGAACCATAATGTGCTGACCTTTCCTTTAGAACATCTAGAAATGAACTACTGACAGCATGCAGTTGTTGTGACCATATCTGCTGTGGTTTGAACATGCAATGTCCACAACAGGCTGAGATGATAACTGTGGTCACCATGGTTGGGAAGGTGGTGGACTCTTTAGGAAGAAGGACGTAGCAGAAGCAAGGAGGTTGTTGGGGAGTGGCCTGACAGGACACATGGCATCGCGGCCCCTGTCTCTTATGCCGTGTGAGTGGCACCAGTCTACTGGACCCTCTCCACCAAAAAGTTCTGCTTTGCTTTAGAATCAAGCAATGGCAGCAGCTATGGACTGAACACTTGAAACCATAAGCCCAAGTAAACCTTTCCTTAGGTTGCCTGGCTCACAGAAATGAAAAGTGACAAACACTGAAAACAAGCAAAAGAGATGTGGGCTGTTGAGACTCCCCAGCCACGGAGCTCAGAAACCTAGGGACTGGCTTGTGGAAGGGATCTGAAACCAAGAATCTTATAACACCGAGCTGGTTAGGCAATTCCAATTGGAGAAGAATTGGAATTTGGCCATCCACAAGAATGTGGATGACCAAAGGCCAGGTTCATAGGTCTCACATGGGAACAAAGACTCTGGAAAAGGACTAAAAGCCATTGTGTTTCACTATGGCAAAACATGTAAGCTTTGTCCGTTCCCTGAGACTTGTGACTATGTCACAAACCTGAGATAAAAGGTGACAGACTGATTAACCTAGGGAGGGGAACTTTAAGACAGTCAAGCATGCTGTCGCTTGGTTATTTCTGGCAGCCTTTAGCCAGGTTTATGGTGAGAACTGAGAGCAAATACCAGAGCAGAGAGTTTGAAAAACGTGCAGTTCAGTCAGAAAATAAATGAAATTGAGGCCAACAAAGGGATGGCTACCGAAGAAACTACCACACTTTGTAACAGGATGAAAGCCAGAAGAGCCTTAGCAAGGCTGTGCTCTTCTCTGTTCAAGGGCATGACCAGAAGAACAAGTGGAAACCTCTGTGGAAGGCTGGGCTTTGAGGAAGGAAGAGGTGTCCCTACTCACAGTGTGGGGAATCTTTCCCAGTGCTCGGTCACCTGAGGACTCAGTGGCTGCTGCAGCCATGGTCCAAGCAGGCCTGGCTACTGTTCAACCTGGCGGCAGACACTGTGTGACCCCCGGCTTCAGCCTTGAGTAGCTATCTCTAAATAATCCTAAAAGGATTTCTGGTTATGGTCTATTTGAGGTAGGAAACATATATGTAGTCATTTGTCCAGGCAAGAATTACTAAATAATCACTCTTTACTCACTGATCTAGGTTTCTGTATATAGTAAGTTCTTTTTATGTATATTTGTTACATTTGGTTTCATTGGTCTTTATTAGTCCTTACCTTAATTATAGTGGCCCTAAAACCCAGTATCATGTTCCTTAAACTTCTATATGACTTTTGGCTCTTTGTTTCTGCACAATTTCTGGAATTTCAGAGTTGACAACTATAGAAAATATCTACTATCTAGTTATCTAGAATGGTTGCATCTGTATGAAAATACGGATTTTTTTCTTGTCATTATTTCCTAAACACAGTATAACAACTATTTATAAAACATTTACATTGTATAAGATATTATGAAATCATACAAAGTCCTGTAAGAAACCTAAATATGATTTAAAGGATATGGGAGAATATATAGGTTATATTCAATATGATGCCATTTTTATACATTTTTATATATAAACATGAAGTTCTTCCTCAGACTTAGGTATCTGAAGAAGTCCTGGGAGCAATCTCCTATAGATACTGAGGGCTAATTATAAGGAAAATTAACAGTGAGTCTCACTTTTTAGTGTGTATGTATTACATAATTACTCTTCTAAGACCAAACCACAATAATCACCACTTGCCACTACGGAAGCCTAACATTCCAGGACTTTCTTACGTATGGCCTATGTGTTCGTTACTTATTACATTTTCACAGAAATCCCAAGAAATAGAAACACTCCTCCTATGTCAAAAATGAAAAGCTGAAAGAGAAGGGCCAAGACCCTGGTCTAGACAGGAAGCCAGATTTGAACCACATGACAAGCCTCAGGGCAGGCACTGCTCTTCCTTGCATACTAGTTCTCAAAAACATACAGTTTACCAAAAGCATAAAAATTGGCACACTCACTCCTAAGTCCCAACCGCCTGATAGATTACCTGGTGATTAATGTAAGTCAAATGTTCAATAGTCTTCTCTAACTCTGATTTTCCAACTGCATTCCTTTCTTGGATATTCTGAAAAAGAATTTTATAGAAAATGTTCATTTGTATTAAATACTCACAAAAGTAAGTAATGCAAGTGTGCAGAGCTATGTTTCTTATTTCGTAGAATCTATGGATGCTATAGAAAGGTCATACATTTCATAAAAGCATTCTTTCAGCTGGAAAAGTTCTATTTCCTATCTTCATGTGTCATGCAGAAGATAAAATGGGAGTGGACTCAATTATCAAGACTTAAGTAGCTTGAACCTGGTTAACAGGCATCATACAGAGAACAACACACCAAGTCACAAGCTCACAATGCGCCCTCACAAGAGATGTAAGGACCAACACACACACCTCCCATTAATTCTGTTTCAGTGCTGCTGGCTGAACCTAGAGCCTCGCGCTCAGTCATGCGGCGCTACTGCTCTGTTGCTGAGCTACAGCTCAGATGTAAGGAAAACAGGACACAGGGAAGAAATCCATGACAGACTCAGGCGGTAGAACAGTACGAGTCCAGTTTTAAGAACCAGCTGGTCAGGGTATAAATGAAGGCTAGTTTTCTCGTTTCTTAGCTCACTCAAGTCTCAACTGCTGCCAAGTCAAGGATGCATAATGTAATGGCCACTGAGTTTTTCTAGTAGAGGTGCATACTCATGTCCATGCTATTCATTTTAAAGCTGTATTTGATATTTAGAGTATATGTCTGGTTAAAGAGATGACTGCTATGTTAATTAAATCACTTAAACGGTGCTGACATAGGCTCTATACAAAGCACTAGGCAAGGTGTTAGGGCACAGCCATCAGCGAAGTCTCTGACGTCATACTTACATAAAGCCTCATAAAAACAGAACTAAAACAAGAGACTACAGTAAGCCATGACGGCGAAAGGTCGGCAGTTCCAGGATGAACCTCAGTTATAAAGCATGGTTAAGTCAGCCTGGGCTACGAGACCTTGTTTCAGGGACAGTCAGTACTGGAAAGTGTCCTCCAGGTTGCTGATGGAAGGACATCAAGAGTCGTGCCCAGCCAAGGAAGGACCCTGCGTGCTGCAATGTGTACCAAGTAAGATGTGCCACTGATGTGATGGTACAACTGTTATGGGGTAATTGCTTTCTGATTAGATCTGCGGGCTGCCCCACAGAAGGGGACTGTCTGATACTGTAAGCCTGATCAAAGGCCCGAGACTGTTGAGGCCATAGTCTAGAGAGTAGAACCTGTTATTGTTCTAATGTTGTAAATGACCATGATGTCCAAGTTCCTGCCATACTTATGTTTGTACCTATAGACCTGGGCGTAGTCAGAGAAACTTCTTCTTTGCAGTGAGCACATTTTTTTTTAAGGATACAGTTGTTGACAGGATTCCTATGCCCCAGGGAATGGCCACAAAAAACTAGAACGTGAAGGGAGCTGGGAGGGGTTAACAGGAATACATATGATCATATTTCATTGTATGCATGCATGAAACTCTCAAAAATGTGGGAAAATAAATATAGATAAGTGAATATTTTCCTAGACAAGCTTTATTTCTGTATGTCAAAAGGAATCTAGAGCCTGGCGCTCAGTAACCACCATTAAAGGACAAATGAGAGAAGGGCACTTGGAGAGGTGGAGACCTTCACAGTAGTCGGCAGAAGACTGCTGGCAAGAAAAGTCCCCTAAGCCAGAAGCCTTGAGAAAAAGGAGAAATAGCAAAAATGAGCACAGGGAAAAGATGAGACAGTGAAATAGGCCAGGGCTGATCACTAATGATCTTGTAACAGGTAATACACTTTGTTAACGCAACAAAAAGAATCTAAACTCAGGCCCAAAGGGTCCCACGGTGATAGTGCACAAGAGAGCACACCGACCACCATAGGTGGGGTCGGGAGACAGGAGTGAACACCTGGAAAGAAAGGAGGTCAAGGCGACTGGGTCAGCTGGGAGAGGCTAGACAAGCATTTGCACTCTTTAGCTATCAGAGAAGGCTTTCGTGAAGATCCACTGTAGTGGCTCGTCTCACACTTGGAAAGAACTCTCATGGGGCGGGGGTTGACACTGTTGTTCAGGAGGCAGCGCTGGCAGGCCTCAGCTGACAGCTGTGACTGAGCTTTCAGAGAGAGTTTAGTCATAACAGCTGCTTGAAAGCAGGGTGGCCAGGGAACCTACAGGAAACACTCCAGAAGGCTGAGGAGTCACATGACTAGTTCTGATTTTTAAAGAAAAGGTCTCTCGGAAATTCACAAAGGCCTGCCTCCTACAACCCAGAAGGGTTCTGATAATATGAAGGCAGCTTTCCAAGTCACCAGTACCAATGCAGTTTAAAAATTCTATTTTTACATTTCTGGTCATCACAACAGATACGAGAAAGGGTAAGTAAGAAGCTTGTGCACAAGGAGGCCATACTGAGCATCTCTCTCTGGTAATTTTAACTTTTTTTTTTTTAATTTCTAGAAGGAAACATTCCAAAAGACTTCAATTAAAAACATTCTTACACTGTCTTAGAGTATAAAACTTTAACTGAAAATTTGTAACACAAAGATTATGCTTAAAAGGCTTATTTTTGTTTGTAATTTTAGTGGCTACTTTTAAGGCACTGATTTCATATTAACTTAAAATAATCATGGCTTCTACAATAAGATCACTCAGAAGTTACTGTGTAGATGTACCATAAAATAACGCCTTGGCGTATTAACACACTTATTCGGGAACAACTGTAAAATAATCTACCCAGGAGAAATGAAAACATCACAGAAATACTCCTACAAGCACTACTCATGGATGAACCTCACGGATATCATTCCAAGAGCCACCAAACATTAAACACATGTGTGGGTTGGGGATGTAACTCAGTGGTAGGGTGATGGCTTTGTAAATGCAAGGCCCTAAGTTCAATCCCTAGCACATAAAAGGAAAAACCACCCTCGCATATTTAATGATTCAGTTCATACGGATTGTCCAGAGAAGGCAGACACTGAATCAGTGATGCCCACAGCTAAGGAGGCCAGGGTGGGGGGACTGAAGCTATCTCAATGGATACAAGGTTCCTTACTGTTGGGTGGAGGTTTTCCAAGATAAATTATGGTGAAGATTATAAAAGACGGAGAAAAAGATAGCAAAAGCCACTGTACTGTCCCTTTATTAAATAGGTAAATTGTATACTTAAGTGAAAAATATCCATAAAGTCATTAAATAAAGAAGAAAAGGATGCCACTCTTGAACTTAAACAATCCTGAGTACAGGGTGTGGCTGTAAGGACCAATAGGAATGTCTTAGGTTTTGAAGGCCAAATGTGTCTTCTCAACTCTGCCACTGTGGTACAAACCCAGCTATGGTCAACACTTTATCAATGGTGGAGTATTCTTAGTGGCTACCACACTCAAAAATGGTAGTTCAGCCCAGGCCGTGCAGGGCCAGGCCGCCGTGCCGTGCCAGGTCTCAGGCCGGGCCGGTTTGGGCTGTGCTGTGCTGTGCTGTGCTGTGCAGTAACTTCACAGAAGAGTGCAGTTATGAATGGAGGCATGTATAACTGTGGGGGGTGGGTCTAATGAGTGCATGCTACTTTCACTTTTTCCCCACATACTTAATAAACTACATTTCAAAAAGTTGTAAACTGTATTACTTACTTTCAACTTTTCTCTCAGAGCTTCCTTTTCTGCTGTAATTCTTCTTAAGTCAGATAACGCGAGTTCTTTCTCCTTTTCTATACAACTAACAACATGGTTGGGGACTGCTGTATTAGTGGACTCCTGTCTCAGTGCAGATAACTCTTCCTTTGCCTTAGAGAATTAAAAGATATTAAAATACTTAGAATATATTCCATTTTTAAAAGGGGCTAGTGTTGGGGTATATTAAATACAAGTTTCTTTCCCTTCCTTCCCAAACCCAATAAAATAGGAACAACAGGATTAAAATTAAATACTGAAGTCCCAGTGACAAGATTCTGAGGCCATGACACACTGGAAACTAGAAGCAGCTGGCTAGAGAATTAACTAGGCAGATTCAAGAAAGCTGAGAGCTAAGTCTACTGTGGGGAAACTCCAGAAGTGGATCCATTTAGTTAGTGCACTGCCACGTCCTAGAGAAGCTCACAGAAGTAAAAATGTCTCTTTTAACTTACATGTCTTCCTCCTGTCAAATTAGTAAGGGGCTCCATGGGAGGCGGGTGTGTAGCAAACCCGCTACAGATCCAGGATCTGTTCAGCCGACTCAGCACTGCTAAGTCAGGCTCTGTATCAGGCTCAGGCTGCAGCCCTCCCCAGAGCAGATTTTCACCAGGAGTTAACCCTTAGAGTATGTGTGCAGCACCATTCCCCACTCACTGGCTACACTGGGCTAACAGGAAGCTCTGGAGAGCCACTGGCCTTGACCCCCACGAGTGCTAAGGTCACATGAGAACCACCATTCGGGACTTGACCTCAGGTCCTCGGGGCTTGTGCAGCAGGGGCTTTAACTTGGAGGCTGACAGACAAGACTGCAAACAGGAGGTGCATGTCCTCTTTATCTCTGGGATCCAGACAGGTGGCAGCATGTTTAAATCCAAGGGCAATGTTGGCTCAGAGCCAGCTAAAGTCTGTTCAGCTAACTTTAGAGAAACTGTCTCTAGATGACCTGACACTGATAAACTAGAAAAGAGAACAAACATGACAGAAAAGGAGAGAGAACTGTCTGTTTTGAGAACAATGACAGTCATACTGCAGGACCTGGGATTCTGTTACAGGAACTATTTATAATGTTCTGTTGGGTTAATCAGAGCAACGCCTTACTTCCTTATACAAAGCACTTAGTTTGTCCCGTTCTGCCGTCAGCAGTTTCACATTGGCCTGTATATCCTCCATGTATTTCTCGAATCTTTCTAGCATGCGCTGAAGCTCATCCCTTTCTCTTGTGATCAGGTGAATGTCCGAATTGTAGTCACCCTGAAACAATACATTACAAAGATGAGCATCATCATGTGTTATAATTATGGCTGTATGGTTGTCACAGCCATGCTGGTCATGAGGCTGACTAACAGACAGAAGAACAGACGTTCTCTAAACGTAATTAAAGAACTCCTGAGAGCATGCCACGAGAGCAGATGAAAGCACCGGCAGAAATGCTGCCGACTCCCTCCCTCTAGCTTCTCAGGAAGGTACATGGCTGCCAATAATACTACCTGTGCAGACCTCGTTAGAGGCTTCTGCAGCTGACATCCCTAGCTGTCCCCATTACACATGACACCTCAACTACAGCCTCTAGACTAGATCAGTAGCTCCCATGTAACGAGATCAGAAGCTCGTTCTATGCATGAAGTAGAGGGTCCATGCTGGAACCTTTGGGAGCAGGGTATAGAACATTCTGTCAGACGCATGGTAAGTTTTCAGACACTTTATAACTCTCTGCCAAGGAGAGTCCAGAGGTATGTGTGTACCCGTTTTCTATGACTTAAGGTCCGCTTCTCAGGTACAACAGCCCAGTTGTCCCAGCTTCAACCCACAGGAGGGCTATCTGTGCCACCGTCCAAGTACAGATGATTGGGACGGTCACTGACTAAGCAACTCTTTGCAACATCTTAAGGAATCTGTCTACTATCACAGTATGATCCTGAAGATCCAGTCCTCACTGCCATCATGAAAACGAGATGGTAAATTTACGGCATGTTAATGCCAATGAACTAAAAATATAAACTATCTGATACACTATACTATTGCTATACTAGTGTGGTGGTTTGAATAAGAATGGCTCCTACAGGCTCCTATGTTTGAATGGTCCCAAGTTAGTAGAACTGTTTGGGAAGAATTGGGAGGTGTGGCCTCGTTAGATGAAAGGGGCAGTTTGAAATTTCAAAAGACTCCCTTTCCCAGTGTGCTCTCTGCCTCCAGCTTGTGGATGCAAAGGTGAACTCTCATCTGTCTCTGCTGCCACACCTTTGCTCTGCCATCACAGACTCTACCCCTCTGAAGCCATAAGCCTAATTAAACACTTTGTTTTTAGTCAGCCACAGAAAGAAAAAAGTAACTACAATTGGAAAGAGTCAGTGGATAATATTTGATATCCACTGAGCATATATGATAACAGTAAATAATAATGCTAAAAACGTGTGAGGGAGTCTCCACTTAGGAAAATGCTATTCTCTTTAAAGCACAATTAAAGCATGATGGGCAAGACTGGCTGTCATGGACAAAGCATAACTAGCATAAAAACATTAGGTCAAGGTTTACATTAAAGGGCAAGATGCTTTACACGACAAGAGCATATCAAGATTTCAAGATAATCCAGGCTTAAAGTCATAGAAGAAAACCTGTGATCACTTAAAACATCTTCCTGAATGCAGTCTGCACAGATCCTAGAAAAGGAGTGCAGTGAATGAAGAGTCAAGTCTGTTTTCATTACTGTCTCCCCCTCAGCTTAAATGTCACTTTCTACAAAATTCTTCATGCAATTTAGATGTATATAAAACTCCAAGTATTCTGAATTGATCCCTCATTGGCACTTAATATAAATGAGATCTTAAAGTTACTTACCAGTCAGGGGTGTGGCTCAATGGTAACATACCCTCAAATCTGCATGATGCTTTTAATGTACTCACTAATTTAATTCCTGTGAGAGACACAGGAATTCTACACGTCTCTATAAATATATCTTATATAGAAAACTTATATGCTAATTCACTCTGTTTCTCCATTCTATTATTCTCAACACATTGACAAGCAACATGCACAGTGCTCAAAGCACAACATCATGTCAAAACCTCCTTTTCTTACTTTGAAACAGGGTTTTACTATATAGCCCTGTCTGTCCTTGCTTTGTAGGCACGTTGGCCTTGAATTTGTGGCAATCCTCTCACCTCTCCCACAGTATTGGGATTACAGATGCAAGTCACCACAGTGGGCTAGGAACTAATCTCTACAGTACATGCCTCATTCACAGCAGACAGTATATATCTACTGAACTGAACTGTCTACACAGATCAGAGATGCTTTAAACCAGCAAGCAAAGGTGGGAAGTAGACACTCTGCTAGAGGACCCTTATGTGGACCATCTCATCCAGTCCCTGTAAGAAGGTGCAGTTATTTTCCTGGGCCTGCATATGAGGAACTAAGGCTGCAGGGAGTCAGCTTCTCTAAGATCTATCACACGTTGATGCAAGAAGCTGGGAACTGTGTCAGGTTTCCAGTGCCAAAACCTTGTGCTTGTGCTGACCACAGTGGGTGTAGTTAAATGGGAACCACTCCCAGCAAAGACAAGTGAAAGCATGAAATCTTCCTTATCCTTGAGGCTGTGATAATGAAGGTCGTCACTAACGGTAAAAGTGTCCCTTTTTTGATTTATTATAATTCCAAGAAACTGTGCCTAACAGCTTCCTATAAAGCAGGAAGTTGATAGCCATAGCAAGTACCAAATCTAGCTTGAAAGCAGTCTTTGTTGTCTGCCAACAAAGTCCTTAAAATATCTACTTTTCTATGGGCAATGTGCTCCCCGGGTCTCCATGCTCCCAGTGGTCTCACACAGATGGCCACCATGCCTACAGCTTATTACTGGTGCTGTGAAACACTCTGAATGTCCTAACTTTTTAACTATGCAAAATGAATTCTATGCCAGATAACATAACACTTGAAAAGCACAGAGGGGTTGAAGAGGCAATGGTATCTCCTAACTGTCACCCTACCTCACCAATGTCTCCACCGCCTTCCCAATGTGAACCAAGCAACTGAGTAAATACTTAGTGTTGACATGATTATCTACGTAACATTATATGCCATTTATACATTTTGTGATTCTTCTGCACAATAAAAATGAACAATCCAGTGATTTATTTCTCCTGAGAAATAAAAACATAATTAAACGTAAATGAGCTTTGACTGCCTGTCTCAAACCCCATTCTGCTTATAATAGATAGCATAGTGTTGATACTGACCAACCAACGGCAGCCGTTAGCCAACGAGGTTACAAAGCAAAGTCAACGCAAAGGCACAGAACTACTAGACAGCGGACACATGGTCTTCGTGGCGAAGGTAACAGAAGGAGTAAAGTTCAGTCAAATCTGAAATCGTATGTCCTGACTAATGGCTGTCCCAGCTTCATTCCATTTTACCTGATCTGTAGATAATGCTACTGTCATAGAAACCTTTAGGACTTCTATAGCTCCAAAGCTTTAAAATAAAAAAGAAGACTCTAAATACAGTTGATAGTAGCAAGACACTGATAACGATTAGGACTTAAATATAAGCATGTGACTTTAATCTTTCAGGAATCATGCTCAACATTTAATACCACCCGCAGTGGCTGATACAGTTAGGAAACACCATAGGGACCTAGAGACAGAACTCAGTGTCAGAACATGCACTGGACCCTGCTTTCAGTCCTCTGCTTCAAAAACAGACAACAAACAAAACAAGATAAAAACCAAACCTGTTTACAAAAACCAGAAAGCAAACCAAGTGACATACATGTAGGTCACTTTTGTAAGTCGGGGTCACTGTGCAACCCAGGCTGACTCTGAGCTTTGGTCTTTGTGCATAGCCATACATGTGCTTGCTTACCATCTTGTCCAGTCTTCCAAATGAACATTTTTAACCAACTGTGACAGTAGGCTAACAGAATAATCCACTTAGCGTGCGCTTCGGATGTGTACCCCACCCCCCCAGCAAAACAGGGTCTAGAAAAGACTTGATAAGTTGAAAGTGATGACACTCCGGACTCAACCAACAAAGCCTGGAATGACACAAAGGCCTGTTGTGCGCCATGAGGACAGAGGGACTCTGTTAGCAAAGGCAAAGTGCAATGTTCCACAACATAAATCCTGGGAAGAGCAGAAACGTACAGAGTTGTGAGTCTCTGAGTCCTAGTTTCTGAAAGCTGACATGCCTCTCACATGGCTCAGCTATTCGACCTAAATTTACAAGAATCAAAATGTTATCCTTTATTGTTGGATAGTTTTCCTTATAAAGCAGGGGTCCCATGCTGCAAGTTATAGAACAAAACAAAAGTCAAAATTAGGACATTTTAAAGCATGTGTTATTGACATTTCATTTAGTACAGCAACAAAGCAAAAAAGTTTATAACAACACACACACACACACACACACACACACACTCCTTTTGATTACTCTTACAGAAGGTCTTACCCTTTCTGAGCATTTGACTACAGGAGATTTTTCCCGAGCACAGTAATTAACAGAACAAGATCTCCGCTGGATGAGATGCTGCAGTTTCTCCAGCTCTCTCTTGTAATAATCGCGTTCTTCTTCTATGCCTTTCAGAAATGTGTCTAGACGAGAAGGTGACTTGTCTCGACGTTTTATCCCGTGTTCTAGCCTCATCCTCTCAACCTCCAAAGTCAGTTCTCTTTCTGCAGATTACAGTGTTAGCCTTAGGAAAGCTGCATATATAATGTGGACCAGTCAGGTAAATCAGTGTTAGCCTTAGTAACTAATGCTGCATATATGTGGACTAGTCAAGTAAATGACAGTGGTTAGCCTTAGAAACGCTGCATATACAATGTGTCAGCGCTGCATATACAATGTGTCAGGTAAATAATCTACAGTGAAAACTACTAGCAATCACCAGCTGGTCTTGTGTCAACCACAGGATCTGACATGTTGGACAAATACTGATGAAGAATGAGAAGAAAACACAAGAAAAACATTAACATGAGTTCATGTCCAACAAGTGAATGTCACCCTGTGTTGGTGTTATCACAGGAGGATACCACTTAGTTCTATAAAACGAAACAATGCATTTCTGGGGGGGGGGGGGGAGCTTCTAGAGACCCTACAGTAGCTCTGAGAGGAAACAATGCCTGTCAGCAAGCGTGCAGCAAGCGTACTTCACCGACCTCCAATTCAACACTTGCACAAAGAAACCAAAATAACTCACAGTTTCTTCCAACAAACACAACTATTAGTTTTTGCTGCTGTTATTTTTCAGACAGGATGCCACCACACTGTAAGACTGACTCAAAGTCTCAGCTTCAAACAGGCCTTCGGCCTGTCAAATGCCTGGGACACTGTATCCAGTCTACCTTACAAGTTACTTTTCCATGATCTAAAACAAAGCAAATACTAGCAATTTCACAGAGTTCAGCCTAGTGGGACAGACACACAGACACCGGCTTAAGAGCTCAAGGGGAGGCTCCAAGACCTGACACTATTACTGATGCTATGGTGTGCTTACAGACAGGGGCCTAGCATGGCTGCCCTCCGAGAAGCCCAACAAGTAGCTGAAAGAGTCAAGTACAGATACTTACACCCAAGCTGGAAGAAGCTGAGGAGGAGGGTGATCCCATAGGAAGACCAGCAGTCTCAGCTAATCTGGGCCCCCAAGACCTCTCAGACACTGCACATACACCAGCTGATATGAGGTCCCCAACACATGTACAGCAGAGGACTGCCTAGTCTGGGCTCAGTGAGAGAAGATTCACCTAACCCTTAAGAGACTTGAGGCCTCAGGGAGTGGGGAAGTCTGGTGAGGTGGCTATCTGGGGATGGTGACATCCTCTTGGAGATAGGAGTCTCAGGGGGTGTGGGGAGGAGGTATGAGATGAGGAATAGTCAGAGGGCAGACCAGGAGGGGGATAAAGACTGGACTGTAAAAAAAGATATAAAATAATAATAATAATAATAATAATAATAATAATAATAATAATTTGTGATCTATCCAATGCACTGCCGTCTTCCTCTTCATCTCTTCACAGTCCACTGGATCTGACTGGCTAACCATCCCAGACATTAGAAAACTCATGAACTGACCATTTCATGCTGAGAAGAAATGGCCAGGGAGGGCGGAGAAAGTAGGAAAGTGGGAAGGAATGGGCAACTGTAGTTAACTTAGAAGTAAAAGCTACCGAGTGAGGAACACTCACTGCATTCGGTGAGGGAGTGGGTGGAAGGGCAGTTCTGCTGGTGAAGGGAGGGCAGAAGCCTCCTGGAATGGATGGATGAGGAGCTATGGAGTAGTGGGTGATCAAATGGAGACACTGAGGGCGGATCTTAAGGCAATACAACAGGATTCCATAAAAAGACTCTGAACTTCAACTTTCTGTCATTTCAGAATGGTCTTCTCAGTCTGTCTCAAAGGAGCATACACTTCCATTACAAACCACTCAAGAAGCCTGTCCTACAGCAGCCGGTCAAAGCATGGGGGAGGGCCTCCTCTAGTCCACACTGCCGAGCATTGAGCATCGTCTCTGCTTCACAGCCAGTGCTCAACCAAGAGTTGTTAGCGGACGAACAAACGCTCATCTACTTACAAAACAGCATCTCACCTGTGACTGCAAAACTTTGCAGTTTTTTGTTAAGTCT
Source organism: Arvicanthis niloticus (assembly GCF_011762505.2). Taxonomy (NCBI): domain Eukaryota; kingdom Metazoa; phylum Chordata; class Mammalia; order Rodentia; family Muridae; genus Arvicanthis; species Arvicanthis niloticus. Next base: position 77,295,640 of record NC_047664.1, on the reverse strand, counting down.
TTGCTTTTCTTGTTCAAGCTGATGAACAACAGTCTCCAGGTCTGACTTTAAAAGTAGTTCACTGTTCAGTCTCTCCTTCTCCTTATGGCTTACGTCTAATTCCTGCAAAATGTTAACTCTATAATTGAGTATTCTAGTAACCTTATTAACCATTGTAGCAATTACGGGTAAAATGGATACTTTTATAAGCATATATATATATATATATATATATACACATATATATATACACACACACACATATATATACACATATATACACACACATATATAGCAGTGTATATACAATATATATACATATGTATATATATATAATAATATATATGTATGTATATATACATATATATATAATAGTACATTTATACGTGTATGCACATGTGTGCACATGTGTGCATATACTTTTAGTGACAAATGTCCAAACAAGAACAGCTGTCTCCCAAGGACCCACAGCTGCCACTCTGTGCTAGAACTCAGATCACTACCAGTCTTAACCCTTAGCTGGGAAGCTTCTCATAGCAGACGGGAACTAAGATGGAGACCCATAAGTGGACAATGTGCGGAGAGTGAGCAACTTGAGTACTCAGTTCTAAACAGGATGCTTATCAAACCTGCCCTGAAGGATCTGTGTGGTTGAGCATCCGGAAAGAGTGTAAGAGCCAGAGATATGGATGACTCCAGGGAAACAGTGACTCCCAGACACAACAGGACAGACGCACTCCCAGAGACTGTGGCAGAATGCACGGGGCTTGTACAGGTTCAAGGCAGTCAGGGTGGCAGCAGAGAAGGGGAAGTGGACAGTCTCCCACCCCTAGCCAAGAAGCTGTCTGCATTTGACATCTGCTGGGAAAGGAAAAGCAGTTTTCCATAATGGGGTGTCATTCTGTATATTAACCACACCCCAGGGCAGGCCCCATGCCCAGGAAAAGTTGGCCAGAGCGAAACGAACTCCACGGTTTTTGAGGGTGCTTTTTGTTTTGTTTTGGTATTTTTTGTCTTACTGTTTTTTGTTTGCTTTGACCTTTGCTTTTGTTTTGTTTTTGAAAGGAGGCAGAATATGAAAACTGCGTAGGTAGTGAGGATCTGCGAGGAGCTAGCAGGGAAAAAATATGATCAAAATACATTGCATGTAAAAAAAAACTTAAAAGAAAGTAAACAAATAAACAAAGGGAAAAGCCAAACATCCCATGAAACCCAGATGTCGACAGATGCTCTTTTGTGGAAAGCATTTTGTAAGACATTTGTTTACCGTTTGTCCTGCTTCTCTCTAAATGAATATGCACAATGTAATCACTACTGCCTATGATTAAAGAGGGCAGCAGAACAGCCCCAGGGGCATAGTCACTGTTTCTTCCTCGGCAAGTGCTTAGTGAACAGTAGCTCTCACTATCAGTGTTGTCTCAGAAATGCATACAATACAAAAATACTAACAGGAAATGTAAGAAACTCCTAAAAGTGAGTGTTAGCCAACACTATTGAAAATGGATCACGGATCCGAGACAAGCTCTGTCACTCACCCTCAGCAGTCACGATGTGTATACAATAGTGGCCAGCAGCAAACCCTCGTGCACACAGAGGTCATGTTCTGAGAGAGCCGCATCACCAACCCCTGTATAGTTACCGGACCCGAGAGTGAGCTCCAGCAACAGCAGGCTTAGTCAACATAGTTACTCGATGCCAGAGTCAAGACTTGCTGAGCTCAACTTAAAAAGAAGCCACTATCACTGGACAGTGGTGGCATACATATGTCTTTAGTCTCAGCACTCGGGAGGCAGAGGCAGGTGGATCTCTGTGAGTTTGAGACCAGCCAGGTCTACAAATGGAAATCCAAGACTGTCAAGACTGTTACACAGAAACCCTGTCTCAGAAAGAAAGGAAGGAAGAAAGGAAGAAAAGGAGGAAGGAAGAAGGAAGGTAGAAGGAAAGAAGGAAGGAAAAGAACGAAGAAAGAAAAACAGAAGCCACTATCATGTGCTGTTCATACTAGGTGTATAAAAACCTACAAAGAGTGAATACACACTACCATGCCATAGAAATGCATGTACCCCATATACAGCAGCATAGACTAGACATAATGAAGAGATGCAAGTCAGTGTTGGTCTTCGTTTCTAATCTTACAGGAAATCCTTCTGACATAGGAGGCGATCACAATGAAGAGAGGCCCCTGCCCCAGAATGACCACCAGTTTTAACTTGTAAGGCATTCTGCTAATTCCATGCAGTCTCTGTATTGAGGGGTTTCCTGGCATGAAGCCTGGTTTTCTCCCTAAAAGGCCACAGGGACAAGAACTGTGACTAGGAGAATCACTTGAATAACACCAAATAAAGCAATTACAAGGGGTATTTTTATAACAATCAACAAATAACTAACTAACAGTTATGATGTTACTGTTATCAGTAACCAGAGAAGCTACAGAGTAGTTAGTAGAATGTGGAATTGCTACAGGGGTCTCAAATGTTCAGTTCTACCTACAAGCCTGTGCTATGAACAGCTAGAGAATGATGACAGTATGGAATTGCATACTCATACTGTGTATGAACAGTTACAGTCACCAAAGGTAGACGCTGATAGCTGTCTCCTTAGAGGTCTGCCAGAGGCTGACATATTTAGAGGCAGATGCTCACAGCTAACCATTGATCTGATCATGGAGTTCCCAATGGAGGAGTGAGAGAGAAGACTGAAGGAGCTGAAAGGGTTTGTGGCCCCATGAGGAGAGCAACAATACCAATCAACCAAAGCTCCCAGGGTCTAAACTACCAGCCTGGGAGCACACAGGGAGAGACCCATGACTCCAGCTGTATATGTAGGGGAGGATGGCATTGTCGGGCATAGGTGGGAGAGGAGATTCTTGGTCCCATGAAGGCTGAACACCGAGTGGGGGGGGGGATTTGAGGGTGGGGAGGGGGAAAGGGGTGTAGGTGGGGGCACATCCTCATAGAAGCAGGAGGAGGGGGGATGGGATGGAGGTTCCTGGGTGGTGGTGGGGACTGGGGTAAGGGGATAAAATCTGAAATGTAAATATAATATCTAATAAAAAAAGGAAAAAGGAAAAAAGGAACACAATATACCTTATGAATACTCATTAAACTGTCAAATATAATTCACTTAATTTATTAATAAAAAATTCAAGGAGATAAAAAAAGAGAATGATGACAGTATGAAATTGCATACTCATACTGTGGACCACTTATACCCAGCTGTAGAAAGGAATGGAGCTCCCATCCATGCTGCAACCTCACAAACCATGAAAACATCCCAAACCAAAGAACCCTGCTGCAAAAGGATGGAGGACTCATCATTCACGTACACCAAATGGTCGGGAGAACTCTAGGACCTGACGGTAGGTGAGCAGCTGTCAGAGGCTAAGCAGAAGGTAATGGATATGAGGTTTCTTTCCAGAGTGATGAATGTTCTGGGACTGGCAGTGATGGTTGTACAGTTCTGTGACTGTGGTAAAACCACACAGCCCACTAACATGACTGAACAGTATCCATACACATTTTATCTCAATAGACCTATGAAACCAGGCATCAAGTCGGGGAGGAGAACACTGGCAACAGTGTGTCATCAACTTACCCATTGCAGTTTTGACATTTTTTCCTCAAGGTTCCGCATTTCACTGAGGTTTCTTTTAATCTCTTTCTAGGAATAAAAAGCCTATTAGGTAAGGATCTAAGACCCTAAGACTATCCGTCACTATGGCATCCTGATTGAGAGCAGCTGGTTTGCATTCTCTCTATCCATAAGGTCTGGGACTTGAATCTAATACTCAGCCCCAATGGACAGAGAATAAAGCTGAGATGAAGCCTCTGTTTAATACTGCGGTGTCCTCAGTGCTTGTGTGAACCTGCTTACAAAGTAAAGAACCATTTCTCTCTTCTTGGTCCTCAGCATTGGGGAATGATGGTAGTCAATTCCTAACCATGCTCTCCCCTGCTCTCAGCCTGCTTTAACCAACCTGGATTGCTGCACTACAACCAAGAGAACAGAAAGCCAGTGAAATATTGGGATCTGAGAGCAATCTTTTGTTGCTTCAAGTTGACATCTGTGGGCCTGGTCAACAGGCCATGAGGCACCACATTCAATGAACTGCATGTGAAAGCACAGAAGATACAAAAAGGAGTAGAGAGAGTGTGCGAAAAGAGACAGAGGTGCATTGCAATACACTAAAACCAGAAAGGCAGAACCAAAACTATATGGATGAGCTATATACCACAGCCCACTTATGAAAATCAAAACCAAGGCCTCACGCATGTGAGGCAAGTACTCTACAAAGTGGGTTACATCCCTAACCCATGTCTTCTTCCAAGACTGTTTGGCTGTCTCTTAAGAGTCCATATAGACTTTGGGACTATTTTCTGCACTGCATTCTGATAGGATCTGAGTTGAACTTGCAGACTGTGTTACAACACAGGTCTCCTAAACCATACTCACAGGAACACAGGACACCTTTCCACTTGCACACCCTTCAGCTGTCACCAGTGTTCTGTCTTAAGTTTCTACTTCACTGGAACTTCATTCTTTCTGATGTAGTTACAAATGAGATTCACTAATTTCTTTGTTGGATTTTTTTAATATACTTAGTATACAGAATTGCATCTGGTGTGTGTGTGTGTGTGTGTGTGTGTCTGTGTGTGTCTGTGTGTGTCTGTGTGTGTTTTAACATGCAATTTTGTTAACTCGTTTACTATATTTCATTGTGTACAAATCTTTGGCTTTTCCACAATTAAGATCATGTTACATGTGATCAAAGAATTGTTGTTCTTCTATTCTGTTTTACTGTTTGTGTTTAATTGCTGAGGCCTTCCAGTATTGTGTTTTAATTTAGCTTAATTTTATTAAGATACGGTTCAGGGTATCCCAGGCTAGCCTAAAGCATAGTCTTCCTGCTTCAGTCACTGCCAATGCTGGGATCTCTAGGCATGTGACACCACTTCTAGCTCAGTATGATGCCAAACAAGAATAAACATATCCTAGACTCGCTCCTGCCTCTAAAGGATTTTAGTCTTCAACACTGAGTGTGTTTGCTGTGGGTTTTTTATTAATAGTTGTATTATGTTGATATAGTTTTCTTCTCTTTCACTAACTATGGAGTTAACACTGCCTAACACAAATACAGTGATGCAGACAGTGGGCTTCACACAGGGATCTCCCTACTCTTGGCAGGAAGAGTTCCCAAGCATGATACCAAGCTATGGGCACAAGCAGCTTTGTTTTGCACTGTGGTGCTGAGAGGGAGCCCAGGCGCAAGGACACACTAAGAAGTGTCCACCAGTAAGCCTCATCTTCCCTGTGTCCTGTGTGTAAAGACTGGCATCTAGTTATTTAGCTCACACATAGTGCTCCTTGCGACCTGCTCAAGACCCTGCTTGTGGTCTAGGTATGTGTGAGTTCTCCACTCTTACTCTCCCTTTCCTAACTGCTGTTAGCACTCGGCTTCAAAGAAATCTCATTCATGTTTTAAAAGCACATAATTTCAAGACTTAAAAAAAAAAAAACCAACCCTTTGAAGCATCAGATACATAGATTATTTAAGGCTAAGCTGGAGCTGGCTGAAGGCTTTATTTTTCTTCCATTACATTTCATTGGGATGTATTTCAAATATAAATTTACTTTTAAAATACTTATTAGCACTGCGAACTGTCACTTTGACCTAGTGATTACTAACAACGGTAATGATAAGACTACAGGGAGGAGTATTAGGACACTTTGAACCTTCAAAGACAAAAAAAGAAATTCAATTCCTACATGTTTTTATTCTAGGACAGTATGATAGACCGATGATAAAAAGGGTATCAAGTATAAAATGTTAAAATGGGGTACAATTTTGTGAGACTTTCAAGGGGAAAAGGTCATTCAGACTCACTGTTACATTTTAAATAACAGCAAAACTTGCTTTTAGAGATTAATATAATCAGGAAATTTCACCCTATGCATCTTTTTTAGCAGAAAGATGAAGAATGGTAGTTATCAACTATAAGATATACAAGGAAAATGTTTCTCAAATGTCTTTAGGAGACTGGAGAGATGGCTCAGATGATAAAATGCAAACTGCACAGGCTTAATGACCAGGGTTTGGATCCTGGGAAGCTGTATGAACGCTGGGCTGACTGGGTGATTGTCTGTAATCCCGGCACTAGAGAGTCTGAGATGGGATCCACAGGGCAAGCCCACGGGCTAGCCAAGCTGAATCAGTGAGCTCTGAGTTTGGGAACAGAACCAGCCCCAATAAGTAAATAGTGATTGAGGCAGACATCCAATGTCTGCTTCAGGCCTCCACACACATGCTCACAGGTGGGCATGGTCACTGATGCATATATGCAATTCTACACACATGAATACACATACACTCATAGATGCATGCACATGATATAAACACATACACACATGCAAAAATAACTTTTCAAGGATTCTTGAGTTAAATCTGACAAGAGAACAGACTTCAGAGATAAAAGAACAAGAGTGAAAACTATAGAGGAAATCAGGACAGAGTCTAGATATTTATTCTATGAATGGGCAAGCATCAGGAGAACTAAACCAGCTAGAACAGAGGCAGTCTCTTAGAGAGTGCGAATGATGCTTAAGAAAGCCTTGGATCATCGGGGGTGAGGGACTGGGTAGGGCTCAGCTCCTAAGAGCACTGGATGCTCTTCTAGAGGTTCTGAGTTCAATTCCCAGCAGCCACAGAGCGACTCACAACCATGTAGAATAGGATCTGATGTCCTCTACTGGCGTATACATACATATAAATAAAATTAAAAAAAAAAAAAAAAGCCAGATGTGTTGGTACATGCCTTTAATCCCAGAGGCAGAAGCAGGCATATCTCTGAGTTCAGTGAAAGTTCCAGGACTGTCTCAAAAAAAAACATAAAACAAAAACAAAAAACCCAAAGCAAAAAACCAACCAAACCAAAACCTTAAAGTATTAAAGGCAAAAAACGGAGCCCCACTGAGAGAACCCCAAAGCTGAGCACGGCTCTCCAGAGCCCCCCCCCCCCCCCCCCCCCGCTCAGCCGTGTTGAGGTCACAGCCCAGGCCCAGCGTCACCTTTGCCTCGCTGAGCTCCTTGTCTGCTGTCTCCAGCACCTGCTCCTTGTGCCTTTCCAGCTGCTGGGCTAACTGGTCGATTTCCGTTAGCTCCTGGCAGAGCTTTTCGTTTCTGCTACTTAGGTTCACAACTTCAGTTGTCACTGTTTCCTTGGTTGCCACGAGCTCTTGAATATGCTTCTCCAGTTCTTTATTAGCTTGCTGAAGGAAGTCGACCTAAATCCAATTTATAATCATAGTGATTAAGTATATATAAATTGAAAAACTATCCAAACTTCTGAATTTTCAAAGTAGAAGTTCTAAACACTGTATTTTAAAAGGTGCTAAAGTTAAATCCAGCTATTTTTGTATGTGTAACCCTAAATACTATGGGTTTGTTTTTTGTTTTGCCAAAGCTCACAATGTGACTTTAATAGAAATCTATGTCCACTGGCATTGATTTTTAAATACTAAAGGGAAGGATAAGAAATTTGTGTGAGCTTGTTCCCAACAGAGCTTTAAAGACATGACAATACTGTCACAATGACATTAGCTTGTGCAGCCAATGCAGTAGCTGCTGGCATCTAGGTGGGGCTGCCAGACTAGAAAGATGGCAGTGAGTCTAAACTGAGGTGCGCTATAAACACATGAGGTGTCAAAGTCCTGGGAATTTGTTTGTTTTTTAGAAAAGTAAAAATTATGATATGCTGAAATGAAGTTTTGGATCTATTGGATAATTATATTATTTATAATTAATTCCATCTGTCTGGATTCACATTTCCATTGGACAGCAGTATTTGAATGCTGCTTTATAATCTCTGAACAAACTCTACCAGCTACACTCAGATAAAACATGAGGCTTGCGACTCATGTGTGTCCTTGCACCGTGCTTTGATCTGAGGATGAAAAGGCAGATGGCGAGGACTGGTATGTATGTAAAGTATGAAATAGATATAGAGCATATATTTTATAGCCAGTACATATAATTTATGACATACAGTATGACATATATATACCTTTAAACCATCTTTTATACTATAAAATAGTCATTATGTTTTTAAAATACAGAGCCATCACAAATTCCCCAATGTACACAATAAGCTTTTAAAATATTATTTTAACAATATATATATTGTTGTTGTTCTTTTAAGATAGAGTCTCATGTAACCATGGTAGTCTAGAATTTACCACAGGGCTGAGGCAGTTCCTAAACTGATCTTCCTGCCTCTCTCCCTCCTGAGTGCACAATTACAATTACCATACTTCACTCATTCATAGTTTTGTTTTTTAAGGTCAAACTGAAGGCAATGTCTAGGGTTTATGGTCCTTTAAGTTTGTAACATTAGATGTATCTTTCTTGCTGCCTCATTAAGCACTCTGATTTCTCAAAAGCTACCCCTATCTCTACATACTCTGGTTCTATCAGAAACCCTCCAGAGCCAGGCATGGTGGCACACACCGTTAATCCTAGCACTGGAGAGGCAGAGGCAGCCAGATCTCTGTGAGTTCAATGAGAGCCTGGTCTCCAGAGGGGGTTTCAGGGCAGCCAACGTTATATAGTGAGACCTTGTCTCAACATAAACAAACAAACAAAAATTATCTTATAAATAATACTTCAGTGAACAAACCTGTCACTTTTATAAACCCACAGATTTTTATAAACCTTGAGTTTTTATATACTTCATGAAACCACCCTAAGAGCCATTACCTGGATATTTAAGTGCGCAATAAGCTTTTCATTGGTTTTATTTCTAGTCTCCAGAGACAGGACATCAGGGGAACGACCGCCATCCAAAGCAAGTGACAGTCGTTCTATTTCTCGTTCTCTTAGTTCAATCTGAGAACAGAAAGTTACGCTTTCAGTTGATAAAGTCTGGTTACAAACCGAATCCTTAACTGCACATTCATTCAGACACTCTTCATTAATGTCCTGGCAATGCACACAGCAGCCAGCATTTATACAGGAACCCACACGTGTACAGAACACAGGGCAGAGCCACAGTTCAACAGAGCAATCAATTATGGAACTGATTCTAATTGAATTTTTAGTTTGTTTCCTCTCCTTTAAAATTAGGCAATTATTTATATGAAGAGAAATGTCTTGGCAGATTATACACATGTTTGAATACTGGATAAGTCTTGACACACTGCAGTGCTCGGCAGAATGAATGAATACGTGAATGAAAGGGAAAGACCAAAACCAGAGTTCCTATCTAATTCAGTATTAAAAGGGACATGAAAATAGAGTGAATTTGATTATTATTTACATTTACTCAAAGGACTAGTATTAACCATATGCTGACACTAATTCACATGCAAGAATTAGAAAAATTGCATGCAGGCACACACATTTTTTTGCTTTCTTTTCCCCCAAAACAGAGGGGGAACAAACAATTCAGTTCAATAAATACTGGATACACAGTGATCTGTATAAGAATGAGACAATGGACTCTGACTTTCAGGAACAGAGAACTTCACAGGGAAAGCTGGCAAGCATCTGAATAGTGACTGGCTCAGGGGCATCCAGGGAAGAGTGAAGGAAATACTGTTACAACATCACCAGCAGTTAAGGGGATATAGCGCCCCACTCTGCATCCTGTGCCTATAACACACCAAAGGCCTTGCTAATACAGAATGTTCACACAAGGTCATAGCAGTGCTGTACCAAGGAAAAGGATGCCCCCAGGCAAGATGCACCAAAGCACAGAACCACGGGAAACATCTGAGGCAGCAGAAATGGCTCAGCATGACTGGACCATAACGTGCAAGGAAGCTCACTGCTGGGGAGGAGTGTGAGGAATTGAGCGTTGATCCAGAACAGCCCCCTGCCCATTAAGTCTTAGGAGACCCTGAGAACAAATGTTACTATTAACAGCACAAACAGGGAGCTGAAACAAGGAGACAGCCTGAGAAGTGCTGATGGCATCATGAGAGGTTGGGGACAGCAGAATACGGGGTGCTGGTATTGCTTTCTGTCCGGGGCTTTGAGCATGCTCGGTGAGTGCCTACCACTGAGCTCAGTTCCTAGCCTCACAACCTGGAACAAGTTCTGAGAAAAACAAACTCAGGCACAAAGAATCAATAGCAGAGAAGATGCAACTACGACAGGCAGACAGTACGGGGTGCTTTAATCAGAATGGCCAAGCAATATCCTCCACACACTTCAGCCACCTCAGATGCAAGGTCTGGGCAGTTTATGTTTATAAAGTAGTTGGGGGGAGGATGTGGTTATAAACTGAAAAATAGTAAGTACATTCAATTTGTGCACTGCACTTTTGTCTTTTTCTGCTACGTTGAGAATTCAACCCAGCACCTTATGCTAGCAAGTACCTTCCCTCTGAACTACAACTCAGTGTAAACTCCTGACACTGCAGTGTAATGGTCCTCAGCCTTCCTAATGCTGTGACCCTTTATAACACAGATCCTCATGTGTGCTGACCCCAGCCATAAAGTCATCGCATTGCTACTTCATAACTGTAATTCTGCTGTTATGAATCATAGCACAAATATCTGATATGCAGGATATCTGATACGTGACCCCAAAGGGTGAAGAATTGCTGCTTTTTAGTGTGTTCGCAAAAGTGTTTTGGGCTCGTTTATTTTTTTGGTTTGATGATATTAAAATTTCCTTTAACTCCTTTCTAATCCAAATAATTTTCAAAGTACTATACAAACTAAGAGTTATACTACCAACATACTAGGCACATATAGAATTATATGTACAGATTATACAGCCACGTACATGAAAAACACGTTACCAAGTTTAAACTCCCGTGAGCAAAGTAACACAGCATGCTGGCCAGCTAAGCCATGAATGCTACAGGCAAATGGGTGGAACTAGAAAATATCCTGAGTGAGGCCACCCGGACCCAAAAGGACAGGCGTGGTGTGTACTCACAAGCGTGATGTGTATTCACTGAAAGTGGATATTAGCCAAAAAGTTCAGAATACCTATGCTACAACTCACGGATGGTAGGAAGCTTAACTAGGAGGAAGGCCCAAGTGAGGATGCTTCAATCCCACATAGAAGGGGGAACAGAGGGACCTGGGTGGGAAAGAGACGGGGAGAAAAAGGGAAGGCAGGATCAGGTATGGGAGGAGACAGAGACAAGCCCAGAGGGGTCAGGAGAATGAATGGAAATATACAGCTGCAGGGGGTTGGGGCCAGGGAAACCTAGAAAGTGCCAAAGAACTGGGATGTGAGGGCTCCCAGGACTCAGTGGGGATGACCTTAGTCAAAATGCCCAACAGTGGGGAGATGGAACCTGAAGAGTCCACCTCCAGTAGATAGACAGGGCCCCCAGTGGAGAGATGGGGTCACTATCTACCTTCAACATTTTTGACCCAGAATTGTACATGACTAAAAGAAATACAAGGTCAAAAATGGAGCAGAGATTGAAGGAAATGCCTTCCAGGGACCGGCCCAACTTGGGATCCATCCCATGGACAGGCACAAAACCTGATACTGTTACTGATGCCATGTTACTTACAGACAGGAGCCTAGCATGGCTGTCCTCTGAGAGGCTCTGCCAGCAGCTGACTGAGACAGATGCAGATACTTACAGCCAAGCATTGGACTGAGGTCAGGGACCCCTATGGAAGAGTCAGGGAAAGGACTGAAGGAGCTGAAGGGGATGGAAACCCCACATGAAGACCAACAGTGTCAACTAACATGGATCCCTGGGAGATCCCAGAGACTAAGCTACCAACCAAAGAGCATACATGGGCTGGTCCATGGTCCCCGGCACATATGTAGCAGCGGACTGCCTCATCTGTCCTCAGTGGGAGAGGATGTGCTTAATCATGTAGAGACTTGATGTCCCAAGGGAAGGGGGACAGGGGAGTGGGGTGATCTGGGGTGAGTGGGTGGGTGAGGAGTGGGAGGGTGGGGTGTGGAGCACCCTCTCGGAGGCGAAGGGAAGGGGGACGGGAAGGGGGGCAACATTTGGAATGTAAATGAATGAAACAATAATAAAATGAAAGACACCAACACAAAGGGCAAGAGCAGTGCTCGCTGGAGCTATGATCTAATGCAGCGTCTGCTAAGCTCTTCTCAGACAACTGCATTATGCTGTAGTGATAACTTCTAGAGGAGCTGCACTGAAGGCAGCAGCCCAGAAGAGGAACTCTCAAAGATTTATATCCAAAGTAAATAAGAAAGAAATAAAATAATAATACAATTATTTTTTTGTGTTTTTAAAAATGATTTATTGATATATTCTGTGTGTGCATGTCATATATGGAGGTCAGAGGATAACTTTAAGAGACGGTTCTCTCCCTCCACCATGTGGGTCCTGAAGATCGAACTCAGGTCATCAGGCCTGGCTGCAAGCACCTCTACCGGCTGAGCCATCTCGTTGGCCCTCCTAACAAATATAATTATAAAACAAATATAATTATAAAAGTATGTTGTCGTACTTCAGTAAAACTATGCTTGAAATGAACACAGTTAACACTTACAATTTTCATTTGGGGAAAATTTTTTATTTAGGGAGAGAGATCATTTAAAAAAAGAAAAACTAAAATCACTGCTCACCTCAGTGAATAATAAGGGAATGGACCAGTACTGGAGAGCTACTCCACCTAACTCAACTAACAAGCTTTTGGAAAAGAAAGAGGCTGCACTTAAAACTAGGACTCTATAATATCAGCATACGACAACTCTGGCCGCCAGGGGTCAGAGCACACACATCCCACCCAGGCCACAGATGAAAACCCCACCTGCTTGCTGTAGTCGTGCACTCCCTTCTCCATCTGTTCTAGCTTCTCTTGCAGCTGGTGGACTTCCTCCTGCAGCTCCTGAATCCTGAAACATGCACACCAATGTCAGCATGTGTAACAGAGACAAGACACCACAATGGCACATCAAAGTGATGCTGTTGCAGGAGGGATGCAGGGCTGTGCTCAAGGGTGCCAGTGTCTCAGCATGCATACAGTACATCACCTTGGAGAGCAAATTTTACAGGAGCAGATATTGAAACTGAGAGGCAAGGGATTTGAAACTCACACACATCATGCAATAAAGCAGCTTGCTGGTCCACTGGGTCTTTAGAACAATTCTGGGGTACAGCTACCAAGTCTTAGGTGCAGGAAACTGAGAATCCAGTTCAAAATTCACAACATCACTAAGTGAAATAAGGTGTTTTCTGACCCTAACCAACCCTGTGTCGCCTATAAACTACTTTACAGTTCTGGAGAGCAAAGAACCGAGAAAACCACAATGCTCTAAGTGACCTCAGCAAAGCCTACTTTTCCTAGAACCTGTAAGTTCTAACAGAATCAAGACTTTGTCCGAGTCATCTGAACTCTACATGGATCCTATCGGCTCGGTATGGCATAACCCACTTTTGGCTAGAAAAGCCTGAAGCAGGGTTGCTTTGAAGACAAATTGTCTGTGAGCTGCAATAAGAAGGTTGCAGAGAGCTCATCCCAACTCTTACCAAAGCCAAACGTGTCTACTACTCTAAGCTAAGAATAAAAGCAGGCATGCAACACCAGTGCAGAAGAGACAGTGTGCAAACAATGTGTGTGTGTGTCTGTGTGTCTGTGTGTGCGTGCATAACTCTCTAGTGGCATCTGGACTGCAAGCACTTCCTGCAGCAGCAGCAGCAGTTTACTCTGACCACCTCAGGGCACCTGCTCAGGGTCTTGCCCTGGAGGGCTGATGAACAGTTAAGGAAATGGAATCCATAGCTAAGTCTGATTTATATCTAAGGAAATATAAATGGAAGGCTAGAGAATTCCTAAGAATTTCAGATCATGTTAGGAATGTGTTCATGTCCAGCTGGCGTTCTGCTATATCTGAAGCAGTACAGACTCTAGTAAAAGACGACCTACTTAGAGATGAAAGTAACGTCAAAGCGACTCTAGTGACATGGGTTCTTCCTGTTTGTTTTCATCCTCTCTCTCTCTCTCTGTCTCTCTCTGTCTCTGTCTCTCTCTCTCTCTCTCTCTCTCCACACACACACACACACACACACACAATTTCTTTATTTACATTTCAAATGTTATTCCCTTTTCCAGGTTTCCCCCCCAGAAACCTCTATCCCATCCCCCTGCTTGCTTCTATGAGGGTGCTCCCCCACCCACCCACCTCCCCACTCTGGCATTCACCTACACTGGGGCACCCAGCCTTCACAGGACAAAGGGCCTCTTCTCCCATTGATGCCCTACAAGGCCATCCTCTGCTACATATGCTTCTGGAGCCATGGGTCACTTTATGTGTACTCTTTGGTTGGTGGTTTAGTCCCTGGGAACTCTGGGTGGTCTGGTTGGTTGATACTGTTCTTCCTATGGGGTTGCAAACCCCTTCATCTCCTTCAGTCCTTTCTCTAACTCCTCCATTGGGGACCCCATGTTCAGTCTAATGGTTGGTTGTGAACATCCGCCTCTGTATTTGTCAGGCTCTGGCAGAGCCTCTCAGGAAATAGCTATATCTTCTTAACAGCAGTAAGTTATTTTAAAGCAAATATGGGCAGAAACCTCAGATACATGACTTATTTGAAGTCACAGTTTTTAAACAAGTTAAAAACAAAATTCCAGGGCTGGAGAGATTACTCAGTGGTTAAGAGCACTGACTGCTCTTCCAGAGGTCCTGAGTTCAATTCCCAGCAACTACATGGTGGCTCACAACCATCTGCAATGAGGTCTGATGCCCTCTTCTGGTGTGTCTGAAGACAGCAATGTGTACTCATATACATAAAATAAATAAACAAATCTTTAAAAAAACAATTCCAAATCATTCTCAAAATACCTATTGAGTGTCAATGCAAAGTTCTGTGCTAGACATGGGGACACAACAATTGACAAGCTCAAACCTTCCCACTGTACACCTTATAATACAACAGTGATCACATGATCAATCAAGCCAACAAAGATGAAGAAGATGATGATGATGTCACTGCTGCCACCACCGCCACCACTTTTGGCGTTAGGGAGTGAACTCAGGTCCTCAGGCATGCTAAGCATACCTCTCCCACTCCCAGTCTCAGCACAGGAAGTATGTCACACACCTGTTGTCAGCCACTTGCAGGAGGTCCGCAATGTAAGGGTCTTCTGGTTGAGGAACTGGGTATGAACTGACTTCCGAGGGTGGGGCTGGTTCATCAATTTGCATCCGTTGGCGTCTAAATGCAATGTTTCTTTTCCTGCCACCTAAGAAAGCAGAAACAGATGCATGGCTTAAGAAGAAGGGACAAGCAGAACACTTTCTAGGTACTAAGCAGCACAAGTGAACCTCTTAGAACGTGGGCTCCTCTATGACTGAACAATGTATTTCTGAAACATCAATAAGACAAGGTTATAAAATAAGTTTTCTGTGCCAGTAGGCAGGCATAAGCACATAGTTTAAACTGTCCCTCAGCTGGATTAGATTTTGGCAGGACTAAAGCTGAGTGTGTCCTGCGGTGGTCAGGGTCATGTGCTGACAGCAAGACTAAGACACACATGCTTAGTAAGCACTGTAAAAGAACAGAGAACTGGGGCTGGGAGGCTGCTCAAACAGCAGAGTGCTTGCTGCTTGAGCAGGAGGACCTATGCTCAGTCCTCGGCAACCATTGGTACCATGCCTATAATCCCAGCACCAGAGAGGAGAGGGACAAGATTCCTGAACCTGCTGGACAGCGTGTCTAACCTAATAGGCAAGCTCAAGACTCAGTGAGAAACCTTGTCTCAAAACAATCAGGTGAAAAGCACACACACACACACACACACACACACACACACACACACACACACACGGGGGGGGGGTAACTTAAACTCTAATGAGCAAAACTAAATGTAAGAGGCTATTACCTACACTGCTGCAATCTGAATTAGCAGTGAACATCTTTGGGGGTAGCAGGCACATGTTACACAGGTAGATTGCCTTGGAGAGGGATAAAACTCCTGGCCCATTTACCTTCTCAGCAGCTGGCAAGACTAGAGCTATACTTTCTAAATTAATACATTCTCAGGAAAAATAAGTATAAGCTCACAGTTCTGGATCCACAACCACTTTAACCAATTTGGTTTAAGAAGGAAACCAAAGAGTTACCAGGAGTCTGCACTACAGCACGCAGATTCTTTTCTTGGAGCTGTTGGATTTTTTCATCCTTAGCTTTGCTGTCTTTCTCCAGGAGTTTGACCTTGTGAACATACTGGTTATTCAGAAACTTCAGATCAGCTGTCTCACGTGCACATTTCTTCAATGTGATTTTCAAGTCTTAAAGTGAGGAAAATGAAAACAGTTCTAAGGCTCAGGCCGTCCACAGGGACTTGAGAGGCGCCACCGAGCCTTACACACTCTCTGTAGAAAGCCGAAGTCACTGCCCGCCGCTAACAAATCTGCACATAACCCACTAAGCACAGAAGGAGACTTTGGGGTTTTTTCATTATTATTGTATATACCCAATGTGTACCATGGCTTTGGTCTAGTAAGTTAGATTTAAGCTAAAAAATTTGGAAAATAAAATTTATAGTAAGATAACCAAATAATTTACCCTTTACCTTTGAAATCTACTACCTGGCCCAAACACTGCTTAGTAACTGATACATGGCTCTCACTTTATTACTTTTCATTTGAGAAAACATCTTCTGCTCTGCCATCTAATGTTCTCTATAATTACTAACTAAAAAGCATAACCCGCATCTAGTGCACGTTATCCTAGCTGGGGGATGATCCTTCACTGTCACCCTCTAACCACAGCTCACCACACTGGATTTAGGAAGCTGTGAGTAGCAGTATCATTTTCCATATCAAGTTTGAAAGGGATGTTGGCCTTTTCCACTTAGAAAACTAAGAGGGCAATAAGAGGGCAAGGATCCTTCGCTGAAAACCTCGTCCTCAAGTTTCATGTACCTTTAATGTGCTTGTCTGAGTATTCTCTGAGCTTCATTAACTCCAGATACAAGTCATTATTCTCCTTATTCAGCCTTGTATTTTCAAGTTTATAAGGTTCCAAGACAAAGTCGAAATTGGCACTTTCCTTTTCTGCCTTTACCGAGGACAGCCTGCACTGCCGCAGGCTTTCTGTCGTATGAACTAAATCACTAAAGGAAAAAGAGAAAACACAAACACAAGAACATGTTCCATGAGTCTTTAGTAATTTAAAATACGTTTCTAAAAAGGATTAAATATGATGCTAATGTTAAACAATATAAAACTTATCAGAAGAATGAACAGTAGGGTTCTTTCAAGGTATCAAAGGGCCTTCAAGTTTCTCAAAACAGGCATAACTATAAATTATAAAATACAAACACATCAAACTGCTGTTTGACTGAGTTGTCCTTCAGTTCTGAAAGTAATTTCATTGATAATTTTACCTTTGGTTTAAAAATCCCTCAACAAAACGAGTCACCATGCCCAACCTCTATTCACTCTCCCGTCTGGCTCCATCTCTAGGCCGGCGGAACCTGGGAAACCGGCTCTTCACTGAGTAAACATGGACTGAGTGTGTGCTATATGCTTCCTCCAGGAAGACATGAACGAGAACCACTCCCTGCCTCTCAGAAAATAGATAAATAAAATACAACCCCCACAACATGTTTCATGAGAAGAAAACACACACACAAATGCACTTACTAATGAAGAACTTATATTCTACAGACTGTCGTCGGAGACATCATGGAACATGATAGAGCAAACACTTCTGTGCTTACTAGGTGAGCAATTAATAGTAGCTATAGGAGAACACTGTAGTCTTAGGAAGTTTGCAATGCAAGGATTCCACCGAGATGTCAAGGATGATGCACGGTGATTGTGCTGTGCCTGTCCTACACAGCACAGAGAGTGAGAAGGGCACAGGGGCAGGACAGAAAGGGAGAGCACGCTACAAGCAGAGGGAGTAGTGTGCAAGACAGCAAGGCTCAGAGTACACGGCACTTTACAGAGTGTCATGTGACTCAACACACGGGTGCTGAAGCTTCACGATCCAAAGGGATCAGGTCATGAGAGCAGGTCTGGGGCTCAAATCAAAGACCACACGTTCTCTTTATCCATTCTCTGTTTTCTGCCAGCATCACTTGTAGTCCTGCTAATTAACCTTATACTCTTGTTTTCTACCAGCAGCCCTTGTAGTCCTGATAGCCAGCCTTCTTAAACACTCCAGTCTCAAAGAGCCTTTCTGTTAAGGAAAGATGTGACAGTAATAACACCAAGTTAGAGCGCAGTTCTAGACCAGCGGAAATTAAAGACCAGCTCGGTAGCCACAGACTGTAAGGGGAAAGTTGCGTGGGAGTATAGCTCAATGGTAGAGCACCTGCGCAGCACACTCAAGGCTGTTTCGTCCTCACCACTGCAGAAGGATAACAGCCAACGACAAGCCAGAGACGGAGGGAGTGCCTCTGACCTCTATCAGAAACCTCAGAGAGTGATTCCCTTCAGGGACACTCTCAGAAATGGTGGCCCGGAAAGGCACAATGGGTACAGCGATCCCTAGCTCTGCACCACACAGGCCCTCTTTTGAGGACCAGGCTTAGGACTGAAGAGAGAACAGACAAACTTCAGATGACTTAAGGACTTCTGCAAAATCCACTTGCTGCTTTACCATGAAAAGAAGGTCAGACATGAACTCGGTAAGTGAATTAAGGATCACACACATTTATAACTACATTTTCATCTTTACCTGAAAAGTTTTTCTACCAAAGGCAGGCTGTCCACTGACAGGGTCTGGCGGTAGCCCAGCTGGTCTAACCTCTTCCTAATGTTAATATACTTTCTCTCTGCAGCTGTAGTCATCTTGCTTCCAAAACCAGTTTTAGTCACACTCCAAACTTAAAGCCCTGAAAGAGAGGATTAGCACAAGCCGTGAAACATAACTTTAATACCAAACAATCATTTGGTTTCTTTTCAGGTAGTCAGCAATATGATCTCCATATTGCTTCATTACAACATGTGTTTCTTCATAAACCTGAGTGTAAAAGTTAAAACAATGAAAATTCTAGGAGGAAACAAAGATTGTTCCGGAGGCAGGTAGGGGATCCTTGAAATTCCACTTTCTTACAGAACTGTAGATGGCAGCCAAGCATCCACTCAGGCTGGACAAGTGCCCTACAGTGGGCTGTGCCCACAGCCCATAGGGAATCCCCTAGTGACAGTAAACATAAAAGAAACATATGCTAAGCAGGACCTCACAGAAGTGGGAAACATCAACCCATCAAAACACGCTACTAAGGAAAATGTAGCGGCATGGCTGCCGTGTGGCTGAATGGAAGTTCTCTCTTACTACTGCGAAGCTCTGGATTTGACCTCTGGTGACATCAAGAAAGAGGAATGGGGGTGAGGAGGATAAAAATCAGAATACCAGAAAATATTCACAAGATCTAAGAAAATATTTACATACTGAATAGAAAATAAACTCTGGGAGCTTAATAACACAACAATCCAATAAAGAAAGTCGGGGCATGACACTAATCTTGGCATTTAGGAGGCAGACACAGGGAATCTGCCCTCAATTTGAAACCAGCCTGTACATAGTAAGTCCTAGGCCCAGGGATACATAGTGAGACTCGGTTTCAAACTATATCTTCAAATTGTATTAAAACTAAATTTTAGTTCTACAAAAATTTGAATAGACACCTTGCAAAAGATCTC
This sequence comes from Arvicanthis niloticus, assembly GCF_011762505.2. Taxonomy (NCBI): domain Eukaryota; kingdom Metazoa; phylum Chordata; class Mammalia; order Rodentia; family Muridae; genus Arvicanthis; species Arvicanthis niloticus. Next base: position 77,276,046 of record NC_047664.1, on the reverse strand, counting down.
TCGAGAGAAATATATGAAAAGGTGCTTAACATTATTTTCCTTAATATGAGTTTTCCTGGTGTTAAGCACCAGGAATACAAAATAACTACAAGGACTGACGATGCCCAGGGGCAGCAAAGGCTCCCAGCAAATGAAATTCACACATCGCTCAGAGAGTAGAAAACCACCACGGAACGAGTTGGGCAGTTTCTTGTAAAGTGAAACACACTCCTAGCCGATCACACCATAATTCTATTCCTACATCTTTACAAAAGAAAACACTCAAATATCCACAAGGAGCCTACAGTAGTTTTACTCAAAAATGTACAGACCTGGAAAGGGGATGAACAAGCTATCATACCCTATACCTCATAGCATGACTCAGATAAGAGGCAAGAAGCTGCCAATACCTCCTGACAACATGGATGACTCTCAAAGGGCTATCCAGGCAAAAGAAGCCAGACACATATTCTATGTGACTATATTCATGAAAAGCTCGGAAACAGGTAAAAATTAAACTGTGGAGCCAGCTAGAAACAGTTTCACTGGCGCTGGAGAGAGACTGGAGAGGGTAAAAGCCTTCTTTCCAGAGTGATAAGAGCATTGACTGGGGTAAGTTACCCAGGCACAGACACTGATGGAAAGTGTTTAAATGCACACTCAAGGCCGGTGCATCTCACCATGTAAATTTCACTCTCCTATTGGTTCTTTTCATTGTTTTGAGACAAAGTCCTCATAATGTCCTGACTAGTCCAGAACCCCCTTTGTAGACTAAGTGGCCTCAAACTTTTCTTCTGCCTGTACCTTTGAGTGCTACAAGTACAGTGTGTACCACCATGCCCAACTTTACTTCCTTTCGCATATAGAAGTATCTCAGTATACATTTTTTACACTTGTCTATTGTGTTTGTTTACAGTGTTCGGGATTAAACGTTGAGCCTATGACATGCTAGGCAAGCATTCTGTTACTGGGCTATACCTCCAGCTACTAAACTTGTCTTTTTAAACACTTATAACTTTATATTATTATCTTTATCAATCTGCCCTAATATTGAATCATGCAAAGCTCATTTCTAACCTTTGCCAAATAATTGTAGCCATAGAACTCATATTTCTAAGTCAAATAAAAATTACGTTCTTCACCACTAGTAAAAATTGTAAGCGCATATAAATGAATACATGCAAAACCTGAGTGTGGGATAAAGTACCAACGGCGCCATTCCTATTTAAAGCATACAGCAAAGAAGGCTGTCCCATGAAAGTAACTTCCCCAACCACGGGGCTACTTCTAAACTGGTGCCTCTTCTTGATTATTCCCGTTAACAAATCTAGGATCTCCTTTGAAAGGCTTCTCCTGGGGCTTTCTAGGTCCTGCCACAAAAGGGACTTGACTGATGCCGGGTGTTTTAGAGAAACCCTTGTAGTCACAACAAAAACACCTGACAAGATAGATTAGCAGGGCAAACTCTAAGAAATATGTCCCCTTTTTGACAGCTGCCACCTCCGGGTCCCAGGAAACCATCTCTCTCCATCCTTCATGAAGACAGAATGAGAATACGAATCAAAACACCATAGGCCATAATAAGTAAAGTCCTCGTGGGGTGGGGGGGGGGGGGGGGCGTGTCAGAGGGAGGATATGTACATATTAGGGTTTCCCTATATTCCAGACGACAACCTTTACATCAAAACAACCGAAAAGGGTAGGATCCGCATTTACAACTAGCTGTCTACTAAACCCCGGCGCGTTGTTGTCTCAAAGCCGGCACCTTTTACTTTTACAGAAATATCTAACCCGCGGATGCAGAAGCGTTTAAAACACAAAACACCAGAGGCGGGCACCGCAAAGCGCATGGGGCCGGGGCGGCCAAGCAGTCCTTCCCCGGCTCAGCCTGGAGGGTGGAACCGCAGTTCTTCCCGGGCCGGCCTCGGCCGCACGGACCCACGAACCAACGGACGGCGGGACGTCCCCGCGCCGCCCTCCCACACTTCCTCCCAGCAGCGCCCGGGCCTCCTCCCTCGGGGGTGGGGGTGGGGACCGCCCCGGAGGCCCGGCGACCCCGCCCGACCCTGCGGCCTCCCCGGGCGCGCCTCACCGCCGCTCCGTCGGGAGGCACATCGCCCTCGGGACCCGCCGTCCTCGCTGGTTCGTCCCGCGGCGGCCAATGGCTCCGGCGCGAGCGCAGTTTGAAAATGGCGCGGAGAGACGGTCGCGGCCCACCAGGAGGGAGCGCCGCGGTTGCCCCGGTAACAGACCGGAGCGGCCCACTGTGGCGGGGCGCGCGCCGGGCGGAGATGGCGGCTTTCGGCCTCGGTGCCCGGAAACGTAACGGCCGGCCGATGCGGGGCCACGGCGCCCCCTGGCGGGAAGCCCTAACCTCTGCGGCGCCCGAGGACCTTGTCAACTGGCCGCTGGCGGTAACCATTGGCTGCGCCCCAGTCTCCGGGCCCCCAGAGAATGACCTTTCACTGGTGAATTCCTACTGATCCGCCCAGTCTTCCCCCTGGACGTCACTGTCCTTGCAGCTTCTCCTAGCTACCAACTGATAAGTTATTGCCCCGTACCCCGTGTAAAGCCCCAGAATAGAATCCGACCATCAAAACATAATTGTTTTGATGCATCCAATTGTGGGCTCCTTGCATCAAATATTATTTTATTCAACCGTATTTTTCTAGCATCTATCACAATATTTATAGATGTTAAGTTGAAACGCATTGCTTACCATAGCCTTCTCATGGATAGTCAAATCCCCAGAGTCCACCACTCCCCTAAAAACTTTCTAGATGGTTAAGAGCTGAGTTTTTTGTTTTCTTTTGTTATTTGTTTCTCTGATGTTCCTTACCAAGCTGGCTTTTCCTCTGAAAATGGTTCGTTATCATTGCATAGCATGGACGTGTATGCTGGGATGTGACTCCCTTTGTGCCAGCTCATTCTTTGCTCTCACGTCAACATTTTGTGTGCTTTGTCCGTTTTTAAATGGAATTTTTAAGAAGCTAATGAATTGAATTCCATAGAGATTTTTTATACCATTTTGCACATATATAAGTAGCATATTTTAATTTTTTGTAAAAACAAATATATTTTTTTTAAAAAAAAAAGAAGCCATAAATATCAGAAATTGGGTGTGCAGTAGCCATCTAGTGAAGATAAGCTGTAGGCCTCCCTTACCCCAAACACACACCAATTAAAGGTTAGAACAAAACTCAATGAAGAAATGCAAAGGGGTAAATGGATTGAAAGCCACAGTTAACCTTTGTTCCGAGTGGCATTGATAACCCAGACCCAGAGTCAGGTTCACTGCTGACCTCTGAGGCCTAAGGTCAGGGGTCCTGACACACAAAACTTGAAAGATGGGACTGCAAAATGCTGCTGCTGCTTCCCACCAAGTCCTAGAGCTTTAAGCGAAATGCACTGCTGTGGAGGCAGGAAGAAATCCCCTCACAACAGAAAATGAGCGTGATGCCTGGGCTTTGTAGACTTCATATCCGCACAAACAGGAGTCCCTGAAGTGCTGTAATGAAGTTTGCCTAGGGGATGCTGGGGATCCTAATTGTAGGAAGAAAGCCAGATGTAAAGGTGGTAAAAGAGGTCCTTTCACTGAAAACTGATGCTGTAGTTTAGATCTGGTCTGGAATGTGGTGGTTTGAATGAGAAGGGCATAGGCTCATAGACTTGAGTAGCATGATCCCCAGTTGGTGGAACTGTCTGGGAAGGATGAGGAGGTGTGGCCTTGCTAGAGAAAGTGTGTCACTGAAGATATGATGGCTAACTATTAAAGTTTAAAACTGTGCTTGAGAGAACTAGAAAGCAAAAATGGACTTCCCAAGGTTAAGACCTGTTAAAGGTTAGATTTTAAAATTACCTGGTTTTGTACAACTTTAACAAAACTACTGTTTCTGCTTTGTAAACAAAAGCTTGCTTTACATGAGATGACCTTCTGCTAGCACATAGTCAAAGTATAAGCTGTGCTCTCTGCCTTTGTAAGTCCCCAACTGAGGTGGCTGGAGGCTGTGTTGCATTCCGGAGTTCAGTTAGCTCCATCTTTCTGGAGCTTGTGGATCAGATGTGAACTCTCAGCTACTGATCCAGCACCATACCTGCCTGCCTGCTTGCCTGCTGAAATGACCCCTGACATGATGGTCATGGACTGTAACTCTCTCAAGTTGTCTTGGTCATGGTGTCTTAGTACTGTGATAGAAAGGTAACTACCCCAAATATCTTCCAAAGGCCTGTGTGCTATGGCTTGGTCTTCAGCGTGGCACTATTGAGAGACAGCAAATCCTTTAAGAAATAGTTTAGTGGAAGGAAGCTAGGTCACCTAGGGTCTGCCATTGCAGGGAGAGGTGGGAGGAGAGGCTATTGTGATCTCTGCCCCTCTCAGTCTCTTTCCTTCTTGCCCATCATTGGGCAAACAGTTGTACCACGCACTACAGCCATGATTGTCTTGCTTGGTCACAGGTCCAAAAGCAACAGAGCCAACCAACCACAGATGGAAGCCAGAAGCCCCAAAGAAGTGTTTGTAGCATTTTAATCTGATAAAGTATTTTGTCACAGCGATGGAAAGTCAACACCATGAGCTTGCAAATCAGGATGTTCTGTGGGTAAAAAGAATGTAGTAGATATATTTTAAATGATCTAGATCGTTTCTCAGGCTCACCACTTCTACCACTTAGATGAACGATCTTTTTTGAGAGGAGTCTGACCTGAGTATTGTGGGATGTTTAGCACGCTTCCTGGCTTCTCCACATTGGATGCTTACAGCAGCTTCCACTTCAGATGTTGCTATAGTCACAATGCCTTCAGGACTTCCCAAATGTCCTTTGAGGGAAAACCTGAAACTGCAGGCTTTCCTACCCACGCTCAAATTCCCGAAATTATGACTCTGAGACTTAAGTATATATGAAAAGATGCCTGGGCCAAAAGCTTTGGCTCCCCCCACTGTCCCTTGGCTAGTAACTCAGTTACCTCATTTGTTCTAAGTTCTGCCACATGGCTATTACATCTCTTCAGGTTCTTGTGGCCATATTCTTCAGAGTTCAGGGTGAATTTCGCCCCCAACTGACTCTATCCCAGAATTCCAATCTCTATCAGATATCCTACCTTCTACTACTGCCTCAGCTCATTGGCCAATCAGCTTTTTATTGACTGGTGGTGCTTCTACACAGAGCACAAGAGACTATCCCTACAACTCTTCCTTTTAATACAATAAAAGGCTCTTTCTCTTTCAATAATCAACTATAAACAATAATAGCAATTAAAAAAAACTATCAGGTAAGATTACATTGGCATTGTTCAGTCCATTTGTATTTGGCAACCCTGAAGAAAGTATTCTATTATTTATCCTAGCTTGGTGAATTTAAAGTTCTATACCTAAATCAATTTCTATCATAACTCATTGTGAGACTGTAACCATCTAGTCTTCAACACCATCAGAGACTTGAGAAGGAATAAATATTACCTAGATATACAGGAAGTTCAGGCAAGCAGCTTCCAAAACTATAGAAATAACAGAGATACTTGGCTGCCTGGACAGTCCCCCCAAATTTCTCTGTGTTGTTGGAGCATCATCTTCAGCCTTCTGGCCCAGACTTTTCTGTGAAGCAGGAATTATGAAGGACTGCTTACCCTGTCTTGGTAATGCTTGGCAGTCTACTTCCCTGTGTCTCGTTTATCTAGTCTGGACAGCGTACTGTCAGCAGCTTCTTGCCTAATGGCTAGCTTGCAAACTCCATATGGAGGCTCTTCGATGCTCATCATATTCTTTGAAGTAGAATGGGAGTACTGCCATGCCTTTTGTTAATAAAATAAACTTAAATGCAATTTCTGTGGATCTCTGGTGGTTTTGAAGATATACTATCTATACTATATCTGGTTTGTTTCTAGCTATTTACTATCTGTTCAACTTTGAAAACATCTTACTGTAACTAACTAGACTAATATCTAACACGACCATGGGTTTGATCATCTGACTACTAACTTGCATGTTAGTCACCCTAAACAGTTGCAATAGCAGCCTTCAAGGACTAGAACTTCACATTGCATAGGTTCAATACCTTAAACAAGAGTTGAAACATATATACATAATATTTTATAGCAAACTATAATTCTAAATCTGTATAGATATATAAAGTCCATACCACTGTCAAAAGAGTTGCCTTGTTGATAGTCTTTGGTCTAAAAGTAGGTTCAATAACCTACCCTTTTACCCTATTATTTCTATACCCCCCTTTTTTCTTTCCAACCCTTATCCCCCCTTTTCCCCTTAGCAAAGAAGAATGATAGAGGAAGGAAAAGAAAAACAAGAAATCCCTGAGTTTAACCTCTTTTTTTTCTTCCTGATTAAGACCACTAACTTGCAATCACCTCCTTAAATGATGACAAACATCCATCATTCATTGAATGACCAAAAATCATCCACCCCATCTCTTGGGAATAGGGCACTGTTCTCTTAAAATTGCTTCCTGCTGTCTGGAATCATTGTTTTCCTTTTTTGGGAGGGGGTGGGCACTAAGAAAACTGGGATATTGCTTAGTCTTAAGAAAGCTAGCTGCTACATTTGCTGTCCAGTCTCTGTGTGCTGAGAAAGTTCAAGGCCTAACTGAAATCCTAGCTGGAACAGTCTGTGCTAGCTAGCTGTTTTGAAACTGTCTCAGATGTAGATGTTTGAGGAAACAGCATTTAGGCAGTCTGAGGTAGGATCAAGCCGGATGCTGGGATAAATGTCTCAGCATTTGATTCATTCCTGAGGGCGAATCTTGTCAGGGCCATTTTAACTTCATTACTGTCTGTAAACATATACACTTTCACAATACACATTTCTCCATTAATATATGTATGGAATGTGCAGTTGGCACAATTCAGTTAAAGTTGATTCTTTGCTCTCTGTTCCAGCAGAGACGGCATCTCTGTCTTCATAAGTTTGTTTGGATTATATAACCAAACCGTAATACAAATGTTTATCTATGCTATTTGAAAGGATGGCATGATAAGTCCAGAGGATTTTGTACCCAATAAGATTTATTAACTATGTGATAGCTGAAGTTCTGGCTGGAGACAGTTTTATGTCTTACCGAGTCTGTTGAGAATTAGAAGCTGTGGGAAATCTTTATTCTGCTTGCCATAAAAGGTGATGGAACGTTCAATACAGTATGCAGTGGCACACAATCACTTTGGGTTCCCTGTGTCCTGATTAATGTGAGCCTACCCTTGACACCCCAAAGCACTAGACACTAACAATCTGTAACGGGTTTTATGTCACAATGTGTAAGAAATTGCATTCTAATGTGTTGGGAGCTGACTCCTAGATGAAAGCGGCTATCATCCTTGCAGCCATCTCGGGCCATATATTTGCAGGTTGATACTTTTCCACCCTGACAAGAGACTTGTTTTTCTAGCATGATGTGTTTGCAAGCAGCCAACAACAGCTGAGCACACTCTGATAAACATCTTGTTGTTCTCAGACATACCCTGGACTTGCTGTTTAGTGCCCCCAGCTGCAAGGCACTCGTGGTTAAGTGTCTCCAGCTGCACTCCCCTGCTTGTGCTTATATAGCCATAATTGCCTTTCAATAAACAGGACTTGATCAGACACCCTGTTTTGTCTCCATTCTTCACGTCTCTTGCCCCTCCATCCCCACTCTCTCCTCTGAAGACCCCATTGACCGACCCACGGGCCGGGTCACTAATGGATAAGTATGTTGAAGCATCATCACTTTCAATCTGCAAAGGCATTTCCAAGATAATCACCGTCTCTAATAAATGTGCAATATTAGAATCAGCCTTTTCAGAATTTAAGGCAGAAGCCCATTGGAGTTCAAAATATGTATCAGTAGTATGGTGTATCAACACGTATACTTATCTTAATTCTCCAAACTCTACAAATGAACCATATAATCTATTGTATGGCATTGCTTTAAAGTAGCATCAAACGTAATTTGTACTCTTAATTCAATATATTGCATCTCCGTGGGTTGCCATTCTAATTCCTCAAGTCTTTATGAATTTTTTAAATCTGGAACTACCTTTTTTGCTGTTATTGTAGATTGCAGATTGGATTCTTCTGAAGGTTCTTTATTCTGATTAAAGAATCCTCTAACCTCTGTTCTATGCTCTCCAGTCTAGCATTCCATCTTTTGCTCCTCTCCTTGTTTGTTTTATTCTGATCTATCTTAAAAAGTGTCTCCGTTAGGGTTTTACTGCTGTGAACAGACACCACGACCAAGGCAGCTCTTATTAAAGGACAACATTTAATTGGGGCTGACTTACAGTTTCAGAGGTTCAGCCGATTATTATCAATTATCAATGGCAGGAAGCATGGCAGCATCGAGGCAGACATTGTGCTGGAGAAGGAGCTGAGAGTTCTACAATTGCTCCAAAGGTAGGCAAGGAGTCTCTCTTCCTCACTGGGCTGAGCCTGTGCCCAGGAGGCCTCAAAGTCTGCCTACATAGTGAGGCACTTCCTCCAACAAGGCCAGACCTCCTGATAGTGCCACTTCCCATGGGCCAAGCATATTTAAATCACCAGGAAAAGTATACATAATTGTAATCATTACTGAAAAAACAATCACTTGTATGCAAAACAAGATCATATGGGATCCAGATGCATTGTGTCCTGGCATTTCTCTCCATTTTTAACATAGAAAATATTTTCCTTTTAATCTCTTTCTCCTTAAAGACTTAACTTTCTTATTTTCAAACTAAGTATTTCTTCCTATGATTTTTTATAACCCAAGTTTATTTTTTCTCTTTTATTGTTTTCAAACTTAATACCTTACCAGTTCAGAAGTTTGGGGCTGTCCAGTCTCACCACAGCTCAGGGAAAATGTTCCTTTTGCCCTTAGGTGCATCTGCAGGCTCCTCAGGCCAAAACACATCTGTGGCAGCTAACTCCATCTCCTTGGATCTGTCTAACAGGGTGCCCTTGCCCGTTCTGGGCTGGAGCTTCAGTTTGTCCTTCCATGAGAGCTGAGTCTAATGCCTGAGTGTACCAGCTGGGAGCCAAGCCTACCTTCCCCAGCTCTGGGAAGTTTTTCTGCCTACTGGGTATGCCTGAGGCTCTGGTTCCCTGCTTGCTATCTGGTGCTCATAGGCCTCCCTCTGCTTGCTCTCTCTTAAAGGGATTTAGCCTCCCACCAGACTAGGAAATTGTCAATCCTTGTTTTCAGCCTTCCCAGCCTCTTTAAAGAGGACCAATCAGAAAAATGGGATAGTAAAAAAAAATCATCAAATTTTAAAATATTGAGCTGGCAAGATGGCGCAACAGGTAGTCTTTGCCTACAAAGCTGACAACCTGTGTTCAATCCCTGGGCTTCACACAATAGGAGAGAACCAACTCCTGAGAGTTGTCCTCTGATGTCCACACATGCACTGTGACACACCCAGCCACACACAAAACAGTTAAATAAATAAACATAGGAGACAATTAAAATATCAACTGGAATAAATGGATTGATGCAATTAAAGGAATTTATATAATTCACTTGAACCTCAGAAATGTAAGGTGGTTTTGCAGAGATGCCTGGGAAACAGCTGGGTACATACAAGAGATGTGGCTTTGGACGTTGTGGCAAGCATAGTCACTGATCTTCCTGCATCCCTCCTTAGGCTGTGAGCTCCTGAGATAAAGAGACTAATGTTCCTCTCTCTGTAGGCATCACCTGAGCAAAGCCACAGGCACCTAATGGAAGATGGAGAATAGTAACTGAACTGAATGACCCAGGTCTGTTAGCTGATATTCCTTCTAGAATCCCAGCTGCCTCCCTTCAGCAACTGGCCAAGAAATTATGTGTGGTGGTTTGAATGGAAATGGTCCCCTTGGTTCATAGGGAGTGGCATTATTAGAAGGTGTGGCCTTGTTGGAGGAAGTGTCTCACTGGGGTTGGCTTTGAGGTTTCAGAAGCTCAAGCTAGGCCCAATGTCCTTCTCTCTTCTTGCTGCCAGTGGATCCAGATGGAGAACTCTCAGCTTCCTCTCCAGCACCATGTCTGCCTGCATGCTGCCATGCTTCCACCATGATGACTGTGATGGCTTGGCCCAGGCACTATTAGGAGATATGGCCTTGTTGGAGGAAATGTGTCATTGTGGGGTTGGGCTTTGAGACCCTCCTCCTAACCACGTGGAAGCCAGTCTTCTAGTGGCCTTCAGATGAAGATGTAGAACTCTCAAGCTCCTCCTGCACTATGCCTGCCTGGATGCTGCCATGCTCCTGCCTTGATGATAACAGATGAAACCTCTAAACCTATAAGCCAGGCCCAATTAAATATTGTCATTACAATGCCTTGGCCTCATGACTTGGTGATAGTGTCTGTTCACAGCAGTAAAACCCTAAGACAATGATAATGGACTAAATCTCTGAACCTGTAAGCCAACCCAGTTAAATGTTTTTCTTTATGAGCGTTGCGTGGTCATGGTGTCTCTACACAGAAACAGAACCCTGACTAGGACATCAAGCTAAAATGTCAATACTGCCAGCTACTTCAAGTCCTTTTTATTTAAGCAGCAGAGACTCAATTTTCTTGTTACCAATGGTGTATAGTTTGGCTGGCAATGTGATTATCACTGTCAGATAGGGAACCACCCGTGGTAGTTCCAGTCCATCTAGGGCCTAGTGACAGCAAATGTTGTCATTATAATGCCTTGACCTTATGTCTTGGTGACATATGTTGTCCCTGACAAGAAAAAGATGTCCACGCTGTGTAAATGAGCAGGTGTTAGGAGAAGCTATTCTCTAGCAGAAGACACTGGGAAATCACTCTGAGGAAATTGTCACCTTTAAAGAGCACAGGCCTGGAATAGCTCTGTGACACAGCAATTTCATTTTTGTGTCTACAAAGTCATAGGGTATTTTCATTTCAAATGGTGGTGCAAAGAATCAGTCTTTTTTCATCTTTTGGATTGAGAAGAAATGGAGGTAAGTGGAGACTCTGAGGGAGTGAGAAACTCAATAAATATAACTGAATTAAAAAAACCAACCAAACAGCAGGCCTTCTCCATGTCACACATTCCATGCTAAATGACAAAGAAGCTAGAAAGATATTTACAACTAATATAATAGACCTAAAAATACTTTTTTTGCAAATTGATAGTAAAATGAATGACAGTAGAAAATCATTTTAATATAGGCAAAAGTATGGAAATATCCTCAATCCCTGAAAATGATGGTCATGCACGTCTGTCACTTTTCATCACTGTGACACATACTTGACAGGAACAATTTCAGGGGTGGGGGAGGTTGACTTTCTTACTTGGAATTTCAGAAGTCTCAGACTGTAATGGCAGTGGGCACACGTGGCAGGAGAGGATGCTCACATATGGCGGCCAGAAACCAAGCAAGGAGCCCAGGATAAGCTAGAGCCCTCAAGAACACCGCCCAGTAGCCAACTTCCTCCAGCAAAGCTCTGTGGTGGAAGGTCCCCGTCTCATGTCAGTGACACTGTCACATTGTGAGTCCATCAAAGTCTTAAGTCTCTAGGTCAGTACCCTCATGAGCACCATCACTTCTTGAGAGCCCATCACCTGGAGATTAAACCTTTAAGAACTGAGCCTTTGAAGGGATGTTTCGTATCGAAATCAGATCAGCACACAAATGAAAACTTAGGTGTGGAAGATGAGTAGCCGTATGGAAAACGACGGGTGAGACAACGTGCTAAGAGGCTAGCAAAGCAACTGTAGGTGCTGTAGTGTGCTAATGCACCTGAGGTTCTGTCTGAGTGCTGGCTTAGCAAGTGCTGTCCCATCCCATCACACGGCAACCCTATGAAGGAGCTAATCCCAGCATCCACATTTTATACCCAGCTTTCAGGACTTACCAGAAGTCATTAATCACATGCCAACACCTTGAACTCTGAGGATTAAAGCAAGTGTGAATTGGGCAGACCACCCAGAGCCCTGGAGCATAAGGGCACATAGATGCTATTCAGAGAAAAATCAACTCAACCTCATGAGGACAGAATTTCTAGGGTCCTCCAAGGTCAATTAGATCAACCTTCTAAATAGGGTACCAATTTCCTCTCCCCCGCAAATGTCTATGGCAGTTGCCATAGGAATATATCCATGGCAACAGAACTCTGCTTTGGTCAAGGGAGTTTCCTTTATGCAGCTGAATGAAGTCGGCTTTCCCCTCGGCATGTGTGATTTGTTCTGAGCATGAGTGAGCTCATGAGTGAGCATGGTGACCCTTCAGAATAACATCCTAACCCTCAGTGTTTTCTCACAGGCTCTAAAGCTATTACTTATCTGACTATATCCTCTGGGGCAGTAATGCTCCAGCTTCTTAGTCTCTTATTAAAATGATTTGAGCTGAAGACCGGGATATATTTATTTCCTTTGATACATCTGCAGTGTTTTCCATGCATATGAACACAGACTAGTATTAGATTGGCCTTTTAAACAGCCATGTTCCAGACTCCAGTGAAGAGCAATGGTCCTCTTTCTGTGGCTCATAGGCTATCTACAGTTGTTTCCATCATCCCTGACACCAGAGTTCTGAGTGTGACAGGACTTTTTCATAGCCTAGTTGTGCATGACCCAAGGCCTAGGGTGATGAACAGTAATGGTCACCCAAGATCACCCTAAGGCAGTGGCTTAGGGTCTGCTATCTCTTGCCTGTGAAGATTAGAGAGATGGAATCTCAAGGGCATCTACAAAGCAGACACATCTAGCAGAGCTGACTAGAGTAGCCCATGTAAGAGTACAAATACAAGGTAACATTATCAAGTTGGGGCTTACCACACCTGGCAGAAATAGTCTCACTGAGGCAGCCAGCTGGACTTCAGGACTGAACATCCCAGGAGGAGAGTATCTCCTCTCAAAGCGAGGCTGTCAAGTAAAAGAACTATAAGGAAGTATCATCAAGTGCTGACATCATCCCTGAGAAACCAACGGGGGGAGGTACTGCTCAGTCATGCTGGATCCGGAGCCACAGCTCTGGGCAGGGCACAGCACTCTGAGCAGGGTTGAGTTCCTGGCAGCTTGTTTCCACTGTAGGCATCTTCCCATCACAGGATAAACAGCAGCGGCCCCTACTAGAACTAGTCACCTTCTCAAGAGCACAATGCTTTAAATATCCTTAGCTGCTTACCGCTTTTCCCACTCCTGTCCCTGGACAACACTCCTTGGCAGATACTTAAAAATGCTGGGGTCTGGTACAGTATAACCCTCCTGTGATGAGCGTGAGGAAGAAAGTATCTTAGACATATAGAAATAGTTTAGTTGGGAACTCCACTACGCTCAAGGCTGCACTGGATAACCAGAACCTGGTGACACCGTTTAGTCAAGATAACCACATGATGGCACCCACTGGACTGTATATGAGCAGAGACAGACAATGCATTGCTCTCCACTCTGTCGGGACTGCTGGAGACATCAGAAACACCACCTTGATCTGCACCGCAGCCAGAGTCTCCTCTAGGATTCTGGCCCTCCATCTGGAGACTACTGTGAGTGACTGGACTAAACCTTCAGCTAAGACACATCTCACAGGTGAGTAGCCTTGTAGAGATAGGCTTAGGGTGGTAGGCAGGAGCTTGGAGTATGAACCTTATGTGAAGACCTTCAACAAAATATAACTTTGGTGGGGGAATTGGGAGATTTTTTACATGGGTACACATGATTGGTTGTTTTACATCAGCAGACTGTACCAGTCTTAAGTTAGCATAGTATCTAGTTAAACTTAAATTGCAGTTTCTTGGGCCTTGAGAAGACCTCAAGAGGAGGGGGAAAGGGTTTGGAGGCACACCAGATGGCCCATTACTCACTTGGACATCTCTCTGTTCTTCTAAGGATGTCCTTATATACTTTTTATCTTTCATGGTCAGTCAGTTTCTGGAAGGCTTTACAAGCCTTTGTCCTTGTCTTATAACTCTATATTTTCTGTAACTAATTAACTGGGCCCAAACCTGCTGACAGGCATTTTTAACTATTTAGGTTATGGAAAAGGAATCACAAGGCCCTGTTATTTTATTAGTTTGGGCCTATTTCAAAATTCTCTTTCAACATGACGATTCATAACTAGCAAACCCTACAGTGATGAAGTAGCAACAGCCCAATCTTATGGTTGAGGAACTGATTCAGAGGGTCACAGCATGAGGAAGGCTCACAACTACGGGGCTAGGAATTCTTAGACGTTGGCCCTCAAGGAAGAGGAAATGTACACATAGTTCTCACCCTATTGAGCAACCAGTGCAGTTTAAGTTGGATAATAGTCTGTGGAATGAATTAAAGCCATGGAGGAACATCTCACGTGATTCATGTCTCCTGTAAAATTCAGATGTGTGCTCTTCAGCACATAAAAGTCCTAATTCTTAAAGCCTCCAGGTCAATCCCTCTATCCCCTATGTGAGATATGGAGATATGGACTGGCCCAGAGCTCTGATATTACACTGCCTCATGTGTTTACATCAAGCTGGTCTCTCGTGAGTTCTTTTGGGTGGGCGCCGTCCTGAGACTTGAGAATCCCCCTTTGAGTCCTTTCAATGTCAGTATTTCTCAGAGATGGAGGTTTGCCAAAGGGGTGGCAACCCCCAGGCTGAGAACCCCTTGGTGGGGTTGTGGCTCTGTCTGAGGCAGTAGAGGCTGTGTCTGTGTCTGATGCTGCAGACACAGCTAAGGATATGTGTGTCCCTCCTTCTGTGAACTACCCGCTGATTTTACTTTCTGACTCAGGACTTAATAAGCAGGTAAGTGCTATAGACAATGAGTTAACAAGGCGGCCTTGATGCTTGCTGCCAAGCTCATCACAGAGACAACAGGTAAACCAGCAAAAGTCTCAAATCAGCAATCCTCCTGCCTCAGCCTCGTAAGTGCTGGGATGACAGGCATGTAGAAGTCACATGACTTTTTAACCCTCTATGCCCCTGCCTGATTTTACCAGAATTTTGCAATTAACCCCTACTTTTCCACTTGTAACTCTATGCTACAATGGCTTAATTTGTTTTTAAGTTTTATATTCAAAGAATCCCAGCACATACATGTGTTCCTTGGTGATGTCCTCTTTCACCTGACAGTGTTTCCTGGAACTTACCTACATTTCCATTCTGATATCACTGCTCCATGGAATGAATATAGTTGTATTCATTCATTTCACTGCTGATGGACATTTAGGTTGTTCAGTCCAGAGTACATGTTTCAGTATAGTCCTATATATTAAATATTTTGATGCTGTTATAACTTTTTCTTAATATTCTATTATCTTTCTTATTGTTAACATTCTAAGTATTCTGTGGTGTGAGGCCTCACAGTTAATTCTGATACAGAAATTCTAGAAGAATTTGCTTTTATATGTAAGATTTATAATACCTAAGAATATTATCAAATATTAACTTTTAATAGTGTCCTTTATTTAATATACAGAGCCACATAATCCTTACAGCTGATTACCACATCGGCCCCCTTGCCAATATGCACACTTGTTAGACACAGGGACAAAACAATTCTGTGCAATGTTTGTTTCATAGTTCCATGATTTGTGAGCAATTGGCGCACAGTGAGTACTGGCGATCCCCACTGTTCCACTGGGGACAGCCATTCACAAACACAAGAGGCTGGCAGTAAAGCAAAACGTCCTGCCCATCACTGGAAAGTGCTGAAGGCTTTTCATGATGAGATAAATGCTTAAGTACATCACCCGGAAGTCAAATAAAACCGAGCCGCAGGACGCGTCTTTGCACTTAAACATCTGGAGCAGAGTACTACAGTTATCTGACATTTAGTAACAGACATTTGAGTCTGGCTTCTCAAAGCACTTGCTCACTTTTTACGTCGTGTTTGGTGGACTGAGAATGCATGCTCACTTCTTTTTCTCTTTCCTCGGCTCAGTGGGACTGTGCGATGCTGGAGCAATAATCCAGAATGTCCTGAATAGTGAATTCCATTGTAACTCCAGATCCCGGATAACAGCGTGCTATCAACCCCTCGAAGTGCTTGTACTGGCGTATGAATTCATCTTGCATGGAGTGCCACACCACCTATTGCAAAACAGAAAGTGAAAGCCAGACTGTGAGAGGATGATTCCATAATCACACACGGAGAACAGGTTATGGGACAGAATCTAAGAATCTGTGTAACATGGCAGATAGGAATATACATTCTGACACCAACGCCCTCAGTGACCTCTGTATGTGCCATTGGTCCTGTGGGCTACAAATTCCTATCTGTAAACGAGGTGTGGATAGTAACATTCCTCCCTCCTGAGGTAGCCAAGGGGCTAATCCAGGGTATTACGCCAGTCTGGCAGGAGCAAGCACCTGTTATGCTTCGGCTGTTATTATATAAACTCTCACATCCAAGGCAGATGCAGCTTTGCACAAGTGTGTGTGGAAGCAGGACCATCATTCAGGAGTGCAATACTTAACATTTACACAAGTGTGTGTGGAAGCAGGACCACCATTCAGGAGTGCAATACTTAACATTTACACAAGTGTGTGTGGAAGCAGGACCACCATTCAGGAGTGCAATACTTAACATTTACACAAGTGTGTGTGGAAGCAGGACCACCATTCAGGAGTGCAATACTTAACATTTACACAAGTGTGTGTGGAAGCAGGACCACCATTCAGGAGTGCAATACTTAACATTTACGTTCCATTTTAGTCATGGCTCAATTTCTTCTTTATCTAGAATTGACTGCATAAAGCTTGATACTGTGGAGGAGCCATGATGATCCATGCAGCTGTGTGATGAGATACCCAGCCATGGGGCAGACACATAGAAAATTTCAAGACAGAATTCCATGCATAGTGTTGTCAGGGCTTAAATTCATTGAGTTTACCCTGTATCAGCACAGTGCAATTTAAGTCTTCTAAGGACCAGGGGAGGGTGGGGTCTGTGACCGTACCCCAGAATATACTTCTGGAGCTTTCAACTGAGCCTCCCCAGCCTTCCGTCGCTGTGAACTTAAGACCAGGCAGGCACTGCCGTCCACACCTCTTGCTTCCCATCACTGGGCTCCCACTATTTCTTTCACCTGCCACTCGTGAGCAGGGCTTTCCTCTGGGACGTGAACACAAATGGAGCACCGTGGGTCAGTGCTTCTGCGAGGCTGAATCACAATTATTCTCAGTCCCTGGGCCTCCCGGCAAAGTTTATAAAGGACATAGCTTCATTCTCTCAAACCTGGCCCCACTGCACATGAACCAGGCTTGCTGCCATGTGAGTCCACCTCTCTCAAGTTCCACTTCTCTTATCTAGGAAACGAAGCAGCAATAGTGCCCACCAGAGGCTTCAATTTGAAGCTCAGACTCAAGAAACACGAACCAAATCACGCAGAATGTGAATCCGGACTCCAGATCCACTTTCACCCCTATCCCCGCTCAGAGCCATGGCTCCACACTAAGCAACACTGAGCTTACTCACAAACAGTGAGACAAAAACTCAAGCCACCAAAGCAGCAAAGCCTCACCCTACGCAAATACAAAATCAAAGTGGAAACGATTACAGTTACATAACAAATCCCTTCCTTCAGTTCATGACCGTCTGTGCTTTATAGAACTTGCATTTGTCTTTACTTTTGCTCGGCTTCTTTGAGGCAGGTCTATGTAGCCCAGCTTAGCTGTAAGCTCACGGTGATGCCGAGTGCCGGGGCTTCGGGTGTGCACCACTCAGCCGTGGAGCTTTTCTCAGGCACCAAAACGAGAGCATGTAGAGGGTCTGTGCAGAGAAGCAGCAGCCTTCAAAGCGAGGCAGCCACGAGAATGTGCCTACCTGAAGTAAGTTCTCCTCTTCACATAAATGCTTGTCAACCTTCTTGTAGAGATTATCCAGACCCTTCTTCACTTCCTTGCCAGGGTACTCCTTAATGACTTTGCGGAGCTCTTGCTTGTTGAACGCTAGCTGGTAGCTCACCTCCTCTTCCCGAATGCCCTGGGCTACTCGCGCTTCAACGCCTTCAAAGAAATGCTTTAAGGAAACGGAAAGAAAGAATGGGTAAGAACTACTTCATTATCACCTGGACTGTTGAAAAGCCAGGCTCAATGCGTGCAAGCACACGGACATTAAGATAGTCATGTATCTCCATGCTACAAGTGACAACTGCTGTAAACATCTGGACTATCTTCTGTTTCTTTAATGTGGGCAAACAAAACTACAGTCTCATATGCTACATTTGCTATTTAATGTTAAAGACTCATAGGTTCTCTCTGTCTCTTTCAGCCTCCTGCATGTTGGGATTACAAACACAAACCTTTATGCCCAGGAAAACCACCATTTCTTAATTTTATAATTTATCATTTACACAGGGAGATGACTCAAGTCAGGAAAGGAAATGCACAAATACACACACACACACTACAAATGTTGTGTGTGTGTGTGTAGTGTGTGTGTGTGTGTGTGTGTAGGTGTGGTGGCCAGAGGCTGACATTAGGATATCTTCCTCAATTGTTTCTCTACCTTATTTACTGAAGCAAGACCTCTCACTGAGCCTGGAACTCCCTGTTGGGGCTACATTTGTTGCCAGCGAACACTTGGGATCTGTATCTACACCTCTGAACTAGGGTTAGGGTGTGCTTTTCTGAGGGCGTTAGAAACTCAGCAAGCACCTTACCCCAAACCATTTCCCGTCCTCTTCGTTTATCTTGACAAAGCTTTTGAAATCTTCCCCTGAGTTACATAAAAGTTGGCAATTTATGAGGAAAAAAAATGGGAAGAACTCAGTCAAGGTTCACCCTCAGGGTGGTTTCTGTATTTGTAAAATGGAGTAACAGTGTCTTAGTTCCTATCACTGTTCTGTTGTGTATGATTTATGTCTCTGAGACAGTTCTCCTAAGCTGCCCACACTGGCCCTGAACCTAAGTTATAACCCTCTTGTTTCAGCCTCCCAGGGAGTGAGGATTATAAGAGTGTCTACTGCAACTTTACAAATTTGCAGTAATTACTAACGTCTGGATGCTGGCAGCGTCACGTCCTTCAATCCTCATTCCCATGTCAGTACACAGATGCAGGTCTCAAAACCAGGAAAACATGGAATAAAAATATATTTACGTTTAGTTTTTCAAGGGGCTGTCCTAAAGAGTAAATGACGTAAGCCTGCAGGTGATCAGTGTACTTCTGCTTGGCTTCTTTTTTCTCAGCTTCAAGACATGAGATTTTCAGACGAGAAAGTGTTGCAAAAATATGGTGGAAGTTCTCCATCATGACCACGTCCCTGGGGGTTTTCTGGCTTTCATTTGCTACTTTCTCCACTGAAATCAATGCAGAAAAGGAAGAAAAACATCTCTGATACGAGTTAAACAGTTCGGGACTAAACACGGTATTTTGCATCACAAGGTCCTCACAGCCTCCTGAAACAGTGGGTCATCTTCACACAGTACCATGTGGAGTAAAGGTGACTTTTCAAATCAGTGGAGAAACTGTGAATTATAGCTGTTAGGACAGATGATGCACATCATGGGCAGATTCTAAAATGCTCAAGTACTTAAAGAAAAAGCATCAGCAGGATCATAGACATCAAGAAAAATATATCTAGTTACAAATCAGGTCTCCTAAAGAATGACTCAAGCACAGGAGTTGAGGAAAAGAATGACACAAAACCTGAAAACTCTTATAAGGACACCGTGAACAGAACCACGAAGCACAATGATCTGCGTGAGCACATCTCGAGCATGCTGGTGGCAGGGGATAAAAAGACCCACTGGTAGTAATATCCAGCACTGCAGAGTATACAGAGCAATTCAACTTCCACCAGATGCTCACAGCACCAAACTGGTATAAGCTCTCTGCACTAGCACCATAATTTAGCAAAGCTTTGATATATATACATAAACCTTTGAACAACCAATTGTATTCCTGGCTGGAAATAAACTAAACCATTGCAATGGCATATTCAGTAAGTAAATAGTGATATACATAACCACATAGTCAGTAAAATGATTACAGACACTGATGGTTAGTACTGTGAGCTTGACAGGATCTAAAATAATGTGAGAGATGGGCCTTGGAACATGGCTTCGAGGGGGTGATTACATTAATTGAGGTGGGCAGAAGTGGCCACTGTAGGTGGTACCATTCCCTAGGCAGGGGATCTATATAGGCATAGAGAAGGGAAACTGAGCTCTAACACACTCGCACTCACTGCTATCTTCTTCTCACTGTGGTTGTAATGTGACAGTTGTTTCCAGCTTCTCATGACCTAAGTTCCCTGTCATGACAGTACCTTCAACTGTGAGCTAAAATTAAATCTTTCTCTCGTAAGTTGCTTTTTTATCAGACTATTTTATCAAAGCAACAGGAAAAAACAAACAAACAAACAAAAAAGCCCTAAATGACTCCATAGGACTCTGCCTTGATTATTGGGGAACTAGCTATGTTATTATTAATAACTAATAGAGTTTATTAAGATCCATTCACTACAGACTACTGAAAACAGTGAGCATGTCTACAGCCGGCTTCAGTTACCCAGAAACAATGAGAAGAGGCACAACACTCCTTAGAAGAAAACCATAAAAACTCACCATTAATGAACACTCCTCTGATTAATTTGGTGTATGCTTTGTCCAGATCACCACGGCGTTCAGCATTTTTGAAAATTGATTCTGCCAGTCCAGCAAATTCTTCAAATTCAGCAACAAATGGAAGAATTCCTACTTTACTTTTCTTCGAAATCTTTACTTCTTCCATTTGTCTTATTTGGTTACTCTAAAGTTGGGCAGGAAGCAAGGAGAGAGAGAAAAGCCAAGCAACTTAGAAAACGCCTATGACCAAATACACACATCAGTGCCCAGGCATTACAGACGCTTGCTCAGAACAGCAACTGGTGAGGATACTGAAGAAAACCAATTCTCCAGAATAGAAACACTCTGTTGTATTTTGTTTAGAAAATAAAAGGAAAAAAATTAAATGTATTTAAAAATAATTCAATCAAGGATTTTGAACTTCAAGTCTGTGTTCCAACAAGAAGCAGTTTATATTTCTATCATCTGTGAAAGACGGGGACAGCGCAGGTGTCCACTGAGGCCAGAGCAGAGCCAAGGCCTGGGCGCAGAGGATGTCCCTACTTTATTCCTGTTTGGTGGCCGTGTGGCTAAGTTGGGAAAGTATAACCATTGCCGATTCCTGCTCAGCTAGAACTCTGATTTAGACAGCACATTCTCAGTGTGATGCGGTGGCGTGGGGCGTGGTGGGTATAATAAGACCAGAGGAGAAGGACACAGATTTCTATTACAGAGTTGCGTTTTCATTCTGAGACTCAGTCATGGGGTCCAGAAAGATCTACAGATTCAAGTACAGTTCTGTGTACTTCTTAAGGAGTCTATGGCCATAATTACATGGTCAAATCACTTCAATTCCTGCCTAAACTTTCAGTTTTGAGCTGAAAAGCTATACTCTGTACGGACCAGAGTTTCAGACAGTAATTTCTAGACTGCAGGTACTGGGGTAAAGAGCTCTGTGGACTGACAATGACTTGGGCTTCTCCTTCCAAATGTTCCATCTCATCAGCATAACCAAGCGTGCAAGGTTAGGTCAGACTGAGAAGGCAGTAGAGGACTGCAGTGTTGCCTCCAGGCCTTATGGGTCTGCCCAGCAGCTTGGTCACTTTCTAACTGCCGACTCAGGAGAGTAACTCTGCCTCTTGAATACCATCCCCCAAAGTGGTGGTACTGTGAGGATCAGGCGGACTGTGCCGCCACTGCTGTGAATCACACAGGCTGACAGCACAGAGCACTTATTCTCAGCCAGGCTGATAGAAATGGACAGTCCTTCATGACTTCCAACTGTGTTGCTCACTGTCATCCCAGCCTTCCTTAGCTCTTTCAAATATCTTCCTGTAGTAAGAAGCTCCTACCTACCAATACTTTTGGAGAGGGGTGCGTAGTTCATGTGGTGCTGGGAGGAGCCTGGAGCCTGACACACGCCAGGCAAGCTATGTACTACTGAATACACTCCCAATCCAGAGAGCACCAGTTTCTTTCTTTCTTTCTTTCTTTTTTTTTTTTTAAAAAAAGATATATTATTTATTTTATGTATGTGAGTACACTGTAGCTGTCTTCAGACACACCAGAAGAGGGCATCGGATCCCATTACAGATGATTGTGAGCCACCATGTGGTTGCTGGGAATTGAACTCAGGACCTCTGCAAGAGCAGTCAGGGCTCTTAACTGCTGAGCCATCTCTCCAGCCCTGAGTGTTATTTTCTAAAGTGTAAAAAAAAAATGGCATAGGTTTTAATTGGCCTTAATATTTTATCTGCCATTATGCTATGAATATTTAAGAGTGGATATAATTTACAGGCTATATATGAGAACATTCAAATGATAAAAATTCAAAAATACATTAATAAAATGAAAGTGTTTCAAGGAACTGAGCTTAGCCCAATTCATTCCTATAAATTGCCAAAGTCTAACAGGAACAATAAAGTTACTTACGCTGCTTCTTACAAGGAGAGACCCGATGGCTGGAAGAAGTTATTAGTCATGTGTCTCTCTGTGTAACTCTGGCTGTCCTGGAACTCTACAGGTAGACTAGGCTGACCTTGAACTCAAGAGATCGGCCTGCCTCAGCCTTGGAGTGCTGGGACTAGAGCCATACACCATCATGTGCAGCAGCAACTGAGTCTTAGAGGAGTATGATTATTAGACCTGTATACTATTAAATAAAATAATACTGTAAGGTCCTCAATTAAGATAAGTTAATTTTACTAGAATATATGAAAACAGGAATAAATCTAAATGCCTTTCAATTGCCTCACTGAGTCACAAGTCACAGATGAGTACCCTGTGTCCTGGAGCCCTGAGGGTCACTCTGCATCTTAGCCCATCCCAATGGGTGACTGCCAGCTCCCAGCGTCACAGCTCTGGGGTCATGGGTGTCAAACCCAAGATTAAATGAATCTGCCATTTTGAAAGACTTCTTCTTGGGTTATTTTTGACAACTTACAATGCATTTGTCAAAGTTCCTCTTCACTGTCACCAAGACATTTCCTAAGGTAGTACTTAGAAAAGACGCTGGGTCCACGTTCTGTGCCGTCCACACGTGGTGACTCATCTTGACCAGCATGTACAGGGAATTAAAGCTATCTACTTTGTCTCCTAATGCAATTAGGTTGTTCAGTTCTGGTTCAATGCAACGGAATATTCTGATCATCATTTGGCGAATCATATCTTTCCTGTTCAGAAAGCATGAAAAACATATAATTAGCATAAACTTCAGGGGAATTCACCTTTAACAGTGACTATAATGTACTGTGTAAAAACACAGCTAAACATTGGTACTGCAAGTAAAGTATCAATGAACCATTCTAGAACAGTTTCGAATATAAAAGTAGCTGACCAAAGTACGCATTATCATTACAATCAGCTTTGCTTCGTTTGCAAAGCTGGGCACTAAACTGCTTTTCTATTGCTAAGAAGTCCACTACAGTTTGAAGTTTCTGGTAGCAAACACTAGCACTGGCTAGTCCACCTATGATCACCAGACAGGAATTCACAAGTCCTTGAGCAGAATCAATACCAGCTCCTAATAAGACAGTGAGCACACGTAATAATTAGTGCTGATTGTCAACCTCCACAGGATCTAGAATCACCCAGGAGATAAGCCTTCATGTATATCTATCTGTGAAAGATTACCTATGCTACATTGCTTCTGGACATGACTGTGTTAGCTGAGGTAAGAACATCTGCCTACTATGGGTAGCGCCATTCCCTGGGCTGGATTCTGGACTGCATAAAAAGGAGAAAGTAAGCTACACACAGGCATTGATTGCTCTGCTCTTCCTGACAAGAGATGGCACATGACCACATGCTTCAAGTTCCTGCTGCCTTAATTTTCCCACCTGAACTGCAGGCCAAAATACACTCTTTGCTTCTCTTCCCTCACCATAGCAATAATCAAGGATTTCCCTCACCATGGCAACAGAAGCATAGGAGAGCATACAGGTCTGTGTAGGTAACAGCAGGTGACTGATAATCAATGTGAGACACTTGCTTATGTCTCAATTCAAGTTTCTGCTTTCCAGAACATACACAGTAATAAATACATACTCAGAGGAAACAGGCAGCAGGGTGCCAGAACTGTGCTGCCGTGATAATGAGCCTCCATCCAGGTCTTCTGCTTCAGTCTGAAAAGACAACCACATATAATAAAGACCAACATAGTGTGAAAAGTTTATATATCAAAAGCTTGCTACTTTTAAAAACACCTACAAGAAAATATGTTATGGAAAATAGTAATTTCTCATTACTATTAAAGTAACAATATTGTATGCTCTTTAAGAAAGTTTCATGAAATACATTGTTCTTAGATTTTAAAAATTAATTTGTTAAGTATGTGTGCAGGTAAGTGCCACACTGCATGTGTGGATGGCAGAAGACAGTGTGGTGGAATCTGTTCTTATACTTCACTCAGGTTAGTCCATAGGTTCCAGGACTGAACTCAGGTCATCCGGCTTGCTCAGCAAGCACCTTTCCCCAATGACCCATCATACCAGCCTGTTTTTAGACCCCACCCCCCACCCGAAGAATTACTATCAGGTAAAAAGCTGTAGTTGTCTATGTGTACATTATGGTTGTAAAGAGAAAAGAAAGTGCCCAAGCCAGATGTAAAGAGAGTACACATGCACACGCGTACACACACACACACACACACACACACACACAAGCATGCACACGCACACAAAGGAAAACATCCACAACCTTTGAATGAAAATTTTAGCTTTGAAAAAAGGCTGTTGGGCTAGAAGATGGCTC
Organism: Arvicanthis niloticus; assembly: GCF_011762505.2. Lineage (NCBI taxonomy): Eukaryota > Metazoa > Chordata > Mammalia > Rodentia > Muridae > Arvicanthis > Arvicanthis niloticus. The sequence continues at coordinate 77,251,399 of NC_047664.1, read as the reverse complement.
AGCAGTTAGAAGCACTGACTGCTCTTCCAGAGGACCCAGGCTGGAGTCCCAGCATCACTATGACAGCTCCAACCACCTGCACCTCCAGTTCTGAGCATCCTACACCTCTTCTGGCTTCTCTGGGCAATCCATACATGTGGGACACAGACTTACATGAAGACAATATAGCACTCAATATAAATATCTAAATGCTGTCATAAATTCTTTCTGAAGCTGCGCAAACAAATTTACCAGCACTCCTATTACCAGGAACAATAGCCTCTCAACAGTCATGAGTTTCTCATTGTTCTTGTGGCAGCGGCTTTCTGTGTGGTTCTGAGTTCTTCAAAACTGGCTACAATTCTCCCATTCCATTCTTAGGCCTTGAAGGCAGCCGAGGGGAACAGCTGCATCTGCATTACACAAGTAGGGACTGGGGACTAGGGCAGCACCTCCAGTGTCTCTCGGACTCAAAGCTAAGGCCCCTTTCCCGTCTGTGTATCATTATCTCTTAGGTTGGATCTTTTCTTTGGGAACACTGAGATATTAAATTGGTAGGATTTGTGGTTCTTTAGATCTTATACTCTGCATCCTAGGCTAGCCTGGAGCTCACACAATCCTCCTACCTAAGCTTCCCAAGTGCTCCAATTACAGATGGGAACTACCACGTCCTGATTAAAATTGCTTTTTGAATGATGGTCTCTACAGAATAAATGCAGACATTTCCTATCTTATTAATCTAGAGGTTGTCAGCTTAAGAATTCTAGAATACTAAAAATCTAAAACCAACTACCTTCCTTTTTTCTGTATATTGTGAATAACAAAAATACTTCAAGATTGATGTATTGCAAATCCTTTCCTTTTCTGTTTGAATACTGAAATTGTGAACGCAGAATACAAAAGTAACTAGGTTAATTATACTACAGACTATAAATACCATCCAAATAAATGTAAGCCATACCATTGATGCAGACATGTTTTGATGTTGCTGTAGTTTGAAAAATTTACTTATGAAGTCCTGTTCTGCCAGACACAGTGGCTCCAGTTCACTCAGCACCTGTTCAAAGATCTGCAGGAAACCAAACGAGCAAAGCTAAAGGACCGCAGGAACTCGGAACAGCCTCCACGTTCAGTTCACTCTTCCGCAAGGACACAGATCATGGAATAGATAATCCCCAGTGTGCCAAAGACAAACTCTCCCAAGACGGACAGAGTAATAAATATCAGAGTAAAACAGACCGAAAAGAAAACCCACAGTTACTCACTTCCAATCTGCAAGGAAGACACACTCTGAAACTTACTTGAGGCATGGCAGCCAACAGTGAAGCTGTTTCTTCAAACTCTGGATTCTGTCATTCCTCAAACAACTCAGGGGTGATTTTATTTGCACATCATATTTTTAACAAGTAAATGCCAATGAGTCTTTTATGTTACTGAATTGATAAATTCTATTTTAGTTGCCCTTTGGATTGAGATTTTTTTTTTTTTTTCAGATTCAAAGCAGAATAGGAATGACTTAAAAAGTGTCTCATGCCTGCATCTCTGAAAACACTTAAGGCAACCCCAATGTTAAGAATCACCTGTTATTTTACCTTATCAAATTTGGTTCTGTCAGCCACATCGAGGTCAGAGGCAGACATGTTCCCCATATCCAGCAGGGAGGATGACTGGGACCTGCGACTTCCTGAGCCTTGAACACTGAGTTTATTCAGACTAGAAGTTGATCCAGTGAGTTTCCCAGAGCTTCCATGGAGACCTAAGAAACAACAGAACTTTGAAAGCTGTGTCTCACGAATGAAAGCCCTACCATCTGCCTCCACTAGAGTCTTGGCCTTCCAGGACTCAGATTCTACTATGTTTTGCAGAGTCCTTGGTATTCATTAACACTGGGTCCTACTGCAGAGACTATCCTATCGTAAATGGAAGGAAAACTACATGTAGCTAGGGACTAGGCTGGAAAGGCGCTTCCTGGCTGAATAGTCTATACCCTGTCCCACCCCACCCTAAAGGGAGAGCTATGGTGCTAAGCTAGAGCAGACGGGCAGGAACAGACATGTTCACTGAGTACTGTGCTAACACTACAGCTCACAGGACTCTGATTATTCCTAAAGAAAACCTATAGCCGAGTATTAATTGTCTCTATCTTAAAAACCAAGGTTAAAGTGAACCACATATCACTTCTTGACAAATTTTCCCATAAAAGTCCATCATTTATGATTAAATTTACTATGTTCCTGAGTCTAGAAACCCACACTAAGGAATTAATCAATGGGTCATTCTTAGAAGAATATATAATGTTTACATTTAGAATGTAAACAATATAACACTTGAAAAGCCCCACAGGTTTTCACTACTGCTCAGTTAACTTCACTACTTAGTAATGGGTAGAAAGGGTGAAGTTATAATAGAGGCAATTCAGGCTCTGACCTCAGTACACAAACCACTACCAGACCACTAAGACTTTTTTGTTACTTTGAATTGTGTGTGTGTGTGTACATGAATGTGGATGTGGGGAGGAGTGGTATGGGATCCCACTGGAGCAGGTGTTCCAGGTGGCTCTGAGCCACCTGAGGTGGGTGGTCTCAAAGAGCAGTGTACTCTTAGCTACTGAACCCTCCCTCCAGTGCCCCTCCAGTGGCAGTGAGAGCCCTTCTAAACATAGCCTGCCACAGAAGTGCCATGGTAAGGTTTTCCATAAATTTCTGACAACAAAGTTTCACTCCTCACTGTGTAACTGTAACCACGTCACTTATTTCTTGGATGTACATACAACCACCATGCTGGGTTTCTTTTTCCAATACCTGGCGATTCGGTGCAACCAACGTATCTGCTATCAGTGTTTTTCAAGACAAACAGCTAACATCTAGACATTAACAACATGCACTGAGTGCCTACTAGCACAGTAAGCATACTCACTCTCTGTTTCCTGTTTGACAGCACTTTCTTTTCGAGGCAGTGTAGCTGTGATGGATTAGGTTGCAAGCATCAAAGACAAAGACAAGTTAATAAACTGCAATTTGCACAAACCATGCACAAGAGGCAGTTAAAGCTCTAGTTTAAAGGACACATGCAAAGAACCGAGCACTGACTAACGAGAAGTGCAAACACACGTGTAGTTACTCAGTGACTATAGAGAACGCATGAGAAGTTTACAGACCATTAATGTAGGACTTCTATTCATATTACTCAAGAAAAATATCAGTGTTTAAACACTCTCCCCCAACCTTTTAAATGTACGGGATTATTGTTTTAGTTTAGGAAGTTGGTACACTTTGAAAAGAATAAGTTCATAAGGCTTTATTTCCTGAGAAAATTGAACTCAACTAATTTAATTCAGTAAGGAATGAAGGGATAGCTTTAGACACTATCAATCTTATTCTGAAAGTCCCTGAAGGGAACCTTCACCACACTAATCTTTTACTTTATCTGTTAAGGATTATGTAAGTGGGGCTTTAAAATTAAAATCAGATACCACTCTGAGTTTCCTGGTAACCAGCCTATGAACAGGCGACTGAAAGGTGGGAAAACAGCAAGCAGGAGCTGTGTGGAAGAGTAAGGCTGAGGGACAATGGAGCTCGGAAGGCAGAACTCTGTTATGGTCATTTGGCATTTCTTTTAGTCTCAAACTCTGTTCTACATAATATCTGTAATCAACCTCAGGGCTTATGCTGTGAAACATTCTGAACTCAAACTCAGAAGTTAAGGTGAAGGGCAAGAAGTAAATTGCATAATCTGATTAAAGAATGAGCTATAACCTAAGACCATCTTAAAAACAGCGACCGATGTGTCACCGGCAGGTGCCGCGCCACACATGAGGCAAGTGCCCTGAGCTGGCCACTCCAGTGCTACTGTTCTATTCCTACCTTCTAGCCCTCAAGCTCAAGGGCACAGAAACAAAAAGCCTAGACATTAGCGTGGCAACCACCACTGTGCAGCTGACATCCACCAACGTGAACACTGCTGCCCACGGCCCTCAGGTGTCACCTGACTACAAACCGCTGGTGCTCTCTGAAGTTAGTTTTTCTTCTCTTGTATTTTATAACAAAATAACTGATACTGTAATTTTCTATGATGAATTATCACAAATTACTCTCTTATCTATCAATATTTAATAGATACATTGAAAATTTATCATTTTGTTATGACATTGTTTTAAAATTATAAAATGCATTCTAAACTTATATTTGTAAGTTAAAATATAATTTCACAAGGTAATTTAAGAACTGAGGGTAGGAAAAGAAAAGGCTTAAGCTCTAGGATAACATGAGGATAATATAAAGATTTTTATTTCATTTATCTTTATGTGTATCCAACTTGTTTTCACATACAGGAGAGATTTCTCAGCATTAAACGGCACACTAACAAGTAATGACAAATATACTTCATGAAAACATTAAACATGTAACTGCATCATATTATGTTCTTTGCCCAAAAACGGCACAGCGTATCCACAGTGAAACACCAACAAGGATATAAACACACTGCTGTTTAAGAACAATTAGCCTTTAGGGTGAGTTAGCATTTCTGTTTTCAAAGCCTACTGTCCAAGACAGCGTTTACCAAGGGTAGCATATTAACAGACAAACCCAAACCACTCCAATTTCCAGATCACAATAATTAATACAGTGAGTCCCAAATTAGGACATCTAGGACAGCAATGTTCAGTGCTGCTGCCTACTTCCTGTAGATGCTTAGGGCACAGGCTCCTTTCAACAGTCAATGCTAAACTCAGGGGTCTAAAGGGAGTCCGCAGACACACCGAGGAGTGCACAATGTAGCCCTTAAAGGCCAGGTTTGGACTTGACTAGGTACAGAACTCCATCCAAAGAGAACTCCAGAGATGGGTACATGCAAGAGCAGAACGTGGCCTCAGCACATCCTTTCTTAGCTTGATACTTTCACTGGCTCTCCTCTCAAATACTGTTCATGTCCCTTTAAATGTTAGGGAATAAAAAGCAATAGGCTCCAAATAATTGCTTTAGAAAAATAAGACACATTACAAGGGAGACTCTGGTGATGTTTTTATAACCCCTTGGCAGAGAGAGAAAAAAACACTTTTCTAAAATTCAAAGAAGCCAGTGAGAAGTAGGAAGCCAGGAATGACCTAGTTCTTTCTCTGAAAAGAGCAATGACTTGTCCCCACCTGCAGCAGTCTTCTGGATTAGAACCACACTCTCAGCAGTCTCTGGTCTAACCCTTCTCTAACCCTCTCTACCAGGCTGCACTGCATGTATTCACCTCTGCTTTCCCTATCCACAGTGACCTCAAATCCCAGCATTGTGTCCTGCTGCTGCTAGACTGCCACACACAGAACCTTAGCTTGTGAGAACTATGGACAGATGCCTGCCTCTTTAGCTCTACGTGTTCTCTCCACTTGTTTAAAGGCCTCAGAGTTATACCTCAGTAAGTAAGTTCACTCAACAGGAGACACTGAGCTCAGCGCCAGGCTTACCAAACTTCTTGCTTTCTTTAGTGGTGCCAGTCATCTTCATCTTTGCAACTTCAAAGAAATCTTTGATTTCTCTTTCATATAGTCGGGATAAATAATCCATGTAATTCTTAAAATAAATGGAACAAGCAATTATCAGTAAACTAATTTAACAATTTTCTTTATAATCTTCCCCTTAAATCCTTTATGCTTGTGAAACCTTAGTGTATTTCAGAGAATATAAAAAGTTAGGCTATTTTCTCTTTGATTATGTAAACAAACTAAGGACTATGTCGAGATTCCGCCTCAGTACAGTTGTGAATAAATTCTCATCCCTCAAGACCCTGGAATAGGCGTTTCCTAGTCATTCCCACAAGTGTGAGCTGTGCACACCCAGCCAAGTGCTAAGAGAAACGCGGCTTTGCTTGTGTTTATTAGGGTTCTTTTTGTTGCTGCTGTTAGGTCATTTTCCCCTTCTTTTTTAAACAAAATTCCTGACTTTTTACAGTATTTTAGCAACTAAATTGGGCATATATGGAGTATGCATGTGAGAGAGTACACAAGCACACCAAAGCTCAGAGCAAAGGATCACGTAACATCCCTGGGAAATATGAGGGATATTTAGAATTACCCTCTTGTAGCCAAAACTAACAAGAAAACAACAAAACAAAACAAAAACTCTTAGAGCAGAGAGCATGTCAGCACGAGTCTGGTACTCATCTTACTTCTTCACTTTGAATTACATTCATGAATACTGCATAACATATACAGACAAGATGATAATACTCAGAACACAATTAGGCAAAAAGCTTATTGATTACTTATTTGAATAGTCACTAGGGGACAAAGGACTTGTTGGCCCAACAGGCATGAAACTCTTAAGAAGACATATTTAATTATTTAAAATATTAATGTCCTAAAACTTCAAAAAGGGAAGAATCTGAGTACTATAAATAATTTTACTTAACATACCTCCAAATCAGAATTCTGTTGAATGAAATAAAACAGAGTAGCACAACAGAAGAACTGCATTAACACCCAACAGCCTCACTCTGAGGAGCAGAAGTAAGCTACCACACACCGAGCCAGAGCAGATGCACACTGATACTTCAGGGGATACAAATTTGTTTTGAAGAACATTTTAACTTTGTGTGTGCACTCACACTGTGTGGGAGGTGGAGAGGATGTTGAGAGTGTGGAAGCGGGAAGAAGTCAGCAGACAACTAGTCGAAGCTGGTTTTCCCCTTCTACCCTGTGGGTCCTAGGGAAGGCAGCAGTTGCCTTTACTAGATGAACTGTCTCGTCAGCGCTTGAAAGGCATTTTTAACGTTGGTTTGGAATACATTTTACCAGATTTATCTTCCCCTTTTTAAAATCTCAGTTTATGATGGTAAGGCCCTGTTGCTGAAGACAACACTTACATATCTCATTTAGCATGGGTAAGTCAAGCTGGTGCCTAACTAGAACCTTCCCCGACTGACTAGTGTGCATGGTACTAGGATACTCTGCACGCCACCAGAGACAAAGGCGAACACCAACCCAGCTACAGTCCCTGCAATCTACAACAGTGACTTGCCTGCATCATATGCCAGTTTAACAGTGGCACAAATGTTGTGAGAGGAATCGACACTTTCTAATTGGATTTCAGGCGCACTCACAAGACAGAACCCATGCCTGACACTGCTCGTGTAGCCCAGAAACTGAGACTATATGCCACGGCCTCAGGGGAAAACAAAACACTACTATTCTGCCAGAGGAACAGAAGAGTGAAACAACTCCTGATACATCCTGCCTTGCTCAGACTTATCAGTAATGCCTCCTCTTACAGCAGCGCAGAGCTAACATGGAGACCCACAAATGAACAACGTGCAGAGAGTAACAGACCATGGGACACTCAGTTCTAAATGGGATGTCTTCATCATGCCCCTCCCCTCAGGGATAAGGGAACCATGGAGAAAAGAAGGAGGAAAGACTGTTGAGACCAGAGATGATGGATGACAGCAAGAAAACCTTCCAGACACAACAGGACTGATGTGCACATGGACTCACAGAGACTGTGGCAGTGTGCTCAGGGCACGCACAGGTCTAAGCCAGATGGGGCCCTGAAAGGCCAAAGGGTACATGAACTTCTAATCCTAACCCAGAAGCTACCTCCAAATGGACATCCACTTGCAGAGGAAAAATTAGTTTTCTCTAATTGGGTCTCAATGAATACCTTAACCACACTGAAGGGTAAGCTATGCCTACCAGTACATGGCTGACATCAAAGGAACTCGATGGTGTTTGTGTGGACCTTTTGTCTCCTATTGTTTTGTCTGAGCAGTTTTTCATCCTACTGGTCTTTGGCTTGTATATTATAGTTCCCAAATTTTCTGTTCTTATAAGTTTTGTTTGTGTGTGTGTGTGTATATGCACGTAGGTCTGTTTCTTTTGGTTCTTTTCTTTTTCTTTCTTTTTTAAAATTCTGAGTTGTGTTTTGTTTTTCCTTTTTCTTTTCTTTTTCCTTTCTTTTTTTTTTGTAATTTTATGTACATTGGTGTTCTGACTGCATGTATGTCTTCGTAAGGGTGTCAGATCCCCTACGCCAGGAGTTAAAGACAGTTGTAAGCTGTCATGTGGGTACTGGGAATTGAACCCAGGTCCTCTGGAAGAGTAACCAGTGCTCTTAACCACTGAGCCATCTCTCTAGCCTCCTCCTTTTTGTTTTCTAAAGAGAAAAAAAAAAAAAAACAACGGGTGTGGAGTTGGAGGGCTAGGGAGGTGGAGAGGATCTAGAAGGGGTTAGGAAAAAGAAAATATGACCAGATATTGTATAAAAACTAATTTTTTTTTCAATTAACAAAAAAGAAAGAAGGTTGAGTTGTAGGCCAAGTTTTAAATGGTCACCAGCAAGTGAAAAAAATTTTTTTTAAAAGAAAAAGATGAACTGTCATCTAGATAATGGAAACAAGAAGTGTAAGCAGATTCTATTAACCATGTGTCTCTTCTCCAGCAAACCCACACAGTTGTACTTACTGCAAGAGAACCTAAATACTATTAATAGAAAACCCCAGGAAAAGGAAGGGGTCTGATGAGAGCGTGACCGTGGGGGTGGAGTGTCGGGTGAGAGCGTGAGGGGGTGGTCTGCTAGTTCTTGACAGGTGGGTCACAATTCTTTCTCTGCCTTTTTAATGAACACTGATGTCCAATTTCTAAGGTGATGCAGAAATGCCAGAGACTACCGACTTGGGGTGCACGAGCTTCCTGAAGGTATTATTTAAGCCCCAGGAGGATCCCATCATTCTGTTCCTTAACACCTACTGCTCTTCCCTCTCCAGTGTCACACAGTAAGACCACTCCCTTCTCATGCTCTAAAATCTCCATATCTGCCAGCCCACACAGGCTCTGTCCCCAGGTCACAGTGCTGCAACCACAGTGGCCTCCTGGCTCACTCTGGAGAACAGGGCATGCATGCTTTGCTTCAGGGGTCTGCACTGTGACAGAACACTCACTGCTCAATCCTCTCTGACCTCCATAATCAGTGCTCAACACCATCCCACCTGGACCCTTCTCTAAACACTGGCATCTCCTGAATTCTCTCTAGAGTACTCACAGTACTTCTTACATATATAGTTAACTTCTTTTTTGTCTTTCCGCTGAGGATATGCACTCTGAGAGTACAAGTGCTTGCCTGTTTCCTTCACTGTCAAACCTCCAACACTCAACAATGTTAGCCCAGAATAGACTGAATAAGGTGAATCAATGATGCAGATGCCTGGACTGTGGTCACTAGTTCATGACACAGTTCTGATGAGCAGCATCATAAGAAAAGTATCACCCTAGTTCTTCTGACTTAGGAACCACTCTTTCACTTTATATTCCCACCACCACTGTTCTTTAGAGCAAACAAATAAAAAACCCCAACAGGTTATCCATTCTGAGAAGGTTAATAATCCCTATGCATGTTTATACTTCCAAGTGTCTATATTACACATAGTCACCCAGAAGAGGTTAAGGAGATGGCTCAGTGGGTAAATGGGCTTTTCTAGGTAAGTATAAGGACCTGGGTCAGATCCCAGCACCCATGCAAAAAACTGGGAGTGAGGATGAAGAGATGGCCCCACAGTCCAGAGAACATTCTGCTCCTTCAGAGAAGCTGGACTAGCTCCCAGCACACGTCAGGTGGCTCACAACACTTATAACCACAGCTCCACGAGGATACAGCATCTCTGACCTCTGAGGGCACTGACACTCACGCATGCATATCAGACACATACATAGAACTAAAAAAGCTATCTTTAACTAAATAAAAAAAGCTGGTTGTGACCATGTAACCCAGTACAGGGGCAAGCAGAGACAGGAAGGTCTCTGGGATCTGCTGGCCAGCCAGCCTAGTTGAAAATGAGCCCCAGGTTCAGTGAGAGACCCCCATCTAAACAGAACAAGGCAGACAGCAACAGAGGAAGCTACCCAGCGTCCTCGTCTGACCTCTGCACAAGTGCACACACAGATGCACACACAGACCCACACAAAACAGAAAAAAGCATTGTTCATGACAACACTGGACTGAACAGACAAATATTTCAGGTTACAATATAGCTTAATCCTATTTTACAATGAAGTTCAAAATTTGGCTCTTTTTATTTGAGTAAATATATGAGCACTCAGAAACTCAATTATCTTTTGCTTTGTCAAAAACATTCTTTCATATTCCAAACTTAAGGAACTAAACATATAACTTAAGACTCTATTGTAGATCCGGTGAGTAACTGCCATGGAATCCATACCTTTGTTAGTCCCTCATATTTTCCATAGTCTGTACTCTTTAGCCACTCCATCAGCTTGGCGTAGCGGAGCAAATCTCTATGAAATGGATGATGATTGGGTAGAGTCAGCTCAGCAGAGTGCTGAGCAAGGGTTGAACTCTGATCGTGACCCTAGGGGAAACAAGTAAATCAGCACGATGGAACGTTCAGGGACCACTGTTACGACGACAGGAAATTCTAGACAACGACCAAACGTAGTCGTAATACCAAGCGGATACAGAAAAGTAAGAACTGAGCACTTCCTTACCTACTTTTATCACCCTGTGCACCCATGCGCTCCTAGCGCCATTAGTGGCCACACACATGCATGGGTGGCACCGTGATAAAGCACCACTAACTCTGTCTTTCAGAAGAATTGAGAAAGTCGTATAAATCTTAGCTCTCTATGACTTTACAACTTACTTACGTTTACAAATCAATGTCTCATGTGTTAGGAAACACGCCAAAGGGGAGTCTTCCCAGAACAAACTGTCTAGTGAGATTCCTATCAGAAGCCAGACTTGTCAACAATAAACAATGTACAGGATATAAAATTTAAAGTTTATAAGGACTCTAGATGGCTATATTTTGGGCTTTCTATGATAATCCCTAATAACAATGCAATTCCGTTTATTAAAGTGATGTGCTGGTCAAACTACTGCATATGACTATTCCAAACCTTGACATTTTTGTGTAAATAAATTAATAGTCTTAGATCATATGTCTTGACTTTTGCTTTAGAAAAATATAGACTGCTAGATTATTGGCCTGTTAACCCTATTTTCTAGAAGAATCCAAGGCTCATGGCGTTAAGTGACTTGATCTAGTCACAAAGAAGGAAAGCCATAACTGGAATCTTGTTCAATCAAGTCTAACTTCCGCCTTCCTTTAAAATTCCTCGAGCCAGAATCAAAAACTGCAACTGCCAACTAGCTCTTGAGTTTATGTGCATATAGTGATGAGTGTGTGTGCATCTCTCTATATAAATGTAACAGCTCAGGCCTCTGCTGAACTACCTAGCTCTATATAAATGTAACAGCTCAGGCCTCTGCTGAACTACCTAGCTCTGTATAAACGTAACAGCTCAGGCCTCTGCTGAACAACCTAGCTCTATATAAACGTAACAGCTCAGGCCTCTGCTGAACTACCTAGCTCTGTATAAACATAACAGCTCAGGCCTCTGCTGAACTACCTAGCTCTGTATAAATATAACAGCTCAGGCCTCTGCTGAACTACCTAGCTCTGTATAAATATAACAGCTCAGGCCTCTGCTGAACTACCTAGCTCTGTATAAATATAACAGCTCAGGCCTCTGCTGAACTACCTAGCTCTGTATAAACGTAACAGCTCAGGCCTCTGCTGAACAACCTAGCTCTGTATAAATATAACAGCTCAGGCCTCTGCTGAACGACCTAGCTCTGTATAAATGTAACAGCTCAGGCCTCTGCTGAATGACCTAGCTCTTTCTTGCTCTTTAGTCAGCATGTGTGATGGAGCTTAAAGTCAGTGAGCGCCCCAGAGATGAGGAGCTGCAAGAGCAGATTCTACTAGAAACAACTTCCCACCAAGCAAGCAAAGGCCAACACAAGCTGCATTTACATTCATTAGTTCATTTCAAATAGTCAGAAGCTGTTTCTGTATTTTATGGAAACTATTAAATTTACAAAGGCTGCTGAATCAGAGAGGAGCTGGACAATTAATTAATTTATTGGTAAAGTCACCTAAATGTATATACTTGTTGAAATACAACAGCTTGATTAACATCCTGAGTTTAAAGAATTAAAATTATTTTAATTTGAAATTCACATGCTTTATTGTGTCTCGCTCTTCTGTCTCCACTCTAGACTTGTCATGGCTGGTGAAGCATCACATCACAGAAGGGCTCTAAGAAGTGCACATTAGGACACAGATGTTCATAAACTCTACATCTGCAGGTCCAGGAGTGTGTCCTGGTGTCTCTTACCTAGTGGTGCTGATAGAGAAAAGAGTCTCCTGCTTCACGAATGTTCCAAATACTGTGCTATAATGAGCAACGTTGCAAATGCTCTCATCACCCAAAATACTCTTCTCCGTAACTTTTCTCAATGACTCAAGACACAAAGTTGCATTTTGTATAACTATTTACTCAGTCTACTATATGTTAAGTTAGATTATTTCAAGTTGAGAAAGCTTTTAAATCATTGAAAATAATCTCTCCAGGGAAGTGGAAGAATTAATTATTAGCAATTGTGTGGGGGAGCTTTCAGTTTACAAAGCTCATTGCAGATGTTACTGTGCTACATTTTCTCAACATTTCCATGTCACAAACACCTGAGAAATTGGTGTTCCACAGACCGAGTATCATTATCTTTAATTATTACTGTCAACATAGACTGAATGTTATTAAAGATATAATTTTAGATAAAATGTTCAAGAATAAGGATAGGAAATTGTAAAATAGTTTAAGTTGCTTAATTCAACCAATATTTCAACAAAATTCAACAAATATTATCACATGCAAACCACTAAGTATAAAGAATTCTGTTCTTCATATGCTTGAACATTTTAAAGGTTTCTATTATATATAATAGATTACCAACAACAATTACAGAATTACTGAGTGCCCACTGCCTAGGTACTTTTTATACATAAATTCAAATCCATACAATACCCTTGTAATGGACTTCTCATCTAAAAGAACAACTCTATGATTAACACAATTCACAGGTTATTCAAATTAAAAACCTGGTTAGCTGTAAGATTTTACCAGCATATATATACACTACAATTTTTGTTTGCTTTCAAAACAGGGTCTCACTATGTAGCTAGCCTTGGCTAGCCTGAAACTCTCTATTAGAGTAGGCTGGCCTCAGAAATCTGCCTCCCTCTGCTTCCCAAATACTGGGATTAAAGGCATGTGCCACTACATCCAGTCAGATACTAGAGCTTCTAATAAACGTTACCACGGAACAACCTATGATAGCCAAATATTCGTCTAAGTAGACACTTTTATAATCTGTTATTATATGAGGCAACTAAGATGGGAGGTGACAGAGGTGCACTACCAAATGCAGTCAAAACCTCCCAGCTATCTTCCCCTTGCCTGGAACGGAAATCGCCATGTTCTTCAGCCCCTTTGCTAGTGACCTGGTGACTAAGTTCAACAGAGACAAGCGATCTCTTCCTTGTAGTTGAGACATCTTTTCCATTGTTGGCCACACATCACAGGCTGCTGCAACACTCTCATTTAACATGCATCACTCACATGTTAACAGGACATATTAGATTTTCAGAAATGAGAAGCATTCATTTTAAACAAAGCCATTAGTTTAAAAGGCAAAGAAGCAAACGGAATGAATAACTGCACATTATAACCAATAGTTAAGGATGCAAAAAGACCACTGTTGACTGACATTTTTGATGTCATTACACATGTGGACAACATCACTGCCAACAGCATTAAAAATAATAAACTAAGAAAAACGGGAGTTTCCTATGTGACTTTTCAGTTGACTTCTTCTTGCTGCTTTTCAAGTCCAGTGAAATGTTGATGGCGTCTGTCCTGACCTCCCCCTCCCATGCTTAATAAAACCACAGTGACAGCTGCGTTCCCAAGTGTGTCTGTCTGTCTCCCTGCCCTAGACTTTGGGCTTCTCATAGACAGAATCAGTAGCATTTCTCCAGAGCAGTGTCCACTCTGCATCTCAACCACTGACAAGTAATTACTGAAAACTTAAGGAGATGAGAAACAGGGAGAAAGGCAGGCAGCATGAGGTTAAATGCCTTTTTGGACAAATGGGACATTAAAAACTATTACAAATCAAGTTAGTGGGGAGCTCAAATCAGTAAGTTAAGCTGTAAGCATAAATATTCTGCTGCCAACTTTAGCAAACTTTATAGACATAAAAAAAATCACAGAAGCTTGAGCCAATTTGATGTACTCACAGGAACCGAAAGAAAGTAGGACCTGTTATAGAGCTGAAGGAGGGCCTGAGTAAACTAGTTGGAAATAAAATATAATAAAGACAACTGGTTTAGAATACTTCAAAGAAAACCCAATGTTTTCAGAGACAATTTACTGATTATTAATATTTCTCCTAATTTTTCTGTTCAATGTGTGTAATAAAGTAAAAGACAACCCCCCCCCCAAGAATCTAATTATATTAACTATAAAATATCTTTTGTTCAAATTTTGTAAGGTCCTTTGGCATTATTAAATTATTCTGGCATTATCATTAATTATAACATCTTTTTCCAAAAACAGAGGCAAGTTTATAACATGGAGACCCACTCAACTAAAATTCCCAGCTGAACTAGTTGTTTCCTTACATGAACATACTGTATTTGACTACTCAGAACCTATGAACACTGAAGATGAGTCAGGTCTGATTCTCCCCTTGAAACACTGAAAAATACAAAGGCTCCAAAGTTAACATACGCTTGCCAATTGCTTATGTAACTAATGAATGCAGCTATCTGATTCCGAGGATCAGTTTCAGCTAAAAGAAACCTGAGGTCTGTGTAAAGGGTTACCTGAAGTCCAAGGTATTTCTATGAGGAAATATGCAGATTTCAAAATCTTCAAACATGTGAATATCTACACACATGTGAAGGAATACACTATAGTCCCAGATGAATACATTAAATATTTGGGGGAATTTAAGTTAAGAGCAATATGACCTATGGAAACATGTCAGTTTTAACAGTAAATTAAAATTACCTGTTGAACAAAAACATTGTTGAGATGACTGGCCAGTCTCCGGGCGAAATGCTCCCTCAGGTCACTGAAGTGCTGCTGCTGCTGCTGGACGGCCAGGAGCATGTCATGGCCTGCGTCACAACAACAGTCCCTCACTGACTCGGCAAGGGCAGACTCCCTGTGTGTCTGAACAAGAAACACCTCTCCACAAGGGGCATGTGGAGGTCAGAGGACAATTCTGTGGAGTCTTTTCTCAGCCTTCATCTTTACATGAGCTCCAGTGATCCAACTTAGGTCACCAAGTTGTCCAGCAAACTCCTCTCCTTGAGGACCATCTTGCTGGCCTCCCCTCCATGCTTAGTATGTTCATCTTCCCCCTCGCCCCCCATGCCCCAAGGCACCTAGAGCCTTGTTCATGTTAGGCAAACCGTCTCCCGCTCCAATCTATACTATCCTAATGATACCCAGACTTAACTTTTGAAGAACCCAAAGCTGTAATGGCTTATTCATTGCTTTATACAATTTTAAAAGGAGGAAAAGTAATACAACACTCTGGTTCCTCTTCAGTATCACCTGGCAACCACTAGAAACAGGAATTTTAGGATGGCAGCCCAGACCTACCAAATATGAGGCTATGCCGGATAACCTGTTTCAGTGAGCCTTCTAGGTGATCTGACTGCGCATTCACGTTCTGGAACCACTGCCTAGAAACCCCTATCTTCCCTGGCCTGTCCTAATGTCTACTTGTGCTTGCTTCTGCTAAAGAAGCATCGAGAGACTGTGGCAGGGCAGTGAGATGGCTCCGGAGTGAAGCGAAGGTGAAGGTGCTTACATACACACCTGGAAACCCGAGGTCAACCCCAAGAACCCCCAGTAAAGATGGAACAAGAGAACTAAACTACAAACATGTCTGACCTCAACACATACATTGCTACACATGGTGCATACATGCACACATATGTGCACACACATACTTTTCTTAAACAAGATCATGGTGAGAGCCGGGTGGTGGTGGCTCACACCTTTAATCCCAGCACTTGGGAGGCAGAGGCAGGCGGATTTCTGAGTTCGAGGCCAGCCTGTTCTACAGAGTGAGTTCCAGGACAGCCAGGGCTACACAGAGAAACCCTGTCTCGAAAAACCAAAAAAAAAAAAAAAAAAAAAAAAAAAAGAAAAAAGATCATGGTGAGAGCCGCATGGTGGTACGTGCCTGTACTTAGCACTTGAGAAGCAGGGAGATTGTAGGTGTGAGGCAAGCCCAGGCTATGCTGTGAGGCAAGCCCAGGCTATGGTGTGAGATGCCATCCCCTAACTAAAGAAAATAAAAACTAGATAGAGCATAAGAATACATTTGTGAGGGCAAGATGGTCCATTAGAAGGAACTGAAATGAAAAAGTGTGGATAGAAATTTGTTGGGGAATCTGTGAAGCTCATTTGTACAGCTAATGAAGTAACCCTAAATCACTTAGCCCAAGTTACTTCTTGTCACACTATTTCTACCAAGTCCCAGTGTTAGTCTTGGTTCTCAGTCAGATTTTATCATGGCTACTGGACACACCTGGTCGGAGAGCGACATTCATGCATTGCAGAAGGGCGTCAGCAGCGTTGGTGCAGGCCTCAATGCCTCTGGAAGAAGCCAGATCCCCTTCCTGAAGGGCCTTTATATGACCTTTGGCCAAGTCCATGTGGTTCTGGAACACATTCAAAGACACCACTTGCATGTGTAGTTGTGGGGAAAATATAGGCAGGGCGCTACTCAAGCCTATCACTCAGTCTCTGTAATCACTGTAAATCATGATCTAACGAGGAAGTGGGTTTATAAATGAGCTTTACATAACATTACTACTCTTCCTGCTTTTGCGCTGCTGGTAGCCTCTGACAATGCTCACCACGAGGAACTCTATCTCGGACAGGAGCTTCACATTATTGGTGTTGCTGAGATGAATCAGGTGGTTACTTTCAGAGATCTGATCCATTTGTTCTTTTACACTCTGGAGCATTTCCTCGTAACTGCTCAGTTTCAGTTCAATCTGGTCCACCTCCTTCAGGGCCTCATCCAGCAACTGCATCAGGATGTTCACCTGTTTCTCAGAGGCCATGATTGACTGTATGTTGGCCTACAAAGTGAAAGATGATGTAACAGTTCTTGCAGTTTAAATGTGTACAGGAAGCAGAGGTAAAACGCTGCCAGTCTGTCTGCATCCAGTCAGCTAGCTTCTGGCTCACTCTCTACACAGTATTTGGGGAGGCTCGCTTGCCTCTAGATGGAGGTTTGAGACCACGCTGGAGAAACTGCAGAGACATCAGAGGCTCTGTTCTAAGTCCGCTTTAGTGGAAGCTCTGGATCCTTCTCCCTCTCCCACACTTACCCTGCTCCCCACACTTACTTCAGCTACATTTCTCTTATTCGCTAATTTGTCCTTATTAGCTTCTTAAAAACAAAAACAAAAAAATGTTTATTCTTTGGTAATGAACTATTCAGATCCCAGGGGAATTAACCCCTAAGGTAGTATCTGGTTATCTTTCTTCTTCCACCATTGCATAAGAACACTCCAAAATCTAAAATCTTAGCCTTAGCCAAATGTCTTCATTGGAAATTGTTTTTAGTAAGTGAGTGAGTGAGTGTGTGTGTGTGTGTGTGTGTGTGTGTGTGTGTGTGATGTGTGTGAGTGTGAGATACGTGTGAATACTCACTGGCATCTGTGTAAGTAAGCGTGGACACCAAATGTAGGGTGTCTTCCTTAATTGCTCTGCTCCTTATTACTGAGCTAGGCTCTCTCACCTGAACCCAGAGCTTCCTGATTTGTCTAGTCTAGTTGGCTTGACCCAGGGACCTGCTATTTCTGAGTTACTAGCATTGGGACTATGGAAGAGCTGCTATGCCCACCCAGCATTTACTTGGGGTGTGGAGGTCTGAACCCTGGTCCTCAGCTTGCATGGCAAGTGCTCTAGCCACTGAGCCATCTCCTCAGCACCTGGCTCATCTTTTAAACGGCGCTAACAAGCTTACAAAGACACAGAAATCCCACTTATCAAAGCTCACGTGCTGAAGCAGGCAGCCTGAGCCTCTGCGATCCACTGCAGCACTCACTGACAGCATGAGTAGTTCTTACCCCATCGAGCACCTGCAGCTCTCGGGACAACTTCTCTGCAAAGGCTTCAGCGTTAGAAATGGCGCACTCACAGCCTTCCATCATTATTTCGATGTCCTGCTCTTCTCTTGCATTTAACTCTTGGTACTCATCTACCGCTTCTTCATCCCCTCCTGTTACGCTCTGATTCTCTCCGCTTGGCACAGATTCTTAAGATAAAAAGGTCATCAAAAAATGTGAAGAACTATAACATGGGTGCTAAAGTGATAGCTAGTTAGGACCGATTATATGCACAGGACACATTTAGTAGATGACAGATAGAAAAGAATGATTCAGAATGTATGAAAAGAAGTCTCAAACCGCATTTTCACACAGGACCACAGTGACACTGAAGTTAGGTCCTAAGAGCAACAGAAAGCATGCAGTCTAGTACGCTTGCTGACTTACAAGTGTTAACGTGGTCTTTAGTCAGTCTCTCAAAACATAATTCTATTAAAATAGAAAGCATGAAGAAGTGACCCTAATTCCTCCTGTTCTCCTGATGGCTGTTGCTCTAACAAAACACTGATGAATTGTGAACATGGGAAACAACTCTCTCCTGGTAGCAGTTCCTCGTGCTATTTTTGCTATTTTCATATTTTTATAAAAATCTCTCTGTCTGTCTCTCTCTCTCTTACACACACATACCACACCCCTCTGGAATAACTTTGAAGTAAGAAGTGTATTATCCACAAGAAATTATAAATACTGAAAATATTGACTGCATTTTCTATTTTTTGCTGTTGTTTAAAAATTTCCCATGCATAGATAAAACAGCTAGACTACAGGAATGCCGTTAGTAACCTGAGAACAACATGGGGATATGAAACTATAAGATCGCACACTTCCCAGCTTCCTAACAACATGAGAGGTCAGCCTGACAGGCTTCATCTCGATCCACTTTGGGGAAAGGAACACAGTGCGCGAGCATTTTATACAAACTCTGAGTTTGGTGGAGGTGAGATGAAATCACACTTATCCCTAATTATACATCTGAAAAAGCTACTGATTCTCTAGACTGACTGTAGCAGGAATTAAATCGCAAAGTCTGGATGCTCTTAGTGTTTGTTATTTTACTTGAAAATGAATATTTTCATTCAGTATGACTTAAAAGACATTTGTCTCAGAACAAAAGCCTGATAATTCTAAGTGAGACAGTATTTACTCTGAAGAGATAATAAATTCGGCAGATTTGATTGTATCCCTAGGAGGAAGGAGATTAAAATCTCTGACATAAGCAATTTACAGATTACACTCTAGAAATATTTCAGAGAAGCATTGCTATGTTTCTCATCTTTTCAATAAGACCATTTTCTTCCTGGTGGAGACCCTCAACTGTCAAATGTGACTCCATATTAACCACTAGAGGGCAGGTACTGCCTAAATAACCCACCAGTGTCACATACTAAACACTGGACATAAACAAGTGTTTTAAGTCATCAAAACTATGTTAGTAGTATTTTCTTTCCCTGAAACAGTCTTTTGGAAGCTAATAACGAATAGTACTATTGGTTTTATCACTATATGGATTTTGTAATAAATTTATCCTTGTATACAACTCCATAAAATATACAACCCATGGATAACAGAGCAAGTGATACATACACATGGAACAGAATAGAAAGAAAAGGTGTTACGCACCTTCTGTAACTTTAGGCAGTTCTGGAGTGAAAGGTATGAAGAAAGCAGAGGAAAGGAAGCAAAGAATATTAGCGGGTAGGAAGTATACAGATTTAAAACTCTTAACTACGACCCATATCTTGTTTTAACGTTATGTTAAACTTGGGGTCTCAGGGCAACATCAAGACCAACTACACAGTGGGAAGATCCCTAAGAAGCTAAACTTGTATGTTTGTTTTCTTATTCATTGTCTCAAAGTGTATTTCTCTATTTTCTCTTGTCTTTCAGAAACAGTACTGATGAGTCCTTGAAGAAGAAAGCTGGGAAGCGAATCGTTTCCGGGGATTATTTTTAGGTCAGCTCTGACTCATGCGTTTAGTGAAGTTATTTTCACTCAAGGCCCACAGCTTTGCCAGGACACTCCCTTACAAAGGATTAGTCACAAAACACTGTTTCAAAGAATAAGACTGAGGCAAGAAACGAACACAGAAGACTGCAGTACAAGCAGGCATTCAAGGATTCAAGTGGAAGATTGTTTAAAAGTCTGGCTGCAAGTCAAAGGATAAAAAAGAAAAGGCTAAGACAAAAAGAACTTCCCTCCCTCTCCATCTGTAAACTCCAGCATCCTGTCGTCATTTATCCAAACTACCGACCTTGCTGCTGCCGCATGGACAGCTGTAAGGGCGCTGCTGCCGCATGGACAGCTGTAAGGGCGCTGCTGCTGCATGGACAGCTGTAAGGGCGCTGCTGCCGCATGGACAGCTGTAAGAGTGCCGAGTTACTTGGCTGACTATCTGGCTCTTCAAAACAGGCTGTAATGAGGGTTTCCCTCCTTAACATTGTCCTAAGCCTAGAGACATTTATTTTTTAAAAACTGGAATTAATGGCTGTGATTTTAGGGCCCAGCAAATGCTTTCTGAAATGACCTCCTGAAGGACGATTAGCATCCTTAAAACCACTCTCCACTGAGCTCATCTTTATGAACTTCAACATTTTGGTTGTATGTCCTGAAAAATTAAGTGCCTTTAAAAAAAAGTTCAATTTTATCCTTAAAATTAGCAATAGTCTTTGTATTCTTTTGGTAATGTTTTTTAGTGAGTATGCATTTTTCAATATAGTTGTCTTAATGAAATATGTCAACTTAAAATATGTATTAGGAATACATGACATCCAGAAACATAATATTTGAAAACAGAATAACAAGCTTTTCATGAATGATTGATTAGCTAATCAGAATATTCTTGTTTCAATTTGAAAAAAAAAAAAACCCAACAAAACAAAAATCCTCAAAGTCAAAGTCATTCAAAACAAATGAATCTGTAGTTGGATGCAAGAAAAATGACCACACATTTCCAGAAGTCACTTTCCCAGCACACCCCACAGTCAAAGCCCTGGTGACATGGCAGCCTCCTTGATGCTCCTAACCCAGGCCAGTGTCTCCGTGGGGAGGGGCCTGGGGGATGCTCAGGCCTGACAGAGGTATCTGCCATTTTTCTGCCAGTTCTAAGCACCAAGGCTAGAGAGAACTGCTGAGAAGAATAATCTATTTGAAAGGAGAAATGTGCATAGCCACATAAAAATAGGGCCAATAAAGAAGCAAGTAGCTAGATAAATGGTTTGCTTCAAGCTATATCTTAAATTATTGAATACTGGGCCAGAGATTGATTCAGTGGGTATGGGTGCTTGCCTGGTGACCTGAAATTCAGTCCATGGAAGTCATATAAAGATGGAATGAGAACCAACTTCACAGCATTTCCTCTGGCCTCCACACAAGAGCCATGAGACGCACGTGTCCTCCTTCCAATAAACACATGAATAAAGTTTTCAGGCAGACATGATGGCTCACTAGGAAGGCTAAGCAGGAGGCCTGCCATGAAATCAAAGTCAGTCCAGGCTACACAGTGAATTCCAAGCTAGCCTGGGCTTCACCGGGAGACTGTCTCAAAACAACAAGCAAGCTGGTTTCTTCTGTGAGATGAAGAGTGATATGCACAGGGCATCCCTAACAGGAAGCTTACACCCTTAGGAAAGATACTTGCAGAGAATGAGATCGCACTGAACATATTAATACTTCAGAGTAGAGGTTGTCTTGCCATACAAAATAGTCCACAGTAACTAACATTTGAAAAGGCAGACAAATCATAGACGCCCTCATCAACATCCTGTCCAAGGGTTCTGTTGCCAAGAAGAGACGGGATTTACTGAGCATTTTCTATATACCTGAGACCCTTCTTATCATGCGTACATGCTAAGAAATGTATTATTAATAATAACTAGAGGTTAGATACTATCATCATCTCTACTTTGCAAATAAGGGAAACTGAGGCTGCCATTAACTATGTAAAGCCAAGAAATAGCTAGCAAAGCCAGGATTTAAACTCGGGCGTGTAACATCAGAACTGTGTTCTCTACTGCTCAGCATAAAAGGACTGCTGTAGGTCACTTACCCTACGACTGTTTAAAATAGAAATTTACAGTAAGTAGTAACATAAAAAAAAGTTTGTGCTGAATTCATTCTGTGAAAAAGAACGTTAAGAAACAAAAGTGTAAACTTCTCTATTTAGGTATTCATAGAAAAAGCCTTGAAGAATATATATGTCAAACTGATACCAGCAGTTGTCTCCGAGGAGCACATTTGTAGGTGAGTATGTTTTCGGTAGTGTCCTTGCACAAGGAGCACATTTACAGGTGAGCATGTTTTTGGCAGTGTCCTTGCACCTCCAGGCAAGTGCTCTACCAATGCGCTGCCTCTAGCCGCTCACTGCTGATTTTAGACAGCATCTCACTAAGCTGCCCAAAAGACTCACTCAGGCTTCACACTCACTCTGGAGCTGAAGCAGGTCTGGAACTTGTGATCCTTCTGCCTTAGCCTCCTAAGTGGGGAGGGACTGCTGCCTGTGCCACCAAGCCCAGGATGAGTGATTCTACGTTTTAATTTTAATATACCAATATCCTATAATGCACGCATATAATGTTTTCAGTAATAAAAATGATTTTGATATGTTTTATGACATATTGCGAGGCAAACTCAGTATCCTAGTTACTTTGAATAAGCACCAAATGATATAGTCACTTAAGGATACTTGTGACCACACGTATACATTCTCATTCACTTTACCTTCCAAAAGCTGTGAGCTGACATTAACAAAATCAATTTTCTTGCGGAGATAGCGCTGGTTCAGCTTCCAAATGCAAGAGATGAAGGCGTTCTTCTCAGCGGTGCTGCTGGCCACCCACTTATAGACTTTCTCAAAATGTAAATCAAATTCAGGATTTTCCTAGAATAAAGAATATAGAGATAGGATTTGATCCTATCACTTTTCACTGTTACTATAAAAGCTACTTAAAAGTTAAGAATGGAAGCTGTTCCTGGGAGGCAAAAAAGACCATTAGCTATCACGTAAATGGCTAGGGATATACTTGCCTCATATGGTCAAGGGCCAGGCTCAGTTACACATACACACATTAACCAAGTGACTTAAAATGCTTGGAGAATATGATTTATAGCAAAAACTGGACAAGCAACAGCATCCTACAGTGGCCACTTTCTCTCTGTGCCCTTAAAGTCTAGGAGTGAAAATCTAGAATAATTACAGGCATCTCAAAAGGTAACAGTGTTGGTGCACCTTAAAGTTGTTTAGGGAATCGAGACAATCTGAGTCATATTACACCGTCTCCAAGTCTGCAGATCAGTGCTTACTTTGCTTCTCTGTTGCTGTGATAAAACCCTGACCAAACCAACCTGGGGAAGGAAGATTTTTTCATCTTACACTTTCAGGTAACTGTCCATCACAGAGGGAAGTCAGGACAGAAACTCAAGCAGGAACGGAGGCAGGAACCATGAAGAGAAGCTGCTGACTGGCCTGCTCCATGCTCTCTCTCATTTAGCTACCTTTAGTATAGCTCCAAGGACCACCTGCCCAGGGATGGCACTACCCACAGAGGCTGGGCCCTCCCACCTCAGTCATCAAATCAAGAAAATACCACACAGATATACCTAGCGCCCAATCTGATGGGAGGCACTTCCTCAATTGAAATTCCTTCCTTCCAGGTGACTCTGGTTTGTGTCAGGTTGACAAAAACTAACCAGTACAACCACTGTACAGCAATGTTTCTTTCTCAACTATAGGTCTATTGTACTCTTCTGTGGAAATCAATCATGAATGTATATTATTGTTCACTTCCAAAGAACTGAAACGTAGACTCAAATGCACTACACTATAGGACAGTAATATATTCTAATATATTAATGTTCTTTAGGCTAAAAAGATAATTCTACTCATTTATAGCACTATTTTTGGGGAAAAATGTCACAGACCTTCAAGGCAAGAAAAGTTCGATGAAACCATTACTTTGAAGAGTGGGATATTTTAAGGAACAGGACTTGACTTTTAGCATCATTATCATATAACACTATGGCAAAATTAGTAATTTATTCAACTTATATCTGAATAAACAGAGCTAAAGCATCCTAGAAACTAAAACCCTGAGCTGGTGAGCTGGCTCAGCAGGCAGAGGCGCCTGCTGCCAAGTCTAACAACCTGCTCCACGTGGTGGAAGGGTACAACACTCTCGCCAATTGTCTGCTAACCTCCACATGCATGTATGGCACATGTGCACCCCCCCCATGTAATAAACTAATTTTAACTGAAAACTTGTATTTATGATTAAAAGGAATCACTTTACTGTGTATAAAGCCATCTAAGAGCACTGGCAACTTCCCATACACCAACAATGAGGCTGAGTGCTCCAGAGGTGGCGTCTCTGTGTGAGTCAATGCACGGTCCTAAACGGCTACTCCCAGGCCGAGTCTAACGATTCCACAGTTTATATCCATCTATAGTAAACACATACCGAGGTGCTTTCATAAATGATACAAACACACAAACCCATGAGGCAAGTCAGCATAGAGGAGTCTGTCTGACAAAGTACTGGGTAGTGCCAAGTGAACTTCACATGGGCTATGCAGCAGGTACACTTCTGAAAACCTACCAAAACCTGTGCTTCTTAAAACTTTCCAAAAGGGTTCCTCCTCCTGCCACCCCAGGATCAGAAATTATTTACTGAAGTTAAAAAACAAAACAAACTACTTGTTTTTCCAAATAATCCTCCCTTTCTCTCTCTACACTTGTCAAACCACGTTATACATTTCCCTAAATCCTGTGTGCTTCTTAGGAAAAAGACTAGCTTACTAAAATAGAGTCCTCTGTGTGTGTGTTAGAAGTACTTTTATTTCTAGGCACATGGCTCAACTACCTTTCATTTTATTCAACTTTTTGATGCCAAGATTTATGCCACAGTAGGAATAAAACTACAGTTTCAGTCAGGCACAGTGGTGCATGCCTGTTATCACAACATTTGAGAGACAGAGGCATAGAGAACCTGAACTCAGTCAGAGACAGCCTCAGCTCCACAGTAAGTTTGAGGCCAATGTGGGTTGCATGAGGCCTTGTCTCAAACTAACAAACACACAGAACCCCGGAATTTTATCTTACCAGATCAATTTACAAATGCCTCTACCACTTTTTTCTCCTTTGTACCTTCTGGCAAGCAGGCAAGACTTCTGGAGTTCCAGCAGAGGTCTGACAGTTTCACTGGTGCAAGCCTTGCTCTGAGACCCACCAACACACAGTGGGTGTGCTGTGGTGCTCCACTGAGCTCTGAGGGAGCACAGCAACGACCGGGTCAGAGCTAGCCAGGAAGGAAGGTGGAGGGAGGACCATTAACAAAGAGATGGAGCTCTGGTGACGTCACAGGGCACTGCTGAGAACTGCCTTGAGCCCTTTAATGTGATCACTGGATGATGCTGTGTCCTCCAAGTTTGGGCACATTCAAAGAAAGGTATAAAATTTATATCCTTAAAATTTTGTTTAATCACCTCAAAATGAGGTACGTAAGCCCATATTATTTCCTTTATTTGAACCACAAAGACCAATGCCCAGATTGGCTCCATCAGCTGCCAAGTCCTCATTTCACTTGGGAGGACAAAGGAAGCCTCCCTTATGTATGACACACACTTTTGAACTGAATCTTACCAAAAAATGACTATTTTAGAGTTAACTCACACAACATATGGTACTTTGAAATCCATACTAATTTATAGAATTTTATATTAAGTATATTTAATTTAAAAATACATAGTATTAAGGTTATTTTTCTCTAGTTTATATAGTTTGAACACAAATACAGCTGTAGCTTTAACAAAGTAAAAAAGTGATCCAAGCACATGCATGTGGTTTTATTACTATTTTAAGTGGTCTAATAGCGGGGCTGAAGAAGCAGAGATGAATGTATTTTTGACTAGCAGATGGCAGGCCTACAGCCACGGAACAAGCTTAGATCATCTCATACACTACTGTATGCAACAAGAAAGACTCTTCCTGAGCACAAGTGAAGGACTATGGGAAACATACTTTGATGGCATCTTTGGCGTCGACCACAGCAAGGTCTCGCAGGGCCCAAGCAATTTGCCTTTTGTAGAAATCTCCCTTGTCGGATTTCTTGACTTTGACCACCTTCACCTGCACGGGGCGTTCAGTTGTCACTGTTGAACAGAGCACACAGACAAGATTGTCAGCACATCAGTCACCTACTCATTCTTCGTGCACGCACTGTAAATGTGGCTCTCAGGCAACACTGAAGTATGTGCAATGTTTTGTGATGTGTCGGCTGAGAAGGTCACAGAATCCTAAAGGAAGCATCTAAATCAGACTAGAGGGTTGGAGGCAGAGAGATGCCCGAGAGGGAAAGCTTCAGGCCTCTTTTACAGTGTAGGAAAAGAAATCTAATGGTTTTGACACATGTAAGTCCAAAGAGTCTGTAAGATCCCAATGCCTCCACGAAGAGCAGCAGTAAGTACTCAACCCAGACAGCACAGTGTAATAGGAGGTGGATGAGAATGAAGTCACTACAAAAGACAGGTGCTCAGCTCTTCAGAGGCTCCAGATGAGGTAGCAAGGGATGCTATTAGAGAAATTATATGCTCTAGTTTCTAGTTTCAAAACATGACTCTGGCGACAGGATGGAGTCTGGATTTGAAATGAACACGGATACATTTGAAAAGCCGATGGCTGTTCAATAACAACAGACAAAACAACAACAAGCCCTCTTACTCTCTTAAAAATCTTACCATACCAAATGGACTAAAGCAGAGGTCCTTAACCTGGGGCTGGAAGGCTCTTTCACAGGGATCACCTAAGGCCATCCGAAAACAGGTATTACAGAAAACAGTATTACAGCTAGAGAGGAGCAACCAAAATGTTTTGTTGGGGGTCACCACAACATGAGGAGCTGTGTTAAGGGCTGCAGCATCAGGAAGGGTGAGACCCACTGGACTGAAAGACACCCACTAAACTGCACTTTCTGGGAAAACTATGCCGTCACCCCCATCTCCCACACTAGTCCAGCACTGCTGCCTACTTCTCCTGCCAAGTTTTCAAGAAGAGAATAACTCCAAGCACACGAGTATTTTAGTGAGAAAGCAAGGGGCATGCACTGGCTTATTTAATAACTATGGCTAACCAGCCGAAGGTAACAAGAGGAAAACTACACATAGATAAGGAACATGGATGCAAAATCCTAAACCCAAATATGGCAAACAGTATTTATAAAAGAGAGCACTCGGTTCCATCAAATCTTCCATCATAACTGGCAACAGCACACGAACCTCGTAACAAATCTAACAACATGCAAAACTTTTAAAGACAACAGCAAGGCTTATAAAAATAGAAAACAAACATGTTCATGGATATAAACATCATTTAAAAATGCAAGTTCCTTACAACTTGAACGATAGCTTAAAAACAATCCAATCAAAACACAACAAAATCTGGAACTTAAGAAGTTGATGCTAAAATTAAGATGAATACGTCTGTGAGAAGATGCTCAATCTCACCATTACCTGGGAAAGTGCATTTTGAAACGACAGGGAGATACTATGTCACTGCGCCGTCCTGACAATCAGTCAGGAGCAACTGTTGATCATCGTGTGGGGAACTTGAGAGAAGCACCTGCTGTGGGAGTGAGAATCGTCCCTTTTACGAGAACTGTCTACTAGAGCAGAATCCACACCAACCATCTGCCTTAAAATCATTTTGGTGAATGTATCACAAGACAAGCACAAACACATTCACACACGAGCTGTTTAAGCAGCAGAGCCCAGACACAAACCTCACTGCTCACCCCTGGTAGGATGGATATGGTGACCATGGGACACTCACAGCGGAGCAGGCCATAGCAGTAACTTTACGCTGTTAGAGCCTTGTGTAAGAACAGAATTCTGACTCATGGCCAGGTGCGCTGGCTGACTGCAGAGGCAGGTAGAGCTCTGTGAGCCTCAGGCCACAGAGTGAAATCCCGGCTCAAAAACAAAACAACGAAAACTCCAAAATGAACACAATTCTCATGAATGTACTGTTGAGTGGGAGGGGAATTATAATTAAATTTATTAAAAGTTAAAGACAAGTAAAGTACAGCTTGAAAGTACACATGGGGACTGTGGTAAGACGCAGGATCCTAGACACCAGCCACCAGAGAGCAGAAATGAACGGGGTAAGGACGACACCACCACACTGCAAAGACAGCAGCAGAGCTGTCACCTTACGCTGCACGCCCAGAGTTCTTCCTTTCACTTGTCAGCCACCTTAGACACACACTATAAACATTCTCTTACAGCATTCAGCAGTCAATAAAAACGATTAAAATTAATTTGTCAGCCCAACAATTCTCCCAGTTATAGAAACAAGGAGAACATGACCCTAAGGAAGTGGGTAGCCAGCACATATTTTTGCGTAATAAACACCTACCTGTAGCACACAGGAAGCAGTTCTTTTTCTTCTTGCCCGCTTTGCAGACGTTCACGATGCTCAGCAGACGCTCGTCGTTTGGTGTGAAGATATCCCTCTGTAGCGCATGCTTGATGGCTGTCATCTTTTCTCAGCTGAAAAGTGTTTATTTAGAAGAGAGGTATTGAACTCATCTCAAAAGCATCGCCCTCCCTCATAAAGTGTTCCAGTTATGACTCAAATGATAAATTCTTAATAGATACATAAATATATTAATATATCTATAACATAAAACCATGGGGCTTCAAGTTTGGAAATGAAATCAGAGAAACCAGTACACACACACACACACACACACACACTCACACACAGATACTACCCATATAAACATATATTCAAGCATACACACATACATACAGAGACTAGTACAAATAGCCAATAAATATACAAAAGTTCAGTACAGGGCTGGGGCAACAGCTCTGTTGGCAAAGTGTTTCCTAGTACCTGGAGAACACAAGTCCAATCCTGCTTAATTTCTAGAGCTCACATAACAAGCAGTGCATGGTGGGGAGGCAGAGACAAGCAGATCCCTGGAGTTACTTCACTGACCAGACAGCTTCACCTATTGGTGGAGTGCCAATCTGGTGAGAGACCATGTCAAGAGAAGGGGTATGAACGGTGTTCTGAGGAGGTGCAGCTGCCCTTTGGCTTTTGCAAACACACACACACCAGAAACCCAAAGCACTCCATATCATCAACCACCTGGGAAATGTGATTGAAATCCACCGTGAGATACCTGATACTTTTAACTGTTGGGAAGGCTAAAAACCCAAAGGACACACAGCAGCATGCACTGATGAAGGAGACTCTCCCACACAGCTAGGAGGATGACAAATGGTACCGAGGTTTTAGAAAACAGTCCAGCAGTTTCTTCTATAAGTCAAGCATGCAACTACCATTATGATCCAGCCCTCATCCATCACTAATTTAAAAAATACCCTTCAGCTGGACCTTATGGAGGCAGCTTCTCAGCTTCGGTTCCCTCTTTTCAGATGACTCTAGCCTGCGCCACACTGATGTAAAACTAGCCACAACCCCTTAATATGTCCTGAGGCCTGGATGGGACATGAAAGCTCTAGCCCATCTTATCCTATGGATACTGTCCAGTTTACTCTTCTGTCTTAGGTTTTATTCACTGTTTTCCTTCTTCTGAAATTCTTGACGCTGCAAATTCCAACTCACCCTCAACGAATCTGGCAACACATTATCTTTTCTTTGAAGCCTTTTCTCCTAGAAAAATTCCTCTTCTTCTGTTCCCCATCTTACCTCTGCCGACAACAGCTCTTCCAACCTGTGTTTTTTAGCTAGTGCACTCTAGTCCCTATTAAAAATAGTTCTCTGTTGGCAAGGACCTTATCTTATTCATCTTTATATTCCTAGCATTTGCCAAGAGGCACACAGTGGGTGCTGAGTCAACATTTAAGGGAATACTATCACACTCAATAACAGACCATGGATAGTTCCCTCAAAGTTACCTCTTTCCAACTTTTGCATCTCTAAGAAAATACCCAGATTCAAACTTTGCCCTAATCGATTGCTTCCTCCATCCCAACATAAAATCTGTGAGCATATTCTGTGACTTCTCCATGTACATACAACTTACTGCCCCCCCCCCTTCCTGCCAACATAGCAAACAAGATGTACTGCCTTTAAGTAATAGTATTTTTTTTTTTTCAGGCTTCTATAAGTTCCCTGAAAAACTATTAAGTAACTTTAAACCAGTTCTCATTAAACTACATACTGGTTCAACAGCAATCTAGCTTTCTCAAGCCATGCCTTCCATTCAGAGCACTCTGTTCTTTTTGGCTTGAAATCTTTGCATAAGCGCTTTCCCATGCAGGACATATTAACTTCTCCCTATTCAAACCTACGTTTCTCCATTTGGGTGAAGCTGACTCAATACAAGTCTTAATCCACACTGATCTTTTCATGTAAATGTCTAGAGCACTTTTTTTTTTTCTTTCTGTATTTACTAGACAAGTGCTTGCCATCGAATGGGGATATGAGTGTCATCTCCTAGAGCTCCACAGCCATTTCTTGAGAGGAGTAGGAGGAGGGTGCTTTATCACAGGTTTGTGTGTTGGGTACTAACAACCTCTTGGTGTGACCTATTTAATAGCAATAGTAAAAGCTCTTCAAAAGAAAAATTAACAATGGTCAATACTCATACTACATGCATGGTAAATGGTAAAACAGAAGAAGGCTGGTCATAACTCATAAAGGAATTAAACATAATTCAACAAATATTGCTATTCACTAAGTGCCAGGCAGCACTCTGGGGTCTAGTGAAGAATCTGAAGGACATGAATGGGACGATGTAGCATTGTGACAGTCAGTCTTCTTTGTGGCTAGTGATGAATTCTCCAGTGTTTTATATAGAACTTTACATTATGTCAGTATTAATATGTGGCCTTCACAACTGTTTCCCAAATCTAAAACCCACACCCATATTCTGGGTTCTCTTTAGATTTTCGCCTTCTAAAACCTGAAGGCTGTCCATTACAGAGGCAGCTAACCTCTGTTCATCCCGAGTCTTACTTCCTTCAGCTCAATAGGGCCATCATTACACTGTGCGTCCACACCAAGTGCCTTAGTGGGTTGGGCCCATGTACTGCAGAAACATCTCAACACGGAGACATGTCATCCAGAAAAGAAAACTGCTCAGAAGCTGGGCAATGCACTTAGAAGCTTTATAAGGACATGTTATGTTGATCTGGGTCGGCAGAAGCCAGGTCACATCTTCCTCTCCCGGGCCACGCTAGTTTGGCAAAAATGAAATCTGTCCCGGATGGGCGGAACTGTGGACTGACTCGGCTGCCTCCCTGCTCCGCCTTCTCCCAGAGTCAGGGGTAAGTAAGGACACAGCCCGGGTTCTGCAGCCCCGGAGGAGAGCAGGGTGGGTGGGCCGGGTCACTTGGGAGTGGCCGACCCGGCGCGGATTGAACACAGCTTCCACTTAGGCTACCACCTCCAGGACCGCGGGTCCCCGGCCGGAAGCTTACCGCGAGGCCGGCCGGCCGAGGTTGGTGCTCCAAGACGGACTCTGGAAGGGCGCCGGCAGCAATAGCAGCTATGAAGTGCTTTTCATTGAGCAGGGAAAAGGAGCGGCCAGAACCCGCCACTTCCCGTATCCGGTCACGTGCCGCGATGCACCGGAAGTTGACCCTGTGGAGCCGGAAATAGAGGCAGTGGAGGAAAACAGACTGGCCAATGGACTTGGAGGAGGCGGGACATAGCTTTGATGGATGGGGCAGGGGCGGCCTATGGGCGTGGAAAAAGTAGGGGCGGGGCCTGCATGCACAGGGGCCAGTGATTCTCAACCTGTGGGTCCTTCGAGGTCCTATCAGATAGCCTAAATATCAGGTATTTACATTACAATTGATAACAGTAGCAAAATTCCAGTTATAAAGTAGAAATAAAATAATAGTTGGGGCCCACTGTAACATGAGGAAATGTATTAAAGGGTTGACGCATTAGGAAATTTGAGAACCACTAGCATAGGCTGATTAGAGGAAGAGTTGATAATGGTGGTATTTCCTTTTTCTAGACGTACCCATTCCGTTATTTGTGGCAAATCTTTTGAAAGCCCATTAAATGTTTTCTCGTATGCATATGTAAAACGCTGTTAACTCTAGATTCCTGGGAGCACTTCAGCGAGTTAAGTCAGAATCTCTGGGAGAGGAACCTAGACATCACTAGAACCCTTAATTTCTCTCCACTTAATTTCCACATACCCTACCCCGACTGCACAGACCTTCTTCTTGGGCGCCTTTTAGAAATTGCACCCTCGCCTGCTCACATCAGATACTGAAGCAGAATTTGTTTTAAAGGTGATGCTTGTTCCGGTGTGAGAGGCATGAATGATGCCAAGATTTTGGGCTATAAGACGTGTGATTCATTTAGGCCACATCCCTGGCAGGGATTTGAGTGTTGGGAACTTTGATTTCCAGGTAAAAAGACCATTCAAACTTTAAGTCTATACCGAAGGAGTTTACAAGAGGTAGGACTAGAAAAGGTGATTGCGAAGGCAGGGTAACATCCTCTACCGGGATGGTTTTCTTTCTTCTTCTTTTTTCTTTGCTGTTTTTTCCCCATTAATTTATTTATTCACTTTATGGGCCAATCGCAGCCTGCCCCTCCTGCCATTCTCCCCAGCCTCTCCTTCATTCTCCCCTCCTCTTCTCCTCGGATACCAACCCACCCTGCGACATCAAGTCACTGCAGGATTAGGCACACAGGGTAGATTTCTTAAGAAAATGATGGACTGAGCTGTGCACAGTTTTTTGCACCATTTATCTAAAGGTAGAATTTTGGTACAACTAGGAGAATAATAAACGGGGACCTGTTTGTTGCTGAAATTGTTGTCTTCTACTCAAGGCTACCTGAGATGAATCTCACAGGATCTATCTAGTCCTGTATATTTGGATAGACTTCTCTGGTGTTTCCTTCTGTGCTCCAGAATATTTGCCTTGGGTGTCTTAGCTGACAATTCCATTTGGATGTGTTTGTTGTCATTTTGCCTTTTTATTGGTCTTTTAAAAAAAATTTGTACCTATATGTCACAGTTCTCCTCAGGGTTGAGAAGTGACTGGTAGTCTAGAAGGCTAGACTCTTCTCCTCAACTCCAGATTTGTGTATTCACTTCTCTGCCTCTGATATTTCTGTTTGGTTAACTGAACAGCAATAATAATAATGATAATAAAATATTTATATTATGTTTACACTTAATTAATTAATTACACAGTTAAATTATGTTTTATTTATATAAAAGATAAACTATTTTATATAAGGTATTTTATATTGAATATAAAGTATATCATATTTAATAATTATATTAAGTCTCCTTTTCCTCTGTGGATTTTTCTCTCTTTGAGGATTTATCCCTGGAGGGCAGGAGTGAGAGGAGAAGTGAAACATTTAAAAAAAGATGCAGTCAGAGGAGGAGTTTTGGTTGATCATCTCCATATTTGATTATTTTCTGACTCTCTTAGGCCTTTTAAGAAACTTTACGAATCTCTGAATTGTCTACCACAGGCAAGACCAAAGGAAACATTTGTATGTCATCCCCTTCCTTTGACCAAAAGTTAATAACACTCCCAGGCTTTGACTACTCTGCATTTTGAAACTGCACAGTTGTGAATCTCAGTGTACACCCACGTCAAGGATATGCAGACTCAGGAATGAGGGACGAGGGGCTGTGTGTTGCATTTGCTCAGAGCTTATTAAAGCATGCGCAGAACAGGTTGCTGGATACGGTAAACACGATGAGAGGATTTGAAGAGGTAACAGAACAGCACAAAGGCTGTGGTTCACTCTGGTTCAATCTTTTGCACCTTTCTCGTCTGCTCACTCTGTTGAATTTAAAGCTCTACACAAGTCACTTCAGAGGACCAGACAAGGTGGCACCTGACTAAACCTCTGAACTTGTAAGCAAGTTCCAGTTAAATGATTTCCTTTATAAAAGTTGCTGTGGTCAAGGTGTCTCTTCCCAGCAACAGAAAGAACAGACTGATCTGGTAGCGGCCATGGATTATGTAGTTCTGCCTTCAGCCTGAGGGAGCTGTAAAAGGATTTGTAGGTTGACGTAATAGTGATTTGGGATGCTATAGTTCTGATGATTGTGGGCATTGGCAGAATTAATGAGAGAGAAAAAAAGTCTCACTTCAGGCCATTTCTTTACATAAAAATGAATAATAAAGTGTGTTTATACAAGCTCTGCTGAAAGGTAAGATTCCCTGGGTATATTGAATATTCCTAAGAGCTATCCCAAGTGAGAGTAACATGCAGTATTAATTCAGTGTTACTGACTAGTTAATGTCATGTGTCAACCCATCTATGAGGCAGAATCAAATCCTGTATTCTGTATTTGGTAGGTATAAAGAGCTCCTCTGTGGCCAGGGAAGTGAGTTGCAGAGGAGATGTCAGTGTTTTGAAAGTAAGTGATGGGAGAGTGTGAACTATCCATTCTTGAAATTACGTGTTTTATGAACCTGCTCAACTTGATTCTGTGTTTTTTTTTATACTTCAACAGGTTGTTTCTGAAACTTCACCGGGGGATTGGTGGAACTAATAATATATCCACCTCACAAGAGATGAACTTTGTTTTCTCAGTAGAAAATTGTTCTCTGCTTCAGAAAACATGTCTTGCAGAACAGTGTGGATTTGTGTAGCAACTCTTACTATGGTTTTCTGGAGATTTCACACAGCACTTTTATCCATCACAAATCCCAAGCCTTTAGATCTGTTGGGGCAAAAGGTCGGGTTCTAGGGCAACTTGCCAGACATCCCTTCTGGGCAACATAGACAAGTGATGAATATTATAATTTTGCGTTCTGGCATCTTAACCACGTCTGGCATAGCTCATCATCAGGCCCAGGAAGTACAAAGGCTGTGTGTTAGAATTCACTCCACCCGTCCTTGCTAAAACATTGAATGGTGAATCCGCTAGCGTCATCTGCTTCCGCTGTCCAGCCTTGCACCTGTATTTATTTTTCTGACTTAATACTTTCAATGTTTATTCTTACATACATTCCACTTGTTCCTATTGGCACATTGTTAGCCCATTTTGCAGTATCTTAGCATAGTTTGGTGATTCTCAATCTCAGATGATTTTCAATCCTTGAGGGATATTTGACAATGTTTTGAGACATTGCTGGTTGTCACTACTGAAAGAGATCTGCTGACATCTAGTGGATACAAGCCAGAGTTTGTGTTAAATGGTCTATAACACTAGCCTTTCACAGCAAAGAAGTATTCATCCCAAAATGTTCCAGTTGCCACAAGGGAGGAACCTTTACTGAAGCTTTCTCTAGAGCAGGGGTTGCAATTTCTCACAAAGGCTGTGCTGGGTAGCTTGGTTATGGAATCCAGGCAATGAGGAAGAAATGTGCTAGGAACAGGAAGTGAAGGAAATAGAGTTATACTTTGAAGCAACTTTCTTTGCAACATTTCAAGACATGGGGAGACTGTTCTTCATTGTCAAAAGGAAAGACACATTGAAGTGGAGAAAACTCTGAGTGTTTAAGAGTGTGAAATCTGAAAGGAAAAGTATTGGCTCAGGATCCTCAAGACCAAGTTCTCAGCACAAGGTGTATTTGTCCCAGAGGGACAGAGGGCAGGGAATAAAAGACAAACACAGGAGATAAAGGACAAGGGAGAAAATGAAGGGACAAAGGAGACTGAGGAGGGGTATTTGTCTCAGAATGGAGAGGAGGCAGAAGTGGCACAGAGGGACGTAGCAGGTTCTAAAGGTAAAGGGGGAAACCCTGTGTTAGGATGGGGTGTTTAATTTTAATCAGGCATGTTAATTAGGTGAGCCAAGAGGGGCTTTTGATGGCTGGACATCAATATTTTGATAGCTGCATCTTGGTAGTCAGCCTTAAGAGGAGGAGGAAGTGACCAAATAAGGGAATGGACCTTGGTGGCTAGTTGCAGGAATGTAATCTATCAGTTTGGCAAGGCAGAGGGAATGGGGGAGAAGGGCAAGGCCGGCCAGAGCCATGCTTGCCACGCTTGAACCGGCCAGAGTCCCTTTAGAAACTACACAATGTTTCCATTCTAGATTTCAAAGTCCCATTACTTTTCTATTAGGCTTTG
Source organism: Arvicanthis niloticus (assembly GCF_011762505.2). Classification (NCBI taxonomy): domain Eukaryota; kingdom Metazoa; phylum Chordata; class Mammalia; order Rodentia; family Muridae; genus Arvicanthis; species Arvicanthis niloticus. The sequence goes on along the minus strand of NC_047664.1, from coordinate 77,215,340 downwards.
ATGTCGATGGCATTTTCAGGCTATGGATTTTGCTTGGAGCATCTTTGGCCCTTCGGCTTCTGTTTCTCTTATGGTTAAACAGTTGGGCAGGAGCTCAGCACAGTCTGCTGTGTAGCTCCACTGCCCCAGAGGCCCTCTGGCTTTCACAGTGACCTATGATTTTTGTGGTACTTTCTGAGAACCTCAGAGATCATCTTACAACTCTACACAACTGAAAAAAGAGAAATGTTCATCTGTCACTTCCCCTGCCACTGGTCACTATTTCACCACATGCTTCAGTGTTCACGTGACTGCAGGGCTGAATCATTCAGATGTTCTGAGCCATGACATTGTCTGCAATATGACATACCAAGGAGTGAGAGAGACGTTGTCATCAAATCGTTCTTCAGAGAAGCTAGCTGACACCTGTGACTGAACACTGCAGCAGGAATCTAGACTAAGATGAAGCTCAAAGGACTTAGAGCTACTCAAGGAAACAGATACCATGGTCCCTCAGTGTCTCTTTGAAGTAATGGGTTCTCCATGTTTTCAGCTGCCCAAGTCGATTCTGGACTTTCTATCTCTCACACTCTATATCTGGTGACTCAGAAATCTTGTTCTACCACCAAAATGCATGCCGAATCTAACCACTCCCCAGCCTTTCCACATCCTTCCTGGATTCCTCTGTGACATTGTCCCTCTAGACGTTCCGTCTTCAGTCACACTTGGGTCAAACACTTGGGTTCAGCATTTGATCTAATCTGCACACGGAAAACTTCATAATGATGTCACTGGCATGCCCAGACTCCCTCCCTAGAAATGTAAGCAAGCCGACATAATAATTTTTTTATTGGAAATCAGATTTCATGTTAAGTATGCTAAATATCTTGAGCTCATTTTCCTCCCTCATCCCAAGAGATATTAAATTATGATTTGTTTCTATATTATTCAGCTGGAGAATGTGGTCTCCCATAAACTCAGAAACCCACATTTAAACAATAGAAAGTGCCTTTCTGGAATGGGACATTTAAACTTCACACACATAGGTCTGTTCTCAACTAGGTAGATTAGGAATTAGCTTTTACCTTTAATGAGGGCCTTTAGCCTTCCTAGGAGAGAAGTGGGATGCATCCTAGAGAGAATAGTTGCCTTGCGGTTGTATATGAATCTAGTAGTTGTGTAAGAGCTGGCAGCCTATTTCCCACAGACTCCTGAGTCTTTCAGGAAAAATATTGAAAGTTGGTAGTGAGCCAACATGGAGAATTAAGCAGTGAGATGGGGAAGCACATACTTAGGCAGAAATCAGAGCCTGACCTATACAACAACCCCTTCCAGCTAGGATGGGTAAATGAACCCTGCACACAGTCTCCCTATCTGAACAGAACATCAATAAAAAGTTAATTATCTAGAAAGAATCCAAGAGCATGGTGGAAACAAGCCGGTTCTGGTCGTTAGGAATTGACTTTTCTGAAAGTTTTACTTAGAAATGTAAAACTTTTTTTTAAAGTGTAACATAAGTAGGAAAAACAAAACAAGACCAAAAAAGGGTAGAAGCCTCATGGTCCCCGACATCACACAGGTGTGGGTCAGATTTGGTTTCAGCCTTTACTGAGTCAGCAGCCACAGGGAAAGTTACTTGGCCTCTCTGATCCTCATTTCCCTCATCTGGAAATTTAAAATTATAGGCTCCATTTGTGTATCGGTGTTCACACTGGTAAAGAGTTCTGTGTTATGTTTTTACTGCCTTAATAGTCCCAGCAATGTTCATTTTTAGGGAAATGTACAGTTTTTCTGTTAACTGATCTTTTGGTTAAGGGTAGAAAAAGTTGAAAACAATACATTGTTTATTTGCTGTGTTTTCTTTTTTTCAATTCTTTTAGTGTGTTAGAATTTATGTAACACAAAGTCTAACCATTTTAATCACTTTTTTGTTTTTGTTTTTGAGATGAGGGTCTCACTGTGAAACCATAGCTGGCCTGGTCTTTGTAGATGAGGCTGGTCTTGAACTCAGAGATCTAGTTAGAGATCTGCCTCTACCTCTGGGATCTGCCTCTACCTCTGGGATTAAGGTGTGTATAACTATACCTGGCCTCAATTTAGTTGCCTTTCTACATAAGAGTTTGGTTGTATTTTGAGTACATTCATTTTGCACTGAGGTACATACAGTAATTCCAGCCCTCAGGAGGCTGAGGCAGGCAGATCTCTGTGAGTTCAAGGCCAGGCTAAGATATAGAGTGAGACCCTGTCTCAAGAAAAAAAAATACAATGATATAATTTATAATACTGTGCAATGTTACCACCACCCACTTCAGAAGAGTCCTTATGTTGCAAAACTGAAACTCTATATCCAAACTGAAACTCTGTATCCAAGAAACAACTTCCCTTATTTTTCTTACCCAAAGCTGACAGCTACATTTTACAAAGTCTCCTTCCCTCTCTTTCTCCCCACTCTCTATTTGCATATATGATATTTCCTTTCAATAGGATTTTTTTGGGAGAAAGAATTTTATAAATATTGTTGTAAGAGAAATATTTATTTATGCAGCCCTATAATATCTGGGAAGTAATTATATTCATTAACAATCTATTAGCCCAAATTCTGGTCAAGAAAGCAAAGGTGTTTGCTCACAGTCTTGGTTCTACCCTGGGCGATGGAGCGAGCCTCCTCATTGCAGACTTTGGGCTTGACTTGCTTGCTTTGAGTGGGAGATGCTAGTGGATCTGACATGAATAGAAATTTAAAGGTCCTTGAAAAATAGGCTTCTCCTTTATGTCTTTGGCCACATAGTAAGTCCTTGGATCTTATAATACTAAAAATATATTTGCCATCGTTGTGATCAATAGACATGGATGAATAGAGGAAACATGACAGGATACGTTGTGCTTCCCTTTTCTGAGAGGAGCTGTACTCAGAGGACAGCAGAGAAGGGAGCATCTTCAGAAAGAAAAACAATCCCAAATAATAAGTGAAGCAGGTGTGGCAGAGCCGGAAAAGCAATTCAAGTTGAGGGTCATGTGACTTATCTGTCTCTTATAAAGAGATATAAAGTGCCCAGGAACAGCTAGATGAGAGACATAGCATAAGCAAGAATAACTAGCACTGAATGGTGAGGAAGTGCCACAAAACTCATACCCAGATGTATAAATATCAGTAGGCATTAGCACTGTAAATACTTTGGCCTTGTTAGGGGAGTATGGTAGATAGATCATATGCCAAATATTAATGTCATTAAGAGCCAAGGATAAAAGAGAGAATATAAGCACATGAAATCAAAGAAGAGGAAACTTCAGGCTGCTGCATTTTAGTTATAAATATTATATAAATTCACTAACATGAGCTTCTGTTTTCAAAAGCAGCATGCATTTCCTAGATCTGTTGATCTTTAAGCAAAGAGCGTGTGATAAAGCATCCTCACCAGCTAGGTGGCCATGAGTTTCTCTAAGAGGACAGTATGCAGTGGTGTCAACGTTCCACCCCACATGGAAAGATGCATGTTAAACATTATTAACTGACCTGCTTGCTTCAGGGTATCAGTGAACAGATCTAGGGAAAGTATGAATTTTTAAAAAAAGATTTTATATTTTTATTGTGTCTCTGTCTTACTTACTGTTCTCTGCTGTGAAGAGACACCATGGCCAAGGCAATTTAAAAGAAGGCATTTAATTTGGGATTTAATATCTAAGAGTTAGTCCACAACAGGCGTGATTGGACCAGTAGCTGAGAGTTTACACCTGATCTGTAAGATAGTGGCAGATGGAGGGAGAGTGAGGGGGAGCGGAAAAGGGAGAGGGAGAGGGAAGGAGAGACAGAAAGAGAGAGAGAGAGAAGCAGAGACAGAGACAGAGAAAGAGAAAGAGAGATTGATTTGGCATGGTGTGTGCTTTGGAAACCTAAATATCTACCCTCTAGTGACATACCTCCTTTAACAAGGCCACATCCCCTCCAAGGCCACACCTTCTAATCTTTCCCAAACAGTTCCACATACTGGAAACAAACATTCAAACAAACACAGGAGTTTAAGGGGACTCTCTTTCAAACCACCACAATCTCTGAGTATGGTTTTACATTTGCTGAATTTTGACAATTATACATAGGTGTAACTACCACCACAACTAAGATAGTTCTGAGTATTCTGATAATGACCAAATGATATGCACAAAAACAGAACTCTGCCTTACAACTGCAACAAGCAGCCCAGGAACCAACATGTTATGTACGATAACTACTCCATGCACTTATCCACTGTGTATAGCATGTAGTAGAGACAGCTAGCCAAGAAGCCAGGGCTTAATAATTAATGGATTCTCTAATTCTTGACTCCTCCTTGAAACTTAGAGCCAAACTGAAGAACCCACATATGTATTCCTAAGTAATCACATAAGACTCCCTACTTCTGAATGGGGGGATACCCAGGAGGTCCCTGCCTGCTCAGAGGAGAAGGGGGTAGGGGATGGGGGAAGGATTGTGGGAGGAGATGACCAGGAGGGAGGAAATGAGCAGGATGTAAAGTGAATAAGTAAAATAAATAAATCAATAAGAATTAGTATACAAATTATAAAAAATACTTAAGAAATGATTGAAATGGTAACTATATTTCAAATGATTAACAACTATATTTTAAGTCTTAGTAATAAATGTCTATTTTTAAAAATAAACAATAATTTTAAATAATAAAAAGATTCCCTGCTTCTAATTATCTACCCCAGCCCCAATCAGGGTGTACTGAAGCTGTCTCTATTTTCTCCTGAACACTGTCCTATTTTGTATATAATAGTTTATTCTATCAGTCTCCCAATGTTGGATACTTGGGTTCATGTAAACATTTTGCTAACAACATATGTCTGCATACATGTCATTTTGTAGTTGCTCCAAAACATCTTTGGGATCAAGATCACCACATTGAAGAGTAAACACACACACACACACACACACATACACACATTACACACACATACACACATCACATACACACACGTGCACACACACACACACAATTTGAAAAACAATGTGAACTTTCCTATGCAGTAATAAACACAAGGACTAATTTTCCACTTCAATGAAACGCTATCAATGTTTTTAGTTTTTTCCTATAAGACAGAATTGAGTTCACCCCACAGATATAATGTCAGTTTCTCAGTGCCATTTGCAATTCATTTCCTGTAAACTGTCTGCTCATATAGTTTCCAATTTCTTGCTGATCTTTAAGAAAAACTCTTTAAATTTAGGAACACACACGTATGTTTTTATACAAGCTGCAATTTGTTTTTTCTTTATAGTATATATAGAGAGTATATTTTCTATATAATATATATATTATATGCTATATTAACTATATTAAACATGTATAATATAGTTAATATTTTTTATTTTATATAATTAATATTATTTACCATGTTTCTGGATTTTGAGTAATAGTAAGGACAGTTTCCCCCACTTTTAATCTGTGCAGAGTTTACATATTTTCCTTTAGTAGACTCAAAAAATTCTTTTTTTCTTTTATATCTTTATTATTGCCCAGCTCATTTACCATATAACCTACCCATTTAAAGTACGCTGTACATACTGTTTATTCATCACTTATTTTTATTTATAGTCAATATTTAACATTATACTGATCAGAATGTACAAGAAGGTGGGGGGAGAAGGTGGAGGGAGAAGGTGGGGGAAGAGGATGGAGGGAGAGGGTGGTGGAGAAGGTGGGGGGAAAAGGTGGTGGAGAAGGTTGGAGGATTAGGTGGGGGAGAAGGTGGGGGGAGAAGGTGGCGGCATTGCTACATTTCTGTGTTGCACAACCATTTTAAAAACTTTTTTTCATCACAGACGCTATATAACAATTAAGAAGTCTCCATTCTTTTCTCCTCTAGTCTGTTAGCTTTTCCTCTCATCTGTCTCTGAATTCATCTACTCCAAATATTTCATAAAGTCAGGTCATGCAATAATTGTCCTTCCATTTGTAGATTATTTAACTTATCACAATGTTTTCAAAGTTTATCCACATTGCAGCATGCATCAGAACTTTTATCCCATGAAATGCTGAATAATACTCCATTATCTGAGTCTACCATATTTTGTTAATTCATTCATCTTTTGATGGACACATGATGTTTTCTTCTTTTCATCTTACAAAGAATGCTGCAAACACAATTATAAGCCAATTTGTAATATCATGTTGGTATACGACTCATAATATTACAGTGAATTACAACTACCCAATCAAATCACTGTTTTGAACTTGTTTGGGTCTGCACCTAGTTGCAGACTGTTGAGTCATTTGGTAACGTCTCTTAAGGAAACGCCTGAGTGGACTGAGCCATCCTGAATTGTATGCACACTCCAGACTGCCCTTGAAATGCACTGCTCACTTCTCTCTGTTTCCCAGAAAGTATAAATACACGAGTCACTAGAGTAATAATATGTGTTTTATGACTGAATTCAGAATGATGAGGCCATGAATACCAGTACTTTAAGGGACACTTTAGACTGAGTGTAACTCAATAAGGTACATTCCAGCTTAATTAAATTCACTTTTGTCCTCACCCAAATGGCAGGGATCAGAATGGTACCCTGGCCACCAAGACCTACATTTTTATCAGGAAGTCCCCAGTAGGTTGTATTCTGCAATCCTGGACACGTCTGCAACTTTTCTTTGGTCCTAACTCCCCTGGGCTGGCTCTCATACAAAGTTTTTCTTGATTCTAATTTAGCTCAAAGCATGCAACACCTTCCAAAGTTCCTAAAGAACACAGTGGATCAAAAGAGTCTCAACTGTTGAGTGGCTGCACTAAAACACATTTCACTTCAATTCTCAAAGCCATGTCTTATTCTAGTATAAATAATACCCATCAGTGAAGCGGCAAAACAAACTTCTGACCATCGGTATTCAGCTAGGGAGCCATTTTCTTCGGACATGGGTAAAGGACTTTAAGTTACATCTTCAAAGTGGCAGGGGACACAAGGACAAGCACACAAGATTGAAAGCATAAAAGCATATTCTCATGAGGACCAGGCAGTCCTTGTTGTTGGAGGACCAAATGGAGTCATCGTTAATGTAAGTAGAATCGAAGTTCACGATGTGTAAATCCTTCTTAAGATACACGTGGTTCAGCCTGCTCACTGTTCGAGCAAAGGAATACTTGGAGGCACAGCTGAAGGCCTCCAAGCTGTATACCTTCTTGAAGTGCAGATCAAAAAACGGGTTGTCCTAGAAGAGAAAGAGGGACCTGATTAACCTTTTACTCAAGGCCATTGTCTGGATTCCCAAACTCTGCTGGGTGTGCCTACTGACTATGTCACGATCAGACATATTTCTAAAATCTGAAGATCAGCTTTCCAAAGCGAGGAGCACCACTTCTTAAAATCAACAGCACAATCATTGCTTTACAGACTCCTGGGAACCCACAGGCCACTCTAGCCAGAGAAGCAGGCAGGCAGGCTAACTGCAGGTCTTCACCTTTCCCTCCATTCTTCTGAATCCAGCCCCCAGTCTTTTCCACAGCTCTGGAGCAGACTACCTGCTGCCTTGCTTCTGGTCTCCTCCTGTCTCCAATGTATCACACAGATCTTTCACTCCACCCCCAAGCTCCCATATGCACACGCATTACTTTATCCCAGCCCCCAACTACAGCAGGCATTCCCTGGGAATCTGCAGGCGACTCTAGTCAGAGAAGCAGGCAGGCTAACTCCCTGCTCTCCTCCAAATCCAATCCCCCAGTTTCACCCCATCTCTGTAGAAGATCACCTGCTGTGGATCCCCCATTCCCACCTCCAGTGGATCAAGCAGACAGTCTCCTTCAACTTTCCTCCCCACTCATCCTGTTACCCAGTCCACAACTCCAGCAGGCATCCAGGGGAACCCATCAGCCAAGCCTGCCAGGGAGGTAAGAAGGCCAGCAAAGCAGGCAGGGGTGCTTCCAATCTTCACTCACCCTCTTCTCCTCCATATCCAATCCCCCTCCCCCCTCATCCTCAGCTCTGTAGCAAACTAGCTGTGTGGCCGCTGCTCACACTCTGCTTCTCTATAGATCCTAGAGGAACACTATTCGTGACTATCCCAGAGTCAAGAAGGCAGTTCAGTAGAACGCGACTCAGTAGCCAGTGTTGGTTCAAATATTGAGAGTCTGACCTCCACTAGTTTATTTTTGACATATTTAAGCACAGCACAATTGGGTAAAATGTTTCCAGGATATAATTAACTCAATCCCATGTGTACAACAAAGCTCAAGACATGACTATATCGAAAGTTTTTGTAAAGTACAAGTAACATCTTTCGTAAAGACAGGTCCTATAGATTTACTGAGGAAACAAACAAAAAGTAATTGTCTAGGGGAGGACCTGCTGTGGTCTTGGGTCACATAGATAGTGCAAAAGTCACAGCGAAACACCACCTTTTACAATACTCTTAAATAATGTAAAAATCTCCACCTAACTCTAGCCCAGCAAGTGAAAGACTTGTATAATAAAAACTTTAAGACACCGAAGGAAGAAATTAAAGGACACATCAGGAGATGGAAAGATCTTCCATGCTTATGAGTCAGTAGGATTAATATTGTAAAAATGGCTATCCCACCAAGAGCAATCTACAATTCAATGCAATCCCCATCAAAATTTCCAATACAATTCTTCATAGACCTTGAAAAGACAATCTTCAGCTTTATATAGAAACAGAGAGAGAGAGAGAGAGAGAGAGAGAGAGAGAGAGAGAGACAGAGACAGAGACAGAGACAGAGAGACAGAGAGAGACAGAGAGAGAGACAGAGAGACAGACAGAGAGACAGACAGACAGACACACACACACACACAGAGCACGCTAGCTAAAACAATACTGAGTTAAATAAAAGAACTACTGGAGGTATCACTGTCCTTGACCTCCAATCTACAGAGCTATAGTAATAAAATAACATGGTATGGCACATTGATCAATGGATTTGAATCGAAGACACAGACATAAATTAACACCTTTTTTTTTTTAAATAAAGAAGCCAGAAATACACACCAGAAAAAAGACAACACCTTCAAGAAACCATGTTCACCAAACTGGATGGCTGCACGTAGAAGAATTCATATAGACTCATGTTTATCACCTTACACAAAAGTCAAATCCAAATAAATTAAAGACCTCAGTGTAAAACCAGACACACTGAACCTGCTAAAGGGAAAGCAGGGAATAGCCTTGAACTCACTGGCACTGGAAATGTCTTTCTGAACAGAACACTGTTAGTACAGGCACCAAGATCAACAATTAATGAACTGGACCTCATGAAATGGAGAAGCTTCTGCACAGCAAAGGACACTGTCCTTTGGACAAAGTGGCAGAATGGGAAAAGTTGTTTTTTTTTTTTTTTATCATCTATACATCAATAGAGGGCTAATATCCAAAATATGTAAATAATTAAAAATAGTAGATATCGAAAAATAACCCAAAACAAACAACACAATTAAAAAATGGGGTACAGTCCTAAACAGAGAATTCTCAAAAGTGAAAATTCAAGTGGCTGAGAAACACCTAAAGAAACATTCAATATCCTTAGTTATCAGGGACATGCAAGTCAAAACTATCTTGAGATTTTATCTTACACCTGACATAGTGGCTAAGATAATAACACAAGTGCCAGCTCATGCCAGAGAAAAAGCGGAGCAAGGGAAACACTCATTCGTTGCTGGTAGGAATGCAGACATGTACAAGTTACGTGGAAATCAGTGTGGCAGATCCTCAGGATGGTGGGAATGGATCTATCCCAATACCCAGCAATCGTACTCTTAGGTGCACATCAAATGATGCCCCATCCTACCACAGAGATGCTTGCTCTACATGCTCATGGCTGCTCTATTCATGACATCCAGAAACTAGAAGTGCTGTAGGTATCTTTCAACAGAAGGATAAAGAAAATGTGATACATTTACACAATGGAGTATTAAAAAGCAAAATCATGAGGCTTACAGGTAAATGGATGAATAAAGAAAAAACCACCCTGAATGAGGTAACCCAGATCCTGAAGATAATGATGGTCTGTATGTGGATGTTAGCTTTTAAGTCGATGATGACCAATCTACAGAACACAGAGGTTTGATAAAGAGTAAGAGACTAGGGAGGTAAAGAGATGATAGATCTCCCAAGGAAAAAGAAATAGAGATAGTTATGGATGTGGTGGGGCAGAGACTAGAATGGGAGGATCAAATGGAGAGGTGGGAAAGGGGGTCAAAGGAGGTTCTACAAGAAGAGACAGCTAAAAGTAAGGACCATTGTGGGGTAGTATGGAAACCTCATCAGGAGGAGCTTCCTAAAACATGTACATATATGAAAGTGATCTAAGTCAAATCATCAAATAATGAGCATGGCAATATGCACCTAAAACCCCAGTGCTGGGGAGAGAAGCAGTGAAGCCAAGATAAGCGGTTTCCAGAGGCTTAGTAGCCAGGGATTGCTGGGACTATACTGGCTGGGGTAACCAAAAATGGCAAGTTCCAGGTTTGTTGAGAGACCTTGCCTCAAAGAAAAGCAAACAGCAGCTAGACAGTGGTGATACACATATGTAATCTAAGCACTTGGGAGAAAGAAGTAGGCCAATCTCTGAGTTCAAGACCAGTCTGTTGTACATTGTGACTTTCAGGATAGCCATGGCTACATAGAAAAATTCTGTCTTGAAAAACCAAAACCAACCAAACAAACAAACAAAGGTGGAAGCCAAAGATGACTCCTGGGCTCACATACATGACAAGCACATTTACACACATATCTGCATACATGCACCCTCCTAAACACACACCAGTGCTTTTTAAAATGTAATATTTGGGTTGAATATAGCACTGCATCCTAGCACTTGGGAAGCTGATACAGAAAGGTCTCCACGATTTTGAGGCCAGTATGAGATGCATCAAGAGTTCTAGGTTAGTCTGAGCTACATAGTAAGACTCTGTTTACAAAACAAAGATGAATGAGGTATGGAGATACCGTGGTTTCAAGGCACACCTCAGGACTGTTTGCGAGCTGTCCTTCTGACAGTTGAAGAACAATTACAGAGAGTCTCAACCAAAGGGAATCACAATGACTGTGCCTTCAGGTAGTTCTCTCTCCCCACACTCAACTCTCATCCTGTGGAGAAAATCTTTCATGCCTTTGAAATACTTAGAAGAGATCGATATTTTCCTTTAGTCTAATAATTGAGGCTGAGCAAGCATATACATAGAATAAGTCTCTTCCTCCCTCTCCTTCCTCCCCATTCTTCTTTTTTTTTTTTTTCTGCTAAAATTCTAGAGCTGAGAAGGGAACTCATGGATTTGTAGTACCCCTTTATGTATAATTGGAATAATCGTTTCCAAAGAGGTGGCATTCAGGTGACCCATGTAGTGCCTGGCAGAGCCCAGAACAAGAACAAGGCCTCAGTCAACTCAAGACAGCTCAGTGCTATGGCACCAGTCATCTCTTGTTCACACCAGTCACTCTCCAAATCCCAGATTACTTCTGTTTATGTCTTACAAACTGAATTCATTTCATTCCGTGTCTATTTTAAAGTCGACAGCTGGCTTGAGGTCACTCTGTTTACCGCTTTATCATTGCCGTTGATAAAAACAACAATGATTACGGACTCCAGAGGATTCAACCCCAAGAGGAGGAGGTGCACATTCCCAGGGCAGCCAGGAAGAGAAATCTTTAAGAGAACGGCTATTTGGGTATTATAGTTCGTCTCCTAGCAATTCAGTGTTGCGGGTTCAGTGACGAGAAGCAAAAATGATGAGCTCTCCTGCTTTGCCTGCTTCACTATGGAAGACCAGAATCTCCAGAGTGAAAGGGGGAGAATCAATAATTTTGCAATGAGATTTGAGACCAAGAGAAGTAGGGAAGAAATAGAACACAGTTAACAGCTTCCAATGGATCAAAGTTGACAGGATTCGTTTATACGTCCCCAGGTGCTGGTCAAGCTCGGCAGAAATAATTATGACATAAATAGTAGTCATGATTGGGCGAGGGAAAAGACAAAAGACAAATGGGCTAACAGTGAACAAGGATGGCTAATTTCTACACTACGGATTGGTAAACATGATACAGACAAACATCACAGTCAATGCAATATAAACATCTGGTAAATGCAGGAAAGTATAATGAAGACAAAAAAATTGTACCACTATCACTCAGGAAATTATTATTAAAATTTGTTTCATATTTAAATGCATAGACACATCTGTATACTTAATAGAAGGTTTAATATTTTTGTGTTGGGTACAAACTAATTTAACTTGTAGACATGTCACAATACACTTACTCAGTTTTTCTAAGTCCTCAACATTTAGGTAAGATGTATTTTCAGAAAATGTTCTAGTGCTTAGGACACAAAACAATGACATATCCCAACTCTTTGGCCAGTGTCTTATCAAATACACTCAGCTTTAAAAGTGGGATTTCTAGGTGAGCACAAAGGTAATAACAGACTGTGATAGTTTAGAAGATGACAAAGTTGGGACATCTTGACTGGAGCAATCAATCAGTTAATGGCTGCTTCAAATGCTTTCAGCTGTTTGAATACTCACTGTAGCCTGGGAGCCTGGTAGGTCCTGACAGTCTATAAATCCTCAAGAAATGACTGAAGGCTGAATGAATATATGAAGTCCCAAGGATTAAACAATTGACTTAAAACAGATGAATTAATAGCTTCCTGAGAAACGAGATTTGGCCTTTAAAAGTTGCGTGATTTATGACAAGTCAATTAGTCTCTTAAATGTTGTTTTCTTCATCTGTTAAATAGCAGCAGTGGTAGAATTTAATCCACAGGGCTTAATGATGAGGTAAAATAATGTATTATATAAATACAGTTGTATATTGTATATTGTATAATACTTAGCTTGGCTCCTGTCTCGCTTGTTTACTACATGTAGGGTGTTAACTGATGACAGATTTAACGGCAGTAGCAACAGTAGCCATCTATTCCTTACAGGTGAGTACTTGGCCCTACCTGCTTTATCAGCTTGTCGTTGACTTGGACCAGGTCTTTAAGATCGTATTAAGTCTGTATTACATCATAATGATGATAAACAGCAAGACAGGAGGACACTCAATAGGTTGGAACAATGGATGTACTAAGAATATGCTATTGGGAAATAATAACAAATTACTTTTAAGTTTTGATTCATTCAACCTTAGGCACCACAGATGTTTACTGATCCTTTATTAGGCAGAAGGCCGTGATAAAGAATGAAGTCACGGTCCCAGAATTTTAGGAGCTTTCTATCCCAAGGGGAATGGGGTAGCCCATCAACCATGCATTTGCATCCGCAATGAATGTGTTACAGGGATGGGCAATTGTGAGTAGGATTTATTCAATGGGAAATCCGGGACTGGGGTAAGAGCTGGGAGTGACTGGACTTAAACAGTAAGAGAGTGAGCTCTGTGGACATACAGAGGTCAGAAGTGAGGAATGACCTCTCAATCAACAGACGAGCACAAGCACAGATTGACCAAGTGACAGGGGAGGAGACTGGGATAGCCACTGTGTCCCCTTTGAACTCTTAAGTCTGTAGGTTTTCAATGGAATCCTAGAAGATGAAGTGGGCTTGCTGACTGTATACTTGTTCTCAGGAGAAAGGAATCCTCCAAAATTAACAAGCAATAAAGCAAAACAAAGCAACAACAACAAACTGGGTCTGAGAAAATATCTGTTTGAGGAAGCTGCATCTAAAGTTGCAGGGTTGGCTGGTGGATTGTGTTTAACCTGTCAAGAACGACTTAGGAAAGATGCTTTTTAAATGTAATAGACAAAATTCAGATTCCAACTCATAAAAGCAAATCATAAAAGCCAATATAGATCACCCCAGGAAATTAATCCATACCACTTAAGAACGACAAAATGTCATCTTCACACTTCGTACATGCCAAGAATCTATAAAGGAGGGCATTGAACGCAACGATCTCCAGTGTATCGATCCTGCTGCCTTTCTAAGATGCTAACACTTACGGTATCTGCTTCCTTCCCGTCAATCATCCGCAGATCGCTCAGGGACCACTTTTTTGTTACTTCATACTTCTCATCCAGCCCTACCCTGTAGTGCTTCACCATGGTGATTTTTACTTCATCAGTTTTCGTCACTGTAGAACAGAAAAAACAATTTATATAAACTCTTACTTTATAAATTCTCCAAGTCACATTACAATATGTATTTATCTCCATTTTATTTAATGACCTTGTGCCCAAATTATAAGTACACTCCTCATATGAATCCAGGTGTAACTGAGCATGTCTCCCAGATCTGTTCAAGACTTAACTTTATTTCCAGCACAAGAACTCGGAGGACCCATTCAGATCACAGCAGCATCTCTTCTAAACCTGCCGTGAGGCTTTGAATGCAGAGGTGCCTGAGGCACGGCTTCCAGTGACTTGCGTGGTAATGTTTGAGCCTGTCAACCCTCTCACATGTGCCTCTCCAAGTCCAGTGTTTAGAATGTGCCCCCCAGCACAGGCTGTTCTATTATTCTACTTTGAAAGGCCTGGAGGAAAGCTTTCCCTACTTAATGTGAACAAAATGAGAGTAACAATTGCTTCCTCCTAAAATCGTTTGTCTCTGGTCTCACTGGAATATTGAGTTATTCTATTAAAATTATCAATGAGGGTTGGAGAGATGGCTCAGTGGTTAAGAGCACTGACTGCTCTTCCAGAGGCCCTGAATTCAGTTCCCAGCAACCACATGCTGGCTCACAACCATCTGTAATGGGATGTGATGTCCTCTTCTGGTGTGTCTGAAGACAGCAACAGTATGCTCACATATATAAAGTAAATACATCTTTAAAAAATTATCAATGGATCAGTAAGTGCTACTGGGTACTTCCTATTTGCTGAATAGAGTATAAATGCTACAGAGACATATAAGAAACCTGGCATCTTCCCTGAAGACGCTCAGAATTTTAGAAAGAAGACAAGATTATCCATAGGTCATATCTACTGGGTTATTATAAAGAGGTGGCAGAGGGGATAAGAGGCTTAAAGTTTCCTTTTCAGGTGGTTAGTGTTACCAGGAGAGTGGTAAGCTGCTGTGTCTTTGAGTGAGACTGGAATTTGTTTTGAGAAGATTCCTTCTGCTTCTGGAAGTTTCCTTTGGCATGCTGTGTCAGGCCTGACATGAGGTCTAATCTCCATTCCACCTTCACCCTTCAGTCATGTACACAGGTGGTCCTGATAGACAGGCCCCAGGCCTAGAGAGATTTTCATACTAAGGTACCTGAAGGCCAGAGGGTGGAGTCAATTAAGCATTCCTCCTCAGCCCCTCCTCTCTCCTCCCCCTCCCTATTTAATTCAGGTCCACCCTGGGTTTTTGGGGGAGCACATCCAGATCCATCTACCATCCACCATGCCAATAAACCGGTTTTGGAAACCCAGGGACTTCCTAGTGTGTTGGGGCTGTGCTGTGAGGAACCGTGAGGAACAGTGGAGAGGCCTTTACTGAGCAGCCGGGCCTAACTTCCAGCTGGAGGAACCCAGGGTGTTCCCAGCCGACTACCCACAGAGTGGCAGGAGAAACCCTGGGTTCCCCAGCCATTTTTTTCCCTACAATGCTGCTGTGATTTGAATGGATCTTCCAAGTTCTTGTGCTGGAAATTTCATCTTCATTGAAACAACGTTAAGAGGTGAGGCCTTTAGGATTGGGTCATGAGGTCGGAGGCCTCGTGAAAGGATCAGTGGTAGCTTTCGTGGGTGTGTGCTTCTCATGAAAGGATGTTTGCTCTAATGCCTGCATTTCTTTCTTCCTCTCCTGTTCTCACCCTCACACTGTTTCACATCTGCCTTCCCCTACAGGCGATGCAACAAGAGAGCCCTCACCAGATTCCAGCTCCTCAGTCTTGGAATCCTCATCCTCCCAGAGCGCCAAGAGAGACACCTCTGTTCTTTATAAATTACTAAATCACAAGTGATTTGTTGTAGTAGGCACAAAACGCACTAAGGCATGTAGCTTCTAGTTATGTAGACATAAAGTAATTACACTATAGTTCCAGGCATAGATGTGTAGCGGGAGCAGGCTATTTGATCTGGAAATAGAGGAACACCATGTGGGCACCCCTTGGGGAAGGCCAGCGTGAGGAAACAGACAGCTGTGGCTTCAGGCTCCTGGAGAAGGGAGTCTGAGCCAGGTGTCATGTGCAACATGGGGCATTGTGTCAGGTGCTCTGGGCAAGCTCACATGGAGACACCTAGTCAGTAGTCACCCTTCCCTTTGTAAACCAGGGCTAAATAAAATGGTGGCCCATGAAAGAAGTTTTCTGGTATCACAATTAGAGGTGGAAGAGGAGGCAAAGGACCTTGGGAGAGACGATACTCTGTGAGCTCCGGTGTTCGATGTTCTGGAGTCAAATCCCAGCACTGTGCAGTGTGGTTTACATGAACTGATAATTAACCTCTAAAGAAGAAATACCACTCACCGGTGTTATAAAGGGAACATGAGAATAAATCTGACTCATAAGGAAAAATTAAGGCACACACGTGACTCAGGAGAGTGCCCAGTAGAAACTCATGGCTCGAGAGTTTCCTTCTGCTTGCCAGAGGATGTTGGTAGGTAGCCTCAGAGTGAATGGTGTGTGGTTGGTAAGCAGCAATCAACAAATTAAGGTGAAGTTTCAGGTGAGGTTTTGATGACATTGGATTAAGATGCTACATAAAGGAAATTAAACAGCGGAAGCGGGGTGTGAAGGGGACGGGGGGGGGGAGGGGGATGGGCCCAAAGGCGGAACAAGGAGCTTTGATGTACCCGGAAGCATCTGAAGGAGCCTCCGAAGGGGTTGAGATGGAAGTTTCATGGTTTGAGATTTGTGTGTGTATGTGGAATGGCTTTCAAGGTTATATTAGTGGTGACATTTTCGGAGGAAAGAAGTGAGGTAGTGTGGAGAAAAGATGGCAGCTGAGAGGCTAGAGGAGAAAGGGAGAGGCAGGCCCTTCAGTGTGATGCCATGGGAATCAGATAATGAGATAGCTCAAAGTATGAGAACCATCCAGTGGATGCTTGGAGGTAAGACAGAGGAGCATGGGTCCGATCTGACCTGAGGAATCTGACCTGGGGAAGATCATTGGCTCCCGTCCTGAAGATGGTTCCTCTACAGTGACCCGATCAAGTGGCGTGCAGAGGACTCCATGCACAAATACAGGTTGCATTTATGCTGTTCGCTGGGCCCTGGGCCAGGCAAGATTTTAAGAGCTAGTAGGAGGAGGGCCTAAAGGGAATGATGTAAACTATATGTTCTAGGGACTTAGAAGAGATGGGATGAAAAATTTGGGGTACAGAGGAAGCAATAGAGGGGCATGTCTGGAAAAGACATCAATTATAAGTCTTAACTTGGGGCCAACAGAGGCTGAGATTCTAGGATCTTCCCAACATTGTGCAGAAGTGAGTGGGTTTCTGCACTTCTGTATTTCTCTAGCCCCAAAGAGGGTCCATGCACATGGACCTACATGTTAGCTTTGAGAAAAAGCAAAGACAAGAGGGCAAGCAGCGGGCTGGTGGGCTGAAGTGGAGGCACTGAAGGTCTCATAGCTTCCAGTGGGAGGCAGCTGTGTTTGTCAAGTTAGAACAGTGGTTCTCAACCTGTAGGCCAAGACCCCTTTGGCAAACCTCTGTCTCTAAAAATATTTACATTACAATTCATAACCGTGGCAAACTTACAGTTATAAAGTATCAATGAAAATACTTTCATGGTTGGTGTCTTAGTTAGGGTTTCTACCACTACAACAAAACACTGTGACCAAAAAGCAACTTGGGGAGGAAAGGGATTATTTAGTGTACACTTCTACATTGTAGTTTGTCACCAAAGGAAGTTAAGACATGTCTTAGTTAGGGTTTTACTGCTGTGAACAGACACCATGACCAGAGCAACTCATAGACAACATTTAATTGAAGCTGGCTTCCAGGTTCGGAGGTTCAGTCCATCATCAACAAAGTGGGAGCATGGCAGTGTCCAGGCGGACATGGGGCTGGAGGAGCTGAGTTCTATGCCTTCATCTGAAGGCTGCTAGGAGAAGACTGACCTCCAGGCAGCTAAGATGAGGGTCTTAAGCTGATGCCCACAGTGATATACCTACTCCAACAAGGCCACACCTCCTAATACTGCTATTCCCTGGGCCAAACATATACAAACCATCACAGGACAGAAACTCAAATAGGGCAGGATCCTGGAGGCAGGAGCTGATGCAGAAGCCATGGAGGGGTGCTGCTTACTGGCTTGCTTCTCCTGGCTTACTCAGCCTGCTTTCTTATAGAACTCAGAAATAGCACTACCCCCAAAGGGCTGGATCCTCCCCCACTTGATCACTAATTGAGAATATGCCTTACATTTGGATCTTACATTTCCTCAACTGAGGCTCCATCCTCTCTGATGTCAGGATGACACACAAAACCAGGCAGTACAGTTGGGGATGACCACATGAGGAACGTATTAGAGCATCACAGCACTAGGACAGCTGAGAACCACTGAGTCAGATGACCCACCTCTGGACTCTGTTATTGCCCCAGCTGCTGTCTCATTAGCAAGAAATGGGCTGAGAGACAATAGGAGTAAAGAGATTTGGAGAAATAATTGGACATTGCAAGAAAGCATGATTTCAAGGAGCAAATCCCATGACATAGTCTACAAGTTATGAAAGCCAGCCGATTGGCTGTGGATCCAGTCAGCCACTCATTCACTTCATTAAGCTGATAAATATTTAAATACCCCTTGTGAACCAAGCACTGTGCTAGGAATTGAAAAAAAAAAAAAAAAAAAAAAAAAACCCATGAATTCCCATAAGGCATCATTCCAGCTATCACTGAGACTCCAGAGAACAGAGGCTCCAGAGGAAAATAAGAGAAGGGTGCTGTCAGCAGTGAATGAGGCATGGACAAAGCTGAAGAAGGGCGTGGCTGGGACAGTAGAGGAGGGGCGTGGCTATCTCTAGACTGCAGGAGGAAAGGCTCCGTAGGGAGTAATCCGGAGTTGTAAAAGGCAACAGAACTTGCTAGTATGAAGAAAGGGATACAGGCAATTTTAGGAATGCGTGGGTTCACAGGCTCTAGGGATGTTCCGATGGTTCTCTTTACCGATGGTTCTCTTTAGCCACAAGCCAAGGCAGTCTGCTGAGGCTGGAGTTGACCCAATCCCTAATTTCCATACTTGAGCCTTGCTGCCAGCTGGAATTAAGTGGCCATCTCCACATTAACGCACTTGCAGAACATTGTCTTAAAAACCCAAACGTGTTTATAAAGTGTAAATGTTAGAGAGTTATTTTCTCTTCCTTAGAGGCTCCGTTTTGTAACTATGGTTTAGAAAGTGATACCTACAATCCTGGGAAACTTCAGAAGCAACCTGTTCTGGGTTCAAGATTTTATTCTGTCCGCCCCCCCCCATTTATATTTTAGTAGATATCTTCAGAATTCCAATCTTTGTAGCCATCACTATTTTAATTTTAATGTAGGCTTTGTCATTAATAAATTCTTCCATCACCTTTAAAAGAGCTGTGATTATTTAGAGGGCTAATGGGAAAAGAACTGGCCAATTGATTTAAAATAATTAGCCAGAATCGAGGGAATGTGAAACTCACAATTAAGCCGCACAGAAATGCATTAAATAAGTAGATGCCTCTTTTGTTTCATAATCCAGTGTTATGTAATGGTTTTCATCATTTAAATTAAATAATAGCAGAAGTTATCGTGAAATACTTTTTAAAAGCCTCAGTGAAATGCCACACTGCATTGCTAATGCCTTGCGGTTGTTGAGAAGGCTATGGGTGATTTCACCAAAGTCATATTTTCAAATAAAAATTTCTAGAAATATCTATAAAATCCATTTCAGGCTATATTGTGAGTCTTTAAAATATTTAAATGATTGGCTTTAAGCAAATTAGGGCCTGTGTTATTGGTGAAGTTAGAGAAAAACAAGATGTGGACAAGAAAGAAACTGATTTTGTAGGAACAACAGTGCCAAAAAAACAAAGATAGCCATCTAGTGGGGCTTGGAAAAGGTCTGCCTAATTGGCTCCATTCTAGAATATTCTCAGTGTGCCTACTGAAAGCACCACCAAATAGCTTAAACTTGTCAACACTAACTTGAGAACAGTCCTGCTGATGGGTAGCTATGTGTGAGAATGAAGTATGGGATACTATCTTGAAAGTTTTCATATACATAAAAACGTTACCATCATGACAGTGTAACAATATGTGGGCCATTATATATCCAAACTGCCACATAGACATCCTGAGCACAGAACAGAGCACAGCCAGTATGTGCATTTGTTTTCATTCCATAATATAGCTATGAACACAGTGCACAGTATTAAAATCTGTGTCCCCAAAGAGAACACATTATCCTTGGACTGCCCTTCCATTGTCCATTACTAAAAGAGGGGATTAATACAGAGTTAGTTCATGAAACAAATGGACATCTTACTAAAATTGCATAAAACACAGTTATCACATAACTTGATTATAATCAGCTCTGTCTTGGTTTTCTTTTCTTCTTTTCTTGTGGTGGATAAGTACATAACAACGTAGTTGACAATGAAAATGTAAAACCCTAAGTGAAGCCCCATGGTTTAGAATGACCACTCTGACTGTACAGAAGTTCACTAAGATGCATAGAGTTTCACAGAGACTGTGGCAGCAGGCACTGGACCTACACAGGTTCAAGATAGATGGGGTCCCAGCACTGAGGGGGAAATAGACATGGGTTGCTATCCCTAACCAAGAAGCTATTTGCAATTGACACCTGCTGTCAAAGGAACGTTGATTCTCTCCAGTGGGGTCACACTGGTCATCAGCCATGCTCCAGGGCAAGCCCAGCAATAGATAGCCAAGATAAAATGGACTCAGTGGTATTTTTGTGGACTTTCCCCCTGCTCTGTTTCAGCATTTTTGGTCTTACCTGTATTTTGCTTATTTGTCTAGATTTAATTTTTGTGTCTTGTCTGTTTTTGGTTTTTTAAAAGGCATGAGAAGAGGGGAGGGAGAGAGCAGGGGAAGGAGAGAGGTGGAGGAGAAAGGACAGAAAGTTGAGTGGGTAGGAAGGTGGAGAGGACCTGGGAGGAGCTGGGGTAGGGTAAACATGATCAAAATAAAATATATTGTATGGAAAAAACCATTTTAATTAAAAAAAAAAAAAAGAAATGTAAAAAAAAATCCAGCCACAAAATCTTCCACCCACAATTTTTCCTGTCTACAAGATGTGCAGGGATAAAGATGGAACAGAAATTGAGGAAAGGGGACTGGCCCAAGCTGAGCCCCATGCCATGGGAGAGAGCCCCACCCCTGATGCTACTAATACTATACTTGCAGACAGGAGCCTAGGTTAACTGTCATCAGAGAGGCTTCACCCAGCAGCTGATGGAAACAGATCCAGAGACCACAGCCAAACAGTAGGCAGAGCTTGGTGAATCTTATGGAAGGGGGGGGGGGGGGAAGGATCAAAGGAGACAGAGAGATCAAAGACGCACAAGAAAACCTACAGAATCAACTAACCTGGGCCCATAGGGCCTCACAGAGGCTGAACCACCAACCCGGGAACATTCATGGGACTGACCTAGGCCCTCGGCACATATGTAACAGATGTGCAGTTTGGTCCCCATATGAGACCCCTAACAGCAGGACCAGGGTCTGTCTCTGACTCTGTTGCCTGCCTTTGGATCCCTTTCCCCTAACTGGGCTGCCTTGTCTAGTCTCAGTAGGGGAAGATGCACCTAGTCCTATTGCAACTTGATAGGCCAAGGTGGGTTGATAACCATGGGAGGACTCCCCTTCTCTGAGGAGAAAGCGGGGAGGTGGGGAGGTAAGGCGAGAGGGATTAACTGGGAGGAGAGGAGGGAGGAGAAGCCGCGATTGGTGAATTGGTAAAGTGAATAAATAAATAAATTAATAAAAATGTATAGCATTGGAACTAGCCAAGTGTTTGCGTGGCCGTATTAATCTAGGTGCATAATGTTTTTAGCTGTGAGTTCATTACAATAAAGTGATTTTTATTAAAACAAAAAACATGATTGAAAAATGTTTTCTTGAAAGTATAAGACCACTTAAAATAATCTATATATGAATATGTGTATCATTTTACAGATAACAGCATATCTATTTTTCACTATATATTTTATTTTTTAACTATGAATATAAATTTACAGCATATGTATATATACATTATTCAGCACATTAAATAGCTTTTTATGTATTTTAAAGCTTTAAGCTACCTCTTTTAAGGCTCTACTTTTTTTGCTTAGAATATAAATCATGATTAATAAAAATTAAGAAAGGAGACTAGTAGAGGAGTACTTCATAGGTGTTGACATTTGTATTCGTTTTTTGAGAACGCCATACAATGTCTCCAACTCTTCCCAGATTCATCCCCTACCTTACCCACACACTCAACTTTGTGTTGCCCCTCCCATTTTTAAACAAGTCTATTTCGTGCTTCCCATAGTCTCTTGGATGTGTGACTATCCTCTGGAGCATGGTCAGCCTACCAAGGGCCACACCCTTAAAGAGAAGTGACTGTCTCTCCCTGAAGCCCCATCAGTTGCCAATAACTTCCCAGCTAGGGCAGGGATTCATGGCCACCTCCCCTTTCTATGGTGGAATTTTATCTGGCTTGAGCTTGGGCAGGTCTTGTACATGCTGACACACGGCTCTGAGTTCATGTGTGCAATTGCCGGCAGAGAACCCATAAAGGATCGCTATCTTATCCCCAGTTTCACAGCTGGTAGGCAACAAATCGGTTTCACGATAAGCTCTGAGGTCTAGAGTTTCCCCGGCCTGTCCCACCATGCCCCTTTTCTTCCCGCTTAGCGTGAGCTAATGCTTCAACACAGGTTTCTATTCTTCTCACCACATGTGTGACGTGTGACGTATTCTTTCCTCCCGCCTGCAGACAACAGACTCCCTTCCTTCACCAGAAGAGACTGCCTTTATCTGCCAGGAAAGAGTGGTGTTTTCAGTAGGGATGGACTAGTCCCAGGGAGAAATTACCATGAAAAGCCTGAGGTGCTTTGCAAAGGAGGTAGGTCTCTCTCCGAGAATGCCCAACGTACTTTGTAGCCAGCTACTGAGAGGGACATTGAGTTTATAATGTCTTATTTTTATATCAATCATAGAATCACTAAGATTTAATAGAAAACAATCCTTGTTTTGAGATCATTGCAAAAGATGGACCCTATTCAGCTAAGAGGGCAGTTTCAACAGTGTTTAAATAAATTCTCTTTAATCAGAAAAATGCATGATGGAATGTAACTACCCTGGACCAGTAGGTCCCATGAAGAAGAGCCCCTTGAGTAAAGAGCATGAAGATGCAGTCACGTGACTCCTCCCTGAAGACGGACAGTGCTCGAAGTATGGAGTCGCCTGCTTCAACAAATATCCAATGACTTGCCTGATCCATGTTTTCCAGGTAAAGCCTGGTCACGCTCTTAGGAGTGTCAAGCATCATTTAAACTGCTGTTTTGTAGAAATGGTTTGTAACCGTCATTTTTAAAAAGTGTTACATTTTTGGAAAGTGCTCCCAGACTGATGGGCGGGAAGTAGAACTATGGAAGCGGGGAACTAACAAAGCTTAGTGGGTTAACTTTATGTTGAAAATCATGAAATCATGGCTTCCTCATCTCAGAGAAGAGCCTGATTTCCCTAGTACACATCAGAATCACTGAATACCTTCAAATGTTTAAAAGTAGGATATATGTGTGTGTATGTATATACATATATATGTGTGTATAATATACATGTGCATGTATATATGTACATGATATTTAAACTTAGAACAAATTTAGTTAATTATATAATTTTTGGAGGGAGTCACTAAGATATGTTTGGCAAATTAGATCCATAACATATTCTAGCTTTTTTATTTTTAATTTTTTTCTAATAAAATATGACTAGTGCCACCTAATGAGAAGTTACTTTGACAAAGCAGGACTCATAACAGGTACAAATTCCTATACTTTATGTCAGAATGGATATCCTCTCCAGCGTAGTGAATAAAAATACCTCTTGATTCAGTGATTTGGTGGTGAGGACCCAATGTGGTCTATTAAGTAATTTTATTTATTTATTTTTGTTTGTTTTTGTTTTTAAGTAATTTTAATTTACTGTTTTACATAAGTTATTATTATGAGCTGATTAAGTCCCTTCTATCTGTTGATATGCCAAATCCCCATATTTCATATGTGTAGTAAAATATGCTTAGGTATTGGCCAAATATTACTATCCTTATTGTTGAATACATACTTTTACATGTACTAGGAATTATAAACTTTTAGAGAACTTTTAGAACTTTCTTCAAAGATGCTTGGCTTCCTCTTGATACCTTCAAAAAGCCTTTCTGAACCAGTTACCAGGTAGATAGAGACGATAGTTGTCTGAAAATGTAAGTTTGCCTTAAAGAGGATCACCTCAGCAATCACTTAGAGTCTCTGAGCTCTTTTTTCCAAGCCCTTAATTTGTACTGAGAGGCATGGGCCAGGAAGAGAGAGAGAGCTACATATCAGACTCAGTCATGACACCAATAATTCCATCTAAATTCATAAAAGGTCTAGAAAAATCATAATTAATGCAAAAGCCAGTACATGGACAATTTTGACATATTTTAAAAACAGGAAGAAAATACTTATTTTTTTTTTTACTAGATTCTGAATATATCAGATTATCTATATTAGGGACTGTCCCCTCATCCATAAAGTTCTGTCTTCATGAACTAATTTTTATTATTAAAGTATTGGTATTGTTTTTCTGAGGAAGAATCTTTTAAAAGAGAATTTCTTTCTTCAAAATAAACTTCCATGAAGTCTCAATAGGTCCTCGGAAGAAAAGTCCAAGGTTCTGTTTATGTTCCAGGACAGAAAGTCATTGGGAATGGCTGTATAATTTGGTTCTGCAATGCATTTAATCATATCCTTAATGCTATTGAATTTTTAAAAGTAAGCCTTTAGACAATAAAATTGTATGCGCTGAAGCAAATCAGATAAAAGATTGGAGGAAAAAAAAAAAACCTGACTAAACCAAGAGAGTACAGACCCAGTTTTGCTTCTGAACCCATGTCTAACATGGGTTTTTTTTGGTTCACTTTAGTGCTTTAAAAGTCTGTAGATTATAGATTCCTTTACTTGGCCAAACTCTCGGAGAAGATCCATGCATGTCTGAGTTGGATAGGAAGCAGACAGGATTCCCCTCTACCCCTTATGCACCTTTGAGCTCTTTGCATTTTGAAATGATATCAGAAAGTGCTGCTCACCTGACACACAGAGGTAATACCTGTCCTGGACGGAGACCTCGATCTCAATGAACTCACAGAGATTCTGCGCCAGTGGCTTAAACAGTTTTTTCTGCAAGTCTTCCTTCACCAGCGATGACATCTCCGGTTCCACCTGACTCGTGTTTTGGTTCAAGCTCACGCTTCCCTTGCTGCTGCTGCTGCTGCTGGTTGCAGCTTAGATGTCTCCTCTGGGTGTGCAAGCCTCCGGGTTCCCACTCTCTTTACCTTCTTACTCTTAGCAAAAGAACAGGCTCCTGCCAGTGGTTGCCTGCTCACTGACAGCCCCACCTCAGCAGCCCAAACCCAGTATTAACCCCCTAGTCATCTTCATTCAGCAACCAGTCTGCCTGCAGCAGGCTGCTCTCTGGGAGCTCTCTGGATCGCTGATGCAGAATCATATTGATGAACACTGACAGATGGCCACAGATCTACTTGGGGAGTCCGCGGGTCAGCAACCTTTCCCCTTTCACAGGAGCGCTATGCAGAGAAAGACCACTACTTCAGCGTGAGACCATTACATAAATCAGCTGTCTGGCGCTATTGATTGGGATCATCTTCCATTAAGAACTTCGCTTTCATTGCCCAGAAAAAAAAAAAAAAAAAAAAAAAAAAAAAAAAAAGGAAGACATCTGTGCTTGCACCCAACGCTTCCAACAAGTCCCCTCTCTGCTTTCCTCTGCCCTCCTGCAATGCACTCTAGCCTTTGCATCCAAGAGTTTGCACCCATCCCTGGGTCTCAATTATTTTTAAAATGGACATTTAAATGGACCCACTTTAATTCTATTTGTGCCTCCACTCAAACGAAAATATATTTAGGCACCTGCTAGAGTGAAACATTCATTACATTTGTTTCTCGGGAGGATGAATTTCCCGTTCTCCAGGAACTTATGATCTGATAGAGGAGAGTTACGTTAAGTATTTGAACCATGAAAGGGAGAACACGGCACAAAAGAGGAGAGAAGGAGAGTGCCTGAATGGAGCTTTATCATCACTCTCCTATTGCTGTGAAGAGGCACCATGATCAACACGGTTTACAGAAGCGGGCATTAAATTGTGGATTTATTTACCTATAGTTTCAGGGGATGAGTCCATGACCGTTATGACAGGGAGAGTAGCAACAGGCAGGCAGGCATTGGAGCAGTAGCTGAGAGCTCGAGAGCTGACATCCAGATCCAAAGGCTGGAAAGACAGAGAGAGAGAGAGAGAGAGAGAGAGAGAGAGAGAGAGAGAGAGAGAGAGAGAAGCAGAGACAGTAAGACAGAAACAGAGAGAAACACACACAGAGAGAAAGAGACACAGAGAGAAAGAAGACAGAGAGTGCGTTAGTATAGTGTGGACTTTTGAAACCTCAAAGCCTACCCCCAGTGACACACCTTCTCCAATAAGGCCACACCCCCTAATGCTTCCCAAATAGTTCCATCAGTTAAGGAACAAGCATTCAAGTATATGAGCCTATGGGAGCCATTCTCTTTCAAACCATCTCAGCAAGGATCTGAGGAAGTGTCCAGTGAGAGGTCTGGAGCAAGGCTGGCAGAAAAGCACAGAGGTGGAGAAGGAGCCAAAGTCTCACATCAGTAAAACCCAAAGGTTGTGTTTCCTCTCTAAAACACAGGTTGGGAGGGCTGGGTTAAAAGCACTGACTGCTCTTCCACATGACACAGGCTCATCCCTGCGTCGCCCCAGGGGTGTCATTCCCAGCACCTACATGTTGGCTTGTGACATTTATAACTTTAGTTCCAAGAAAACCCTAAGCCCTCCGGTATATACAGGCACAAGTCACACATGCAGTACACAGACATACATGCAGGCAAACATCAATTTACATAAAATAAATATAATCTGCCTCTGTCTCCACCTCCTCCTCCTCAACCTCTACTACCTTGTTGGGAGCTGACTTAAGCAGAAAGCGGCTAGATCAACTTTGCAGCCATCTGGAACCATATACCCTGATGAAAGACTTGGTTGTCAAAAGCCTATAACAGCTGAAGCACACTCTGATAAGTATATTGTTTATCCCACATAGCTTGTTTTGCTGTTTAGTGACCTCAGCTGTATGGTGCACGTGGTAAAGTGTTTTCACCTGTGTTCTCCTGCTTGTGTATATAAATACCTCAGAATTCCCTTCAATAAAAGAGACTTGGTAAGAGACTTGATCACACCCTGTCTTGTCTCCATTCTTCGTGTCTCCTGCCCCTGCAGCCCCACTCTCTCTCTTGAACAGAGCACTTAGACAAAAGTGTTGAGGCAGAGTGTGGGCCTCAACATTACCTCCTCCTCCTCACAATATTATTCTTGGTTTTTGTTTGTTTCTTGAGATAGGGTTTCCTTCTTCCAGCTGTCCTGAACTTGCTTTGTAGACCAGGCTGGATTTGAACTCACAAAGATCCCCTGCCTCTGCCTCCTAAGTGCTGGTGTTAAAGGCATGTACCACCACACAAGAATGAATATATATATATTCATTATTATGAATATATATTAAATATATATTAAATATATATAAATATATATATATAAATATATATTAATATATTATATATATATAACTCCTTGCCTGGACAAACAACTTCAGGAGCAGAAACTGCGGACTGCCATGTAGCCCCCTGAAGCTGCCCTTAGCTTCTCCTTTCCCCAATCCCCCAATATACTCTTCAAGGCAGGCACCCCTTTTCTGCTGTGTATGTCCTTTGTTATTTGAAATGAACAGTCCTGTCTGCTGAGGTCAGATGGGTCTCGTTCTGCCTTCTGTCTCTAATGCTGCCTCAGAAATCTAACAGGTGGGACCCTTAAGAGTAGCTTTAAGGGCTTCTCCCTTATGAATGGATCAGGTTCTTAGAAAAGTAGCTTTCCATGTCTTTTCCCTGACCTTCGGCCTACTGAAGACAGTGTTCTTCCCTCCAAGACACATCCCCCACCCACCCCTGCTCCCCTTTTGGAACATTCCTCCTTCACCAGACACCTGAACCCCAGGGCAACTTGACCTTGGACCTTCAAGCTTCCAGAACTGTGAGAAATAAATTCTGTCCCCTAAAAATTACACAACATTTGGTATTTTGTTAAAGCAGCACAGCTAATTCAGGGTTTAGGAGAGACCAGGAAATAATCATATTTTCCAAAGTCACAGAGGATGTGAATGTAGGAGGTAAGGCTGGAAAGACAGAACAAAGCCAAAGGATGTGCCTCAAATGTTAGGTCAACCCTTAGGGCTTTATTTCCTATAAGCAGAGATGTGATGGAGATTTTTAGATTGTTCAGTTATTCAAGTGACAAATACTTATCAAGACACTATGTACCAACCTCTGGTCTAAGAAGTAGAGAAAAGGCATGGGAAGCTGGGCTGGATTTTACAAGGTGTAGCTCATCGGGGTGATTGGAAGGTCAGAAGGTGAACTGGTAGCATGTTTAGACCAACTCAGTGGCAGGTGGCAGGAAGTATGACTCATGACTGGACAGTCTCCCAGGATAAGAGGTCCTCGGGTAGATGGTCCAGAGGTGAGCTCCTGCCTGACTCCTGCGTGCTCTCCAGTCTTCAGATCCATTCATAGAAGCTGGCGCTTCTTTTGACTTCTAGGCTGCTGTGACAGAGAGGAAGAAATATCTCTTTTTGGTTCTTCTTTTCTTTAACAAGGTAAATGTTTCTCAGCAGATGCTCTTTACGTCTTGGTGCCTGGAGCTGAGTCACGTGATGGACTTTTAATATTTCCTTTGCAGAGTGACTTTGCGGTGACACATTCACACAGATGGTCTTACCAATCACATATCAATATCATTTTTTTCTTTTGCTATAAAGATATGATCTTTAGTTGAGAGAGTCAAACACATTTATGAGATAAATATGTCTTCCCATATTTTCCTTTACATTTTTATTTTTTTATTATATTTTTATTAATTTGTGGGTTTTTTTTTGAGGGATACATTTAAAGGTTAATTCTTTAAGTCTTCCATGTGGATCCCAGGGGTAGAATTCGGGGGCGGAACACAGATCATCAGGCTTGGCAGCAAACTCTTTACCAGCTAAGCCATCTTGCCTGCTCTCCTTTTCTTTTTAAACCAGGGTATAGACATGTAACCTATACTGGCCCAGAATTTGCAGTAATCCCTTTGACACAATCTCTTGAATGCTGGGATTACAGGTGTATGCTGCTACACCCTGCTCACATATCATTCCAAAATGAAATGGTGTCTTAGGGTTTTACTGCTGGGAACAGACACCATGACCAAGGCAAGTCTTACAAAGGACATTTGATTGAGGCTGGCTTACAGTTTCAGAGGTTCAGTCCATTATCATCAAAGAAGGGACATGACAATATCCAGGCAGGCATGGTGCAGGCAGAGCTGAGAGTTCTGCATCTTCATCTGAAGGCTGTTAGTGGAAGACTGACTTCCAGGTAGCTAGGACTATGGTATATAGCCCATGACCACTGTGACACACCTACTCCAAAAAGGCCACACCTCCTAATAGTGCCTCTCCCTGGTCCAAGAATATACAAACCATCACAAATGGTTACTATCAACTGTGTCTAGAAGTAAATTCTCATTGTGTTGGCATGATAGTGTCAGTTGTTCTGTAGATACAAGGGAAAGATGTCTTTAAACATGTTAACATCTTGAATAATTCTGAAAGGAAACTATACAAGAACATCATCTAAGTTAAATAATTTGAAACCCTAAACCTTAAAAGCATTTGAAAGTGACAGCTCATAGAAACTAGAAATAGAGAAAAATATTAAGACCTTAATTTTATTGTTTATTAATTCAAAAAATAAGATATTAAGCATGCAATGTTTAGAATTAAAAAGACCACAGAAAACTAAAGAGACACGTAAACATGTTCACTAATGCTAGCAATATTTAATAGAGGTTCTTAGCATTATTCCCACACAGACGAATACTATTCTAGTCTGAAAATTTATTTTCTGAAATGCTGTGGAATTGTCAGTGAGGGTAAGAGAAAAACACAGAAAAGTGGCATTTGAAAGTCTCCCAAGTTGTTGCCTTAGTGAGGACAAGCCAGCCCATCTCTCTGGGTAAAGAAGCAAAGCATGTGGCTTTGGAGACACAGCCCAGCGGGTGCAGAGGGAATCAAGTTACTCAAAGCAGCTGGAGATTAACTCTGGTATCAACAGTGGAACCAAATGCTCAGTTCTGAAAGACAACTGGAGGAGTCAACAATGAACTCAGAGTCTGAGGACAGTCTCATCAGTTACCTCATTCTTATTGCTGCCTGTTGGGGTCCAGGAGTCACTCCACAAATCACACGATCTCAGTCAGACAGGGCTGGTTAATGAACACACACCTAAAGGCTGAGTGACCAGGGGGACAGCTGAAAGCTGCACATTGGACGTTTCTCAGGGCCAGCTTATAAAGGCTAAAACTGCAGAAGCCGTAAATGAGATCACACACAGGTGCTGGAGGTGCTGCCCAGTGGTCGGCCCTGACTCAAGCCATTTTAGACATGATAATTCATATCAATCATTAATTTGATGGGTCCTATGTGAAGCTTACAGCTGTGGAATTTCTTGAGATTAACAAACCTCGTAGCATACAGAACGTAACAAGGTATTCGGTTAGCATAATCCTGCTCTGAGTCAAGTTATTTTTCTGCATCAGTGACTGGCAGGAATATTACAGCAACCATATGAAATAGCTGGTGGGCATGGATCAAAATGGCTACAGCTGTGCTGGCGGAGGGCGGGTGGCAGGCCTCTCAACACTGCCATTTTCAGAGACTACAAAATGGGTTTCATTTCTCTTTCATTTTGTAGAGTCTTGGTTTAATTGCTTCCCAATCTGGTTTTTAAGTTTTGATATTTTAAGCCCTGCTGGGAAATTAAGAATCCTGAAGAGAGATGCAGCACACCTCCCCTCAAATATCAGACTGCTGCTCACTTTCACGTGCAGTGTTAATGTGTTTCAAAAGCTTACAGAAAGTCAAACACCAAGATGATTTCCTATGCAAAGATACAAGAGGCTTCCACTCTGAATCAGCCAAACAAATAGACCCAGGAGGACAGAGAGCTGCCAGGCCTGGCTCAGGTTGGGCTCTTATGTGTACCACTCCACAAAACTCCCAAGACTCTTTCCTTTTTCAAAAATGAAAATCTTTAATGCTTAAGGTATGTCCCAGTTTCCTTGGATTAGAGTTGAATAAATGAATGAATGAATGAATGAATGAATATGATGATGATGATGATGATGATAATAATGATAATGATAATGATAATGATAATAATGTGTCCCTGTAACAGAGAACAGAGACATGAAGGCAGGTCGGGGTCTGGATCCTATAACCCCAGGACAGGACTAGTTTGTGTGTCTCAGAGCTGACTTCGCTTGCATCTGACCTCTGTCTCGTTGGGCTTTATTTCAACTGCAAGATGGCTACAGGTACCAGGTAGGGTAGGGAGGAATAAGAATTCCCTCTCTTTTTGATTTGGCCAGATTCCAAATGAGTACATTTTTCCTCTACTTATTGTTGTGATGTCATCACTCTTATTTTATAATTAATCTTAATTTCTTTAGAATGCAGGGAAATGGAAGCAGCTGGTGTACAGAGCCAAGCGCCCGGAAGCATCAGCCCTAGGCAGCAAGTAATTCAGCTACTGTAGAGGCCCTAGTGTTGGGACCCGGGGCACTACAAGCATTCAAGCTCCTGTGTAGACCCAGGAGGCTGGGATTCCTCAGTCCTCGACAGCAGCTGGTGTTGTACAGCTGGGTCTAGGTGTGGGCATCCTGCTGTCACCAATGCCAGCTGCTCTCTGTCCTCTCAGTGTCTGTGGCCCTTTCTTCACACTAGTAGCTCAAACCACACTATTAAAGGTAGGGGTGGGGACAGACCACTTGAGAAGTTTTTAAGATTTATTTTTTTTATCTCTCTCTCTCTCTCTCTCTCTCTCTCTCTCTCTCTCTCTCTGTGTGTGTGTGTGTGTGTGTGTGTGTGTGTGTGTGTGTGTGTGTGTTCATAAGTGAAGATGACTACAGAGGCCAGAAAAAGGTGCAGAATTTCCTAGACCTGGCATTACATGTAGTTTGTGAGCTGACATATAGATGCTGGGAATAGAACTCAGGTCCTCTGGAAGATCAGCCAGCATCCGTAACCACCAAGCCATCTCCCGGGCCTGAGAAAGAGAGAAGCCTTTTTTGAAGGGTTGTAACACTGGGGCACACAGCACAGGGAAGGTATTTTCCAGCCAGTTCACCAAGTGAGGCAGTCCCTTGTACAGCCAGAAAAGGGCTGTTTAAACCAACACAGTAATGCTTTATTCAGATAGAGGGTGGAATTTCCACTAATTATGGCATGTTCCCTTTTGCAGCAGTAACAACTGCCCACCAGGGGAGGTTTCCTCTGTCTGACCCCACCTGGATAGAAATGGTTGCAAGTTAAGTGTGCAAACTGTTTGACACAGTCATGGCCAGACTAACACCTTCAGGACCCAAGGGAGCAGTTGTAACTATTTGTAGCTTCCCACTGCACCCGTTCTCAGCGTCACCTTTTCAGTGGTCCTTTCTTGTTTAGACTTCCCAGTTTTGCTTGAGTCCATGGACACGGCAGCGGTTCAGGGCTGGCAAGATTTGATTCATAAGCCTTGAGTGAATGGACACAGTGCTGTTGATCTTAAAGGCTTTCATTCCCCCCTTCTTTAACTAATGATCCCAATCGGAACCAACTGTTCCAATATTTCTCTAACAGTCCTCCCGTTCCTGTGGGGGAAACTGCCCTTGTCTGTGAAGAAGCCATTCTACTTTGAGACTCGGCCTGCACCGGGCTTGACCATAGCAACGAATCTGAGCCAGGCCTGGACAGTGAGCCCTAGAAGTCATCTGGCTTTGTTCACCAGAAGAATGGTAAGCCACCTCTATATTTATAGATTTATTCATTTATTCACTTATAGATATGTATAGAATATAGTCACATATATTCACTATACATATATATATATCTTTAAAATAGTACATATTTTTAAAGAGGCCGTGAATTTGAGAGGAAGCTTGGGAGGACTTGGATTGAGTGCTCCTGAAAGGTGATAGCATCAAAAGATAACTGCCCCTCTGGCTCTGCCCCCTCTGTTGTTGCCATGGTGATGAGAGCCTTGTGGCTAGCCAGAGGGAGCTCCATCTGCAACCTCTGCCGGCTCTAGGTCAGGAAGATGAAATCAGCTGACATCTGTTAGACTCTTAGTGCCTGCCAAATGGCTCCATCTGACGACAGCTGTCATTGTGAGTTCATTAGTGTTGGGTGGACGTCATATCACGTGACTGTCACTTCATCAGTAATCTTACCCCATAGACTTTGATTGACCAGAATCTCTGGCAAGGGTGGCTGCTTCTATGGACCCAGTGAAGCCCATCCAGACTATGCCCTCCCAGGATAGCAAGCTGCCTTTCTTTATAGGAAGACCACTCATTGTGTCTTGTGCCAAATTTCCTGACCAATAGCAGTGTCTACTTCCTATTTGGCTGCGCCCTCTTCTCTACGTAGCCATGCCGTTTGCCGTTTTGAAGGATCTCCAGCTCATTATTATTCAACCTTGGACCTTTTTTTTTTTTGGCTTTCATTTTTAAATCATCATCATTATCATCATTCATCGTCAATTTAGATTGTCAAGTAATAGGATTTTGCCTGTGGCTTCCGTTCCTCTTTCATTTTGGTTGATTTTCCACCCCCCACGCCCACCCTGCTTCTCACCTCCCTGCCTCGCTTCCCGGTTGTTCTCTTTCACACCAAGTGTTACCTTCTACTTAGCTCTCCTGCCTTCCCACCCCGCTCCTCTTTATCCCACTCCCAACCCCTAGTCTCACGGGCCCTTATGGTTTCCTGACCAAGACTCCTGGTTACCCCCACTTGGACACATAGTTACAAGTTAGAGGCTCCGCTCAGCTTGCAAGAGAGAACATGCAGTTTTTTTGTCTTCTGTGGTTCTAGTACCTGGAGCCTGGAGCTAGGAGATGTTTTTTTACCCGCTCTCTTCATGCCTGCAATGAGTGTTTTCTTCTGTTTTTAGGGACTTTGGTATCACAAAAATAATGGAGGAGGCACTAACTTTCAGGTAAAGAACCTTTCACCCACTTCTAGTTAAAA
Source organism: Arvicanthis niloticus (assembly GCF_011762505.2). NCBI lineage: Eukaryota > Metazoa > Chordata > Mammalia > Rodentia > Muridae > Arvicanthis > Arvicanthis niloticus. Next base: position 77,181,065 of record NC_047664.1, on the reverse strand, counting down.
ATAGGAGATATTAAATTCCCCCTGTTCAGACAAGCAGTTGGGCTTCTCTGCCCCACCTGATCCTAATTGATGTACAGCCAATCACTGTCCTGTTTTATTTTTAATATTCTAGAAAAAAATAAAGACAGCCTTTCTTCTTCCTTCTGTGTCAGGAGCTTAAAACATAAAGTAAGCAGAAACTGTCTGAAGCCACTGTCCCTGACAATTGAGAGGCTATTTCCAGTATAAAATAAAGAGAAGATGACCTCATGCACAGAGAGAAAAGTAGACACGAGACAGATGAAGATGGAGAGGCTCTGTGGGCATCTCTGAAGTTCTTGGATACAGCCATGCCTGAAGCCATCCCTCCATCCCATGAACTGTGCTGTCTTTCACCTTCTTAAGTGTGAGTTCATTGTTTCTCTTGAAAATTTTAAGACTACTAATTGTAAAATAAAATAGATTTGCTTCAAAAGGAATGGGCACTCTTCAGTTTTTACATATCAAATTTATTTTTAAAGTACATGTGCTGTGTTTACATCATGCCCCGCCCCAACCCCCTTCACCTCCTCCCAAACTCACTCTCAAATTCATGGCTTCTTTAAAATTATATGTGCTATATAATTTACATATGAATAAGTGAATGATGTATACATATAGCCTATTGTATTTATTTAGTGTTGCTCATATGTATATATTTTAGTGCTGGTGTTGATAGCCAGTTAGAGGCTCATTCCTGGAGAAGATTAATTTTCTCTCACTCAGATTTCCCCCATCTGTTTGGGGATGTCAACTGGTGTTTTCATTGTTTACACTGAGAGAGACAGAGACAGAGAGATAGAGAGATAGATTGACTCAGATAGACAGATAGACAGATAGATAGACAGATAGACAGATGGGCGGAGAAACACTGCCCACTGCCCCGTTGAGTGGCTCCCTAAAAGCGATCCTGAGTGACTCCACAGACGGCTTCTCTTTGCTGATTTGCTCACTGTATCTGTGCCTCAGTATACCTAATCAACTTCCGCTTCCGCTCTCAGATGAGTTTATTCACAGCAGACATTCCAGTCCTCTGGTTCTTACAATCTTTCTAATACCTGTTAAGTTTCAAACCCAGGACAAAGTGGCTAACTGAGGTACCTATTATATCAAAGCTGATGCTGGTCTCCATGTTCTCCCAGCATCCCTCAGTCCCTACCTGCTGCAGGCTCCTCCTGGCTGGCATATCCTGCCCCCTACTTCCCCTTCCCCTAGCCTTTCTGATTCCTATATAACTCAGCCGTTTTGGTTACACAGACCATTTTGCCCTTTTAGCTCTTGCCCTCTTGGCTAGTGCTCCTGGGTCCCCTCTCCCCCACCCCCATGTCCACTCTGGACTCTCCCAGATGTCTCTGCATCTGCTTGTTCTCTCCCTTTTACCTGTAATAAAACCCACATCCCCTTGGGAGCAGGCATGTTCTTTTCTTTCCTTTTTATTCATTTTTGGCACCTTTAATTTCTTTTGAAAGATTACAAGTTTTTCCTATCATCTAGAAAAAGAAATCTCTGTTGGCTGTCTGCTGTCAGCCTGCCTTCATTAAAGGGTGTTCAGGCCATGCATTGAAATGTCCACATATGTTTGTCTGAGGGAGTGGATTAGACCTCCTTGAGAAAGTGACCATCTGCAGGTTACTGCAGGCAGTGGAGACCTGTCCTATCTCCTAGGTGTATGCCCGGGGGTGGGAGCTACAACCATCTGAGCCTCTCACAGACACTGGGATTTCCACTGCTTATTAGGTGCACATCACTGTGATGGATATTAGGAATTTAAAGCTAAATACTGAAATATTATTGACCATTTACTTAATTGTCTATAATCTACACTTTGACATCTGGAGCTTCAATGACCCTGCAGAGCCGACTCCTTCAAAGAACTGTCTTCTTCACGGCAGCTGTTCACCCACCAAAGGGATTTACTGAACATGAAGTCTTCTGTCAGCATATTATATTTAAAAAGACAGCCCTGTGGAAATGTCAAGTGTTTTTCCTACTCACATCAGTTTAACTTGAAATTAGACCACGTGTACTCACCTTAGGTCCAGCCTCACTAGTAACCTGTATTCACAATCATAACCATGGACAAAAGTTTCCAAACCTTTCTCCCTCATACACACTCCCCTCTCTGATTGTGACCAGCTCCACTCCCCTGCAAGCACCTGTGAGCTTCCCAGACTCCTTGGCTACTTAAGGAAGTTGCTTTGCCTTAGAGCTTGGAGTCACAGAGCCAGCCTGACTCCCAGCAGGACTGTAATCACATCAGAAAGCTAGGTGTGGTTAGCTGCTAAGTGTGGATGGCCGTGGCTCTAGGAGCCATTTCTGCCTCTGGACAAGACAGTCAACCTCCCAAGGCCTGGCTGCAGCTAAACAAGATAAGCCCCGACCACAATCACCACAGAACACTGTGCTGTAGAGACACTCTTTCATTGCCTGAGAAGCTCCTGGGAGCCACTCTTCAGCATGCCTCTGCAGACGGTGTCCCTCTTCTGCTCTCTCTGTGGGGTTGTGCCCTGTTCTAACACACTCCACTTCTGACAGCCCATGTGTCACCAGCCAGCCTGTCACTGGCATCCCTGAAAGGGCAGTTACTTTCTGCAGTGTTCAGTCTTTAAACTTAGTTCACCATCAAGTGACAAATCCACCAATCTCACCTGACCCTCTCAGTGAGGTCTTTGATGTCAACTGCCAGGCTGACTCGTTTTGCCACTATTTAGTAACACTGGGAATTGGTTAGGGTTTTATGCATGCTAGGCAAATGTTCTATGCTGAGGTATAACCCAACCCATTTTGTTCATTTGTTTGTTTCTTTGTTTGTCTTGAGACCAAGACTCCATAGATTGCCCAGGCTGGCCTTCAACCCCTGACTTCCTGCCTTTAGAGTAGCTGATTGCAAGCCTGGCTTCATTCTCCTTTTTCACACTCAGTCTTGTTATTCATGCCCGTGTCTTCCCTCTGCCTTTCTCTATCCTTGTCTGTCTCTCCATCCCTGTCTGTCTCTCCATCCCTGTCTGTCTCTCCATCTCTGTCTCTCTCAGCCTTGTAGAAAGAACCCATACTTTAGACCTCGCTGTATTCTCAGCTACTAGCTGTGTCTGCTAGCAGGTGCTCCATTAACTGCCTATTAGATGCATAGAAAAATATTGGATTGTAAGTTCCCTTCGGGCAGGAACCGTGTTTGCCTTTTAATTGTATACTTTGGGATAGGTACTGCAAGACCTTGTCTGTAGATGATCGATATTGAGTGAATGGAGTAACCCTGTAGGTAGGCAGGATAAGCAGAATTCATTACCCTAGTTGACAAAGAATCAGAGGTGAAGAAAGTAAATGTCTTCTGGAAGGGGACTGTGCGGGCTCACTTTGGTGGTCCTCCAGACACAATGTAGAAACTCCTGGAAAGAAGTCTCAAGGAGGAACTGTCTAGATTAGGTTGGCGTGTTGGCGATGTTCTCACTTGGGTTAATGGAGGAGGGAAGAGCTGCCCTGAACGTGAGCAGCCCTATGTGATGGGCCCCGCCCTGGACTAAAGGATGAGATGCACATTGGTGTACATGTGATGATCCATTTCTCTTTGAGACCTAGCTGAATCTGGTGGGTTTCTTTCTCGGAGGCTTCTCATCCTCCGAAGGGCAGTGCCTTTCCCATGGCAGCACTAAGACCTGTTTAAAGCTTTCCCACCGATTGCAAAATCGGAAATGTCTTGAGCCATATCCTCATCAGGATGAGCTCACCTCCACATGGGTAAGCTGAGAGGCCCTTGTCACAACCCTAGACTCCAGCCCCAGGGTTTTTGGGTGCGGGGACCAGAAACAGCTTATCCAAACAGTGGAGCTCCTTCCTCGATGATTTAATCATGTCAACTTTTAGCTTTCTCCCACTCCATCCCAGGCAGGATGGTCCTTGCTTCCTTCAGTGGCTGCATTGATGAAGCAAGAGTATTTTTGTCTTTTTAATGAAAGGTCCTTTGAGCCCAGTCAAACTTTTTCTAGATAATCGTGTGTTTCTGTCTCTTGACAGACCTCTTTGATGACATCACATTTTAGGTTCAATCCCGGTGCCTTGGATTACATCAGAGTTTAATAATTAATTGGTAGCTTGAGAGATATTGCCAAGGTTGGGGACCATTTCTATGGCATCATTAAAGTCATTAGAAGGTCTACACAAGCAAGAAGCTTCAGCTTACTGCATGCCATTCTCACCGAAACAGTGCTAAGTTCCTGGCACCTGCAGATTTCTCAACTCCAGTTCAATCTTTATGACATCAATACCAGAGACACATTCAAGTATCTTCTGTCAATAAAGGCCATGATATACCTCTGACATTATGAAAATGGAGAGGCCTTCAAACACACATATATTGGAAAGCAAGATTCTGCCTGGTTGGAAATCTCCCAAGGCCTTTACCTTCCTCCTAGACTCAATCAGGCTTGGTATTTTAGTTTCATTTCTTATGGCAGTGATGAAATAGTCCAACCAAAGCCACTACAGGAGGAAGGGTTTTTTTTGGCTCACAATGCTGTAGTCCATCACTATGTGGAAGCCGAAGAGGTAAGAACTTGAAGCAACTGTGTACATCCCACATCCCCTATTGGAAAGGGAAGATCATACTGCTGGTGCAAAAACCGGGCTTGTACAATCCTAGAGCCAGCATCGCCACACCAGCCATCAAAGAATGGGTTAGAAGCAGAGAGGCCGGAGTTTCATATTGACTGCAGGTGGAGATTCGGTTCTGTTTTTCTCTTTGGCCTCGAATTCCTGACAGTATCACCGAGTCTTGATGTTAGCAAGTCAACCTGGAGTCAGTTTGGTTGGACTTATTTATATATCTGATCTGAAATTATTTGCCCTGAAACATTTGAGAGGGGAGGAAAACTGTGTGTAGGAAGCAAACTGAAATAAAGCTACCGACTGTTGATTAGCGTTGACAACAGTTAAAACTGGGCGTGTGTTACGCTTCTCTTTACTACTTTGGTGTATTTTGAAATTTTCCATCATGAAAACTTAATCAACAGTATGAAAGAAAGTGAGGAGAGAAATGGATGCCTTTTAATGTCTTTAACAATTCCATACAAACCTGTGTAGAACAGAAATTTAGAATATACAAGACATAGTGGTTTTTATTATTATTATTATTTTTTTTTTTTTTTTTGCTATGAAGAAGCTGGGGAAAACAGCCCCGTGCCTGTCTCCATTCTAGGTCTTTTCTTACCTGAGGTATTGGATCCATCTCTTCATCGTACTGAATCTATATTTCTTTACTTAAGACATGAGAGAGTCAAAGCTGTCCAACCTCCACCTAGGTAGGCTTTCACAGCCTTTGTGCCTGCCCACCCTGGTGAATCCCTGGAACCTCACCTGTCCATGCAACCCCCAACTTTCAGCATTTGCCTAGGTTTGTGCAACTGGCAGGCTAACCCTACTTCATCTTGGACCTGAGAACTTGGTCTGCAGCTGAACCCAAGCTGCACTCAAGTACCAGGAAGGACCCCACAGCTTGTTCTTGGCCAGAGTTACTCCCTAGCTACTTCCTAGCAATCAAACATTAGTCTGATTGTTTCAGATGTACTTTCAGACTGCTCGTGATTGTATACGGTCTTGTTTCAGAGCACCCACCTGTCAATAGTCATTCAATTAGATGCTTGCCAGGATGAACTTCCATCATTTGCATCCGTTTTCTATAAAACCTTATCCCGATGAGAGCTCTGGGCTGCTTCACCAAACCGCTCTGTGGGTTGGTGGTGAGTAAGCCCAAACTTGAGTTTGTAATAAAAACATCCTAATGTGATTACATCAGAAATGGCTCGTTGGTGGTCTTTTGGGGTTCACAAACGCTTCCTGGCACAACACAGCTCATAGACTTGCTTAGCCTGGTGAGTGCCAAGACTCTGGTCCACCTACATCACCCTCATCTCTGCCAGGCAGAGCCTGGGCGCACAGTTTGCACACAAGCTGCTTGCTCTGTTTGCATGCTTTCTTGTCTCCCACTGAATTGGAATCACCCCTATTCCTCTAATTCGAAATCGACACTGAGAATATGAATGATTAACCTACCAATTCCTAATATCAGACTTGACAATGACTAACCTTGGGCGACAAGAGGAAATTAAAAACTTCAGTTTTCCTGAGGTATGTGGGGGGGGGGGAAGACTGGTTTCAGCTTTAGCATTCTAAGACCACATTCTGATTCATTACTTTTCACAAATGCTTCATGGGTGCGTCTTATGTAAGTAGTCCTGAGGAAATGCATGGTCTGGTTGAGACAGTGACATCAGATGAGAAGCCACGCATAGCATTCGACACCGCTGTTATAATCGGTGGTGCCTTAAAAGCACAGGGAATTTTATTTAGTGTTCTAAGATTGATCACTTGCTGAGCAGTATTCTGGGAAAAAGCACTTTGTCAGTGTTGAGGATATGCCGATGATTGGTCCTGATGGTTCTTTTAAAAATTATTTTATGGCTTCCCATTAATATATGTTCAGCTGCTAACTAATGGGGTATTGTTGGAAGCACCATGGATATGAAGATTTTATTCTAAAGACTGAAGCATGGTAAATTATATATTATTGCTCAGTTGAACTGCTCTCTATAATGATATCACATTTCTACTGGAAAATATTAACATTAAAATTAATATTTAACTGGTGGCTGAATTGAGTTTAAATGGAGAGGCTTTCTACAGCCAGACAGGTGGCCATGGGCAGGTTTTTGGACTCAGTTAATTTAATCGACTCCACTTTTAAAAAGGTATGTCTAATCCTTTAATCACACAGTCTCTCCAATCGGTGGGGAAGCAACAGCAAATGTAGGACCTGAAACTTGAGTTTTGATTTGACTATGAAGATAGTGGAGTTAACCAGGAAAACTATGTTAGCTCAGAAGTATGGTTGGGATGTCATTAACTAGCCACGCTAGGCAGAGAGGGAAAATCAGCAGTGTTGTTAGGCGTTTAATAAAACATGAAGAAAAGTAATTTAAGAAGGCTTCAAGCAGAACTTGCAGCAATGTTTATTTTAGGACATGCAAGAAGTGGCTATTATGAGAGCCAATTCAAAGGATGCTGAATTCTGACTTCGCCATTTTAAGTTAATCTTATCTTAAATAATCTCTAACTTATTATTCATGTTACTTGTCTGTAGTAAGATAGAATTCTGGGTATGAAATTTCAAAAGATTATTTACAAAACTTGTTTGAAAAGCAGTAATCCTTGCCAGGTGTGCCATCCCATTACTTGGCAGAAAGAGGCAGGTGATCTCTATGTGTTCAAGGCCAGCCTTGTTTGTTTGTAGAATAACTTCTGGGCCAGCCAGAGCTACATAGTGAGAACATGTTAAAAAGTATACATATACACATATACATAATGTGTGTAGTGTGTGTGTAGTGTGTGTGTAGTGTGTGTGTAGTGTGTGTGTATGTGTATGTGTAGTGTGTGTGTATGTGTGTATGTGTGTATGTGTGTAGTGTGTGTGTGTAGTGTGTGTGTATGTGTGTATGTGTGTAGTGTGTGTGTGTGTGTGTGTGTGTGTGTGTAGTGTGTGTGTATGTGTATGTGTTAAAAGAAAAGAAGACAAGTAGCTGTTTGCCATCCTTGGAGAAAAGCACTCCCAGCTGTTGAGCTATTTAACTTTGCTTGTTTCTTGTAAATTGTATATTTCACTTGTTGGGTTTTTTTTTTTTTTTTTTTTTTTTTTTTTTTTTTTTTTTTTTTTTTTTTTATGGGAAAACATACACAAGAGTCATCATTTAAGGAGTGCTGTTCATTGTGTGACGGTCATCACTATTCAGCTCACCTTTTCATCCTCTCAAAAGGAAACTCTATATTCACTGGACGGCCACCCCACCCCAGACCCCAGCTGTCAGCATTCTTTAGGGCTCTATATATTTAACTAAGTGGAATATCTCATCTAAGTGGGATTATGTGGCATTTGTTCTTTATGACTGGGTTGTTTTATTTAGCACAATGTATTAAAGGCTTGCCCACACTGTAGCATCGATCAGCAATCCCCCCTTCTTTCAAAGGCTGAATAGCATTCCATTATATTCCACATATTGTTTGTCATTCTGTCAGTAGGCAAGGAAGTTATTTCTAGCTTTTGACTATTGTGAACAAAACTGCGTTGGACGTGTTTGTGCGAATACCCACTTAAGTCTTTGCTTTCTTTTGAAGAGATACTCAGAGAACAAATCATTACACAATATGGTATTTACACTTCTGTCTACAGTGCAGAAGAGTTTTCGTTCCCACACCTCCTCACCAACATTTGCTATTTTCTGTTTTCTTTAAATGTAGACAGTGTCATGACTTTGTGATACATATACTCAGAAGTGGCATTGTTCAATCAAAACCGGAAGCATTGAGCAAAATGTCTGGGGGTAATTATGTAGATTTTATGTATGGTAACTTAGATCTTTCATCTGTGTTAATCTTCTGCTCCTCTCTGTGTTGAAATACCCAGGAGCATCAGCTTAAAGGAGGAAGGCTTTATTTTAACTCCGGCTTCCAGAGCTGTGAGCCTGTGGTCAGCTGGCTCTGACAATTGAGACAGATTTCTCTCTTTGTCTTCTCTTCTTTCTATGGAGTTTTTACTTTTATGATTACATGCATACTTGCTAAAAATTTTTGGTTTTCTGAAATTTTATTTTAAAGACATCTTCGGGTCTAGAAAGATGGCTCAGTAAGTAAAAAGCATGTGCTGCCAAGCTTGGCTGCATGAACTCCATCCTCCAAATTCACAAGGGAAAGGAGAGAACAAATTCTGGAAAACTGCCCTCTGACCTCCACATGTGCACCAAGGCATGAGCAGGAGTGATCATGCTCATACATACACAGACACACACACACACACACACACACACACACATACATATACATACAGGTACACATGGACATTCACAGAAAGACAGAAACACATACACACACAGAGACACTCACAGAAAGACGCACAGAGAGAGACACACACAGAGACTCACACACACAAACATTCACAGACACATACATATACACACATGCAGACACAAACACAGACACACACATAGACACACAGAGAGACACATACAGACACAGAGATGTATATGCAGACACATATACACACATACACACAGGGAGAGACACATGCAGGCACATATACAGACACAAATAAACATATACAGACACACAGAGATACACACACACACGTAACAATAAAAAGGGGGACATCAATTTGAAACTAAGATTTTGCTTATGTACATGGGAGGGTTTGGAAGGAGAGAAGAGAAGGGGGAAATGATATAATTATAATCTCAACAAACAAACAAAAAGTATTTAAAAGAATGAGGGAAAGAGACATTAAGGAAAACATCCAACAATCAACCTCTGACACCCACATGCACCTGCACAAATGTGCACTAGTAAACACACACACAAACACACACACACACACAGACAGACACACACACAGAGGGGCTGAATCTTTTTTTATGAATAAAGCGCCATTTTGTACCCAAGTACATTAATTGTCTTTACCTAAGACTACGGCGATCTCTGTTTTTGGGGTTGCTCCCCAGCCTGGGTCTCTCTGTCAGTCTCTTCTAGGCTATGTTTTTTCCTAAGTGTCTGGTGATGCTTACCCCTTAGTTCCATTTAAGAGCTCCGAGCTACCTGGAAACCATGGGCTTGCTGACAGTGGGGCTCATTGAAGTGTGATTTCCAGGGACATTCTATGGACATTGTCACATATGCCAAGTTAGGCTGCTCCTGTTACCTAGGGACAGATCTTCTAATTATCCACTTGGGAAACAACCCCATGTGCATGCTCAGAAAATATCTCATCAAGGAAAGAGTTTGGAGATGGTGAAGTGTTTTCTCAACATGCAGTAGGCAATGTGTTCATAATTCTGGCTACAACATAGTAGCCCCTTTACTGTTCCTAACATACCTCAACAGAAACCCTGCTCTCTCTCTAGTGCATGAGTCTCCAGTGTCTGGGAGCTGGAGAAGTATGCAGTTTGCTGCACAGACCTGGCATTGCCTGTCTTAGTTAGGGTTTCCATTGCTGTGAACAGACACCATGACCTTAAAAGTCTTATAAGTCTTATAAGGATAACATTTAATTGGGGCTGGCTTACAGGATCAGAGGTTCAGTCCATTACCATCAAGATGGGAGTATGGCAGCATCCAGGCTGGAATGGCACAGGAGAACCTGAAAGTTCAACATCTTCATCTGAAGGCTGCTAGGAGAAGACTGAGTTACAGGCAGCTAGAAAGGTCTCTCAAAGCCTACCCCTACAGTGACACACTTTCTCCAACAAGGCCACACCTACTCCAATAAGGCCATACCTCCTAATAGTGCCACTCCATGGGCCAAGTATATTCAAACCACCACATTGCCTAATCCCTTGGTTGACCTAGTTTTGCTTCTTACAGAAGAATCTGGTGTGGCTCATTCCAGAGACTTCCAGGATCCTCAGTAGAAAACCAGGATGCTGCTTCTTAGCTGTCTCCTTGAAGGTTTAGGATTGAGATTTAAGTCAGCAATCTGATTGAAAAGAATAGAAAATTTCAGTGGGGTATGGGTAGGGGAAAGACATTCTGATGACCTCTGCACAGTGTGATGGTGATAGTATAATGCATTGTGTATCCCCAAAGAAATGCTGTAAATGTTCTCACTACAAAAAATTATGAATAGCTGTGTTAATCACTGGTCTGATCATTCCACAAATATATGCTTATATGGAAATGTCATATTACATTCCATATGTAAAACTATTTTTTATCAACAACAACAACAAAAAGAAAATAAAAATTTCATATAGGAGTCAATTAGCCCTTGATCACTATTTTTAATTTATTACATTTTTACAATGTTCTTTCTTCAACTCTTACCTTGTATGCTTTATGGTAATCATTTTATCAGTTTTTGAGAAAGTACATCCACAGACTCAATCTTCTTTTCTCCAGAACTCTCTGTTTTTAGCTCTAGTGATCTAAGCACCTAACATTTTGGCAGTAGAAACATGACAAGCCCCAAGACCAATCATGTAAGGCTATTTTGGACAAAATATAAATTTCCCTCTAATTGTCAGCACATTTGTTTATATATGTATATAAACTGGGGAGGAGAGAGTGGTGAGATGTCTAATAACTGTGATGGTTTGTATATGCTTGGCCCAGGGAGTGGCACTATTTAGAGGTGTGGTCATGTTGGAGTAGGTGTGTTACTGTGAGTGTGGAATTTAAGACCCTCATTCTAGCTGCCTGGAAGCCAGTATTCTGCTAGCAGCCTTCAGATGAAAATGTAGAACTCTCAGCTCCTCCTGTACCAGGCCTGCCCAGATGTTGCCGTGTTCCCACCTTGATGATAATGGACTGAACCTCGGAACTTGTAAGCCAGCCCCAATTAAATGTCATCCTTTATAAGACTTGCCTTGGTCATGGTGTCTGTTCACAGCAGTAAAACCCTAACTAAGATAAACTTATTTGACAGCTCATCCTTTCTGGTGAAAGAAGACAGAAAAGAATGTTAAGGGTCTTGGCTAAAAGTGAAGATTAACTGTGTTAAATTAGTAATGTTCTTCCAGCATTCAGTTAGTTTCACATATTTATATTTTATTTATTTATTATTATGTGGATGTATGTGTGTAACATATGTGTACATGTGTAAATGTGGGTATGTGTGCCATGGGGTGCCTATGGAGGTCAGAAGGCAAATTTCAGGAGTTGGTTCTCTCCTGGGGGAGAACTCAGTTCTCCAGACTTACAAAATGACTGTCTTTACCTGCTGAGCCATCTTGCCAGCCCAGCTTCAAATACTTTGAGAATCACATCTTTCAACAAACAATAAGGGAATTATCATGTCGCTTCAGTGTGGTATTCAGCTTGTTCAAAATGTTTTCATGAGTACTGTAATTATACAAAGTTGTTCAGATAAAGAAATGGAGATCAGAGAGGCCAGATAACCACCCTGAGTAACAGGTGTCAAGGACTTTTCTGAGGGTGGGAAAACCATGATTTCTGTCTCCTTCTGTGTTCACTTGGTACAATGAGAACCATCTAGTGTCTTGAGAAGAATCTAGGCCAAAAGGAGATTTGAGGCAGACTTGAAGCCATTTGTGATGACTAATTCCTAAGTGCCTGGTGATGTGCAAAATATTTAACACACAGTGCCTGATTGATCTTCACTGTGACTCTCTTCCTTTACAGACTGAGAGACAGAGAGGCCGAGGAACTTGCTGACATGCACAGTTGATAAATGCAGGGGTGGGGCTGGAAGCCCAGATCCCTCTGACATGAGCTCTCAGGCTCTTCCCATATTCAGCTTCTGTTTGCACACAGGTAGACAGTTTATTTGGTGTAAGTGTGAAATAAAGGAAAATAGATATATGCCATACACTAGAGCTCGGACCCTTTAATAGTGAAGTGGTCTCCAACCATAAGAATCTTTGTTGTTGCTACTTCATAACTGTAATTTTGCTACTCTTATGAATTATAAGGCAAGCATCTGGTTTTCTGATGGTCTTAGGCATGCCAAGGGGTTGTGACCCCCAGGTTGAGAAGCACTGTGGGGAGTTGACAGAAGGCGGCTATCATCCTTGCAGCCATCTTGAGCCATATATCCTGACAAGAGACTTGTTTACAACAGCCTACAACAGCTGAGCACACTCTGATAACATCTTGTTTTAGATACCCAGGATTTTCCCTTGGGTGTGTGAGACTTTAAAGCTGTGATTTAGAGCCAAGACTTAAGGGAGTGACTTAGAGATCAGATTTAGAGACAAGGCCTAAGGGCATGACTTAAAGGCGTGACTTAGAGGCGTGGCTTAGAAGTGAGACATATAAAAGGCAAGAGGCAGACAGAAGAGTTGAGTACAACTTGAAACTAGGAATAGTTAGGTTAGAGAGTACAACTTGGAGTAGGAATTGGGCATTGAAGAAGAAGACACTTGGACTAGAGAACTCGGAAGAAGCAGACTATTAGGTATTTGGCACTTGGAGGAAGAACTTGGAATTAGACATTAGGCACTTAGCACTTGGAAGAAGAACTTAGAACTTGGAGGCACTAGGGACTAGGAACTAGGGACTAGGAACTCAAGACTTGGGACTTGGACTAGGAAGAGAGTCTGAAGAATAAACGGGATTGAATCACACTCTCTGGTCTCCATTTTTCAAATCCATCCTCACTCTCTCTCTTGCTGAACCCCAACCTGAGGACTTGAGCAGCTTGGGGCAGTGCGGGCTCTAACAATTTAGCCCCCAAGGCTTTTGGCAGTGCGGGTTCCAACATTGACAGAGAGGTCTGAGACGTTTTGGCCCCCAAAAGTGGGGTAGTGCAGTTCTCAGCATTTCTGGCCCTCAAACGCAGAGCAGCTCAGGCCGCAACAAAGCACTGTTCTAGACAGCTGTGTCTGGGTTACAAGGAGGGGGTTTTGGGACACTGTGGTTTGAGAAATTGGCTACAGGGAGACAGAACTGCGGAGTGTTTCAGGCTAAGTGATCAGAGACATGCTTGAGCCTTGGGGAAATCAGAGTAATTTAACCTGTGCCACTGGAGACAAGAGACAGAGGGAGGTAGCGGGGAGGGTATAAGGGTATCAAGAGGGGAGTGTGGTGAGGTGGAGAGACAAAGACAAGTTCATTAATATCAAACGAGATAGACTCTCCTCAGGCTGGTGTAGAACCATTTAAGAAATTTACTGGAAGAGAACTGTACATACAATTTGCCTTTCACACAGACTATTCTACTGGTTGGGAGTGTGGCCTCAGCTCCAGATTCCTGCAGGAGAAGGAACACAGAGGGAGGACCTGGTTGCCAGGCCTTCCAATCTAAGGGGTGTGGTCCCCAAAGCCCCCCTCTTCTGGCCCTTCCCAGGAGGGCTGAATCCTCTTGTGCAAGGGACAGCACTTGTGGAGCAATCACCAAGGTGGTGATGACCTCCTCTCCAGACACCTCAGCTCCTTGGGGTGTCCCCTCCAATTGCCTCTTCCCGTCCAGGGTCTGGCGCAGTGGGGAGTTGTGACGGCCACCTACATCTTGATAACCTCTGCTACTTTGCCCAGGGTCTAGTTATCAATCTACCAGTAGGCTCTGAGGATGTAGCCAGCCATCACTGTGAAGTCTGAACTCCAGAACTTTTGGACTTTCTTTTAGTAGGAAAAGAGCTTCTTCCATCTATCCACAGAAACCTTGCCTGCTACCTAGTGACCCACCCCACCTTCTCTAGTTGTGTCTGAGGCAGAGATCCCAAATCGCATCCTCTTCTCAGCTCCCTGTAGGAGACAGAATCGGAGCAGAGTGTGGTCTGCCATGTTTGCTTTGGGAGGGTGTAAGACTCTAAGCACAGGCCCTCTAGCGTTTTGATTATACGTAGTTTTCCCTGCTGTGTATCACATGGAGAATCACCTACCTACTGAGGACTTCCACGGAACTGATCTGATGCTGAGATAGCGCTTGCCATAGTTTGGCCCAAATATAGTTATTATTTCCCAGCAGTAGGTGCCCATCTACCTTCAGCTGTTCTGACTCCAGGCTTCCAATGGGACACACCTGCAGCTTCTGTCACGAATTGCCCTTGGCTTTGGAAGCGTCTTTGCTAGGTGGTTAGCCCCAAGACTTTCCAGTGTGATCATAGCTAAAGGATGGCACAGTCTATACAGCAAATGTCACCACGGTTAGCAGGGAACACTGTAAATACAGAGTTGACTCAAAGGCCCCTGAGGTTATGGGCTTAGTCTGCAGCAAGTGCCCCCCCCCACCCGGAGGTCCTGGAGCTTTTAAAAGGTGAGACCTAGTGGGAAGAAGTTCAGGCTATTGGGGTAGAATCTGGAAGGGAGTATTGATCCTTTGGCTGCTTTCCTGCCTGCACTAGGAGAACAAGCTATCTCCATTGGAGTACCACCTGTGCAGTTCTGGACCAACCCAGACCAAGAGAAACAGGGTCAAGTGACCATAGATTAAAATTCTGAGCCACAACGAGATTGTTGCTTAGGATGTTCAAAAAATATCTGTCCCTCAGGTCCATGCTATGCATGATAGCTGAATTTGACTGTCAAACTGACACACTTGGGGAGAGGGAGCCTCAGCTGAAGAGTCGCCTTCATCAGATTGGACTGTGCACTTGTCTGTGGGGCAATGTCTTGATTGCTAATTGGTGTAGGAAGGTCCCAGCTCCCTGTGGAGTGTGGCTTCCTTAGCAGGTGGGCCTTGGCTCTACAAGAATGGTAGTTGAATATAGATTTGGAAGCAATCCAGTAAGCAGTGTTCCTCAGTGGTCTCAGCTTCAGTTCCTGCTCTGGTTCCCTCAGTGATGGAGTGAGACTTGTAAGATGTAGTAATCCGCTCTTGGCCATGGGATTTATCACAGAAGCAGAAAGCAAACAGGGACAGTTTCTATTGGTCATTCCTGTTGTAAGACACCCTTCTCATTTTACCCTAACCTATAACTCAAGATTTTACCTTGCATTCAGATAGGGACAGAATTTTTGGAGACGCTATGCCAGAGCATCAAAGCAATGACATCCTCAGACCTAGACAACCTGGTTTAAGGCAGATAACCTGCTTTGTGTATCTCCTCAACTTCTTCTCATGGGAAGTCTCCCCTCATCAAAAACACATTTTGGGTTTCTCTGGGACCTGTTAGTGCTTCTTTCTAGAAGATGCCTAGGACATCCTGGTAGCTGATTCACAATCTGAGGCTGATCTTACTGCTCTAGACCGTTACGATCTAATACAGACATAATGTAAGCCACAAACATAATCTTAATGTTTCAAGTAGCCACATACAAAAAAGGGGAGGGGAAAGAAGTTGGTCACGATAGCACATGCCTATCATCCCAGCAGTCAGAAGGTGTTAGGAGCCGCGTGAGCGTGATAGCATTCACAGTCACAAGATGGCGAGGGCATCCTGTCCTCCCACAAGTAAACAACTAACTGCGCAGGTGCAAAAGGCAAAAGCGCGCCAAAGTCACTGCCCATCCCGGGCGTAATATGGGTAATGAGTGAACAGCCAATCAGAAGTGAACACGCCAGTCTAGGGTACATGTAGCAGTGCCTTTTCCGGGCTTGGGGTCTTTCTGCTTCTGCTGATACAAGAATAAAGCCTCGCTGTGGTAACCACCCGAACACCGCCTCACGTGTCTCTTTCGCGGGCTAAGGGGACACGGAGAGGCTCGGAACAAGGAGGTGGGGGCAGGAGGATGAGAAATGAGACAAGCCAGGGCTACATAGCAAGTCTGAGGCTAACCTGGATTATATAGCAAGGCTTTGTCTGAAAAAATAGAAATGGGAGGAGAAACCAGTGGAATCACCATGGGGGGGGGGGGATGAAAGGGGGGAGGAAGACCTGTTGAGTGCATTTGTTAGTGTTGGTATGTATGTATGTGCATGAAAGTATCCATGCATACCCATGTGTAGGAGGCTAGAAGTCCGCATCAGGCGTTTCCTTGTTTCCTTGATTGCTTTCTGGTGGAACCTGAAACCCATCGCTTGTGCTGAGCTGGCTGAGCTTTAGAGGTTCCATTTGAACCCGCACTCACCAGCTCTGGATTATAGGTATGAACACCTGGCTTTTTATGTTGCTTTTGATGATCCAAAGTCTGGTCCGCAGGCTTCCACAACAGACATGTTACTGACCGAGCAACCCCCTCTGTCCAAATTACTTTTAATATATTTCAACTGGTACTTTAAAAACTATAATAATTTCAACAATATGCATATGGCTTAAATATAATTTTTAAATATTTATTTAATTATGTGTGTGGATGCTTTTCCCGTTTGTATGTAGGCAGAAGAAGGCATTGGATCCCGTAGAGCTGGAGTTTGCTTACGAGCTGCTATGTGGGTTCTGGGAACCCCACTTAGATCCTCTGGAAGAACAGCAAGTGCTCCTCACTTCAAAGCCATCAGTAGCCACTGTGCCTTTATTCACCGCTTCATTTTCTTTCAGTTTCAACTTACCCATGGTCAACTGAGGATATCTCCAAATATTAATGTTTGCCTTGACTCCCTCAACAGAAGAGCCTATACTCACATTCCTTTCATGCTGCAGAGGGCAACAATTGTTTTGTTTTACCATCTTTAATGTATTACAGTGCTCCTTTATAAATTAGATGTTATCATCAGTATGTATGGCTGTTGAGAATTATCAAATTACATGTTTGTAGGTAGGATGGTATGTTTAGGGTGTTGTGTTATCTGCAGTTGCGGGTGAACACCAGGGACTTGGAACACTCCGACTCTCTTTTGTACATTCCTGAAGAGTGTCTAGTGGGCTGAGGTGAGCCTGGATCCTGGTGACTCATAGCAGTTAACTCCAGCAAAACTGCTCTCAACATATGGTAACAGTTCAGTTGTCCTGCTGATAGCCAAACTCACCCACTTGCACGAGACCGATGAGCTCCGTTGTTTTAAGCAAACCTTCTTCCTTGAGTTATTTCAACAGAGTTTGTATGCAGAATTAAAGGTCAATATTACAATCGCACAACAATTCATCTTCCCCACGCTAGAATGTCTTCCCAGATCTTTAGAGAATTCATGACCGTGGGGACAATGAGGATGCAGTCAATGTAAACACTTTTTGTTTTACAGAACAAAGATTTTGAAATTCGGAAGCGTTCCTGCACATTCAACCCAAGCAATGGAGCCAAGGAAGTCTGAGGCATAAAGAAAGAAAATGTTTGGTTTTCTGTGATACAAAAAGCAGGGTTCTGCGCCATTTTGCTTCTCTGCTGGTGTAAGAACAACCTAGCACAAGATATAGCATCGGGTTACTGTTTTCCTGATATCTCCATGGATTCTATTTGATCCTTGCCTCGATTTTTAAGATTTATAAACAAAATAAGGTAACTATATATTTTCTTTTGATCTAGTGAAGTAATTATTTTCTATCATTAATTCTAAACGTCAATTAAAGAAATATCACTCCTTGCAGGCATGGTAGTGCACACCTTTAATCCCAGCACTCAGGATGCAGAGGCACGCAGATATGTGAATGTGAGGCCAGCCTGGTCTACTAAAACTTTAAAAAGAATAAATAAAGAGAAAGAAAACACGAACTGTTAATTCTTGAGTCCTTATTTTGTGCTCCTAGTTTTCAGTCATTTGTGGCCTGTGTTTGAGAGAAGAATTCAATTATGGAGCTTCGTGTCTGTGCTTAGCCTGTTAAGAATCTTTGCAGGAACCCCAATGAGCCATTTTGTAGACACGAATTTCTGTTCCTAAGAGATCAGTTAGATCTCTTCTGTTTCTGTTAAAAATTTAATATGCTTAGGCAAACTGAATTTATATTTGTTGTTTTTAGCCTTTAAAAGAGGTTATATGTTTTATAAGCTGGCAATGGTAAGAGGCAGTATTGATTTTTGAACATTTTAAGATAAAAAACATTTTAGAGTATTCTGAGAAGTAAGGTGTTATGTTACGAGTATCCGTCATTCTTTTGGCATCCAGCATAGCTCAAAGGTAGTTTTTTCTCTGCTCACAAAATTGTTGACTCTACCAACATCACTTTTGCCTGGGTGGTGGCAGTAGCCAAGCCTCATAATTATCACGACAATTAATTTCTTGTTGCTATGGGCTGAAATTCTTTCCTGAGTATGAGCAGTCCTGAATTAACCAATGAACTTACAATTTGAACAAAGAAATAGGATTAACCATGACCTCAAATTCGTATAGAACCACTAAATCACATATACCTGTGTATATACCTTTAAGTTTATTACGTCCTGATGACTGGAGTGGTTGGGTCCCATTGAGGACTAGCAAACTTCAACTCTGAAGAGAGTATGTTTAAGAATTTGTAGACACCTATATGGCTCACTAATAGTAGAATATTGATCACTTTCTCCATTACTGTACAAGGTTTTTGTTAGGAAGAATCATCTCCCTCCCTCCCTCCCTCCCTCCCTCCCTCCCTCCCTCCCTCCCTCCCTCTACTGTATCATTTTTCCTTCCATTGTTCATACAGTTCAATTTCATGAACACACTCTTGAGCATTTGTTTAGAATAGATATTTTATGGTTTGAGTTATAATACACTTCTGTTTTTTTTTTTTTTGTTTTTTTTTGTTTTTTTGTTTTTTTTTTTTTTTTTTTTTTTTTGTTTTTCTCTATAGCTCAAACTATTCTGGCTCTGGCCATTGATACTCTCACATCTCTCTGGTTAAAAAAAAAAAAAGTTTTCCCTAACATTACCTTTTATTCGTAACCTAGTCTCACCTTATATTTTCCATGCTCAGAGTTCTAGAACCCACCCCCCAATCTTGTAATCAGTACATTTTGTCGTTAGACAATGGTATTCAGAATCCCAAATTTGGCCTCCATCAGTCTCAGTTGTAAATAGGGAGCATTTGACTCTAGCAAATGTTTGTGTGCCAGTGATAGACCTGTGTCATGATATCTGAGTCACGATGAGTGTCTGTTTTGATGATGTGTTGAATCCAGTTTGCCAGTATTTTATCAAAACTGAACTGTATCTGCTCACCTTTCTTTCCTATTTGGTGCCTTTATCTGGCTTGAGTATCAAAATGCTGCTGTCTTAATAATATATACTTGGAAGTACTCTTGAGTATTGGTATGAGTACTCCCACGTGTACTTGGTACAGTTTGGCTGTGATGGATTTAGGTCCTGGGCTTTTTTTTTTTTTTTTTTTTTAAATTTATTGGTAGGGGGAGTCTTTGCTTGTTATTGCTGTGTTGTCTTGAGTTGACCCCTTTAACACTGTGTAATGGTCTTTTTTTCTCATAGCAGTTTTTTTTTTTAAGTCCATTGTATCAGATACCATAGAACCAGCCTGCTACCTCCCTTTGGTTACCATGTAACCTCTGTCAGACTGTGCCCATCCTTCAGCTTGGCTGGGACACCTATGAGCAGCATGCAATTGATTCTTTGTTCCCTCCAATTTGTTTTGCTACTCTGTCTTCTTGACTGATGAATTTAACCCATTTCACTCGAGTCACCATGGGTAGGCAAGGACTTACGCCAGACTTCCATGGATTTTTTGAGTATTTCCTTTTATGTGAATCAACCCATTTACTGTTTTAAATTCTCCTCTAGTCTTTGACTTTCAACAGCTTAAGTATAATATGGCTGAGGGTGACCCTCTTTGTTAAATCTACCTGTGGACCTTTGAACTTCATGCACCTGGATGTTCCCCTCTCTTAAGACCTCCATATTCTCAGAAATGACCTCCTTAAATGCCCCCGTGTATCACCTTTTCTTTCTCAAACCCTTTTCCCATCTTGTGTTCCCATAGTATAAATATTTATTTGCTTAATTGTGTCCTACAAACTCTATGGGTTATTTGCACTCCTTTTCACTGACCTTCTCTTTGAGTTCGTTAGAAGGTTCTATCTTTAAATTCACAGATTTATTTTTTTTAAATGTATACTTAATCTAGCTAGCTATTGAGTCTCTGAACTCTACCTTTTAACAGACTGAATTCTCCACATCTAAGGTTTCTGTGTAGGTATTTGTTATGCTACTTTATCTTTTAAAAACACTTTTCTTTCCTATTTGTGTGAGTGTGTGTGTGTGTGTTCATGCACATGTACATATGCTTGTGTGTGGTATACATATACGCACACATGTATGTGTGTGGTGTATGGACACATATGTGTGTTCATGCGTGTGTGTGTGCGTGTGTGTGTGTGTGTGTAGATCCATGCATGTATGCAAAGATCAGAAAAGGATATTTACTCTGTTTCTCTCTGGTTTATTCCTTTGAGATATTCCTCACTGACACTGGAGTTAGGCTGGCAACCAGCCACCCTGTGATCCTCATCTGACTTCACCCCCACCTCCACACCACTCCAGCACTGGAGTTACAGGCATGCACACAGCCTGCCTGGCTTTTCATGTGGGTCTTGGGAATCAAAACCCAGATCCTCATGCACAGTGAACACTCTTCCCCCATCCTGGATGGCTGGGTACTCTCTGTGAAGCTTAAGCTGGCCCTGAACTCATGGTAACCTTCTCCCCAGCTTCCCAGCTGCTGGGATTAACATCACATACCACCATACTTGGCCTCTACGTTCTCATTCAGGCTATGACTTTCTTTCTTAATTTTATCAAAACACATGTTTATATTCTCGTTTCTTTGGAGTTTCTTTAAAATTGTTATTTGGATTCAGGAAATCCACATAGTTCTGTTTTGGGGTTAGACACTGGAGAACTATGTTCCTTAGGTGTTTCCTTACTTTCTGTGTGTATTTCTTATGTGTCCCTGTGTTGACTCTGCAAACCTGATATGTGGGCACTTCTTCCAGGTTTTACAGGGTGACTTTTGGTTTTTCAAATTTTTTTAATGATTTACTTTTAAATTTCTCTCTCTCTCTCTCTCTCTCTCTCTCTCTCTCTCTCTCTCTCTCTGTGTGTGTGTGTGTGTGTGTGTGTGTGTTAGAGACAAAATATTTTCCCTTTCTACTATGGGTTTTGGAGATCAAACTCAGGTCAACCAGTTTGTGTAAAAGTCTGCTTTGAGGCACCACCCAGAAACCCCAAGCCCAGGAGCCTGGCATACAGCTGTGGATCTGACCCTCACAAAAGAGACAAACTATTGGCATGATTCTGGGAAACAGAATACTTAGGCTTCAGGGGACAGAAGGCAGCTGCAGAGACCAGAAACAAGGGGACACAAAGGCGCTTTGGTCTCTAGGGAACAAGGTACCACAGAGTTGAGACTCTGGCCTCTGCCATGTGGAAGCCCACATTCTGTCAGACCAACTGTAGCAGCAGCAGGTTGCTCAAGCTGCCTTGAGAACTTTGTAGCTCAGCCTTCAGGAGCCGAGGATCTGCTCAGCCACCTCTGGAGAGGATGGGTTCTTCTAGTCTGGACTGTAGTCTATTTCCAGGCAGACAAGGCTACCATGGAGGAAGATGTAGTCAAGCCCAGCCAAGCTTCCGAGTTCCTGGATTGAAGATACCTTGTCTGTTTAGACCCAGAAAGAACATCTGTTTGACTCAGTAAAATGCTGAGATTCTTAGGCCAACGTGGTCCCAGGGTAGCGGTGCTGCTGGGACACAGAGTTGTTCTAGTGTACCTGAGGGTTGGCACTTTTCAGAAGGAGGTGTTCATCCACCTGTGTCACCAGGTGGGAGGGTGGCAGATGATCAACACACAAGGTCTCAGATCAACTAGATATGAGGTACCTAGTTGGCTATGGTTTCAGGATATGGCTACTCCAGTAGTTAATTAAAATTCTAGGTTCCTGGGCACAGGGTACCACATCAGGTTGCCCCTAACAAACGGCTACACTAGAGGCTAGAATGGGTTAGGGGTGAAGTGGTTTTGCATCAACTTGGCCCTAAAACACAGACAAGAGACACAGTTGTTCTCAGTGATGACATGGTACTGAGTGGACATGGAGAAGCCGTAGCTGAAACTCAGAGATGGGTCAAGCCATGGGTACTTGCCCCCAGAGCAATCTTCAGTCTAGCCATGGTTGTGGTCCCCAGGGCTTACTTAGAGCACCAACAGCCCAGGCAGGGAATAGCATGCTCTCCTTTTCTGGGTTGAGGTTAACATGTAGAGTCTGGGGAGCCCCCTCAGTTGGGCTCAGAGGCCTGCAAAGCCTTCTCGAACCTTCCATATCTAAGGCTACAGAAATCTAGTGGCAGTGGGGTTTTCCAGAGCCCCCTTGCTTACCATTCCCCCATCCTGGTCCTGAGCTCATCCCACCTAGAGAATACAGTACCAGAGCAAGGCTTTTCCTTAGCTCTATGTGTAGCCACCATGGGGTTCTATGTTCACCGGGATTTCTGCTTCGTTTTTGAGTATTCTCTATTTATTTTGCTGGGGTGGGGTGTGGCGGGAGAGCCAGGAGTTTCTAACTGACCCTCCTGCTGATGCCCGAAGGTGGAGTTAATCTTTGTGCATGGTAAAAGTTAAAGGTTTTGAGTTGTCCTCTTAGACTTTTAAAAATGCAAACATTTTAAAGATTTAGTAGCCGCATCACAGTTCATTCTCAAAAATAGCAGTCGGATGCAATATTAATGCCTATCAGAACGTAGTGCTTTAAAGAAAAGAGAAGACGTATTTGAACTTCTCATCCTTAGTACTCTATGAAATGACCCCTGGGCCCCAGCAGATTTCATTTTCCTGGCATTTGGTTTCTCCTGTTTGCTGGGCATGGTGGTTCATACTGATTGTCAACTCAACAAGATCTAGAACCATCTTGAAGACAAAACCCTGGGCACACACATGTGAGAGGTTATCTAGGTGAGGACCATTGAAACGAGAAGCCCTTCCTGAGCTATGCACAGTGCCCGTCTGTAGGTTGGAGGTCTGGGCTAAAGAAGGAAGCAGCAAGTAGGGTGTCAGTGGCCATCGCTCTGCTTCCTGACTGTGAGTGCCATGTGACCAGCTGCTTTAAGCTCTGCCCGTCTTTATTTTCCCTCCACAGTGGACTGTCTCCTCACACTGTGAGCTAAGAAAACCTTCCTCCCTTTAATTGCTTGTTTCAGGTATTTTGTTCCATCGCTATGTAAATAAATACCCATCGGGCAAGCTAGGTTAGGAATGATTGTTCACCAGCTTCTCCGAAGAGGTTGGCCGCCTGGCACCGTGGAAGCTCATGGATGCTGTGAGGACCATGTTCTGGCTGTATGTGACATCTTCCTTTCCACAGGGGGATTTTTGCTTTATTAAGATCATGACACATTCTCAAGATTCCGAATACAGAAGATTATACTTCCCAGTATCCATCATGTTAAGAAAGCTAGCATTTGGGGAACACAGAAACGCCATTCTTATTTTGGTTATCAGAATGAGTTCCAGTACGTTCCCCTGACAGTTTCTAAGCTTTTATTTGTTTGTTTGTTTGTTTCCTTCCTCCTCCTCCTGTTCCTCCTCCTCCCCTTTCCTCCTCCTCCCTTCTCTCCTCTTCCTGTTCTTGCTCCTCCCCTTCCCTCTTCCTCTTTTCCCTCTTCCTCACCCTCCTTTGTCTCCTCCTCCTCCTCCTCCTTCTTCTTCAATCCAAACCTAAAGAAGGACAGGTCATCTCTGAAATTTACCAGATTAAACACAGCTCCAACTTTATCAGACTGTGGTGTATCAAGAGTAAATGACACAAAAATATCCCCCTGGTCATGGCAATTTCCTATGAAGAGAAGTGACAGATGGAGAATTGAGTTAAGTGGAACATCAGACACAAAAGGCATGTTAGGAACTAGGTGTTGTGGTGTAAGCATGTGACCCCATCACATAGGAGGCTGAGGCAGAAGGATCACCATGAGTTCAGGGCCAGCCTGCATCACACAGTATGCTTGAGGCCAGCCTGAGCTAGCTGCCCTGTGAGATTCCATCTCAAAAAGAAGCAAACAACAAGAAAAAGCAAACCAACCAACCAACCAACCAACCAACCAACCAACAAACAAAATATACAAAAGACATGGTTCACATTTAATATTGACCAAATAAAATTTGTGTTGTAAAGTCAATAGTTTAGTGGTGAGTTTTTCAGACCTACCTGAAGAAAAGTAGAACTGAAAACAGCATGACGATCATGTAAGCAAAGTAGAAAAACAGCTTTTGAACTGGCTAAGTGGCTCTCTCCTCCAGCCAAGCAAGATGCCCACAGGAAAGATGGCCAAGGGGAAGAAGGTGGCCGTGGCCTCCACCATCATGAAGAAAGAGGAGGCCAAAAGAGGGGTCAGTCTGTTATTTAAGAAAAGGCCCAAGAACTTTGGCATTGGACAGGACATCCAGCCCAAAAGAGATCTAACACGCTTTGTCAAATGGCCCCACTACCTCAGGCTGCAGCAGCAAAGAGCCATCCTCTATAAGCAGCTCAAGGTACCTCCTGCCATTAACCAGTTCACCCAGGCTCTGGACAGGCAAACAGCTACTCAGCTGCTTAAGCTTGCCCACAAGTACAGGCCAGAGACAAAGCAAGAGAAGAAGCAAAGGCTACTGGCCCGCGCTGAGAAGAAGGCTGCTGGCAAAGGGGACGTCCCAACTAAGAGACCACCTGTCCTCCGAGCAGGAGTCAATACAGTCACCACCTTGGTGGAGAACAGGAAGGCTCAGCTGGTGGTGACTGCCCATGATGTAGATCCCACTGAGCTGGTGGTTTTTCGTGTGAAAGATGGGGTCCCTCCTACTGTATCAACAAGGGAAAGCCCAGGCTGGGGCACTTGGTCCTCAGGAAGATGTACATCACTGTACAACACTGTTCCCTCCACACAGGTTAACTCAGAAGACGAGGGCACTCTGGCTAAGCTGGTGAAAACTATTAGGATCAATTATAGCACCAGATATGATGACATCTGCTGCTATTGGGGCGGGGGTGTTAGTTAGGGTTTCCATTGCTGTGAAAAGACACCATGACCAAGGCAAGTCTTACAAAGGAAATTATTTGATTGGGAGTGGCCTAGAGTTTCAGAGATTCCATCTGTTATTATCATGGCAGGAAGCATGGCAGCAGACAGACAAACATAGTGCTGGAGGAGTCGAAATTTCTACATCTTGAGAGAGGCTCTCGAAGCCCACCCCTACAGCGACACACCTCTTCCAACAAGGCTGCACCTCCTAATAATACCACTTCCCATGGGTCAAGCATATTCTAACCATCATAGGAGGTAACACCCTGGGTCCTAAATCTGTAGCTCACATTGCCAAGCTGGAAAAGGTAAAGGCTAAAGAAGTCACCACCAAACTGGGATAAATATACACGGCTAAGTTTTCTGTACATAAATATAGTTGCAAAATTAAAAAATAAAAAAGCTTGGGTAAGTGCTGGCACAAGCTACACATTTGTAACCAGCAAGAAAAACATGCAAAATATCTTAGGCAAAGTACCTCAGACTTCATGCTTAGAGGCGGACTTGCCATTTCTGTGCACCGGCTGACATTTCGGTTCTTTGTAGTATAAGCCTACCACCTCAATGTCCATTAGAACTGAAGGGTGAACTTTCTTGGCTGTTCTTTCTTTTAGACCATAAAAGGGGTGTGGGCGTCAGTGTTCCTGGTATGGGTCTGGGCAATGGCCACTTGACCTTTTGCTCAGTTGTGTGGGCTCCTGTTTCCTAGATGGGCCATGTGTTTCTAGAGTTCTTACTTGAAATTTGAAGTAGAAAAAATTCCCAAGCTTTTTCAAATGTTCTGAAGTCTACCTACCTCCTATAATTAAAACCTTTCTTAAACTGGCTGGAGTGGATTCTGTCCTGTACAAGCCAGAATTGTCTCACATTCCTTTTTGTGTGTGAGTCATTCTTTGAAAAATTTTAATAATATTGCTTCATTTAAAAATTATGGATATTTATAAATTTCAGTGGGGAATTGTTTCCTTTAAGCAACATTTCATCCAATGAAGATTGACATTAATGTTCACTCAAATTTACCCTTTCAAGTTGAAATGAAAAACTGAAAATAAATCAATGTGCTCATACATAATTAATGGTGTTCATAGGCTCTTAGAGTACATTATAACCTTATCTGGATAGACATATGTATAATTATGAAGGTATTTAATTTCTGAAATGAAGGTATTCAAATTTTATATTCTGAAAAATCCTCTAACTTCTTTCTAACTGAGATATATTGGAATAGCCGAGTCTAGAGTTTCAATAAGAAAAAAAAAATAAGAAAATTCCATTCACAAGTGCTTCAAATGTGCCTGAAGCATATATTAAATGTTTCAATCCGAGCAATGCATTGAGTACTGGTGTTTCTTCACATTGCTACGTAGGCTGTTGAAGAATTTATCCAGTAGTTGCAATGTAGAGTGCAGCATGGTCCGTGTGAATATTTTATGGCTTATTGTATAGATGACAGAGTCTTAAATTTTAATGCTGCAGAAGGAAGGGGCAGCTCTGCCATCCTTGGGTCGGTGAGAGGCAGGGGAGGCCGCTGATCCAATTAGCATTAATGGGCATCTGGCTCCCAAATGGTGCACTTCAAAACCTGGCTGAGAGTGACTGGCCCTCTTCCACACTTTCACAATGTGAAGGAGAGACAACAGGATGCAGAGTAATCCTCCTGTGTTCTCTGTGATGCTTTTAAGCCAACCGAATCCAGAAACCCAGACTCTTCCATGGAGTCTTGCCTTCCATGGGTTGGGCCTTCCTCTGTAGTCCAGCTTGCCACACACTCTCTCCTTTTTCACAGTCTCTCATTCTCGGCCGAGTTCACCTGATTCCATAGTGGGTCCATTGGCTCTTTTTTAGGTCATTAAACCAACCATTATATTGAGGATAATTCTCTAAAGTAGCAGCTACTTCTGCAACTTAAAAATATTTTTTGTCCAGTCCCATGGAGTTTAACAATTTTAAATTGGATATCTATAAATCCTCAAAGGACTCTGTATCTTACCACAAAATACTTGCATTAAAAAGGCTTGTTTCTCACTTCTATACTGGTAATAACAGGGAAGTGCAGTCAGTGTAGATACCCATCCCTGTGCAGGCAAATGCGCCAGGAAAACACAGTACATATACAAAATGGAATTTTACTCAGCTGTGAAGAAAAACGGTTTATGAAAATTACAGGAAAGTGGATGGATCTGGGAAATACTATATTAAGTGAAGTGACCCAAACTAAAAGACAAAAGCTGCCTGTTCTCTCTCAAGTACAGACGCTGGCTTGATACATATGTATATATGTGTAAATGTGGGTGAAGCTTAGAAATTAGAAATAAGACAAAGAGATGATAAAAGAATAAAATAGAGGTGTTGATGCGTTGGGGCAAAGGGACACATTAATATGATACTGGAAAGGAGACTGGTGGGGAGAGCTCAAGACGGGATGGGGAATGGATGGGTGAGATGGGAGGAGAATCAACTGAAACAAACTGGCTAAAGATGCTACAATGACACCTAACCCTCAGTGTATGTAGTAACATTTTTTTTTTAAATTTGGCACTGAGAAGCCAGGTCTTCATATTTTACTCCTGGGATTCTTCTGGGCAAAGTCAGTGAAAATGACACTAACCTTTTGATCTTTTATGTTCTCCTTTGAAATGAGCCATGTAGTTGATCCTGCTCATTCAGTCCATTCGTTTGCATTATTATGCTATGCGTGCTTAAGGGTCTCCTATAGGTCCCTTGTGCACCTATACTTTTTGCTACAATGTGCTGAAAGTCCCAGGGCACTCTTTCACAGGGCCCTGTGCATTTGATAATCCAGAGATGATAGTGCACTGGGATTTTTTTTTTTTCATTGTGGCTGGGCTCCTTTCAGTAAACACCCTTGCTTACTGCTTGCTGTCAAAGCAACAGGCTCCTGAGCCCAGGAGACCAGCCCACTGCACGTGATCACTGGCCCTCCCCTTGGCCTCATGGGACATGGAACCAATGTGGTCATACTTAAATGTGTTCTGCTCAAACAACCCCTCCTCCTGTGGCTGACACAGTCCTTTGTTTCTCCTTTAAAAGCCCACTGCTTTCTACCTTCACACATGGGGCAGAGGTGGACTTACTTCTTCTGTAGTTATTTTGGTGGAGTTTGCCTGCTGCTAATGTTCCTTCACAGTGTCAACTGTATTGAATTAGGATTTTTAAAAAAAATTCCTAACTCCTTGTAAAATATATTTGTTTCAAGAACAGGAGCCATTGTTAGATGTTTCATATCCGACCTCCCACCATCCAGTAATGTTTTTAAATGCAGTTTCATTCCCATTTTGTAACCAGAGAGACATGGAGGTTGTCTTTCCAGTGTCTTTTTTTTTTTTTTTTTTTTTTTTTTTTTTTTTTTTTTTGGTTTTTCGAGACAGGGTTTCTCTGTGTAGTCCTGGCTGTCCTGGAACTCACTTTGTAGACCAGGCTGGCCTTGAACTCAGAAATCCGCCTACCTCTGTCTCCCAAGTGCTGGGATTAAAGGCATGCGCCACCACCGCCCGGCCTTTCCAGTGTCATTTTACTAAGTCACACAGATTGAGGACCAGCATTCATAGGTGGCACAGGAATGGACGTATCTGTGCCATGTTCTGTTCATGCTCCTGGTCTCACTCATTCTCCGGCTGCTTTCTGTTTATTTGGGGATATGGAAATTATAATTGCAGTTTGTTGGGTTTTGTTTTTGGAAAGGAACATTCTGGGTAACATAGTTACTAACCGATAATCTTAAGTTTTGCAGGTAACCGTGCCCTCCAGTAGAACATACATGTTTTGTTCCGGACTTCAACAAAAATAAAACATAAATGAGAAGAATAAAATCAGAGGTAACCATTTTCCAACCACCCAAAGCAGTCAGTGTTTCTTAAGGCTGCTCTCATCAAGATAATCTGGAGCATCTTTGAAAAAATTATTCCTGATTCAATCTCTTAGCTACTTAATCAGAGCTTTCAGGGTGGAAAGGAATGTTGTATTTCTCATTGATTGTACCAGGTGACTTTTTGTATCTCTTTAAACTTGCATGCTCTTTGGTCAGGGATATGCTGTGTTCATAAACCACAAATGAACCAACCAGGATGCTCGGCCTAAATACCCCCAAACAGACTTAAAAAGCTGTTGCTAAAGATAGTCACAAACATACATACTTACTACATACATACATGCATGCATACACACTAAACACAGACTACATACATACATGCATGCATACACACTAGACACATACTACATACATACATGCATGCATACACACTAAACACAGACTACATACATACATGCATGCATACACACTAGACACAGACTACATACATACATGCATGCATACACACTAGACACATACTACATACATACATAGTATACACACACCAGCACCATATTTAACTAAAGACCGTGCCTTAAGCCACAAATGGAGCAGTAGTGCTTTAAAACTTGCCTGCATTTGTGAAATAACAAGGCTCATATAGAGAAAGTCATTTCTCTTCTTGTGTAACTCCTCCTTCTGTTCACACTGAAAGGGACTTGGGGCCTGTGCCATTTCATACCCTGATACTCCAGCACTGGATAAGATGTCTGCTATCCTGCCCATGGGATCTGCATAGAGCACTTCTTAGCAAAAGTGAATTTCTTTACATAAAAAATTGACAGGTTTGAGTTTTCATCCATCACCAGTGACTTTTACAAGTCAAATGTTTTTGGATTTCTTCTCTCTAGGTTAGAAGTTGAAAGCATGGTTCTAAGACAAGGACTTACTCCACTTGAGTGCTACTTGGTCCTTGAAGGACATTTAAAGCTCATACGTGGTAACACCAGCATGAACGAAAATTTCAACTCTTTTCATATATCAAATGGGTTGAAGGTGGCTTTATAGGGGGAAACATTGTCTCGTTTTCTCAGTCTCTTATCATTTCTAAAAGGTGTATTTTTATTTATGTGTCTGTGTGTATGCTTCTGTATGTGAGCATGTGACATGTGTGTGCACACGTGCACCTATGTGTGGGTACCCTGAGAGGCCAAATGAGGGCGCCAATACTCATTAGAGGAGTAGAAGTTACAGATGGTAGTATGCTGCTGGATGTGGGTGCTAGGAACTGAACTCGGGTCCCCTGGAGGTGCAGCAAGCACTCTTAATTCATGTCATCTCTATCGCCCCTCCTTATAATTTTTATTTAAAAAAAATTAGACATAATGTAGTGGATATGAGAGGATTACTTTTCTATCCTTTAAAGAAATTCTACACTTGCAGGAGATTTTTTTTTTGGGGGGGGGGGTCTTGGATAAATTTTAGGCTAAGAAAGTAGCCTGCCTTCAAGCTTTAACTGATTTCTATTTTGAGCCAAGCCCAGGTTGAATTTGGAGATCTTTAAATCCAGAAGTCCTTACTCGGGAAGTGGGAGGAAGTATCTGCTGAGTTTGGTTTTGAAATACAGTAGACTCTTCTGAAAATATATATACATATGAAATAAATATAAATAATGGGGAGACTAACCTCAATTAGACATCTGTTGCCACCAAATGAAACCTCCAATACCAGAAAAGGGTTACATTTAAACAAGTTGTTGGCCCCGTAGACACCGTTAAATAACCCAGGCTTTTGCCAAGGCTAGTGGTTGTTCTCCACAAACTCATGGTAAAGCCCTGTTGCCGAAGACGACACCCCCACACACACTGAACACGGAGGAACTGAGCTGGTGCCCACCTAGAACCATCACTTCTACTGACTAGTGTTCATGGTACCGGAAGGTATTCTGCACAGTGGACTGGTAAACACCAACCCAGCTACAAACCCTGTGATCTACAGTGGGGAGCTGCCTGCACTATGTGCTAGTGCAAAAGTAGCTCAAAAGTTTCGGGAGTAACCACCTATTATCTGGTTGTAATTAAGGTCCACTCCATGAGATAGATCACATGCCAGACACTGCCAGCTGGCCAAGAACCTGAGACTAGTTAGACCATGGACTTAGAGGAAACCCAAATACTACTGATCGGCTAAAGGAACATAGCAAGCAGATGGAAACAAATACAGAGACCCACTACTGGACAATGTGCAGACAGTGAGAGTCCTTGGAACACTCAGTCCTAAATGGAATGTCTCCATCAAACCCCTCCACTCAGCGCCCTGGGAACTCTGCAGAAGAGGAGAAAAGATTGTAAGAGGCAGAGGGGCTGGAAGACACCCAGAAAACAAGACCTTCTAAACACAGCAGTGTCTAAACAGTTTGGTGTGTCTAAACTTTAATTGTTTCAAGGTCTATTTTTAATGATGGTTCTTAAATGCTTTAATTTCCCTTTTAGCCCACTGCCCACCAGAGGCAAGGGGAAAGAAAGGATATGAGGGAATTGGACCTCTTTAGATATGTTTTTTTGTGGAGCAACTCCTGTCTGTGTTGTTGAGAAATCGGCAGTTCAGTTCACAGGCCAGCGGCAGCAGCTTGATCCACTTGAAAACCCCTCATGGATACACCATCAGTCCAGTTCAGTAGAGTCCGGTCAGCACCAGCGATGGCATGACTTAGAAGGAACAGCCTGGCCTCAGCCTCAGCACAAGTCAGCAGGAGGGACCAGGAGGGACACCAGGAGAAATTCACAGCTGTGCCTCTCTCAGCAAGTGAAGATCAGCAAAGCCTTGAGATCAACAAGCGTTGCACAGCTAGTTCTGTAAGCAAGCCACGCTTATAAAAGAGTCAAGTCCTTTTTATACTCTCCAAACATCACATGTGCTCCACGAGTCTTGCCTCAGCATGTGTCTTGCCTCAGCTGACATCACTCGGCCAATCAGCCTGAGACCACAGAAGTGGCAAGGAGCCACGGCACACCACCAGAAGTTTTTGGTGCGTTTCTCTCTATGGAATCCCGAGAAATGTAGCTCAACAAAGCAATATAAGGCAGACCAATACATGCATACCAATCTTCCAGCACTCGTCCTTTCACATGCTTGCTTTAGCAGAACATCCTTTCACCTGTGTCTGCTTCAGCCAAATGTTCCTTGATGAGTCTGCCTTAGCTTTTCACCAGTGTCCACTTCAGCTAGATGTTCCTTCATGTGTTTGCCTCAGCAAAACACCATCCATCCAACTTTCCGAAGAATCCTTACGTTTCCACTTCACAGCAGGACTTACGCACATGTGAGTTCACAGAGACGGTGGTGGCAGCATACACAGGGCCTACAGGGGTGTCTTAGAGTTTTACTGCTGTGAACAGAAACCATGACCAAGGCAACTCTTATAAGGATGACATTTGGTTGGGCTGGCTTACAGACACACATGGGGCTGAAGGAGCTGAGAGTTCCACCTCTTTTTCTGGAGGCTGCTAGGAGAAGACTCACTTCCAGGCAGCTAGGAAGAGGGTCTTAAAGCCCACGCCCACAGTGACACAATTCCAAAAAGGCCACACCTACTAATAGTGCCACTCCCTGGGCTGGGTGTATTTAAACCATGACATTCCACTTCCTGGTCCCCATAGGCTTTGTCCAAACATATGAGTCTATGGGGCCATACCTAGCCATAGGATAATAAAAAGTACATTTACTCCAACTTCTAAAGTCCCCATAGTCTATAGCAATCTCAACAATGTGAAAAATCCGAAGTTCAAGGTCTCTTCTGAGATCCATCCAGTCACTTAACTGTAATTTCCTAAACAAGACAGGAAACCAGCTGAGCAAACCCTAAACTCTGCATCTCCATGTCTGATGTCAAAGCAGTCTTCAGATCTCCAACTCATTTTTCATCTTTGTTGACTGCAAAAAACTTCTTTCTCCTGGGCTGGTTCCACTCCCTGCTAACAGCTTTCCTCTGCAGGTAGCCCACAGCTCTGGCATCTTGAACATCTTGGGGGCTCCAAGGCAACTTCAATGTTACAGCTTCTTGTTTTTTATGTCTGGGATCCACACATGATCTTTGGGTTCCTCCAAAGGGCTGGAGTCACTTCTCCAGCTCTGCCCTCTGTAGCACTCTAAGGTCAGGTTGATCCACTCCACTATTGCTGCTGTTCTTGGTGGTCATTCCATGGTACTGGCATCTCCAATACACTGGGATCTTCTACTGCAATTAGGCTTCACCAACAGCCTCTCATAGGCTCTCTTCATGGTGCCAAGCCTCAACTCCTTTGCATGACCCCATCAGTCCTGGGCCATCAACTGCAACTGAGGCTGCACCTTCACCAATGGCCTTCCATGGCCTCTCACAGTGCTAGCCTCAGCTGCTTTTCATGATCCCTTCATGCTTCAAAACCAGTACCGCCTGGGTGACTTTTACCCATTACCAAGTCCAGCTGCTGCACAAGGTACAACCTTGCCTACCTGGAACACAACTTCTTTGTGCTCCCAGAAAACACGTCCCAGAAGATTTCACCTCAGTGATACTGGTCTCTTTTTAATCACTGCTAATTTCTTAGCTCTAGCTAACCAGCATCAGTTGTCCCAGTAGTCCCTTCTATTCTGGACACTAAAGCCAGAGCCACATGGCCAAAGCTGCCGAGTTCTGCTGCTTGCTGTGGCTGGAACATGATCCCCCTTTTATCTTTCCCACTCCCTCACTGCCTAAGCTTGGCTGTCCTGGAACTTGCTCTGTAGACTGACCTTGAACTCAGAGATCTGAATGTCTCTGTTCCTTGGAATTAAAGGTATATTTCATCACTCCTGGAGTCAAGCTTTTCTTCACCTAGAACTTTCTTTGTCCCAGGCTAGCCTTGAACTCAGAGATCTGCTTGGCTTTGTCTCCTGGAATTAAAGGTGTGTAGCACCATGCCTGGACCTAAAAATTTAGTTGGACGGGATCTTACTCCAAAGTCCCACTCTCTTAATCTTCTGTCTTCTAGAATACAGGATTCAGCTATTTCCTGGTGCCTCTTAAACACTCAAACTATACATCTTATATTTTTCCTTTCTAAGCTTGCTACGCTTGTTCAAAACACTCTTCATGAGGCTTAACCTGAGAACAAAGTCCCTGTTGGGAATTTTTGGTACATCCTCTGTCAATGCAATTAATATAAATCTCTTTACCTTAGCCTCAAGTAGACTCTTTGGAAAAGGACAAAAAGCAGCCACATTCTTCACCAAAATACCACAAAAACAGTCTCTCAGTAATCTATTAAAATTCTTCTCCTCTGAGACCTGTATAGCCAGACTTCCACAGTTCAAGTCACTCTTGTCAACAATCTTCCATATCCCTACTAGGATGGCCCATTAAGCCCCATTTAAAGCATTCCACTGCTTTCCAAAGTCCCCAAATCCACATTCTTCCAAACAAAAGCATGGTCAGGCCTGTCACAGCAATATCCCAGTCTGTGGTACCAACTTCTGTCTTAGTTCGGGTTTTACTGCTGTGAACAAACACCATGACCAAGGCAACTCTTATAAGGATGACATTTTGTTGGGACTGGCTTACAGTTTCAGAGAGGTTCAGTCCATTATCATCAAGGTGGGAGCATGGCAGTGTCTAGGCAGGCATGGGAGGAGCTGAGAGTCCCACCTCTTGTTCTGAAGGCTGCTAGGAGAAGACTCACTTCCAGGCAGCTAGGTTGAGTGTCTTAAAGCCCACGCCCACAATGACATAATTCCTCCAAAAAGGCCACACCTCCTAACAGTGCCACTCCCTGAGCCAAGCATATACAAACCATCACAAGGGGTCTGGGATTGCTGGAGTCCTAGTGCTGAGGGAGGAAACAGATGCAAACCCCCATCTGTAGGCCGCAGACCAGACTCGGCTGGTCAAGATGGTGCCAGCCTCGGCCTCTGGTATCGACTACTAGTAAATAGTGCACTGCGCATGCATCAACTCAGTTTGGTGTCAAACCCCTCCCAAACGGGGTATGCTAATGAGGTACCACAGATCCTGACCAATCACCCCCTCCCAGGCAGGGTATGCTAATGTGGTATGCTAATGAGGCACTGCAATTCTGACCAATCGTGCACCTCCACGCGCTTTCCCTCCCCCTCCCTCCCCCCCAGGGCTGAGGGTATATAAGCAGCTCACCCTGGGCATTCGAGGTCTCCTCCTGAAAACTAAAAGAGCGCTTCTGCAATAAAGGCTGTTGAGAAGGATCCGGTTGTTCGCATCCTCCTTGCTGGTCGAGTGGGGTGCAACACCCATCCCTAAAACACAGACTGTCTCCAATAGTAAGTGCTCACAAAGAAAAATTTAGTACCCTCCAAAGGAGTCTCAGTGGGTGGGTATACAGCCCACACTTAGGAGCAGGCCCATGTCCAGCAATAGACGGCCAACTTAAAATGAACTCAGTGGTTTTATTTGAAGGTTTTTGCCTCACAATGCTTTGTCTGTGTATTATTTTTCTTCTACCTTACAGAGTTTTTTGCTTATAGATTAGTTTCCAATTTTGTTTTTATGAGTTTTCTGTGTGTGCAAATACACGTTTGCTGTGCATTGTCTTTGACTCTTTTTTTATTCTATTTGTTGTCTTATTTCTGGCTTGTTTTTAACTATTATTATTATTATTATTATTATTATTATTATTATTAATTTTAGATGCCTGTTTGTGTTCTAATGAGAATCAGAAAGATTCGGTATGCATCTGGGTGGGTGGGGAAGTGAGGATCTGGGAATAGATGGGGGAGGGAAACCATAATCAGAAGATGTTGTATGAAAAAACTATTTAATAAAAATAAATAAACAAATTAATAAGTAAATAATCTTAAAACAACAACGAAAGAAATGTCAGTTGGGGTGAGATTTGGTATCGGTCAGATGTGCTACAATAATGTCTGGACTTATCTTAAAACCAAAAATGCATTAAGAATGAATACTCTGAAAATTCTGCCTACAGGATAAAAATGTTACCTCTTCATGCTGTGTGCTGACAGGCAGTACGGTCTTAAT
Organism: Arvicanthis niloticus; assembly: GCF_011762505.2. NCBI lineage: Eukaryota > Metazoa > Chordata > Mammalia > Rodentia > Muridae > Arvicanthis > Arvicanthis niloticus. The sequence goes on along the minus strand of NC_047664.1, from coordinate 77,144,930 downwards.
TAGATAACACAGTTTCACAGCCCACAAGTTGTTTTCAAGGATTAAATGAAATCTGCCAGTCAGACCACATACTGGTCTACTAACAGAAGAAAATGAAATTGGAACAGTGATTGTTGCTGATTACATAAAAATAATTACTTGCTGTTTGTGACAAACATATGTCCTTTAAATAAACAATTACTGTGTGTTTACTATCTATTAATTTAGTGACAATCCTAAGTTTTTAAAAATGTCAAGTGAATGTAAAAGCTGTGTTGCTTAGGAAACCAGTGACTGGTTCATTGCTGTCTGTGACATCAGGTTAAAATCCCTGTTCCTTGGCCTTGCCGAGAGGCTCCTGAAACTCAGTGACTGGCGAGGGCCATGAGCCAGGCTGTGTGACTGTATCAGTCAGAAAGCAGAGATCCTTTGCCTTATTCAGGAGAGCGATTAGAAGCATTTAACTTTTTTTTTTTTTTTAAATATCGGACATGGAGATGCACTGTAATCCTCTTTTTATTTAAAAAATGTATTTTCTAAATCTCATGGGGCTCAGACTTGGTTTTGAGGATTGCACCGACCTAATGGGAGCTTCTGTGAGCTGGTTTTGTTGTTTATTACTGATGACAAATGGTTTTCTGTCGCTGTTTAGGCCACACATCCTTATTCCGTCATATAAATTCTTATGTGCTAGCTATGGAGGGACTGCTTAGTTGATCCCCTGGGAAGACTGAAGTGAAAGCATTGATTAGGCTCTTTTGGGCTAAGAGCCCTGCTCATCTATTTAGCTGCCAGGAAACTGTTCCTTCATTAGGGTGACTAAGGGTAGCAGGCCTTTACCTGGAGATAGTTATTAGTAGGGCCTGGGTCAGAAGTCCCACCTGCTGAGTATTCCCAGGGACTGTTGCTGAGCTGTTCTAGAAGCACAGAAGTGCGTTGGAATCTATATTTGATTTCAGAAATTTTAAGTGTTTGTCGATACTTATTGAATAAAGCGTGTGAGGTTTTCTGTACATGAATCATCCCGTTACAGGCTCCTCAGATGTGGAACAGGATGTACATTAATCTGATTTGAAAATGTCAGGTCTGGATGGCTTTATTGATGGGAATCAGCCTAGTAGTCATTCGCCATCTACTCCCTCACCAAGCCAGCACCATGGGGACCTGATGGAAGGAAACTGTTAGAACCATTTTTAGGGCCACCATCCAAAGGTCCTATGAAGAAAGCATCAGAAGCACGGTGATGTATAGGATGTAGCTTTCATTTTAAATATTATATTTAATTTATTATTAATGGACTAAAAATGAAAGGTGAGCTCCATTAACCCAGTGACCTTGATTTCCCCTCCCCACCCAAGCAAGATAATTGCATTTTAATGGAAATATAGGGCCTGTAAGCATTATAAACACAACACCCTGAACACATGAGGTCGTTCACTTCAGTCTCTGAAAACATCCAGTGTATTTAGCACAAATTTACAAGAAGTGTAAAATTTCTTTACAAAAGAGAAGAGAAAAATGTCACTCATGGGTCAGACAAGAGAATGCTCTCACTGTGTAGCCCTGGCTGGCCTTGAACTCTCTATGAACACCAGGTTGGCCTTGAACTCACTGCCAGGTGCCCAGATGGAAGGTGTGTGCCACCAATCCCAGGCACACAGGACGTTCTTTTAAAAGTTGCAGTCACCAGTTTGTCCAGACTAAGAACACCAGCTCGGAAGTATCACTGGGCTATCTCCATCACTAACAGCTCAGAAGTATCACTGGGCTATCTCCATCACTGCAGCCTTGATATTTGCAGGCACTGTGAGCATTAAGGTGAAGCCCGTGGGTTCCCATTCACATCCCTCTTCACAGCTTCTGAGTCCTATGGTTGGATTACATCATTTGATTCCTAGGACATTAATTCTAAAAACTTGCTGGGACCCAGCAGGAGAAGAATGAGGTGTCCAGTGGCTTACTAGAGTCTGGGTGTTCTGAGGTCACAGAGAAATCACAAGGGGAGGTTTTCAGTGGTCTGCTCATGGTAGTCCCTGCATCACTGGTACTCTCCAGGTGGCCTTCACCAGCAGGGGCCAAATGAGAATACAAACAGCATCTGCTTCACAAGGCCACATGTATTCTCATGCAGAGATAACATCTTTACTTTTCGGATTACGTCCTTTCTACTCTTTGTGTGGTCATTTGTTACATGAAGTGATGTTGGAATCCTCGGGTGATTATTATTGTTTTAAAAATGTTCTCATTTTTAATTCATGCAAACAAAGGTTGTCATTCATAAGCCATATACTTCTGTGTCGACTGGTTTTTGTTTGTTTGTTTGTTTGTTTGTTTGTTTTTTTTAAATAAGAACTGATTTGAAAACTCCAGTATCTGGGTGGTGAGTGAGTGTTCTGTCAAAATGGTTTGTCTTTGTAAAGACTCAGTATTAGGAAATGGGTCATCTGCATGTCTGCATGGCTGGCCTTTCATTCATCTGTGCAGCCTTGTCTATCAAAACAGTGTTACTCCATCCTTAAGATGGCTGTGAACCCAGATGACCAGGGTTCAAATGTTAGTGCTGCCAAGCGACTAGAATGGGTACTTATTAGCCCTTTGGCATCTCTCTTCCCTGTTCATCTAAGCATCAACAACAACAGTACCAGTTAACAGAGGAGGGGCTAACAGTGGCCATCAAGTGAATTGATACAGATAAAATGCTTGTAGCAGTGCCTGCCATACAAGACATAGGCGGGCACACATGAATGCTATAACTGGTCATTTGTTCTTTTTCCCCATTGCTAACTAGACATTTATAAGCCAATTTACCTGTATCTACGTATCCACCCCAAGGTTGCCTGGGACATGATTTGGTAAAATTATACCCAGAAGGTTTTCTATTTCCCTGTCTGTATTCTACTGCATGTCTTAAACAGTCACATATCTTTTTGAAATCCCATAAATATCTATGATTTAGGAAAAGACATAAATGAACTTTTTGAAGGTTTTAGATCCTGTCACAACAAGCCCTGACGTATGGGGTTTTAAGTATCAACCCCAAGTGGCTTCACCACACACTCCATCATGGCAGCTTTGATTGTACAACCCAGCATCACCACCCACAGACTCAGAATATTAGAACGGGGCCTCTAAGCGAGGAGGCCATGAGACACAGTGGGACGCAAGGGGACCGGCTTCTGGGTAGGAGGCCCTCAGCAGAGCTGGGCGTGGGAGAAGGTTACAGGAACTCATGGTCATGACTCACAGTGTGACACACTTATGATTTATTGAAGATTTTAAAATGAAAAGTAGCCGTGCTGAGACTGAAGGTTTTACTTGCATTTTATAATCTAATTCTTGCAATACCCCCTTAGATAACTCCTTGGCACAAATGATGGAGAACATACTGAAAGATGTGTTTTAAGTTGTTCAAGGTCCTAAGACCAATAAACTAAATAACTGGGGACTCACCCCCATAGCACTGAACTCCAACTATCCTTAACTGTGGTTTCCTGCCTGCTGGGTTATGCCCACTGGGCAATTCCATGAACATCTCTCCACAAAGTTCCAACATATCATGTGACAAGCTTGATGTAGCTAGCAGGCCAACTGTGAAACTCCCAGGCTTCCAGGCTAACACAAGAGGTGTCTCCATTCATCTGTGCCAAGATTTAGTATGGAGTGGCCCAAACTATAATATGGCACTGGAATATTTGGGCAGACCTCTCTGTAGGCTGACTCACCATCTTAGTCACAGACTTGTACACTCTGTACTTACAGTCTTGTTCAAGTACAGGCAGAAATGTTTACTTACTATTGTATGTACTTAAAAGTTTTCCATAATGAAAGGCAGGCTTGGCTACAGAGAAGAAAGCCGTTGGCACTCCCATGTCACCTGGGACTTGGCAGCCAAACTCCTCTCTTAAGCAGAGAAGGAAGTTACTCAGAGGACATCAGCCTTAGATGTCAACAGCACTCTGTGTTTTGCAAAGTAGTTTCATGTAGGTGTGTCTATTGTGGCAGGTGCTCTGTGCCAGCCAGACCACGGAGGAGTTTCAGCCATGTTTGCCTTTAGTGGGCACTAAGGACTGTGGTAGAGCTTCAGTGTAGCCACGAGAATACTTGAAACCCTCCTTTTGTGTTTTGAACACCTTATTTACGGTCTGTTCCTAAGACTGAGTGGGTGCCCATCAGCAGTCCTGGTGGAAGATAGGGGGCAGTTTCCAGGGTTCACTTTCTGGCTTGTTTTATTGTTTGCTTAGAAACTTGATAATTGAAAATATTTCAGCTTTGTTGTTTCTTTTAAAATCTAGATTCTTGGAAAAGAGCATGTTGAGTCCTGTGAAGTAAATGGGCCTATGAGAACAGCCATTAAGTCTCAGTAGCATGTTACCCGTTATTAATCTGACCTACACATTTTGTGAAAACTTGTCTCCAAAAAATATATAAGAAGTGGAACGATCTGGGAATGGGCGCCACTCATTGGTTCACGGTCTTCTTGAAGTGGAATGATCTGGGAATGGGTGCCACTCATTGGTTCACAGTCTTCTTGAAGTCTACAGCCTGCTTTTCTTTCAAAGATGTACTATATTAATATACTATAATATAGTATATAATATAATTGTAGTATATAAATATAGTGTATTATAGTGAAAGGTTTGCAGAGAGTTAGATTCGATTCCATCTCCACTACTTCCTCGATGTGCTTCATTGGGATAGTGACTTAGCCTCTCCTAGTCTCAGCTGGTTCACTGTAAGTGGGAAGGATACAGTTTGTTAAAAATAATAGGCCCCAGCCAATCAGTGGTGGCTCAGGCCTTTAGTCCTAGTACCTGGCAGGCAGAGGCAGGCAGAGGCAGGCAGAGGCAGGCAGAGGCAGGCAGAGGCAGGCAGAGGCAGGCAGAGGCAGGCAGAGGCAGGCAGAGGCAGGCAGAGGCAGGCAGAGGCAGGCAGAGGCAGGCAGAGGCAGGCAGAGGCAGGCAGATCTCTAAGTTGGAGGCCAGTCTGGTCTACAGAGTAAGTTCCAGGACAACCAGGGTTACACAGAGAAACTCTGTCTTGAAAACTCAACTAACAACAACAACAACAACAACAACAACAGGCCGTATTTGAATTCAAGAAAGCACCTGAAGGAGAGTTGGTCCTTTCTTTGTGGCAGGCACTGTGGTACGCCTTACAGAAGGCGCACACTGACCAGTAACTGTAACAGAGTAAGATGCAGATCCAGACAGGGAGAAGTGTGAGGGGCCTCACACTTCAAGAACAAAATAAAGAACTCAGGCACTACAGCAATTCCCTGGCCAGTGACTGACCACTGAGTAGGATGTCCTGAAGACTTTAAAGCAAAATTAAACAAAAAAAAAACCTAAAAAATATTTTGGTCTTTACACACACAAGTTAAATCTGATTTCTTAAAAAATGATTTTAATATGGAACAAATCTGTTTCTCTCTCTCTCTCTCTCTCTCTCTCTCTCTCTCTCGTGTGTGTGTGTGTGTGTGTGTATCTATCTGTTGTCTGTCTCTCTTTGTGTATGTCTGTCTGTCTTTTTCTGTGTCTCTCTGTCTCTGTCTCTCTGTGTATGTGTATATTTATCTGTCTCTGTCTCTGTGTTTGTCTGTCCATCTCTGTCTCTCCCCCGTGTGTGTGTGTGTGTGTGTGCACTTGCACATGTGGAGGTATGTGTCTCCTTCCTTTCCTCTTTTCCCCACCTCTCTAGTTGTGTGTAGAATTGAGGTGGAACACAGCAGTTGGGCAGGGACCTGGAGAAGGAGGCAGATGAGTAAAATCATCTAGATCAGAGTCTTGGTTTTTATTCCAAAGCAGTGGCTTGCATGAAGGAATCTGGCAGCACACAGCACACCTCAGAGAATGACAATAATGGCCTTCAGAAAAAGACACCCGAGTTCTTAATATCAGTTAGGCCAGGAATGGGGGTCTTTCTCTCTGCTGAAGGGTCACAAGGGAGGACGGCCTCTCAGAACACTACCCAGCATTCCTGTGGGCAGAGGATGGTGCCTTGGATTGCTGGTCTCACCACTGAATGGTTCCCACAGAGTCCAGTGAGGGAGGAGTTTCTCACTAGACTTTTTTACTGTAGTAAATTCACATGAGATTGGTCATTTTAACTATGTTTTAAGTGTGATTAAGGACATTCATGTTGTTGCACAGACCCCCACCCCATTCATCTCTAGAAAAGATGTCTACTACCTTAACAGAGGTCTGTACCTATTAAACAATCATTCCACTGTGCCCTCCTCCTAGCTATGCTGACTTCTCTTCTGCCTTCTGTCTCTTTATTTGACTCCCCCAGCCTCCTCATGTAGTGAAGTCGCCAGTATTTGACCTTCTGTGACTGGCCTGTTTCATTAGCATAAAATTCTCACTAGAATTTATTTTTTCAGAGACTTCACAGATTGACTTATAGCAATACTGGGATAGCTTAGATTTTTCCAAACCCTACTCTCTGACATTGTAACATGTGAAGAGCTTATGTCAGGAGACTCAGAATATGTTAGAATATCACCATATAAAGTGACCCAGCCAGACAAAAATCCCTGCATAGATGGTGGAAGGTGGACAGAAAATTCATCGCTAGCAGAAGAGACACTGGCATTTGATAGCTGCTAGGAGAGAGGAGAGCCAGTTTTCTTTAATGATGATATAGATTTATCACACATTGGGGCAGCCTCCACTCCCAAGATGAGGTGGGCAATACAATCTGACTTAGTGAGAAATGAAGAAGATGGAGAAAAAGGTAGAGAAGGAGGTGGAGAAGGAAGAAGAGGAGGAGGAGGAAGAGGAGGAGGAGGAGGAGGAGGAGGAGGAGGAGGAGGAGGAGGAGGAGGAGGAGGAGGAGGAGGAGGAGGGAAGGAAAGGAAAGGATGAGAGGATAAAGATGGTGGTAATTGAAGATATTGAGTGTATTTAAAATACCTTGTATAAAGTGTTCAAGTGTTCAGAGAATGAGAAGGAGCCAGAAGATTAAAACAGATTGCTAGAGTTAGTTTGAGGCCAAGCAGGGTAATTCAGTGAGAAGCAGAAAGAAGCCAGTTTGAATCAGTCAGATTGAGGAGGAATCTGGAGCCGTAACAGCTGAGTTGAACCAGCCAGTTTGAGCTCAAAAAGAACTAGAAAGGGCTAGCTTATTCAGTAGTAAGTCTCAGAGGCTGAAAACATTCTAGGCCATGATTAGATTGTACAGAGGCTAGAAGCTTCCAGGACTAGGCCTAGGTTAGCAGAGGCAGTACGCCTCCATGATGACACATCAGGAGAATAACAGTTCTTATACACACACACACACACACACACACACACACACACACACACACACACACCACACACCAGCAACATCTACATTGTTTGTGAAAGGCTTGTTGAGTTTTCATGTCAATGGCTTACATGTTGTCTATTATCCACAAAAGGTTCCCTCACAGAAGGACCAGCTGTAGTTGGTCTTCTTATGGCCCACCCTTCTTATGGCCCTTATCTTCTTATGGCCCACCCTTATCTTCTTATCTTCTTATGGCCCACCCTTATCTTCTTATCTTCTTATGGCCCACCCTTATCTTCTTATCTTCTTATGGCCCACCCTTATCTTCTTATGGCCCACCCTTCTCCTTCTCCAGCATAGTTTTGGTAGAAACATCTGTTTGTAGATGTGTAGATGTGTATCCCTGAGTGACAAATACTGTGGACTTTGAGATGCCTTGCTTTTTTTCAAGTAGGATAATAAACACACAGGAATCATTTTAAGGTAATCTCAATCTATACTTACATTAATGCTGTTCTGTAGCTTGGATCTGTCATGTTCTCTAATGACTCCTGTTAAAGGGGTAGTTTCCAGCTTGGTGCTGTTGGAAGTGGGTGGAAACTTTAAGACATGGAATCTACTGGGAGGGTGTCTTGTCACTGAGAGTGTGCCCTGGAGCGTACTCTGAGATTCTAACTTCTCCCTCCTCTTATTCACACCTTGACCATAAGAAAAAGAACCTTGCCCTCCACTTACCTCCTCTATGAAGTGCTGCCTCAGACCATGGGCTGAAACCTCCCAGACTAGGAACTATATACACCTTTTCTCTTTTTACATTATTTATGTCAGGTATTTTGTTGTAGTAACAGAAAGTTGACTAATACACACAAAAACAGCTAGCATCATAATAGTTTTGTACTACAGTGAATGTCCAATTACTTGACTGATCTATAGACCTAGTTCTCTTTTCTCCAAAAGACTTTTAAGAGTAGCTCCAAATGGGTAGAAACCACTTGACATAATAGCCTCATAGAAAAACATCACTTCTCATCAGTAGTTAAATTTCCTGGAGAGACAATTGGCTTTAAATCTTTTTTTCCCCTTTCTTCAAATTTTATTCATTTAAAAATACTTCTCAAAGTATTTTCTCAAAGGGCTAGAGAAATTTATGCACAGTTAAGAGCACTTATGGCTCTTATAGAGGGCCCAGGTTCAATTCCCATCACCGACATGGTGGCTCATCACTATCCGTAACTCCAGTTCCAGAGGATCAGATGCCATCTTCTGACCTCCGTTAGCACTGCGCTTGCTTGTGATACACATACATATGTTCAGGCAGGACACTCATACACATAAATATTTAAATAAAATAAATAAACACAAAAATTAATGGAATGCATCTCTTTTTTTTATCTTTTAAATTTCTTAAAATTTGCTAGATATTATGTTGGTGCCCACAGAAAACAAGATAAATATGTGGCTTGTTTTTGCAATAATCTAATGAGTTTAATATTAGATTTTGATTGACAGGATTCCTTTCAGGTTCAAATAATCATCTAGTACTAAATTTACAGAATAATAAGAAAATCACATATTCCTAATCTTTTTTTTTTTTTTTTTTTTTTGTGACATGAGGGATAGAATAGCCAAGGGGGTTAGCTAGCTGGTTGTCTTGCTGAATCACTGGTTAGTGGACTTGCTATTGTCTGGGGCTGATTTTAGATTTGCAGTTGGAGAAGTTTCTGTGCCAACACCCCGTGGGATACTCCCTGAGGAAGAGAATAAGATAGGCTCATATTAACTTATGAGAGAATGGTGGATAAATATGCTTGTTGGTTTATTAATTTTAATGGGATATTTCTTCCCAGGCACTAAAATATTCATTTTTATCACCTAATGAGGCCTTCCAGTACTAGGGTGCTTGAGAGACTGAATGCACAATCAGAAAGCTGCTAAGTGAAGACAAGATTGAAGTGAGTTTATGGGAATGATTCCAAGGGCTTTATTATCCTGGCTGTGGGGACAGTGGGGTACATTTAAGCCCTCCTGCAGGCACCTCTAAGAGAAGTGATCCTGTTGTGACTGACATTGCTGGTCTTCACCACTAACTTTTCTGAGTATTCATTTCCGGCTGGGCTGTTACTCCACTGAGTGACACATTTCTCATCAGCTATAATAATATCAAGGTCAAGTAGAAGTGAGGTCATACTGCCTCTTCAAAGTGGCATTACTTCTCATGTAATCTGGAATGACTTATAGCCGATGGCCACTCTAAAGGGTTATTATAGATGGCCTGATCACATTGTTCCCTTGGCCTCCACTTATCTGTCATTGCATCCGAAAAGGAGGGAGAGAGCTAAGGATATGGCTCAGGAACAGAGTTCTCACTTAGACACCGTGGAGCCCTGGATTCCACATCACTGAAAAAAAAAAAAATAAAACAAGAAAGCATTCCATTTCGTTAGAGCAGAATATTATCCATTAGTAATCTATGGGTTCTTTCTTTAATTAGGTTTCTAAGTCCTTCATTTATTAAACCCATCTCTGCTATATTATTCTATGGACTATGTTCTAGAGAGATGCTTGGAACTGAAGTCAGTTGAGAATTTAGCTTCAAGCAACCGGAGAAAGTTCTTAATCATGGCCTGACCTTCACAGGTTTATTTAAAATAAAGGAATATCATTTAACCTCAAGTTTTTACTTTTATCCCTTTCTCAGTGGCCCCTCATAGTTCTGGCTGGGTCTGACTCCTTGGATCTGGGTGTTCACTTTCTTCCTCTTCCCACATGCCTACTTTATAGAGAGCCAATGTCTAATGGGACATATTTGAGCTCTACCCATCTCAAGATAATGTTAGTTTTTGCATAGTTACATGGAATTAAGTTTCTTTTGAACATGAACTTCTAATAGTGACTCTGGGCCCTGGGCCATATTGTCTTTTTGCTAGTCTACATGTAGACTGGCAGCACTCCACACTTCCTTCCCAAGGACCAGGCCTTTCGGGGCCAGCCTTGTCATCACTGTTGATGTTGCTTATATGGCGGAAATGAATGTGCTGCTTAGGGGTGTTTTCACTTCCCATTTAAGACTTCTGGGTGTGGTGTGTTTTTTCAAAAAAAAAAAAAAAAAAAACCAACCTATAACTAGTAGATTTTAAGTGGACACGACGCAGCTTTGATGATTACAATTTCAGGATCCAGAAGAACAAACGCTATAGAGTGGAATCTGTCTTGGAAAGGGAACAGATACTATAATGAATTTTTAAGTTAGCAATTTGTTTAGTCTCCAGAGGCCCTGGCAATGTGCTAAGGTTATGGGGGTAAAAAAAAAAAAAGTACCTGCAGAGAGGAATTTCGCAGTCAGAATCGACGTTTAAAATAGCAGTGTGTTAATGTTTAAAAAGAAATCCTGCGTGAATTTTTCATTGGCTCCAGTGTTTGCATCTGGATCTGATGAATGAGATTGTCCCAGCTTGCCATTCTCCACCCTCCAGCTTCCATTACTTATATGCTTCCCAACTGAGCCCATGGCACACTCTTAAATCAAAGACTTCGTTTTGCTAGAAGTTCAGGCTGATGCCTGAATGGAGCATGTGTCAAATGTGTCCAGGCCCCCAAGAGGCTAGTGAAGCCCTGACCTAAATTCAAGTGGAGTTGCTATGGTTTGAACTAAACTTCTTGTGGAAATTCAGCTCTCAAATTGATGGTATTTGGAGAGGACCTTTGAGTGACAGACCATGGATGGGGTCAGGCATGATGAGATGAATAGCTTTAGAAGAAGAAAAAGAATATGCTTCCCTCGCTCTTGCTACGTGCACCCTCTGCCATGTGATACACAGCACACAGATCCAGCCCCTTGATATTGGACTTCCAAGGCTCTAGAACTGTAAAACATAAACTTATTTTTGTTAAAAATTACTCGGCACCAAATATTCTGTTATAGAAATACCAAATAGACTTAGACAGCAGTCATAGGGACACAGTAAAGCATGGTTTTCCAAGGACCAAGAAGAGGTGTGGATTCATACTCTTGGGCAGGCTGGAGAACTAATACCACATTTGAAAGACTATGGAAAGGCCTCATGTGGCCCAGCTCAGGCCTTTAATGATAAAGCATCTTTACTCATATTGGTGTCTGAACTATAGGTAGTTCTTGGTGATCAATTGATTTTTATTGTTGTTGTTGTTTGTTTTATTCAAGACAGGGTTTTTATGTACAACCGAGGCTGTCCTGGAACTCACTCTGTAGACCAGGCTAGCCTCAAACTCACAGAGATCTGCTCCTTCCTCCAAAGTGCTGGGGATTAAGGGCTCATGTTACCACTGCCAGCCTGGCATGACCAATTTCATTTATTCTCTGGGGTCTTCCTCATTATCTGAATATCCTAAGGAGTTACTTTCTTGTGGTCAGAAACACATCCACTTATTTTTTCCCACTCCTTCCTGTCACCTGGGTTTTTGGGCCTCCACAAGGATGCTTCTTGGCAGTGTCAATTCCAACTGTGGTATTTTAATCTGCTGTGGAATTGGGTGGGCTTCTCCATGCCCTCTAATTTTATGGTTGAGTTCTAGGTTTTTGTTGCTAAAACAAAAGGAATTTAAGAGAGGAAGGGTTATAGTTTGACTCATTCTTTCAGGGGAGACAGTCCCTTATAGCGGATAAGGTGCAGCAGAGTTTATGGTGTGAAGGGCATGCGGCTTTGACCCTTCACACCTGGGAAGACCAGGAAGGGGAGAGCCTGCAACAGTGTTGCTCAGCTGCCATGCCCCATTCAGCTCCTTATCCAATCACCCACATTCCCTCTCAGATTTCTTTAGGAACTCCCTCAAAGACCCATCTGGAAAATTCTAGGAGATTCTAAGTCCAGTCAACTTGTCAATTGAGATGAGTTGTCACATCTCTCCATCATTGATCAAAGAGCAGAACCTTGGGGCTGGGGAGATGATTCAGTTAGGAAAGTGCTTGCTTTGGACCTGGGTTTAAGTATAATGACCCACATAAACAGCTGGGCATGGTGACATAGTCAGTCATGTATTCCCAGGGCTGGAGAAGCAGCAATCAGCAGCTGTGGGGGGCTCACCAGTCAGCCTAGCATGTTGGGCAAGGCCCAGATCCCAGTGAGAAAGTTTCTCAAATTTTTGTTACTGGACAAAAATAGAAAGAAAGAGAGAGAGAGAGAGAGAGAGAGAGAGAGAGAGAGAGAGATCATAACCAAGACAAAGGAACAAAATCTGAGGTTGAGTTTTGGACTCTGTGCATTTATACACCCAGACTATCTACTAACCATGAAAAATAAGAACCTTCTTTGTCTCTGGTTCTCCTGACTTACAGTTGAATACTGTGAAAAAGGAAGGCTGAAGAAACTCTATCATCTACCTCATATCTATATTTTATCTATCTATCATCTATCTATCTATCTATCATCTATCTATCTATCTATCTATCTATCTATCTATCTATCACCTTTCTATTTATTCCTTTTTGCATCCACTTTCAGGTTCTATTACTGGACTTAATAATATCTTATAGGCACATGTAATGTATATATATGTGAGTCATTTTAAGCAGGCATATTTTACCATATACTGTATATAATTTTATCAACTAGTCATCCACTCATAGTCATTTCAAAAATACAGTATTACATTTAAAAGCAGTACTGTATAAGAAGATTCGATCGGAATAACAACTGCATACTCACCAAAATCACATCATAGTATTCAGCAGATGCAACTCTGACTACTTTCTGCTCTGATGACTCCACTCAATGGTGAAGGTAAGAAAGGACCTTTAAAAGAGATAAAAAGAGGTCTCATTTATGCCTCTTCTCTCCCCTTGGATCATTTGTGTGTTTTAATTCTAGATTCATTCAGATTATCAGTATTAGTCTAGAGCCCAAGTTCAGTTCCAAAGCATGCTTGGAAATTTGCAAATTTGTAATTCACAGCAAGAACAAGATGCAAACCCTTATGAATAGATAACACCCTGAATGTCTGTCCTACTTGCTGCAGCCAGTGCTTATCCTTTGCGATACAGTGGGAGCAGAGCTGGGGTAAATGAACTTTCCAGTTCTTCCTCCCTGTGATGCCTTCACTGCTGGTTCTTCACAACCCACCTGTAGGCCACACCCACCCACCCCCAGACCTTCCATATGATTTGTACCTCTGCGTCCTTCTGTATTTCCTCTCATCTGACCCAGTTTCATATTCTTCTTAACTTCCTAAGCTCCCACCCATCTTGCACTTTGGAACTTAATGGCCTGTCATATCACTTTCCCATCGAGTCTCAGCCACTGCCCTGATGCTTCTGTCCTTCTGCTGGATCTCCCTGAAGCCTGGATGCTTCTACAGTTGCCTCTGTCCCTGCAGCCATCTCCAGTGGAGCTGTTTGCTCACAATAAAGACCCCATCTCCCAAAGCTGTTGTGGCTGTGCTTTCTCTGCTGCATGAAGCATTCTCTTGTCTCAGGGTCCTCTTCTGTAGTGGGAGATATTCAAATCTCCAACCCAAATATGACCGGTCAAATAAAACACAACTCATTAATTATGAATATATTCTGCAAACCTAGATTGGGCAGATTCACCACTTCACTACTCTATTCCCCAGCTATGAGACCCTTATAACTTGAGGGTTTTCCAGCCCCTGCATCTGTCCTTCTACCTCCTGCTTCCCAGTCATCCTCTCCTTTGTCATCTTCCTCCTCCATTGTCTTCCTCCAGTCCTCCTCTTTGCTCTCTTCCACCAACCTTTATTTCTCCACCTCGTCCTTTTCTGCCCAATCACTGGCTCCAGCTTTTATTTTACAAATTAAGATAGGCAGAAGGTTCAATAGAAGTCACCTGTGTAATGACTCACACCTCCTCTGCAGCCCTTCACAGGAAAGGGGAATTTGTATCAAAATACAAGGCTGGGACTATCCACAGCACTCTTCTCTCTCTCTCTCTCACTTGTGACAGCACGGCTGCTTCACATCCCAACATGGAGGTATAAGGCCCCCACGAAGGGAGGACCTCACCCAAGCCTCAGGAATTCGAGGCCACCCAGTAACTCACAAGACACTGAACTTGATGCAATTAGCAAGGGGTATATTTCAATCAACATGTTGAAGTCAAGACCTATGACCCACCCGGGGCAGTGGGGTCTGACCCCGGGGCTTTGGAGACAGAGAATTTAAAGCCAAAAACCACAACTCAGGGGGGGAAACACAACCCAGGGGAAGTAAAGGAGGGTTATTGGAGATTATCTGTGGAAAGTCCCAGCCCATTATTCAGCTTGTGACAGGGTCCAAGGAACAGTCATGGGGAACATTTTGTATAGGCTATTCTCTAAGAGCCTATTTGTAATCAACCATCTATCTTGTGGTCAGCCAAGTTCCTGAAACACAGAGCTCACCACCAAGCTGACCTGCACTCTTGGTTCTGCTCTGCCTGCTAGGAGTTTTTGAAATTTTTTAACCCTTTCAGAGGGTCCTAGGACTCCTCTCTGTGCAGCTCTCCTTACATGGCCTTATCAACTCTCATCATTTTAACTTTCATTCGCATCCCTGTGCAAGCCCGTTTCTCCCAAATGTGTCTCCTTCCTGTAACTTTCCTGAGCTTCATATACCCAACCCAAACAGTTTGTCCTTCAACAATGAATGGCTCAAAGAATAAATCAATGGGGAAACTAGAAAAACAACTGGAGATAAACTCATGTTCTTCACCTGGTGTCTCTGCATTAAGGACTAATAGGTTCCGATGGTTTGGTGAAGAGTCTCAAGACATAGACATAGAAATATGAAATGGTTTTATTTGTTTTATTACTTTACTTGGTTGGAAATACCCTTAACATGATCTTAGCCCAATTCCATAATGACTCAATCATTTTCAGTTGGTAAAACTTAATTCTCTTCAGTCTGATGCTTCAGTCCTTAAATTTGTCTTCTCCCTGTGTCCTAGTAAAATCTAGAGCTATGACCCAATGGCCGCTTGGGTAGAGAGGTGGTGTGATCTGAGAGAGGTGGTGTGATCTGAGAGAGGTGGTGTGATCTGTCTCAAGATTCCAATTCCCACTCCAGGTTAGAGAAGCAGAGATAAGGTACAGCGGGGTTGATGGTCTCTTCTGAGGCTATGTGGATAGTTTCCTTTAACAGTGCTGACTTTCACCTTCTCCATGGTCCCTCCCAAGGCTGACTCTCTATGGCCTATTAGGTGACCTTCACCCGCCACCTTTCTGTTGAGGTATATGTTTCTCCACAAGACCTAAAGCAGATTTTGTGATCTCCCTCCACAAGCTCTGAGCACTGTAGAGAACAGAGAAGCGATGGGGTCCCAGTCATCTCTTTTCCTATGGGCTTGTGCCAGTAAAACACCTGGTTTAAGAACATTCTGGCCAGGCGGTGGTGGCACACGCCTTTAATCCCAGCACTTGGGAGGCAGAGGCAGGTGGATTTCTAAGTTCGAGGCCAGCCTGGTCTACAGAGTGAGTTCCAGGACAGCCAGGACTACACAGAGAAACCCTGTCTCGAAAAACAAAAAACAAAAAAACAAAAGACAAAAAAAAAAAAAAAAGAAAAGAAAAAGAACATTCTGGATCAGAAGTGATTCTACAGTTTCTATAATACCACAAATTTGGGGGCAACTGCCATGCCCTCACAGGAAGCTTTGCTTCTCCATTCAGAGCTCCCACTGGGCCCAGGGTGAACATTTAGTACAGGAACAAGAAATTAGTCTCCTCCTCCTGAGGGAAGCTCATTGAGTCCATGCAAGTTCTTCTGGAGCTTTCTGCTCGTCAGAAACCTCCTCCACACCCAGGAGAGCAGCAGCTCACCTCTCCCATGATTTCTCTTCAAGGGGTGACAGCCTATTTCTTCTAGTGGTCCTTTGGTTATGGCAGCAAGAAGAAGAAAGGGGGCTGTAGGTAGTAGCTGTGCCCCTCCTGGGAAGTCCTGTGGGAGGCATCCCTGGTCACAAGGCTCTGTGGCTCTGATTGTCTTCAGAGTGTAGGAGTCATGTGGGCCTTGGATTTAACTGCAAGCTTTCTTTCTAGATATACCCCCCACAAACTCTGGCTCCATACAATTCTTTCTCTTGGGGTTGCTTATCTGTTTGGCCCACACAGCTGTTGGGTAGGTAAATACTGGCTGATAGAGATTCTGTGCACGGGGTGGCCTTGCTTCGGGTGCAGGCTGCCTTGGGGATGTGCTGGTCTGCATGCCTCTCCTTGGCTCTTGAGATCAGTCACTAAAGGCATGGAAGAACACCAGAATAGACCCGTGCATCTGAAGATGCTGTCAAGTCGTATCTGCTGGCATTCTGATGACCAAGGAAAAGTTTATGGTAAAGCTGAAGCCCGGGATCTAGGGCTGGGGAAGGTACGTCCTCTTCAATGGAAGGTGCTGTGAAGTCGCCTATGAGTGAGCATAGGTGGGAGTGGGGAGAGGGAGGGAGGGAGGGAGGGAGGGAGAGAATATAGCTTGTTCTGCATGTTTGAGACCTTCTCTGTCTTTCGTGAACACAGCAACCTCCTTCCTACTCAAAGTCCTCTATCACCTCCTGAGAATTGATTTACCTACCGGTAGCTTTGTCACTAAGTCACCGTTTCCAGGGAAATTCAGTTACATGGCAACTATTTATTCTTTTTCATTAAAAAATCAGTTTATTAAAGTTCTATGTTAAATTCTTTTTATTCTAACTAAGTCACAAATAAAATCCTCACACGGGTAGTTTAAAGAAGACATTCAAACACATTTACAATCCCAACATTCCTTCCTTCATTTATTTTCAGTCCTTCATTTTACTTTAAAAAAAAAATCTATACTTTTAGAGCACCCATTGCCAAGAGGACAGATCTGAAAGCCTTTCAGAATCACCATTGAATAAGCTTTTACCTTTCCTTGAATACTGTGAAACTTGGCAAAAGAAGAAAAACAAATTAATTTATTTTTTCATCTGTTCAATAGGAATGCACAGTAGATAGAAAATGATGACGGGGGGGGGGGCGTGGGGAGCCATTTAGTGGAGCTTTAGAATTTGTGAGTTGAGATAGCTTGAACTAGCTTCAGAGTCTAAGACTTGAGCTATCTTAGGTCCCATGAGTGTTCAAATTTAGTGGTCATTTTCTTAGTAGTTTGAAGCCAATTTTGTTTTCCTTTATTCATATCGCTTCATGTCTGGTGGTCAATTGTGTGTGGATTTGCCTAGTGCAAGGCAGGCATGTATAGAATAGCCTGTGGTTCTGGAGAACAAGGTTGCAAAGATGTGTGGCACAGACATGTGGGGCTGAAAATGGGTGGCCCTGGGGATCGCTTTGTCCTCAGATTCATGGATAATGGTGACTAGCTGGTGCCAGGGAGTTTAATTCACTGTACCTGTTATGGGAAAGAAAGAGGGTAAAGTTTAAGGCCTCAGGGAAAACACGCTGCTTCCTTAAGCCACAGAGTTTGAGATACTCAGTGCTACTTTATGGGGACCCTGACCCAGTGAGAGTGGTCCTTTACTCAGTACAAGTGCACTACCACTGTTCATCACTGTCATCATGACTGTGACAGTGACAGGTTAACCTGATCGATGGCTTTCTGCATTCAGACTCAAACAGTTCCACGGCTTGGACTCACTGAACACACACAGCTACCCTTCACAACCGGGGACAGTCATTACCATTTCTGTTTTTGCAGTGAACTAAAGGAAGGCGGTGAGTTACTGAAAAATAGTCACCTGGCCAGTGATGGTTAGAGCATAGGTTTGCCCAATGGTGGCACCAGGGTGATCAGTCACTGAGCTATACTGCCTAGGGTTGAGGGGTGAGGAATGGGAGACGCTGGGACCCACTACAACCCTGGGGACCTCTCTTACTGCAGTTCCCACCGAATGCAGCTTCTCAAAACGCCAACTCTAGGAAGCTGACAAAGCTGCTCCCAGAAGGAGCAGCGGCGCTCACTCTACAGATCGCCACTGCCGTCTTGGCAGCTTTAGGGAGAAAAGGTGCTAGGTGAGCATGGTGACTTGAGGTGGATTTCAGTATGTGGCAGAAGCAGAGAGCTGGGTTGACAGCTACTTGAGGGACAATCTGTCACCCATCCTGAGCCAGTGTTGCAGACCAAAGAGTCTGTGCACCTGAGAGGCCTGTCTGAGTTTCAGTAGCCAGGCAGCACAAACACTGACCTGTTGTGTCACGGAGATTTTTATTTGTGGTTGTTGCCCTTGCTGCTGCTGTTGGGATATTTGTTGTTGTTAAATCAGCATCCAGCAATTGTTCACCTTGAGTAGACACCACATATTCTCACTGTATATGTTCTTTGTTATCCAGGGACAGGACTACACTGTAGCTTCAGATCCTCACTTAAGATGACCATGGTTGGTTGGGTCTCTACGGTGTAAGTGAAAATAAAAGAATGCTTTGAGAATATTGGTGCTATTGAAATTTACTCATTTCATAAAATAAACTCTCAACTATTTTTTATGACCAGTATTTATTACGTAAGAGTGTGGCTTGATCGAAGAAAGGTAGACTGAATGACGAGGTTGTGTGAGTGGTAGCACAGTGAAACTGTCTTTTCCTTTGTGATTTAGGGTTTTAATTGTTCCCTTGCATAGAGGGTTCGAGACCAATATCAGGAAACATTCAGCTTCCTAAGGCACACATTTCTTGTAGAAAAAAATTCCAGTTAACCTTTATTTTTATTTTATGTGTGTAGATATGCTGGTTAGTTTTATATCAACTTGACACGAGCTATTCCCATCTGGGGAGAGAAAACCTCAGTGGAGAAATCACGTTTATCAGATTGACCTGTGGGCAAGCCTGTGACAGCATGATTGCTCAATTAGCGATTTATGTGGATGGCCCAGCCCTTTGTACAGTCTGGGGCCCACGATTATCACTTACTAGCAAACATATATTTGGTGAAGTTGAGTCACTTCTTTCGGGCTTGTTTTCTATGTATAAATATGGAAATTTATACAGGTTCTTATATTTAAATATGTGTCTATAATAGTACATTCTTCATTGGAGTGCTGTAGATGAAATAACATAAGAGAAAACTTTATCATTGTTCAATTTTAGATACCTTAGAATGGTGCCCAGCAATGCATAGTTAGTATTTGCTGAATAAGTGAATGGCGGAACATTTAGTGCAGATAAAGATACTAAAACTAATGTATAAGTCCCATAAGTTTGCATCTATTTCTGGATCCTTCTCTTATTCTGCCACTCACTCTGTTCTTGGAGCTCCTCCAGATCAGGCAGCGCATCATCTGTCTGACGCCAGTATCATTGTGCGCATGCGCACGCGAGAGTTTCTCAGGAGACGATTGTTTTTAGATTTCATAATATACATGCATGCTATAGCTAATACATCTTCCTCATCTCTGTGTATTTGTTTTACATATGGTTCATGCTCTCACCACTTATTTCAAGTCAGCTAAATATAGTATTGTTTCTAAATGCGTACATGAGTTGACTAGAGTGTGAGACGAGACTAGAGACACTTTAAGACTATTCACCAGCAGCATAAAAGTAGCTCAGCTTATTTTTGTTCTATCCACCCCCCCTTTAGATACAACAGTCTTCAGAGAGCTCATTTATGCGTAATCCTCCTTTTCACATCATGAACTTTTTTACAAAGAGAATAAAGACTCAGAGAAAGGAAATAAGAAGAAACACAGACTACTTTTTGCCAGTAGGGAGTCTATAATCCGAAGAAGAAAGACAAACCACAAAAATGTATGACCCACTTAGTGAGTGAGTACGCACTGGATAAAGTTACGGCATCCCCACACGCTGGGAGAGAGAGAACTGTAGGTAAGGAGCTGAATTAGTCTGTCTGCTGAGTCCTTAAGTCAAGGTGTGGAGAGCAAACCCATCGGGACCTTGAGTTGGAGCCTCACCTACTAGTAAGGCCCGTTGGTCTTAGAGTTGCAGACTCAGGTCACAGGCTTAATGGCATCTAAGAAACAGGAACCTGCCCCTCTCAAGCGCCTTTGCCAAGACTAACCATGCTATGATATAATACATAAATTCCAGGTGATAAATGAGTGGAAAATCAGCCATTGTTGATGTGGGCGGAAGCTGCTTCTGTGTGATTGGTCCAGCCGTGAGCAGCGTTGCCAAAGCTCTGGTATTTCCTGTCCTTTCCATGAAGGATCAAGAAATACTTTGTGGGGATTTTTTGCTATTGTGGTTTTGGAATCTCATGGCCCACATTTTTCTACAGAGAGACTGAAGCCGTGGTGACGGCGGAAGGAGAGAGGTAAGTTAGAGGGGAACTTAGCTTCAGTACTTAGAATCGCTTCTAATTGGCTTCTGTAGCTTTGGACAAATTCCCAAAGCTGTATCAGACCATGCTTGGTTCTGACTGAAGTAACCTGTTTCTAACTGCTGCAGCCTTGACGCTAACATCTGACCTACATAGGTGTGCTAGGTACACCTAGTTCTAGACAACTCAACAATATGCTTAGGTCACCTTGTCTCAGCCTTTCCCATCCTTCAGGAGGACTCCGATAGCCAGGAGTAAGCTTTCCACATACAGACCATCAAGCGCAATCTACAGACACAGTTGTCTCTGTTACCAGACTCTCGCACTCACCACCACTGTGCACCGGCCTCCGTGATCCCTGAGTCTGATACTGGATGTCCAGAGAGAGCCCTAATTGTCTCCAGCCTGTGGGAAATATTCACACTAGCCAAAGATAATGCTATTTATTCCCTGCCCCACCAGTTGCTCCCCCGGACCTAAAGTAAAAGCTCTCTGGCCCTCAGCCCCGGTCCATCTGCATCATGATTGACTCTGGTACTTTCTGGGACAGCTGCTCTTCTCAGGAACCAGCCTTCCAGAGCAACCACCCTGTAATATGGTCTCCCTGTTCTATTACTACACTTTTAAAAGGATTTTAAAGCCCTTGGGAGCTGGTCTCTTCTAAGTCCTCTTAGCTATGGTGGGGACTCAGAAATATGAGAATTGGAAACTATGGGGAAAAGGTGTCTTGGTTGCAAGGACTCTTAGCTTTGAAAACTCCCCCCCCCCCCCCGGTTTTTTTTTTTTTTTTTTTTTTTTTAGAACAGCTTCCTGTTGGGTCCGTGTTGTCCTTAAATAACACTATGCCTGACAAGACCTTCAATTTCTGATTCATGTCTATCTGTCCTAGGTTTTTCTCTAACCTTATTCTAGATTCCATGAAGAATTGGCTTACTTTGGGTCTCCATAAGTAGTTTAGGCAGACAACAGAGAGAAAACGTGGCTTCGGAGCCCAGACAATGGGAATGAGAACACACTAATCAGGAGAACACACTAATGCCCGTCACCGGAGGCATTTCTTGGTAGTAATTCAAAAAATAAGTAAAGTGCTCTTCTTAAAGGATCGTGTGGTTATTGTGAATTATTTGGCTCCCAAACAAGTTTGTTTGGTCAAGTTGCCACTTATTGGAGAGCAAAGAATAAAAGGGAAGTTTAGAATCGTATTACACCCAGTCTCCTAGGAGGAGATACAAATTGATGACTTCTGGGAGTCCAAAGCAAATTCGGATAAAAGCCGCACCCACTGCTGGCAATCATGAAGCCCTCGAACTCCATTTGGAGTGTGTAGAAAGCTGAATCCTGGAAACTACTTCATAGGAAACAGCTGCTTCCGAGACTTACTTGAAACTCACGGACAGCTCACAGGTCTGAAAAGAAATAGCATGTGTGTTCAGCAGTGTGAACATGCATTCATCTTTCCATTCACATAATTTAATATCAAGAGGTGCTGATGTGAATGGTGATATGTCTGAGATGAAGTTTTCCCCCTATTTGCTCCTGGCTCCTGGGAAAGTGGCTGACTCTTGCAGGTTAACCTTGCATCATATCACTTTGCTATAAATGCTTATGGTTACATCATAAACGCTTACTGGTTACATCAGGTTTTCGGTTGCTTCTTTAGATTCTTTTTTTTCCTTTGGGTAAAAGATCTCTATGGTTTGGATATTAGTTAACTGTGAGAATGTTTGAAAAGCTTGGTTCCCCTGGGTGGTAGTGTTGGGAAGGGTAGAGCCCAGAGCAAAGTCCTTAGGTTACAGGGGTGGGAGTGAGGGAGGGGGCATTGTAGAAGACAATGTTAACCTTTCTCTCTCTCCAGTCCTGGCTCAAGCCGTGACTGCTTGCCCTACCCCGAGTTCCCAACCATCACAGCCCCACATAAACCTCACTTCTGAACCAATACAAGCACATTGCCCTCGAACATCCAAAGTTGCAAACTAAACAAAACTTTTCTCTTTATAAAGGAGGCTGTCTCCCCATGCACCTTATTTAGTAATGCAAGCTGGCTAATACAAAGCTCACATTTTCCAGGAACAAAACCAGTGTTTTTCTTCCTTCACAGTATTTGCTAGAGTTTATTTTATTTTTTTTAGTCTGATTGCATCAGCTCAAACTTCCAGTACTATGTTAAGAGGGAATATCTTTACCCAATTCGTGATTTTAGAAGAAAATCACAATCACAACAGCTTCAAGTTTCTCATCATTAAATGTGAGTCAGTTGCAGGGGGTGGGGGGAGAGCTCGAGAGGCGGCTCTGTGGTTAAGAGCACTTGAATGTTCTTCCGAGAGGTCCTGAGTTCAATTCCCAGCAACCACATGGTGACTCACAACCATCTATTATAGGATCTGATTCCCCCTTCTGATGCACATGAAGACACATCACTTACATACATAAAATACATGAATAAATAAATCTTTTTAAAAAGATTAGGTAAAATTAAAGAAAAATGTAAGTCAGCTATGGGTTTCTATAAATGGTCCCCTCTATTCTCCTCTATTCTCAGTTTATTGGGAAATATTTATCTTATTGTGAATGGGTAATAGATTTTTAAATGTTTTAGTTAATTAATTAATTAATTTATTGATGTGTGACTTTTCTTCTTTAGTCAATTGAGATGATGAATTGCATTAACTGGTTTTCAAACACTGAGCCTGGTTTGCGTGCCTGGGGTAAGCCCCACTTGGTAGAGTGTGGAGGGCTTTTATACACTGCTTGGTTTAATTTGTTGCTATTTGTTCAGGATCTCTGCACCAATGCTCTTGAGTGATATTAGTCTGTAGTTTCACTTTTCTGCCATTTTGGCCTGCTGTAGCAAAATATTATGACATGGGTAGTTAGCAAACGAAAGGTATTTCTTTCTCAGGGCTCTGGAGTGTATGGAGCCTAAGATGGAGCTGACAGCAGATTCACCATCTGCTGATCACCTCTTCCTGGTCCATACATGGTTCTAGTGAAGACTAGGAAATACTTTCCCTTGGGCATCTTTCCTAAGGATCCCAGTTCATCCAAGAGGCTTTGCCTTCAAGTAAACCTACTTGTTTACCAATGGTCTCTCCTTAAATGTGTAACAATGGGACTAGCTTTTAATATTTAGATTTTGGGGAGACACAAACATTCAAACCAAAGCACAGTTCTTGTATTGTTGTTGTCTGGTCTTGATATTAGAAACTACTGTTGTCCATGGAACCCTGGGCTCTAGGACCCTTCCCCATGATCCCAGAATCTGTGTGCACTCATGTAGAATGACACAGCATTTCTATATAGCCTTTATAATCCTCTTCGATGCTTTAGACCATCCCTGGATTACTTATAATACTTTATACAATGTAAATACTGTGCAGCACAGTAAACAGTGTATAATAGCATGCAAAGAGTCATTACACCTAATTGTTTAGGAAATAGCAATAAGTTAAGTAAAAGGAGCCTCTGTGTTTGGTACCATTAAAAGGGTTAAAAATTTTCAAAAACTCCTAACAGGTTGAGCAGAACCAGGAGTGCAGGTCAGCTTGGTTGTGAGCTCTGTGTTTCAGGACCTTGGCTGACCACAAGATAGATGGCTGATTATGAATAGGCTCTTAGAGAATAGCCTATACAAAATGTTCCCCATGACTGTTCCTTGGACCCTGTCACAAACTGAATAATGAGCTGGGACTTTCCACAGATAGTCTCCAATAACTCTCCTTCACTCCCCCTGGGTTGTGGTTTTCCCCCTGAGTTGTGGTTTTGGGCTTTAAATTCTCTCTATCTCCAAAGCCCTGGGGTCAGACCCTATTGCCCCTGCGTGGGTCATGGGTCTTGACCTCAACATGTTGATTGAAATATACCTCTTACTGATTGCATCAAGTTCAGTGTCTTGTGAGTTATTCTGCTAATAATTCAGGCCTCAAATTCCTGATGCTTGAGTGAGGTCCTCCCTTCGTTGGGACCTTACACCATGAACTTTTCTCAAGTATTTTAATTAGTGATTGGTTGAATCTGCAGGTGTGGAAACTGGGAATGTAGAGGCTGAGTGTACTCCCTTAAGCTCAGAACAGATAGGAAAGCATTCCTTAAATGCTTCCTAGAATTTACCAGCAAACCCTGAACCTGCTGTGTGTGCGTGTATATGTGTGTGTTTGCATGCATGTGTATATCTGTGTGTATGTGCATGTGTCTCTGTGGTGTGTGTCTGTGTGTCTATGTAGAGTGTGTGCGTGGAGTATGTCTGTCTGTATGTGTGTATGTGCATAGCATATGTCTGTGTCTGTGTGTGTGCAGTGTGTGTATTTGTGTGTGTATATGTTATACATCTATGTGTATGTATGTGTGTGGCATGCATGTGTGTGTGGTATATGTGTATATGTGTGTGTTTCTGTGTGTGTATGTGTCTGTCTGTATGTGTGTGTGGGGGGGGGTGTCTGTGTGTATGTATATGTGTGTGTGTGTCTTTGTGTGTGTAACTGTGTGTGTGTGTGTGTGTGTGTTTTTGAAAGGTTATTGATAACTGATTTAGTTTTGAATCTGTTCTCTTACAGACTTGGGTTTATTCAGGTTTGATGTGTCTTCTTGAGTGAATTATCAAAATTATGTATTTAAGGTTCTTTCCATCTGTTGAAGTTGTGGATAGTGGGCAGAGTAGATTAAAGGTTCTGGCCACCAAGCTGCAGATCTGAGTCCTATTCCTCAGAGTCACATGGTAGAGAGAAGAGACACTCACAAATTGTCCTTGGACTTTCACATGCAGGTTGTGGTAGATGCAAACACAAGTGCACTTGCACACATGCACACACACATGTATTTTTATTTGTGAATATTACGTTGTTGATAATATTCCTTTATTATACCTTTATGGCCATAGGATCTCTAGATTCACTTTATTTCTGGTTGGTTGTTGGTAATTAATCCACCAGGTGGTGCTCTGAAACCAAATTGACTTCAGTCCTAATTTGAATGGTATGTCACCTGGGATGATACTCAACCTATCAACTATTATTAGACTCAAAAAGGGTATATGGTCAACTAACCTTGATATGAAAATATGTATGTTCTGTAATTGTGTCAAATATGTTTGTTAGAGACATTTAAAGATGAAATAGCTACACTGCTTTTTTTTTCTTAGATAGTATGTGAAATCAAGAGAATATCAGTGACTGTTGGTACAAAGACCATCTATGCTGACTGTCCTCTTCCCAATCCTTCAGGCTGGTCCCTGTCAGAGCTCACAGTTAACTGTGTGTTGAGTGAGGCCCTGGAATGCTATGACCAATTCAGGGAATGTGTTAGCAACTTGTTTGGACTTACCTGCCAGGAATCGGTTTAAAAGAAGAATGTTTTAGTTCAGCTTACAATTCTAGGGATACAGATTGCCAAGACTGGGAAGGCATGGCGGCAGGAGCATGAGAGGTCAGAAAGGAGATAGAAGGGAAGGGGAGGAAGAGGGAGAGCAAGAGTGAGAGAGGGGGGAAGGGGAACAAGGAGAGAGAGGGAGAGGAGGTTAGTGCCTCCTATCTCCCATGTATTCAGTCTAGGACACCAGCCCATGGAACAGTGGTGTCCACATTTAGGGTGGTTTTTCCCACCTCAGCCAGCCTAATCTTGAAGCTCCCTTACAGATGATGATCTACCCAGAGATCTGTCTCCTATGTGGTTCTAGTCCCGGTCAAGTTAGTTTTAATCCTCACACTGGCTAACCTGGTTCCATCAAACACCCCTGGTTCCGCTCTATTCTTTCATGTTTCAGTCTCTACTTTTGGCTCAACCCCATCCTCAGTGGGTCCCTCTGAGGCTGTGGAGCTGTGGTCTGGCCTGTTCATCCAACACCCTGCTTTCTTCTTGCCTTCCTTGAGTTAGTATTCATGGATAGGCATGAGGATTTCCCACTCTGTCCACCAGAAAGGAAGAGGAGAAATGCCCTGGGGGCTGCATTCTCAGAGATTTGGCATTAAATACATCGTAATCATAACAGTGGCCATGAACACAGTGCCAGTATCTTTGGAGTCAAACTGTCCTGACTTCAGGTTCTGGCTGCTCTGGCTGTAACCATTGTGAGTTGGATAAAGATAGATGGTGTCTTTGAACTTCAGTGTTCTCTCCTATGTGATGGGGTAATCCCCCGCTTTGCATGGTTGTTGTGGGGAGTGAGTGAAGTCACCTGTTGAAGGCAGCTCAGCTATCAGACTGCCCATAAGTTAGGGGCCTTCTGCTTTTCTTCCTTATTCTATGCTATAACTTGTCTTCAGTGCCAGCAACAGCGGGCCCCCAAGTACCACCCGTGCCTCACAATCTGCTCTTGTGTTTCCCACTGACCACACCTTTATCTCTACCTTATAGGCCAGTATGATGGTTAGCGCCAATCATCAACTGGACAAAATCTAGGATTACTTGGGAAATGGGTCTCTGAGTCGACCTAGTTGTTGTCTTGAGTACATTAACTAATATGTAAAGACCCATATTAATTGTGGGCAATATCTGGTCTATGTAAGTGGAGACCATGAGCTGAACACTAGCCTACGTTCAGAGAGCTCCTCTAAAGTGACCAGCTGCTTCACATGCCGGCTGCCGTAACATCTCCCAGTGATGGAGTGTGACCTTGGAGCATGAGCCAAGATAAACCCTTTACCCTGAAGTTGCTTTTGTTCATGACAGCAGCAGGGAAAACAAAACAAAACAAAACTCCTCTCATTGTTTATAACAGAGCATCCGAGGCAGGCTAAATAAAAGAGTTTACATCTGAAGACTGGGTCAAAGATCAGAGAGTCCATCGGTGAGGGACTCGTGGCAGCTGGCATCACACCATGGCAGAAGCATACTGGAAACAAATCCATCACTGAGTGGGAAAACAGGGCGACTCAAAGCCAGGCTCGGCTTTTATACAACTCACTCCCAAAGCCAATATTCTTTCCAAAAGCAGAGTGTATAGTCACCTTAGGACTTCCCATGATGCTCCACCAGTGAGAGGTCCCATCAGCTCCCACATCTCAACAAGGTCAAATCCAAGACAAAGCATTGTGGGCTGATGCAACCATATCCAGAGCAGATATAGCCTTGCTGCTCCCAGCTCCCTCTTGCCCTATGCACTGTGCTACCAGGCTAACCACTTGCAGTGGCTTCATTCCCAATCAGTGGCCAGTTGCTTACTTCTCAAATGGTTGCTGTGATGGCTTGTATATGCTCAGCCTGGGGAGTAAAAGGTGTGGCCCTGTTGGAGTGGGCATGGCACTGTGGGTGTGGGCTTTAAGACCCTTGTCCTAGCTGCCTGGAAGTCAGTCTTCAGCTAGCAGCCTCCAGATGAAGACGTACAGCTCAGCTCCTCCTGAACCATGCCGGCCCAGACGCTGCCATGCTCCTTCCTGCTTTGATGATAACGGACTGAACCTGTAAGCTAGCCCCAATTAAATGTTCTTTATAAGAATTGCCTTGGTCTTGGTGTCTTCTCACAGCAGTTGAACTCTAACTAAGGCAGATGCAATCCCTACAGCATGGCCTCTGGCTATACCTACCTCATTCCCTACCCAAAGAGACCCCCATCCTTGCTGCCCAGTTAACCAGCCTCTACTCCCAGATAATTGCCCGCTTATTTTAATAATTTTTACCCTCTTCATTTGTGTAGAGCACAAATGCTTTCTTTGCATGAGGAATTGAGACATTTCTTGTTAAAATTTAGCCTAGTCTTTTTAAATAGAAAATTCTATGTGTTGAATAATAGTTATATGTTAATAGGACTTTTGCAACTGCCCCTACTTTATCAGTGATGGAAATGGCTGTGAAAATTTGCTGTCTTGTGTAGATACTGTAGATACTGCTTATAGTTACAGACACAGAAATGAAGCTATCAGCATTTGGTCAGTTTGGGGATCTGGGAAACTGATTCTTAACGTAGGTTACATTTACAAAGTGGAACTCTGCTCTTAAAAACAGCTACAGCTATTTAACTGTTGGAACAAAATGGCCATAGTCTCTGTGGTCCTGATGCTACCTTGTGTGTGTGTGTGTGTGTGTGTGTGTGTGTGTGTGTGTGTGTGTGTGTGCGCGCGTGCGCGCGCGCGCGCATGCGTGTGTGTAGGTTAGAATAAAATGCTTCATCTCACCAAAGCCATTGCTTCTTAATTACCTTCAAAAACTAAACAACAAAACATTTCACACCACTTCTGTGCCCCACCCCCAACACACAAATACTATTCTGAAAACCTTTGTTCCCCCTTGAAGAATGCACGTGGAACACAACAAATAGTTCTTAATGATAAGGAAGTTAGGGGGTTTTTTGGTGTTTGTTTGTTTGTTTGTTTTGAAAATTTGCCTGATTGCAACCTTGGAAGTCAATGGGAAGGCTTGGTGCTGAAGGGGAAAGAAGTCAGTCCTGGGGCTGGGGAGGCTGCTCAGGCATTGGCTGCACAAGCAAGAAGACCTGAGTTTGGACCCCAAGAATCCTCATAAGTGACAGATGGGCATGGCAACACACCTGTAATTCCAGCCGTGGAAGCTGGAGGAGTCAGGGAAAGTCCCTGGAAGAGGCTAGCCTAGTCAGTCAAGCCATGCAAAAAAGCTTTGGGCTTTAGTAAATGAACCTGCCTCAAAATAAGGCAGAAGAATGATTGAAGAAGATTTTAGTCCACCTACTGACACACACATGTATGTGCATCCACATAACACATATGTCTACATTCTTGCAAACATACATATACACACCTGTACATCACACACGAAAAGAGGTCAGGGGTGGAAGCCAGTCTTCCAAGGTCATGTACTGTATGATCTGCTACTGAGTCATGGAGGGTACATCAGTAGACACACAGGGCCAGAACTGGGGACAGCTGGACTGCAAAAGAGCAAGGGTTTCTTTACAGTGAGAGGATGGTTCTACTTTACACATGTAGGGGGGAAGCCTCACAAAGCTATAGACGTGAAGAAGGAGGAAGAGAAGAAGGAGGAGGAAAGGAAGGAAGGAAGGAAAAGGAGAAGAGGAAGAGGAAGAAAAGACTGAGGAGAAGGAAGTGCAGGTGAAACTGCTAAATCTGAATGGGGTCCACCCCTGAGCTAGTTAGATAGCTAGTTAGATAGCTAGTTAGATAGCTAGTTAGATAGCTAGTTAGATAGCTAGTTAGATAGCTAGTTAGATAGCTAGTTAGATAGCTAGTTAGATAGCTAGTTAGATAGCTAGTTAGATAGCTAGTTAGATAGCTAGTTAGTCCCTGAGTTGATTTAAGAACATCAACTTTCTGGTTTTGATTTTGTATTCTAGATTTTTATATTACCAGGAGAATTTGAGTAAAGAGTAATTTTCTGTACTTTTTTTTTAAATCTCTTATGAGAAACTATTTCAAAAATACATTATTTTCAAAAAGTCAATTTAAAGAAGTAATAACATGTATGATTATGTATAAAGGATACATATTTATGTATATGTAAATGTCATGCCATAAGTATTTGAGTATTCACATGAGCAGAAGCATTAAATGCTTTGTGGAAAGAAAGGAAGGTTTTCAATAATTATTACAACTTTCCGTAAGAATGGCTTCATGGTGCTTTTGCTCTGCAGTGCTGGGACCTCACGCTCTCTAGACAAGCATTGCATCACCAGTCACCATCTCTACTCCCATGGTTCTTCAGTGTTAGTTTCTCCTCTCACTCCTGTAGGCTGTCTCCTCCATTCATGATATGCAATTGTGCCCTGCTTTCCCTCTTTCCAGTCATCTTCTCTTCTATGCACAGAATGCCAGCTCCTTTCATCCCCATAAAACCAGAATCCAAGATGGTATTTTCCATTTTTATGTCACTTCTAGTCACTATGTGTATTTGCACATATTTCAGTAGAGAGGGTAACATTTAAATGTTTGAATTGGTTCTTTGTATAGCAAAAAAGATCCTTAGATTAAAAAAAAAAAAAAACATAGCTACAAAAAATCAAGGCATCTCTGGATCATTGGAAAATCCTCAGATGCCTCACATTTAGAAGGATTCCTGAAGAAGCTTCTGAGAAAACAATATGAAATAAGGCTATAATTCTAGGACATCAACCTTGGTAAGAATGCGACAACACAGAGGTATACTCACACCTAGTTATTTTCTTATCTGAGTGTAATGTAATAATTCCTATTTGGTTGTTATTCCTTACATAAAGGGAAATTATGTATATGTCCCAAAGTTTCTGTATATTTAACAATTATTCTATATTGTTCAATTACATAAATGAGCTATGAAGAAAGAGTCTTGTGAATGGTTGGCAAAACTTCACTTCCTTTATAGTTTGGACCTCTCTAATCTGAAAGCCTGTAGTAATTTTAAAGTCAAAGAAAAAGTGACAGTGGTGGCTTTGTGGAGCGGAGTGGTTGCATGGAAAGCAAAATACAACTGCTACTAACTATAATACAAATCCACAACCTATTGGTGTATAATGCATGTTTGACATTATGGAGTAGTAGTAGCAGCTAAATTATGAAAATAGCATTTATAAGGCATTAATCAGATGTTTCCTAATGTCATCCCATGCCTGTATGTCTTCTCTACCTTATGCTGACTCCCAAAATACTGTGGTCTAGTGAGCTTTGGAAAATAAATGCAAAACAAAACAACCCCTCTGGGAGTTACTTGCTTATTTGGGACTCGAAGTAGCTTCCTTACTCCATTCCCAAAATTTCTTAATCAGTTAGAAGATACTGAAAATGTTCCTAAATAATTTCAACATCTCAAACCATCTGGGACTCCCTGGTATGTAGAGCCTGAAGCCAGTGATGTTGTCTGTGTTCACAGTCAAGACCCCGGAAGGAGTGCAATTGCCTGATTCCTTTTGTGAAGCTGTGTCAGAAACTTGATGTCATGAGAAGGACTCAGTCTCTGTTAGACTCTCGCATGTGTCACTTGATGACCTAGAACAAGTTATCTCTGCTGATTCGTATTTCTGCACAGAGCACAGAGCACGAGCCTTGGATGCATTGCCTGCTCAATCTGTGACTAATCCTTCATCTATTCATCCTTCAATCCCTTTTCTGGTAGAACCCTTTGTTTTTTCAAAGGCAATTGATTCAAAAAAGATTTCCAGGGAAACCTATATTGATTCAAAGGAAATGTTTTCAGAGAAAACTGTGATAATTTACTTCTAAGTGCCTCGTAATTCCATAGCCCAAGAATTCCTGGGAAACAGAGTGAGCACTTCTGTATTCCTCAGTGTGACACACTAATTCAGCTGTCACCTTCACACAGGACCCATGCCAACACAGACACACAGCACCGCCTATCTATCTATCTATCTATCTATCTATCATCATCATTATCTATCTATCTATGTATCTATCCATCATCTATCTATCTATCTATCTATCTATCTATCTATAGATGTCTACCAATTTTCATGCTTTGCTCAGTTTTTCTACTGGTGCTCAGTTGCAGGCTACATCTGTCATTTAACTGCTGTTTTAATCAGCTACTAATTGCCTACATTGTTTCTATTCACTTGAGATCTGTGAAGTAAGTAAGGATGAAGAACTGAGGAAGTAGAACCTGTCCTCAAGGGGAAAAGAAGAATAAAAGATATAAATGCATTTACCATATTGAAATAATTAAATGTGCACTTATATAGTATATATAATTTTTACACAAACATTACATCAAATTATATTTTTGTGTTTAGAAAATTGCCTATATATGAAACGGTATTAAATAAGTTTCTGGGGTTTGTGGTTAAAGTGGAGAGACAAATTTTATGTATAGAAGTCTTCTCTTGCTTATAGTTTCATGCTCCATGATTTCTGTTGCTGATTTTTAAAAGTATTAAATGTAAGAGTCCAGAAATAAGCAGAGAAACCATGTTTACATAACATTTATTTCAGTAAATTACACCTATCTTGATGTTAGCCATTATTAGTTTCTTACTGTGATTAATTTAAAAACTTCATCATAAGCAAGTATATGAAATACAATAAAATGTATAGGATCTGATACTGTCCTTAGTTTCATATCTCCTGTGTATAAGTGCAAACTACTGTATATTCTGTAATTGGGAATAGTTCTTGGGGGATAGAACATGCATGACTACATAGAAGTAAGTAGTCTTGTTTGGAAGGCTAAGATTCTCATAAGGAGGCTGGTTTCATCACAGGCTATCTACTACAGAGGACCTCCCAGCAAGAGCAAAACAAACTGATGGCACAAGGAGCTAGAATCAAGACCCAGAGAGGAAATATCTGTGTCCATGGCATGGAAGATTCCATTCTGATATTGAAGGCAAAACTATCTACAGGGACTGTTTATTGGTAGACAGCCATTGTTGGACTAGCTAGACCCAGCCTGCAAGCCACTCTAATATATATCAATACAAATAAATAAAATCCATATATAAAAATATATGGACTTATTATATATTAAATTCTATATTAGGCCGGGCAGTGGTGACGTACGCCTTTAATCTCAGCACTTGGGAGGCAGAGGCAGGTGGATTTCTGAGTTTGAAGCCAACCTGGTCTATAGAGTGAGTTCCAGGACAGCCAGGGCTACACAGAGAAACCCTGTCTAGAAAAACCAAAAAATTTTCTATATTAATACACACACACACAGACACAGACACACACACACACACACACACACACACACACACACACACACACATATATATATATATATATATGTAATTATATACAATCAATGGAAAATTGAAGAGTCCAGCAGTGTTTCAGTCCATGAGGCTGGATGTCTCAATACCAAAGAGGTAGGCTCTAATGCCTGTCAAGGGATAGACTTGTCAGCAAGATCCAGGGATTTTAGTTAGTTACAGATGTAGTTGAATTGACTACAAGAATAACCAAGAACAGTTATCACAGCGTGTTGGAAATCACCATGGAACCTTACAATGGTTCCTGTCTATGTGATTTTGTCAGTCATTGACCTCCATGACACTTTTGTATGTCCCTTCCCAGGGACAGTCTTCTTATTCTTCAGGACATTTTTTTTTCTAACTGCTCGGATGTATCAGACAGCAACATATTCTTAATTTCTTTAAATTTTTATTAAAGAAAACTTTCCTCCAAAGTCTTTGACTATCTTGGTAGCTCTTCTCTGCCCTCTTTTCAAGTCCCATGGGCTTCTCTAAGAACGCAGTGGGGCCATTTCTACTGTGCTGGGGAGACAGGAGATCTCTTTGGTCTTTTGTTTTGTTCTGTTTTGTTTTGTTTTCAGGAAATGTCCATCCCTACTTAGGGGTACTTGATAGCTCAAAGCTGACCAAATGAACCCCTGGTAGATTTTTCATTAAGTCCCAGCGGCCCCTGAGAAAGAGAGCTCATTTATGCATCCTGTCCTGGACACTGGCTACTGTAGCAAATGAGATGGAGAAATAATCCTTACTCTTAAATGGTGTGGGAGCAACGGGTGGCACCTGCTGACCATCATTTGTGACTTGGGGCAGAGTGTGGGTGGGGTGTTATAACTGCACAGATGTGAGGGACTGTAGGTTCTCACGACTGCAACATAAAGAGCTACAGAATGCCCCAAATCACTACCTCATCTCTATATTTGTCTAAAATAATTATGGAGGAAATCCCCTTCTAGGCCATTTTAAAAGTAAAACATATTTGTTTAAAAAGCTATGATTGTAGAGTGTATTTACTCTCACTTTATTTTTTACCATTATGTGAAAAATGAGAATAAGACACACTTTAAATTAGAGTGTAATGCCCATCCAATTTGACCTCTCAAAATTGTATTTTTTTTTTTTTTTTTTTTTTTTTTTTGGCTACAACAACTATCATCTCAAATAATAAACTTGGATCATAAAAATTTTTCTCACAGGATCTGTATTTTCAAAATTGCTGGATTCTTGCTGCTCTATTTTCAAAATTAAAATGAGTTACTAATTTAAGATTAAGGGTTTGATTGCTCTTCCATGAATTACAGTTTACTCTGAGGAATGTACAGAAATGTTCATTTTCTAAGTCTTTTTCTCCATTATATAATGAAGTCAGTACCAAGGATCGGAAACTTTGACAGAGACTGAGGGTATTATGGACCATTCTCTAAAAAGCCAGGTCCTTGTGTTTATGTCTGCAGCTAGGTTTGCCATTACCAGCTTTGGAATCTGTTACAATGTGGCCAGAAAGGATGAACATGATGAACACCAACATGGAAGAGCTGGGTTGCAAGCCAAGGCCTTGTACACTGGGTCTGGCTTGGCAGGTCATCTGGCTTGGGGATTCTCAGAAGCAACAGCATGGCATCAAACATCAAGAGACATGCTGGAGAGAAAGTTTGGTGGTTAAAAGATATGGCTACATTCCAAGAGGACCCAGGGTATATAACCAGCACCCACAGGGTAGCTCACAACCATTTGTCACTACTTCCCAGGGGATCTGACATCCTCTTCTGGCCTCCATGACACTGCATGCACACGGGTGCACAGACACACATGTAGACAAAAATACATTTTAAAAAAGACAAGAAGAAAGAAGCTAGAAACAAACGGCTAACGACAGACTCTCCGAGAGACTGGAGCGGCGGGTTGGAGACGGTGCCACCACGCCATTAACAAAGGAGGACACGAATCCTGGCTTTAAGGAGACAGAAAGCTTTTAGGGAATTGGAATGTGATCTCAAGACAATGAAATATCACATTTAGCGGGAATAAATCAAAGCCGATGAAGAAATAATCGACGCAAACACAAGCTAATTCTGAAAACGCTGGCTCAAGGCATCAATAGTTAATAGTTATGTCGCCTGGTAAACACAAATCTGCTGGCTACAGAGTGGGGATCCAATCTATAGACAGTTGGGAGTTTGCAAGGATAAAGGTATTGTGGCACTTTTGTGTAAAACCCTCTCTCCCCTGATTTTCTTTCAGGGTTGGGACAGCCTTCATCTCTGAGTATCCCAAGACTCCCACCTGTGTTACTGAAACAGCTACACTCCGCATAAAGAAATATCAGTTCCAGGTAAGAGAGACATTGGATTGGATGTTTCCTAAGTCTTGAAAATATTGAGGATCATTGTTCAAGAGGGCACTGAGTACTGATGCAAAGCATACCTCTGGTCTTGTCTCACCAAGGGCATTCTCAGTTCCTGTCCCCATGCCTGTGGGGCTTTTCAGTAGTGATGGGAGTCTTAGGAGTCAGGATGATTACAGGATGAGAAAGCCACCCTTTGCTGTGAGACAGTCTAGAGAGCCAGAGAAGACAAACAAC
The DNA here is from genome assembly GCF_011762505.2 of Arvicanthis niloticus. Taxonomy (NCBI): domain Eukaryota; kingdom Metazoa; phylum Chordata; class Mammalia; order Rodentia; family Muridae; genus Arvicanthis; species Arvicanthis niloticus. The sequence continues at coordinate 77,109,314 of NC_047664.1, read as the reverse complement.
AAGACTGTCTATGCTCTTTCTTGATTCTATTTCATTTATAGCTACAGTCCCTTGTTAGGCAGCTTTTTGTTGCTGGTTCAGGGGAAAAAAATAAAAAAGAAAAGAAAAGAAAGAAAGAAAGAAAGAAAGAAAGAAAACAAAAAACTAAACAAACAAAACAAACACACAAGTAAGACCCAGTTTAGTAAGAAATATAACTGTTAACTTCCATTGGCAAAGTGACTCCTTAATTATGGAGTCCTCGTGAAGGGCAAGTTGTTTCCAGATAACACTTGTGCGTTTTAGAAGTACAACCATGTGTGTATCAGTTTTCCCACAGGTATATGGAGTAGCCTGGCCTAGTTCTTGCAAGAATTGTACCTTTCCCATGTTGAGGTCCACCTCTGGGCCTCTGGGCTGATGCTATATTTAAATTTACCAGGGCAAATGCTTAGTAACTATGGACACAGATCTGGATTTGATATTTACATTGATAATTTCCCACTTGCTACCCTCCTTCCTCCCTCCTTCTCTCCTTTCCTTTCAATTTTCCTTCCTTCCTTTATTAAAGTCTTGCTATATGGGTCTAGAACTTGCAACCACTGCCTTGGCCTCCTAAGTGGCATTTGCACCATCATGCCTGCTTTGGTGCTATTTCTGAATGTCTTATAAATATTGATCTTCTGTATCTACATGCTGCGTTCTTCTTACTAACGATGTTCCAGCAGCCACTATTAAGATTGATTTAAGCCAGACATTGTGGCACACACTTGTAATCCTAGCACTGAAGAGGCAAAGTCGAGCTGATCTGAGCTCAAGGCCAGCCTGCTCTACATAGTTCCAGATCAGCCGCGCCTAGATAGTGGATTTCTGTTCTCCCCGAAATATTAGCTACTTCTTTTAATTTATTGACCCCTCATATGTTTATTGATCACATCTACAGTGCTTCTGATTTCTGGATATGTCATATTTGTTGGGTCCAAAGTATTTCCTTATTATTTTCAGAGCCAAAAGGAGTGGTGGTGGTGGTGGTGGTGGTGGTGGTGGTGGTGGTGGTGATGGTGGTGGTGGTGGTGGTGATGGTGGTGGTGGTGGTAGTAGTGATGGTGGTGGTGATGGTGGTGGTGGTGGTAGTAGTGATGGTGGTGGTGATGGTGGTGGTGGTGATGGTGGTGGTGGTGGAAGACAAGGAGGAGGGAGAGGAGGAGGAAGGGGAGGAGGAGGAAGGAGAGGAGGAGAAGGAGGTTGTGGTGGTTCAATGGATAAAACCAGGCCTTTGCAAGTTAACCAACTGCTGTACCAATTGACTACAGTTCTGGCCTCAAAGTCAAGTTTTAATGATCCTTCCTCTGAATGTTCCAGATGTACTAGAGATTTTCCTGGGTACTTGAACTGACAGTAAAGCAATATACATCAGGTTTAACTGAACTAAGAGCATCTTACTTGATTGAACTAATAAAAATTATAAGCAATTAAAAGTTTGTATTACTTTTTTAAAAAACCACTTAATTAATATTTCATTTATTAACTTTCATTAAGCCTTTGTTAATTAAATCAGATGGGAAAGTTAAATTAAAAAGATGAATGATCTCCTAAAGGGAATAGATTTCAAGCATCGTTGACATTACTTTGCTTAGAAGAGCACCGTAGTGCCGTTCAGCCAGGATGTGGAGCAGGAGGATGATGGACTGCTTATACAGATGGAGCTTTAGGGCAGCATGAAATCGAGAGGATTATCTTCTGGGCAGGCTCTGCTCCTCTTCTATTTCAGTAGAAATAGCTACTCAGTTTCTTGATTGAGAATTTGACACAGTCAGCCAGCTAATGTTTATAGATTATTTCTAATATGCCAGACATTTTATTTTGCTGGGAGCTGAATATTAATCTGAATAAAAATAAACTCCTTTGGGAATTTGATGGGATTTGGGAACTTCATTCAATAGAACAATAACTACATGGTTACACATGTTATCAACACAACAGGCTTATTCTTGCTCACTCTCAGAAACCATGTAGACCTCTCTTCGAGGTCCACCCATTAAGACCCCTTGTTTTGTGCACCGGTACTCGACTGAAGCCATTCAAGCTAGGAAGACTGTCTTTGAGCTGGTCATCTGACCTCTCCTGGTCCATGATTCCGTTGAGGAGAGTGTAGATGGAAGCCTTATATTTCTGTAAGTGCACCAGTCTGTGATGGACTGCTACAGATGTTCCTGTCTGCTTGTGTAATCTCTTCCTGTTGCCCACATTTGTTCAGGTGGCAGTGTCAGGAGTGAGAAATAATGGCAAAAAAATGGAATAGGAATTAGAGGATTCTCTAGAATGTAGAGATCACACCAGCATCTCAATAGGAAGGGACTGTGGCAATCTTGATGACAAAATGGTCCCAGAGAGTACTTGGTGACTGTGGAGGTCAGGATTTACTCAAGTGTTTCTCTACTTCATGTCCACAACTTTCTGCCATACCATAGTGTGTGTGGAGAGTTATCCTTCACTAATGCCCACAACTGGGTAATAGTAGATTAATGATTCTATTTGGAAGTGCTGCCAAATATCAGTTCTTGTCTGAGATTTGCCTCTAACTAGAGCTATTACTAATGAAAATATTTAGATACTTGGTTCCTTGGCATAAAGACAGTTATAAAATTCAGGTAGATCTAGGAGTCAGCAAGTGCTTCTCACTTGTAGCAATGATCCTGGTGTTATGAGTTGGCTTGTCTTCCAAAATTCGTGTGTTCCAAAGCTGCAGAATGTGACTGTAAGATCTTGAAAGACCCACCTGCCTAGGGATGGAGCCTCCCTCAGTGGAATGAACCCTTCTATGTCAATTAACAGTCAAGCAGATCCTCCACAGATTAATCTGATCGAGGCAGTCCCTCAGGTGAGACTCCTTTGTCAGATTACTTAAGGCTGTGCCTTATTGACAACTATTTAAGACAGAAGACATGAAAAATAACAATTTCCACAGTATATGTCATTATACCTCCTTCTTTTTGTCTTAAAAGAAGTGTTCTGGCTGGTTTTGTGTGTCAACTTGACTCAAGCTGGAGTTATCACAGAGAAAGGAACCTCCCTTGAGGAAAAGCCTCCATGAGATCCACCTGTAAGGCATTTTCTCAATTAGTGATCAAGGGTGGGAGGACCCATTGTGGGTGGTGCCATCCCTGAGCTGGTGGTCCTGGGTTCTATAAGAAAGCAAGCTGAGCAAGCCAGGGGAAGCAAGCCAGTAAACAGCACCCCTCCATGGCTCTGCATCAGCTCCTGCCTCCAGGTTCCTACCCTGTGTGAGTTCCAGTCCTGACTTCCTTTGGTGATGAACAGCAATGTGGAAGTGTAAGCTGAATAAACCCTTTCCTCCCAAGCTTGCTTCTTGGTCATGATGCTTTGTGCAGGAATACAGACCCTAAGACAAAGGGTTACGGGATTTTCAAAAGTAATGTCGGTGAGGTCTGCAGAAATTCACACATGCACTGTGGGGAAGAAATCTCGCGGACGGGGGGGGGGGGGGGGGGTAGGGAGTCCGGCGGCAGAGTCCCAGGGCGGTCTGACATCAGGGTCCCGGGCGGGCTTCCCGCGCTGCCAGCAGAGGATCCCACATTCACTAAGCTTTTGGTGGGCGGGCCGGCGGCTGCATCGACAAGGTTCCAGGGTTCCAAAAGCTGGGAATCAGGAGGAGAGACCATGGACACGTGGAGTCCGGTTTTCCAAAGCTTTTATTGTTCATGGCATGGTGAATGGACGCAAGTGGTATACACTTCCCCCGCCAAAAGCCAGGGGAGACCAATCTTATAGGGAAGGGAGAAAGGGGAGGGAATAACTTAATTAGCTACGCCCCTGGCCTTTTGATAATTCATTAATATTTAAATCTCTGGAGGTAGAGACTTGTTAGTCACACCCTCTACCTGTCCTACATGACTGAAGGTAACAGGTTAAATGGAGTTACCTCGTCCAAGGCCCAACAATGCACATTGTTGGGGGATCTAAAATGATGCTGAGTGCTTGGAACACATTCTGGCAGTCCCTCCAAAAGCTGTATGTAGTATTATCATACGGCCTAGACATTCCATGCAGAATAGAAATACTTGTCTGTAAAAAATAAACATGCACACGATTATACATTATTATTCATATCTTGAATTCTTATTCATAATAGCAAAAAATTATGGATACAACCCAGATGTTTATCAACTGGCTAATAGTTAGGTAAAATGCGACATGTATCATACACTGGAATTTTCAACTGCAAAAAGGGAGTAAGGTGTGATAAAATGTCACGAAAGGATAAACGTAAAACATGTTGTGCTAAGTGAAAGAAGCCAGGCGCAGAAGGCTGCTTATGGTATGCACTCGTCCATAGGGAATGTACAGAATAGACAAATCCATAGAGACAGCAAGAAGATCATTGGTTGGTTATGAATAAGGAGTTGGAGGTCATAGCTAAAAGGCACAGACAGCTTCTCAGGCTGATGGGGTTATTCTTTAACTAGCTGATGGTAATGTCTACACAGCATGTGACTATAGCAACCACCACATACCTGAACACTTTAAAGGAGTGGGTTTTACACTATGATAACTATATTTTAATTTTTAAGACTTTCTGGAAGAGAAAATATTTGTTTAAAAAACAGTGTGGTTGTGTGAATAAGAACGGCCCCCAAAGGCTCACAGATTTGAATGTTTGGTCACCAGGGAGTGGCATTATTTGAAAGGATTAGGCAGTATGGCCTTGTTGGAGGAAGTGTGTCATTGTAGGTGGGCTCTGAGGCTTAAAAAGCCAGCATGGCTGTATCTTCCTGCTGCCTGCAGCTCTGGATGTAGAACTCTCAGCTGTTCCTCCTGCACCATGTCTGCCTGCACGCGGCCAGGCTTCCTGCTGTGATAACAATGGCTGACTAAACCTCTGAAACTCTAAGCCAGCCCCAATCAAATGCTTTCCTTTATGAGAGTCCTGTGGTCATGGTGTCCCTTCACAGCAGCACAACACTGCCTAAGACAAACTGCAAGTTCCTATTTCTGATAGTGGATTCAGACACTGGGCAAGTTACTTAACACAGTTACCTGTATTTAGAGGGACTTCCAGCAGAGAAAGAACTGAGCACATGGGAGACTCGTGAGAAAATGAGATTTTTCAAAAACATAAAATTTAATATTTAATGTGATTTGCAGCTTTAATATTTTAGATTGAAATTTGAGCTATAGGGGTGTGTTATGTTATTAAAAATTAAGAGTAAAAGGTATATCCTGTATTTGGAGATTTTCTTATGTGGTAATGAAGAGTAAATGCAGGTCTCACCCATGTATGCAACTCTAACACTAAGAAGCTTCATGTCCTGCCTCCCCATCCTTTCTCAGCTTTTTTTTTAAAATCAGACTCTTGCTAACTTGACTAGACTGTCATTTCAGCTTCCTCTGGAGCTGAGATTATGGGAATGTCCCACCACACTTGTTATATTACAATTTTATCACACTTAGTTTGGTCTCCTGGATATGAGAAATTGAGTACATACTTTTTTGACATATACTTTTTGTTTTAAGAATATTTGATTAGTGTTAGTTTCCTTTATAACCTATAGTGCTTGATCTACAGCCTAAAGAACTCTTTCTCTTAGAAATGCAGGAGTTTTCTAAGACTGGCTTTTCTTCTTTGTTTATTTATTGCCTATATTGAAGAGAAACAATTCTATGTCATACATATCTAAATATACATATACATATGTATATATGTATGTATATGTGCATATGTATATACATACATATGTAAACACACATATATGCAAACATGATTAGTAAAAAAACTACTTTCACATAGTATCTATACATTCTTTAGGATTCTTCAGAGAAACAGAGAAAAAATATGTTTGTACATGCACAGATGTACAGATTAACTTGTAGTAATTGTGAACATTTTAACAGTTTAGGATTCCTTCTTAAAAAACAGTGTGTTCCTATTTACATGTAACATCGTACATGTTTTACCCAAGTAGCAATTCTGTCTTGTCTGGGAGACAAATGAGGCCAAATCTTCAGCTTATGGTTCTATGTCTCCATCCGAAAACTTGTTGGCAAGCTCCCGGTTCCGAACATCTCACCCTGTTTGTCTCCACATCCATCACGTGGCCGCTGAATGGATGAGTTCCAGAGCAGGCAGTTGGACCACTCACAGAGATTTCACCCTGTGGGGCTAGCAATTGCCTAAGTCCACCGCGTGCTGACAGAGGCCCACGCTAGTACCCCACTGAGTCACTGCAACCAAGCCAAGTAAGTGTGTATTGAACTCAACTTACACTTAAGCCAGATCTTAGAATACTTCTGGCCTTTCCCACGCCATCCAAGTGATGAGAAGTAATGAGGGAGAGTCATCAGACAGAGAGAAAGGTTAATGAAGGCTTGCTTTTGCAAAGCTTATAAAGATATTTGTCCATGTGGCTGTATTTCTGGAGCTTCTCTTGACCTTGTAAGAGGCCTGCACAAGCAAGGGGCTCTGAAGGTCAAGGTTCCTTCTTTCATGCCCCTGTTGATTACTTAGAATTGGAAACCTTAATAGAAGTGTGGGATGTATAATAATTGCTCCATGGTGTACATATTTGGTGATATCTAAATTTCAGGGTGTAATACATTTGGTGCATATATGCACCCTCTATGTATCTTAGAAAACATATAGACCAAGGAGATGACTCGACAGGTAAAAGTGCTTGCCACCAAATCTGATGAAAAGAGTTTAATCCCCACGTCCCACATGGTAGGAAAAGAAAATCAACTTCCACAAGTTGTCCTCTGATTTCCACATGTGTGCTGAGGTGTTCACGTGTCTCCCACCAAACAAGGAAGTGAGAAAAAAGAACCAATATGTAACTTTCAGGTGTTTGTGTGTCCTGTATGTGTGTGTATGTGCAGTTGGGCGAGTATGTATGTTCTTGCATACAAAGGCCAGAGGTCAATGGGTATCTCCCTATATTGTTGTCTACCATATTTTTGTTCAGATAGAGTCTCTTGCTGAGCCTGGAACTAACAATTTAGCAAGATTAATTGGCCAGTGAGCTCCAGTGGGGCTCCTAGTCTCACCTCCACAGCGGCCGTTAGCTCAGATGCTCTGCACCATGATGGGCTCCAAACTCAGGTCATTGTACTGAGTCCCCCAAACATGTAACTCATGACACATATGACCTAGATATGTTTTTGGAAAGTTACATGTGCATGAGTAAATACTTTAAATATTTGTTAGTCAGCTTATAAACAGTATCTAAAGCACTGTTACTCAGTCTCATCAATAGAAATAACTATATGTCAGAATGGGACACAGCTCATCATTGGAGTGCTTGGGTAGCATGTGCAATCCCTGGGTTCAATTCCCGCTTCCACATGTAAAACAATACAAAACAAGAAGGTGAGGTGGAAAGATGTGATATTAAAAAAAAAAAAAAAAACACATTTACTGAGTGTGGGTTTTTTTTTAATAAGTAGTGTGAGAATACACATCCTAGAATTTAACCCACTGAAATATGTATTCTTCTTTTTCATAGTATGATACTGAAGGCTGTGCCTCTTTAAATGCCCCATTGGGCCCATGCCCTCACTTATACAAACAATATTTGTGAGTCTTGACATTAAACAATTCCACTACTTTTCACATTACTTTTATTAATTTACTTTTATTATCTTTTGGGGTGCACTGTGTACTGTATGTGTTTATGTGTAGATGCACGTGCAGTCGTGTGTGCATGCACATGGAGGCCGGAGGACAGCATTTCCTATTATTGCTCTTACCGTATCTTTTTTTTCTTTTTCTTTTTAATATTTTTTCTTTTTTATTGGATATTTTATTTATTTATATTTCAGATGCCATTCCCTTTTCCCATTTTCCCTCCCTAGAAACCCCCATCCATCCTCCCCCTCCTTTTTGCTTTTATACCATTTGAATTACATGCAAGAATTCAGGTCAGTTCTAGGTTAGCAATACAATAGATGCAAATAGTCAAGGAACAAGCAAGACAATAAACACAAATAGTCAAAGAACAAGCAAGGCAATAAACAAAGTTTCATAAACACTTCAGTGATCACGGTTTCTAAGGGCTCATCAGGATGACCAAAATATCTGAGCCAACTTCCCTGTCCTAGCTCAAAGTCATTTTCATGTCTGAAGCCTACTTCCTTGTTCTAGCCTAAAATTTAGATTCCTGCCTGGAATTACTTCTTTGTTCTAGCCTAAGATTTAGATCTCTACCTGAAATTACTTCTTTGTTCTAGCCTAATATCAGATTCCTGCCTGAAGCCTACTTCCTTGTCCTTGGCCAATGTCATATTTCTGCCAAGGAGCCCATTTCCTTGTCCTTGGCCCATGTCAGATTCTAACTGAGCAGCCCCAAAGGCTCTCCACCTCTCCTCCTTTTTTACTTTATTAACAAGACTCAGCATGTCTTAGGTTGTTATGACAAGAATTCCTTCCTTACCCATCATGGAATATGCATTATCAAAAGCAATGCACTTTTGTCTTAGGTTGGTAGGCTTTGTGCAGAATCTTACCCATCCTTGGCTTGCCAGCCTGTTAATTTAATAACTCTGTCTGGGGGTCTATTTTCATCACCTTATCTTTTGAGATGGTGTCTTTCGCTGGATTGGCTAGCCAGGTGGGCCATTGAGTTCCAGGGATGCATCTGTCTCCATCTCCCCACAGCACACACTAACCCAGCTTTTATGGAAGTACCAGGCATCTGAACTCCTGTCATGTTTGTGCAGTAGGCACTTTCCTGACTGAGCCATCCCCTCAGCCCTTGAATATTTTTAGAAAAAAAAAAGTGTTCAGCAACTAATTTAGTAAAGACAAGCAAAATAACTAGTCAAAACCTTCCAAATAGAACTATATTTCCTGATTTAAAAATATTTCTGGTACCCACAATTGCATACTATGACAGCCATGTGGCTCTATCACAAGCGAGGCATGATCTTGGTACTAGAAGATATCAAGGGGACAAGTGTTTTCTCTGGAGGAACTCATTCACCCTGTGTATGAAACTCCCTTCAAGAACAGGCATAGTGATTTGTATAGGTGTATTTAAAATGGTTTTGTCATATCACTATAGCTTACTAGAGAATATGCTGAGCTGTGTGGTCAGTCCATTCTAAGTATTCTACATGTAATTGGATGGATCAAAACATAAATTTGGGATTCTAAAGAATAAAATTTGGATAGCAAAATTAGATTAATGGCCATTTTTAAACCAATAAACATAATATATCTGATTTGCACATCCTAACTGTATGATAATGTTTACATGTGACTCATCCTATTCCAGTTAAATAAGTAATGTTATTTATGCAAATCACTGAGGACATCGGCTGGCACAATGGAAATATGTTAGCGTGTTAATACAACGACTTCCTTCTATAAACTTAATAAAGGCACTAGTTATGAATCATTATATCCAAAGTTATGCTAGACTGTCTGAGAAAATATATCTGTTTAATTTAAGTATAAATGTAGCTCATGATTTTAAAGACTAGAGAGTTAACTTCCATTCTATACATTTGGGTTTCAATCCAGTGAGAAGCAGGAAGATACTATTATAACATTCTCTTTACTTTGAGGAGTTTATAGATTTTTTTTTGCCATAATTTCTGAATAAAACTGTATGGGAAGCAGTCCTGTGCTGCTACTAAACTTGGAGGCTGTCACCCAGTGAGACAGGATGGGAGCTAAACTCCTATTGAGTGGATGGAGCGTTGGGCATCAGTTAATAGAAGCATTCCTTCCAGGAGAAATGTTTAATTCAACTTGAGCCTTAGGAAACTTGCCTAAGACAAACAAGGTCCTGACAGGTCTATCACCTCACAGGATCAGGAAACTGAATGAGAACTCAAGATCCAAAGACCCATGTCAGGTGGGACTTGGGTCTGAGAAGAGCTGGGAATGCTAATATGGTCTGGATGAATCTCATGTTTAGAGACCTTGGAAAGCTTTGTTCTTTCAAATTCATTAAATTTCTATTTATTTTTGCTTCTTTTTGTATTTCTTCAGATGAAACCTAAGTACCCTGTGTGTTAGGCAAGTACTATACACTGAGTACTACACACTGAGTACTACATACTGAGTACTACACACTGAGTACTACACACTGAGTACTACACACTGAGTACTATACACTGAGTACTACATACTGAGTACTACATACTGAGTACTATACACTGAGTACTATACAGTGAGTACTATACACTGAGTACTATACACTGAGTACTACACACTGAGTACTATATACTGAGTACTACACACTGAGTACTACACACTGAGTACTACACACTGAGTACTATACACTGAGTACTACACACTGAGTACTATACACTGAGTACTACACACTGAGTACTATATACTGAGTACTACACACTGAGTACTATACACTGAGTACTACACACTGAGTACTATATACTGAGTACTATACACTGAGTACTACATACTGAGTACTATATACTGAGTACTATACACTGAGTACTACATACTGAGTACTATACACTAAGTACTACACACTGAGTACTATACACTGAGTACTATACACTGAGTACTACACACTGAGTACTACACACTGAGTACTACACACTGAGTACTACACACTGAGTACTATATACTGAGTACTACACACTGAGTACTACACACTGAGTACTATACACTGAGTACTACACACTGAGTACTATACACTGAGTACTATATACTGAGTACTACACACTGAGTACTATACACTGAGTACTATACACTGAGTACTACATACTGAGTACTACATACTGAGTACTATGCACTGAGTACTATACACTTTCTCCAGACCTTGGTTTTTACGACAGGATTGCATTTTCAGCCCACACTGGCCTCAGTCTCACAACTGCCCTGCCTCCATCTCTGAGTGCTGGGATGACAGGTGTGCACCACATATCAAGCTTTGAAACTCTCTTATCTGATAGTCATTGTTCATAGATTCCTTGAATAAATTTTTAATCTATTAGGCATCATTATAGTTTTAAATTATGATGCATAGAATATCCATCTTAACAATCTTAAGTTCAGAAGTGTTGACTCACATTTTCATATTGAACGGGCATTGTTTTATGCTCATTAGATGACAGCGTCTCATTTCTTCCTCTCCTAACTCCTGGTAGCTCCCATTCTAATTTGTTTCTGTGAATTTGAATATTCCAGATCCTTCATGTATGTGGAATCAGAACATAATTTCTATTATGGCATAATGTTCTTAGGGGCCATCTGTGTTGCAGTGTACATCAGAAACATCTTCCTTCTTATGACTGCATAATATTTTACTCTGTGTGTGTGTGTGTGTGTGTGTGTGTGTGTGTGTGTGTGTGTACTTTTTTCATCATCTATTTTGATGGGTGTTTGGGTGGCCTTCAGTACTGGGCTATTGGGATGACACTACATTGAATAAGGATATCAAAGTATATGTTCAAGTTGTCATTACAGTTCTTTTGGATATATGACCAAAAACGGAATTGTTGTGTCACATGGTAATTCTACACTTTTCTGAGGAACTTCTATATTATTTTTCATGATGACCATGGGGTCTCACTTTCACATCAACAGTTCATGAATGTCATAGTCTCTCCAGATCCTTGTTGCTTTGTTACTTTGTTATTAATCTTTTGTTTTATTCTTTGTAGGGACCTTAACCAGCCATATATTTGTGGACATAAGAGTTCTGGGAAAAGGTAGAATTTTCATGAGTTTCTTAACTAGAGTAAATTTTCTTTCTATTTTTCTTTTTGTGGGTGGTACTAGAGATAGATACTGCTTTAAAAATATAGAGAGCAAAATAAAATTATGTGTTTTTTTCAGTCACACATGGAATATATATATCTCCAAATCATGACCAACCTAGGTGAGTATAAATAAGACATTTAAAAAGTGAGCTGTAGAGTTAACTGTTGATCACTGGGAGTCTTCATACATTTTCTTATGATTTTCATGAGTCTCCTTTTTAGAGGAGAATTATTTCACTCTTACGTGCTTTTAACAGATTTTTATTTAAAAGTTTTGTTTTTAGATTTTCATATATGAGTACTGTATTTTCATTATGTCCCCCCACTCAAACTCCTCCCATATCCCCTTCAAATTTCCACTCAAATTCATGACCTCGTCTTCCTTAATTATTATTGTTTATATGTATGTATATGTAAACCTATATATATACATACATGCATATATAAATACAATTAGTATTTCTCTTACATATATCTGCTGGAGGCTAACTGTTTGAAACTGAGTACTGATTAGAAGCTCATCCCAGGAGGAGACTGATTGTCCCCCTCTCAGGAGATATTAATTGCCTGTGGCTCTTCAACTGGGGATGGGTCTTCTAAGATATTCCCCATCGTCTGGTGCTGTCATTGGGCAAGTCTTTTTAGGCAGCCATACTGTTGAAGATTCCCTATCATATATAGAAGACACAATCTCACCGCAGACATCCTGGTCCTCTGGCTCTTACAATCTTCTTGGTGCTTACAAAGTGAACTAGAACCTCCTGAGCACAGCCAAACTTTGCCTCTGCTCCACCTCCAGTTGCATCTCTGTGTTTCAGCCAACTCTAACTATACACTGTAACTTTCCAATACAACGTCACCCACACTCAAGTTTAACTGCCTTGCCCTGATTAGGACATACTTCCAGTCCTTGTCTCAGACTCACTTGTATGTTACCAAGACTAGACCCAAGTGTCGCTTATTCGTGATGTACACCCCACGTCTTTGTCACTGTGGCAAGAGGGTGACTGTGTGTCCATTTCCCTCTGGGTATCCATGCCCTCTTCTTTCTGAGTGCTGCAATCAGAAGCATTTCAGCATGACACCCACCATCTCTTCCTACACTGTTTTCTATTCATGGCTGTCTCCCCTCTGCTATGGGCTTGCTCCTCAGGAGCAGAGTACAGGATAACTGTGACATATCTCAAGTCACAGCTGGGCTGATACTTCATATAGATATTACATATATATATTATACATATATATGTAATATGTAATATATATGTATATATGTAATATATATGTGTCATATATACATATATATACATATATGTGTGTTTGTGTGTGTGTGTGTAATGCTGAATAACTCTCTGGGTGAGTGGATGATTGTGAGGAGGGGAAGTGAGTGGATGGCTGACTCGGATGGGATGGTTACCTGGAATTCTACTCAATTAAATGTGACAGTGTAATGTGCACATCATGAGATGATCTCACAGCAATTCTCAAGCTAAGACTGAAACCCAGATCTTCCACCCCTGCACCAGTTCCTGTCTGTAATGTGCTTCCTAAATACAAAATGCTGGATCTGGGGACATAATAGCTCATTAGCAGAGCAGTCACCTAGTACATGCAAGATCTTCAGTTCAGTATCTACTACTGCAAAATATAATATGTAAGTAAAATAATAACAAATGTTATTCAAAGCTAAAATGACAAATTTTAAAACATTGCATAACAGGTCAGTAATAGAGTTTGTTCAGGTTATTAAGCTGGGTCTTTTTAAATTGGAGAGACAAAGAATCTCTTCCTTCAATACATTTTATTGCCTTTTGCTTGCTTATGCCCTGTCCCTGTCTCATAATGAAAGGGTCCATTAAAATTTAGTTGTAGCTGTCTTTGGTTTTATTAGTAAAATGTTACTATAGGTATCATCCAAGTCCAAGCTAATACAAAAATTTGCTTCAAAATGTGTTTATTTCATGAAAATTTTCTCTCCCCACCTCCTCTCTGCTACTACCTTAGTGGTAATGGAAATGTCAGGACGTTTGATTCAGAGACCCTGGTCAGATGTCTTCTCCCTCTCACCCCTCCTTAGTTTTCTATAGCCTGCTCCAGGGAGCATCTTCTGTAGGAGCTTCCATTACCTCATCTACAAAGTGAAAGTAATTGTATCTGCTTCCCAGCAGTGCTTGAGCACCACGTGAGAATCCACCCTGTGAGGTTCAGCACCCAGTAGATATGACAAACACGTCAGGTCTTCCTTCTGTGAATTCAACTATTTACAAAATAGACCGTTGAATCCATCAGAGCAGTTAGATCAGCTCAAAGCACAAAGCTTGTCTTGCTAAGCGACCTGGGATTTCTTTCCCCAAAAGATGAGGTCACACCCATCCTTCCTGGTGGGCCTTGGAGGAGGTAACTCCATTTAACCTGTGCCCATCAATCACGTAGGACACAGGTAGAGGTCTCCACCTCCAGAGATTTAAATATTAATGAGTTATCTAAAGGCCAGGGGTGTAGCTAATTAAGTTATTCCCTCCCCTTTTCCCCCTCCCTATAAAAGTCAGGTTCCCCTGGCTTTGGGCGGGAAGCGCTCATCATCTATATCCACTCACCATGTCATGAACAATAAAAGCTTTGGAAAACTGGACTCCACGTGTCGCCTGGTCTCACTGCCAGATTACCAGCCTTTGGAACCTCGAACTGCGGCTGCAAAACAAGGATCCAATTCCAACCTCACTTTTTCTTTCTGTTCCCCCCTTTCTCCTTCACTTCCTTCCTCTCTTCTTTCTTCCCTTCCCCTCCCCATCTCTTCCATTTTCTTCCCTCCTCTCTTGCCCACCCTCCTCTCCTCCCCTTCTGTTTTCTTCCTGTCTTTTCTTTGTGCACACTAAGCAAGCACTCCACCATTGAGGTAGGTCTCCAGGCCTCAACCCCTCACTTATAATGGCATCAACATTTTGCCATAAAAATTGAAACACACAAATATGGATACAGGTAAGCTGGAGCAAGGTTCTCAAACTTAAATTTGAACAAAACATCTCCCAGGTGCAGGTGCGCTAAGACAACACAACAAATTCATATTCGTGAACCCGTCTTCCTAAAGTGAAGCTATTTTCTGTGAAACATGATAATTATAAAATTTCCTTTTTGGCAGAACTTATATTTACCCATAACAAATACTTCAAGGATAGAATTTAAGGGCTAAAGAAACCACAATATTTTAATTAACAACTAGACATAGCAGGCTTATTAAATTGTCTCATAATCTCATGCACATGGCATTGGAAAAACTCTATTTTCACTTCAACCAACATTTGATATAGGGACATTAGGGGCATGTGGTTATGATGCTCCAACATGGGGAGGCTGAGGCAGGAGGACTACTATAGCCTAGTTTACACTAGTCTGCTCAGGACTATATAGTAAGGACCCGGTATGTGTGTGAGTGAGAATATGAATATACTGTGTATGAGGTAAAAGACTCAATAATATTGGGAATTAATAAAATGGGGATAAATTTAGACAATTTTCCTCCCTGCCCCCCAAGTAAGAACTTCTCTGCCCTGTGTGTTCCTGCTAACACCCGTCTTTACAAATAGTAATCATTGACTTTTGCCATTAGAACAATTTTCTCAAGCTTAATAAAAATAGATCACTCTGCTTGGGTATGGTAAATGATATTTTACTTAGTGGCCTGGTCCATGTGTGCACATGCATGAGAGAGAGAGAGGTGAGGGGCTTTACATGGTTGTTATAGTAACAGTTTACATGGTTGTTATAGTAACAGTTTATATTTCTATTTTGTTTTACTCTGAAGATCCAAGTGCCGGTCTATTATAAAAACCCACGTTTATGGTAAAACATTTTTTATATTTATTTTTGTGTATATACATGTATATGGTTTGTATACAAATGAATGTGGAGATCAGAAAACAACTTCTGTGGGTTGGTTCTCTCCACCATGTGGGTTCCAGGGACTGAACCCAAGTCATCAGACTTGGCAGCAAGCGCCTTTATTCACTGAACCATTTTGTCAGTCCCAAATCAACACTTCTGATTTGACTTTTTATGGCCTGGTCTTTACTTGATAAACAGTTACCTTTGTTGCTTAGTGATTTGGGTTCTCTTAGAATTTTAGGACTTGGCAGAAAGAGTGGACACATCACATCATCTTCCTGTCTGTCTGCAAATACCGTGTCTGTTTTCCCTTGGGGGTCTCTGAGTCATTCTTACAAAAGCCATCTGCTATGTCCAATATGAGAAAGTGATTAGTCCTAAGTTCACAGCTATGTCCCCAGCCCACACAGACATATCTATAACACAAAAGTGTGCAGAATAGTTCAGAAACACAGAGCTAAAAGAACAAAAGAGAGGGTTCTGGATTAAAGCATTATGTCCCAGTGATGGACAATTAAGAGACCCACAGTCCATGTCATCTAAGTGACATATATATAAACTGTGTATTGGCTTCTGAAAGAAACTCATCTGAGTTCTTACTCAGAATCTCTTAATACATTAGAACACCAGAATCACAAGGTCCTGAGTCACTCATAGTCGCCGTCCTGGTTCTCAGATTGGAACCAGCCAGTAGTAGTCCTATAGAGTCCATATGTATGGATAGCTTAGAGCCTTTTGTGGGTCATGGAGGCTTGACTTGTTCAGGGCCGCCCTGCATTGTGTTTTCCCTGTGCATTAAATGACTCTGTATTCTTCCTTTTAGATCAGAGAAAGATGAGGCAGCATTTTTTATGTCTTAACATTTATACCTAACAGAAGGCAGCCCTGGATCCAGGAGAGCTCTTAGAGATGGTCAGAGCTTATCCTACAGAGGAGACCACTTAGAAGCACCTGGCTGGGCAGCGAGCATGGCATGAACACACAAGGAGAAGGCTGTTGCTAAACTCTCGAAGCCTCCCTCCACAGAGGTCAGGGCCCAGCCTTGATTCCGTGCCACTTTCTAAAATTGTGCCACTCCTGTTTGCTCAGACCTCTGTCCAGTCATCCCATTAGAAACATAAATGAACTCTGACAGGTTGCTGTGTTGCTTTTCTTTGAGTGATGGATTCAAGGTTTAGTTGTTAACATGGTATCACATCATATCAGAAAACATTCTTAATAGATTTGTAAGTAATAAAGTAAGCTATAAAGCTATGACTAATAGGATTTCCATAAAAACTACTATAGCATTTTATAGCATACAAAGATGGATTCTAATAATGACTGTCAGTAAATGATGCAGCTTTCTGCTTTTAAGCTTTCCTTCTCTTCATATTTCTGCATTTTCAAGATTATTTTCATAACAGATGACTTCTTTTCGGTGTTTAATTGAATTTTAATTCCAAATAAAACTGTGCACACTGAAAGTTCTTCTCCTGAAATTTAATATTCATCCTCTGTTTTATCTGGTAACTGCATACAAATGGAATCCCTTTTGTGGAGAACAAGGTGTGTAGACTACAAATCCCATCATCACCTGGGGCTATATTGGTCTGAATATGGCACACAAAGCAGAAAACATTCAGCTGAGCTTAGTCAGCACAGGACATCCCAAGAGAATTTAGACAGCTACTGTTAGTGGCGTTTTTATAAACATACAAATGGATACATAAGACAGAGCTGAGATGAACTTTCCCTCTTTGCCTAAGATTTTGTTACCAATCCTGTTCACATTGTTTCCATGGTGTCAAGAAACAGAGAAACTGAGCTGTGTTCCTCCTTTTTATTCTGCCTGGGACACCAGCTCACTGGCCAATCACATTAAGAAAAATTCTTTCCCCTTTAGTTAAACCTTTCAGGGAAACATCTTTATAGATTTGTCCAGAGATACATTTCCACGGAAATTCCAAATCCAATCAAGCTGGCACTAAATATGAACCATCCCTGTCTTCGGCAGATCCTTGGTTGAGCTGGTGCTCTGTGGATGTGAGGTAACCCACATTTTCTTCTTCAATAGCTGTATGCCGAGGGTGAAACAGCAAAATTCTCTTCTTAAGTTCTTATTTCACTCTATTTAATTAGACAAAGAACGGTAGGCTCAGCAGATAAAGGCACTTGCTGCCAACCCTGATGACCTAATCTCAATCTCCAGGTCACATGCAATAGGAGAAAAACAACTCCTGCAAGTTATCCTCTGACCTACACATGCTCTGAGGCACATGTATAGCCACACACACACACAATAAATCAATAAAGCTATTGATTTTAAATAAAAAGTTTTGATGACAATGCTGGGAAAGAGTGATTTGGATGTTTTTATCATCTTGACTTTACATGTTTGAACACTTGGGAAGAATTCAGTGCAAGGCACCCCAGACAGGCTTGTGTACTTAAAGGTTCCTAAGACATGTAAACCCAAATCATGTCACCAAGGTGTTTCTTCATTCCAGGTCTCATGGTGGTTTTTCACAAGATAGTAACTCAGCTCTCCTTGCCCCATCTCTGAATGTTAAAAGTGGTAGTTTCTCTAAGCTAAATCTAGCATTCAAGGTAAATGACATGCATTTAGTGAAGCTAGAGACAACAGTAGATTGCTAAAGAAACTTGGTTCAGAATGTGGCATAGCCTCACCATTTCTTGTTCTTTAGATTAGGGAGGTTTTCTTCTATAATTTTGTTGAAGATATTTATTGGCCCTTTAAGTTGGAAATCTTCATTCTCATCTATACCTATTATCCTTAGGCTTGGTCTTCTTATTGTGTCCTGGATTTCCTGGATATTTTTGTTAAGAACTTTTCACATTTTGCATTTTCTTTGACAGTTGTGTCAATATTTTCTATGGTATCTTCTGCACCTGAGATTCTCTCTTCTATCTCTTGTATTCTGTTGGTGATGCTTGTGTCTATGACTCCTGATTTCTTTCCTAGGTTTTCTATCTCCAGGGTAGTCTCCCTTTGTGATTTCTTTATTGTTTCTACTTCCATTTTTATGTCCTGGGTGGTTTTGTTCAATTCCGTCACCTGTTTGGTTGTGTTCTCTTGTAATTCTTTAAGGGATTTTTGTGTTTCCACTTTAAGGGCTTCTACCTGTTTACCTGTGTTCTCCTTAAATTCTTTGAGAGTGTTATTTATGTCCTTCTTAAAGTCCTCTATCATCATCATTAGAAGCGATTTTAAATCTGAATCTTGCTTTCCTAGTGATACGGGGAATTCAGGACTTTCTTGTGTGAGAGAACTAGGTTCTAATGATGCCAAGTACCCTGGATTGCTGATGCTTATGTTCTTGCACTTGCCTTTCGCCATCTGGATCTCCTTAGTGATACCTGCCCTGTCTCTGACTGGAGCCTGTCTTCCCTATTATCTTGGTTGTATCAGAACTGTGTGGGGTAGGTGTTCCTACTGGGGTTAGAGCTAGGGCCCAAGATCTACTCAGTGCTCTGGGCCAGGAGTGACTTCCTGCATCCTTGTGGGTCCCAGTTACTCCCTGTTTTGGGCGGGCTTTGCTGTCTGCTTACCTAAGATACTGCCCGGGTTAGACCTTCTGGAAACCCCACTTCCTCTGGGTTCTGTGAGATTGTGGGCAGAGCTGCCGCCCGGGATCTGCTCAGTGCTCAGGCCCAGACTGGAAGGAACCTCACTATTCCTTACTTTTTGATTTGTTTTAGGAAATTAAGTGGATTCCCTTTATTTAATCGCCAATTCTTAGGATATAGAGGTCCCTTTTCTATAACTGGAAAGCCTGGCTCCGTATGCAGTACCTAGCATTTTGCAAATATCTACTAAAGAGCCTGGTGTAGTCCAGTCTTCCTAACTAATGAAGAAACATGTTTAACTGTGGACATCTGAGATGGTTCTTCATATCTTCTGCTTAAATCTTTCCAGCTCCAGGGTCCTGCTCTTTCCCATCCTTCTTACAGTGGATCTATTGAATTCTTACTACATGCCAGGCCTTGCTCTGAGTATTGAGAGTTAAAAAAAAACATTCTCTTCCCTCACTCAATGGGTTGAAAAGAATTATCTAGAATTGTCAAATTTACAGAAGCAGAATACATAGAGTATAGCTGCCAAGGCCTGGGAACAGGAGGTGGAGTGTTATTGTTAAATGGACACAGTACCTCGTGTCTAATGGAGAGTAGTACGTTCTGCAGATGAATAATGGTGACGTTTGCACAGCATGAGGGTGGATTCAAAGTCATTGGAGTCACTTACGTGTGGCTGCAATGGTAAATTTCATTATATATAATACATGTACGCAACATATATATCTTTAGGTAGAAAGGCAGAGGACTGAGTCTGTAAGAGGGAACACAGAGCACCATGTGACACTGAGCACCACGTGACAGAGAGCACCACGTGACACGGAGCATCACATGACACGGAGCACCATGTGGAGACAAGGTGCAAATTAACCCCTTCCCTGTGGGCAAAAGTCTTTCTCAGTAGATGGCAAACAGAGCTTCGGGGTGAGCAAGGGGATTGATGGAGAGAAGAATGAGCACCAGGCACAAAATGGGCACTCTGAAGAGCTGGATAAGAACCTTCTGCACATCAGGGATTCACTGCGAAGCCATTCAGTAACTTTAGTTAGGAAGTAACATGACCAAATGTGTGTCCCATTTACCATTTAGGGGTGGGTGTGTGCGTGCTTGTGTGTGTGTGTGTGTGTGTGTGTGTGTGTGTGTGTTCGAATGTCTTTTCTTCTGTTGGTTTCTCCCATCAGTTTCTACTCTGTCTTCCTTCTGGAACTGCATGGAAACAAATGTCTTCCTTCTTCACTAGGGGGAGAGGGGTCTTTTCAACTTCACTTCCTTATGCTCTCGCTGAACTGTCATTCTCCTTGATAACTCTGGCTTCTGGAGTTAATGGAACTAGTGGCTCCTGATTATAGTCCTCCAGAATATTTTAGGAACCTCAGAATAGTCTATGATCTAGATACTGGGCTGGAATCCCAACAGCACTGACTGGCTCACATTGAATTTGTTGTCAACTAAAATCTCCTGTCCTCAACTTTTCCGTGTTGTAATATCAGTAAATCAGGAGTAAATCTCTCATCTCTATTTTTGCTCCACTGATTTTTAAATTTTTGTTTAAATGTAAGTTTAGTAAGGAAAAAAAAAACTAAAATACCCTTGGTTTTTGCTGTGTTATGGCCACTGACCAACCCATCAACAACCTCTTCATGAGGAAGCTGACCCACCGGAACCCTGAGCTCCTAACTGCTTCTCCTGCTGTAAGTGCCCACAGTCATCTCAGAGGGTTCGGTATTGGAAGCTCCTGTTCTCTGACAACTCAATCATTTCTTTATTGGCGGCTCATCTCACCAGTACTTTCTCTTTAGCACCATACTTCCTTATTTCTCAGTTTGTTCCGTACATTGTGCTATCACTGAGTCCCCCACCATGCCCCACAAACAATGAGATGATTGTCCTATCACTGAGTCCCCCACCATGCCCCACAAACAATGAGATGATTGTCCCTGGGATGATGTCTTAACATCTAGTCCAGAAAATGGCCTTAGGTTGACTTCAGCTTGTTTTTTCATTACAACTAAAATGAGTATTAATTGGTCTGCAGGAGTCAGTTCATGTCCTTAACCAATTAGCTAATTGCAAAGAAATGACCTTGCAGTCCCTTCTACAGGAGAATGCAGTATGCTGGACCGATGCCATAGCACAGCATCAGTAACAGGCAATAATTCCATGGAGGGCGCCCGCCAGTGGTTAGATGTCATTTCTTAGAGAAGTTCGTGCTGTGTGAGGTTAACCCAAAGCACAGGAGTGCATCTGGAGCTCCATCTTAATCCGACACAACCAGGTGGGCTGCATCCACTGCGGAATGAGTTCCGTTTGAGAAGTCTTGAGATTTTTCTTGAGTCCATGATGGATCACAGGACGAGTGTCAATGCCAGGTTTCAAGATGTTGGCTGGGTGAAGGGGTGTGAAGAGCAGAATTGGATAAAGACATTTGTTCCAGCTATTTCTGTCTTTGGAGACATTTCCTACATTTCTAGTGTTTTCTAAAAGAGGACATAAGAGAGAGAAAAAAAATCTTCTTTCAAGGCAATTGACAGCCACTAAAAATGACAAATAACTCCTTAATCCAAACATAGAGTGTAAACTTGAAATATGGGGCCAAAGAACTAAATGTTTTAGTTAGGATAGATGACAGAGGTGCTGGTTAGTCAACAAAATGATGGACTGGGTATTTGGACTATCTTGTACCTCACTGGTACAAATTGGCATAATTATGCTCTAATTGTATTTTGAGAGAAAAGTTTCATTTTAACAGGAAGGGTGATGTGTAGGAGGAGCTAAGGTAGGAGGAGTACTGAGAGGAAGAAAAGGAGTAAGAAGAGGAGAAGAAGAAGGAGAGTAGAAGCTAGGTGATGAAAGAGAGAAAGAGGGGGGAGACAGGGAGGCAGATATTCATGTATCTCCACCAGTCAAAGATAGTTGTTATATCTAGGTTGGTCAGTGGGTTACACCTCTTATTGAACAATTCCAAACTTATAAAGCTTATGATTAACATTATTTTAAAACAATGTATAAATGCTAAAAGGAAAAGAGGACATGGGATAGGGGTTTTCTAAGGGGGGGATGGGGAAAGGGGATGGCATCTGAAGTGTAAATAAAATATCTAATAAAAAATAGCAAAATTAAAAAAAAAGAAAAAAAAAAGAAATATGGGGCCAAAATAATCACCTTTCATCTCCACACTGCAGACTACTCCCAGCTCTTGTAGAATTTGATGCCTTACTTGGGCACTATATGTAGACTTTTAGGTAGAAAGAAGATTTAACATTGAAAGAGCATTTCCATACTTTATTTTTAAAAGCTTAATAAATTAATACCATTACAACACAGAGGATCAGCTAAAGGCCCTTACCCCTAAGCCTGACCACATAGATTTGATCACTGGAGTCCCGATGGTAGAAGGAGAGAACTCCCTCCCTCAAGATGTCCCACATACGCACATGCTCCCCTGGCCCTGTAAATAAATAAATGTAAAAAAAAAAATGTTAAAACCTTAGAATATCTACCTAAGAATATTAGAGATATAAAATAAAGTCATTTCATTATTTTTACTAAAATAATACAACTAGGTTAGTTTTTAACTCTTTCAAAGATAGAATTAAAATTTGATGTTGCTTATAGTCGGACTGAAGATGTATTTCACCCCAGAGCAACGCAGAAGTATGAGCTGCTAGCATGTGTTAGGATTATAATTTCTATCAATGGTAATGGGAACATATAGCTTAGGTAATTCAGTTCTATGGAGAAGGATGATCCTCCCAGTTGAACACAAAACACTTTCAGGAACCTAAACTAGTAAAAATCAGACAAGTGGCTCAGGAGACCATCAGTCAATGGACAGGCATCACCAAACTTTCCTAAAACGTAAGTCGCAACTCTTAAGTGTGTTCCTTCTGACTGACCGTGACATACTATCCAATGTCCTTGTCAATATATACAATTCCTGTCAACTTACATAAAAGTAAGTTTATTTATTATTTAAATACCATAGTTTACTTAAAAAGAACAAAATGAATGAATGATTTTTCTTAACTTGTCTAAGCCTGTCTCCACTCACAGGAACCTGAGAAAGGCTACCTTGACTTAAAACCTTTCCAATATATGATTTGTTAAACAGGTAGGTGCTAACTCCCATGGCTGCTAATTGAAGTGTTTCTAGCTAGACCACAAAGGAAGGGGCAAAAATCTAGGCAGTGAGTGTTGGACAGTGTCCAACTAGCCCACGTGGCAGCCCTCTTGTGCTTCTGAGTCTGCCGGGGCTCGGTGTCTCACTTGTCACCTCTCTGTCTCTTCCTCATGTCCAACCTCAGTTTTTGTAGCATGTCTGTGAACATTCTGGGGGATCCTTTGGCAGCTGTAGAACTGTCTCATTGATATTTCGGAGGTGGAGGTACAAGCAAAGATGTGTCTCCTAGTGTGCACCGATACACCATCGTATAAAAAAGTCCAATTCTGTGGACCTTAGGATTCTTCTTCTTCTTCCTCCCTTCCTCCTCCTCCTCCTTCTTCTTTATTTCTTTGTGTGCACGCATGTCCACTCAGGATGTGTCCCCACATCTGATCTGATGTTTGTGGGGGTGGACCATCTGATAGCTTTTCCATATAATGAATTAAGACAGAGTCTCTCACTCAAACCCACTAGCAAGCTTGCTCTGGGGATCCCTGTGAGTCTTCCTGCCTTCAGAGGCTGTGATTAGAGATGGACCACCACTGCCCATCTGACACCGAGGTAAGTCCTGAGTAACCAAACTCTAGTTTGCATGCTTTCGTTGCAAGCACTTTGGCCAGGGAGCCATCTGTCTCCCCAGCCTGGCTTTTGGGATGCTTTAAAGACTCAAAACCATCTTCAAGGACCAGAGAAGACTCAGCAGTTAAGAGACTTGAGGGGGATCAGATCCCAACATCCATTTAAAAGCAGAATGACCCACATAAAGTAAACTCAACTCCAAGCAGGGCAGAGACAGGAGGATTGCTGGGGTTTGCTAGCTAACACTGCAGTGAAGGAATGGAGGGTTCAGGTTCACCAAGAGATCTTTTTTGGCATACACCACTTTCAAATAAATACTTTTTTAAAACATCTTTAGAAGAATCTTTTTAAATTTTCTTAGTAAATATTTCTTTGTTTAATGGTTAGTGGCTCTAAGTCAAATTGAACCTAGCAAACCATTTCAATAAATAAATAAATCATACATTCTGGCCTAGTCTAAAATGGAGAGGGATCTGAAAGCAGGCAAGTGGGATCCAGGGCATATGCTCACAAAATAAGGAACAAGCTGAGGTAACTGCATGGGCGGGTAAATGCTCACACTGTGTGCCAGTCCCCCTCTTTCCCATTAACACCATCTCCGATGAACCCTGTCTCAGCTCTACCTCCTCTCCACACCCACAGCCTGAATCAGTCTTGAATACGCACAGGACCCAAGCTCTCACCCACTTCTCCACCCAGCTTCTTGCACGGCATTAGAACTATCCTTCTAAAACAGCTCTTACCCTGACAGCTGCCCACTTGAAAATTCCAATGGCTTCTCTGCGTCCCTTCCAAATAGCATCCGTCTGCCTTTGAATAGCAATCCAACCCCTTCACCTGGCATGAGTGGATCTCTCCAGCCCTGCCTCTGTTCTCCCAGACAGATTGCTCACTGTTGTATAGCAGCACATCCTGGCCACACCTTAAACCTCCTTTCTTTCTCTCCTGCCTGAAATCCTTCTTGTCACTGCCCCCACACCCCCAGCTATCCTTCACTGTAAAGCAAGAATTCCACTTCCCTGCATGCTTTATGTGATGCTAAACATTTATTATAGGCTATAATTTTTTTTTTTTTTTTTTTTTTGGTTTTTTGAGACAGGGTTTCTCTGTATAGCCCTGGCTGTCCTGGAACTCACTCTGTAGACCAGGCTGGCCTCGAACTCAGAAATCTGCCTGCCTCTGCCTCCCAAGTGCTGGGATTAAAGGCATGCGCCACCACCACCCAGTTTATAGCCTATAACTTATTATACGGTTCTATCTGCTTCTCTATATTAGCCTAAGGAACGGATGGCTTTCTGGGATGAAAATGCCAAGATCAAACTGAAAAATAAGGAAAGGGGTTGAGTCAACAGAGAAGACTGAGGCCTCTATTCCAGACACACCTTGTTTAGCCCTGATGAACTAAAGCATTCTATCACATGTGGGTAACTGTCATCCAGTTTGAAGGTGCAGGGGCCAACCAGGTGGGAGCTGGATGTGGGTATGGGACCAAGGGTATGGAGGGATGTCTCAGTGAGCTAACTGTCCTATCCACACAAACAGAGTGTGACAACTCAGTGAAGACATTGGTTTTCTGTTGTCAGGAAGCAGGGGCTTCTCTCTGGACAGCTTTCCGCAGATGAATACTACTCACTTCAGTTATTCTTAGCTGTGTTTCTGTATTTTCACTTAGGCCACCTCTGACGTTGCAATGATCCTCTTAAGAAATTTTAAGGACTAGGACTGTGGTTCAGTGACACTGCAGTTGCTTCACATGCACAAGACCCTGAGTCTGTTCCTCATCACCAAGGAGAAGAAATGAGAAGAGAGAGATTAATACCGTTTAAATAAATTCTCCCTCATTTTGGTCCAGAACTCTTTAAAGATCTCTTTTTAAAAATCCGACTACATTTTATACATGTGTTGATTTTTTTTTTAAGTCAAATCTGTTCTTCACCACTTTCCCTACCTATTTTGTGCTCAGATGTAGCTTGCTGGGGTAGGCTAAATAAGTCCGCTCTGTGCACGGGGTTATTTTTAAAGCTGCGTCTTTCTTACTGCACTGACTGCCAGGGAAATCAAAGACATAATACAGAAGTATCCCCACAACTGCCATCCAAGCCCTGGCCATTTGTGTTTTCCCCTTATGTTGGTTTGTTCTCCATAAAAGTGCCTTACGATGACCCAGAAGAGGTCTTGAGACAGTAAGCACAGTCATGCCGAATGGCCACTAGGGTTTTTTAATATAATTTTTTTCTTTGGAGTGTATCCTTCCAAACTCATATGCTGGCTCCCTTATTAACTAGATCTGTCAATGTCATTTTATTTACTCAGCTAAACTCCAAGGCTACAGGCCCTTGCTCATCACTTGCTGTGAGCATTCATTTCCCTTTGCTAAAACCATTCTTGATTTATAGCAGAAATAAGGGACTGATCGGGCTATTTATCTATTCCTTGAAGTTATAAGCTCATGCATCATGCAAGCCTAATACCTATTTATTTTGACTTTTTATCCATTGGCTCAGTCTCACACTACATACATCTTCTAACCACCAGCAGTGAGGGGACAGGAAGACAGCTCTGCACTGTCACCCTGAACAGCCTAAGGTGGTTCACTGACCTGCCAGATTCCACAATGCAGGCGAACTTGGGACTCAAGGTTTTGACACAAAATAAATTTCAGGACCAGCCCATAAGCAATGGAGTTGAGTTTTTATTAAAGATAGAGAGAATCCTGACCAGGGGAAGAATAAAGCATATCCTCAAGCATGGGGGTGGGGTGGGCTTCTCACCCACATTTAAAAAGTCACAGTTTATTACAAGACATGTCAGCAGAGACTAAGTACAAGGTACAGCTGCTTGTGTATGGGGCCTCTCCAGGGAGAACTGCAAGTAACTCTCATAGTATTGTGTATACCATTGTGATGGCTTGAAGCTACACCTCAAAATATGGCTAAGAAACTTTGGCCCTTTCTCTCTCTCTTGATAAGTAAATTATAGGGAGGATCCAGGTGTGTTTTCCATGGAATCACAATCAGGAGCCACTAGGGCCACACAGCAGGGTTTGGACCTTTTACTGTAAGGGAGGTTTCTGGTGAGATTCTAGAAGACTGTAGGTTTACAGCTGCCGAGAAAGAGAGGCCTCCAGCACGTGCTGTGTTGAAATTCTTGCCTCTTGGCTGGCCAGAGCTTTAACCAGACTCCTGGTTGAGAGGCCCCTTTTCTTCCCAGGTCCCTGTCATTTTCCCCTGCCTTTCTATCATCTCTCACGTCCACCACAGCTCTTTAGCTTTGACGATGAAACTCGTGTTCTTCCAGGCAGTGGTGGCGCACACCTTTAATCCCAGCACTTGGGAGGCAGAGGCAGGCGGATTTCTGAGTTCGAGGCCAGCCTGGTCTACCG
Organism: Arvicanthis niloticus; assembly: GCF_011762505.2. Classification (NCBI taxonomy): domain Eukaryota; kingdom Metazoa; phylum Chordata; class Mammalia; order Rodentia; family Muridae; genus Arvicanthis; species Arvicanthis niloticus. Next base: position 77,082,006 of record NC_047664.1, on the reverse strand, counting down.
AGTGAGTTCCAGGACAGCCAAGACTATACAGAGAAAAAAAGAGAAAGAAACGGGCTCAAGGGAGAAGGGCTTGAAACCTTCTAAGGTCCCTCTTCTCCTTCCCCACAACCATGGAGGTTTCCGCAGCAGCATGCCGCAGATGCAACGGGTCACCTTCACACACCTGCCTCCACCTGCCCACCTCCAGTATCCTCCAGACACGTTCCCTAAGAATCTTTCCAAGGAACATGTGGTCTGTGCAGACACACAAGTGACAGGCTTGAAAGAAGGAAGAGAGAAATTAATACCTGTGAGAACTGTCAACCAAAAATGACAGGGCCTCATATACACATATCCAACAAGCTCTCCTCAGTGGTCCATAACGCTGAGAGCATGTTCTACCATTTGCCCAGGTTCCCAGCTGCCTGTAATTACTGCTGGATTAGACTACATCCTTCACTGTTTCTTACCCTGCAACCCTGTCCACCCCACACATCCATCTTCCTGTCCATCAAAACTCCTTTCTCTTTAAATCTTTATTCCAGGATTCTGGGTATCTCAGACCAAGGTGTGTGATAATGGAGAAGAGAAAACCCTCTGCCAGCATTTGTGCAAATCAACTTCACTCTAATGAGCAGAGTCCATGACCCATGGCACTCGTTCAAGACTGTTTTCTGAATAACCATTACTTGTGTAGCTTCCAGCAGTCTAATAGCAGAAGTTAGCGTTCACACAGTGAGACTTTAGTACGGTGTAGTTAGGGTGGGTCACACTGGAAGTGGGAGAAACTTTCTATAGATGCTCGAGGTGAGCCAACAGCTCTGCCAGGTAAGAGTGTGGTGGAGGAAAGGTTAGGGGGAGTTTTATCGATGAGGAACATTAGATATGGAGACTGAGAAAGGACACTTCACAAACAAGAGCGTGGAGGAAGGGAGGAGCAGAGAGGGGAGGGTGGCTGCAGTGCTGACTGGGGAGGACAGTAAGGAGGAAGAAATGGCTTGGGTGAGATTCGTAGAAGCCACAAGGTCATTTTAAGGAAAACTGGACTCATCCAGCAGACGATGGGGAGACATTAGACCAAAGAGTCTGAAGAAAAGGTTAGTGCCATCAGAGCGGTGCACTAGAAAATCCTGCTCCTCAGTCTACCTGGAGTAACTGTGGTGAATTCAAGACTGTTCTTTGAGATGGACATGGTGGCTCAGGCCTGCAATCCAAGCACTTAGGAAGCCAAAGGAAAATGATCCTGAGTTCTAGAGGGTCCCCAAGACTCCATCAGTATATAGAGTGGGAAAGGCTCCCATTTCAGTCCCAGTGGAACAGTAGAAGTGGTTACACATGTGACATAATGTCTGTTTTCATCCCGGCCCCAGCATTCACTAATGGTGTGGCATTAGCAGCTAAGCTTTATCTAGGAGCATCACACTGTTGGAAGTGTTTAATGAGTGATAATCATGCAACCCTTAATTTCTCATGGTCCTCATCTACACAAAGGCAACAGCACCACGTTATATTAGTGAAAGGCTGTTTTAAAACCGTATCTTCGGCAGCCACCTCATCAAGTACTCATATAGAAGAGTTCATTTATTTGACCTTCCTAGAACAGTACCTAGGCATAGCTGCTGCTCAGAAGCATTGTTGCTCTTCTTGAATATTCTGTCTACTTTAAGGAGAGCGTACACAAAGGAGGAAGGGTGGCTTTAGCTAAGGTCTCCTACACCTGACGTGTGACATTACTGAATAGCTTGGTATTCACCTGTATTCAATAGTAGCCAGGGATATAACTATCCTAGTGGGAACAAAGATATTCTAAGAGTGACACTTACGCCTCTCCCTGTAGCTATCAAGTAACTGAGGTAATAGGTGTCATTTGAATATGGTTGGCCCAGGGAATGGCACTATTAGGAGGTGTGGCCTTGTTGGAGGCAGTGTGTCACTGTGGGGCTTGGCTTCAAGACACACTTCCTAGCTGCCTGGAAGCCAATCTTCTGTTTGCCTTCAGAACAAGATGTAGAACTCTCAGCTTTTCCAGCGCCATGCCTGCCTGTACGCTGCCGTGCTTCCTGCCTTGATGATAATGGACTAAACCTCAGAACCAGTAAGCCAGCCCCAATGAAATGTTGTCCTTTAAAAGAGTTGCCTTCGGCATGATGTCTCTTTACAGCAATGGAACCCCTAAGACAATAATAGGTCCCAGCCCCATGCACCACTTCTAATTGCTGATTTTAATATCTATCCTCTCTATGAAATAGACAACAGTTTGAAAATAGTAATCTTTGGAGTTGTATGATATGTGCTTCCTGGAAACCTGACTGGGGTATGAGGGAATAAAGAACACACACACACACAGAGAGAGAGAGAGAGAGAGAGAGAGAGAGAGAGAGAGAGAGAGAGACTGAAATAAGGTGATCTGGGCTTTCAAATGGAGAACCCCAGCACACCAGCACCTTAGCTTGTATATTATATATAGTTGAACAGGGAGGTGGGCTTATTGCATATAGCTGAACAAGTGAGCAGGGTTATGGCATATGGATAGACAAGGAGTCAGGATTATTACATGCAGCTGAACAAAGAACAGCTGTCACCCTGTTACCTAGGATGTTTTGAGAATAATAATGACCATTTCAGTTTAGATCATTTAGACTGTGTACAGTTGGGTGTCACCCACAGAAGCATCCAGAAATCTCCAGAGCAGAGAACAGGAAGTCTTTGGCAGAAGGTAAGGTGTTGTCTGGTTACACCTGTGTAAAGCTGGTTGCCATTATAATGCCAGTAATAAAGTATGAGCAGAGAGGGTGTGAAGCTGAGCCTGTGGCAACCCATGTCTTGCCCCATCAGATGTACCTATGTGTGCCCTAGATTACGTCCAGCCAAGAGTCTTCAAGACGATGCAAGGCCACAACTTCTAAGAAAGACTCAATTCAAAAACATGTAATGGAACATGTAAATCCACATAGTCCCAAGGCTGGAGTCTTTCTTCTCTGCTTCCTCATCTATTCTAGATTCCCTTTGCCCTGGCTCTGCACAAAGACAGGGAAAGCTTGCACTAGTGCAGGGGAATACAATACTATGGAAAGTGAACCTCTGGAATCTTTGATGGGAACAACACAAGATGTGTGGCATTTTAATAAAAATCAAACTGGCTCACTGCCTTGCTCTGTTGGACCTGAGGCACAGGAACCACAGATGACAGAATGAAAATAGTTATTTTGCCAGGCAGTGGTGGCCCACGCCTTTAATCCCAGCACTTGGGAGGCAGAGGCAGGTGGATCTCTGAGTTCGAGGCCAGCCTGGTCTACAGAGTGAGTTCCAGGATAGCCAGGGCTACACAGAGAAACCCTGTCTCGAAAAAACAAAAAAAAAAAATAGTTATTTTGTAGATTATAATTACCAGAGAAATAGTTAACCTACCTGAAGTATTCTGGGGGCAGGAAACAGTTGCAGACTACTGATTTAGAAAGGAATCAATATTACATTTATATTGAGCTTAAAGTTTTAAAATTGTCTGGCAAGTGAAAAGACCATACTAATCATCCACACTTTTGTGTACAACTAATCACCTACAGTTCTGAGACAAAGAAATGCACTTCATGCTTTTATGAGAATCGACACCATCATTTTCTTAATAATCTAGAATCTTATTTGAAAACACTGATCAACAAGTTCCTTAAATATTATAATTATCTAGTTATAATAATCTAGAATCTTGTTTGAAAACACTGATCAACAAGTCCCTTAAATATTATAATTATCTAGTTATATTAATACAGCTGAACAAAGTATGTGCTATCCTTTTAAAATAAAAACCACTAGGGATATCTACATTTAAGAAAAACTCAGGAGAATCTATCTATCTATCTATCTATCTATCTATCTATCTATCTATCTATCACACACACAGATATTCAAATTCTGGCTTAAATTAATGTCTTAGTAAGGAAAGTAAAAATAGTTTGAGGTCAGGTGAACAATTAACCAAAGGACTTGTTCCTTCACCCTCTTTCTTTAAATAGATACTCAGGGCAAAAATATCCAGAGAAATTAGGAAGTATTCATGTTGTACTAGCAAGTGTAGTAAGATAAAATTTAAGGTAAAATATGATACTTAAATCATATGGATGATATCAAACGTTAGAATGCAAGATTTCCTGTAATTGTTCTTTTTACATTTTTGATTTGCTTTATGCATCTTAGTGCTTTGCATGTCTATGCACCACATGTAAACAGTACATGTTCTAGCCAGTAGAGGGCACTGGATCCCCTCTGGACTTAGAGATGCTATGAGCAACCATGTGGGTGCTGGAAACCGAATCCAGATCCTCTGGAAAAACAGCAAGTGCTCTAACCACTGAAATATCTCTCCAGCACCTCATTACTGGTTTTAATTAAAATGAATCTTCTTCAAGTCTGTAAATTTCTTGTTTAAAGCTCTTATGTCAGGTGTGTTTCCAAATTCATTATATATATATATATATATATATATATATATCCTATAATTAATATCACACATTAACAATGTTCTATAACAACAACCCTTATTTGGTCTAGGGAAGAACCCTGTAATGGGCACATTGAGATTTATGCAGTCATTGTGTTAAAATTTACACTGACTGGCATAAGTAGAGGCCATAGCTAGTCTTTACATTTCAGGCTATGCTCTGCCACAAGAATTCAGGTCATGTCAAGTTTCATTGATGGATGAATTATGAAGGCTGGTGAGAGCTTTTTCGATTTCAAAATTACAGATTCAGGTTTGTGACCTTTATCACCATTTTCATTGTATAACACAGGCTTGGATCACACAGGGAAGATTTCACCTGAAGAGCGATTGCCCTCGGCAGCTGTGGGAATGGTTTTTGAGAGGTCATTTGTTTTGCCCATTTGCTAATCTGCTGTGACTCTCGAGAAGTGGACACCATCTGAATGGGTGAGCTGAGCTTTCCCAATTACTGCTCCAAGAACAGTTTGAATAAAAAATGATCATGATTAGTTTGCTTCATTGTCTTAAATACTATTTATCCTCTTTGAGACCCACAGTTAGTAGATTTGCAGCTTAATCTTGCCTTGGATGTGGCATCTTCAAGTATGCAAATAAAATACTCTCAAAGCCTTGACCTGGGCTTCCCTCCGATCTGGAGGACTGAGGACAGAAGGTAAATATTTCTGGAGGACAGTTGCTGATGCAGAGACATTTAAAATACGTAAATGTGCAGAAAGTTTATTCCTGAGACAAACTTTTATAAACTGTAAAATTTCCCTTTCAAGTTACTTGTGCTCCTGTATAGACAGACATGTGGAAATAGCTGTTCCACTGATCCAATTTTTAATATAGTTCATCAGAGAATAATTTTCTGATGTTTAAGAGTCCTTCACTTTGGGGAGATACAGGAACTCAGGACTGTCTGGAGCCCTGTGCCTGAAGTGTGGCCTTCCCTACCCCCCACCCTCCCATGTATAAGAGCCAGAAGTGAATAAAAAAAATGAAGCAAGATTTCAAAATTAACAATGTCTGAAGGAACACTTCAGTTCTACCCACTGCCTAGAGAATTAAACTGACTCTTAGGAAATCACATCCCCGAAAAAGAGAAGATGGCAGAATGAAACCATCAATCAAAGTTGATACTCTCCATTTGATATCTTTGTGAGTTTTAAATGGGGACTTTGTGCACTTGGAGGTGAAATCTGCAGGCAAAGCTGTGGGCAGGCAATGGGAGCCTTCCCTCCTCCAGCCCAAGAGGAGAGTGCACTTTTAGAAATGACATTTGGAGTGAGCTATTTTCTGGCCTCATCAGAATGAGGGTTGTCTGCCATCCTAGGTGACTGGCTAGCTAGTGTCCTGATTACAGTGTTTTAGATCAGCAATGTTCATTGATAAGGACACTGAAGTTTCTGTAACAAGTGGGATATCGCTAATACTGAAATATCCAATAAAAAAAGAAAAGAAAAAATCAATAAATTGGAAAATCATAAATTACAAAAATTAATGCTGCTCCTACGGGTATATATAAGCATGTAGAACTCCTGTGCCTCTTTGCTCAGAGAATAAACACCAAGTGAATATCTACCGTCATCTACTGTCATATTCCTCAACAGATGAATGGATAAGCAAAATATTGGCTGTGCGTATGATAGAATTATTATTGACCTATAAGAAGATATAAGGTCTTGATTGATGCCACACGTAAATGATCCCCCAAAATACTGTCATCTAGTAATTTCACTTCCAAAACTTAGCCTCAAAAAAAAAAAATCAACCCAAAACATATACTCACAAAACTATGTGCGCAATAATATTTACAATGTTTCTCTTATAATGTCTCCCAATGGAATGGCACTCAATTGCTCATGGATAGAAAACTGAGGTTTTTGTTAAGATGAAACCCTCATCCAGTAGAATCATAAAGTAACCATACAAGAAAGAAGTACCAACCCATGCACAACATACATGGGTCTGAAGAGCACTCATACGCATTCATTAAGATGGCTGTGATTAATCAATGCAATAGCGAGTGTTAGGAAGGAAACCCCCTCGTATTGCAGGCAGGAGTGTAAGATGACGCAGTCACGATGGAAAACGGCGTGACAGTTTCTTCTAAAGTGCCACATAAACTTCCCTTATGTCCTGGTCATTGTTTTTCTAGTTGTCTATCCAGGAAAAGTGAAAAAAAATATGCTCAAAAATTTTACATACGAATGTTACAGTGGTGTCATTTACAGTCACTGAAAAAGGACACCTAAAACATTCAATAGATGGATAAGTAAAACATGGGCTGTTCGTATGTGTGATAAAAATTATTATTGAACTATGACAAGGAATGAGGTCTCGATGTGCCACATGGAAATGAGCCACAAAAATATCATGAAATGCGAAGGTACCCTGATGAAAAAGCAGATGCTGTACAGTTGCTGTGTATAACACATCCAGAAAAGGCAAACGTATGGAGATGAAACATAGATTACTGTCTGCCTGGGTTGAGAGTGGGAACGGGGGCTGTTTTCAGTCTGAGACTGTGGCAGCTTCCCTTTGAGATAATGAAAGATACTAATCAAGCTCAGGGGATGATTTCACACCTTAGTAAATTTCCTGAAAGCCCTTGAAATGTCTACTTCGAATGGGTGAATCTACTCACGTGTTAGGAGATAAAAATGGTTACGAGAATCTACACATAATGCTCTCTGCCGGATCACCAGGTAAGGGTAACTGAGGTGCTAGGCAGGCCCGTTTCCCAGAGACAGTGCATGCAGGTGCCTGTGGAATTTATGGATGTCAGCAGCCTCTCCGAAATGTCAAAGACCTGTGGAAGAGGGTGCTGAGCTCACCCTGTTGGAATCAGAAAGACAGGCTCAGAGGTTGTGCTGACCTTGCTTGCTGAGTCCTGGGTATCTCTACCACGTAGCTCACGGGATAATCTGCAATTGCTAAATAAAGCATTTGTGGTTTTGTTGCTGTTTTTAAAGAATCTACACATACGATGAAATGAATGCTGCACACAGGTGCAAACAGGGGGAGGGAGGAAGGGACTTGTGGAGAGGAAACCGGAAAGAGGACTAACATTGGAAATGTAAGTAAATAAAATAACCAATAAAAATGAAAAAAAATCTGAACAAACTGTGTGACTTGTACTAATAAAACTATTTCCTGGTTTTGATATTGTGTTAGAGCTATTTAAGATTCTCTTTCAATAGTAAGACAAAAACAATGTTTCACTTATGTCCTGGCTAGTTTTTATGTCAAGTTGACACAAGCTAGACATATCTGAAAGAAGGGAACCTCAACTGAGAAAATGTCTCCGTAAGATCCAGCTGTAGGACTTAATTGGTGATTGAGGGGGGAGGGCCCAGCTCCTTGTGGGTGGGGCCATCCCTGGGCGGGTGGTCCTGGGTCTTATTAGAAAGCAGGCTGAACAAGCCATGATGAGCAAGGCAGGAAGCTGCTCCCCTCCACGGCCTCTGCATCAGCTCCCACCTCCGGGTTCCTGCTCTCACTGGTTTTGATGATGAACTGTTATATGGAACTGTGAGTGAAATAAACCCTTTCCTCCCCAAGTTACTTTTGGTCATGGTGTTTCATCATAGCAATAGTAACTCCAACTAACGTAATTGGGGGAGACGAAGTGAGCTGTATCTAGAAGCTTTCTAATATAGCAAATTTTTGTGAATCTATACTAATATTAAAATTAAAATTTTATAAAAGAAGTCAGGTGCGTGGTCACATCACTGTAACCCCAGTGCTTGGGATCTGAGGCAAGAGGAGCTGAAGTTGGGGGCCAGTTTGGAACACACAGTGAGTCTCTGACTTAACAAAAAAAAAAAAAAAGAAGAAGAAGATAAATAAGATGACACTGATATAACTAAGTGGTAACACTCCGTTTAGCATTAGGGAGACCCTGGACCCATCTTCTGCACTAAAAAAAGGGAAAAAACAGTACTTTTAAGCCAGGGACAGTGATGTGTTCCTGTAGTTTCAGCTACTAGAGAGGCTGAAGCAGGAGGATAATTTGAGCCCAGAGTTCAAGACCAACCAGGAAGGCATAACTTTGTCTTAATCAATCATTTAAATCAACCAATCACCAGTTTTTGAGACCCTGGGTCATGTGTTTATTGAGAGACCTGGATTCTTTAAGACTATTGTGCTATTGTGGTATTACCTCCATTCCCTTCTTTCTGAAGATGCAGGACTTTGAAAGTATCATAGGAGAAAACAAATTCTCCTTCCTGAGATCGTTCTGCTTCTGTACCTTTCCACTCCTCATAAAATAATTCAAAAGGAGCGAAGCTGGCTGTTTTCAAATCAGCCTCTTCCATCTGCTCAGCAGCAGCTTCCCAAACATTACCAGGCGTGTACTGAGTGCCACTTATTGTTGAAGACTTAAGATCTCAAGAAGAAAAACTGTCAGGTTTCTGTTCTTTGAAACAGGGTCTTAGGTAGCCCTTATGGCCTAGAACTTGTTGTATAGCCGAGAATGATCTTACATAGCTGAGGGTAAACTTGAGCTCCTGGTTCTCCTGCCTCCAGCTCAAGATCATAGGTTCTCCTGCCTCCAGCTCAAGATCATAGTGCTCAGATCATAGGTTTGCCACCACCATGCCTGGTCTATGGGGTGCCAGGGATCAATCCCTGGCTTTGTGTATTATAGATATGCATTCTACCCACCAAACTATATCCCCACTTCATAATGGCAATTTTAATTTGGCCAAAGCCGAAAGCCAAATGATAGATTTATCTTCAGGAATGGAGCATCCTCCTTCTCTCCTCTGCCCTTTCCCCCCTTCCTCTATTCTCTCTGCCTCTTCCCCTCTCTCTCTTTTTCCTTCCCTCTCTTCTCTTTCCCTTTGTTTCCCCCACTCCCACCTTCTGTCTCTCATTGCTACTTGGTGTCACTCCAAGCAAGCTTCATCCTGTGTACCCATCACTGTCCTTGCTTGTGATGTACTCAGGGAAGATCCAGCCTCACCACAGTCCCTCAAGAATGGAGTGGCTGTCTTCAATAACTCCTGCTTCCTGTTAAATGCCCCAGTTCCTAACAAGGCTTCTATGTCTGTTTTTTACTTTAAATTATATAATTAGAATGATCAGTTTCAGCTCTCCTAGATGGCCTAGAACACAGTAGGAAGTAGACCCCAAGGAGAAACTGAACAATGGCTTGCTTCTCATTTCCATACTGTGTAAGGAAATACCACAAATTATATGGTGTTAAGTTTGTATGGTGGTGGTGGTGGTGGTGGTGGTGGTGGTGGTGGTGGTGTGTGTGTGCTTATGTGCACTTAAAGGCTGCATAAAGTTTAAATAAAAATGTCAGGCCACACAGTGGTGGTGCAAGCCTTTAATCCCAGTACTTGGGAGGCAGAGGCAGGCAGATTTCTGAGTTCAAGGCTAGCCTGGTCTACAGAGTGAGTTCCAGGACAGCCAGGGCTACAAAGAGAAACCAAGTCTTGAAAAAAATCAAAAACAACAACAACAAAAAAAATGTCACAAATTCTTTCCTGTGTTCCTTTACATATAGCATGCAGTGTCCACCACAACAAAGCTTCAACACTGCCAAAACCTCGAGACATTGAAACACTAGGAATAAGATATAGAATAAGAGAGATAAACCCCAGAATTGGAATTTTCATTGTACTGGAAGAAGACAAGTATACACATGTCAAACACATGAATTTACATACTTACACATGCACGCATACATATCACTATGTACCAGGGGTTAGTAAGTCTTTCAGAGAACAAAGAAAGTAACACAAGAAAGATAGGAAGGAAATGCAGAGTGGAAAAAGGGTGCCACTTACTATCAGGAGATTGGGGAAGGATGGCGTCATCAAGAAAGCAATCTGTCACAGAAAAACCTTGAATGCTTTTCCACCCTCTGCTGACACAGTTCTCTGAAGGTCTGTGAGAAACTGTGCTGGTCAGTTTTTGGCAACTTGACTCAAGCTAGGGTTATCTGGAAAGAGGGACCTTCAACTGAGAAAAAAAAAAAGTTTCCATAAAATTAACCTGTAGGCGTGTCCACTAGGGCATGTTTCTAATTCATGATTGAAGTGGGAGGGCCTAGCCCACTGTGGGCGGTGTCATTCCTAGTCAGGTGGTCTGGGATGTATGAAACAACAATCTGAGCAGGCCTAGGAGAGCAAGCTAGCAAGCAGCACTCCCCTGTGGCCCCTGCATCATCAGCTCCTGACTCCAAGTTCCTGCCGTTTCAGTTCCTTGCCACAGGTGTGATTGAGTCAAGAAAACCAAATAAACCCCTTCCATCCCAAGTTGCCATTGGTCTTTGTCACAGCACTAAAAGCCATCTAAGACAGAAAATAATACTGTTGTGTCAGGAAGGGATAGGTGGTAGGAACAATTTGTTGATTTTTATTATTAGAGAGAATAAAAATACAGGAGGAAAGAAAGGTGAGAGAAGGCAGTTTCAGCTGACTCTAAGGACCAACAGGTTCTGCACAGGACTGTGGAACCAAGAGATGAATATGCAGATGTCACTTCAGAGAGTTGTAGGGGTGGCCTGCCCAGAAGCCTGCTTGGTTAGAAATGACTGTGCTTTTAGTTTTCTCTAAGAAGTGAATTTTTTGTGTGGTTTTCTTTTTCTTTTCTTTTCCATTATTTTAGGGGGGTGAGCAGGGACTAAGGAACAGAAGAACTCCCTTGCTGGGCACTTTTCCACTGAGCTATATCCCTAGCCTTTAAAATGTTTATTTTGTTTTAAGACAGGTTAGCCTCAAACTCTTTGGTAAGCCTGGGCAGGCCTCAAATTTGCAATTCTGAAATGTTTGTCTCTTGAATTATATTCTTTCTGTCTCTGTCTCTCTCTCCCTCCCTCCCTCCCCTCCCTCTCTTTCTCTCTGTGTCTCTCTGTGTCTCTGTGTTCCTGTCTCTGTCTCTGTCTCTCTCTCTCTCTCTCTCTCTCTCTCTCTCTCTCTCTCTCTCTCTCTGTGTGTGTGTGTGTGTGTGTGTGTGTGTTAAGTGTGAGTTTGAAACAAAATCTCTTTAGGTCCCCTGGCTGTCCTAGAACTCACCCCAGTCCTGCCTTTTTGTATACAAACCTTTAAATTATTGTTGAGATTCAGTAACACTGAAATTAGCATCCATCAGAAATCATACTACTGGCTAAAAACAAGAAAAACGTTCCGGCAAGGCTCAAATACAGCCCAAGCTGGCCTTGAACTCATGATTTTCTGCCTTAACCTTCAGTGTTCTGGGATTAGAAATATACACAGATTAATTTTTGGCAAAAAAAAAAAAAAGAGTTTGATTATAGATGAACAAAGACTAGACTTCTCAATATTGGCTAATCTTAATTTTATTAGAACATCTTAAAATAATAGCAAGTATTAATTAACTTAGAGCAGCCTGACACACATGTATGGGGACACACACACACCATACAGCTTATAGACAGTGTTGCTAAAGCCTTCTTTAAAAAGCAGAACTAAAAGGAGAACACCGGAGATTAAATGAGCAGTGACCTCTTTCCTGACACCCACTTACATGGTGCTTGTTTCTCTATTTAGAAATTCATTCCAGGTCTCTTGATTATTTTAACTTTTTAAAGTTGTCAAATGGTACTGTTTTTTCCCCTTTTCAAATACATTTAGCTTATACACAATAAATTGATCTGGACAAGTTCATATAAGGAATTCATGTATTTTCATAAATAACGGACATTTTAGGAACTATAAAAATATTTTCATTAATTTTAGGAGGATTAAAAATCAGTCTAGCTGCCAGGCGGTGGTGGTGCATGCCTTTAATCCCAGCACTTGGGAGGCAGAGGCAGGCAGCTTTCTGAGTTTGAGGTCAGCCTGGTCTACAGAGTGAGTTCCAGGACAGCCAGGGCTACACAGAGAAACCCTGTCTCGAAAAACAAACAAACAAACAAACAAAAAAAAAATTGTAAGGCCCGCCAGGAAGGGAGAAACTCCCTCTCAGCCCACGGGAATTCATGGCCACCCCAATAACTGCAAGACACCGAACTTGATACAATCAACACGAGATATATTTGATTTCGATGTGTTGAGGCCGCACTTCAAGCCTGTCCTACGCAGAGGCAAGCAATGAAGTATGACCCCCACTTAGAGAAGAGATAGAGCTTTTAAAGGGAGAACCACAACCCAGGGAGACAAGGGGGGAAATCATGATTAAGTATCTATAGAAAGCACCTGTCCAGTATTCAGCTTCTGTGACAGGTTCAAGAAACAGTCATGAGGAAATATCTCATAGTTCTGTTCCTGGTCTCCAGGGTACACGGGCACGATAACTTGAACTCTCAGCTCAAACCCTATTCAATCTATCTTATGGTCAGTTTTTAGTTCCTGATATCCATAGTGCCTGGTCACACTGTCCTGAACTCCCAGCTCTGAACTCTTATCTTATTTATTTTGTCTTGTGGATAGCTAGTTTCCTAGGACCCAGAGTGCAGAACAAGCTGATCTGCACTCTTGACTCCATCTGTGGAAGGTTTAAAATTTTTTAACTCTTTCAAAATCAGTCTAGCCATTTAAAAATGACTAGACAAAAATAACTAAATAATGCAACGTATTCTGTAGAAATAACAAAAATTACTCTATTTGTCCTTGTATTTTCATAGCTATCATTTAATTTTAGGTGCCATTTTTATAAAACCTCATAAACCTACAAGATTCTGTTTACCTGCCAGCTTTGTCCAGATGTGAGTCACAAATGTGTCAAGAAAAATCTAACAATCTTTATTAGTGTGTATTAATATTCTAATAGCAGTTTAAGCAACAGAGAAAAGATGTGGCTTTTAACAGTTTGGATTGTTTTAACAATGGTGTTTCAAATTAGCAATACATTGTTTCTGTTGTAATGGCTTTACACTTAGAACATCTACAATTGGAAAAGCAAGCCTGTGGGCATCAATCAACCAGCAACATCTGCTGTCTTTGCTCTTTTAAAACTTTCCCTCCCTCCCTACCTCCCGCCCTCCTTCCCTTCCTCTTTCCCCCTCTCCCTTCCTTCTCCCAGGCTAGCCTCAAGCTTGCTATGTAGCCTAAGCTGGCTTTGAACTCCTGATCCTCCTGTCTCAGTCTTCTAACAGCTGTGATTGTAAGTGCCATCATACCCTTGAGATAACTTCATGCTGCTATGTCTCAATCTGCTCTGACCTCCACATAGGGAATTCAGTAACTAGACACATACTCACAAATGCCAGCTGACTTCAAGAGTCCCCAAACCAGGCCCTTCTGCAGAACGGTAGCCAGGGTGGCTCTGGACTCTCACACATGCCTCTCACCTGCCACCGTTCTCTGTCACAGCTGCTACATACATTGGATGAAACTGAAAACCACTCCGTGGGGAATGGCTTTGAATAGCATGGCTTATTATTTCTGGAAAGTGCTTAAAGTGACTATTAACAGTAATTACCAAAAGGAAGCAAAGCTTCCCTCTTGCAAAAGATGTGGTATTTCTCACAGTTCTGCGCCTTGCTGTCTCACCAACATTAATTATGCTACTGTGGGAATTCTTAAACAGCAATGACCTACTTGGCTTGCATGCCTCCCTGTCTTGCATTTATTGTACTTTCACTGTTTGGTTTTACTTTGGTTTACTGTTTCCTAAGACAGGGCCTGGTTAGTTTAGGCTCATGTTGGAATTCTGCCTTAGCTTCCCAGGTGCTGATTGAGTGACAGATGTTTAGCCCCGCCCCCTCCTCTTTACCGCCTCCACCTTTTTCTTCCCCATTTTGTACATTTAGTTGTCCTGTGCACTCAGTCTCCAGTTGACCTTTGTTGCACGAGACAGTCTTGTATGAAGTGGTGTCTTCATTGTATAAAACACTGGCTTTGGTAGTCTTCTGGAAAGTCTTTCTTGGGCGGTAGTGGGGGTGGGGTGGGGAGGTGATTTCCAATACAGAAGAGTCCATCCAAAAATCCTTCCAAGTTGGAAACCTTGACTTTGGAAGGGGAGAGGTTAATATCTAAAGAGTTAGAAGAGATAAAAAGAAAAATACAATATACAGCAAAATTTGGATTCGTATTAAAATTGATACATAAAATTTCTAAGTTGCAAAGATTGCCAGTATCCAGCCTGTCCTCATCTTCAGTCTTGACTTCTTTGTTAAAAATTGAGATATAATTCAGATCTGGAGGCCACATACATACATACATACATACATATATATGTATGCATATATATACACACACACAAAGAGCAAAGAGGGATACACACAACATCTTGCATTTAATCCTTTATTTTTGATCTTTGCTCCTAGGGAAATAAGACAAGTAACTGCCCCTACTCACCCATTTACCTTGTCTTAATATCCACTTCTCAGAATGACATGACCTGAAAGTCTGTTTTCTTAGACACATCTTCAAAAACATAAACTCATATGAAGATAGTAAAGAAGCCACAAGTAGGGAGGAAATGTCTGTTGTGTTTAAACCAACAAAGATTCCACGGTGCTTAAAGTCTCCATGGAAATCGGTGAGAACACAAACTAACCAAATGGAGGGGTAGGAGAAGGAGACCAAGGGATGCGAATTGAAGAACAAACAACAATGGCCAATATGCTTTTAAAAAGATAGCCAGTCTCACTGGTAAACTAGGAACTTCAAAACACATCCACAGTGAAATGCCACACCCACAAGGCTGACAGAGATTTTTACATGGACTTCACTCACGGTTGATGGGAGTCTTAGTATTACCATTTGAAAGACAATTACAGTAGAGTTTAACTAGGTCGTCCCCTCTGAGGTCGTCGCTATTCCAGCCCTAGGTCTACACCTCAGAAAACTCTCACACATGAACACATTTGAGAACGTTCAGAGCAGCTCAGCTCAAGTTGTGCATGCATGTGTTTCCTTTGACATTCCTGGCACTGAGGGGAGGGGGTAAAGACAGGACTGGGTGGTCATGGGAAACCGGTACCACCCACACTGGCTGCTGAGACCTGGGATCTCTCAGAGACTTCTGGGAGACATGAAGCACGACTTTCCTATCTCCTGGCCCCCTGACCCATCCCTAGGTCCCTTAGATCCAGTGTACCACTTGCATTAATCCATTTATTACTGCCTTGGGAGTAAATCAAAATGCAAGGAATCTTTAATCAATATGTTCTCATCCATCAGCTCCTCAGAATCTTGCCTTTCTCATTTGTTTATTATGTAAAATCAACTACTGTCTGTATTTCCAATAACAACCCATTCTCCCTGAAATTGCACAGCTATTGGGAATGGATTTAGGGGTACTTTACCAAAGATTAATTACCTTTAGGGAAAGTCCTCCTACTAAATTATGATTCCCTCAAAGGACCTGTCTAGTGTATAGTGGGTCACACATTCATGTCAGATGCTAGGAAACCCAGTTGAGGAAAAAAAAAAAACACCTATGTCTGTGCTCCTTCCCAGGCTAAGTTTGACTAGGTTGTTCACTCTGTATCTTACAAAAGCTTTTCTTTCTTTCCTTCTTTCTTTCTTCCTTTTTAAAAGAAATTTTACACTGCAGATATGTCATGAATATTAAATGAAATTGCACGAGAAACTCCGTGGCTAAGTGACCTCTAAATGCCCCTTTAAAGAACAGCAATGTGCTTCTGTCCTGTCCTTTCCTCCGAGCTCCTCGCCTTTCCAAAAGAGGTTAAGCAAGATCAGTTGCCTTTTTTTTTTTCCTGCAGAAGGAAATTAGAATTGTATTTCTCAGTGTTCTCTTAAGAGGCTGGTTCCTGGAGTATGGGAATAGCGGAAGTGAGGTTCCAAAGAAAATTAGAGAGAAGAGCATCCTTCGGGCAGAACGGCTACCTAAGCCTTGGGTGCCCCGCAGACAAGCCCACCTTCTAACCTCTGCAACTGCACCCAAGCCCTGCTCTTTCCTGACCATCATTTTACTGCGTCTCCAGGAATGGTTTTGGACTTTGCAGGTGTTTGGGGGTTTGGATGGCATTATCTTCATCCACATCGTGGTGGAAGTAACATCACTCTGGTGCCCTGGCCATTGTGCATTGAGCAGGAGCTCACCCAGGGAAGGAAAAGAAGGGCGAAGGGCGCTTGGACAGCAGGAGGATTTTCTGGCTGGGGGAGCTACAGACCGACCAGGAGACTTGCACAAATGGGCTGGCTGGGTATACTGTGGTGTCCCAGGCGACACAGGGGAGAGTGTGGCCACCTCTGCCAACTTGACCACCCTGATCTCAGGCTCTGGAGGCTGACACCCCCTCTGGCTCCCACCAAGTCCTTCCACAAGTGGGAGTGGACCGCCATGGTTTAATTCCATTTTCCAGCTCAGAGCCAACTGCGTGGTGCCCTGAGTCAGACACCCGGCCGGCCAAGGAGCGCGTGTCCTGCGGGGGTGGCAGCAGGTCTGGGTGACGCCAGGGAGCCAGGGGCGGCGAGGTCACGCCAGCCCAGCCCACGTGTGCGCCAGATTTAAAAGTTGGTGGCGCGCAGAGATGGTCACTTTGGTGTGTGAGCTCAGCAAAAGGCACACGGGTGAGGCTGAGGGACAGCTAGAACACCCACACAACACCGGGTACTTGGTCCCCAATCCAGAGCCGCTTGGAGGTAACGAGATGTCTCGAGCAGCGGGTCGCCACCCAGGGCTGTCCGCAGGACAATTGGCCGCTGCTACCGTGCCTCCTCTCCTTTCCCTGCTGCTGCTGCTCGCCTGCTGTGTGGATGCTTGCCGAGGTAAGATACCAGCCCCCTACCTCAGGGCCCCTCGGGCTGCTGCTGCACCGGTTTCTCTCCTCTACCTTCCTTGCCTCTTCTCTGGGCTTCTAAAATCCACTTTCCACTGAAGCCAGGATCTGGCCCAGGACTGAAGCCGGCTGGGGAAGGTACAGGGCGGGCTGCAGACTCCATAACGGGAGTCTAAAAAGATGAAAACACTTTCCCTTTCATTGCAGTTATTGGAGGGACTGATGGTTGAAACAAAAATCCGCTGCTCCCCTTGCCAAGGCAAGGTAAAGTTGTGCTGCACTGCGCCTCCTGGGAGGCCAGCTGTTGAGTTACAAAGTGGAGGAGAGACACAGGCTAACAGGTTTTCAGGATTATAGAGTTCTCATCACAGAAAGTTGAAGTGAGCATACAAGGCTTATTCAGGTTTCCAGTGATAGGCACTTAAAGATGGCAAGGCAGGCGGGATCTGATGACAACTGGACCTCTTGAATGTGGCTCCCAGAAAACAGGAAAAGCAAGACCAGGGAGGGAGGTCTGAAGCCCAGGATGAGTGGTAGAGCAAAATGTGTCCCTTGAAGCTGTAAAGTTACCAGGTAACTGAGGTGCATGTTTGGGATGGGGGTGGGGGGCTGTCATTCATTCCTGCTTTCTGGGGGTGATTTAAGTTCCTAACACTGCCTTATTACAAATATGAACTCTCCAGATGCTGCCTAGGTCAGTAGGCTGTTCATTTTTCGGAAATGTTGAGGATCTAAACATCACAGCCGCAGAGCATTGTGGGAGCGCTGGACAGAGACCAGTATTCTTTCCCTGGCCTGTCTTTGTTGCCTTCATTTCATTATTTTAATTTTTGTTCCTGAGACATTGAAGGAGAACAGCTTCCCTCATCTGAAAGCCTGTTCAAATGGGACAGTGGGAGGGACAGCACGATAGCTTATCTGATAAAGATGCCAGCTACCAAGCACGAAGACCAAAGTTCAAGGTTAGGTGTGGTGAAATATACCTTTAATCCCAGCGCAAGGAAAGGCAGAGGAAGATGGATCTCTGGGAGTTCCAGGGCAGCCTGGTCTACAAAGTGAGTCCAGGAGTCCAGGACAGCCAGGGCTCCACAGAAAAATCCTGTCCAAAAAAAAAAAAAAAAAAAAAAAAAAAAATCCTCGAGTTCGATCCCCAGGACCCACAAGTTGTCTCTGAAATAAAGAAAAACCAAATAGCAAGGTGGCAACCACATGGTAGCCATGACTTGCAAACTAAATTAGCCCTTTCTCTTTTAAACGTTTTATTAGAAATATTAGAATGATAGTATCATTTATCTTCTTAAGGAAGGAAATAATTACAATTTTTTTTTCCTTTTAAAGAATTCAGGTTTACTTAATACACTTGCAAAGAGGTCAGCAGCCTGGCAGATAATCAAAGTCTTTATTTGTATTTATTCATTTAAGATATATGGATGTTTTGTTTGCATGTATGTCTGTGCCTTTCACCTGTGCCCGGCGTTCAGGAAGGTCAGAAAAGGGTGTGGCATCCCCTGGGACTACAGTTACAACTGGTTGAGAGCTACCACGTGAGTTCTGAAAAGTAAACCCAGGCTCTTTGGAAGAACACACAGTGCTTTGAGCTGTGGTACCAAGCCCTGATAACTGTAGCCTTAAAAATTGTTTTGCTGGGGGGAAAAGCTATGTTTTCTATGCCTGTTGCATGCAGCATGCTTGCGATGGCTTCTGCAGCTATAGGAAATGACCATCTTGGAGAACTGGGCAGTCAGCAGGTTCAGTTTTATTTCCAAAAGAATGAATCTGCTGGCTGACCTATCACATCATAAGTAACCCTGATATTATTCAAGCAAAAGGCTTTCCTCACTCTCAGGAAGTTCCCTGACTGCTGTTTTCTGTCTTCATTCCCTTTCAGACATGAAAAGACAAATTTCATTCTTAAAAAAAAAAAAAAAAAAAAAAAAGTAGCAAGGTTGGGGGCGGCGGTGAGGCAAGGATCAATGGTCAGTGTAATCTGCCTTAGTCCCCAAGCACCTAAACATGGGGGTTGGGGCATGCATGGCATGCATGGCATACGTAAGCAAAAGTTGAAGGTGTTCTAATAAGAGTGATCAGTACATAGATGTAACTAGATATATCTACAAATGACAAAAACAAATGTCATAAAACCAGAAGAAAACAAGTGTCAGTAAATGTATCATCCTTAGGGAAAAAAAAAAAAAAAAGAAAGAAAGACAAAAACCAACAGGATCGGAGTACACGAGGACAGAGATACTGAGATGATAAAGAGAAGCCAGACTTGCTGGGTTGAAACACTTCACTCAGAGAACATGTTTGAAGAGGGAAATTTCTCAGAAAGAGGAACACACTTTGGGTGTCTGCCAGTCACTTGATTATGCCTGCAGCAATAAGAGATCATGGCCAAGACTGATTTAAAGCATGTCTGTCCTGCTTAGATCTTTCATCCATTGACTGATTGGAAGCATTCAGTTAGTACTGATTCTCAGATGCTAACTCTTCAGGGAAGGGTTCCGGAGAACACTGGTGCCACCTTTACAATAATCAGGTGTCTTCTTACATAGTGCTTAAGTAGAGAAACCTGGATAAAGAGGAGCAGAAGCTGCCATTTTAGTGATCTAGGAGAGAAGAGTGGTGGTGTTTTGGAAAACATGGATGGTAGTACAAATACTGGTGCTGTGTAAGGCCCGCGTGCCAGGTGACGCGGATTGAGAACTCCTTCCAAAGCGAGTGCGTCAGGATCTTGGTTCTCAGTGTGTTAATACCGAGATAGCATAGCGAAACCTTGAGAAGTGAGGTTAGTGGGACATTGGTGGGAGACTGGGAACACTGCCCTCAGAAGGGATTAAAGGTGTTCCCTTGGAACTCTGGTTCCTTGGAGAGTGGGTTGTTTAAGGCTGAGATTGGCTCCTCCCTGCCGAGATTGGCCCCTCCCTACCCTTCGGCTTTCTCTCTCGTTACACAATTGTTCTAGCTGGTTGGAGCTTAGATGTGCAGTTTCCAAAAGTGTGAACTCAATAAATATCCTTTCTTTACAACTTAACCCAGCAGAACCTGGAATGCACCAAGTGGCTTAACCGGAACGACCCTAATAAACAGTCAGAAAAAGGAAGAGAAAAGCCATGTCCCTTGTGTTAGGGCTCAGTCCGATGACAGTGGATTTCTATCAACTATAGCAAACCATTTTGATTTGGGGGTTCATCATATCCCAAGACTGTGCTTCTGAGTTTTACAGAAGGGCCACAAAAGCAACACTGCCCCCATTTTTTTTTATTTTGATATTAGTGGTTAGAACTGTTAAGCACAATGGTGATTTCTAAGTGGCTCCTGGATGCTCAGGGTTTGGAAAGAGTCAAACTCCCAGTGGACTTGGTGAGGAGGCCTGGCCCTAATGCCAGACAGCTGAGTTGGAAGCTTCATTTTTGTCCTGGGGTGGAGAAGGGTTGGGAACATATCACTGCATTCTTTAAACAGAAATGCCAAGTTTGGAGGGATTAGCTGAGTGGTTAAAGGCATGTGCCGCTCATGCAAACGACCTGGGTTCTGTGCTCAAGCAACCACATGGGATCTTGAAACTGCCTTCGACTCCAATTCCACGGAATCTGATGGCCCCTCAGGCATAAGGCATGCGCTTAGTGCATGCACATGTACACATGCAGGCAAATATTTAAACATGAAGTGAAGATAAATAAGTCACAGCAATGCCTGTCAATTAGAATCCTGGAATCAGTAAGATCTCCAGGTACTTGACATGAAGCTTTGAAATCACAGATTAATCCTTTCCTACAAGCAGAAAGAGCTCAGAATGTGACTCATCCGGCAACTGTGGCCTGCCTTGCGTGGTTGTGGTATGGTGGGCAATTTATCACTGAAGAGTGTGGAGGACTCTCTCATAAAAGAGGGCTCCATAAAAGGGGGTGCCTTCACAGGGGGCCCCACCAAGTTCTAAACTTAGCCAGCTCTTTATATGATGCCTCTAAGTTGTGTGTAAAACTCACTGCCACAGAAAGGTCTTATATGTGTATGACCCTTGGTTTGAGTCCTAGGGTACACACACATGCACACACACACACACACACACGCACACACATACACACACCAGAATTAGGTCAATAATACAGAAAATGTAGTTAATTGTGATTATTATTATTATAACTTAAATTAAATAATAGGAAAAGTCTACTGGAGCTTGAGCCAATATTGAGTACAAAGTAGAAGACTTAGGGAAAATAGGACTCATCCGAACTTATAGTCAGTCAGAGATATTTGGCAATATTCATTGAAGCCAGGCACAAAGGTACACACCTGTAATTCCAGCGCTCAAGAAACTGAGGCAGGAGGATTGTAATTTGTGGGCAGCTTGGGAGACATAGTGACCCTATCTCTAAAACAAAACAAAACTAATCACATGCTTCTTGCTATCTATTTATTTAGGAGCCTTATACAAATTAGCTTGCTTCTGTTTTCTTCTCCTGAGTTAGAAATAATAATAATAAACAATAACCATGTCTCTCTGGGAAGTTCAGTGTGAGGATTAAGAACATGGCGTATTTGAAGTGCTCATCACAGCTTTGCATATATCACTGGATTGTTTCCTCTTTCAGGCAAATTAAATAAAGCCACTATGAGCATTCAGATAAGTTTTTATGTTAAGATAAAGGTAATTCATTGTTGAGAATACTATCTCCACTATGTTATTGGGATGTTTTGATAAACATGGCTTTTTATAAAAGGTCAAATGTTGACATATCTAATTGAATTAGCTTGGTAGTAATTTATAGCAAAAAAAAAAAAAAAACCCATATGACAACCAAAATCTGAAATGAAATTACATAGAAATAATTAATTTGAAAAAGAAACATGATATAATAATGTTAATGCATATTCAAAACTTTGTTTTTAGGTGTGCCAATGTCACCTCAAAGATTACAGCCAGAAAAAGAACTACAGCTGTGGAATGAGGTGAGTTATTCTTGCAAACAGTAGGGAAACATCCATCTTCCTTAAAATTATTACGGTAAAGTGAAACAATGTGGTATCATAGTAGTTAAGAGTGTCTTATTAAAATAAAAGGTAAGACACACCTATAATTCTAGCACTTAGGAAGCGGAGGCAGGAGGATTCTTGTAAGTTTGAGACTAAACTGAGGTACATAATGAGTTTAAGGTCAGCCTGATATATAGATGTATAGATTCATACATACATGAATATTCCAAGATCCTATCTCAGAAAACACTAAAAGGGAGAAGGAAAGACAAAAAGAAATAAAACGGTAAATGGTAAAAATTAGAAAGCAAAAACAAGCTTTAAAAGGGGGTAATTATAATAAATGTAAACATGCTAAAATATGCCACTTAAAAGACATGGATTCTCATTTGCATTCCTGTTCTAGCTATTTACAATCCAGGAATAACTATCTATTAAGACTCACACCTAAGAGCTGATGGTGCACCTTGTGGATGAATGCTTGCTTGCCCAGCATATGTGGGGCCCTAGTTGAATCTCTAGTGTACTCCTTCCATCATTCACACATACATAAATAATCACACATAACATGGGTAGCGGTTTATGTATGGGAGGTTGGAAATGATATATAAAGCAAATATGAACTGAGAAAAAACTGGGATGGTAGTCTTCATAGCTAATAAAATAAAATTCAGAAATGCAAGCTATCAAAACTGACAATTAACCATTTATATATGTATAAAAGATGGACAAGAAGGTGTAGCCATCATTATTAATACATACCAATGACTACCATTCCTCAAAGACTACCAGTGTAACAAGTGGTAGAATCTCATGGGGGAAAATAGGCATTAAAGAACCAGAACATGTTAGGTTAGAAAGCAAGGTTTCATAAATTAAAAAACATCTAGTAGATTTTCCCAATTATACTGCAATACAGTAAGAAAATAACAAATCCGTGACTTAAGCATCCCATTTGTTTGGGAGATGAGTACCATGTATGGCAAATAGCCCTAGAACAAACAGGAAATTATACTTAGAATTTAATGACAAAAGCATTGTAAATCCGAATTTGCAGGCTATAGCTGAGACTGCAGAGAACATAATGCTTCATTGTAAAAGCTCAAAAGTGTAAGCTGTGTGCAAGGCTACCCGTGCTCCAGAAGATGGATCTTCGTCTGTGCGCATGCCCGCAGCACTGGAAGAGCACATGAGTTTGGGAGGGGAAAGTGTTGGGAGGTGGGGGATGGGAGGGGATGCAGTAGCTTTGATCAATACACCAATAGTCTCTCGATAGATAGATAGATAGATAGATAGATAGATAGATAGATAGATACAGACAGACAGACACACACACACACACACACACACACACACACACATATGAAATTGTTAGTTTTTAAAATGCCCTGAAGTAAAATTTCCTTTCTTGTGTCATCACCCAAAGCCCATGTTCTGTCTTACACAAGCAATGTGTTGTACGTTTCTCTACAAAGGAAAGCTACTTTAAAGTTCACACATCTGCCCTTTACCTAGCTAAGTACCTTCTCTTCTTTCCCTGTCTTCCTGAAAGTTTTGTTATTTCAAGCATAATCGAATATTTTAACCAAGTTCATTTGAGATCAGCAGTAACCTTTTCCTCCTGTTCTCCATGGTGGTGAAGAATTGCCTTAAGTCTTTTGCTGTTAAAATGTTAGAACTGATAAAAGAGTTCACAAGATTTTTGTGTATAGTACCAATCATATAAGAATCAGTAATATTTCTTTTCACTAGAAGGAAGTAACATAACAATATAGTTTAAAAGACAATTGGCTTTCTGAATCCATGAGTTATCTGTACATCTGTGGATTCAACCAACTATGGCTTGAAAATAGTTAGCAGTGAAAAACTGTATCTTTCCTAAGTCTATACAGACTGTTTCAGTTGTTATTTCCCAAACAGTATAGTGTAATGACAATTTATATAATGTGCACATTGCATTAAGTATTACAAATAGTTTAGAGATGGCCTAAAAGATACAAGAGGATATGGGTTATACTCAAGTATAAGTTTACACTGCCTTGTAGGAGGAACATGATCACCTATAGATTTTAGTATTCTCAGGGGTGTTAGAGCTAACCCCTACAGATACTGAGAGACCATGTGTATCATCCACAATGACTATAGAAAGTAATAAATAGTAAAAACACACAATACATTAATGAAGGAAAAAGTAAGTGTTAATAAAAGATGACCATGAGACTAGATGGAGAGACATCTTTTCTTCAATGGAACAATTGTGTGTATGAGGGGGTGTTGTTTTTAGGAACATCTGTCGTGTATGTGTGTGTGTGTGTGTGTGTGTGTGTGAGAGAGAGAGAGAGAGAGAGAGAGAGAGAGAGAGAGAGAGAGAGAGACTGACTCTCACTGGGATCTGGGGTTCACAAACAAGACTTGACTGGCTGATTGGTGAGCCCCATGGCACCTCCTGTCTCTGCTGCCCGAATGCTGATTTCAAACATGGTGGCTTTTTATGTGAGGGTTGGGGATCCAGCTCCTGTCCTCAGACCTTGTGTGGCAAGCACTTTGCCCACAGGACTCAGAAGAATTCATTTGATGTGATAAAAGTGCCAAATCTTCCTCAAAGTAATCAAGGCAAAGCCCATGACATCAGCATGGCTTTACTTAGAATAATTCCACTTACTTTTTAAAAAAGGAACATACGAGTTTATCTAACACTGTCATGAAAAACCAAATCTCTAAATTTATTAAGATGTCCTCCAAATCCAGAGGGCATCTTCAATACAAGGAGCTTAAAGGGGAGAACGATCTGTTCCTGCTTACAAAGACTACCATAAAACTGTAGTAGTTTATAGTTTGAAAATTCAGATAATGACAGAAAAATAAAGGCATGAAGTGATGGAATAAAACTTAGAGTTTGGAGAGTCCTACCTTTGACAGTCACCAGCCCAGGTAGCTTCTTATTGCAACCCTCTGTCCAGGCTCTGCTTACTCTGCCTGCCCTGCAGGTGTTGGCATCCCAGAATCACCACCACCACCACCACCACTACCACCATGGAGAGCAACACCCAAATGTTGGAGGAAAGAAAATGGTGGAAAATTACTCCCTCAGCATGGCTGATGGCAACCTATTATACACTGTCTCCCAGCATCTCCAGACAGATGAAGCCCCAGCCAGTCATGGTGACATTCCCTTACCATATTCCTTATCATCTTGGTTTCCCTTTTCCATGCCTTTGCTGATGTTTCAAGGTTCACACCTAAAACACACAGCCTTGCACTGTAGCCTCTTCAGTTTTCCTTTCTTCCTTTCCCATTTGCTTATTTATTTATTGCATCCCTGAGGGTTGAACCCCACGAGCATTAGGCATGTTAGACACATGCTCTACTTCTGAGTTACAGCCCCAGCTACGTCATCTAAAAGTCTGTTTCTGGGGGCAGCCAGACCAGAGGCAGAATGGACACACACATAAACAACACTGTGAGGCAAAGAAGGAAAAGAACAGGCTGAAACCGACTCACTGAATTGAGAAACATGAAACCCACACTATATACAAATACAATATAAGGGGAATTAAAGACCCAAATATAAAAGGTAAATCATGGAGGAGTAGGACGGATGTACCTTAGTGAGTGAGGATCAGGGAAAAACAGCTCGAGCAGAACTTCAAATGTTCCAGCATCCTCTCTCCTGGGAAGGGAGCCCCAGAGAGTGTTTCACAGGCAGAGAACTGAACACTGTGTGAGGAGACTGGCTGTGGCCCTCTGTGTAGTAGAAAGGATTACATGGGATGCAGCTGTCTGTCCATCTCTGGGAATACCATATACAGGCTAGAAGGCTGCACAGCTTCTAGGATGGGTAGGAGCTACATGTCAGATACACACTTAGCACCATGGATAGATCTCTAAGTAGCATAATAAGTAAAAAAATGAAAAAGTTGTACGGAAGTCCCATGCAGGTAGACAAATTAGATTTTACAAGAACACACACAAATGAAAGGTGCACATCAAATATATTAGAAGAGTTGTCTGTGAAAGGGTGGCGTGAGAATAAGAAGTGGAAATATTACAAACAAGGCTAAAGGTTATGGTGTGCTTCAAGCTGAAAATATTCTTTGTGTCTAGGCCAACCTCTAACAAAGTATATAAGGGGGGAGAAAAACCAAATAGATGGTAAGTACCAGATTCTCTAACAGTACAGATATTCATGAAGTCTATTAGAAGGGTCTCTGCTTTAGTAGATCATCAAAGAGCATGGGAAAAAATAGGCTAGGTGAATAATTGGAGCAACTCACACTAATGTACAATATAGAAATTATTTTTGCTTGAAATGATCTCTTTCGGTGAATAGCTTTGAAAAATATTTTAGATCATAATTCTAGGAAAGAGTTTTGATAACATTGTCTTCTTTTATAGGAAACAATATTTAAGGAAATTAACCTGCCGGCCACGTGTGGTAGCATACATTCTAGTGCTGGTATTCAGAAGGCAATTTCAAAGCTACCCTGGGCTACATAGGACGTAGTAGACTGCGCTATTGCTCCTCGCAAACAAAACCCTAACAACAAGTGAACAGTAGGCAACCTGCTAAGAACTCAAAAGACAGCGTTTCTTTTTCCTGCTGGAGGACTTTACGTCAGAGAGTGGTCCAGACACGGAGAGCATGCGCTTTCCCATCCATGTGCAGAGACCTGTTCATTTCAAACAGATTCACCAGCGGACCATGCAGGGGTCTCAAAGGCCATTAGTGGCCCTAGAAACCATTGGAGCCATCAGCCGAGGGAAGCTGGCAAATGTGTGCAGAAACCAGTGAGGGAGTGAATGGGGATGCTGTCCCCTTTCCAATGAATGAGAACAAAGGCCAGAAGCTTTAATTGGGTTAGCGAATTCTCTGCTGTTTTTATTGAAGCAGCTTACGGCATTGCTCAGTTAGCAGAGCTCTCTGTTCTTAGACACAGACCACCTCACATATGTGGGCAGCTTGGTTTGTAGGAAGGGGAGTTACTATGAAAACATTGACCTTCTTTTTTAGGAAAAGATGTTTAAAGAAGTTAACATGCTAGCCAAGTGTGGTGGCATACACTTGTAGTGCCAGTATTACCCAACAGTGCCCTTGGGTGTGCAATGGCTTCAGGTCTCTCTGTTTCATGGCAGAAGCCATTTCCTCCCAGCCTACCAAAGTGAAGCCTTGGAGATGACAGTGTTCTGTACCAGTCAGTGTTCATGGCTTCAGAGAGTATCGCCTTGTTGGCTTAGCCTCTCACTGTTACAATGTAACAGTTAATTTCTCTTGTTACATTGTTTTATTTTCCAAAAGTCCAATTCAATTCAAGAACTTTTATTTAACATTGATTCTGGTCAAGTTAAATACAATGTAACTTTTGACTCAAAAAGTTTCTCTCCCTCTCCTTCATCCCCCTCCCCCTTGTGTGTGTATGTGTGTGTGTGTGTGTGTGTGTGAGAGAGAGAGAGAGAGAGAGAGAGAGAGAGAGAGAGAGAGAGAGAGAGAGAGAGAGAGCAGGTACATGGCACACAGGATGAGTGGAATTTCTAAACATTCCTCAAATACTGGTGATATGCAGAGATGGCGGGTCCCACGAGCTGAAGGGGACAGACATAAGGTCATGTTTTTCTGCACTAGCTCATGCCCTTGGTGTTCTCTAAGCTAAAGAATTGTATATTTCAGGATGTTCTCAACTCAGAAGCAACAAGGAGCTTAAGAAGTTACAACTGACTCACATAACTCCTCGTTTCAGTCTACAATGAGAATACAACTTCAATTAAGTAGACCAATAAAGAATTCTGACACTGGACAGGGCTCTCTGATGCTGTGCCATAAAAAGGATTTGGCCAAAACTACTCTGGACACACAAGCATCACTATATATTTTTTTCTGGTCTCATTTTGAAAGGCCACCAAAGAAGTGTATACCACAACACCGCAAGCGCACAGCCTGGGACTTAACTTTCCAGCATAGTTTTTTTTTATGATTCTTATAAACCTTTGCTTGTATCTTATTGTTTGTTTATGACAGTCTCACTATATGTAATGGCTCCGTGTAGTCTATTTTTCTGGCTTTAGCTCTTTTCTATTTCTAGGGTGTAACTGATGTCTTTGTTTTTCTACAGATTCAAGAAGCTTGTGCGTCCTTTCTGTCTCTTGATTCCCGGCCTCAGGTAATTTAATCTGGGGGTGTTTCATGACAATGTAGGCATTTATTGGTGCATGAAATTCTCCATTTGTCCCTTTGAACTTTTCTTGAACTCACTAAGACTTGTCACGTCTTAGATGCTATTGCATTATCTCCAGGTAATGTCAGTGCTATAGGCTTGTGTTCTAAAAGGCTAGCTTTTCATCTTCAAGTAAAATAAATTTATTTTTGGAACTGTGGATTATTTAAATGCTAATTTTAAGATCACATTTTGTTTTAAAATACAATACCCAATAACCGTGCATTTTTGCACCAGAACCAAGCTTTTTGGACGGGCTCAGGCAGTGAGCCTGGGTCTTCACAGAGCTGAAGCAGATACCACATGAGGATAGCTGATCCTCAGATATCATAGCATGATCCCTGCATGTTGGCAGATAAGACAAAAGGCTGGACTGTGTGTTCCCAGTTCCCTGCTTCCAGAATAGCCAGGAGGCAGTTCACTTCTCTTCCCATGGGAGGAGGGAGGACTGAGTGCTAGCATTGCCCCTCCACATGGGGAATCGAAGAGCAGAAAATAACCTTGACATCCTCAGACCATTCACTGATGCTTCCACCTGCAGCTCTGAGTGCAAGGACCCAGAGTTCACCTTACTGACTTTACTTTCTTAGGCAGCTCTGCCAGGAACCTGGAGAGAAACTAATGTGGCTCAAACACACCCTCTGGACAAGGCCAAGGGACTATTCATATGATCTTCCCGATGGGATCAGAGTGGTGGGCGCAGAGGAGCTGCCATGTGTGATGTCTTTTCCTAGCTGTAGAGGTTCCCCTGCCAGAAGTTAAAGGCATTTGCTTGGGCTTCAGGAGAGGGGAGGGAAGCAAGATCTTTTGAACACTATTTTAAATGCATACTTTAAACCCCCAATTAGTGCTTCAGTTACTTTCTCACTACTGTGATAAAAACATCCCAAGGATAGCAAATTGAGTGTGGAAAAGTTTACTTTTGGCTCACCATTCGGGGGAATATAGTCCATCGAGGCAGGGGATGATACAGGAACAGGAGGCTGGCTGGTCGCATTGCACCAGCACACCAGAAGCAGATAATGACAGGAAATGAGGCCAAGCTACAAAGCCTCGTGACCCACCTACAGGGACCCTCTTCTTCCAATAAAAACTCCACTGCCTAAAGGCTCCACAGACTTCCCTAAAAGTGCCACAAGCTCAGAACCAAGTGTTCAAACATATGAACATTTGGGAGACATATTCAGACCACAAGAAGCATTTTCAGGTGTATGACATAGGGATATTAGCATGTAAGCCTTTGTGTTGAACTTAAAATTCAGGAACAGCTTCAGAACAATTTTTGTATCCACAATACCCACTGTATTAGCTTTTAGAAAAACTCATCTAAACTCTGTCAATATAAACTCACTTTAAGCATTCTTTTTCTACTTATGGTGTGTGAGTGTGAGTGTGTGTGTGTGTGTGTGTGTGTGTGGTACCTGCATATATATGTGCATGCATATGTCTGGGACAGGAAAGGTACATACTGAACATGTGTGTGAACATGAGAAGGCTCAACATTAATGTCAGGAATCATCTTCCATTACTCTCCTACCTGATTTGCTGGGGCAAATCTCTCAATTGAGCACAGACCTTGCCTATATGGCCAGTCTTGCTAGCCAGCTTGCCCTAGGGATCCCCTGTCTCCACCTTGTAAGGTTGGAATGGAGCTGACACACTCACCCAGCATTTATGTGAGTTCTGGGCTCCAAACTCTGGTCCCTACATTTAAGCAACAAACCCTTTAAACAGTGAGCCAGCTCCCTATCTCCTCAAATCAACTCCAGTTGGACCTCACTTCTGTCTACCTTTTAAAAGAGAGCCTGGCATATATACTATTTCTGTCTTTCACATTTAAATATATATTTCAATATATTATGAGATTTAAATATCCTTAACTGTTTATAAACTGTTATTTTATTAATTGTGCAATTATCAAATGAGTGCTTCAAGATACTTTTGTCAAATAAAAAATAAAAATCTTTAAGGTCCATTAGTATGAGATAAAATATTACCTATCCCACATATAAAAGTCTTCAAAGAATTGTGGAGAATAATGTCTTCTTATAAAGAAAGCCAGGAAAATGCATTTATTTTGAAATGTTTCTAGCCAAAGGTCAGTGTTATTGCCAAACCTCATCCAACCTAGACACGGTTTCCTAAGGAGACACAACCCACATATATACGTATAGTCTTCTTCAATTGAGATGCACCTTTGACATGGAACATAGCCAAATATCTTTCTGTTGTTGTTGTTGCTTTAGATTTTGCTGCATTTCTATATGGGCTATTTGAAAAGAAAAAAAAAGACCCTTAAGAGTTTTTATTACCCGATTTTCATAGATCTAACCTGAAGGAAACAAGTAAGGAAGGACTTACCAGACTCTGTAATTCATTCAGCTCCTCATAGTTTTGAGCTTGGCCTCAGTGGTAGAGCACTAACCCAGCAGGTACATATGAGACACTCCCAGGACCATGAAACAACTGAGAAATAGTCAACTCCCAACTATACATCAGAGGATATTGATGAGCCCTCCAGAGCATATTCACAGGTAGAAAGCCTGGCTCCTAGGCCACACTCCGTCAATGACAATCTCTTAACATACTGGAGAAGTCACCTTCTTGCAGGACCTCATTTCCTCTATACAAAAGAGCAGGAAGCCCTGTCCTATGTGCCTTGCCCTTGTGTTTTAAGAACAGAATGGTAACTCTGTACAGGAAAGTATTTTATAATGTGTTGAAACGTCATGTATACATGGTCCATTTTGTCCTATCAATATATATCCCAACAAGTTGCCTGGAAGGCAAACAGATGGGAGGAAGGAGACAAAACCAGACCTCTGTGGAGGAAGGATGTTAGGGGCACTGCACAGTAACTCCGACTGTGTTCCTCAGCACAGCTGTCTGAGGTAGGTGCATGGGGAGAGATTAATGACAGTGCAGAGCGATCTTTTCTCACAGCTTCTAAATTGAGAGTCCCTGCAGTGGTAAATTAAACCAAAGGGCTTGTCCTGCCCTTAATCCTTTCAGGAACTTCCTGCAGTGACATCACCCCTGATTTCTGGCTAAAGAAACTAAAGTTTCAAGAGATTAAGTAACTAGTGTAGAAACAGTAGAAATGGGATCCACACTGCTGATTTCAGGCTGTTCAGCCTCTCAGCCAGACATCAGCACTGTTTACATCGCCTCTCACTGCCCCAGCTTCTCATTACTTCAGAAATGAACTTATTAAGGACTCAATGGCTCACAGGCCGACTTTGCTAGGTCCTGTGCGAAGCAGGGTTTGCCCCTGCTTGTCCATTTGGGCCACTCCCTACCACGCCCAGCTGACTGCCAACCGCAGGATTCCTGCCCTAATTCTGCCCTCTGATGCTTTGACAAACCTGATCCTGGGGTGTGCAGTCAGCAGCCTGGGAAGGGTGGTACTCAGACTGGCACCACGCACAGCTTCTTGCCCCTCCATCCCCATTGTTTGAGAGCAATTGCAGGATTTTCAAATTAGCCAGTAATGAGTAATGTTCGGTGAAGCTCACAGCTTTGGCATGCACATGCATTTCTCTACAAGCCAGGAGACTAATCCCTAGCTGGCACTGCCCAGGCTATCTTAGTCATCGAGTTCCCTGGTGTCTCAGTGAGCGTTGAGAACTATGTAAGTGGACCACAGTGGAAACCTCAACTGCTGCACAGCAGCTGCAAAGAAAGATTTGTTTGTTTGTTTGTTTGTTTGTTTGCTATATGTGTGCTCAAGTTTCTGTGTGTGTGTGTGTGTGTGTGTGTGTGCACATGTGTGTATGTGTGTGTGTATGTGTGTGTAGTCTGTGACATGGGAATGCATATCACGTACACCCAAGCCAGAGGAAGACACCAGGCATCTTCCTCCATTGTCCCCCACCTTGTTTTGT
This sequence comes from Arvicanthis niloticus, assembly GCF_011762505.2. Classification (NCBI taxonomy): domain Eukaryota; kingdom Metazoa; phylum Chordata; class Mammalia; order Rodentia; family Muridae; genus Arvicanthis; species Arvicanthis niloticus. The sequence continues at coordinate 77,049,804 of NC_047664.1, read as the reverse complement.
GAGATGGGAATCTTACAGAGCCCGAAGTCTGCCTTTGTATCTAGACTGACTGGCCAGCAAACTCCTAGGATCTATCTCCGTGCCCAATGCTGGAGTGACATATGCACTTAGCTGTGCAAGACTTTTATGTAGGTGCTAGGGATCTGAACTCAACTTCTCTTGCTATCTCTTGTTATCAGCCAACTTTGTCACCTGCCCAACCATCACCCTGGCCCTTGATGCTTTAGATTATGATGAGAGAAATCAAGAGACTCCTGCAGGGTTTCAGTGGACCACAGCAAGACTTCTTGGCAGGGCTGGTTAGCAATCCTTGTGCTTCTAACATCTGAAATTTCATCCTCTGTGCAGATAAAGTGCAAACTGAAGCATAACCCATGTGTTTTCTTATCTGCTTTAGGCATCTGTTGCGCTGAGGAAGCTTTGCCGTGAAGTGATGGAGATTTTCCAGAAGCCTCAGGTAAGGCTGAAGTCCTGTAGGCAATCCACCAACCAAACAAATGACCTGAAATTCCTCCTTGAAGAATATGTGCCCAATTTAGGAATCCTGGGAACAGGAGCTACAAGACACGCTGACTGGAAATAAGAAGCAGATACTTGAGCTTCTCTGTTAGGGTAGTATTGGTAGAGTTCATACTCAACTAACTGGGAAATCATGTCTCCTTCAAGCATAATATGTGGTCTGAAAGAGGAAATTTGTGATCATACTGTTTTTATTTTTCTCACACACATGTATAATTGGGGACAAGAATGAAACAAAGTTGCTACGTTTTTATGGTCTGTACTTAGGACAGGATGTTTGTTGTAGCATAGGACATTAAGAACAGAAAACCCTAGCTGGAGAGAACACTTGGCTGGTATGGATGAGACCTGAGTTTTCACCCCAGCACTGGGAAAAACAAACAGACAAACAAGCAAACAAGGAAGGACAAACTGGCCAACCACAGTGTGTCAGTTTGAAAGTTCTTGTTTGCCGGGCGGTGGTGGCGCATGCCTTTAATCCCAGCACTTGGGAGGCAGAGGCAGGCGGATTTCTGAGTTCGAGGCCAGCCTGGTCTACCGAGTGAGTTCCAGGACAGCCAAAGGCTATACAGAGAAACCCTGTCTCGAAAAACCAAAAAAAAAAAAAACCAAAAAAAAAAAAAAAAAAAAAGAAAGAAAGAAAGAAAGAAAGTTCTTGTTTGCATCTGTGTCCTGATTTCTGATTGAAATTATTTGACTCTTCTGGGAGAATGTTTTGTCCTAGGTGAAGACTGGGCAGGAGTGTGAGAAATCATACACCGTTAGACTTCAGGTTCTAGCCTGTGTCTTGGTTGAACAGCTTTTATTAACCAACCTTATTAAAGGTGAAAGCCTTACGTTCCAAATGATGTTCTTCATCAGCATCTCAAACGTATCCTGTGATTGCCGGTACACTCCAGTCTCCGAGCCTTCCACAAAGAGTAACTCAAGGATAGTTTGATAGTTTGAAGGCAAATTATTCTTTCTAGTGATGATATTCCCCCACTATGTAATTTTCCCTAATTAAAATAAAACAAATAACAGTAAAATCTCTCCATCATCTTTCTTTGATGCTAAGAGCAAATGAGACCAAAAAAGTATATATACATATATATATTTTATAATATTGATAATATTTAATCAATCTTCCATTTATTTTTGAGCAAAGATGCTAAAGCAATTTTAGTCCTATGTTTGAAGTACAACATATGTGTCACAGTTTACATTTTTGCATAATTCATAATGTATGGTGAATTTCAAAGTATGTAACATGAAGTTTTATAATGTTTAATGATATGTATCTCTTCACTAGGAACAAAGTGAGAAAGATAATACTAAGAGGGTAAGGTGATTTTCCTAAATACATATACACTAAATAGAATAAAGAAAGTCATAAATCTTTATGGGTAACTCACTCTTTCTATCTTAACAGTTTTTATTTCATTATTCAAAGACACAGAAGTTGGGAAATTCAAATGTTGTGGTAAGTAGTCACAAATATGTGTCTTAAGAGAAAACTCATTTTTAAAAAAGATTTATCTAGCAGACAATAAGACCAAAACTCGTATTTTTTACTCTACAAATTATGTCTGAGTCTGATGATATAGCACAGTATTCCATTCTTCAGTACCACGGGGAGGGAAATAAGTTTATATGTGAATAAATGAAAATTAATATTTATTATATACTTACTTTACATGTAACTACATGTGCCTTATATTCACTTGCTCACAATTATTTATCATCTAGTGTGTGTCAAACACAACTCCAAATGCTCGAAATATGATGATAAATAAGTAAAAAACATATTAAAAAAATCCATCCTTCTTCAATTTGTATTAAATGACAAAAGATGTCTAACAACAAATGAGTAAGTAAAGCAAATTATTTACAGTGATATTAATACAAGAGAAAATTAGTTTCATCCAAAGACATTTTTTAAAGCAATGATTTCAAAAGGCAAGTATCAGTGCTAACTGGAAACATCACCTTCTATTTTTGTTCATTAGCACGAGGTAGATGTTCATTGTGAGAGTTTCTATCAGAGTAATGAGAATGAGTGGCCCAGCTTTAATTCGTGTCAAGCTCATGTGGCCTCTTTCAGTGATCCCTGCATTTCTTGTAGACAGGATAAATTTTGAATGGAGAATGTTGTGGGTGTGTAGTCCCTCATTCCACTAAGATTCCTGTGTGGCTACAGGTGACCTCTTCGGGTTCCATATCCCCACTTCTATGATCTCAGCTACGGCCACCTCCATTAATTCTTTGGGCCTCCCTTATCCCAGGTCTCTGTCTCATCTTGGAGTTGCCCTCTACCTCCCCACTCCCATCAGCTGCAGATTTCCATTCATTCTCATGGCCATCTGGTCATCCCTCCTGTACCTCCTCACATGGGATCCTGAACCCTCCCCTATTCCCCTTCCCATCCCCTCTCCCACCCAGAGCCTTCCCTCTGTTTTCCTCCTATAACCATCTTGTTCCCCCCTCTATCCTTGCTTGGACCTTCCTTCTTGTTTAGCTTCTTTGGGTCTGTGGAGCGTTATCCTGTATTTCATGGTTAATATCCACTTATAAGTGAATACAAATCATGCTCGTCCTTTTCACTTTTTTGCATGGATTTAAAACATACAAACTGGCTAGAGCTGTGGTGTAAAAACAGAGCCCTCACCTAACATAAACAAAGCTCCAGGCTTGATCTTCTGCACTGGGAAAAATTAATAAGCATAAAAACTATTTGACCGTAATATACCTTTTAAGCTTAGGATTCACTACCACATGCAGTTTAGAGAATGAAAGGACAGTGTGTTTTAAACATGTATGTGGAAAGAAATGTAAATTTAAACTCCTCTTTAAGTGCGTACCTCATGGGATAATCTTACATGTGAACAGATGAGAGTTTCAAGCGAGATTAGCTACATACCAAACACAAGTTGTGTTCATGAGCATATAACCATTATCTAGGGCTAAAAGTCACCCATCTGTTAAAGGAGTTTAATATTAGGGAGGAGGCTCAACTCAACCTAGACCTTAAGAGAGTGCAGCTCTGTCAGGCCGCTGTGTCTCGGGTGTGCATTCATCTTCTCCCACATGACATCTCATTTTTAGAGAGTGAATCTTAGTCACCTTTTTCCACTACCAAAGCACATTGTCATCTTTGTGTCTCCTGTTGTCTTGCTCCTGTTCCATTTTAAATATTTTAATTTATGAAGGAGATTTCCAGGTAGATGTGCTAGAAGCATCCAGATAACAATGTTTGTAAGGGAAAACTGATACTTGCAAGTTGCCTTGGTCAGGACCGGATTGTTTTGAGTAAGTGTAGACACTGACAGATGGCTTTTTGGCCTCCTAAAGAGATGACCTGGGGCTACACCTGTTGCAGTTGTAACAGATCCTAGGCCTTCAGCAAAGTATTCACCAAATAATGGGCAACTGTTTAGTGAAAGACTAGCATCTGCCCCACCCCTTGATTTATTCACTATTGTTCTTTAAAGGGCTTGCAATGGGCTGTCCTAGATAATATCTTTCATTCCCTTTTCTTGTCTTTTAATTTGGGGTGAGAATAGTGGGTAGACACAGACTGACAGACAGACAGACAGACAGACAGCCATCTTAGTGCCCAATGCTGAGGAGCCCCTGTGCTCATCGTGTGTGTTCATGTCCTCCCAGTCGTCTGTTGTGCATCCGTTGCTGCAGCTCGTTCCTCAACTGCATGAGAGAAGAATGAAGAGATTCAAAGTGAGTGTATGTAAAACTAACTGCATGCTGGCTTTGCCGCTCTGCGGCAGCCCCTTTCGCCAACCGCAGCTGTGGTCCTTTGTGAGATCACCCCTCTTTAGGGTGAGCCTCTCACATCCATACTCAGCGTTAGCTTTCCGTCACAGTGACAGTGTGTTGTTGGTCAGCTTGACACACTGGGTTACTTTATATCTGCGGTAAGGCAGAGAATCATAGAGAGTGTCCAGCTGAGCAAAGTATCGCACCCCCTGACAAAGAAGACGAGGGAGAAGACAAAGCGAGGTACTGTACACGTTCTTCAAGCCTAATTTCCTTCTACTACCACCTCAGAAAGATTCCGCTACCTCCCAACAGCACCATGTGCTGCCGACCTCTCGGTCTTTGGGAGATGTTTCAGATCCAAATTATCATATACCTTGGTTAATCTGCTTAAGCGCATTGGGCAGGCTTTCTCCCTCTCCATGTTCTGACCTGGTCCAGCTCAAGCCCTTTGCACTGAGGAAAACTGGGCTTCTATACCCTCTAACTGAGACCTTCTTACTGACAAAACGTGGTCTTGGTTTAAGAAAAGGGGACTGCTGGGTGTTTGGTCTTTAGGTAGGGATTGGAAATCCAGTCAAGGACAATGTATCACCCCTGTACCCTGTTGACAAATAGCTAGGGTCACATAATCTTTTTGTCCAAGTGTTAAAACATTGATAAAAAATAACGATTGTAAATATATATACATACCATCAAACAAATGTCAACATTTTATTTTTTTCCCCTGGCTAACAAAAACAGGACTTAAACCTAGTACCAGTGTGTAATGTAAATGTAATTAAGCTAAAACATTCTTAAACTAAAATGTCACTTAAACATAATCCTGATGCTTTTAGTGTTAAAAGTCCTGGGTAACATTTTAAAGGGAGACATCACATTTTGGGTCTAGTGTTGCCATCTTTGATTTAATGGGAACTTGGCTGGGCTTTCACGGGTTCCACTACCTCAAGAGAAGGGAAAGTCACAGTAGTTCAAGAAAGTGCCACTAGCTGCCTAAGATGAGAGGTGACAGTTACTGACCCTTAGTCTAGGAAACACACACACACACACACACACACACACACACACACACACACTTCTTCATTGTGACACTCCCTTTATGGTTTAATGACGGTTACTTCATTATTATATTGTTATCATTACATAAAAGTCGAATTCAGGAATTCAGGTCTGGTGTTTCCTTAACTTTGATCCTGTATTTCTTTTTACTCTTCTTAAAGCATGTTTTTTAAAAAAGCATACAGTTAGATGAGTAAACATCCCACAGCTTATTTTTATGATCATCACCCCCCCCCAAAGTCTTCATATTTTAGCTTCAATTGAATACAACTACTAATAACTTTAAAGAGAAATCTAAGAGGGGATTTAGTAGCACTTTAAATTTATAGAATTTCCAAAGCTGGGGTTGTAGCTCAATGGCAGGGCATTAGCCTGACATGTGTGGGGTAGCCTGACATGTGTGGGAGCTAAGTTCAGTTTCTAGCACCACTCACCCCAGAAATGTTAGAATTCCCAGGACAAAGAAGAAAGTCAGTCTACGTCAAATTAATTTTCTAGAAATAAATTCATACTTAATAAAGTTTTACTTTATTTCTTCCATGTCTGTATTAGCCAGTGATAATTATTTTGACTATGTTATTTCAGTCTCGCTATTTAGACAAAGAAAGACTGAGTCATATTTATTCTTATGACTAATTATCACACAGTCTCTGTTTTCTGTTTTGAGCGAGACTCTCGTATTTGCAGATACAAGTTTTCAGATATTCTGAAAACTTGAGGCCCGATGTAGGCATAGAACAGACTAAATGAAGGTAAACCCTAAGAAATCCTAGGAGAAAAGAATGCAAGAGAAAAATGGGAAACCCAACAATAACAACAACAAAACTTTCAGAGTTAAGATATCCCACTATAAAATTATATTTTAAAATTAGTCAATGATGATTGTAATTGGTAGTTGTTGAAATGATTTAGATGTAAACATGATGATTCTCTCCTGACATGAAAACTCGACTCAAGTCTTCGGGAATAGCTAAAAGTACTATTGAGTCTCACTCACTGCATTCTTAAGAAGGATTTGCCTTTCTTCTGGTGTTGCTTAATTTGTTATGTCATCCTTATTTCTTCCAGGAAGAATACAATGGCCCTCTTGCTGCTCAAAGTAGGGGATACTTTTTATTCAGGGTATGTATATATATTATTTTATGATCAATAAATATAGAAGTTGACAAAGCATGTTCACTGTATGCTCCCTGAGTTGACTCAAGCTTTAATGAAGCGTTGACATCAAGTGTCTGAATATGGTTTTACTTCCACCACTGCCCTGCCATCAACCACAGCACCTCTCATCTCCCTTTTACTACTCCTGTGTGTGGCTACTCCAATGACAGTCATCTACTTCACAGTTTAATTTTGTACATGGGAAACAAATTTTTAGAGCTATTTCATAAGTCCAAGGAGTCGATTATTAAGGTTTTGATTGAATAGGTTGCAATAGTTATGACTACGCTGACAAGTTCTTAAAATGAAAAATCCAATGATAATAAAACGTACTGAGAGAGATAGCTTTGTGATTGCATTTATCATTTTGCATTCGTGTATGAAATCTATTTCTTAAGAGCTATGGGTTTTTTTTGTTTTTTTGTTTTTTTTTTGCAATATTTACTTTCTTAACATGTAGCCAGGAAATTTACATACGTAGTAAATGTATTCAATTATTTACTGAAGCTCTGGTAGGAGCTAGGCAAGATACCAATGGATGAGAGAATTAAGACAGGGATTAAGAACACATACTACTCTTACAGAGTTCAATTCCCAACACCTGCTTCAGGCAGCGCACAGTCTATAAGTCCATCTCCAGGGGATCTGGAGCTCTCTTCTGGCCTCTGGGGGGCAATTGCATTCATATGCATACACCAACACACAGATATATCTATAATTTAAGGTAAAATAAAATACTGAAAAAAATAAAGAGAGAGTTCAGCTTCTATACTCTAGTACTTTACACCCTGGTTTAGCAACTGGATGAATAGAAGCTAAGGTTGGCCATCCCTTGGTACGTGGGGAATTGTTTCCAAAAACCCAAATCTGTGGTTGCTCATATTAAATGCTGTGGTATTTGCATAAAATCAACCACATCCTTTTAAGTCTTCTTTAGGTGAGATTTGAGGCAAACGCTTTAGCTGGAGAATGGAAGTAATACAGAGATGACATTATGTGTATCCAAGATTAGACAAGACATATCTAATGAAACATTTAGCTGAACATTTCCAAGTCCAAGGTGGTGTTCCTGTGGTAGGATTTACATTAGCAAATTGGAGAATGGATTGGACTGGATTTTGGAACTACATTGACAGCAGGAATATATAAAACAGAGATGCTATGATTTCAGAAAGGTAGCTTTGGGTCATTTAGGGTGAAACTTGAGAACAGTTGTTAGCAAATGTTGGTTCCCTATAAGCAAAACTGAGTAGTTTCTAATTCATCTTGGTCTTAGCAGCTTTAGCAGAGCCTCAGAACTCGGTAGAAATACACACGTTCAGGCTCCACCTCAGCCGTAGTAAATCAAAAACTGCAGCTGTGGGGCCAACGAGCCCACTTCTGTTCTGCCCAAGGCCTGTCAGGTGACCTGGATGTACATAAAAAATCCTCTTCTTTGTATCTTTAGGGTTCTTTCTATGGCATTTACCTCACATCAGTAGTTACAACGATTTCTTTCTAATTTATTATTTTGCAGCCACGCAATGGGAAGAGGTCAGCAAGTTTCATTTAAAATGGTACGTGTTCAAAATAAAAACACCAGTAAATAAATATGAAGCAGCATGTGTCTCACAACTGAAATCAGCTTGGAGGTTTCCATTGGTCATAAACTAAACCACACTCAAATGTATTTCTAGTGTTCAACTGCATGTGTGCACTGACATTATATATAAATACTACAAATGCAGGCTTCAGGAAATGGGAAGCGCTGGCATTTTAGGGCTAGATTTGCTTTGATCCTAGTATTGCTTGGTCTGTGACATAAAAGTAGTCATCCAAAGTGATTTTGGAGATGACAACCTCATCTTCACTTACTGAGCACAGTACCACGGTTTCACTCTGTGCTGTTGGTCAGCATCCCCTGGAATGGGCCAGGATGCCTTGGCACTTGTGCTTCTGTATTCCAAATAACTCATACTCAAAAAATCTCTATAAATACAGGGATGCAACTCAGTTGGTAGAGTGGTGTCCTAGCATGCCCACAACTACACAACCAGTCTCAGGCCAGGTAGAGCTACATGAGATCCTGTTTCAAAATGTGGCAGGAGAGGCAATGCGGGAGAGATAGTTCAGACGCCAAGGGTGCTTGCTGTTCATGCAGATGCTCTGAATTCCATTCTTTCACCTACACTAACAGCTCACAATTGCCTGTGTTTAGGACTAACTCCTGAGAATCCAACAGTCTCAGACTTCCACAGGTACCCACACCACACACACACACACACACACACACACAAACACTCACACACATACACACCACATACACATACATCTTTAAAATTTAAAAAGGGTAAAGCAGAAATTTCTTAAAGCAAAAAGATCCAGATTAGTCTATAAAGAGGAGAAAACTATAAATAAACAAAGATAGAAATGAAAAGACAGACATTAAAACAACTCGAGAAGTGAAAATCACCAAACACTTTGCAGACATTCACAGAGTGAAATGGAATTTGATCTATTTGGTATAAACTTCTCCCTGAAATTGAGAAAATATATCTTTATGATCTATTCTCTAGGTTAGGGTCTATTCAGTCTACTTTGAGCAGGATTTTATTTATCTTGCTAGAAGAAGAGTAATTTAACACTCATTTCCACCTTGACTTTGTCATCTGATTACCTAAGGCCTTTCTTTATCCTGACAACATATTTATTAAGAAAATAAGTATAGTATCTGGATGCTGTAATAGCAGATATACAAATAAATAAACAGGGGAAACTTTTTGATAGCTCTTATTGTATTCAGATATCAACCTTATTACACATGGCCCAAGAACATTCAAATGAGAATGCAAACAAAATCCAATCTAAAAGATCAGTCCTCAAACATTATAGCCAAGGATTTGACATCTGCTAATGAGATAGAAAAGCATGTCCACACCCAGTGCCACCCAGCCATTCCGTATAGCTGCCTTAACTGTGAGCTCCTTGAAACTAGGGCGTTGGCACTTGGGACTTTGTTTTTCACATCTGAATAGTTGTAAGCTCAGCAGGGGTTGGAGAATCCAACTTAACCTTGGTACACAGCCACACTAGTAGTCCCCCATGCTGGGGCCTTCTCCAGGAGCTTACAGATGAACTGGGCCATGGTCTAAGGTGGAAGTAGGAAAATCGTCAAACACTTGTAATGCTTACTGGTATTGGTGAGCTTTAGTAAACTATTTTTATAACGTATTGAGGCATACAAAGGTGTAGAATAAATGCCCAGATTTATTCTACACGTACAGAACATATGTGCATATTCATAGTGTCACATATATGTGAATCTAATTAGGTTTTTTTATTTTTTTACAGGATGTCAAATGACCTTTCATTGAAAACTCTGCTATGGGATATAAAATGTACTCGAATTTTGTTCTCAAAAATGTCCCCTCCTAAAGTTACTCTTTTGCAAACCCCTGTATTGTAACCTTCTCTCCGATGGTTGAGATTATGAAGGTTTAATTTGTTGAAAATAAAACAGCATCTTGAAATGTATTGTTATAATGCTCAATTGTGCGCAGCAAAGCCGTACCTGAAGATGCTCTGTAGGTGCCCACACGTCTGCACAGCACTGATGCCGGCACCTCAGGAGAGCATTGGAACACATATTTTTTAAGCATTTACTAACATCACTCATAGACAGTTGGGTGAACTATTTTATCTAATCTAATTTAGTTTATATAATTTAGATTATGTCAATGATAAAACCATCAGCTTTTCCAAGTACCAGAATGCACATTGTCCTGATGGGACATGTCTGTAACTGCAGCATTGGGGTGCTGAGCCAAGATAAAGGTAGGTTCAAGACTAGCCTGGGATACGTAGCAAGGCTCTAAAAACACAAATGAAACAACCAAATAGAGTGCCAGCTATCTTAGAATATCAACAAAACTACATGACTCATGACTTATTCAATGGTCCAGTAAGCAAGTTATGATTTATATATTACAAAATTGACTTCAGATTGCTACAAATATATCAGGAGACTGCCTGGCAATTAGTAGTAGTTAGTAGTGTAATTGTTTCACCTTGCAATCAGTAAAAAGCAGCCAACCTTGTGCATTACCAGGAAGAAAATAGCCTTGCCAGGAGCTGATGGGAACCATACTTGGGAACTTAAACAACACATTTCATCAAGAAAGTTCTTGAATTACTCTTCCTACCAAGCCCTGGGAAGGACATAAGTTGAGAAGAATCTGAGAGAAGAAAAAAATCACAATCTTGCTTTAAAAGTGGATTGTCTTGGCAGAATGGGCCTCAGAATGGCAAGGGTTCCCTATTCCACAGTCACAAATGCATGGGACAGTGTCGACTGTCTGTACGCAGTAATTCTACTAACCTGAAATTTAAAATTACTTTTTACAGTTACTATGCATCCTATCTTGTGGTATTTCATACATATTTATAATTGTCTGTGTTCTTATGTAACCCCTACTGTCCCTGCTAACCCCCTTTTGGCTCCCCTTTCCCAGCCAAATAATCTGTCTTCTGGTTTTATGTCATATATGTGATAGGTATATCAATACAAATTCTGCATATGAGAAAAGAACATGCAATATTTTGTCCCCCATTACCTTCTTTTGTCAAAATAAGAAAAATTAGATATTATTAGGCAGCAGAGTCTCTTTAAAATTCCAGAAAGATGGGATGGAGAGATAGCTCAGCAGTTAAGAGCACTGACTGCTCTTCTAGAGGTCCTGAGTTCAATTCCCAGCAACCACATGGTGGCTCCAAACAATCTGTAATGGGATCCAATGCCCTTTTCTGGTATGTTTGAAGGCAGCTATGGTGTACTCACATATAGGAAATGAATAAATCTTTAAAAAAGAAAGAAAGAAAGAAAGAAAGAAAGAAAGAAAGAAAGAAAGAAAGAAAGAAAGAAAGAAAGAAAGACATAAATTGCTTGTGTATTTTAAGAATCTTCACATAAAAGCAGGGCAGGGAGAAAAGCAGAAATACTGAGATTATAGTTAAACAGACTGCCGTGCTTTTACTGAGCAGTGTCACACACAAACACTATAGGATGCTTGGAGTGCAGAATCAGGATTGAATACTAACTGATCACTGCTGGTGAACTGCTCAGTTGCTGAACACAAGTTTAAAATTGTGTTACTAAGTACATTTTTTTCCTCTTGTTTTAAAATCCTCTCCAGAATACCTCTGGGACCAGGTGCATAACAGCTTACATGGTAACTTCCCCATGTTCCTAGTAAATACTCCCTGGTAAAATGCTTTTCTTAAACCCTGAGGAACCCAACTCTCTATATCTTCTGCTCCTAAAGAGGGTGGAGTTCTTTCTTTTAGTGATTCTTGTTTTGGTTTTGTTGCTTTGAAACAGGTTCTCAATTTGTAGCCCAGGCTGGCCTCTGCTTATATGCTCTTTCCTCAGCCACCTGAGGTAGACCAAGCTCCAAGGGGGACAGTGGGGGGGGGGGGAGTACACACACACACCCCTGTCACTTGAGGCTAGTGTTTAGATGCCCCTTAAAATTCTATCTTTAGCCAAGCAGTAGTGGCCCACGCCTTTAATCTCAGCACTTGGGAGGCAGAGGCAAGTAGATTTCTGTGAGTTCAAGGTCAGCCTGGTCTACAAAGTACATTCCAGGGCAGTCGGGGCTACACAAATAAGTTCTGTCTTGAAAAACCAAAACTAAGCAAATAAGCAAACAAATAAATAATAAATCCATCTCCAAACAGACGATGGGTCCAGGTTAAGAGCTCCTCTGTAGTGCTTGCCACCCCAGGAATTTATTTTTTTCTCTATGAATACTGGATTCAACCTTGCGGAATAGTCTTGGACGTGGCAGTAGTAGATAAGGACGGAACGGAGCACCTTGTGACTAGCAGGAAAGACACGCTGCTAAAGACAGATATCCCTGGTTGATGCACAAGGGTCCACAGACCCTGGAACTAAGCAAGCTTCTGCGTTGCCTGGCAACTGGGGTACCGTTGCACATGCGCAGAGGTCCTGTTCGCGCTTGACCTGTCCCTGAAGCGTTAGAGACCACCTAGCCAGAGCTAGCTGGTTCCCTCTGCCAGCCTGGAGGAAGATTGAGGCCTTGACCCCTCGTGAGGGGCACAAGAGAACATCATGCAGGTGAGGGTCAGGTCATAGGGTGACCTTGGAGCCCTGAGCTGGAAAAGCCAGCTAGTTCCAGAGTGTTGTGGACGGTCCGCAGGGGTAGGTTCTAACATTTGTTCTTGGTAGGTGCTATTTTGTGAGTCTCTGTCTAGTTTTGAGAGAATGCCGTTTTTTTGTTTTTTGTTTTTTCTGATATCCCTGAGTGTCCTGTGAAGCTGAAAGAGACACTTAGTTGTTCAGTATTGTTTTTTACCCCTGAGTCCTGGAAATCCAAATGCTGTGCTATTTCTGAATTAAGAAAGAAGTACGATTGGCGCAAGGGGATTCAATTATGTTAATTTATGTTCTTTTACCAGACGGTACAGGGTGGGTGGTGTCCATTGCTGTGAGATGTCTCAGTGGGTTATGGTGCTTGCTGCCAAGCCTGATAAACTGTTTGATCCATGTCACCTACAAACCTGAGTCCTGCAGGTTATCTTCTGGTCTACACACACACACACACACACACACACACACACACACACACACGTGCAAGCACGCAATTTTTTTTTTTAAATAAAAAGTTAAATTACAGCTATACATCTCAAGACTTTGGTCTGGATAATTTCACAGGGTGATGTTTTTTATTTATGAATTCTTTAACCTTGAAATATTTTTATTTTATTTTATTTTATTTTATTTTATTTTATTTTATTTGTGTGGGCATTTTACTTGCATGCATGTCTGTATGTCACATGCCACGGAGTTCTGAAGAGGACGTTGGATCTCCTGGAACTGAAGTTACAGATGGTTGTAAACCAGCATATCGGTGCTGGGAATTGAACTCAGGTTCTCTTTTAAGAGTGCTCGTAACCCATGAGCCACCTCTCCAGCCCCTCGAGTTCTTTATAATAAAGTTTTAATTTAGAAAAATAAGAATCTCCTCCCTTGGTTCCTCCATCCCATCCTCTCCCCTCTCCTTTCCTTTTTCTCTCACAGGAAAATCCTCGCTTTCTGACATAAGAAATAGCTTTCTATTCCCTGCTCCCTAGTGAAGTGAATCAGGTGTTTCTTGGTTTACATAGAAACTTCGGGTAGTTGGGTAGATCATATACTTGTTAAGCTGTTTTAAACGTGATTCACATGTAATCAGCTCCGTTCACATTGGGGCAGCTGTTAGCAAGTACAATTGTACAATTAGCCTGGCCCTGCAGTCTGTCCTGCTTTACATCTGCTTTTCAGAAATTCTGCTGAAGTGGAACCAGCAGGAAGCACCAGCTCACTGACCTCTCCCTGCCGTTGTTATTATTGTTCCTTGATTTATTCAGCAGGCATTCCTTATGCTTTAAACATGGGGCCTGTTCTATAAGAGTGTGCTTGAGAGAACAGTAAAGACAACACACACTGTGGCAGAAATATCGTCACCATTTGTGAAAATAGATTGTGGCCCCTATCTCTGCTAGATAACCTTTGACAAATAATCCTAAAAGCCAAGGGTAGGGCACTCTCGAACACTGTTCTATTGAGTCACACTGAAATGGAGTCTAGATCAGCTCAGTAAGAGCGGTTGAGAAGTTTGAACACATCTATAAGAATATACTCTGGCGGCTCCCAAGAAGAGTGCTTCATCAAGAAGAACCCAAGTCAAATGCAGTTCAGTGCATAAGGACGGCTCTGTTATGTCAACAACACAGTCTCGGATGGAACAGTCAAGACTGGATTGGTTGGAGTGACGTGGTAGGAACTGGCTATAATTCTAAGTCTTTTCAGTCATCTCTCTTAAGACGTTCAGCAGTTCCAAAGGAAAGAAAGTACCAGGTGATTGTGACATTCGGAAAGTGTTCTTAAAAAGTGACTGTCGGGCTCAGGGGGGGAAGGTGCCTGCTCCCTGGCCTGAATCAGATCCCTGAGATCCATGTAAAGAGAATGCCCTATGACCTCCACATGTATGTCATGGCACATGCGATCCATCCCCTAACTCCCATACTCCCACACACACACACACACACACAGAGAGAGAGAGAGAGAGAGAGAGAGAGAGAGAGAGAAACAGAGACAGAGACAGAGACAGAGACAGAGAGAGAGAGACTAAAATTTCAAGATAAAAGATACTAGAATTGTTGGTAACAGTTGGCTAGGTCAATATATATCCTACTGAATAAAAATAAAAATGTGCGGAGTGGGAACTATAGCAGAAGCTTCTAGAAGGTCGTCTAAAAGAATTAAAGGGAGCCCCTAAAAGTGTCAGCATGATAGGAAGAAAAACCTACATCAGAATCAAGGGGGAAATGGCAAACCATGGAATCTTAAGGTGCCTAGGACTTCAAAATAGGGAGGTCTGATACGACCGTATGAGACCAGATACTGTCAGCCTGAAGCTCTCCAGCATGAGAATTATTTTGAGCTGGCACAACAAGTTCTGGAAACAGAGAAATCATTCTTTGAAGGGGAAATTGACATCCTTAAAGAAATTTCTACTTGTGATATATTAGTCATTGTGTGTGTATAGCAGAAAGCTGACTGTAATTCATAATGGGATGGGGCCTGCAGAGGGCACCGACTTGGGTATCCTCCTCCCAGCTTTCTAGCCTCACCCTAGAGATCAACTCCCCAGAACCTCTCTTTGTTTCCGCAGAAGAGAGTAAGTAAGCCTGGGTTTCAGCGCACCATCTGAGATTTCCTCATTGCAATAGTCATCTTAGCAAATTTCTGGTTTACTGCATTATATGCCAGAATGTGGGTCTCTCCCTACCCTCCACCCCTGTTTTGCAATCTTTGAAGCCAGTTTTAGCATGAAAGATTTACACATTTGCAGTTTGGTCTTGAGTACAATTGGCAGAGTAAGTGAGGACTGAAGTCTGAGATGTGCCCAAGGACAGGAGACAAGCAGGGGTTTGAAGTGGGACCTCTGTGTGGGGAGTCCAGGGCATGTTGCGTTGACAATTGGTGGTCAGGGATCAAACCTGCCCCTCAGGCAGTGTTAGCCCAGGGCAGCTTTCCCATGGACTTATAATAACATTTTATGTTCAGTCTTTAGAAATTCCCACCAATCCATTTTCAAAGACAGCACGCAGAACCCAGCCAAAGGTATAGAGCATCCAAAGAACAGGGCGGCACAGTCGTGGGCCGGCGAGGACAATGACTTACAGAGATTTCCAGGATTAGGGTGGACAGATGCCAGCTCTGAAACAATAGTGCTCACTGTGATCCCAAACGTCTACAGGAAGGAATCGAAGAAGGACCATAACATTTCTATAAAACTGTTTCTACACGCTAACAATAAAAAAAAAAAAAAAAGAACAAACACAACTCTTCCATTGATCTTAACACCAGAAAGAATAGAGTACAAGGGAACAAACTAACAAGGCTGAAGACTTAAATGAACAAAAGTATAAACGAATGCCGGAAATAAAGGAGACAGAAAAAGTGACAACACGCCGCGTACTGTGAATGGGGACACTCCTGTTGCCTAGCTGGACAGCTTGCTTTTGGAAACAAATGCTTGCCGTCATTAAGAGAAAAAGATATAAAAGCAGCTTGAGGGGAGTGATGAGTTTGTTAATAACGTGGAATAAAACTGGAGTGATATATATTCTTATGTATCTCTGTCCAGTCCGTAAAAATGTTAAAGATGATGTAAAAGCTAAGAAATATACATCCGCACGAAGATTTGATTGTGTGCCTGAGTGACCCTAGTCGTTCTCCCGGGAGATGGAAAGCCCCGAATAGATGGTGGGGTGGGTTACAGCCAGTGGTTGTACTTCATTACACTGTACTGTGTGTTTATAAATGCCTAAAACGGCCATTCACATATTATGTGTTTTGCCACTTGATACTTGGGCATACTGGCTCATAAAGCCAGCTTAGGTGACAGAGTGAGACTTTGTATATTTAAAAAGAAAAAGGCTGCCCAAACCCGAGACTCGCTAGGCCATGGGCTTAAGGGAAAACCAAATCCTATTGATCTGCTAAAGGAACATATGGATAGAATGACCTCTAACACCTTTCTGCTAGGTCAGTATCTTGCTCAGTCATCATTAGAAAACTTCCTCCTGCAAGTAAAAGGGAATCAATAGAGACCCACAACTAGACAGTGTGCAGAGTGAGAGACCTTGGAACAGTCCTAAATGGGATGTCTTCACCAAACCTCTCCCTTCCGAGCTCTGGGAAGTGGAGACAGAAAGATGGGGGGGGGGGGGGGGGGGGGGAAGATATCAAGGAAACGGTATCTTCCAGACACAACAGGACTGATGCACATGTGAACTCACAGAGCATGTGGTAGCATGCACAGGGCCTGCAAAGGTCCAGGCCAGAAGGGTCCCTGGTGCTGAGGAGAGGAAGTGGAGAGGGACTCTCATCCCTAACCAAGAAGCTACCTCCAATTGACAACTACTTGCAAAGGACAAAGTAATTTTCTCCTTTGGGGTCTGGCCCATACCCAGTAGTAGAAAGCAAGCCAAAAACATACTCAGTGGAATTTCTGCAGATGACTTTGTTTCATATTGCTTTATTTGGGCTATTTTTTTAATTACTGTTCTTTTGCTCATACATTATGGTTCCTGATTTTGTGTTTTATGGGGTTTGTTTTATGTGTGTGTCTCTGTGTTTGTGTTTATCATGCTTTATCTTTGTTTATTATTATTATTCTGATTTTGGTTTTGCCTGTTTGTTTTCTAAAGGCATGGAGTTGGATGGGCTGAGAGAATCTGGGAGGATTTGAGGGAGAGGAAACAATGATCAGAATATATTGAATGGAAATATTATTTTTGATTAAAAAATTAAAAAGTAAGGGGCTGAAGAGATGTCCCAGTGGTTAAGAATACTTCCAGCTCTTCCACAGTGCCTGGGTCTGGTTCCCAGCACCCATATCAGGATGCTCACAACCATCTGTGAATCTTCTGTGGGCATGGCATGCGTATAGTGCACATGAATTCACTAAAATCACTTTTGCACACACTGCTCAGGCCCACAAGTTCTAGCCAGGTGTGCTCCTCTGAAACCTGAGTGCCACCAAGATGCTGGCTTGCTATTCTTCTGTCATAGGCCTCGACCCCCGACTCACTGAAAATGTGGCACTGTTGCCCATCAGAGGTTAGTTCAGAATATCTGACTCTATCGAGACAAAGACATGCATATTAGGTCTAAAGCCATTGTTCAGGGTCAATGTTTTCTTCAATAAAAATTGAGATATGTAATTGAGAAAAGCTGGTAGGACCTTGATGTATGCCATTCTCAACATTTTTAGTATCTGAAAGAAACTCTAAATGTACCTATTTCCAAAAGCCAAGGGGAAAAAGAAGTGTACACACTGGGGGCTCACTAATTTCCCAGCTCACATAGGACTGCAAGCTGTAAGCTGAAACAAACCCCTTCCTTTGCAAATTCCTTGTGATCGTCATGCTTATCACAGCAATAGAAACCTGACTAGGACAGCAAGCATGCATGTATCTGCACCATGTGCACGCCAGTGCCCTTGGAGATCAGAAGAGGACATTGGACCCCCCCAACAGTTGGAGTTCGGGATGATTGTGAACCAACATTTTGGTGCTGGAAACCTAACCCAGGTTCTCAGCATGGGCAGCAAGTGCTCTTAAACACGAAGCTGTCTCCCTAAGCCCATTATCTGAAATTTTAAGCTGCTACTTATTAAGAAATGATTTCTAACATGTCAGAAAAACATATTGCTTTTGACAATGAAATAAAACATTTTTTCAGTAAAAGACCATTACTCGTAAAAAGCCAAGTAGAACTTGTGAAAATTAAAAATATCCATGGATGAGGGTTTCTAATGTTAGTAAAATAGGAATAGGAAAATTTTAGAAGTTGAGTAATATTTGGAGAGAAATTTTCTAGAGTTATTAAAAGATGCTATTCCACAGCTTCAGAACTCCCAGCGAGCACACATGAGACAAGTGAACTGAATACCCTGATGCATCCCAGGGAAACCACAGACTAAAATCTTATGTCCCTTAGTGTTGGGAGCCGACTTTTAGCAGAAAGCGGCTATCAGCTTTGCAGCCATCTTGAGCCATATACCCTGACATGAGACTTGTATTACAATAGCCTACAACAGCTGAGCACACTCTGATAACATCTTGTTTTAGATACCCAGGACTTTTCTTGGGTGTGTGAGATTAAATGTGTGAGATTAAAGGTGTGTGACTTAAGAGTGTGACTTAGAGATCAGATTTAGAGACAAGACCTAAGGGCATGATTAAAGGTGTGACTTAAAGGCATGACCAAAAGGCATGGCTTAGAAGTGAGACATATAAAAGGCGAGAGGCAGACAAGAGAGTACAACTTGGAGAACAATTTGGAGTAACAGAGATTGAGTACAACTTGGAACTAGGAGGAGTACAACTAGGAACTAGGAACTCAAGACTTGGGACTTGGACTAGGAAGAGAGACTGAAGAATAAATGGGATTGAAACACACTCTGTCTGGTTTCCATTTTTCGAGTCTGTCCTCATTGTCTCTCTTGCTGAACCCCGACCCGCAGACCGGAGCGGCAGCTTGGGCCAGGATACAGTGGCCGCCAAACGCGGAGTGGACTAGGCTCCAACATTTTTGGCGCCGAACGTGGGACTAGTGCGGTTCTCAACACCTTAGCATGTGGATTGGTTAACTGCACAATAGAGAAGAACACATGCAGTTGCTGGCAGGATTTAGTTATATTTGAATTATTTTGCTTCCAGAACTTCATTTCTACTTTGCCCACAGCCATGCCTTCTTCCTTTGTTTGTTTTGTTTCCTCATTTTTACTTTTTTGTTGTTTAGTTTAGATGTGTTTTTTGAGACTGGGTCTTGTTGTGTATGCTCGCATGGATATCACTAAGTACCAAGGCTGAACTTGAACTCCTGCCCTAAGTGGGTCACAGTCTTTCAGTACTGTACCCAACCACACCCTCTTTTTTTTCCCTTCCTTGAAACAAAGCCTCACCATGTAGGCCTGGATGGCCTAGAACTCACTGTGTAGACTAGGGTGGCTTATAACTGGCTGTGTAGACCAGGCTGGCTTGGAACTCACAAAGATCTGACTCCTAAGTGTGGGATTAACAGCATTCCAGGCCATGTTTTCTCAATATGTGATTCTCTCTGTAGGGCATCTCACAATACGGTAGCTTGCTATGAGGGTTCTTGAATCTGTGTGCCTCAAAAAAGAAACAAGTTCACTTGACAGTCTAGCACAGGAAGAAGAAACAACATGCTTTTGGACATCATGCAAATTGGGTTTGTTCACTGTAGTTATCAATACGTTTTCTGTGACTTAAAAGCTTATTTTCTTAACACTTTTTATAGGTGGTCTAAACTGATTTTTAAAATGTGCTACTATTGTATGTGTGTGCATGAAGTGGGTGAGACATGTATGACATTGTGTGTATGATAGCTTGAGTGAATAGGTCAGAGGATGACCCTGTGTGGCCAGTTCTCTCTCTCTCTCTCTCTCTCTCTCTCTCTCTCTCTCTCTCTCTCTCTCTTATGTGGGATTTAGCGCCTTACTCAGGTCACCAAGCTTGTGTGACAAGTCAGTGAGTGCCTTCACCAGGTAAGCCATCTGGACATCCTCTAAGATGATCCTTTTATAAGCTCTGTAATGCTGAGGACAGGTGTGTCCTGCTAACCAGAGCATGCAGCCCCATTCTTGGTGGGAGAAGTAGGCTTGTCCCTGAAACCTCAGCTCCACGAACAGCTTTGTGTGCAGATGTGCTGCTGCTTCCCAGTCAGCTTTAGCAGACCATTTTACAATGCACAACTATGCTAAAAGACCCTTTTTTGGGGTAGGATCCAAATGAAGATACAGAATGGAATGAGATTTTAAGGAATTTTGGCATTCTTCCTCCAAAAGAAGAACCAAAAGATGAAATTGAAGAGATGGTGCTGCGCTTACAGCAGGAGGCGATGGGTACGTGCGCTTACGTCTGGGAGGCTGCGTGAAGGGGCACGCACTGCAGGGAGTGAAATATATCTCGTGAAACACAAGAGAGGGAATCAGATATCGTTTAATATATATGCTGCCCGGCCACTCAAAATGGCTGACTTGTATGTTGAAAGGCACATGGCAATTAATAAAAGTGCAGAGATATGCTATGAAACCCAGTGACATCTTTCTACCATGTCCCTCTATTTCCAGATCACCTTTTTTTTGTCCTTTCTGTATAGTATCTTATTCATTAATCCGCCCACGTAGTTAGGGGAAACCTACATTTATGGGATCGAATTGATTTTCCCATCTACTCTCGAAAGCGTCCTGCCAGTTCTGTGAACTTTGAGGGAATCAAAAAAACGCTAACACTACAGTTTGTGTAACGTGTAGCCATGTTTTAGCTGGTCACTACAGGTTTGCAAAAGGTACTGTTGATCTCCACTAGCTACACAGTTTGGGTTGTGGTTTGGGTTTGTTTGTTTCTTTGTTTTGTTTCCTAGATATTGATTGTAAAGCAAAAATAATGTTTGGACAATTTGATCACCTAAAATTTCCATTTTAGTTAAGCCATATGAGAAGATGACACTCGCGCAGCTGAAAGAAGCAGAAGATGAATTTGATGAAGAAGACATAAAGGCTATTGAAATATATAGGTATGGCATTGTGGTACTGTGGGGTCTTTACATGAAGTGTATTTGATGTATTGGATTTTGAACTTGTGTCTTTAATCACATTTGGGAAGCTGTCAACCAATAGTTCCGAAACCATGAGTGTCTCTATGTGTCTGCTGCTTCCGGGATTCCCACAGTATAATGTTGACCTGCTGGACACAGGCCCACAGGCCCTTCAGGCTGTGTTCACTCTTCAATCTCCTTTTAAATCAGTGCTTCTGGGTTAATAATGACAATAGTGTTACCTTTTGGTTTTCTGATTCTTTCTTTTGGTTGCTTAAATTTGTGAAACCCTCCAGTGTGTTTTTCATTTTAGTAAATTTTCTTTAATTTCCCCGGAGGGTTGTTACCTGCAGCACTTGTAATATGAAATGTATGGGATTTTTTTTTCCTCATGGGCTCAGATATTTGAACATCTGGTCTCCATTTGGTGATGCTGTCTGGGGAAGTCACACAGCTGGGGAACTACATCACTGTGGGTGGCCTTTGAGAGTTCATAGTCCTGCCCTGCTTCCAGGTGGCTGTCTCTGCTCTGCGCTTGCAGGTGAGGATGTGAGCTCTCAGCTTCCTGCTCTGGCTGCTATACCTGGGTGTTGCTATACCTCTTCACCAGGATGCACTCTCAACCCTGTGGAATCACAGGCCCACATAAACCCTTCCTCTTATCAGTTGCCTTGGCAGCTACAATAGCTACCAAACACATAAACTTTGAAAATATCATAAGAGAAAGAATCAAGTCAGGAAAAAAAAAAAAAGACTGTATAAATAGAAAGGAAATGGTTAGAGACTAGATCTTGATACACATTGAAGGGAACCATAAATGGATACAAAATTCGTGTTGATCAGATACACTTCAAGTAGGATGAACCCAAAGATACCCATGTGCTAACACAGCTGTATTGTGTCGATCAAAGAGCTAATTGGGCCTGGAGAGGTGGCTCAGAGGTAGAGAACACTGGATGATCTTCCAGAGGACCTGGTTTCTTAGCATGCACATGGAGGCTCACAACCCTCTCCAGTTTCAGGGATCTGACCCCTTCTTCTGTCTTCCATAGGCAGCAGGCACACAAATGGTGCTCAGATATACATGCAGGCAGAACTCCCATACACATAAATAAAATACAAATAAAATTTTAAAGTGTTTTGAGTTATCTCGTGGTGATGGTTTCTCAACTGTTTTGTTTTTATTTTTCAAGACAGGGTTTCTCTATGTAGCCCTGGCTGTCCTGGAATTCTAAGATCCACCTGCCTCCTTCTCCCAAGTGCTGAGATTAAAGGTGTGCTTGGTGGGCGGTTCCTTCACTTTTTGATCCATCTCCTGTAGCTCTCTTGGGCAGCTCTTTCCCAGGCAGTGACTGTGGCCTGGACACTTTTCACTAGGGCTACATCACCATAGAATCCTGCACCACCTTCCATGTGAGTCAGGGATCTGTGTGGACACTGCCCAGGACACCTGAGGACTGAGTACCAGAGATGATTAGCTCCTGTTCACGCCTCTCTCCTTGGTTACAATGTAGTCTCACAAGGAGGCTTGGAAGCATAGTCTTCCTGCAAGCTGCAAAAGAGGAACCTATAATGATACTTAGGTTTTAACAAAGCCTCAGGATATGATAAAGAAATGACAAATACCCTATATTTAAAAAGTTAGGGACAAAAATGCCACTGGGTAGGTAGCCAGCTATGAAATAGCAAGTGAATTAAATCCTGAGGTTCCTATAGCTAAAAGGAAGAAGAAATGTCTAAATGTGCCAGTGAACATGTCTGCAGTATATTTTTGTGGCAAATACACTAACCTGTCTTCTTTGACATGCCGCCTTCCCCTTGATGCATGTTACAGTAGCGCAGGAGCTAGAAGCTAAGTTAAAGCATTTCTCAGAGTTTGCAGCAAGGATAACAAATGTGTTTCAGTTCTGCTAACACCCTCACAGGACATTTGAGCTCAGAGCTATATTAAATAGAGAAAAATAAATAAATACATAAAAAAATAAGCCTAAAGCATCCATTTAAGTGGACCTGGAATTTGCCTTATAACTCCGGAGCTATTGCTCTGGCTTCAGTTTCTCATCCTCTGATCGTTGCTAGGGAGCCTGGTTCCTGGTGCCAGCAGTTGTCATTATGCCTCTGAGTCTCAGAGTAATGTGATACTTGGGCCAACAGTTGGAATCTAGATTCCCCAGTTTCTGGATTGCAGCAAAGAAAGCCTTGGCAGACCAGTTCTGCAGTGTTGTTCTGGGAGTCATTCCTGGTTGGCCAGCCTAAGGCCTACTTCTTCTCAGCAAGTTTGCAAAGTGCTTAATTTCCCAGGTTAAGTTCCATTCTGCTTAAAATAGCTAGAGGGCTTTCTGTCTATGCAGTGAATCACAATTGATTTGATTGTTAAGTGCAAAATGCAGGCCACTGAACAGCGTCTTTCTGATAGCAGGACTAACGCCCATGTGTTAACCTTTCTAGTGAAAAAGCCAGGGGAAATGAGGGGGAAGGAGCAGTTGATAGTTGTACCAAGAAGAAGGGACCTAGTGGCAGACCTTAGCTCAGCATTATTATTCTCTTTGGGTTTCATTGTGTTTGGCTTCATTGTTACGCAAAGTGACTTTTCATCTGGCGTGCTTCTAACATGCAAAATGAGGCCAGTGTGTTCTGAAGCTTGCCAGGAGGAGGTTTTGTTTGCTTTAATACAACTATGATCAGAAAGTGATTGCCACTGAACAGTTACTGTTCTCAAGAAGAAGGGCTGCACCATGGCACATGGGCCCACAAAGGAGTCACCTGAACAGGTCAGGATCAAAAAAAGCAGCAAGGGAAAAATCCCTGACACAGACTCTGTTGTGGTTCCTGTGGGAACAGACTTGCAGGGCAGTAGTGAGCAGGCTTATGATTGGCCAGTTGAATCATTTAGGTGGCCTCTGGGTGAGGTCTGTTAGTCATCTGGTACTGGGTTCAAGGATGCCTACGGCAGGGAGCCTTATAAGAAAAAACAAAACAGCAAGCACAGAAAGAACTCGGTGATTGACACCAGTTGGTCACCAGTTGACATGGTGGTACATGCCCACAGTCCCAGATACCTGAGAGGCTACTAAGGTGGGAGGATTAGCTGAGCCAAGGAGTTTGAGAACAGTCTCAGTTACATAGCCAGACTTTGCCCCTCACCCCCCCCCCCCCAATAAAAGAAAATAAAAAGCAACCAAGGGTGTGCTTTCAGAGCTGGTTGGCTTGAGTTTGAAGAAGGTGTTGTCTGGTAAGTGTTTGTTCTTTCTCTTGGAACCAGCTAGTTCTGAAACGAGTATTCCCAGGAGGATTAGCAAAGTTCTAGATTCCAGAACATCAAGAATGCAGAAAATGAGGGCTAGTGAAATGGCTCAGTGGGTAGAGGTGTTTGCTGTCAATCCCCATGACCTGGGTTTGTTCCCTGGAACCCGTCTGCTGCAAGGAGAGGACCAACTTCTGCAAAATATTCTTCGATCTCCATACATGTGTAATGGCATGCACAGGAATGCACATGCACACGTGTGTGCATACATGCACACACACATAGGCAAACACATACATATATACATATGCTAAAATGTAACCATTTTTAAAAGAATACAAAAAATAAGAAGATGGAGTTATATACAGAGAAACAAGAGGAAGGAAGTACCCTAGCAAACTTAAGTATAGAACTTATAGGTGTGGTGCAAACTATCAAGTAACTTGAGGTTACTTAATAAATCCAAGCATGGCTTAATCATCAAACTATGCAGATTTTGAGTTACTAACAATGGCTTAACGTTCTATATAGATGGATGAATAATAAAAGCTTATCAGTTCTCCATGTGCCACACACATTGCTGAGAAATTACCATATTACATTTTTTATTGCTGTGACAATGTACCTGGCAAAGGCAACCTAAGGAAAGAAAGGTTGATTTTGATTCAGTGGTTGAAGGCACAGACCATCATGGTAGGGACATCATGGCAGCAGGGACCTGAGAACGTGGAGATGAACACGGAAGCTCAGATTGCTCTCTCTTTAGGCAGCCCAGAGCCCAGCCCATGGAACAGCGCCTCCTACATTCAGAACCCATCTTCCCCCTAAATCAGCCCTTCCTGGAAATTCCACCCTCTCCCAGCACTTGTAAGGTGGTTCCTACTGCAGTCAGGTTGATGGTAAAGATTTCTTCTTATGTCACTTAATACCCAGTGATCCCATGTGACAGGGTATTAGTGGTTTTTGTCACTCAGGGATAGAGAAAATGAAAACTAAAGAAGTTAAGTAAGTCACCCAAGTGTATGCTACTATTAAGTGCTGGAACTGACATGTAAACCCTGTTTAGCCCGATGGTAGAGGTCAGATTCTTAGTCACCTTTCTTTGCTGCCTCTACCTGTAATAAATTATTTTAATAACAAACAATTCTAGAAGTCCATAAAAGCTTTGGGCTACAAAGCAGCTTGCTACTTTATAGGCATATAACTGGAGATAATAATACTGACTTCATCCCGTTTTTGCAAGGACTGAATTAGTTTATGTACTTAAAGTAGTGCATTAAGTACAACACCACGAACCCTCAACAATATCACTGTCACTCAAGGTATTCACTGATAAAGGATCTTTTTTGGCACACAGAAATTGCAGGGATGGGAGGGGCGGAGAGATGGCTCAGAGGTTGGGAGCACTGGCTGTTTTTCCAGAGGACTCAAGCTCAGCTCCTAGTACCCACACGATGGCTTACAAACATATGTAATTCCAGCTCTGGGGGATCTGAGACACCCTTCTGGCCTTTGCAGGCATGGATGCTGTGCACAGGCATGTATGCAGGCTAAATACTCATGCACACAATACAAATAAATAATTTTGTGTGAAAAGAAAGAAAAGAAAAAGAATCTACTGGTCCAATACCTAAATGACCTACTGTTATGTGACAAAACTTTTCCTGGAGAGATGGAACACACACTACTCACCCCAGATAGAGAACCCACAACAGAACAAAGTACAACAGTGAACCAATGAGTTTTACTGGAGCTACTTACAGGAGCGGAAATGACTCCAAGACAACTGCATCACCAAGGCCCACCCCAGCATGGGTTCAGCTCACAAAACTGGGAACCCTGAGCACACTGCACAGCCTGCAGGCAGCTCAGCAGGGTGGAGAGTCTCCTCTCCCTGTTGGTCAGTTGATCTAGACCTCTTCCAGGCAGCTCAGCTTGGTTCTGCTTCTTCCAGGCAGCAGGTCTGGTCTGAGAGTCTTCTCTGAGGCATTGCTTGTCTGAGAGTCTTCCTTGCAGTGTTTATTGTTTACTCTAGTGGGTGGGGCCTAGTGAATCTGGTCAATTTCAGGGACTTCCTGAAGCTGTTTCTGAGGGTTTTTTTTGTTTGTTTGTTTTTGGGGGTTGTTTTGTTTTGTTTTGTTTTTTACCTTCCTGCTTAAGGAGTTTCTCTGCAGGGTAGAATGTTTCAATCTCTAGGAAACTGTTACACAACACTTAGTCTTAAGTAAAAAATTCAAAGTCAATAGTAAAGTTCTTACAATTGCTATACATACAATAGTGCCATTTCTCATACAAAATGAGGAATGGCTTTATATGTTCCTTAAGGGTTAGTCAGTCATTCACAGTGTTGATATGTATGGGCATCACATTTGTTACTCTAAATTATTATTGGATATTGATTGGCCATAAAAAATGCACTTTGAGGAAGGAGAGATGATTCAGTTGTTACAAATGCTTACTGATGATGCAGAGGTCCTGGGTTCAGTTCCTGGAACCCCTATTAGATGGGTCATAACTGCCTATAACTCCAATAGAAGGGAACTAGAGGCCTTTTGGCCTCCTTAGGCACATGTACACACCTGAAACACAAACTCACAGACAGACAGACATACACACACACACACACACACACTCACGGAGATAGAGGGAGAGAATAAATAAATACACAAAAGAATATAACACTTCTGTAATATTTTTGTTTTACTTAGAGAAAAGCGGTTACAGGAATGGAAAGCTCTTAAGAAGAAACAAAAATTTGGGGAATTGAAAGAAATTTCTGGAAATCAGTATGTGAATGAAGTCACAAATGCAGAGAAAGACCTGTGGGTTATAATTCATCTGTACAGATCAAGGTAATTATACAATACTTCAGAATGTTGGCGTTGTGATCCTTTAAAATCCCTCCTAGCTTTAGGGTCTGTGATGAGGAATATAGAAGAAAAACAAGCATGTATTCACACGAATACATTATAGAATTTTTAGCTTTAGGGATTAAATTAAGTATGCTATTTCTGATCTGTAGGATGTCACATTTGTAAGAAAAATTAATACTGTTTGGTAATTAAGATCTCCTACATCTGTCCTCTCCTTTCCCACTTATCTGAGCTCAAACTCAGCCAAGGATGATCTTGAACTCCTAACCCTCCTTCCACCTCTCAGAGTCTAAGACTAGTGTGCAGCATCATATGTGTTTTATGATGTACTGGGGATCAACCTCTGGATGTCAGGCTTATTAGGCAAGTCTCTGGGAAGGGAAAGTGAGAACCCAGGGGAGACAAGCGAACTATAGCCAAGAGGTGTGGAAGAAAGTGAAGGTGTGTGTTCTGGGCGGATGGGCGGGGTCGGCTCCGGCTCATCCGCTCAAACTCACTGTGATAGACTAGGGATGGGTTGGAGGGTGGGGGAAGGGGATTTCTGTGATGGACGAAGCAGGCAGCACTGCAAGGTTGGATCCTGCATTCAATCAGTTTTAAATTTTAGATGAGAAATCACTCTGAACACTGGGATCCAGGATGACAATGAAGTGAAGACCATGGGTGAAATATGTTAGTGTTAGGAGAGTCAAAGAAGTGTGAGGTGAGGCACTCTGGATCTGAGCCCCCGGGACATTCAACCAATCAGTGACAAGTGTCGGGTCCTTAGGTTTCAGCCCAGGACTGCTCCAGATTCCCTATACACATGTGGTTTTCATTTGTGTTCTGATGGGCTTTCATCTAGGAACTGGCTCAAAGTGATGCTAAGTGGAATATAGTTTACCTAAATTAGGTACCAGACTCCTGTGATACTAGCATCGCTCCCAGGGAATAGTAGACTTTCCAATAAAAACCAGAGGGCTCTAATACAGTCCATCTTTGTTAAAGGTCACAGCACAAATATGCTTTTATATAAAAAGTAAAGATCTATATTGTGCAAATGGAAGGTTTTATTCGTTTTACTAGCCTAAGAGGAGTGGTCTGTGTCTGAAGTATACTGTGCGTATTCTCTCTTTAGCGTCCCAATGTGCCTGCTGGTTAACCAGCATCTGAGTGTCCTAGCAAGAAAGTTCCCAGAAACCAAATTTGTTAAAGCCATCGTGAATAGCTGCATTGAACACTACCATGACAACTGCTTACCAACAATTTTTGTTTATAAAAATGGCCAGATAGAAGGCAAATTCATTGGAATTATAGAATGTGGAGGGATAAATCTCAAGCTAGAAGGTAATGATGTTTGTTTTTAAATGTTTACAAAGCTAACAAGTGAAAACTTCTCTAGATGAACAAGTATGAAAGTTTATTTCTTTGAAATGAAGTTTTTCCCCTTAATTTTCCTCTCTTTTTAAGATGTAAACAATTATTTTAGTGTATGAGAGTTTGCCTGTGGCGTGTTTGTGTCCCTGTGTCAGTGTGCACGCCCAGTGCCCACGGAAGCCAGAAACAGGTGCCGCAGTCCCTGGAACTGGAGTTACAGCCACGCATGATCTGCCGTTTGGGCGCTGGAATCTGTTTCTCCAGCCCCCACTCAATTCCCGTGTTAAACCTTTCCAGAGCAGCTGTCCTCTTGTCTTGCTTGTAATATCACAGCACCTTTCACTTAAAATTCTTAATGGTGTCTATCTAAAATAACTTTAAAGTGTAAATCACCTAGCGTAGAATCCAGCCCATCTCAGCGACTCTTTCTCAGTTCTGTGTAGTGTCTGCTTTGGCTGGGCTGGGGTTAGTGGCTACAGACCCCAGACAGCCCTTTGTGCTCACTCTGTCTCCAATAGTCTTTCCTTTTACCTGCACTCCTCATCTTTATTCCCCTGGTCTAATCCCTAGTTCTCGTGTTCTCCCCAGTTCCATGTACACCCTGGCTCTCACACGGATCCCTGGGCTCTGCCTCTTCTCTGTGGACTTTCTGCCCTGTGCATCCTCCATGACGCCTATTCAGATCGTACCTGGTTTTGTTGATTGATAAGTCCCTACAAGTCTTCTTCTCTGTGACAGATGTGAAAAAGCAGTTTTCTTTCTATCACTTTCTTTCCTAGCATACAGCACATGACTTTATGTTTTACCTTTTTTTTTTTTCTTCCTACTAAAGTCATTTTTCATGCCTGGATACCCTTTTAATCTATTTCATGAAGCTGAAACATTCACATTGTGTGTTGCTATAACTTTCATCCACTTCCATAATTCTTATCATCTTGTGGAATGAAACTCTGGACTCATTAAACAGGAACCTTTCATTTTACCTCCCCCCCCCCCCCCATCTTAGTGAGGGTTTTACTGCTGTGAGCAGACACCATGACCAAGGCAACTCTTAAAAGGACAACATTTAATTGGAGCTGGCTTACAGGTTCAGTCCTTTATCATCAAGGCAGGGGCATGGCAGTGTCCAGGTAGGCATGGTGCAGGAGGAGCTGAGAGTTCTAAATCTTCATCTGAAGGCTGCTAGCAGAATATTGGCTTCCAGGCAGCTAGGATGAGGGTCTCAAAGCCCACGGCCCTCAGTGATACACCTACTCTATCAAAGCCACACCTCCAAATAGTTCCACTTCTGAGCCAAATATTCAAACTACCTCATTTCCATTCCTGGAAGTCACCAATCTACTTTTGTATTTGTGAAGCTGACGATTTGAGACACATCATATAAGTAGGACAATCCTGGTTTCTCCTCCTTCATGCCTACTTACAAGCATCACTCAACACAGTGCGTCGAGGTTCATCCCTTCCTTCTTTTAGGTCTGATGCCTGCACAGGCCACACTACCGGTGTGCATCCTTCATTGAGGGACACTCACATTGCTGTTACATTTTGATTGTTATGAATAATGCTGCTAAAACAGGGATGTCCAGATTATTGATTCAATAATTTTGAAAATAAACCCACAATTATATTGCTATGTCAAATGTTTATTCTATATTTGTGTTTTGAAGGACTGAATCATTTTCTTATTCTTTAGATATAATATATGTGAATATACATATGTGTATTTCAGTACTCTCTCTCACACACAAACACATATACACACATAGAATTGTAAGGAGTGGTTATATTATAAATTTGAAACTATTCAGTAAATGGAAGTATATCATCCTGAAACTTATTTTTTAAAGCTCAATTATAGGGTTTTTTTTTTTTTTTTTTGGTTTTTTTTCGAGACAGGGTTTCTCTGTGTAGTACTTTGTAGACCAGGTTGGCCTCGAACTCAGAAATCCGCCTGCCTCTGCCTCCCAAGTGCTGGGATTAAAGGCATGCGCCACTACCGTCCGGCTCAATTATAGTTTTCTAAACTCTTCCTTTCATACCTTAATAACTTTAAATCATATTCTTCTCTCATTAAACACACCTTATGTGTTTGTCACTCCCTTTCTGAGAGAATGTGAGCTGATTGCCGTTTTCTAATGACAATTCTCTTGAGACCATCCTTGTGTCCATCAGTGAAAACTCTCTTTTTGAATTTTTTACTTTTTAACTGTATGAGGAAGGTGTCTATGATGATGTTAACTGTCTACTTGATAAAAATTAATATCAACTGAGAGCTGGACTTTGGGTAGGCCTCTGAGGGGATTGCTCTTATTATGTTAATAGGGAAGAAGGGACCCATCTACTGTGGGTGGTACCATTCCCTAGGCAGAAGATGCTGGGGTATATAAGAGTGGAGAAAGCCAGCTGAGCACGTATACATGTATTCACTGCTGTCCCCTAACTGCAGACATAATGGACTATAACCTGGAACTGTGAAGCAAACAGACCCTTTCTCCCTTAAGTTTCTTTTATCAGAATATTTTATCACAGCAACAGGAAAAGAAATGAAGGCTCTACTAATGAGAGTATTGATTTCTCCCCCTATTGGCTATGTGTGAGAGTTCTCACCCGCATATCTCTCAGGCCTTAAAATTGTTATGCTGGTATGATTTTGTCAAGCTGGTGGATACACAGTGTTATCTTTTTGTTTTTGGCAATATTGGGGATTGGACTCAGGGCTTTGTGCATATTAGACAAGTGATCTACCTCTGAGTTATAATGTCAGTGCTACAAAAATATCCTGCCCCATTTAAATTTGGAACAGTAGTGGGGAATAAGCACTCTGTAGCAGGTGTTGGCCATTTGTTCTCTTCTCTGTGCTTTGTCTCTTTCAGTTGAGTTACAGAGATGTGTGGAGTTCTGCCCACTGTTTCTACAGCATCACTCACAGGTTCTCGGGAGGATCACTGCCACTTCCGAGTCTTTTCTCTGGGGTATATGAGGGCCAAGCTCTTTACCACTGATTACACTTCCAGGCCAACATTGCCTTATTATTTCTTGATACAAAGTCTGGCCTCAGACTTTCAGGCTCAAACAGTCTTTCCTTTGCCTCTCAAACAGCTAAGGCTCTAGGTATGCATACCTGGGTCTAGGTATACATTTTAATTGTCAGGCAAAAGTTATATTAGGATAGTCAAATTTATTGATCTTTTTAGATTATACGTAACCAGGCTTCCCTTTAAAAACTATTATATTATCCCCCTATATTTTCTTTTAATAGCTTTATTTTTAGTTTAGGTCTTAAATAACATTGTAATGAAGTATTAAAAAGAATGGATCTGATTTTATTCTGTTGCCCCAATGCCATTTACTGAAATCTCAGTTCCCTCTGTTTTTACATTTATTTTTAAACTGTAAAGTATGCATAATATAAACTTTCACTACCTTAATCATCTTTCTTAACATTTTCTACACATTTCTTTTTGAGAAGAGGATCTTGCCCAAATTGGCCTTGAACTTGTGCTCCCCCAGTTTTGCATCTCTAGAGGTAGAAGTATAGATGCCCCGCCCCGCCCCGCCA